>NW_027094086.1:53434972-54737389 GCF_029207755.1 Chamaea fasciata | reverse complement strand
ACTGATGAGAAAGCTCTATTGATTCATCTCCATCTCCTGGTCTGAGATAAATAATGCCTAAAGCAAACTGGCTTCAAAGAGACACATTGATTTGAAGACAATTTAAATGGAGAGAATATGTGTGTGGAGGAAAGAATTTCTCTACAAGAACCAGATGCAGACTATCAAACTAAACACATTTAAAAGATATTGTAGAAATTATGCTGTATAATGGTTACCAGAGTCCTCAGAAGTCCTTTCACACCCATCCAGTTTCATAGAGCTATATGTTGCCCAAAGGCAGTCCCTAGTATTCAGAACAAAGAAGTAAATTTCTAGAGACTGAGCCAAAATTATGCATCTTACAAAACTGGGCAGTATCTATCTTTAACTATGTCTTTTTCTTGTTAATTTATGAGCCACTCTGGCAAATTTCCAGAAAGCTTAAAACAATAAAAGTCAAAAATCTACCCCCAAAAGACTTGTTATATGATATAATTTCCCTTCCCTTCTCTTCATGGCCTTGCTTACATAATTATGTAATTACACAGTTTTCATTCATTTCTAGACTTTGTTGTCCTCTCTTGAGCAGCTCTCACAAAGAACAGTTTTTCAAGCCATGGAAGGAACTACTAGCCAGTGTGGATAAATTTGAAAAGAGCATACAAGAATCTGTGAGCTTGGAAGTCTATCAGCTTGGAAACTGGTTCTTTTTGTGATGAATCTTCAGATCCAGTGACAAAATTACTGTCAAGTTTGTCAGGGAGCAGTATCTGATAAAGTCTTACAGAAATCATATAAATACACAGAATATAAAGTATAAGTAATTGCATTTTTCCATAACTTGCTTCAGGAATTAATTTTTCCTATTTATTTAATGTCTATCTAGAATCAGCTAATATTTTGTTCCCATTTCTGGTTATTGCCAGGTAAATTAAGTGCTCATTACATTTCTCAGACTCAGTACTCTGTTGAAATTCTGTTTCTCTGATTTGAGTGTACATTGTTAACAGACAAATTTACTCGACTCTCATTGCACACTGCTGTAAATGAGTATACAACATGCAAATCAAATGAAAGGCAAGCCTGTAACCTAATCCATGAATCATGAGGGGAAACATAGGGTAATCTGCTTCTTCTCAAAGATACTCATTTTCATTGTGTGAGAAATACGAACACAGAAGAGTAAATGAGAACAAGGCTCATTCTATGTAGACAGAACTCATTTAATATACCTTTAGTATTTAAGGGAAACATGATTAACAAAAGAAGACTAAGGATGATATTTATATATTCATGCATTCTTTTTAAATCATGCAATTCTGAAGTGCTGAAGGGCTTTTTCATGTTACTTTGAGTAGAATTAAAGCAGTGACTGGCTATTTTTTTAACTTTTTGCATTTTTTTATTAGCTTGCATTCTTTGTGATTTCTGTACTCAGTAAAATAATGTCCTTGTCAGCACCTTTAAAAGACATTGATACAACAGAAAGAAATGCATGTCCTGTATTCACTGTGAATGAAGCAGGATGACTGGTTCAAGCTCAGTAACTGCTCTCTAATAAACCTGTCACTGCTAGAAGCAAAGCAAACACATTCCAAACAATCCAGTAATTATCACTTTTGTGCAAAGATAGGTTTAAACCAGAGAATTTTTAATTCATGGCAAGAATTAAGTAACTTTCAAGTTCCTGTCTATCACAGTGTCCACTCTCAAAAGTGCGTGAGAATTCTTTGTGATTGTAGGACATTGGTTTTTCAAATATCCTATGATAAAGCTGAGACATTTCCATCTCTCACTCTAAGTTATTCATTATCTTTGCAGTAACAGCTAGATTTTACAGGTTTGGGATGCAAAATATGTTAAACCTTCTTATCTGTATTCAGCTCAACTGTCATTCCCAGTTATGTGTTGTAACTAGACTTATGTAGTTATATTGTGTCAGCTTAAAAAGAAAGAGAGAATGAAAGAAAAAAAGATTTCTAGATCATTGTCAGCTGCAACAGTATCATAACAGAAGTCTTTTCACATTCAACCAGATATGTAAATGCAAGTCTTACTACTGAAAATGAGACTCACAAGGACTTCTCTTCCTCCACTCCCTCTGGAAATCCATGAGCTTCAAACTCAGTTGGTCTCAATTTCCAGCTTTGCGAGAAATAAAACAGGTCCAAAGAATTGTCATTAACTTAATATTTCCCAAGGAAGTGAATGACACAAATAGTGCCTCATCCAGATTAGAGCTGAAAATAAAGGCAAACTCTGCTGCTCCTTAAAAGAAAGGCTGTTGACTGGATTTGGGGGTCTCAGCCTTCTGTACACACCTGTGTCCTTTCTGAAAGAGCAGAAAAGTTACAGAAGGGCACCCAAAGCATATAATAAATGTATGTTTTACCTTCAGTCACTGAGCCAAAAGACACTTGACAGTAAAAGTTCTTTACAAAGCACAAATCTCTGGCTACCTGTATATAATTATCAGGAAACAAATGCTTTTCTATCCTTATCACCTTTAATGTTCCTCAGTGATACTGCAAGGAGGAAAGAAACAAAATTTTTTAAAAAAAATGTTTAGTGGAAATATTTTTGCTAATTCACAGAGTTTCTTTAGGTTTTTTATCCTTTATCTTGTACATTATCTCATTTGATTGTCTTACTATGCAGAAATATGCTATGTAAAGCCTTTGTTATGCATTTTATACATTGAAAAAAATTAAAGAATGATGACAGGTATGATGATCTCGGTATAATCCAAGATTAAATTATGTAAATTAATTAAATTACTGAACTTCAGAAGTTGAACAATAAGTCATTGCAATACAAATTGACTGTGAAACTTCTAAATTAAAAGTCAGGGAAAGAGGGGAAATATTTTTAAGGTTAGTTATATTTAATGAGAATTGCCTGTGGGAATAAGCCACAAATATAAAAGTCACTAGGTTGCCAAAAGTTCAAGTGGGATTACTTGTCATAAAAGTGTCATTGGAAATGGAGATAGAGAGTCCTATACTAGAGGGCTTGGTGATAGAGAATGGCTCTCCAGGATCAAAATTTCAAATTTAATCTTGATTCATATTCCATGTTGGTACTTAATTAGATTTATTGTCACTTGTTTCATTTAGTTCTTAATGTAATGACAACTAGACCTATGCATCCATTCATATGGACTAAAAGAGAAATGCCAACCTCTGTTTGTCCACATGCCTGGGGATTCCAGCAAGTGAAATGCATCTCAGAGGATGTCTGGAAGCCTTAAACCCACCATTTTATGTAGAGTTGATTATGAAACAGTGATGATCCAAGGCTGTCCTTAAAATAACCATTGCCAGTTTGGTAAATCTAGCTAGTGAATGTAACATTACACTTTGATATTCTTCTTGACTGGTTACAGTAAATTTAAATAAACATGTTTATTTATAAGGATGATAATGATCATTGCAGGCTTTCCTCAAAAGAAGGCATTGCAAATTCATATTTGCTCATGGAGTAACTTTGAAGGGTTTTTTTTTTCCTTAGTAACAACTTCTAAGTGAAAAAGTACAGATTTCTTTTAAAAACATCTTTTATTGAACATATGTTTTTCACTGATACTCTGCAGGGAATGTTTTTCTAAAAAGCAAACCAAACAGCCTTTGTGTAAATAGTTGGGAATACAAAAGCAAAACTGCCAGCTAACTTTCCACTTTACTACATAGATAACATCCTCATAGGATGCTTAGGAAGACAGTTCTAGAGCAGTTGATTTTGCTTTAGCATTTTTATTTAGCCTATAATATAGGTACTGCTTCATATAATTTTGTTGTAAAGAGTTGAACCTGTATGCTTGGTAATCCCAAACTGTAAAGTATAAATCTCATTTCCTTCCCTACCTTATTTTTTGGTTTGTACATTACACAAATTCTGTGGAGGACAGCAGTGCATGATCTCTGATAATTCCTGCCTCTAGCAGACTGAGTAATCTCTTCAAGAGAAATTGTTTGGATGGAAAATGTAAGGGCAAAAAAGTCAGTCCCTTTAACTCTACTCATCCGTATGCACTGATTCTACTCATGTTAGTGCTACAACACCCCATAAAAATATACATCAGTATTTTCAGACCTGAACACTAAACACCATTTCAACAATCTATTTGAGGTACCCTGCAGAAGTCTGAGATAAAAAGTATTTGAAACAAACTGGAGTTCCTATCAACTGTATCAATTGGACTTCTGGAGGTACAGCATACAGAAAGATTCCTATACTTCCATATATATATATATATGGAATTAGTAAGGTGATGATGGGTAAGAAAAGCAATGAGGAATTATCATAAGATGTGGGTTACATGTCAAACGCAATTAGACATTAATAGCTGTACCTTCTTTTATGTCTGAACTATAGTGGAAACAATTGAGAAGGTTGGAAACAGTATAAACAAGTGAAAGAGATAATTACTTAAAATAATTGAAAGAATAATTTCTAAAATTAAGGACATGGGGATAAAAAGATTGGGAACATTGGTGGTTTCAGCCTTTTAAAGTAATACTGGCTTCTATAATTTCTAGTACCTGTCTGATAATATTTTAGTGTTCCTTTGCCTGCTCATGCAGATCATTTAGCTCAATAACCTGGCTCTTTGTCTCTGCTTTCACTCTGAACTACCTTTATATATTAAGAAAAAATCTTTTTTTCTACCTACTAACCATATTTTTTAGAGTAGTGCACGTCCTTTTCCATCTTATGACATATAAAAAGTCGTATTTAAACAGGATGTCTCCCAGAGGTTGTTGCCCAAGCTTCTCTTTTATGATTTTCCCTTTTAAAACTCTCAGGTTCTAAGCCAAGTTTTACATGGACCTAAAGGGACAAAGTGTTCCCTCCACACACAAAGGGACTAGAGAAGGTGGAAAGGACAAATTTCAGAACAAAAGCAATTAAAAAGTGTGAAAATGAAAGTGACAAAGCAGTTTGAAGACTCTAGTGATGAAGAGAAATTAAATGCTCTGGCATGGGATTTACTAAACACACCTGGCAAAAATAGTGCTTGCCCTCTTCAAGGGTCATTTTAGCAGATATTTTCCTATTCTCTTACTCCTCCTTTCAATTTAGGGCCTACATTAGAGACTTGTTAAAATGACTGACCACTGTTTATGAATTTCATGGTAAACACTTGCAAAAAAAATACAGAAATATTCTTTCTGAGTTAATTGACTTCTGGGTTGTGTCAACCTGGAGAAAATAAGACAAAGATTATTATTTTCCCCATAATAGTCTACATGTGGCAGAGGATTGCTCTTTTACACAGTTCCAGAAGATGATTTTTGACTTCAAACCCTATTTCCTCTACTTCTACAGTAAGATTTCATCAATTTCGAAATCATCACAAGTGTCTCTGAAAAAAAATTGTGAGGATCTATGAACTTGACCACAGGGTACAAGCACAAAATCATATTTTACACTGAATTTGCTGAAAAACTTTGGAAATTAATGATTTTATGACAATTACATGGAGCAGAAATGGGCAAAAAAAGCTGTTTATTGTACCTATAACTATAATTCTAAAGATAATCACGGAAATAAAATAATATCTGATACCTGTGCTATCATAAAAATACCAGTTTAGCATATCAAAATCATTCAGTCATGTTGCTCTACCAATGATTTTCATTTACTCGCAAAATATGGAAAAAATGTTGATAAAATTATACGTTCTATTCTGAATCCTCTTAATTTATTTTTATATTTTATTGTGAAGATCATTTAAACATATTAGAGTTCTAATCTGAAATTAAATTCTTCATAATTATTGATATCTTAAGTAACAGAGATCCTCTCATGTTTAGTTACCACACATTTTGTTTTATTTTAACTTCTTATTTCAAAAAGTAAAAAATCATTGAAATGCAAGAAATTGTCCATTTTCGAAAAGCAGCATTGCTAAACCAACTTATCACACAATAACTCTTAGTCATTATGTATGATCACATAAATACCCGAACAAAAGAAAAGATATATTAGTCATGAAAATCTTTAGTGTATTTTATATATAAATAATAGTTGGTCTCTCAAAAACCTACTCCATATGAACTAATAGAAAATACTAAAGCAAAAAAATTCAAGCAGGGTATTTGCATTTTTGCTGAATGCAACACAAAAAGATCATCTGAAGAAAAACAGATTAAACTTTTTGATACTAATTTTTGCATTACGATGTTCATTGTGAAGATACAGTCAGAAAACTGGGGATGAATTCACCTGTGTAGTGATCCAAATTTAAATCTATTTAATCAGGGCTGGTGTTCTAATTATAGAAAAGCTTAAATTGTGAGCACTATCAGTCAGCAATAATTTAATGTAGCCACATGTGTATGGCAGGGGTGAATGTCCAAAAATATTTAGTTTAATTTTATTTCTTAGACTAAAAATAGGGTCGAATTGGCAACTGTGTACACCCCAAACAGTTTTTACCTCAATCTTCCATATTTTAACACTTGAAGTGAGTGAAAATATGATGATTAATTTAGTTGGATAAACTCACTAATGAGAAGCTGAGCCCTCAGATCTTAAGTATGGTCATTCAAAGATTTTGAGCTGTGTTGCCTTTGAATTGCACTTTCCACTGGCACTTCTAGAATTGCATAAGGTTCCCACAATGAGTTTTTATTGCATTCTCTGCTTTATTGCATAACTCTGCTGATAGAACTGTTCTTTCTGAGGCAAGCAAGATGAAGATGTATCTTTTATGTTCTATCCTCATAGCTAAAGTGGTATAGCATTATGTGGAAAGCTTTAGTCTATTAAAAAACAATGTATTTCTATGGATTTTTTAATTTTTCTGTTTTTGCAAACTCTTCTGTATGCTACGTAAAACAAGACTTCATAAACTCACTAAAGTAAGTTTCCTGTCTTGCACAAATACAAAAAACCTCAACCAACCAATGCAAAAAACCTACCAAACCAAACCTCAAAGGCCATATCCCACCTTAAAATATTCAGATTATACAATCATATATCAAATAACTCCACTATCTAAGATTCCAGGTTTCTGTAATACACTTGTTATCCATGAAACCTTCAGTTTTTGCATTTGGAAAATCCATGGTTAATATTAAAATTAATCATATGTTTATCATGCAAAATGATGTTGCTGCATTAATTCCTGAAACAAATCCCTTTGTATATAAATTTAGCAATATCGTTTTAAATTGATTAAGGACTACTGAGCTTTATTTAATATCCTTTTCTGAGGATTTGTACTGATGTTTCAGAATTGTTTTTGTTATATCAATACGCATTTATTGACTGCAAATAAATAGAAAACAGTTGAATAGTTACACATTTACTTGAGCCATAGCGTGTCATAATTTTGAGATGAGTTATGTACATTTCATAATGGCAGTAAAAAATACTCAAAATAGCTTCATAGATGGTTTGACCCCTATTTAAATTAGAAACCTATGAGGTTGCAGAAATAATTAGATCTTTCTCAGCATTGCAACTATTGATTCATTAATTTTATTAAAAGTAAATAATAGAATTTTTTTTTTTTCGAAAAAGGATGAGGAAAATTTCTAAAGTGGCGAAACTGTTCTTATTTCATATGGAAGTGAAACTGATTCTTGTGTGGTGAAATTGTGCTCAGTTTTTCAAAATGCTTTATTTTCTCTATTAAAATGCATTGTGAGTTCGCTACTGTCATAAATGTGGAGAATTATGTCTACACGAAAAATATGTACCATTTTTCCTACAAAGGAGAAATATATAGTTTGGTATTTACCATTTGTCAGAAAAAAATAACATGAAGATTAGTTGCACAGAAATAAAAGACCTTTGAGATTACAGTATGAAAATGCATCTTGGAAATCTAAACTTCCAACTACCCACAGCTCATTTTAAAGCAAATGGCAAGCACATCTAAAATTAGTATCCTTTGCTTTCATTTTTAGTGTTCATAATTTGTGCCTGTGCGTAGCCTCAAGGTCCTTCCTACTGTAAGAATGTCTTCATATTAGGTTAATCAAACAAATAAAGCTTATTTGCCAAAAACCCCCCACAAACAGGGAAAAAAAAAAACCCAACCAAAAACCAAAACTCAAAAAACAACCACCAAGGAGGTGAAATTTCCATTTTCTCAGCAAGAATGCACAGTCCTCTACCTTGAGGTGGCTCATAAACCAACTGAGAGCTTATGGGTAAGGATTACAGAGAGGACAGGTATGAGTGACACTGCAGCACCATTGGCCACCTTCTCAGGAAGAACAAGAGGCTGAGGCCTTCTAGAGGCAGTTAAAAGCAGCTTCATGTTATCAGGACCTTGTACCTGAAGGGAACTTCAAGCACCACATCTGCTGGAGGGACAGCACAGCATGATTTAAGGCATCCAGGGGGTTTTTGGAACACAGAGACAACTTCTTGATCCAAGTGATAGACGGGCCAAAAAAAAGAAGTGCTCCGGAGGTTCTCATGCTCACAAGGAAGGAAAACAAGGAAGGGCTTGCTGGAAATGTGAAGGTTGAAGACAGTGGCCATAAGATCATGGAGTTCAGGATCTTGAGAGGAAGGGGCAGGGCAAAAAGCAAGATCACAGCACTGGACTTCAGAGGGTCAGAGTTTGGTCTCTTCAATAATCTGCTCAGTAGACTCCCATGGGAGCCCGGAGCATTCTTGGAAAAGACAATCAGATCAGGGAATACTTAAACAGATTGAAAATATGTAAGTCTGTGGACCCTGACAGGATGCACCCATGAGTCCTGAAGGAGCTGGAAAATGTCAGTGTGAGGAAACTCTTGGCAATCTTTGAACAACCATGTTTACTAGGAGAAGTGCCTGAAGATGGGAGGAAAGAAAATGTCACTCTGTCTTCAAGAAGGATGAGAAGGAGCCTAAGGGATTTATTTCAATGCTGAGATAGTGATGTAACAACTAATCCCAGAAAAAAAAAAGTTCAATTAAATGAAAACCAGAAAATGGTCAGAAGAAGTAAGCATGGATCCACCAGGGGGAAGTCATGCTTGACCAGCCTGCTGATACTGTTCCATGATGAAATGACTGGCTTGATAGATAAGGAGAGAGCACTGGGCATTGTCTGCCTTCTCTTTCATAAGGCCTTTGACATTTCCCCCCTAAGATCTTGATAGACAAGCTGATAAAGCACAGACTGGATGAGCAAGTAGCAAAGTGAGTTGAAAATTGTCTGAGTAGTTGGTCCCAGTGGGTGGTGTTCAGTGGCACAAGTCTAGCTGGAGGCCAATAATTAGTGATGCACCCCTGGGGTCAATACAGTGACTAAGCCTGTTCAAGGTCTTCTATAATGGTCTGGATGATGGGACAGAGTGTGCACTCTCAACAAGTCTACTGGTGACAAAATTTGGAGGAGTGGTTGACACAACGCAGTGTAGCTCTGCCATCCAGAAGGACCTCCACAAGCTGGACAAATGGGCTGACAGGAACCTTGTTAACTTCAACAGCAGAAAGTGCTAAGTGCTGCACCTAGGAAGGAAAAATTCCACAGACCAGCATATGCTGCAGATCCCCCATCTCAAAAGCACTGTTGCAGAAAAGGACATGGGTGTCTTTTTGAACACAAAACATTTTGAACACGACCCAGGACTGTATCCTTCCTTGGTATCCTGGTCTGCTTTGGCGTAAATATTGCCAGCAGGATATGATCCCTCCCTTCTACTCAACTCTGGTGAAGCCACACCCACAGTGCCGGGTCCCATTCTGGGCTCTAGTAAAAGAGGGACACAGACATACTGCAGAGACACCTGTGAAGGGCCAGGAAGATGATGAGGAGACAGGAGCATCTCTACTAAGACAAAAGCCTGAGAGAGCTGGGACTGTTCAGACTGGAGAAGAGAAGGCTCAGGAGGGTGCATGTTGGCATTTTTCACAAACAGGACAGGACAGACAAATGATGCATCAGGAGCTCTATTCAGGCACCGGTCTCGGCTACAGGGTGAGATACCGGAGATGGTACATGCTCCTGTCTACTACGGGCAGCCAAAAATCACTGTTACAGGGCATTTTAATGGTTTTCTAGCCAATAGCATATTGCTAAAGCGTTCAAACAATTGTTCTAGCCAATCTCTAAAAGCTCACATACACCTGCTTCAACAATGCTTGCTTGTATGCTTTCTATTAACAATACACAATACTCCATTATTAAGCTTAGAATCTTCTACTATTTTGCTATGCATATTTTTTCTGCAGTCTTAAGGTCTATCTTAGCCAAGCCTAAAGCTTCAAACTATTGTTTTATGTCCTTGCTTGCTGTATTATTGTATCTTCTCTACTTTCAGGCTTTGCAGCTGCAGCTAGCTTTAAGTTCTCCGCTCTTTCTCTTTCTGAGGCCTGCTTTCACAGTTTCTAAAAGTCTTCTTACCTTTACTATTTCCCACAGGTGCAAATATCAATATATATTTTTCATATACACATACAAAATACCTGGAGTGAGGGTGTAGAGAGGACACAGCCAGGTTCTTTGCAGTGGTGACTAGTGACAGGGCTCGAGGCAATGGGCACACAATGAAACAGAGGAAATTTCCTCTGAATATCAGGAGACAATTTTTTTTTTACTATGAGCGTGATCAAGCAGTGCCATAGGTTTGCCAGAGAGGTTGTGAAGTCCTGGAGATATCCAACAGTGGCTTGGACATCATCCTGCATAACTGGCTCTAGGTGTCCCTGCTTGAAGAGTAGGGTTGAACAAGATGACCTCCAGATGTTCTTTTTGATCTCAATGACTCCTTGATACTCTGTTTCTGAGGAAATGGATCTTTTGCATTATGAATGTGGCAAAAAAAAAAAAAAAAAAAAAAAAAGATGGGATTCACCCTGTAGATCTGAACAAAACATTTCTTCTGCGACACTGAAATTCACTGGTTCAGGCACATTTGCAAGTGATGCAGGTGTTTTGGCTCTGCTTTCCAACAAAGTAACAAATGTTTAGAAACGAATTCAGTGTCTGTTTCTCTCTCAGTTTCACAGTCTCATGTTATCCACAGAATATTCAGAGTAATGGTGTGTGTCTTCCCAAGTAGCTGTTACATGTGATGGAGCCCTGCTTTCCTGGAAATGGCTAAACATCTGTCTGCCAAATGCAGGTAAAGAATGGATCCTTTGTTTTGATCTGACTGCAAGTGCAGGTTTTCTTTCCCTATTAGATTCTGTTTATCTCAACCCACAAGTTTACTCACTTTTATACTTTCAATTCTTTTCCCTATTCCATGGTGTGATGTGAGCTTTGTGGGGCTTAGTTGCCTAACAGGCTACACACACAGCTTCCCAAATTCCAGAAAGTGGCAGGGCATCTGCTGAACAATGGGAAATAGTGAATTAATTTCTCTTTCTGCCTTCCTTGTAAGGCAGAAATGCTAAGGCAAGCTATGTTTTTCTTACTAAACTGGTTTTATCTTGACCCATGAGGGTTTTTTTACATTTTATTTTCCTCTGCCTATCCTGTTGAGAAGGAGTGAGAGCAACTGCATGGACATCTGGCAACTGACCAAGGCAAACTGCCACAAGAAATAACATCTCTTAGCCACTGAAGGCGTTTTTTTATGGCAGGCTTACTTTAGCCTCCCAAGATAATTGGGTGGTATTTCTCCATACCCCCTTTAAGCCCTTTCTACACAACTGGGCAGCATATTCTTAGTTTCCCCTATAATTTACCTGTTATGCAAGAACATACTATTTCCCATGCTAATCCGGTCACATGTCTTAGCTTATTCACTGTTCTATTAAATTCTTCTTTAGAATGAAGAATTGTCTAAAATTTATAGTCACGTAAATAATTTCCTATAGCAATAAGATCATTTCTTTTTCAAGTTCAGACTCATTATTGTAGAGAAGTTATTTTAAATACAAATTTTATTTCACTGTGCCATGAAGGATTTTTTTTTCTTTAAGTATAGGCTTCAAAATATTTTTAAGCTTGTATCATGTGGGCTTAACTGTGATACAAAAGGGTTGTGTACTGCTGGTAGGCAAGGTGCATGATTATACAAAATCAAATTAGTAAGATTGTCAGGTCTGAGGAACTTTGTTACCTGTTGATCTCTAGGGTTATGTTCAAAAGGAGCCTTTAATAAGCTGATCTCTGAAATACCATGACCAGAGGGCATATTTTCTTAAAGGATTAAGTTCTGATTGTTTGGCTGAAAACATGAGGGAGATGTGGAAAGGATAGCATTAAAGATCTTTCTTTGACAATTATATTATCTGTAAATCAATAGAAGGTAGCAGAGCCGAAACAAATTTGACTGTTTTTCTGCCATAGCTCTCAAGCTTAAAAAGGAAAACACTTTTCTTCATTATCTCCTCAAAATATGCCACAGCGTTCTTCAAAAGACTCTGCTATCCAGACCTCAAACTACAATATCAGAAAAACCATCCCTGAGCAAAAACTTTACTTTTGAGAAAGTATATGACTGAATGCCCTCCTTTTTTAGAGATAAAAGCCTGGCAGAAACTTTGGGGATTTCAGACTGAAAAAAAGGCCAACTAAATTCTTTCTCTCCAGATATATTTCTTAACTACCTTTCACTCACAAAGTGCATTACAATCGTCAAGTGGCTCCAGTCACACTGTTATGAACTCAAACTTTCATTACATCAAAATGTAAAAAGGTCACAAATGTCATCCTCTCCTCATGTGTAATCCTAGGAGGAGATCCAGCTCTTCACATTTGTCAATAATGAGTAGTTTCAGTCTTCATACTTTCTCTCAAATTGAAATTTTGTTTTCCATCTGTAGGGAAATGCAATAATCTGTCTACTAGATAGAGTGAAGGATGTTTGAAAACCCTCTAGAAAGCATTATAGCAAGACACCCTTTCCTGCAATTCTTTATCTGATGATATTATATTTTAATAATCTTAAATGCATGTAATGGAAGGGGAGATCATTTATTTAACCTTGTACATAGCATATGGCTTTTTGAATGACTAAATGAAGATTATAAGACACAGTTTATTGGTTCATTTATACAAGGCACTATTGTTTCTCCATTAATAATCAGCACCCAAACTTCCATAAAAATCTGCAGCATACATAGAAAACATCAGCTCAAGTGTGCTCATCTTATTATTATTTTTAATCATCTTTGAATTCTCCTCTCAGTTGTAAAGCTTTCATTAAGATCAAGAAATCCTGTTTTCATGGGAATTGTAACTCAATAAGCTAGGCATGCATATTTACTTTTTTTTAACTTTCAACACATTTTATAACATTTTTATTATATTTGTCCTTAAAGCAACATTAAAATGAGTCTTACACTGCCTCCTTAATTACATAGCTGACTTATTTGGATAATACAGGGTTAACATTAGCACTTTTGCAGGGTATATTTAGCAATAATAATATAAACCACTTGTTTTATATTAAGACTAAGAAGTTGTATTCTTCCTGAGGCCATTCCCAAATTCTTCAAAATCTTCATATATCTGTCTAAGTACAGCAGATTTTGTCTCGTCCAACAGATACAGGATACAGACATAAAAAAAAAATCTTTAAATGTTTGCTGCACACAGGATCTTTTCATAAAATCAAGAAGGTTGATTGAAGGAGAGGATTTGTTTGGGGTGTAGGGTTTTTTTCTGGTTGGTTTACATGTATCACTCAAGATGCTGTCTGTGGAAAGCAGCATTCTAGAAAATGCTAGGAAAAAAATGCTAGAAAACTTCTGGCGAAGTAGAAGTTTGTCTCACACACAAAATTTATAAAAATACAATTCAGATCTTTCATCAGATAAATTAAGTCCATAAATGGAAAAGTAACTCAAAAAAGCAAGGTTATACATTGGGATCCCAGATATATTTCAGGGAAATTCCTGTACCAAATCATAGAAATTAATTTCATTCTATCTCTTCCTGGGCAATATTGGCATTTGTGCTCTTTTTTCTTCAACCAAACTGTTCATATTTTTTAAATGGAAAATTCATTCTCTATAACATTGAAAGACTAAATAAATAGAAGTGACATTCTAATTTTTGTATTGATTCATAACATACTGAAGCATTCTTCATTAATGAACTGAAATGAAATGTGGTATGTGAACCCAACAAACCTTAAATTGGTTTTGTCTCTCCTTAAGGACTTCTAGTTCAGAAGCTTAATGAGCATTCTCTCCTTTCACCTGACTCCATAGATGTCACACATTTTTCATAATGAGCTGTAGCTAATCCAGAAGGGAGACCATGACAGAGTGTTGGAAATGAAGTCTGGATTTCTAAAATATCATAATAAATATGCAAAACTTCATAAATAGCAAGTTTCCTCTATGACTCCATACACACAAATCTGTCCTGCTTGAAACCAACAAATTTTCCCAATGGCTTCAGGAAAACCATTCTTCAGAAAAATCTGCGTCTTTTGATTATTTTTTGTCAAAAGAGCTTCTAATGACAACACCAATCTGAGTGAACTGCAGGGGAAAACTTGTGTGTTGGTACATTCACCACCATGTTTTAATGAGAAAATATCAGCCTCCTTGTTGCTTACATGTAACCTTCCGAA
Source organism: Chamaea fasciata (assembly GCF_029207755.1). Classification (NCBI taxonomy): domain Eukaryota; kingdom Metazoa; phylum Chordata; class Aves; order Passeriformes; family Sylviidae; genus Chamaea; species Chamaea fasciata. Next base: position 54,722,918 of record NW_027094086.1, on the reverse strand, counting down.
ATATTAAATTCAAATATGTTTAACTGGGCAAGGAAAAAAGCCCAACATGATATATATATTTAATAGCACATAGCTGAGCCATTTTAAATCAAAATTATGTGGATCATGTGAATTTAAATCTTCAAGAGAGATGACATTTTAAGAGTGCGAATGGTGGCACGTGTGACTAATGTTTGATCCTTTAATGCAGCTTTCTTAGATCTGGTAAAATATGATGGAGATTTTACAGGTACCAAACATATAATTATGTTGCCATAAGTGCCACATCTACTCATTTTTTTAGCACTTTGGAAAATGGGAATGATATTTTGCATGATATGCATAGGTGAAATTTCCTGGATCAACAATTAATCTAAAGTTCTCTATTCTGATGCAAAATATCATGACTGTTCTGTCACCATTATAAGAGTATCAATGAGGAAGTTTTCAAACACGAATTACTTAAATAAGTTTATTTTCTAGCCCTTTTATAATATTTAGATAACTGAGATATTTCTTGTTATGAAATAGACCTTGTCTGTATCTCTGAGGGTACACTTTAAACCCTATATGTTTAGCCGTCAAATGGCTAGTAGTGAGATATCACAGACCAATAGTTATTCAAAGAATGCTTTTCTTACTGTAACTCTTTCCAACAACATCTGTTGTTTGAAAGAGGAATATGGTTTCGTGCTTTAGTTGCATGGCTGAGAACAAATCTGTTTAATTGCATGCAAGATGGAAACTGTTCTGCACTGAAAACTCAAGTAATGTTCTATAATTTATCTGTATAGAAGGCTTTTCCATACCATGGTGACATAATTAAGCAGCTAAAGTTATTAAGTTACTTTGTCATGTGGAAACTTTTATACCATGGTGAGTACAGTCCCCCCTCCTTTTTTTTTTTCTTAGTGATTTGTTTTAGTGTTTCATAAGCAACAAGAGCTAAGCTTAAAGGCTCACATTTACTTAGATGACATAAGAGTATTTTATGGCAGTGAAATTAAGGCTTTCTAAAAGTGTTAAAACAAACAATATCCCACCTAACACTAAAGAACTGTGGTCTTAATTCAGTTCATACCTAAGTTACAGCCCAAATGATCTTCTATTTGATTTTAGTTGAAGTAATGTTTGAGGAACATTTTCTTTCATTCCTCAATTAAAACACTGAACCTCCCTGTCAATTTTTTTTCATTCACCTTTGTGGTCACCTAAAATCCCTAATCAAAATTAATTCTTTTTGGTTCATCTTCTTTCCCTTAAATCATTTTTTTTTCTCACATGACTTTCACAGTATATGGGAAATGTCTAGTCAGTGTGTCTGTTACACTGAATTGTTAGTTAAAAAGAAGAAGATGCAAAGCTGTTATATCAGAGATATTCCAAAATTTGTTACCATCCCTTATTAGCCGTGGGAAGCATGTTTACATGAAACAGAAGTAACAGAAATAAAACTCTCTTGTGGGTTTGTTTTAGCACTGTTTACACAATTTAGCCAATGAAAACAGGGAGAAATTCGAACAAAAATATAATCTCAGATTTTTTTTAACTTGATGATATGCAAAATAAAATTAATGCAGTAAAACTTCCATTTCCCCTGAATAAGAATATACAGTAGGTAAGGAAGTTAAAAAATTAAGATTATACAGCAAGTAAAAAAGCTAAAAATTGTGCAGGAGGGGAGGGAGGGTAGTGAGGGGAGAATGGCATTGTTGCTTTTTACTTATTTGTTCATTTGGTGTAAACTCAGAAACTTTGAGAGCCCTCTATAGCATCAGAGGGGATCCAATGAACTTTACTGTTAACACTGGTCAAAATATTTTATGTAGCTTTTTGAAATGTAATCAATGTTTCAAAATTCCTAACATCAGTTAACATTTTCCTATATGTGATTCCTACTATTTGCTTGTGACTGAGTAAATGAGAGAAAATCAGAAAGAACAGTAAAACTGACACAGATTGAGACTATTCACTCACATCCACTGACATGTTACAGTTTTCACCTATGCCATTATGCTTTTGCTGGTTCCCAGTGAGGTGGGAAAACAGGTCTTTGCAAAAACTCTCCAGGCCCTGCACACTCTCAAATAATGCCTTGCTTTTCTTTGGGAGAGAAAACTCAGCCAACACCAGGCTAGGAAGTTTTCCAACAGCCTGTAAGTACAAATGACTGGTAGAAATAACTGACCTTAAATGATGAGGTGCATTTCCCAGCACTGCCTAATTTATAGGCAGGGGAGCCTTGGAGTGTCTTTTGCAATTACTTAAGGAGAAAAGGCTGGTCTCAAATACGGGGCAGATTTGGCCCCTTAGATACCCTCACCCACCTGCTTTTATCCAAGTGAATCCTGGCCTACATCTAGGCAACAGTTATCCATCGTGTGCTACATCTGTCAAGTCATAAGGAAAAGATGACAGTGAGACCCAAGGGACAGCACAGTGTGTGAAGCCAGTGGAAAGGTTACTAGAAATCACCTAGAGAAAGGGAATGTTTGTTGTCATTCCCAGGTGAAAAAAAAAAAAAAAGAAAAAAAAAAACAAACAAAAAAAAAGATTTGTTATTGTTATTTTTCCTTTTTATTGCCTTTTGCAGAATGATAGTGAAAATGGCACCCTTTGTAGTCAGTATCCAGAGTTTCATATCTGCATGTAAAGTTTGAAAAGTATTTTATCACTGAAACAGTTAAAATTAAGTATGTCCCTATTTCTTAAAGCTAGATATAACTGTAAATGAAAATTGCAAGACACTTTAGTGTGATAAATAATACATGACAAGGTGTGTGTTGCTGTGAGATAATGCTCATTTCAGAGGCATGGTTACATATGCCTTGGAGTGTCTTAGTGCAATTATAAAATGGCTCAGAGTTAGATTTTTAAAAAGAAGATTCACATGTTCATAGCTGTCCAGAAGAAAAACATGACTAATTTGTAACTATAATGATTACTGACAGATTTAGGAAGGGAAATAATGATGTTGGTTTAATATTCTTATAATTTTTGTAATTTTCTGACACAGGCATTACATTTATTGTTCTATGGGACTGGAGTCCTGCCAAGGTCTCTGTTATGACAGTCTTAAACAGCACTGTAGCTGGTATCAGCAATCTGTAGTGAAATGCTTCCTACCAGCAAAAATATTGAATTAACTGATTCTGAATTTCTTCCAGTTGGGCAGTCACAGTTTGATTGTCATGTTTTCATCACCTTTGACTGACTCCAAATTTGACTCATGCTTTCACAAAGGGCAGTGATAGGAGCCCCAAACTTGTGGGTCTTACTGTAGATGAGAAAGGGAAATTTTGTTCCTCAAAGAGTCTAATTTCCATTTAGTGTATTTAGGAAGCTAGGTTTGCCTCCTTGAAAAATGTGTAAGCAAAATCAGGTGGAAACACATGGCAGAGAATTAATCCTCCCTCCCCTCCTTCTCCTCTCTTTGCACCCAAGGGACTACTGGGCAAATAAGGAGCCAGTGCTGAAAATCTGTTCCCACTGTGGTCTGGGAGTATTGCTGCAGTCACACCTCCAATTCTCAAATGAGGTGCCCAAATAGAGACACAATTACTATGTATCAGAATGCTAGATACAAAATGCTGCACATATTAACAAGAATTTTTAATTATAATATCTAGCACGATTGCTTGTCCATTTTCTAGGATGCCCCATTCTTCTTTTGTTTGCAGCATGTGTGTGTATATATATAGACACACACACACACACACACACACACATTATATATAAATAAATAAATAAATAAATAAATAAATAAATAAATAAATAAATATATATATATATATATATATATATATATATATATATATATTTAGCTATAGCAGTGTAGATGTTTCTCACTTATTAAAAAACCGCAACGAAACACTAGAAATAAGACTGGAAGATAAATGAAATAAAGAAAATAGATTAATTACCCCCTCTTACATTTATTCTGAGATGCTAATATCTACAATCTTTTAAACTAAGTTTGCATTTAGTTTTCAGGTTTTCTAGTGAAGGAAAGGAGAAAAAGAGATGAATACATCTTTGTGATATATTTGCTGACTGTCTTAGCCATTTCTAAGTAAGCATTTTTAGAAGCAGTAGTTTTAAAATCTCTTTTTTTTTTCTGGCAAAGTGGATCTAAGATAAACATGTAAACTCCCACAATGCGTGTAGGGGTCTATAAAAATGCAAAAGGTCACTGTACATAGAAATCAGTTGGGACTGTGGGAGAACACACTGACATTTATAATACACCCAAAACAGAAACAGTTCCTATGGAGACTATGCATGTATTTTAATAATTCATAGTTATTTATAAGATTCTAATATGAACATTTATGTGAAATAAATACACTTGCAGCTTGCATAAGAAAATCCAAGTCTACTTAATATGTAACTATTATGCTGCACTCATCTTTTTCTGTGTCCAATGTGATGTTTTGATAATATTGGAAATATTTCTCTAAATATTGTATTTCATTTCTTGTTAGAGTAATCACACAATTAGACACCACATTCTCATATGTATATTCCTTCTAGGTTTGTGGTTTGTGATAATTCTCAACAGTTTGCATTCCCAAAATCTATTATCCAGTCACCTAATGTCATGTGAAAACAGAAGATACACCCAAACCCTTGGGATTTCCTTTGTCTGTCAGTACCCCAGGAAAGCCAAGACCCTTCCTCCTGACCAGTCTTTCAGAGTCCTGTTCTGGGGACCCTTCACTGAACAGGAACGAGATTGGAGGGTGGTTTAACTGGCTGTTCATGACAGCGTCACATGTCAAAGAACAGAAACCCTCTCCTGGGTCTCCACAAATTTACCTGCTGCCAGCAATGTCCAGGGCCCTCCAAGGAATCACATTAACAGTTTACATAGTAATATTCTTTATAAGTAAAACTGTGACAGGATAAGATTCAGGGATTGCGGGTGATTTTATCAGCTGTAAAGTACCACTGACTTTTCTTCTTTGCAAGGGTTTCAACAGACCATGGCTGAGGTACCTCCAGTCTGCTCCACCCTCCTTTTAGTCCCCCTTAGATTGTATTCTGTTTGAGAGGCTAGACATGCTGATTGCATTCCATTCAGGTAGTAGTAATCATATTTTCCCCTATAATTTCCACACCGTTATGTTTTTACCGCCAGTCAACTTTCCACAATTATGATTATGATTATGATTATTATCATTATTATTTACAAGTAAGAAACAAACTGCAGTTGAGAAAGTAGTGGAATGTCCAGCCAGGAACAGTTTCCACAAGAAATAAAGAGAACAGAAATGTTCTTGTTGTCTAGTGTAAGTTTGTTCAATTACCAAGGTAATATCCTAATATTCTGGATTTGGTCAGGACTGAAAGGAGGTTATGTTAGTGGTCAAATACTCAGGCTATCTAATACTCTGTCATGAGAGGTGCAAGGGGAGTGGATCTCTTATTATTGAAGGGTGCAACAAGATCAATCTGTGAAGTTGTATCAATGAGATGTCTTAACTTTCCCAGGACTGTGCCTTGTTTTAATCATATTGAAAAAGTACTTCATAGTCTTGATTTGCTTTCAGGAAAACAAACAAACAAACAAACAAACAAAACCAAACAAACAAACAAAAAAAACTCATTAGCTTTAAGTACTTCACTTGAATGTAATAGAATTCTTTTTATTCTTATTTTTTATGAAAATTTGTCCCTTTTAATTTCCTGGGGTTGCAAGGTCTAGGAAATTTAAGCCATTTTTACTGTATAAAGGAGAAACTCTAGACTAATCTGTATTTAAAATTGTGGTATATCTGTCTGTCCAGGCTGTACATAAGGGAGTAGGATAGACCTAGAGATTTTTTCCCTCAGCAGGTTCCTACTGTGCAAAGGCCAACTAAATGATGATGTTTGCAAGCTTGAATGCACTTTTGGTTAGCATCTGGGGTGGGTAACCAGGACAACCTAGGAACCTTCTTATGGTTCAGTCTTTTCTGTGTAGGAGATGCTTTGAACATAGTTTAAAATAATATGTAACAAATGCTCATGCATATGATGGAGTTGCCACATGGGACAAGGAGACTGCTCAGATATAGAAAATCACCTGAAAATCAGTTCAAGAAGTCACACCTGATCCAGGAAAAGATGTCAGACACTTGAAATAGGGACCCCTCCTTATCATGTGAGTGGTGACCCCCTTATCATGTGAGTGGTGAATGTTTATCCTGTTTTAGAAATTTAGTTGCTCACATGAACACATATTCTTTTTTTATATTCATTCTGTGAACGCAACAAAAATAAATCATGAAACCTGAGAAGTGTATCGTATTTTGTTATTTCAGTGCACTCACTATAGATTTTTTTGGGAAATATTAAATAAAGTTTTATTTTCATATAAAATTGTTGTTAATAATAATAGCCTCTTTGTTTTTCAGCTTATGTTTACATAATCTCCCTATTCAACACTAATAAATTAAAAAGCTTTTAATACTGAAAAATGAGATTTCAAGAAATGCATACTCTTTCCGTGAAACCACTACAGTTGCTGTAACAGTTGTTATGATCCTAGAATATATCTCTTTATTTAATTCAGAGAAGAAGATCTGTTCAATGCTTGAGCTTCATGAAAGGTTAACTCGTATAAAATTAACCTCTCTATATAGTCCTATACTCAGTTTAGGAATGGAGAGATGGAACAATGTAGGCTGTGCAAGATTTAGCCTATGTACTTACACATAAATCTGAGCACTCCAAACGAGGAAGTTTTATGCACCATCACAAATCATGTTTGATGCAAACAAAAATTCTAAGCTTGCAAAAGCAGTGTGTTTAACAACCTGATCAATGTACCGATACTGAAGTAAACACACACAAATAAGCTTTTAAATCTTAACAGAGAAAAGTGTTATATTAATCTAAACAGTGTTTCAGACAAAAACTGACTTTTTAGCCAGTGCTATAAAGATATATTTTGTGAATTGTTCCTTAAAACAACAAAACAAAAAGGTCTTGTTAAAGTTATAACCTTCACTGCTCTGAAATCAATGTAGGTAAATCCATCTGTTATGTACACACCACATGTTAAAAGAATGGCATGTTCAGTAGGGTAGTAAATAAGACATAAATCTATCTAATGTGAAAGCATGGTCCTGCCATATCGTACATGCCTAATGGACTTTGTATGAACTAGGACAGAATTTCTGTTAGTTTAAGATGGATAATCCATGATATTGTTCAGAGTGCAGTAATAATTATAGCATATGATTGCTATAAAAGAATAAAAACAAATGCATAAATATTTTGGTCATAAATCCCATGATCTTTCGTTGCAAACTGAATGCTGAGTTTGCTCTGTAGGGTTCTTTACAACTTGGTCAAAGTAGGTAAAGTATTTCTTTAGGTCTGCCAAAATCTAATCAGAAACTGTGTTAAAGTGCAGAGGATCTCAGAAGAGTGACCAGTGAGGAGTCCCATTGACAACAAGGTTACAAGATAGATGTGATACTGCAGGTCCTGCTCCCTGTTATTACCAAGGTAATTTTCTTGAGTGGTTTTTTTGTAATGCTCTTTTGTTTGTACCTACACAACTCAAGCTACACAGCTCTGCTAAGTAACAGAATGCTCAGTTTCTCCCTTACCACACAGGTAACCCATACTTCTGGTGAAAACTTTTACTATTTCTGCTAGGTTACTAGAAAATTGATCTACATAATTCCGGGATCTATTTACAATTAATAGAAAACATCTATTATCTTAAAATGGATTGCAGCACTCAATGTCCATGAAGACAGTATATGCAATTGACACTTAAAACAAATTTTAAACAGGTTTTAAAACAAGCATTAAAATGAGTTGTGAAGCTATTATGAAAAGGTATTTGATGAAGGACGAGGTTTCAAAAGGTATATTTCTCTACTGTTTAGTATGAATCTTCTACCAGTAATCTTAATTCAGATGTATCAAGTTTGTCCCACCAGAAATAAGAGAAATGGAAAGTTAAATCCTTTTCTTTCTCTTCTCTTTTCCTGATTTTTGACCACTGACCTGTGGACATATATTGCTCTTGTCAGAGTAACAGATAACCACAGGAAGCAGCTGTAATTAGAAAACTTGAGAGACATCAGCTCTGCTGTTTCCGGAGACAATTTATTAATATAACTGTCAATTTGTTAATTTAACTCATCACCAAGCTGGCATTGCAATGTAGCTGAAAAATTGATAGCTTTATAAAATTTCATCTTGGGAAGAGCTGTTCAAAACGTGAAAATTTAAGCCATATGACTTTAATTAGTCACAAATTCAATCCCTTTATTTAAACGTATAATCATGTTAACAGAAATTACACCTTATTTAATTGATTTTTAGGAAACACTACATTTCTAAATATTGTATCTGAAAATTTAATCTAAAAATACAACAAATAATGCTTCTGAAAGTTTTATCAAAGGCTAGAGATGGCCATATGAGTCACACGCTACTTAAATTTCACATGTTAACTACAACCACACTGATTTAGAATTTTTCGTCGAGTAGACACATCATTCTGGGTCTAGATGGACTTAACACTTAGGGACAATTAAAGCTAAAAGTTCTTGGATGCTGGAATCCACATGGACAAGGCAACCTTACATTCCAAAGTTTCTTATGGATGAACCATATGTACAGAGCTTAAAATATCTCACTACTCACATTAATGTCTTATTTATGGGCCTAACTTAATTAATACAGAAAATTCTAAGAAAAAAATATTAAAATTGCTATACAAAATGTTTCTACTGCCTCTACCTTTTCTATGGGTGTTCAGCCCATCATTTCCTTATGCCAACTGCACAGCCAACAGGTTCAGTCTTTCTCAGAAAAGAAGGAAGGAAGTATTCAAACAGATGTCTTTTTGGGTAGTAACATGTAGTAGCATGGTACATGACAGTACCATCCTCTTTCTCAGCATTAGGTCTGCTTAGTGCTATTTTTTTATTTTTTCTTAGCAGTTTTCATCCTTGACATGGGTTGCCAGACAGAGATTTATAATTCCACCTGTCCTCCAGTTCTCTTTTATCATAAACCAAATGCCTGTTAAAGGTATTTAGAGAGGTTCCTTAAAAACAGGTTAGAAAATAGCCACTTGATAACAATGATAAAAACAAATGAGATCCAACTCAGGCAAAATAAGTACAGAAAATCCTTGAGACTTTGAAAGCCCAGGTTAATAGATACATAGCCTTCTGCTAGTAAGAGCAAAATCATATTTTCCTGGATAGAGCAGGATGTTCTCTGTTGATGGCATAAGCTTAAGAGCTTTTTAATATTAAATTAAAAATTATGCCAGATGCTACCAATTTTTCTGTGTCTAAGTGTCCTATCTCCTAAATGGGGATATTGGTACTGCCTTACCTCAGGCTTTAAAGATTAAAATAACATCATCTATAATAAGAGCCCTATGGATGTATTTCATAAATTTCTGACATAGGAAAGCCAATCAACTAAAAGCAATGCATGCAAACAGAGTTAAAATTCTTTCAAGAGCACATTTCAGGAAGGATGACCTCTTTTAGAGTGAACTCATCCTGAAGGCAAGGGAGGAACAGAGAAAGGCAACTAGAGCAGCCCTAATAATGGAGCAGCAGTCCTGTGAAGGGAGACTTACAAAACCAGGACTCTGCCGAGTGGAAAACGGGGAGACAGAGGGGGCAGGATTTACTCAGATTTACAAAAGTAAATCAAGGATAGAGTATATAATCTGGTGCTGGTTATATCTAGGGTAGAATTAATTTTCTTCATAGTAGCTGGTATGGAGCTGGTTTAGATTTGTGCTGAACAAAGAACTGATAATATAAAGATATTTTTGGTTTTGCTGAGAAGGGCTTACAGAGACACAAGGTCTTTTCTGGTATTTGTACTGCCCAGGTGAGGACCCTAGGGGTGCATGGGAGGCACAGCCAGGACAGGAGACCCAGATTGACTGAAGGGCTATTCCAGACAATATGGCATCATTCTTAGGATATAAAGGGGGAGGAAGAAGAAGAAGGAAGGGAGACATGTTTGGAGTGATGGTGTTTGTCTTCCCCAGTCACTGTTACCTGTGATGGGGCCCTGCTATCCTGGAGATGGATGAACACCTGCCTGCCCATGGGAAGCAGGGAATTAATTTCTTGTTTTTCTTTGTTTTTATGCTTGGTTTTTGCTCTTCCTATTAAACTGTCTTTATCTCAATCCATGAGATTTCCAGCTTTTACCCTTCCAATTTTCTCCCCAGTCCTGCTGGTGGGGGAGTGAGCAAGGGGCTGTGTGAGGTTTGGTTGATGGCTGGGTTAAACTCCAGTAAATCCAAAAGGAGGATTGTTTTTCATATCCTAAAATACAAGAGCTAAGAATCACTTTTAAGACTATTTGGAGATTAGTTTATGATTAATAAAAGGAAGTATTTCCCTAAAGAGTAAGTAAGGCATTTCTGGAACTTTATGCCTCAGGAGGCTGCAGAGGCACACAGTAACTTCAGATTCAAGAAGGAACAAGAGAAATATTTGGAAAAGTGCCTTAAAATCCCAGGCTTGCATGTCCTCCCTAAATAGCATTTTCTATTGCAAGTGTCCAAGGCATAATACAGACTAGGCAGAGCAGTGGCAATGCCTTATATCCCTAGGTATTGTATTTGTAGGCAGGACTGCCTTTCTAACCTTTATTTGTTCCAGGTGTCACATCAAACTGCCCTCTGAATTACAAGTATCTTCTTCATTTCATCCTCTGGCTTGGGAAGCTATGACTTGGCCATTCTCAGACCAGTTCCTGAGCTCCTCCAGGGCCCTGCTGAGCTAGTCATTCCTGTGTGTACCTCATCATAAACATTTGAATCAAATCTTGAGCTCTGCATATGCAACCACAACTGCTGAATGTGATCTGGATGCACACAACTCTAGGGAAGTGAGCATTCAAACCTTCCTCCTACTTTCTAACCTGGAAAATTAAGACAAGACAAAAACAACTGCCACAGATTCCCTTGAGGCTATAAGATCCATCTTTTAAGTTTTGCCCAGAACACTCAATTCTTTTCAAAGAAAAGGACTGAAATTTTAAAGCAAATGCAGCTGCATGATTCAATAAGAAATACTTAAATACTATGGCAGTTTAATGTCAGAGCAGTTACTGCAAATTGTCAGAGAAAAGAATTTATTTAAAACAGAAGCTTTAAATCAAATTATCCAGACAGTTAATCTAAAAAAACCTGTATCTTTAAACTCCATGTATACGCATCCTCTTGAAAGCCACAGCTTAAGATGATTTTCAGCCAACCTTAACTTCTGAAGGCTCATGAGCCCTGGAGGATTACATGACTATATGAAATTTAATTTTCCCGATGTTCTTGTCCTATTGGTTTGTCATAACACCACCACCATGCAAAGATAAGGAAAGCACTCAAATGCACAACAAACCAATTTAGCAAAACTAATGATCACAATCTACCTCTAACCTTATCTGTGGAAAATCATTCTCTTCAGAAAACATTGTTATTGCACCACTTCAGGCAAACAGTAGATCAAGCTACAAATTGGTTTTAGTCACATTTTTGTTCCACAAAACTTCTTCACAGAGGTCTCTCTGTTGGGTTCATCAATTCAGTTGTAAAATCCTTCTATTATGGACTGATACACGAGAAGATGGGACTAAGTTAAAATGCACAGTTCAGGAGTTCTCAGGAAAATAGTTAGAGTATTCCATATACTACAGAGAGGAACCACTTAGTAGCCAAGTTGCATTTAAAGTATATGCTAATAAAATTTAAACTACATAATTATAGGTTGATTCTCTGTTGGATTTTGGTAGTTTATTGAATGCTTTGGTGGTTTGTGTTTTTTGAGCTTTTAAACTTTATTAGGCACCTTCTGTGTGTAAATAAATCTGGTCCATATCTGTTGTATAACATACTGTAGCTTTTTATGATTTTTCACAACATCACACATACTTTTTTTCCCTGCATAGATAAGGTCATAGCAAAGCATGTTGTTCTATACTATGATAGTATCTCAAGACTAAATGTATCTGAGGAGAAGTCTCTTCGTGCTGGGTTGCATAATTTTTTTGTATTTTGTTGTACTATCTGCAGGGATCTTCAGTGAAAAACTGTGTCAACTGAGTGCCCACCTCGGTTTCTGTGATTTTGAAAAACATGTATATATGATTATGGTCCTAATATTTTTCAGTCACATTTAAAAAGGCTTTAGAAGTAGCATCAGAGTTTGTTCTCAAATTTTGTTACTTGTTTTATGCTGTAAATAACATCCCCTGTCTGTTTCATGATGCAGAATTGCAACTTCAGAAATGTCTGGTCTTTACCTTCCTACCTTCCATCAAGCCCTTTCTCTTACTGAGCATTTTTGTGAGCTAGGTTCCTTTTATTTCTTCTTTTTTTTTTTTTTTCTTTTTTTTTTTTTTTTTGCCCACAAGTATTTACACGTAAATGAGACTGGAACATTTTTAGAAGACAGCAAATTATAATTGTATTTACCTTGTCTGACATCCCATCTCCTAAATGCATTTAATTTTCAGAAGAAACAAAGTGACCCACTGGCCAGCAAGAAACCCAAGTCAGTTCTGGTAAAGCACATCGAAACAATTATGTTTTTTGAAACATAGCTGGTAAGTTTTGGGTGGGATTAAGGCTTTATCAGAAGCATTAGTTATTACTTACATGTTTCGTTTACAAAACAGAAATTTTTATGCTTCACTACATGGAGTAAAAGATATAAGGTAGCTAAAATATTTGGTGATTAGGAAAACGTTCTGTAAATACAATAGGCTACTGTATTTGGTTTTTTAAAATATTTTTTATTATTTTATATATAGACTATATACTTCCACATGTATAGTACAAGTGAAAAACCTCAGCAACTTGGCTGTTAAATTATTACCTTGCAACACAGGTGAAGATTTTAAGGTTTCTGATCATCCTCTCCTAAAATGTGATAGTAAAATATCAAGGAAGATTGGCCGTTCCTAAGACTTTTTACTCCTTTCAGCCTAGAGTTTTGAATAGCTGTATGCTATCTAGGCTTCTTACTCTCACCTTTCTTCTGAAATAGCTATGAGGTATAACTATAGGGATGTTAGAAATGACAAATTCCCATCCTTTTCAAGGTTAAGATTTTTTTTCTTTTTCTAATATAATGGCTCAATTGGGCTATTCATATATATACCAGAAAACAGCAAAACTGTATTCCCCAAATACTTGCATGCACAAATAATTTCAGTGAATTATTTATCTCAAACCTGAGGTGGATTTTTATCATTATTTGATATACTCACTGGTAGCTGAGGAAATACAGGAACAGTGTCTGAAACCGGAAGAAGGCATTTAGCTGATATACATCCTCAGCCCTTTTCTTATAACCATAAATTTACAGTCACACACAGATATATTCAGTGAAACACATTCAATTCCTGCAGCTTGAATAGTGACTAGAAAACACAATGGTCTTCAGTCTGAAAGTAGAGCTTCACTGCATTTTGTGATGTAGTGAATTCTTAGTATAGTGCAGATATCAGTGTGATTTAAGTTTCAATTTTCTCTCCACCCTCCAGTTCAAAAAAACTTCCTCCCTTCCCCGTTTTCTTACAAGACAATATAAGTAGAAGAATACTTTTTTGGATATGAGAAGCTAGTTGCTGATACTTTGAATATAGAAATTAATTAGCATTTCCATAGCAGTGTAAATAGCAGTCCCTGGAGGTCTGCAGTGGAGATAATGAACATCAAGCTTAACAATACACATTACAGACATGAGTCTATGATTACACCTTAATAACATGCAAACAAACAGTCTTCAGGTAGTCAAAAGATGCTGTGTAATGACAGATTTCTTCAGGCTATAAAGTGGAAAAGGCAAGTAAAGCACTTGCTCACATCACATAGATATACAGCACAGTTTCACCTAGCAGGCTATCTTGAAGGGGAGAGTTTCAAAAGACATGACTGGAAAGATATAATCCATAACCATAAATATTTATCCATCACATCTAGACATTCAATAGTCACAGCTTTTTTGAGATCATGTGATATATTGATTGAAAATAATGTCAATCTGCTGAAATAAGTGAAATGATGTTGTGGGATATCCAAATTAATAGCACAAATCCCAGAAAAATATATCCATCTTTTCTTATTACTGTAATCTCACTGGGTGCTGGCTATGTTTCAGAGCCAGTCAAAACACTTTGTCCAAATAGGATTTTTCAAATTAACCTACTTTAGTTTATTCACAGCCTGATTAAACAGATAATTAAAAGTTACAGATGCATAGCAATATTAAATTACTGTGGCTTAAGTGCATTTGTGAGAAAGATTATTAGTCTTTGAGATGTTGGCAAGGACCCATGTGGTTAGGACAATGAAGATCCACCAAGGTTCAGTATTTTGCTGTCTTCAACACATTTTTCCTGAATTTCTATTCATTAATTTAAGCAACAGTAGGAAACCCACAGTACTTGTCAAATCAGTATGAGGTTAGTAGGCTTTGGGTTTGAATCATTCCTCACCACACTCCACCAGTGAAAAAGTGTATATATCTCTATTCACAATATAGTCTTTGCAGCTGAATATTTCTATTTAACTCTACAGGAAACTGACTTGTCTTCAAAAATTTCATACATTCTGCAGATACTGGTTAAGAAATAATGACAGAAATTGGCCTTTATTACTGTAGTTCAAAGACAAGACTCAAAGATAAAGTAGGTAACTCCAAATTTGCAGCTTCTGTGATGTTAGCCTACTGAAAAGGCTGGTAATTGGGATCCACAGTATTCTGCTTTCTGCAAAACAGCAGCAGAGAAACTTCGACACAGATACAGATTTGGACTGACACAAAAAGTAATGTGCTTACAACGCTTCTTAAAATTCATTTGGTACCAATTGCAGAGAAAGGATTTCTTCCCAACTACTCTTTCTGAAACTACTGACTGACTTCTGTATTTATTCTTTTGATTTCTGAAATCCTCAAACTGAGTGTTTGCCTTATTTAGCTGAGAAGATGATTCTTTTTCTATCTGTTTTTCAAACACTTGTCAAGAGTAGGAAATACAGAAATTTAAAGCATAAAATGATTGAATGAACTATCCAAAAGTTTGAAATATGGGTCTAGAAAACACTTTTAAGTGGTAGACAGGAAAACTGATTCAGAGTTATTTTCTTATTGCTTGGACAGTTTTACATGCTTATGAACTAAATTGCAATTTTAAGTGTAAAAGTGCATAAAATAAGTCAAGAAACAGCTAATTAAAAGAGCACATCTGTCAAAGGATCAATTTGCTTTGGTTTGCCATTTGCTAAAATACAATTCAGAAAACAAGAAATCTCATGGCATGGAGAGTTTTACATTCCACATGCGAACTTTGTTATATAGGAGGGCAAAACAAAGTCCTGGTAGAACTGATTAATCTGTAGTTATGGCCTTATTTAGCCTAATAAAGAGTGCTAACACCTGCCAAAGAGTGACAGTTGTCTCTCTTCTTCTAGTTTAGGTCGTATGATTCGCTGTGGAGTAAAGGCCTGGTTGGGTTGGGGACCCAGGAGGTGACAAATGGCAGCCCTTGAAGGGAGCTGGGGGTGGGAAGCAGCTGTGTAAGTCTTTGGCTTAACTCAAAGTCTCTGAGAGGGGAGCTTGGACTGTGAGAAAAAGAGGAAAAAAACCCCCAAACCAAACCAAAAAACCCAACGAAAAACTCCCACACATCTACAAATAGCCCAAAGCAGACCCAAGAGAGGGAGGAATAATGCCTCATGTTGAACTTCATGTGTGTATTTCAGCAGATACTGAGGATTCTTATAACTTGGTAGAATCCTGCCTCTCATTCATGAAGGAGAGACAAAATGCCAGTCAAAACATGTGGAATGTGGACATACACCAGAGGTAGGGACAGACAGGGAAATTTTTGTGTAATCATTTTAGCTAAGTTAATATTGGGGCTTTCCTGTGGTCATTAAACAATTCAGATGAGTGATGAATTATTGATTCCATATATATGTTATGTCCCTAGCAAACTTTTGAGTGACAAACATTGACGCTGAGATGTGACTGGACATAAAGAAAATATACTAAAATTAACCACAGTTTTCCATTGTCAAAAATGACACTGATTCAGACATAAAAATTCCCTGTCATAAACCTAAACATAAAGGCCAAAATACTGAGAAGCTACCTATAATTCTAAATGCTATACTTACTTGGTGTCCATTTTGTTCTCTTTTGAATAGATGAATTCTCAAACTACAAATTTTCAAACGGATCTTTTTCAAGTCACTGAAAGTTTGGCAAAACCACCTCTGAAATTAGAGAGCTTACTGAAGTTTTAGTGAACAGCAAATTTTCTTTGCAAGCTAATGACCTACCTTTCTACATACTATTGCATTTTAAGAACCACTTTGTGTGTCTTGTCTGCTGAGTCCTCTCCTGTAAGTAAGCCCGTTGTATTCTATATTTGCAACATAGGGCAGAAAGCTTCTTATTTTCTTTGTGGGAGCACTATAATGCAAAATATTAATCAAAGATCTATTGATTTACTTCCTTTTTACCTCATGTTTGGATCTTAGGAGCCCAAAAGAATAGAAGATTACTTAAGTACTTTGTGATCCAACACACAAAAATAAATAATTTTAAAAAGAAAGAAACTACAGAAGCAAGTCTATTTACAAATTACTGAACTGTAAGGCAACAAAAAAAACCATGAAAATTTCTTTTCTTTTCTGTCCTGCCTCTTTCCCACACATCTAGCACTTGTTCACACATCTACCCTGGTTCTCCCACGTTTCAAATACAGCAATCATCATGTGAGGGAACCTGCTTAACACCTAAAAATATCTAACTTTATTTGATGAGAAATTGCTAAAGCCAAAGCGTCAGCTTTTTTTTTTTTTTTTTTTTTTTCTGAAGCCCGAAGAAGTACTGGTCTTTATTAATGTTCCACTTCTAAGTATTTTTTTCTGCTTTACCAAGAAATTTTATAAATCCACAAAACATTGTCCTTTAGCACATAATGAAGAGGTGAGCTTAGCTTCATTAGCTGAAGCACAAAAAGAATCATGCACTGTGCCTGTGGTATTTTCATTCACTCATATGAAGAATGCTGCCTTACAAATAGTGTGCCTTAAATTACATTTTACCTGCTGTGAAGATCTGTGTACTTCTACAGTGAAATACATTTTCATTTGGAAGTTGTCAGTTCATCAAAGGTGAAATTACTAGGCATTGTTCCAAAAGAAACCAATACATAATATTTTGTTAGAAGGTGTTAGGAGGGAAATATGAGTAGGATTGGCAAGCATGTCTTTATGAAGATGTCAGAGATAAGGCAATTCCAAGTTGTTTTATTTATGCTATTATTTATTACCTCACTTAATATTGAATTTAAAATGCTTCCATAAAAGTAGAACATTTATCAGTGCTAATGTCCTAATACTTCAAAGGTAAGACATAAAATAAATTATTTCTTAATTGCCTCTTTAAAATTCTGCTGCATACATTTGGAAGCTGAAGTGTGAATTTTAATAATTTCAAGTGATGATGTTTACTGTATTTTTGTAATTGGAAACACATTTTCTCCAGGAAACCAGCACTAAGGAGTTTGGACCCCAGATCTAGTGTTACCAGTGTTAACCTTATTTCTGTCATTTCAGTCAAATTATCAGAGCAGTAAATGCCTTCTTTTGGGTTATGCTGTTGAACTGATTTATAAAACCTGGTCGCAAAGCACTGAAGGAAGAGTGTCACAAAGGCAACAGCTTCATTGTGACAAATGTATTTATTTCAACATCTTTTTTTGTTCCCCTCTATAGCCCACAACACTGAATATAAAACTTATCCTAGACACACACGCACAAAAAAGAAAGAAAAGAAAAAAGCCATACATACTGCAATAAATCAAGAACAGGCACATTTAGAGTAATATCCTGTCTCAAGGGGATTAACAGGTTATCCGCGCTTTGCACTGGTGGTTCACTACACCTTTGCTTTTCAAGTCTTTCCTATTAACTATGGGCACCAGAGGTTTAAACTTCAACATCTTTTAAAAGTTTCAGTGACCTGCAAAAAAACCCCAAACAGACAAACAAACTAACAAACAAGCAAAAAACCCAAACAAAAAACAACAAGAAAAAGCTGGATAACTGGTATAATAACTGTAATTCAAGTTTAAGACCGATTTCCAGTCCTCTATTTTGCATTTAATAGATTTATCATCTATTAAATAAGGGCATATGTTAGATGAGTTCTATGGTCAAATCCATTTCTCTGATCTGAATCCATCCATCTACATTGCCAAAAGGCCGTGAAATGGCTTCTTTGATATTTTATTACCACTGAGGTGTAAAATTTAACAGCAAAGCCAACAGTAGCTGAAATCTCTCTCTTCAGGGAAAAGGACAACATGCACAATTTAAAGTCCAAGAGACAAGATACTAAAAAGTAAAAAATGGATGCTCAGAAAGGAATTCTGTCAGGAAAAGCCATTAGTGAAACATGCCAAAATCAAAAGGCTTCCCTTTCAACAAAATATGCTTTTGACAGTCTTCAAATTCCTAGTGCTCATTTCTTCTTCTGAGAGAGACTATGCTTAATGCAAATGTGTTCTGTGCTCTCTACTTTAACTGAGCAAAACAGTCAAGAAGATCATTGCAATTCAGATCCATTCACTGCATCACCCATCACTTGCACACAGTAAGTGCTGAGCATGTCAGGATTGTCAAAAGCAAATCTTTTTGTCGTTCATGGAAAATAAGCATTTAGAAAGCAATAAAACTAACTTTAAGAGGCAGGATATCATAAATGTGCTATAACTTGTGATACTTGTCTGGGTTGTTTTGATGCTTGCAGACAAGGATGTACAGAGAGGAGAAACAGCATGTAGGCCTAAGGTGTTGTTCTTTATTACTGAAAAGTCCTACTGTCTTTCCATCACTGATATAAGTACCAGCTTTTTTTTTCTGGATCACAGTACTGGCTATGCAAAGAACACAAAACAAAACTGGAAACCTTCAAAACCAGGCCATGAAAAGGGTGAGTGACATTAAAAATGTGAAATAAAGAAATTATCTGGTGGATTCCCCTCTGTTGCTGTGGATGCAAATACAATTTGTGTCCTGACTAACAGCATTCACTAACTTAAGAGTACATTCATAAAATATCTGTTTTCCTTCTCCCTAGAGCAGATCTCTTCTCTGATTCCAAGGCAGCAAATCACAGCCCTCAGAAAAAAAAAAATTTGCTAATAGCTTAGAAGGCTAATATTGAAGTAATTTTTCTTATCAATACATTCCCACAAATAATATCCATTCATTTCCTAGAGTAATCAATAGCACAGTTTCTACAGGTGAATAGGTCACTGTTCATTAGTCATGATGATGTGGTTTAGCAGTGAAGTTAGATCCAAGCCTGCACTCTGAATGTCCTACCTGGTGTGAATCTAAAGGCGGCATCTAAGTATGGGAGAAAAGGTGAATTTCCTGTGCCATTCCTGTGGTTACATTTATACACATGGATCTGAAAGGACTTCTTTGCTAACAAATTTACCAGTCTGTGAGTTAAAATACATTCATTCTTAACCTTGATTCTTTATTTCCCAGGTGAAAGAAGCCCTCATAATTTTACAAAGTAATTTTGTAATCTCAGTTTGTGGTTTTTTACAAGCAGTTGTGAAGCTTTATATATTTTTATAAATAAATATTTTATATATAGGGTTTTTTTTTCTTTCTAGAAAGTTAGAAAAGTGCATGCTAATTACATTTCATCGCATCACTGTTAGTATTATGGAAAATGTGTGAGATCTTTAAATTAAGGACTTACTCAGGTGAGTGAGGACAGATCTCCAGAGAGGCTTCTTTGATTGCAGTATATTTACCATAACTTTGTTCAGTACAAAATACCAGACAACTTATAGATATTCTATAGACCTATGGTGGATTTTATCACATTCTTGCAGAGAAATGATTTGGGAGCCCTTGGACTTTTGGGGGACATCAGATCACAGTGATTTTATACAAATTATTGAGACTCTTGATAAGTCTTAAACTTGCCCCATCTCTTGGTTTTTGTGGCTTAACAATCTTTTTTAAAGAGCATGAAAGATATTTATTGATCTTTATAATAATGGTTAAGTAAAAAACTGTGGGTACACAGTCCTTTAACTCCAGTCTCATTAAACAGAAAAATAAAAGTACATGTAGTCATAATATATTAAAAACAAAACAAAATTTTAAAAAAGCACAAAACAAGAAATCCTGGCGCATAAGTAATTTAACATGAACAAATAAACAAGGGACAGAAAAGGAGAAGAAAAGCAAACAAGCAAGCAAGTAAATACATTAGTATTTTCTTATTGCTTGACATTCATGGTTTTTTTGTGCAAATCCAGATTAACTTTCATGTATTAATTAAACCTCTGAGCCATGTAAACACAAGTAAAGATATTAGTTAAAATGTTTACAGAAACATGGCAAATAAAATTTATCAAGTATTTCTGACATATCTAAATAATACTCTCTGTAAGAAGCTGCCTCCAGCCAAGTTCAGCAAAAAAATAATAGTGCTTAATCCCTCTGAAAGAAACTCGCATGCATAAAATTAATAATTTTCATACTCTGCACAATTTTTTCTCCTCCAACTTGTCTAAATAAAAATGGTGTTACTACAGCAACATAACTTCTACCACCTCCTAATATCAGGTTTGAAAAGACATGTATATATTTTTAAGCAACATAAGCTATAAAACAAATCGTAAAACAACTAAATTCTGCCATTTGAGTGTGAGATACAGTTATTTATTTTGAATTAAAAATCCTGGTTTTTATTCTGTAAAATAATTTAACCAGTGAACTCAATATAACAAAAACTATTTCCATCTTCAGATCTATTATGGTTATTAGACCTTTTCCACATTTTGCAAGAGGAACGAGTTTAAATCCCCTCTATACTTCAGGTGAAGTAGAATCCTTTAAGAAAACATCAAGCACTGCTGGTGTTTTTGACTTAGTAGGTGATGTTCCACTTTTTGTTTGTACTATTAGAATTCCAGAGCATGGCATTTAGAGGAAACATGCTGTTAAGTGGACTTTATTACTCTCACAAGATAAGCATAACTGAGAATTCTACCACTCACAGTAATTAGAGATTCTATAGCTGTGTTTTGGGAAAACTGATGTCCTGATCGCATTTCATTTTTCTGTACTCAGTTCCTGGAAACAAACTTTTTTTCTAGTCTGCTAGCAGGTTTTCTATGTGTTATTGGAAGAGCTGTCGTGCTCTTGTTGCAGTGGTGGGTGAAGATTTTCAAGGCACCAAGGCTCCATGAAATCAGGGATCCCAGGGAGGTCTGTGTAGGGTCCCTAGACCACTAAACTGGCCAGGCATGGTCTTCATCCCAGATAAGACTGGAAGGCTAGAAGTACTGTAGAAATGTCTGAACTGCATGCATCTATTCTAGAGGAACTCAAAGGACTGAGGATTTAAGGAGCCCTAAATCATAAATTATCAAGAAGGCTGACACAGTTTTATGTGTCAAGATATTTTTACCTCTTCATTGTATATTGCAACCTATTGTAACCTGAGACAGAGATGAACGGGGTCTTATCTCTGCTGCAAAGAAGTTTTCTTTTTCACTCTGATCATTCAACACATTTAACAACAAACATTTCTTCCAAGGTTGTTTCATGTAGAAAATGTTACCAGTACTGTTACCAGTACTGATTTAATAATACTGATTTATTTTAAAAATACATTTTTTATCATTAAAAATAAATTGGTAGGTATGTTCTTTATATAACACATGAACTCATCAGCAAGACTATGGTTTCTAAACATGCAGTTCCACTAAGTTTGTATCATTGTATTATTTGATGATGTTCACAAAATTCTTGCAGGTTTTTAAATTTTGCATTAAATTGCAAAAAAAACCCGAAAAAACAAAAACAAAAACAAAAAAAAAAAAAACACCCACAGCCAAACCACCACAAGAAACAGCAACAAGACAAAGTCTGAGCGTCACATCTTATTCTGTTACTTCACAGGGATGTAGTGACACAGAGACAAGTAAGACACCATAGAACCTTTAGAAATAATGTGATTGTTTTCACCCATCAGTAAGTCAAATATCTTAATGCAGGAAATGAAACAGGGACATTCAGACATTTAAAAAGTTATTAATTCTGAGTTTACTCAGAATTAAGTAAGACTTTGGATCATTCAGACTTGAGATTTTTGTTTTCTCACTCATGGCACATCAAGTGTTTCACTTTAATTTTACTGGACATTTGAGTTGTTTCAGGGGGTCCTTCTTTTTATTTATTGTATTTTTAATAAAGTGAGTCTCTAGATGTTTTATTCTTTAAAGTTAAGAAGTAGGCATGGTACAAATTTAAAAATTATGCAAGTCACTAAATATTTAGCTTTGTTCTTAAAATTTCATATCCTATCTGTCAAACACAATAAAAAAATTAATATCTTTATAATGAAAAAAAAAAAAAAGACCAACAGTCTAATATGTGTCTGTCTTAGGACTGCAGGTAATGCTGATGTCAGAGTCAAAGCTAAGCCAAAAGTACGAACACATACCTAAACCTTTATGCATGCCAAGCAAACTCAGTGTCTACTCTCGCTCACAAATCTTCATCTATCCCTCTAGGTTTTTTTCCAGCTGAAATATCTGCTGCAAGAGTCTCACTAATTTTGTTTGGATTAAACAAAAGTATGCAAATTTTATACAACAAATCTTTATGCAAGGTCTTTTCACTCTTTTGCAAAAAGTTTTGTAATGTTATTATCCTACTTTTATTCAAAATCTCATCTGGGTGCAATTCTTATCACTGCAGTGATTCTGAGATCGTGATTGAAGTTTTGACTAAACCACAAGATGATATAAAGAGTGTGCCTTTCATATTAGCTGGATTGCTATTGTCTTGGTTTGGGAAGACGGGTATCTGCCAGGTAAAATCTGGAGTTTCCTTTGGAATGGAGAGTGTAAACCCCCCCCCCCCTTTTTTTTTTCAATTATAAATTTACGATCAGAGGCTCTTAGGCAAAGATTTGGGAAATAGGAATAGCAGTTTTTTACTAGTATGTATTACAAAGCAAACAAACAAACAAACAAAACCCCCAAACAACTACAGCATTAATAACAAAAGAAAACAGTACCAAGAACCTTGAGGGCTTTGTTTCAATTAACCCAGGGCAGTTTGGTTTCAGTGCCCCTGCAGGATCCTCAGAGCGCCAAGCTGAAACAGTGGAAAGTCCCGGGCTGGTAGCTGGGATGGCAGGGTGTCCCAGCAGTGCAGGGAGTGCAGGGTCGCTCTGTAGTAAGAGGAGCAGCACCGAAGAAGCTGAAGGCGGGTGGCAGAGAAAACTCAGGATTCAGGCCAAACCGGTGATAGTAGATTTCCCAGGACTGGATTCCTTTGGCCACAGTGAAACTCTTCCAGCCAGCAACAGCCCAGCCATTCTCTCTCTCTGAACGCCGAAAAAAGAACAGCCCACAACTGCCTCAAGCTCTGTCTTTTACCTGTGTTATCTCCCCCTTCTGACTTTGTCCACCTTTTTGTTTCGGCTAAGTACTTTCAAGTATCCAAAACTTGGTCTCCTTGGTAACTTTTGGGGAAAAAATTCTTTAGAGGAAGAAGGAACAAACCTAACCCCCAACAGCTATGTGTTTAAAATTTTTCTTCTTCCTGTGAATGTCAGAGGTTTTTAATTTATAACTCATTTATGAGAGAATAAAGTTCCTGGTATGATTTTAATAGAAATTTATATTCTTGTTTTATTAAAATGGTTTTAAATAATTCTTGAAAAAATATTAAAACATTTTTTTTATTTGTGTTCTCAATATTTATAACAATGCTAAAGGATCTCATCCATCATTTATTATTGGGGCAAAACTCTGCTACAAAGGGATGCAAACAAACACTGCAGAGTTAGGCTGGTGAACAACTGGAGGCTAAAGTCACCTGCCAGGCATTGCTGGTAATTAATTTCTGAAGAATATGCAAATAATCTTCCAATAGAGGATTCCTGTCCACAGATCTTTCTATCTAAATCCCCAAGATGCAACAGAGATATTCCCATCAGTCTTTAGGGTATATCTGGTTGGGGTTTTTTCTGCCATGGATTATTCTTATGGTTTCACCTCAGTCCCACTGCCATGGAACACTCTTACAATGATCTCCCAACTATATTTGCTAGTTCTACAGAACCACCCACACTCTGAGCAAAGTTGCACTACAACATACCTTCTGTGCTTTTCTTACTTTGCTATTTTTGACTACATATTTTAGCATTTCACAGAGATATAAATCTCTAAACTTGTAGTGCAACCATCACCCTAGAAAACTTTCTGATTTATAGTTTTTACTATTGAAATGAAAGAGAACTCAGTCTGAAAGAGAAGTAGATGTACCTCTGTTTCCTAAAATATGTCCTGAAGTATTCTTTTTCACCTTTCAGATGAAATTAAATATACTTCAGCATACTGTGCCTACAATGTGAAATAATATCCAGGTATAAATTGTCTCAGACATACTAAGAAAGATGCAAGGTACATGATTTAATTAGCTGAAGTTTTATTCAATTCATGTGGAGACTATGCCATGGTTAATTCTACAGTATCAGTCCCTTCGATGAGAGACCTTGTTAAAAGTCTTTTGAAAATCCAGGTAGGCTTCTTTGTTGTCATCCACAGAAGTTTGCTGAGAGCTTGCTGAGAGCTCTCTCATGTTTTTCAGTTTTTCCAGAGAGGCTTTTTTCATTTATTCAAATATCACCATTCACCTCTCATTACAAAGCAGGAGTAGCAAGTGATTTTGAATATCTGAGATAATCACTTTCAGAAGGTAATTACAGACTTGTCTGTTTCCTGTGATTTACATGTCTTCTGGCTCTATCTCCACTGGGGGCTCCATTCCAATATGCCAGAGGGTTGAGACTGCTGTGCACAAAGGCACGCTTCATCACCAAAAATGCAGAGAGTGGATCTTCATTGTATTTCACTTTAATTTCTCAAACACAATCTATCTCACATTGACAGTGACTGGAAAGATAATGTGCTTTGCCAGTTCCTTCCTTTACTTTATTCTTATTTTAGGAAAATATTTTATTCCTGAAAAAAACCTTTGCAGCTAAGAAGTAAACCCAGCTCCCTGTCTCTTTACAGATTTAATAAGTAAAACACATTTTACAGAACAATTATGCAAATAGGCCGCTCAGAAAAACTTTATTAAGACACAGACCTTTCTCAACACCACATATCACTTTTGTATCTGAATTCAGATTGCATTCTGTTGCAGTAAAAGTAGTATTAAAAGGAATCTGAAATTTTTGTGCTACTCCTCTGGACCTACTTCACCAGGTCCAAGTCCTTCCTGTGCTGGATACAGTACTCAAGGTAGGGTCTCATGAGAACATAGCAGAGGGGCAGAATCATGTCCCTTGACCTTCTGGGTATGTATTTTTTTTTTTACATCACACAGGATGTGGTTGGCTTTCTTTCCTGTAGGCACATTGTCAGCTCATTCACCAGGATCCCCAAGTCCTTTTCCTATTTGTTTCCCCTTGGACATCAAGGCATTGTCAAACAGACATTTTGGCCATGGCCAAAGGATTTAGGCAATCCCTTATCCGTCTAAGGGTCTGTCCATAAAACCTCTCTTTCTCCAATTTAGCGTCCAGGACATCGTAAGGAACTGTACCAAAGGCCTTACAGAAGTCCAGGTAGATGACATTGATAGCTTTTACTTTGTTTGTTGATTAAGTGACCCCATCCTTCCATACAAGGCTGCTGGGGTGGTCAGGTGTGATTTGCCCTTGCTGAAGCCACTTTGGCAGTGTATATTCACCTCCCTGCCTTTCATACTTATGACACATTCTCCAGGACAATCTCTTCTGTGATATTGCCAGGCACTTACATGAGGTTAACTGGTTGGTAGTTCCCAGGGTCCTTCTTTTTAAGGATGGGTGTGATACTCCCTTTCATGCAGTGATTTCACCTGACTGACAGGTCTTTTCAAGCATGAGGCAGAGTGACTCAGAAACTACATCAGCTGACTTCCTCAGGACCCAGAGCTGCACTTCATTGGGGTCCTGAGGCCAACTTAAACATGATCTTCTCTTATGATGGCAGTGACTTTATTCCTCCAGTCTCTGCCTTGAGGTTAAACTTAACTGTGATGAGTTATCACACAAAACTAATATATTGATTGTTTGAAATCAGTCACAAAAGTCC
The DNA here is from genome assembly GCF_029207755.1 of Chamaea fasciata. NCBI lineage: Eukaryota > Metazoa > Chordata > Aves > Passeriformes > Sylviidae > Chamaea > Chamaea fasciata. The sequence continues at coordinate 54,696,734 of NW_027094086.1, read as the reverse complement.
AGGCTCAAAAAACTGTACACAGGAAAAAGACTTGGAGCATCCTCTCTTTTATTCATCCCCACCTCAATAATGATAGCAATAACAATAGCAATAGCGGCAGCATTTACATTAAAAGAGAAAATAGTTTACTTATTACAATATTTTTTTTTTTACAAAAAGAAATAACAGTAAAGCATCAGTAATAGCATTTATATTTTTACAACATTTATGTCACTGTAAGCACATTTTCTAAAAATGCTGCAGAAATTGAAGTTAGGTTCACTTATTTCTGAAGAAAGAAGGTAAAGAGCAATAAAATTTACATATTGACAAACTGAGTTTGAGACAAATATAATGTTTAAAGACATATGGATAAAATTTTGTGCAATACTAATCTGAGACAGATCACTAGGTGTTCAATTCAGTACAATATTTTATGAAGTGTTGAAGAATTATCAGCTTGATATGAACAGAAATAGAAATTAAATGCAGTCTTATAAAACACATCTATAACTCTCACCTGAGCACTGCAAAAGACTATATGAAACAAAAAATTGTGTCATTACCATTACAAAGTTCTTAGAATTGATACAAACTCTGCATCTCTGAAATGTTTGACAATAACAGCATATTGACAAAAATACGTGATCAATGATCCAAGGGCAAAATTAAAAGCATCCTTTCACCTAGTACAAACAAAGATCAATGAAAGGTGTTCTTTGCATAAATCAAAATGGAAATATGCAATACTTACTACTGGCCTTCTCCCCTACTTTCTTTCATCCTCTGTGTTGCATCTGTGGGTAAGTGATTTGTGGCTGATAAACATTTGAAGTTGAAATAACACAGAAAGAGGAAAACAAAATAAAAACTGCCACTGGAACAGTGTCTAGCTCAGAGAAACTGGATAAGATGTGCAAGCAACCTCTGCAGCCATCTTCTCACGCGTAACATTTTAAGAAACATTGAGGCAAGAGTTTGCATACATATTCAGAATGAAAGACTGACCATTGTTATGCATCCCTAAATCTCACATAACTTAGCACTTCTTTGTTATACTCTGTGCCAAACTATATTTAGCAAGCAGAAGAACTTCTATATATTTAAAGGCAACAGAGATGAAAAGTGAGAGTGAGCTCCTGGTTTTTCTTAACTTAGTGGGAATTTCACTTTTGACTTCAAGAGAGACAGGATTTCACCCCAGCTGCAGTCTTTATCAGAGGTTATAGAGATGGTCACTATGTGTAAGATTATACTGAAAAAAGGAAAAACCCAACCTAGTCTATTAACTGTCACCTTATAAATTGTGCAGGCCTTAAAATCTATTGTGATATACCCCTAAGTGTCTGTGAGAGATCTCTTTTCAATTAGCATAGAGCCTTCTATTAGCAAGGAGAAAAAGGAGACTTTTGATGTGTTTTATTGAAGAAATCTGGAAAACAATTTTTGAAAAACAGAAACCTGACACTTGTCCAGTTCACAGTGCGTAGCCATATGAATTAACAAATGCCACTAATGGAGGAACAAATTCCTAGTCACAATTATTTTTTGGAAGAAAAGCAAAATAAAATTGGAGCCATATGGACTTGCTTAATGAGAAATTATGGTGTATAATATGCTTCTCTGATTATCTGTGGCTTATGTGACCATTTTTGTTTTAAATATAATGGATAAAAAAGAAATATATGTGACACTCTCGCCATCTGCATTAAAGACCATACTAGAAGTAGCACTCCAAACCTTTGTAAGGGTTGTACTTCCCATTTAGCAGAGGTTCTGTGGTCACCTAACATTTCATGGAATACAGAGAAAGAACTGCAAGATACATAAGGATTTCATTGAATACAGAAAAAGAACTACAAGGTACATCAGGTAATTTTCTTGTTTTATGCAGGTGTCGTGGAAACTTATCCTTTCATATTTTCAGTCCTATGTTCTCACAGTTGCTTCTGAGGTGTGGTATGAAAGAAGCATACTTTAAGTAAGACTGGAGATGTTTATGCTATCCTGCCATCACAGGGTGCTCTTGCACATTATTTATGATCACAACAAAGACACATCCTCATCAGTTCTAATTTTGTGCTTTTGCCTTGGCAGCACTAGGGCGGTCTGACCTGCTGTGACCAAACTTGGATTTAAAACTTCTGGAGGCAGAGACAGACTTTAAGAATAAGCATATGGTATAAAAGTCCACTTACTACTGGCCACTGCTTCAGCAATGTGTCCGCAGCTATTTGTTTAAGTTAAGAGACAAAATTATATCCAACAATATTAGCAATCCATTTGAATTGCTTTAACTAGGCACTTGAATTCAGTTAACACTGCTCTGAATGAGAAGCAAGTGTTTAATTCTTTGATCTTTAGCCTCGTGTGATGCAAATATAGGTGGTTCTCTCAGCTGGAGATTAGTCTACAGATCAGAGGAAAAGGGAAGTCCCTTTCAAAGGTCATGGAACTAACTTGGTAAATGCAGAATCAGTTTCCAGCTTTGATTTCCTCTATGACTTTAAGCAAGTCTTTCAGGTGAAGTAGCACAAAAAGGATTTAAATACATAAAAAGAGTAGGGCCACTAATCTCTTTGTAGGTTTGAGTAAATGAGTTGTTCTGTGTCTCTACCTCACAGGAGTAGCTGTGTATGATTAAAGAGTATATGAGAGAATTACAGGCTTACATACATCGATTGGAAACACAAAGACCTGCAGGAAATAATGAGAGACTAAGCTACTCCTTCCTCTAACTTTTCTTTGCCTGTTTTAATTGTAAAGCACTTGCACACATTTTATTCACACTACAGCCTGAGATAGAAATTTTGAGCCCCTCACACCAACTGCAATAGAACAACAGCTATTTCAGCCAATTCCTCCAATAACAAAATATAACTTTATGAAACACTGAGATCTCATTTTTATTAAAAATTATAATTTTAAATTAAATTATAAATTTAAATTAAAATTATAATTTAAAATTACTTTATCTAACTGTCTTACAAGATGTTATTTAGTCAACACTCAGCTACTTAAAATGTGATAAAACTGAGCATTAAAAGAAAGGCAATGCATGAGCATAGAAGAGTTTGTCTCAGTCTTCTTAGCGCTGCCAACATTACTGAGAACAATTTTATTTTGACAACTGACTGGTTGTTTCCAAAAAGAGAACTAAGCAAGGTTCTACTAAATAGTGTGAATAAAAGCAGAAAAATCCACGTGTGAATCGATAACACATTCACTGGAAAAAAATGAGAAACATAATTGTGTTCCCAAAATGCACCAAATATGCAATTAATATAAGAAGCTATACCAAACATAATGACATAGATGCATAGTTCAATCACTCAGCAGAACATCCAATTTTCCACCAAAATCATACCTGTAAAGTCATATCATGCTGTCTTTTTTCTAGTGTTAATGTTCTTGAAGTGAAGGCCAGCTACTGGATTCCCTTCATATCCATAGAGCAAATAAATTAAATTAATTCCATTCAGCTGTTTTCATTTTTATTGATCCCTTCTCAAATTTTATGCAAATAACTGTTTTCCATACCATTATAATGGAATAACCCAATCTTACATTGCATTTTTTTATTACTACCTTTTTTAAAGCTTGGGATCAGACAAACTGAAAAAAAAAAAAAGACATGAATCAAAACCACATTAAAATATTCTGCTTTTTAGATATTGAACAGTAAGTAGCAGTTCCTAATTTTTAGCTATGTTTTATGTGCAAAACATGAAAGTGAAATTCATCCCCAGTGCAAACACATTGGATGGAAGGGTGAATTTGCCCTATGGATTTAAACAAAAGGATTTAGTATCTTGTAGAAATGCAAGACATATCTATCATTGCCCATAGCATGCATTCTCACTGTCAAACACAAAATAAAGCACATTCAGAATGTAAAAGTGTGACCTCTTCCATCTGGCCTTTTAAAAAATGTATTTAAAATTAATCATGATGAAGGCTTGCAAAGCCTTTAGTAGAACCTATGGCATGAAGAAAAAAATACTAAAGAAAAATCCCTGGCACCTTTTGTAAACATCCATTGTGTATTACAAATACAAAAACCTAACTGCTTGTTCAGTTCTCATTTATCAAGTGAGTTTTGCTCCTGGCTTAGCTGAGGTGTCACTTCCATCCAAATTAAAGAATTAGAAGTTTACTTTTTCCAGCCCTAGGCTACCCTACCTGTGTTCTAATGTCCTGTCTGCTTAATTCTGCTATCCGTCTTAGTCACCTCAGAATAAGAAAGTCTGCAAGATTTGAGACAGAAACTTACAGCCAATAGAAAGAAAATTACATGCTTTATAGATTACAAGACTGTATTGAGAAAGTGCATAACAAGAGCCTTTAATCTGCTATTTGGGGTTTTCTTTGGTCCTTTTTTTCTGTTTCTGGTAAGCCTGTATCAATGTGCATTAAGAACTTTTATTAAGACTGGTATTAAACAAAATGTTGAAAATTTCATGTCTTTTGCAGAATCAGATATTGTCTCAAGTTGGAAAGGACCCATGTGGCTCATCAAGTCAAGTTTTCTGCTTCTTGCAGGACTATGTAAAACTAAACTTTATGACTAAGCATTTTTCAGACACTCCTTGATGTCTGACAGTCTTGGCACCATGACCATTTCCCTGGAGAATCTGTTCCAGTCTCTGACTACTCTATGAGTGAAGTAACTTTTGCTGATGTTCAGGATAGAAAAACCCTGAGAAATAAAGCAGTGAACTGTAGCGTAAGCTCAGGATGTTCAAACCTAATGCAATTACTGCAGAAGGGATGTAAATCATTGTTAAATCCTAATGGCCTTCAGCCATTAGAAGGCCTAACTTCTAGAGATTAAACTTGGCTACATGACATGATTACCAGGAAAAAGGCAATAGTTAGCTTTCCCATGCAAACTAAAAGTGGCTAACTTCTCTGTGCTCAGCTCCCTGTGCCTTGGCAGACTTCTCATTCTAGCTTTAATACGTACACTTCTGAAATAATTTTAGGAATTATAGTAATTTCTGATCCTTTGTTAATACCAGGTTGAATCACTTGAAAGAAACTTTTACTCAGGGCACCCCACATATTTCTTTGCTGATTGGAGCATTTCGATTTCTACTGCAGGCAACCAAGATGACCCCATCTATCAGGAAAATTCTAAAAAGTGAGAAACCCAAGTGCTGTTTCCTATGATTTTTAGGACAGAATTAGTAATTTGAAATACGAGTACATGCAAAATAGTGAAAAGTGATCATCTGCTAGAACAAAGATGATGAATAGTTCATCATATCCAAAAAAACCCTAAATTTAATGTTTAAAAATTGCATATGCATTATGTGTGTTAGTAAACATTCTAACAGAATTCAAGTATGATAAATCTCCCTATCAGAGGGACACATAGTAGGCCTTTCTTGAAATGCAATCACAGTGCTTTTTTTGGCTTCAGTGGATTTTGTAACAAAGTAATCTTATAATATGGGCCTTTAAGTCCAACTAGGTTAATTTCCTGTATAATTTTACACAAAATATTCACCTTCTAAACTTTACAATAATGTCACTGTAATGAATTTTATAAGCCTTTTCCAAAGTTCAACAAAAAAGATTATAAATTCTCATACTCCTACATTTTAGGAAATCCAAATGCAGGTGCATTCTTTCAAATTCTGCTGGGAATTTTCTTGATAAAAATCAGCTAGGACTCAAGGATCTGTGACTTCTAAATTGAGGCTGTAATCCATTTTAATCTACCAAACCCTACTGCTTGCATAACTAACCTGCCTGTCATTTACAACAACTAACTAAGGAAAACTGAAGAGCAAATAGTCCCCAGGGAGATCAAGGATCTCAGCTGCATATTTCAGTAAGTGATATGAAAGGGTCACTTTGGTATTATACCGATTACTGAGCCCTGCATGTTGTATCACCAGTGAAATTTTAGGTGAGTTTAAACACTTCCATGTTTTTTAGTTCCCCTGAATAGCCAAATTCAGGAGTGAGTTGTAACAAAGGGAGTGACAGACTTCACCTTCAAACGAAAAGCAACAACACAGATCATTGATATAAATCAGTGACCAAGGAAAATTCAATGCTTAATCCAGAAGTGGTTTAACAAGATTCAATGGCAAAGTAGACTTGATTGCTAACTGCATAGGGGACAAGGTCAGACAAAGATTTTCAGGGAGACATTGCCACTGGATCACAAAGATCCCCTTTCTCAGAGAGGACTCATCTGCAGATACAATCAGTCCTGATCCCAGACTCGATTAAGGTTTAATGGCTAAAGGATTATATGTGCTCAACCAATCCTGTACATGACTTAGTGAAGATTTCAAAGTTTCACATGCTATTAATCACTTTCCAAGAGCCTCTTGTGCCAAGGAATCTCCCATCAGCAAGTAGTAACTTTGTTACTATTAGAGGGGAAATCCTTCATTCAGGCAGGAGAGCTGGGTGGACCCTGTATTGCCCACTATGTAAGGAGTAAAATAATTGACTCATAGTCATATTTGCACAGCTCTGGGTGCAAACACCTCTGGGTCACTGGTTTCAGGCAGCCCTTGGCTACAGTGTTGCCATCCATCCCGCAAAATCTGGATGAAGCCATCTGGGGATTATGGTTTAATGAAGGAAGGGGGGTGGAGCATACCTCCACAGCAGTAAACTCTTGCTCGTGTTTGGCTCATGGAGAGAACAGTCTTAAATAAACTGCTGTCTTCTATGCATCCCTCTTTTAGTTTAATACTGTCACCATAATTGGAGCATTTCTTTTTCTGTTAAGCACTGGAACATTTCTAGAAAGAACCTTTCCCTTCTTTCTTTCTTTCTTTCTTTCTTTCTTTCTTTCTTTCTTTCTTTCTCCTTCCTTCCTTCCTTCCTTCCTTCCTTCCTTCCTTCCTTCCTTCCTTCCTTCCTTCCTTCCTTCCTTCCTTCCTTCCTTCCTTCCTTCCTTCCTTCCTTCCTTCCTTCCTTCCTTCCTTTGTAATGTGACCTATAAAACCTCTATTTTGCTTTCTGCTTCTTTCTTAAAGGCAAAGCCCAGAGACTTAAATCAATGTGCATTACATCTCTGTGAACTGATCACATCTTATATCGACATACACTAAAAACTGTCAGAAAGTACCAGTCATAACTGAAATACTTTCTCTGTCATTATTTTAATGCATAGTTTGTCAATTATTGTAAAGCCCAAAATAAGTGTGCATCTGCACACATAATTCTTGTAAAAGATATAATCAAATCTGGTATATAATTGAGTCTTGAAGATTAAAATTGGAAAAAAAAAAAAAAAAAGACTTGACAATTTTTTATTTTAAATCCCTAATATTTTTACTTGAATGTGGCCCATTAGTTGTCAGAGTTCAAGTATGTGTGAGTCTATAAAAATCACAGATAAAAGATGGGACCAAACAAGAAAAAGTAAGACCCTCTTGTGCTTTTTCCTTGATTTGCCCTCTCTTTTTCCTTTTTATTTTCTTTTCTTTTTTTTTTTTTCTCTGCTATTTGCACTGTCGACTCTTCTGCCTTCTCTAAAATGTGTTGTTTTTCCTTAAGATTGATCATAGGATTACCTGACATGGACCTGTTTTTCCTACAAAAATCAACACAGCCTGACAGAGCTGTACTCTGTGTTCCATTCAGGAATTCAGCCTCTTCTACTCATTCTGCAGAGTTTCTATCTTAGGCAGGTAGGTAGCTCTAAGAAAGAAAAAAAAATTCAAATTCTTGCTAGTTGTGAACAACAGGAATTTTACACAGATTTTTACTTCCATAACTATTTCAAGAATATTGAAGTGTGTAAAAATATATGACATGGGACAAAGGGTCTTACTGAAATTCTTGCAAGTGCAAGAATTGGTTTATAGTTCTCAGCACTGCCATACTGTTGCTTAGGCATTTAAAATAACTCTACTTGCATACCCACTTGGCGTCTCAGGGCAGAAGTTTGTACACAAGCCATTTTATGAGATATCTCTGAAAAAGTAATCTTTGATTTTCTTTGCAGTTTGTTCACTAGATAATATTTTCTGCCCTTGAATAATTTTGCAGCAGTTCCAAAATTCAGTGGTGAAATATATGAAAATGCTTCTTTAGTTGCACTTCACCTACCAACTGGTAATTTTGATCATTGTCCGGAAGCTCTTGTCATATGAGAAGAAATTAAATTCTTAAGAGTAAGCATTCTATATTTAAGATTTCATATAATGTCATAATTTTTTCTGGGCCACGTGTTTTCCAATTTAAAATTCCTTGACTTATTATTATTATTATTATTATTATTATTATTATTGTTAATGTGTTTGGGAGTTTTGTTGTTATTTTAAGGCTATGACATTTTTGGTCAAAAAATTACATTGTAGTCTAATCATTTACTCCCTCCATACTGTTACAAGATGCATTTTGATGTTAAAATATATGGTCAGGCTTGTATATTACAGCTCAATTATTGTGTTGTGCAGAAACTTTAAATATTACCATTCTCACGAAAAGGAAATTAATCTTAAGAAATATATGTTCTGGTTTTCTTTCAACACTTCTTTTACTTCCTTTTTTTCTTCTCTTTCTCCTACTTTCTTTTATAGTAAATAGCTTCTATTTCTTTGACATACAGAGTCTGCAACTAATATTTAAAAGCACTTTTTTTTACATTTCTTTTATCTTGAATTTATGCACTTCATTCCATGTGATTTTCTTTTGTGAACTGGTTTCTTTTGGAACTCAGTCAGATTCTCTCTTTGACTCTCTAAAATCTGTTCTTTCATAGGATATTTGAACAGAAAGTAGTTTTTACAAAAATGAAAGGTAAAATATCTTCTATTCAAGGTTTACTGAGAGAAAGGGCTTTTGGTTTATGGGGTTCTCTTTTTAGATCTCATCTAATGTCTGTTTTCAGTGAGTATAAATTTTCACCCAACAAAGATATGTAACCTATTAAAACCTGTTATTAATGCTCATTATGTGTTGATTTCAGACAGATTGTAAAAAGTCCTGGGGTCAATGTAAGCAACCCGACATAAACATGGAACTTTTCCACTTTTTTCATATTCGAAATAAATGAGGAGATGACAAATAGGAGTAGGCTGTTACTATGTACAAGGTTCAGAACAGGCACTGAGCAGAAAATGTTCATATGGAATAAAATGTGCTTTAACTTCCAGTGAAAGCACCACCCAGCTGGACCCAGACAATACTGAATTAAATATGGAGCCAGTCTTGTTTTTTCTTTTTTTTCCTGGTGTCATCGGAAAGGGGAGTGAAAGACAAGGTTGGAGTTTGGTTGCTGGCCAAGGTCAACTCACTACAATCTTTTAAAGACAACTTTAAGGAGTGTATCACAGCCTTTGGATGGTCCTACCATAGAAGTATAATAAAATAAGACAATTTACTGAGATAACTGAACTGATGACCCTGGAAGAAATCAAATCCTGACGTAGCTGCTAGAAAACAATGTCTTAGTGAGACTAAGACGTTAAAAATCTCTTTCTTCCAGTTTTATGTCCATGTCTTCTGTGTTCTTGAGCTAATATCTTCCTATAAGGAAAGAAACTGTAGTTCTATAGTTAGGTTTTCATGTTTTAAATTGGTTGCTTAAGTCTTAGAGTCTCTAAAAAAAAGTAAATCTCACTCTTGTGGGCATACTCAGCTGAGAATCCTGATTTTTCTGAGTTTTGAAGGAGCAACATAACTGGAAGTTTACCTGAACTAAAATCACTAAATTTGAGGCTACATATAGAAGAGTCTCACTTTTCTGGACTTTTTTTTTCCTTCACAAGGACCCTGGGAACTTCTCTTGAAGTTACTATCTTTCACTTCTCTAGTATAAGCTAGATACTGGATGTATACAGGAGAGTGTGTTCCATCTTTCAGTAAAAATATTCTACCCTGATGTTAAATAATCCTTTTTGATATGTAAGTTATGCCAGTCTATTCCAGGAACTGACACTGACCTTTTTTTTTTCCTGACCGGAAATCTTATTTTGACAAGTTTCCTATAATATGACCTTTTAGTATTATCCTGTTTTCCTTCTATTACTGTCAAATAAATTGTTGCTGACCAAATTTCTCTGAAACCCTCTAACAACAGAAAATGCAGAAACAGTACGTCATATGAAGCCATCATGCAAAATTGTCATAAACACTTACTAACACAGACATGAAAATGACTTGCTCACTCTCAGTAAAGTGATCATCAAGGATGTAAAAGTCAGTAGTATTTTGCCTAGAAAAAGGCTTATGTGAGACATAATTGGTATGAATATTTGGTCTCTCAAAAGAAGAGTGAACACAGGAAATTAATATCAAAACGTATATCTAACAGAACATTTTACTTTTGATGTTTCTTTACAATGTTTTTTTTGCAGTGATAGTTATTGAGCATCCAAGCACACAGGACACACACTAGTTCAAGACCACAGAATTTTTCTGCCCTCTTCCTGTTGTCCACAATAGTACTGGCAATAATTGTCCATAGTAATCGTGATAGGTTTGATCTATCTTTCTTCCATGCCATAAAAAGAAGGCATGGCAGGAAATGAGGCCCGCATAGACTCCATCCGCATAGACTCCATCATGCTTATCCATGATAAGCACCCACTAACTGGCACTGCTGCCCCATCAGGGAGAGCTTTAGTTTCTTTTCCTGTCTGTAGGACCACAGCACTTTAAAATATGCAGTATTTAATTTAAAAACCCCTACAAGTCGGTAGTTAATTGTCTTCAGTATTCTCGCAAATACTATCATCAGCATCACAGAGTGGACTGGAAAAAAACCCAAAACTTCAGAAGGATATTGCAAGTATTAAAATCAAATGTCAAGTCTTATTTTCAGAGATGGAACAAACCCCAAAACTTATTTACACTTACATAGTCTTAACTCCTAAATAAAAAAAAGGAGTCTTAACTCCTACTAGAGAAAAAAAAGCCCTCAAAATGTTCATAGAATAGCCCTGATAAATCAAACAGGGATATTACTTTTGCATTTGATTTCATTTATATGTTGGCACAGTAGGAATGTATGAGAGGACAATTTCTACAGCCATGAAACTGAGAAAGAGATTGAAAGGGCATAACTGATCAATGGTTTACCATGATGTGTCTTGGGCATTAGCATTCTTTTCAATTTGTTTTCACAGTTCTAACTTGGTTAGAATTGACTGTATCCTTAACTTTCTGTTCTTTTTGTTTGGGTTTGATTTCCTCATTTTATTTATCTACACCACTCATATGAACAAATAGTCCAATTTTTGTACCCACTTCTAGGGCCTGAAATTTCTAATCTCTGGAGAGAGTAAAAAAACCCAAAAATCCAAGTATCTAAAATCTGTCTTATACTCTCATTCCTTTTTTATTTTCTTTTTGTGTTCTCAGACATTGTTTTCCTTAGTTTCAACATAATTTGGTTATTTAAAGCAAGTATGAGGTTTTATTACTGATAACAACACTTGCTACACAATTAGGACTGGTACATTTGAATGTATATAGTATGTAAAAGATATTAGATCATTAACATTTCTACTCTGGTATTTGATGAAGAGGACAGGATATTGAATGGGCAGATAAAAAAGTGAGAAAACAAGTAGATTCAAAGCATATTTCCTGACTTGTCCTGTTTACACCTACATAGTACATTTTTGTGATAACTATGCCTTAAAATAAACATGCTCACTGAGTCAAGAGTAGACATGAGGAACCAACCCGAGTTTTGATTAATCCTATTTATAGAGTGCTACTGTTATACAACCCACTGCTAATGAATGTCTCCTTTTCTATCTTCTTTGGGGTTTTTTCATTGATTTCACCAGTACTTAAACTGAGATGATCCTCCATTGGCAGCAACAATTCAGGAAGTTAGACCAATTATCGAATAGAATGCTTCTTTCAAAATGAAAATGCCTTTTGTCTGAAAAGTCATGATGTGTGTAAGAAAAGCAGTTTTTTAGCAGCTAGAGGAAAGTTAGTAGGTAAAATATTACACCTGTGAAAATTATAGCAGGACGACAGTGCCTATGTGGATATTTGCAAAACCTAGGTAAAAGGATAATCAGCTGAACATAATAAAAAAATCAAGAGTTACATGTAAGAATTTAGTGGTACAGTGAGGAAATCCAAACCAAGAACTGTCCAGATATAATATTTAAACTCCATACACTGCTCTGAAAATGAGTGAAGTTTGAGTACCTGTTTTATGCACTAAGCAATTTGCTAACTAAATTTGCACCTGATGATATATGTATGACAGATGGTAACCCATAGGACATAAATGGTGTCCTATATAAGGAACTGATTTAATTTTGAAAGTGATGTTGAGCCTGTGGCCTCTAATTTGAGCCAAACCAGTGGTCACCAGACCCATGCTGACTTTGTGGTTATTAAGTGGACAGCTACCAGCAACAGCAAGATGCAGTTGATGTATACAATAGTACATCCAGGAGATACCTGCAAGGAAGCAGGTGCTCCTATTGTTTCGGGCCATTACTTCTCAAAGACATCACATTTTCCCCCACATTGCTCACTGCAGTTTTATGCAAGTGCACCGCAGATGCTGTGACACTGCATCATGTGCAGGGGAAGCCATGCTTATGCCAGTAATTAACCTATACCCTCCTGTGAAACACACCACTTACCCTTGACAGACAATGAAGGAATGAGAAACTCACAAGAACGAAAAAATAATGGTGTAGTTCTGTAGATGCACATGCAATGAAAAATGCAGGAGTTTACTTGTCTCCTTGAGTGTCTTGCCCACAGAACTCCGTCCAGATGACATCACTTCTCTAGTTTGCGTAGAAAGAAAAGCAGACTGCCTGTGAGAATCAGAAGTATGTCTTCCCCAAAATATGCAAAGATGTCCTGGAGAAAAAGAAATAAAACCAAGCATCATGGGACAATGTCTTGGTTAACAGTATATCAAAAACTGTTGCAAATTGCATTCTATCCATCACTGGATAATTCCCATCTTAGTAATAGCATTGTTTCTTCTTTTTAATTTCAAGGATCCATTTCATCTTTTCTGGTATTTTGAGTCAGGCAATGATAATTGGAAAAGACAGATTTCTTTAAAAAATAAAGTTGAGGAATTCCTACTCAATTATGAAGTGATATTGCATTCACATATTTGGTTCAGTGTGCATGTAAGTAGGGACTGACCATCTGTTTTATTATTCATGCATATGTCTGCATAGATAAAAGATGTTCAGAAGTATTTAACGTATTAATCTGTTAAATAATGAAGGTGTGTTTGTGCTTACTAAATTTTATAGATTACCTACTGATTGGCTTTGTATTTTTATATTTTAAAGAAGTCTGGAAAAATATAAGCATTTTCACTTTAATTAAAATGGGACACATCTACTCTACAATTCCTCCAACTTTATTAATTTTCTTGTGCTGGGTTTCATTCTATTAATATCATCAACACAATTTGCAAACATATTACATGTAGCTACTTTTTAAAAATGAAAAATAATCTTTTTCTAGATCAAAACCTCCTTTTCTGCAGCAATGACACAAATATTTTTCCGGTAATTGTCTATATGTTATAATTTGTGTGAATCTCTGGTCCAAATAAACAATTTCTCCTAGAATTTTAATTTTTTTAAAATAATTTTCCCATAACTTTCATGTTCGGTAATTTACAGCTATCTGTCTTGGAGAGGGTCTATGACTGGGGGAGGATTAACACAAAATTAAATACCAATTTTATGTGCTCTTCATCCTCACCAATTACTCACCACTGGGAAAGTAAAGTTCATAGCAGATAAGTATAAAGGTATGCCTTATTTCCCTTCTTTCAGTCCTCCAAGCACACAATTCTCTTCTTTAACTTCTGTAGGTTGCTCAGCTAACCTCCATCACATGGTGAGAAAGTGCTTATCAGTGTAGAACATGCACAAGGAATTATGTGGGCATAGCATCTAGGAACCAATGGAAAATGACAGACCTTGCAGGATGCCACAATACACTAGGATTTAGCATTAGGTTCAGTAAAAATGTGGGAAAAGACCCCCCAAAATAAATTTAATTAGAAAAATCAGAGGTTGTCTTTTTGGAAGACATAGAACTGCGTACAAAAAGGAAGGAAAATCAGAAAAACAATTATCATAATACAATGAACCATGAGGAAATGCAGTTTTATGTTTGTGAAATTGAATCAAATAAATATTGAGGATTTAAAAAAATTTACAGGTTGATGTTATTGAAAGATGAATATTTCACTCTCTTATTCACACTGGGAAATGAAGAGGAATAAAAGTAATTAAAATCTCTACTGGAAAATAATAGTAATGTAAAAATTATGGTTTTTACAAGAAAATGAATTTAACAGAAAATTCCAGAGGAACTGTGATGAAAACCTCTCTTTAATATCTCACTTGCAAAGGAATAGAATGCTGCACATAGTAGGGTATTTTTTTATTATTATTTTTTGTTAATACCTGTATAATGTGAAAACATTTTTCTACTCTTCACAGAATAATTCTTCCAACAAATGCATTGAAGTGGAGAACTGTAATCATTCATTTTGCATGTGATTTCAATTTTTGGCTGAGGCTCATAAGGAACATTTTGTAGCATAATTCTTTTTGTCCTCCAAGCCTCAATTCAGGGATTTTCCAAATTGCCTAGAAATAAAGGAAATCTAGATTAAAAATATTACACAACTATTTCTTTGGGGAATACTTTAAAAAAAGCCATTTATTTTAACAAAACAGCTATTTCTTTATTCTGTATATTTCTTAGGTCATCAAATATAAAAAGAAATTATCTTAGTTTTGACTTCATTATTTAAAATGACACACATTTTCAGCTACAGTGCATTATGTACATTTGAATGCATTTGTTTTCAAATTAAATTTGTAACACTGCTTATGCCTTCAATAACTTTATTTGAATTCAGTGAATTCACATCAAAGTAGATTTCTATCTGAATGCAATTACATAAAGAAAATATTTTTTCCACAGTGTTTTAGGCATAAGAATGTATGTAGCACTTCCAATTTCTTGAAACTTCAGAAATGGAAGATTTGAAGATAGAATTTAAAATTATTTCCTATTACGAGACTCATAAAAGATATTTGTTCTTGCAGTATCAGCAACTCCATAACATATAGCAATATAATTTTTAATCTTTCAGTACGTCTTATCATTTTCTTAAAAGTGCATGTTGTCTAACTTACTTGGAGAGAATTTGATTGTTTTATTCATAAAATTTGAAACATGAAGCAGGCACCTGAAGCCTAGCATATGATGCCAAATTTAATATCTTGCTTATGATTTGCCAGTATCTGCTTCTAGAGAAGCTATAATTTATGATCAACTATATACCGACCAAATCTTTTGTGAAAACACATCTATCAGTTACTGAACAATGCTGTAAACATTAGTAAATATAAGAGTCACCTTCTAAATTTCAACACTGAAGAAGAGAAAACTGTTTCAAACTTCTTCAAAAAAGGCAAAATAGTAATCACTATTTATCTTCAGGAACCCAACACTTTACTTAATTTAGTTTTATAAAGATGCTAAGTAATCTTCAATTTTCAACTCTTGTTTGAATTCAGTTTTCAAACCCTTTTTGGCAGGTGTGCAAAAGTGTAATATGAACTTGATTACCAAATGACAAGTTTTGTACGTTCTTCCCTCCTAAGACTGGGCTGTGAGTGGTGGGAGCCAGCTCTGCTGCAGTGTGGGGGTGACATGTGACAAGGTCTGGGAGCCACCTGCCTGCTGACATCTCCATGCCTGCCTGGCTTCCCCAGGGCTGTGTCTGCCCCTGGTTCCCAGCACTGGTCCTGCCCTGCTCTCCCTCCTTGGGAGCTGTGGAACCATGACCCATCTCTGTGATGTCCTTGTCCTGCCGGAGGTGCCATGACCCACAGCTGCTGGCTCACTTCCCTCAAGGGGTCACTAGCCCTCCCTGCCCCCTGACACATGCAGCCCAGCAGAATTTTAGCAGAAATATTGTGTCTCACAGTGATCAGGTGCATGTGATCATGTATGATGACCCCTCTGCGATCATCCCCTGAAACACACAAAATTGCAGAGCATGCCTGAGCTGTGAAGCGTCTTCCGTTAACGTAAAACAAGCCAATGAAGTCTGAGCCCTGTGATTACAATGTATTTCTTATGTTACAGTTAATCTTAATGCAATCTCAGCACTGTGTTGAAAATAATGAGGCGGGCACCAGATAGATATTCCCCTTCCATTATGCAAAAATGAACTATTACCAAAAGTATGTTAACATTTCTATGGATTGAGACATCAATGGTAATAGGGAACAAGACATTATTTTCAATGCATTTTGTAACTCAATAGTTTTTGGGGTTTTTTTTTTAATTGAAATAAGGGTCAATACATTATCTGAAATAACAGAGCTTTTACATATTACATAACAATGATTCTTACAAAGCAACAGCACCTAATTTGCTGTCACAATTAATTGATCTATATGAATGTCTACCGATAATATTCTACTTTTGCAGAAGCTACTTCAATTTCTTCTGTAATTCACATTTTTTAGAAGTGACTTAGAAGCTATTTTCTTAGAAATCTTATGGAATTATTTTATGTTGGTCTCCATTTGTATCCTGTCTTTTTTGACTATGAGCCACTGAGAATTTTCTCTTGAGAGAAAAAAAAAAAAAAAAAAAAAAAAAAAAAAAAAAAAAAAAGACAAAAACCTCTGTCTAGTTATAAAGATTCTATTTCCATCAATTCATGAGAAACAATTTCTCCATTCATTCTGTGAAACTCTTAAGTACTTCAGTCTAGATTTGCAGAAGGGATGTTACTGTTGGAAACACGTGACATTAAAATTACTCGATGGATATAATTCAGTGCAAAAGAAGCAGTTCCTTGATGTTGCTTTTTGTCGTCATTATGCCAGCACTCCAGCTCACACCAGGCAAGAGCTCTGTTTCATGCATCAGAACTTCACAGTCCCTACAGAAATTAGCCTCACAAAAGCAAGGGCTAATTTCCAAGAAGAATTTCCCTTCTCAATACAATATAGGCATTCTTTCAAATTTAGGAATTTTATTTCTTTCTATCCATATTTTTTGTATAGGCATTCTATAGAAAGCACAGCAGAAAGATAGAGTTTACTCCTTTTATAGGTACCAGAAATGTTTGTAAATTGCTTTTCCACATCCAGCAGGCTCCATAACCTTAATTTTCAATGTCTCAGTGAACAGAAATTCATCAAATTGCTCATTTCTCCAAGTAATGACAACTGTAGTGCCAACAGTCGTCCCCAGATAATGTCAAAATATTGAAGAAATAAATTACACCAGTAAGCAAACAGCAAGGTTTGAAGATCATATGCCCTGTGCAGCATTTTTAAACGAAATCACCATTCTTTTTCACTTCAAAAACATGGTGTTCACATTTGCTATTTTTTGCTTACATCTGTCAAAAGCACAATAGTTTCTAAGGAGAATTTGTTTATTAAGTGAAAACAGAATAATATTACCCATTTATTGATAACAGGGAAGGCTAATAACATAATATGTTCAAGGCAGACTGTGGCTTAGCAAAGCAGGTACCACCACTGAGTGCCAGGTCTGTAAGACACCAATGCCAATTTGTGGGAGGTAGTTTTTCAGTAGCAGCATCTGGCTTTTTGGCAGACTCTCCAGACTGTTTCACTGACAGTTTCTCTTCCTTCTAAGTTGGTCACTTGGCTATGACATTTGCTGGGTGAGTAGCCTGCTTTGTTCCAAAGCGCAATGTTTATATCACCTCTTCTCCTGATTCTTAGCTCTTCTAAGAGCTGTGATTTTTCCCTGCACACCTGCTTGATAGCGACTTAGTCCTGTGAGTATTACTGCTGGTATCAGCAGGATTAGTCAGAAAGTTGTCCTGAAGACTTTTGTCAGCATAGTGTCATCATTCCAGAAAACCATTTTTATAAAGGCAGAGATTATATCAACAAAAGTGTTATTTAGGAGTAGAGCTGTAGTGTATAAAGGGATATTTTCCCAAATGAAAGAAAATTCTGTATCAACCACAGGGTTTGATACAATTTTTGTATTTTGGTGTGGTGAGTTTTTTTGGTTTTTGTTTTTGGGTTTTTTTTGGTTTTTTGTTTTTGTTTGGGGTTTTTTTTGTGTTTTGTTGTTGTTGTTGTTGTTGTTGTTGTTGTGTTTTGTTTTTTTTTTCCATGGACTTGTAGCATTTTCCAGGGTAAATTTATTGCTTCAGGGTTTCTACCAGTACACCCAAGAATCCAAACAGCTGCACTTAAAAATGCTTTTAAACATAGAATAGCACACAATTTAGCAAAACAAGAAAAATCTTTACTGGGGACAGAGATTTTTCTACAGTGTACAATATCCTCTTATTCTCCTATGAAGAATAAGAGGATATTGTACACTGTAGAAAAATCTCTGTTAGATATCCCCGTCCACAAAAAAAGAGACAGAAGTTTAGGGATTCTGTTATTTTGAGCTTCTGGTGTGCATTTCTTCATCTTCCAACAAACAAAGTAAACATATCATAGTAAAATTTCATTAATTACTTTTATTCTGCACTTAATATTAAATATGTACATTTCTAGATAAAGCAGAAATAAAATTGGTTTTAAAAGAAATGAACTTTTTTAAAATCTTGGAATATTTTCTAGTTGTTAATCTACTACTTGCAGAAGTTTAAGATTTTTTTTATCAATTTCATAAGAAATTACTTGCAAAAATATTTTACAAGTACATTAAACATAAGAACTCTTAAAGGACCTGGTTCCTAGAGTGTACTGGGCCGGCTTGTCTGGACTGTACATTTGACAAGAAAAGTTGAATCAGATGATCCTTGGGCTCCCTTCCAAATTGGTATTCTCTGATTCTATGATTTTCCATAATAGTACATCCACTCACTGTGTGTTGTCATATTTTAGTTCTTGGCACTGTTTGTAAAAAAAAAAAAAAAATTGGTATAACAATGACTGGAATTTGTAACAGAAGGATTTTTTCCACTTTTTTGTTTACACCTGTAAATTGTCTCCCTAATTCCCCTAATAGTATTGTCAAAAAATTATTTTCAAAATCTTTCATATACTGATTCCGGCAATGTGATTCGATTAGATTAGCAGAATGATAAAAATTATGGGGTTTTTTTGCAATGCTAACATGCACACAGTCTCAGCTCCCCATTATAAATGGGTGCTAATATGCTCTGAAAAGCAGCCTTTTAAAATGTTTGCCAAATCCTTACATATTCCAACATAAAATAGTTTTTAAAAACGAACAAAAAAATAGAAATTTTTCATCTTTACAGTTTTAATATATCTTTATAATCAGAATTTAAAATTTATTGTTAAAAATATATAGTATTTTAAATATAGAAATTCTGAGGTCTTTTTCTGTAGAACAGAAAGACAAGACAGTTTTGCCACCTCACAAATGATAACAATGTCTAACTCTGTAGTGCCTTAAGGCTCTTTCTTCAAGCAACTAATTTATGCAATTGCAAATTAGAAATACTTTATTCTTTTTATAATGACTGACAAGCTGTGGACTTTGTTCTGCAGAATATATTATATGATCCTCAACTGTGAAATGCAATAGGGAAAATTTGATGCTAGTAGTAGATTACATATGTATTTAGAAATATAAATTACTCATGAAAACAGTAATTTTTGAGATTAAAAAAGCGGGCTTATTCTCTGTTTATTGTCTTCAATCTTGTACTGGATCAAGGGATGTCAACTCTTTCAAATCCATGCTGGAAAGGAATTTGACAGAAAATATGCCTAGAAAAGAGTGATTTCAACTTAAGAGCGTAATCACTGACAAAGATATCTGTTTAAATATCTTGTAAATCTACACTAAAAGCAAGGGCAAATATTTCCACCAAGGATAAAATTCCCACCAAAATAAAACATGCTTATAGATTGAAATACTTGAGCATGGGTGTACATCAGGGGATAAAAAAGAAAAAAACAAAACAGAATGTATTTCTGGAAAAGTAAATCTGTCAGGTGTATATAATTAACATTGTGGATGAGGTTTTTAATCTCTCTGTAACATTCTGAAGATTTTCTGGGAGATAGGCAACACAAATTAAACATAATTTGCATTCAGTGATTATAAGGTAGACAAGAGTATTTATCTGTGACTGCCCAGCTGGACATTCAAGAAGACAGAGAAACAAAAGCTTCACACTCGTTTGAGATTTTACTTGCTGAAATCATGAGCAATAATGGAAAACAACAGAAGACAATGAAATTTAGTACCAAAGTATATATTATTATTAGGAGGACCAAAATACTGCAAAGAGATCAAGGTTTTGTGTTCCACTGTATTTGATTCCTACTTAACCACACAAAGCCTGGTAGATCTACTTCTTATAGATCTGCATTCCCAAATGAAAAGTCCTTAGGTAGGAATGCTCGCTTCATTGTGTAGATAGGCAAAATATATATTGAATTGAATTTACAGTCATATGGCATTTTAAATTGAAATATATAGATACAGATGTAGATAGGTACAGATAGATATAGATATAGATGATATATATATATAATTAAAAGAAATAAAAGTCTTAATTGTTGTATTAGTTTGCATGACACAAAAGCATTGTATCTGGGATTTACCAAAGGGTAGGTTATTTCGAGAGAGACCTTAAAATATTGTCCATAATACTTAAATATTCCAGTAAAGGAAATTTTGCAAAAAATTTATGTCTGTCTAAAAATTCTTTAACAGTTCAAACAGAGTTTAGATCAGAATGCAGGACATTGTCATGGGAGAGGTATTTAAAGGTAGAAAGAAGTGAGTAAAGCCAGTCATATACTCCTGGAGACATCAGATGGTAAAACAGGAAGAGAACTTGTCACTGTGGTTGGAGAAATGATTGCTAATGACGCCACCATGTCTGCCTAGTTTTACTGTAAGTTTTCAGTCATGAAAACCTGGAAGTTAAATATAATACTACTGATATTGTATAATTGAACCACTTCATTTATAATCTCAGGAATATAGTTAAAGGGGAGTGCATGAGGAAGAAGGATCACAGTCCTGTGGGGCTCCCAACTTTTTCGCTTTTACACAGGTAGCAATTCAGGGGAAGGGTTTATGGCAAGATACAAACCTTTCAAATCATAGCTTGATTCAAAAACTCCTCACACTTCTGCTAACCATGTCACAGGATCTACTAAGCGAGAATATCCTACAGTCTGTTCACAACACTCTCCCCTGCCTTTTCCCCTTGGTCATAACAACCACAGGGTTAAAACAGTTTCTGTAACACCTCCCCAGTCCTCCTCAGCTCTGCAGGACAGCACATCTGCTAGATGCTCACTGGTATTCCTGAGTCCTCCACATTTCAGACATTTATGCTAGTATAACCTTCTCCTCACATCTGAAAGTTTAAAGCATTCGCCTCAGGCCATATGAAGCAATTGAAGTCATATTGTTAAGGAGTGCCAACTCATGCAAATGTTGGATCGGAACAGTTGTCCAGTGAGAAGATCAAATATCAGAAAGTTTCAATGTTTTCATAATTTGCAAAGACTTTGTCAAAACCCAGGCTTTTCTCATTTTACTTTAAACTGGATAGATTTTAAGGTATGAATAAGATTAGGCCTAGGACTGCGTAAGGAACCTTCAGTAGAAGAACCAGTATTGCCTACAGCAACAAATTAATTTATCCACCATCAATCATATCACTAGTTGCACATCTTTTTCATGAATTTTATTATACTTCTCTAATTGGGTTTATAAACTGGCCAAAAGCATATTCTTCTGAGCTGAAAATTAGTGTGAATTCAAGAAAAATAATAAAACACTGGTTTATTTGCATACTTTCTTCCTAAGAATGACCTGTTCCAGCTCCAAACCAAGAGAATTTTAAGAATTTACTATTCATGACCTTTTGTATAGATTATATATATTTTGAGATTCAAAATTGTAGTTTGGAGGATAGGATTTCTTAGGTGATGAAAAAGTTAAGAGCTATTGAGTTCTCAAATTAGAACTGGAAATGTTGACAAGAAACTGGGAGATTTTGAGATGAGGAGTTTTGCTAAAATTGACTTTTCCATCCCTGAACCATATAAATCCTGTTGATCAATGCAGAAAAGACAAGCTGACAAGTTTGAGAACACATTAAAAACTCACCTTTCATTTGCCCACTCTGACTATGCCAATGAGCCATCAGCACATAGTGGAATTTTTATGTCCTAACGACAGCTATTTTCTTTTCTTTTATGGTAAGAAGATAGAAATGGTATTCAAAGGTTTAAGCAGTTTTAAATGATAGTTAGAATTATTTTTCAATTAAAGATCTTATCAGAGCTAAGGAGTGGAATGAATAGATTTATTTTAAATTGCTTCAGAGAAAATTAAGGAGTACTTACACAGATTCCTTTGCTGTTCTGCACTGTCAAAACAAAGAAGGTAGTCCTAGCGTTAATGGCTTTGAGAGACATTATTAAGTAACTCACTGAGTTTATATTTCAAATTCCTAAAATTTTCAGTGAAAATATCTGGGTTTACTCCATTTGGAAAGTCATGGTCTGTCTGCAGTTTGGGCTTATGCATTAATGCAACAAAGAATAAAATACAATTGGAAGTAAATTGATATTTATTATTTGTTTGCAAACAATACAGCCTAGAAATTCCATTTGAAGGAAGGTATAACTGCATAGTCATTGTAATAGCATTCTAAGAGGCTCAACCCTTAGGATGTTTTGGACAGTTCAATGCATGAGAAGTCCTGGTGTCAAAGTTTTTCTGAGAAACATGTTTATGTGTCTTGTAAGTCATCTGGTTCTACTTTTTTTTTTCTCACTTGGATTTAAGGCTGTGCTCAGAGGAGTACCCCTTTGTGCAAAAATAATTTTTCCTCCATATCTTCACCTCTTCTCCTAAAGAAGTACTTCTATGCTTGCCAACTTGTCAGACTGGCTTGCTGCAGCAGTGATAAAGCAAATGTTTCAACCCAAGGTATCTTACTATTCCTTTTAGTTTCTCTTCACAGCATAGGAAGAGATACATCCTGAATGTTGCTTCCAGTATCAGTAACACCCATTAAATATAATATTTCATGTCACAAGAAATGATTGCAAAGGATTTTTCTCTGCTTTACTAGCTCTGAATTCTGAATTGCCTACATCCCTTTAACTCAGCTATCGAAAAAAGGAGACTGCCTTAATGAGGAAATGACATTTTGTAACCTTTTCTCTCCTTTTCCTTGCAGAATAAATCTATAAATGTGGTCTTCTAAACAGCTACTTTGTAACCATTAATGGTTGATCTGCATGCTTATGAACATAGCAGGCACCAAGTTTACCCCTCTGTGTAGTCATGGTTGGTAGTTTTAACTGCAGTGGTTTTTGTCAAAGGTGAAACAGGCAAATAAAAAGCCTCTGAGATAAAAGGCATGCCAAAAAAAAGCCACTGTAAAATTTTATCCATAAGTAAATTTGCCTTATATGTCATAATACATTTCAGACACAGCATGAACCATCCAAAATTGTAAGAGGAAGAAAAATTCAACATTTGTATGTTTCCTGTCCAAAACAGAACCTGGTTTTTCAACAGTTTTTATGAAACTTCATAAAGCATATCACTGTAATGTAGTTGCTACTGTCATGCATTTGAAGAGCAGATGAAAATCTGAGGTTTTATATCTGCTTTGTTTCTTGTTAATCCCTCAATTTAGTTAGCCTTACTTCAAGTTTTCCCTTCGATGGAAGCATGAGAAAATCCAGGATATTAGTAATGGATTGTGATGTAGCTTTGCTTCCACTAATAAGGTGGGAAGTGTATTTCAACACCTTATATTCCCATCTGTTTGTATTTGCCCCAGTAAAAGAAAAACAAACAAAACAAACAAAACCTAAAATGAAAAAAAGTAAAAAACCAACAAAACCCTGGCATCTTAGTATATATAAATCACCCTTATCCCATAGATTTCAATCCAGCTGTGTCACTTTTTATCTGCTGAATGTTGTACCCAGTTTATTAATTGTTCACATAAAGTGAATTCTGCCCCTAATTAGTGTTTTGATCTGAAAAAATACCACATAAATTTTCCTTCAAGTGGTCGGTCTTTCTCTCTTCCTTTCAGACTATTTAAAAATTATCTGCAACACGAAGAGACAATTCAAAGGAGTAACCTGGGTTTTCTTTTTATTAAGGATATATGACAAAATAAATGAATAATTAATGTAGCTTTTATTATGACAAGCCTTAAAACTGTCTTTAGCTGTAGAGGGATGTAGATGGTTGCATATTAAATTTTTTTATGGAAACCTGTGACTTAATATTCCAGGTTGAATAACAATTTTTATTTCTGAAAGGTCAGAACAAACAAAACTTAGGAAGTAAATAATTTCAGAAAAATACATAGGGATTGCAAACAACTTGACTGTTTCTCCTTACCCATTCTGATTTGAAAATTAGTGAGATAATTCTGCTGTCTTCTTCTCTATGTATTTATTAATCTACAAAAAAAATAGTACTTCAAAAAGAACACAAATGAATTAAAAAAAAAAAAGAGAGAGAGAGAGAAAGGTTTGTCTTCTACCTTCGAAAAGCAGGAATACTGATGTAGAAGTGTCTTGTCTGATCTCATGAAGTTTAGCAGTACTAAGGGAACTATGGCCCACCATATTAATACATCAGGTGGAGTAGCCTGTCACCTAGGAAATGTTTCTAGGAATTTTAGAAAAAAATCCTGGCCAGAATTTATATCTTTATAGTCAAATTCCTAAGTGATACATAAAAGCATTTCACATTACACTAGGCAGGTAGAAGACAGACTGAAGAACTACTAGCCAATTCAGTATAGAAGTAAAATACACAGAACACACAGAACACAACTGATGAATCTCTGAAGGTTTGTGCTATAATACTGGAAATTCATCAGAGGAAGTCTAGTGAATGATCTATAAACACATCATTGAGAAAAAAAGGTGATACTTAACTAGTTTGGCTTCACCATTCAACTTTGGAATGGTGTTTTTCCTGATTGTGTTTTCTTGCTTTTGATAGAAATTTGGAATGCACTCTACTTGTACAACTTACAGTGATGCTAATTATAAGAACAAACTCAGGAAGAGTTCTTTGTGAATATAACACACGACAGTGAAGATGGGAGTGAGTTGTTTCTCTTAATGAAATTTCTTTTATTGCTGTTTGGACTATATCAATCAAAGAGTAAGCCTGTGCTGTACCTAAGGATGAGACTTTATTTTCAAGAAAATTTAGTAATGTCTATCTATTTTAATCCCATTCCAGTTTTGTACTCATTGCTTCCTTAGAGGGCATCTCTCACCTTTGTCTGGGGTGTTTAAGGGAGTGTATGAATTATGTTAAAGTAGAAGTAAACCTAAGTTGTACGCAATCATGGAGCTAGGGATGAATGTAAATGATGATGCTCGTGTTCACATTTGCTTGCTAGCCTTTCTTGCCAAAGTATCGGCGTAAATCTCTACTTCATTTTGGTATTTATTCTTTTATAGAAGTGTTCAGGTTGAAGAATATATGCACCATTCAGTTTGAATGGTGAAGCCAAACTAGTCATAGGGACGGTTATTTTTTTGTGATAGAAGAAATGTGGCAGGGGGATATTTTACAAGATATAAATGAAAAGCAGTAAGATTTTCTTGAAATATACTTATGGCTGGTAAACATCAGAATCTTATTTGAAATTTTATCTTTTCATTTTATTATCTTTGTGTCCTACACAATACAGTGTTCAATTACAAATTTAATTTTTGACTGAGAATGTAATCTTGTATGGTTTTATTGGCATCATTTTTGAACACTGTGAGATGGTAAGAAGCAGTTAGCTATTCTCACATTTTGTTTCTGAAAAAATAAGTTCATTACTTAGAAATGCCTTTTATATCAATCTGTATTTCTAATACATGGAAATGCACGCTAAAGACAAAATTTAGTGATTAAGTGGATTAGAATAGCAGATGTAGTAGCAATAATAGGAGACATTCTGCTCTACAAAGGAATGTCAGAATATATTAAGAGATTGCTCTATTTATTTGTCCAAGGAGTCAGCAAAGCAATTGTTACTGCAACATGTGTGGCATTGGGGACTTCATCAAAATGATGCTGCTTTTGCTGTTAATTTATGCTGATCAAGGTAATGAAAAGTACTGAAGGTAGAAAAGTGCTGAAGAATCATAAGCCTCTTTTCTAATGCAGATGATATTTAAATTAAGAAAATGAAGGAAAATTAGGAAAGCCAGCACATTTAGTGCCTTCACTGCACTTCAGTATTCAAAACTCAAAGGTAATGAGGCCAAAACCAAAAACTGTAGAAGAAATGACACTGAACAAAACAAAAGAATTGGATGAAGGAAGATGTTAGGTTCCAGTGAGAAAATTCTACTTGCAACTCATTGGAAGCAGGAAGGAATAGAAAGAAATCATTTACTTGTGTATAACTTGAACTAACAGCATGCAGTTCTGGTCTTCAAATTGACACAGTCAAAGAAAAAAAGAAATCCATATATCATTGTTCCTAAGTAACAAAATGTGACCATTTGAATTGTCATACCCTGCATTTGCTGAGTGTTCATGGGGACTATCATCTACATTGGACTTTCTGATCTGAGCAAAATTCGTAGCCCTTTCTCATGCACAGATGCAACATACTGAAGGAACAGAACCAAATACAATTGCCAAAAATGCTACTGAACACAACTGATTTTTGGTTCCATACCTACCATTCCTAGCACAGCATGATATCCACTTTTTATAACTGCAAGTAAATCTGAAAAAATACAAAAATTAGTATTGATGCCTTGGGAAGGCTGACCTGAAACAGAGACTAAACAGTGCTAGAGAATAAAGTAGGTATTTATTGAAAGGCCTCTAGGGTACACCTTGCGCAGGACAAGAGCCTGGCCAAGGCTACACCCAAGGTGGACTTAGAATGGTCACAAAGTAGCCCTTGTGGTCATGAGGTCTCACATTTTAATTAGTTTTGGACCATTTGCATTTTGGAGTTTAGTTGTCCAATTACAGCTTCAGGTTGTGAGATCTCGTTGTTGTTGTTCCTCCCTTCAGTCCACAGTTGTTTGTGCTGTTGGGCCTGAAAGTTGTCCTCGGTCTTCAGCAGGAAAAGGATTTGTTTTGCCTACCTACTCTGTGAAGAGCGCTCACTGGCATTTAATATGAGGCTCAGAACTACACCCCTAGGCAGCACAGAATCTGAAAAACATGAAAGCTAAAACTTAAGGCATCAGTAGCATTCTGTTATTGAACTGGTAGAGCTCCCTGTAGATCCCATCTCGATAAAAAGAATGCAGAAAAGAGTTACAGCACAGCACAAGTGCAGGAATGGGTGGCATGAATGGGCATGGACTATGGAGGGAGATTGAGACCACCAAAGATCCCAGAAGCCCTTCAACCCATTTCTGGAAAGGTCTGAAAGAACAGACTGCAAATGGTAATTTATTTACATAGAAACCTGCCCACAAAAAGGCACACACTCCCAAGCCTGGATGGTACCCCTTGGACTCTGGGAATCTCATCAGCTGGACTGATGCAGATGGACCAATGCTTAGCAGCTGGACTGAAGGTGAAACCAGGACCTATATTGCCTCAACTGGATTTATACTGGAACCAGGACTGGTGATCACTTGCTCATTTTCCTCTTTTATTCTCTTTGCTTCTTTCCTTTCCATTCTTGTTGTTGTTATTGTTGTTGTTGTTGTCGTTCTTTAATTTATTTCTACCTCTTAATTTCTTTCTTCCCATTCTCTCTTCCTCTTCATCCAAAACCCACCGGCCATGTGATTATATAGTTGGTCAGGAAATACTATACTGATTTTCATGCAGTTTGTAATTTACTAATAACATTTTCTGATTATTTGCAGACCCTCTGACTTTTGCAGTTTCTTTTGATGAATGGAGCACTTATGAATCTTAGGTGCTTTAGGTTATCACAGAAGATATGCTAACATTAATTAAAGCATGATTTCCCTACCCATTTTCATGAAAACCCTGTTTTTTCTGTCTATACTTGTTCTAATATTGTCTGCTAAATTTCCTTCCTCAAATTTCTGCATGCACAATGAATGAAAAGCTACAGAATCACTTTGAAATATTTTTTTTTAAAAGTTACCATGGATTTATGCATGTTGTTTGTTATTTTGCTAAAAAGCGATATGTATTACACCCCTTCCATAACTAAGGGTGCTGAAGTATTTAGTGGACCCTATGGTAGGGACTGCCACGAAAGTTACTCCAACTCTTTTTCAGTATGACAAAACCATCTTAAGTGACAGAAGTATTTTTACAGAAACAAGGGCAGAAAAGGTGGAATCAAGTCCAGGTGACCTGGAGTGCTCAGAGAAATGCCATATTGTAACTGACCTTTCTCAGGTATTAAAGAGAAAAAGTAGGGGACCTATGAATTTTTTTCTTCCACCAGAAGTGCATGTAAAATTGCTGATGGTGACATTTGTGGGATAAGTGCATTTGGCAGTGAATTTTGGAAATAATGTTTCATTAAAGTTTAATGAGCACTAAGCAGAAAGACTGAAAATACTGCTCTATGCTAACGTGTCACTGTAAAATTTGTCATGTGACAGATATCTCAAAGATGATGGTGAGAGATAATGTTTCTTTCAGGGTTTTTTTTCCTCAAAAAATCGGGGGCTAGAGAAAGGAATCCCACTCTGTTCCCCCACTGCTTCTTCAGCACAGCTTTCATTATGATAATCAAGGGAAAGATATTCATACCTTTATTAACTCTCCTTATCCTGTTAATACCCTCCAATTCTTACATCACTGAATGATGTATCTGTCCGCTGGATACTAATGTAGCTGATGCTTGATGTAGCCAGTAATGCATTGCATTGCTACTGGAAAAGATTCATGCTATGAAAATATAAAAAGGACATCCTCAGGTCCCTTGTGTTTGCATTAAATTGAACCGGAAAATACTTGAAAATCTATAGAAAACTATGTTGGGAGTTCTGCATGTATTTTTGGAATTTGCATTATAAGCTTTTGCTATTATTCAGAGAGCTGGATTCAGAAGGTAACCTTCCTGCTGCTTTTTTATATCACTTTCAGAAAACAAAGTCTTGTCAATCTGTGGGATAATAGTTCATTGCAGCTATTTCAAAAGAAATACAGATTACTAGAAAGTGGAAGAAGCTGTCAGAAGGCCTGACCAGATAAATAGGATTCATTTATGCTCCATACACTGCTTCTTTCTCAGGAAAGACAATACAGATTTTCTGGTATCTTAAGGTCATATCTGTGCTGTTCTAAAAAGGCAGGATGTGAGTTTGCATGTAATTTTATATGAATTAAGCAATAGATGTCTTGAGACCAGCATGACCCCTGTCCTGTAGAAGGTGCATGAACTGAGTCAACAGGGGTATGCAATCACTGGGCCTGAAAAAAAAAATATGGTTCCTGAAGTTCTGTTACACAGGGCTTGTGAATTGATGACTTAGGCATTTGGGGTTTAATAATGATTTTAATAATTTAACCATGAATATTTTATAGCAATTAGGTTTTAACATTTCATATTTTTAAAAAATTAAACTTTGCAATTTTCAGTATTTTCTTACCTCTTATTAAGCATTAATATTTGATTTGTTTAAGAGGCTTTTTCAGTAATATTTGAAAGCTTTAAACCGCATTAACAAGGAGGTTACTGTTAATCCTGCAAAATGTATATTTTAATAACTGCCAGGTACAGATATTTTATTTCTGCAAAAGATATTAAAACATCACATTTTTCTCCAGCAAAAAGTACAAAGTAGAAGCAGTATGAATGCAATCCACCTTGTGAGTCACATAAGTGCTAGTTTAGACCCTTATCATGCATGAGGAGTGTGTTGAACTTTGCTGCTTCATGGCAAGCACTTCCACATTTCCACACATTTTACTTCAGCAGGACACAAATGGATCTGTACACCAAATGAATGCAATCCAAGCACAGGTACAAAGCGTGCTCAAACTGATCACTACTCCTTTTATGACAGTGTGATATATCTGAGGTTTTCAGCCAACATTGCTTGACCTGACTGAAAGGAGTGAAGCATGGATGGGTGATACCACCATGAAAATGGTCTCACACAATGAGGCTTCCTGCAGTGTAATGGAGATTAGAGTTCATTACAGAGCACTGTTTTTCTGCTTTTCTTTGTGCTATTTATTATCATCTTCATCAAACAATTATATTTTTTTTTCAGTTAAAGTGGGAATACTTGGGTTTTATATGGTTTTCAGTCTTTTGGGGACAGCTCTAGCTAAAAGAGAAACTTTACTGTATTGAGGCTGCCGCTGAGGTTTATTGAATGAAAAGTCTCTATTGTATTTTTCTGTTGCTCGTGCCCTGATTTATCATGAACATGGACTCTGGCAGTCTGTTTCTGTCCTTCCACAAAATACCATTTCTATCTACAAAGTTTTCTTTTCACTACAGTTTACTTAAAGATTGCAAATACACCTGTTTGTGTAGTTCCCAAAGCCTAACTGGGTTCCTATGTTCTTTACATATACTTACAAGACTGGAGGCAATACTCTCCATATTTCTGAGCAGCCCTACTCACTCTACAGGAAACACCATGCCTATTGAATTGCAACTTTTGCTTAAATAACATTTACTTCAATATTTCTTCAGATGATGCATAAGAAACAGACATGTCACAGGATTTTAGTTACTTCTGACACTACAGTAGAATTCTCTAGGTTATTTGGAGAGGTGGTAGAATAACCATTTGTTGAAACTTTAAAGAAAATATTTTGTGGAGTCCATAGTAATTTGGACCCTGTCTAAGTTATTTAGTATCAGAGAAGAAACCAAGAGCAAAGCAATATTATGAGGCCTAGGAGCATTTCTGAGGTTTCATGAATATGAACCTTGCAAAATCCTGGTATTCAAAGGTCTTACCTATTGGATATTATTTCCTCCATACTGGTATACTGGAAATAAAACTTTATCACGAGAGACACCTCAGAGAAACAGCATGCCTTGGCACGGATCTTGATGAACGTGACAAATAACAAGAAGATATCAAGATCACACTGGGGCAAGACCCCACACATCAACTTCAACGCTATTCAACTGATTTCTTAAAGACCTCTCCATGCTTTTTCAGATTCAGAGGCATGGTCTTCCTATTTCCCTAATGTGCTTCTGTCCTTTGAGTCTATAAATTTTCATAATTTTAAGTACCCAAATAGATTTATAATGAAGGGAAATTATTTTCTGTTAATTAGGGATCCAGTAATACATGAAAATGAGCATCTAAGAGATGAGTTTGGACTCCACATAAAGGAATCAGGCACAAAATCTTTTGTTTTATATATACACCTGATTAGAAGTCTTTGCAATATCCTACCTATCCTACCAATATATGATTTTCTGATTTACATACCTTGATCCCTCTATGTGAAAATGTAGTTGCTATAGAAGCACCACAACCACCATCAGATCTAGGAAACTATTCATAGAATATTTCTTTTTCAAAATGGAATACACAAAACATCTTGAAAGTAAGATGCAAAACAACATGGAAGTTATAAGCAGACAGTATGAGCTAGCCATGATTTTCCAAAAGGACACCAATTGTCAGACTAGTGTGGTAAGAATCTGACTGTAGCCACAGACCCACTGATAATTTTATTGGAGTGAAACGTAATAGTTGGTGGGAATATGCTAACAAGGAACCAGATTTCTTGGTTATAGCTAGAATCAATTTTTGAATAGATGGAAATGAAAAGGATGGAAATGTTTTAGACCAAGGAAAATTGACTTGTTAATGGCTCCTGCATGAGAGTCAATAGAGGATGTTTCTTAAGCTGACATTGCAAGACAGGAATTCATACTACTTCAACGCCTTCAGACAAAGAAAACAGAACTTCTGCCAAAGAAAAGGCACTAATTTTAGTAATTTTTTTTAGCTTTTCATCAGATATTCTTAAACTGAGAGCAGTAAAATCCTTTAGTGATAGAAAAACATGTGTCTGCCTATTAAATGAGCAGTCTATATATATATTAGTATTAATCACTCATATATTTTCATGCTTCATTTCATCCGACATATTTGGAAAAACTCTACATACTTCAACATTCTGTGTAACAGAAATTCCCCATGGATTTCTAGAATAAGTGTTTAATGTAACTGAGAGCAGCAAATGGAATCTCCTCTAGGCACTGGATTAAATGAAACAGCAATATTTTCCATGGGGGATTTTTGAGCTCCAAACTTGAATGCTTTATTATTATGAAAGAAATGTAATTAACACTTTATAACCATACAGCACCTTGAGGACTTCAGATGGCCAGATCTGTGTTGTTACACCTCTTCTGCATACAGCTAATTCTAGACTTGGTGGAACCAAAGCCTGACGTAACTGACCAAAGAAGAATCCACTTCAGTTCATGTCGTCAAACCTGTGAGAATAGAAGGAAGCAGTGTTTAAGAGACTGTCACTGCTCTTGACAGATCTGAATATAGTAGATGACTTTGGAACCACATCAGCCCTTGCATTCAGCTACAACTGAGCTGGTAGAGCAAGGAAATAAAGCCCCCTAAACAGGTAACTAGAGGTTTGTTTTTTCTTCTTATCAGAAATGAGGCAAAGGGGAGAGGAATTTTAAATTGCAGATGCTTAAGCAACACTTTTCTGTCAGGGGGCCAATTTCAGGATTATAAAGTAGTGTAAAGAGATTTGCACCAAGATAAAAAGGGTTATAAGTGGATAGATTTAGGAAACAACTGAGTTCTAATTGCAGGACGCCTACTCTACATTATTCTTGACATTACTAAAACTAAGAACTTGTGTTTTTAAAAAAGGCTCACATTTTCTTCGATAAAGACATAAATACACTCTTCTAGATAATGTTTGGAATGCTCTTGATCCTGTCAAAAGCCTTCTAACATTCATCATGTATAATTTCAGCGGGGTTTTTGACGGAATATTTTGTTGAAAAAGATGTACTTCTGACCTTGATGGAGTATTAGTTTTTCTGTTTGATAACTTTTTTCCACTTAGTCACAGATTTTGAAATCTGGGGCAAAAATTTTTGAATAATTCAGTGATCTTTTCTTGCTGAGTTTTTAACCTTGATTGACAGGTGAGTAACTTTATGAAAACCACTTACATGAATCCAAGTCACCTTTATTGCAACCATCTATTTCAACTTTGTACTAGGTGACTCAGCTTCATTCAGATCACAGAGATCACAACAAAACTGATTTCCTAATGTGTATGTATCAATTGAATTACTCTATTTAGCACATTGTGTCTGAGGTAAGCTTAATGCTATACAACTAGTTTTGGCTTGTCTAATGGTCACTATCAAGAA
This sequence comes from Chamaea fasciata, assembly GCF_029207755.1. Lineage (NCBI taxonomy): Eukaryota > Metazoa > Chordata > Aves > Passeriformes > Sylviidae > Chamaea > Chamaea fasciata. The sequence continues at coordinate 54,663,481 of NW_027094086.1, read as the reverse complement.
AGAAGTTTATTTTAAGTTATGCTGACAGTAATAAAGAAGTCCAGTCAACCTGAAGGATTACTTATCATCATGACATTAACCCAGTGAGTTCTTATGACAAATGAAAAAACCCAAAGGTGGATCTGAGGTGGAAGTGTAGAGTGCATCCATCCCAAAGACAAAATATTGTCACCAGCCTTAAATGGAGTGGGAAGAAAAAAAATAAGCATGGTATGGAGGGAGGACTCAAGGAAGAAGACTTCCTAAGCACAACATTTTCTTGATAGAAAATTGCAAAATTTTTGCAATTACCTGCAAAGGACCAACTACAGAATTTCCAGCAAGTTTGTGGAACTGTGTTGATGTTGTCTTATGGTCAAAAAGCTGTGATTGTTAGAAGTTTTGACAATGTTAATTAATGTAATAATATAGTTTGGATGCAGAAATGTTTCAAAATATGGTGCCTGGCTGAGCAAAAAACTAAGTGTTATAATGTGGATTTCTGCACCTTATTTTTTAAGAATTCTAAAGTGTTGAATGACTAAGACATGTTGTCACAAAAACTTGCACAAATTCAGAAGTGAATTTCAACTCCACTAAGTGTTTTAAAAGAGGAGATTAGGAAATTGAAGGTTTTGTTTGGGATTGCTATTAAAATTCCATCTCTGTGGGTTTCAGCATATCACTGAACTGCTAAAGAATTTGCCATTTTTGTGGTCTGATTGACAGACAGTTTCAGAGTAAGGGATGCAGGATTACATTCAAATAAACTAAAACTCTAGATCTGACTATGTGGTGTAGATATTTGTATTTGCAGTCTGTAGTTTAGAATGTTTATCTTTTCATGAATGTGACTTAGTAGGAAATTAACTTTTCCTTTAGAGACCAATTTTTGCACAGGGTTTAAGCAAATAGGGCCTTTATTAATCGTCCCTTTCTCTGTAATATTCTGCTTTCAATTCAGTTAAGTCCCTGTGTGCTTTCAGAATGTTGAAGATTAAGTAACTCTAGTCTTGAAAGTGAATTTTTTTTCTGATATTAGTGGAAAAGTGTTGTACGTTTCCAGGCATGCTGGTAATAAATATACCTCCATATTGATTTGTTTAGCATAGATATATGTGGTATGTTGGTGAATGGTCTTATTAATATTCATTAAATCCTAAATAGCTCTCTTTTTAATGTATCTATTTAGGAAATGAATAATTCATGCATGTATAGGAAGCTCAGTGCTGTCACTTACAGCATAGACCTTTGCTGATCTAAGGAGGTGTTTGAACTGAAGGACACTCTAAGATGTGCAAAGCAATTGAAACATTGAGCACTGCTCAGCTTCTTACCACCAAGGGCATTTTTTAATCTTGAAATTCCACTGACTCATCACTCTTCTTGAAGCACACATTCTCAAATATGCTTTAGAGGAATCACACATAATATTTTAATATAAATTAATGTTTTACAAAACCTGAAACATTTATGATTTGTTCACCTTATAGAAGGTGTTTGGGACAATGTAAGGCTTCGTACTCACATACGCGTTGGTAATTGATGAGAATGCTGGTTTTGGAGAGAATGATATACATGCAAGCTTCTGTCACAGAGGGTTTGCATCATAGACATTCATTTTGTCCTGCCCTAGGCTTTGTACATCTCTTGCACTCGGTCCTCATTTCTCAGTGTTCCAGAAACCCAAGTCTTGCATTTAGTTGCATACAGCATATCTATTTCCCGTGTATTTGAGATTGGTATTTACATCTGTACAATGTATTGTAAAACTTCTTTTGTATTTGTGTATCAGGATTATATAATTACATGTAGATCATAGAATCATAAAATTATTTAGGTTGGAAAAATCTCTAAGATCATTGGGTCCAACCACTAACCCAGAACTGGCATGTTTGCCATTAAACCATGTCCCTGAGCACCACATCTAGTCATATTTTAAATACTTCCAGGAATGGTGGCTCAAACACATTCCTGAGCAGCCAGTTCTTACTTGGGAGAAGACACCAACCCTCACCTCACTTCAACATCATCTCAAGTAGTTGTAGACAGTGGTAAGGTCCCCCTTGAGTCTCCTTTTCTTCAGGCTAGACCACTCCAACTCCTTCATCTTCTCCTCATAAGACTTTTGTTTCAGACCCTTCACCAGCTTCATTGCTCTTTTCTGGACCTGCTCCAGCACCTCAATGTCTTTCTAGTGATGTAGGACCAAAAAATTGGACATAGAATTCGAGGTGCAACTTCACCAGTGCCAAGTACAGGGGGACAATAACTGCCCTGCTCCTGCTGGCCACACCATTCCTGATACAAATCTGGATGCCATTGGCCTTCTTGGCCACCTGGGCACAAGCTGGACCACGTTTAGCCATCTGTTGGCCAGTATCCCCAAGTTCTTCTCTACCAGGCAGCTTTCCAGACACTCTTCCCTAGAACAACACTCTCTGGTGAGCCTGGTTATATCCTTTTATCCCTTCAAATTAGTTTAAAGGTCTTTCAGTGAGCCACGCTAATATTCCCTGCTTGGGACAGGTGTGCCCTGTCACCAGCAGGGCTATTGTCATGCAAGCCAACCCATGACAAAAAGACCTTCAAATTAGATGGAGTTATGATTAATAACACACTATTTATGACTAAATATTTGCAAAGCAAAGCTGCTAAAATCTGTCAATGCTTCTATGAAAAAATTAAAATTATGATATATTGATACCTGGCTTTATTTGGAATAAATTTTGCCTACTTTTTGTAGGTCTTCTTATGCATTTTCTCTTTTCTTATTAAAAGTAACAATCTCAATAAGGTTTCAAATGCCAAAGGGAAGAGTCCAATATAAAATCTACAGAAAACATAAATTTCCTGCTTTCTTTCCGTACTTGGAGTCAGCAAGGGTACAGTATGAAAGGGCAATAAACAAGGGCAATGTCAAGAACAGCTAAGGCACATAAGAGCCTTCTTACACATGGTTATAGAGAGCTTGAAAAGATCTCCCATGATTTTTTTTCTTCTCAGCAATGTCTCATTCACGGTACATTTTTCTGTATTTTTTGTTTTGATATTCCTCTAGCACTTGTGTCCCTTTCTTATTAGCTTGGACACAACATTTTAAATAAAGGGAAATATTCACCTATTTCTCCTTAGAAGACTTAAAAGACAGATCACATACAGAAATGTCCAGTTATCTGGACTGTAATGAAAATATATGAGGTTGAAGGAAGAAAGGAATGTTTTGTCGTCTGAACTAAGGAACCCCTTTAATATGACTCAAGAAAACATGACTTTTATTAAAAAGTGTTGAAATCCTTTAAGTTATGTTTGATATGGTGAAAAATCAGAATTTCTACAAATACTGAGACTTAAAATGAAAAAAACCCACAAAGTATACCAAAACATATTACACTGCTGAGGGAAGAAGGTAGTCATCAATTGCATGTTTGATACCTGATCACTTTTCCTTTTTCTTTTTTTCGAGAAGCAGTTATTTTTACAATAGCTCATGCAATGAAACTGTTTCACTCACTCTTGCAATACAGAATATTAGAAAATATCTATGATGTGTGGATTTATCCAGGCTCTTTCTTAAACATGGCTTGCTCACATGCACAATTATAGTAGAAGTTTTTCAGTAGTTTTGCTTTTGTGTGTTCAGGGAAAAACATCAGCTTTGTCATTTATGTTTAAGCTGAACAGAGCTGCTTCTCATGTTTAATGTCCAAGACCTCTATCCCTATTTCAAATGTTTGTAGTCTAAATGTGCCTTCAGAGTAAATGAATTAAAAGAAAATGATCATGTTTAAGTAGAACAAGACCAAATTCACAGTAGGATAAAACTCATTCCATGTACACAGAACAAAAACAAAAACAAAAACAAAAACCAAAAAAAAAAAAAAAAAAAAAAAAAACCAGAAAAAAAAAAAAAAAAAAGATTTTATTTCTTTATCTTTGAGAGGAAGGAGAGGAAAAAGGGGAAAGAAGCATTCCAGAATACCTCCAGTATTCGTACTCGCAGTTTCTTCAAAAAGGCTTATTAATCAGCCCTTTACAGACCTATCTCTTAATTTGTCTCAAAACAGCTTCCTGCTATTGTGCTATACAAAGAAAACCCTTTCCTATGGTATTAATGACAGACTCAGAATGCCTTTAGCAGTTCTTTTACAGATTTCTATGTATGTATAGAAAGATCTATATATAGCTATATGTAGATCTGCTCTATGTTATGGCCCAATGTAATTTTTCTCACAAGTTTGTCCTGTTATTTAGTTCATTTCAGTCAGCTTTTTAAGAGTGAGACCAGGTATGGAAATTCACATGGAACCTCCATAGTAAGACTCAGAAATGGACTTGAAAATCACAAAATTGATGTCCTCCTGGGCAGCTGAAGTGCAAGATGATATCCAGGATTACCTGTGTTTCCTACACAAAGATAGAACAAGATAATTTTTTTTCTGAAACCACAAGAAGTTTGATAAAAATAGTGTGACAGTTCTGTCATGATGCACAAAGAAACCACATTGCAGAAGGCACTTACCCCTAAAAAATTATATTAATTTGACTTTGGAATATCTGTAGAAACTATTGCAATAATAATGCAATGTCAAATTATCCTGGGGGAATTTCTATTGCAACACGACTGAAAACTTCTGTCAGATCATTAGAGGTTTTCAAAGAGAAATCTGACCACTGTGCCTTATAACACAGTGCTGCAGAAAGCAAACTAGCTAGGCAAAGCCAGAAAAGTACTGCTGAGGGAAACAGCTTCTGCTAGCCTCATCAATAGTGCCTAATTGGTCATATGAGATAGAATCAAAGTGTTTGTTTCATAGCTGCTAATTGCCTCATTTCATAGACAGTCTGAGTTTTGCCCTCTTTCTATTTTGATATTGCTGTCTGTGTGTACGTGGAGGTTCCTAATAGCTGGTTAAAATAGAAATACCTAGCTCCCCTGGGCAGTCAGTATATTTCATTATTATTTTTCAGTTCTCAGTATATAATGTTCACAGGACAAGGATCAGCATGAGATGCTGGCCTGTTGTGTAAAAGACAGTGGTACCACATCATGATTAATGCATGGTAGAGCTCAGTCCATAATAATTTATTGCCCTAGTTCAGCCTGGCCAGCTAGAAAGATTAAAGGAAAAAGATTACTTTGCAGTTTTTGTTTGTGGTATGCATAGCTGGGAGGCAGACAGGTGACTTTGAAAGACCCCAGATGGTGTGAGTCTGGTTTACTTCTGACCCAGGGTCTCCACTATTGCTCCTGAGGACAGAATTGTTACTGCACTATGAACATGAAAACTCTTGGTTTCTTGTCTTGAATTGCAAACGAAAACCAGAGAAAGAGCAAACAAGGGAGAAATATATTCCTTTCTGACCTATTGCTAAAAAAAGGAGTGTATCTCATGCTTTCAGCTCACAGAGATGCCACAAAATTCGACAACTTATTTGCCTCTTACATCTTGTAGAAACAATTTGCATTCTGTCATGTTTTCTCACACATGGTGCTCAAAACAATTAAAAGAAAATTGCACCCATTTTGCTCAGTGTAGCAGGCTGAAAATTTCAAAGATGAGAAGCACTTCTCAGCATGACTAAACTGTGAAGTGTTTTTGAAAATAAGGTTTTTAATGATAATTGACATTAAAACCTTTATTTTCTAATACATTTCACAGTCTGTGCTTGTTGAGAAGTGCATATTTTCTTTGAAACTTTCACCTTGCTACACTGAGCAGAAGAGATACATTCTCTTTAAAATGAAAACCAGTGATCCTTTTTTTGTTGTTTATGAATTGAAAAAAATTACTATCCAAGCCTTACAAGAAACTTCCTTAACTTTCCCCCCAATGTTTCATATTAATATTCATCGGGGTAGCTGTAAAACACAGAGAACAAGTCTTACACAAACTGCAGTGCAACTCCTTTCAAGTACCTGAGAGAGGAAAATCCTCATTCATAAATATATCTTAGGTAGCGTGTATAAAAATGCCATTCTTTTTCCTTCCTTCAGCCAACAGCTTTCCCTCTTGGCAGTTCTGCAATCAACAATGTACACTGACAACTGAATAACTGCAAAATCAATGAAAACTAAGAAATCTTATGGTACAAGTTTTGCAAATGAGAGTACTGATTGGTTTGGGAGGAAGATTTGACACTCAAAAGTGTCAGCTTACGGAGATGAACTGAGGCTCATGGGTAAAGAATTGTTTTAACAATAAGGCTCATGATTAATGACTTCTGTCCATAACCAGGCTTGATAGCACAAGGCAGAAATAAACTCCTATCATCAACAAAAATAAATAATTTTGCAGAAAACAAAAATAAATGGAGGAGAGGCAGACAACTCTTTGGGCTTTTTAGCAAAATGTTGAATGATCTCAATGAATTAAGCAAATCCTTTTGGAATGAGAGCACAGAAATAGGCATTCCTATTCACCAATAAGTTAGCTTGACCAGGTGTTCATTTCTGAGAAGGAAAATCTAAAAGAAAATTACTGGGTAAAATACACTGTGTTACATATGGATGTTGTGACAACAGAGGGAGATAATGCTGAAATTTTTGAAAACTTAAAAAAATACCTTTTCACAGTTGCGGAGGTCAACAGTTCTGTTGCTTCACAAAAGTGAAAATATCACTACAAATATATTTAACTAGTCATAATCAATTAACTGTTAAGTTACATTTTCCTTTTGCTTTACCCTTCCTTCCCATCCTCCTAATACATGTTAATGAAAAGCATAAAGTGAGAGAATCGATATTGCATCTTTATTTTGTACTTTTCTACAGGATTTCAGTTGTAAGTAAGGATTGAATCTTGATTTCTTCATAAAAGATAGGTGGGGGTTTTTTTAAAGTTTCTGATTTAACCCTAATTATAGTTTTCTGATAGATAAGTTTCCTGCTTGTGTTATTCATTCAATATATTGTGTCTCCGAGTCCTGAGATTCCTGGAGGTTTTCCTTCCTTTGAGTATGACATTTAATTCTCTAATAGTAGAGTACAAGCCTATTGGCACCATAGTTGAGAATTGAAAATTACCTTTTGGCTTTTTCATTTTGTTCAAATAGTGAAAACGGAAGATTACAACACATGGTCAATAAGCAAAGATTTTCCTTAAGTGTGTAAGGAAGGTAATGATATCACTTACCAATTTTAGATAGTGGGGGGGAAAATATCACCTTTAAGTCTATCTCCTGTATATATGTGATGCAGATTTTAACTGCATTTAGCCACAGCTTAAGTATTTTTCCGAAAGGTAATTAAGTTCATTCCTTTGCCATGAACAGTATTGACTACACCTGAGTCATTCTTTCAATTTCCGTCCAACTGTTTCACAAAACTCACATGATTGGATTTTCTGGACTCTGCTAAGCAATCTTTTTCCAGGTTGAACTACATGTTAAGGGTTTGTTTGGGTTTGTTTTTTGTTTTTTGTTTTTTTCTGACTTCTGACTCAAATCTCTTCACAACATCATCTTTAAAAGGATTTCTATCCTCTTCAAAGCAATTTTCATGCATTTGAAGACTCTTAACATATTTTTCCTTCAGACTTTTCAGGAATAAATCAACTCAGTTCATTAACTCTTTCTTCATAGAAAACTTTCATGATTTCTTTGATTTTCAAGCTCTCCTGACTTTCCTGTGGCTAAGCTGGAGAAAGCATCTCTTTCAAATATGGGATCCTGGCTATATATATTGGACCAAGCTTAAGACTCACTATCTGTTATGTCCATATGTTATAATGTTTTCTTTTTTGCATTAGCTTTTCTCATTTTTTGTTTCTACATGTTTACATCATCCTTCTATTGTTGTTTTGTATTTTAATATAGCTTTGGTTTTCTGCTGTGTACTTTTCATTAAAGGATGTCATGTTAATAACAGGAGTTTATTATTGGTTATTCCTTATCTTCGTATTGTGATATACAGTTATACATTAAATGTTAAGGGAAGCCACACTTTGGTAATTCATATCTGCTAGATGCTTGACTTACCTAATTGTCTCATAATATTGTTGAGGTTAGCAATATTAGTTGCCCAGCCAGGAACTAAGCCACACACAGCCACTTGCTTACTCTCCCCTGGTGGGAGACAATCTGAAGAGCAAAACTGAGAAAACACATGTGTTTAGATGAAGACAGTTTAATAGATAAGCTTTATCTGATAAACTTGAGTTTATCAGATAAAGTAAAGGCTGTGCACGCAAAGAAAGCAACACAAGGAATCCATTCACCAATTCCCATGGGCAGGCAGGTGTTCAGCCATCCTCAGGAGAGTGGGGCTCCACCATGCATAGTGATGACTTGGGAAGACAAATGTCATTACTACACGTTTCCCCCTTCCTTCTTCTTCCCCCATGTCTAAATACTGAGCATGGCACCATATGGTATGGAATGCCCCTTTGTCACTTGGGGTCAGCTGTCCTAGCTGTGCCCACTCCTCTCCCAACTCCTTCTGCCCCACTCCTCACTGATGGGGTGGGGTGAGACACAGAAAAGGCCTTGACTCTGTGCAAGACCTGCTCTGTGGAAAGAAAAACTTCCCTCTGTTATCAACACTGTTTTCAGCACAAATCAAAAACACAGCCCCATCTACTATGAAGAAAATTATCTCTAGTCCAAACAAAATGATCACAAATACAGATTGTTCACATTTGGTTATTGTTTAATTTATCTTTGCACATGACAGAGGTTGTGCTTCATTTGTCAAACAATTAAATGAAAAGTATTAAATGATAAATCAGTCTTCAGGTTCTTACTCTTTGTTCTTTTCATTGTTTCCTTATAGCTCACTGAGATAAGAAAGATGGGAGCTTAACTGTGTAGTTGATACCTGTCTTAACTGTTTGAGAGAAGAACTAGGGCCAGCTTCATATTCAGTAATTACTGTCTATGTCCATTTCCCTTGTCACGTTTTCAGTGTACTCAAGTCTTTCTAATTTTACTACAGGGATGACTCCAGCAACAAAGAGGTGTGAGTTCTGGAAAGACATTTGTGTAACAAGATGCAATGACTCTGAAAAGTGTGACATTTCAAATGTTACAGTCTGTGTAAAGTGAGCACCAAACAAGCAGGACTTGGAGTCTCTGCTTTGGCTAGGAAGCAGACTGCACTGTCACTGAACAGCTCCACATCCATGCAAGGGGCATTGCCCTGGGCATCTTCCTGTTAGCAATGTTAAAAGAAACCTGTAATATATACTCTCAACATTGTCTTAGGTCTAAATATTCTAGGAGTGTTAGTCAAAGATTTTTTCATTAAAGTGTAAGGTCTGAACGATATTTAAGAAGAGAAGTACTTAATCAGTGTCATATTTACTACACACACACAGATAGTCTTGTTCATTTAACACTATTCTAATATTGCTTAAACACTGAGCTTGAACTCAGATCACCTCTTTTTTGTGCTGAAAACAAAGCTAAGATTTTTTTCTCATTATTACATAAGGCGAATATATGGAATTCAACTTCTGCATTTGTGACCTACAACTATATAGGTTAATAGTGTATGTTTATAGGTCAACAAAGAAATTCTGTAGGGGGCACTAAAAGCTACAGAGAGTTTATTGTGATTTGAAAGGACTGTTTTTTGTTTGTTTTATTTTTTAAAACATTTTCCAATTGAAAAGGTATTTTCCTAGAATTGTCAAAAGAGCCTCAGTCTTAATTGGATGGTAGAAAGTGGCTTGAAGGGAAAAATGGCTTTCTTTTAGAAGAATATTATCATTGTGTTACTCAAATAGTAACTTTTGGAATCAAATTTGGCAAACTCTATGGACAAAAATTATTACATCAAGTTTGTGCACTTCCTTGTTGACATACTCCAGAAATCCCAATGGATCTGCTCTTGATTTATTCCTCAAAAAGAAGGAAAGATAAAATTGTACCATATTTTTTTTATATTGTTTATGTTTATGAAAGAAAAATTAAGTCAGCTGGCATATATTTACCTATAGATGCTCTTATGTAAAAGAATTCCATGTGTGTGCTGTTTTTTGTTTTGCTGGAGGTTTTTTACTGTTTTCTGTCAAAATCAGAAGCCCATTACGTTATTTACACCAGTTTTGCAGGTTATGATACTACACAAAATTAGGAAATCATAAACTTGAACTATCTAGGCTCTAGCAACAGATAAATGAGATAAATAGATAAATAAATAATTTTTGAAACCCACAGAAGAATATAAATTTATAGATGAATTATCAAAAGCAATTGGCTGGAGTACAATGAATGCTTTTTACTGACCTATTACTTTTCTTCATGGTTACTAAATGCACGCAATCAAAACACTTATAAACAAGAAGGTTTTCTCTCTACCTGTATGCAGTGAACTCCCTTTACATCTCATTCTGTTCTCCCTCAGCATAAAATGATCGATTGATTGCTCACAGCTTGCATGGCTCCCTGCTGCCCTAGATCCATCTCCGCTCTTCACACTCCATACAGTTCCTGCATCATTGACTTTCTGCCAGCCATTTTGCTGCTAGTGCATGAGCTGACATTTAATGATCTTTAGACGCAGTAATGTCACATTTATCACTATTTATCAGTTGTGACAGACCTAAATTCAAATGCAAACATGAAAAGCAGACTGAATCCAGTCCAAACAGTGATATGTGTTTGAGTGACATCCATCAAGGCACACTGAGAAAGAAGAGAAAAATTACCTGTTTCCTATTATGCTATAACTACAAATAGCAGGGGTTTAGGTATACTCTAAAATGTTTTTCCTTGAAGTTTTCAGGGAAACCCCATTTGGTTTCCAAAATGTCATCTTTATTTGGATATTTCAGTGTTACTGAATTTCAGTATTCCTAGTATTTACATTTTCAATTTAATTGAATCCAAAACTTTACAGGAGAAATCCCAGAAACACATTGGTTTCTATGATCACTCTACCTTCATCTGCTGCAGAAGAAACTGTTTCTCCCTCCTGAATTTCAGCGTTGCAATCCTGACTCAGCCACTTCTACTGCAAATGCCAAAGAATAAGACAGATTTAGTCTGCATTTATCCTTCTTCCGTCCTAACTGCCATCTAAAAGTTTCCAGATGCAGATGATCTCCCAGAGGACCTTGACATTTCTTTACACATGCCTTTTACTAACGCACCTTTAGTAGCTGGACACCACTTTCTAGTTATTATCACGTTCCTCAATGAATAGATGCAGACCTCAGGGCCACAGATATAACTGTAAGTATCTGTGTCCACTGATCAGCAATTAGAGGAGGAATAAGATAATTAGTCCATGGATATAAAAAAAAAAATTGCTTACTTCAATTTCTTCTCTGTTTTCTTCTGCCCTGGAAAATGTCAGCAATTGGAAATTTCTAAATAAATTGTAATGATGGAGGATTCATGACCTAAAGTGGGACCTACAGCCAGCAGTCCTGATGCATTTCAGCATATTTTATGGCTTTTTGATATTATGCACCAGGACAACATTCTGTTATGCTGAGTTCACTAACTGAAATCTGTCATCAGCAAGATTTTGTGGACTTGTTCTTCATCTCTGATCGAGAAATGACCCTAAGTGGCAGTGAAACAACTGTTGATTGAGTAGTCACATGTTGTCAGAAATATTTATCACCATTGTGTGACAGTGAGAATTTATATTTTCCAGATGTATTTTGTGGATTTTCTGCAGAACCCTTGGAAGGTGCATTTGATCTCCAGCTTGCTGGTATAACTAATGCATTGGCTGCTAGAAAGGGTGTTAATAACATATTTCAGCTAGGATTTTCCTCAAGCTACCTACCGTGACCATTGCAGGAGCACTGGCTAAAATAGTTTTCATTATACTCTTTATGTCAAAGAAAACTGCATTTAAATTTATCTTTGTATAGATATCAGAGCTGTTGCATCCTGCACTTCAGAGAAATGGACGCTGCATGAGATCACTAATTGTATTTGTAATATTTCAGCTAGAACATATCTAGAATCTCTTCTTTTGAAAGACAGGATGCCATCAATTAATAATAAACTAGCCTTTAATACACATTAAGGGAACTGTTTAATAAATATATATTTTTAAAATTTATGAAAATGACAATTCTTACCCACAGAGAAAAGAATGTTTAAAGATTGAATTTCACAGAAAAATGTCCCATAACTGTTTCCCAAAGGTGCTTTGGTGAAGAGGGTTAGAAAGCTGGATACAGTGGTATTCAGCCAACACAGAAAATGTTATGTCCTCTAGCACCTATATAGAGATGTAATTGTTGTAACATTATGTATGATAGAAATCTGAATTGTGTTGTTTAATTATTGCTTACTACAACAGATCATCTTTAATAAGCTGCTAATTAAACACATTCTGTGATAAGTTGCCCCAGTAAAATCACTCTTTCAGTGAATGGAAATATGAAAAAGAAAAATCTATAGAAATTGCCAATGTAATTGTATGGACCAGCATCAAACCAGGTGTTTGATTGTCATGGGTTTTGTAAAGAGCATATTATTCTATTCCATCTGGATGGAGCAGAATTGCTTATCTTTGCCCAAATGGGTCAGTGTCACTTATCAGATGGTGGAGTGCTACTTATCTCTCTTCATTGTTTCACTACTTCCATGGGAATGTCTTCTGCTAATAGACCATTAAGAGCTCATCAATGACATTACACATTACACTGCACTATTGTAAGCTGCTCCACACAGGGAGGAGGAGCCAAACCATCTTCACCTAGATAAAAAGGAGCCACAGTCCCACTAGGTATCCAGTTTTCCACCGGATCCCTGGAGGAAGACCGGATCCATCTCACCATTACTGGACCCTTTTTCTTCAACAGGACCATCTCTACTCCAACAGAACCACATCTGCCACCCCAGGAGGGTTTACTTTGGACTGCTTCCAACACCCTGACCAACAGGGTATCAGGTTGTATTTCTGACTCTGTCAGGGTTTTCTAGGATTTCTTGTTTGTTTGTTTGTTTGCTTATTCTTCTGTACTACAACATCTGTATTTTTATATCCCTAGTAAAGAACTGCTATACCTACTCCCAAAACCTTTGCCTGACAGCCTTTTAATTGCAAATTTATGATAATTTGGAAAAGGAGGGAGGGGCTTACATTTTAAGGGAGACTCCAACCCTCCCTGGCAGATACCTGTCTATCTAAACCAAGACATTGATGTTACAAATTCCCACACACACATAATGCAAGAACATCCACAAGAAAAGCTCAGGGTTGAACCTGAACTTGGGAATTGCTACAGACCCTGAAGAGAGCAGATATGAAAGCATCTCTTTAAAGCATCTCTTCCTTGTGAGGTTTGTTTCAAATGTTTCCCCCTCATTGTATCAACCTCTTGCCCCACTTGCCTCCTTACCTCCTTTTTCTATTGCCTAGAACCTACTCACAGCTTTTCAGCTTTCATTCTTTCATCTTCATACATACCACAATAGATCTTACACCTAGTTCTTTCCTTAATTCTTTGTGCCGAAAATTCTCAGAGGTAGAAAGAGACTCTTGTGCAGTGAAAACCTGGAGTTTTCCTCCCAGTTGTTATATAGTGAGGTGGAGGAAAAAGGGCATGTGTTTCCACAGGCCAGTCTTACTAACTGTGGTCACTGTCTCAAATCATTATCAGCCCCCTAAGTCCATAGCCAGTGTAGGTAGTAAACAGTCATCACTTTTGGACTTCTGTATTGTTACTGGGTGTTAACCCTTGCTTTTCTGATATTCTGGAAATTCCTATGGGTTTATGCATTATACACTAGTATAATACATGACTACTTTACTACAAAAAAATGTTTGTTCTTGAATGGTTGGGAAGAAAGTGCAAGCAGTTGAAATTTATCAAGAAACAGCTGTGCTTGACACAAAGGATCATCTCTTAAGGAATCATTGCCCTCTGAAAAAATGTATTTGAGTTATCCGGAGAATAAAAAAGTTATGAGTTGAACAACCAAATTATAATTGTTTTCCCTTATTGTTTTAGGTTTGCTGGCACATCAAAACCTAAAGGTTTTTCAAACCTCAGAATTTTTACTTGAATATTTGCATATCTCTTGAACAGCTCTGTTTTTTTCCCAGTTCTTTGTTTGGAAATCCCAGTGTTCAAATGATGCTGATCACCTGTAGAAGAGTTTTCAAGGCCAGGAACTCACATAGGAGTTAGAGAAACCAAAAAGGGATAGCCCTACTATTTCTTGAGAACTGCCATGTTTTCACATATACATATATATATTTATATGTATAGATAGATAGATAGATAGATAGATAGAGATATATATAGATATATAGATATATAGATATATAGATATATAGATGATATATAGATATATAGATATATAGATATATAGATATATAGATATATAGATATATATTTGGCAATTTGACCTTTACCTTATTAGCAACAAGAGAAAAAGTATTCTTTTCATAAACCTGCTTCAGAATGGCAAGCCTTCTGAATGGAACAAGATGCTCTCTTGTGCCTTCAGAACAAAGTCTCAGAAGTAAGAAGACATTAAAAGAAGCTTCCTTTCCTCATGCTAGAGATGGCTTAGCTAGGTTAATGATTAATATGAGTATAGAAGCCTATCCCTGTTCCCTAGTACAAGAACAGATGATGTTGTCCCTACTCTCTGATTTTTCTTTACACAACAGCCAGTACAAGTGTGTTTCATATTCTCTTAATTAATTTTTTCAGTGCGTGTTGCTGCTGAATATTTGCCATTGTTCATCATCAATAGCACAATATTTTGTCCTGGATGATTTTAAAGTCCTGACGCTTAGAACAACTTCAAAGGCACACTTCTAATATTTTCATTCATCTAATCCTATTTTAATTATACTGGTGTGTTCTAAGACCCCAGAAATACAACTGTCCAAACAATGTTACTGCAGAGCTCAGATTTAGCCATGCAAATCAAACTTACAGGAAGGTAACAGGGTCACCTTTTCAATACTTCTGAAGAAAATGTATCTGTAATTTAAAACCCATTTTAAAAGAGAGACCTTTATAAAAAGGAAGTGGAAATGAATCCTAGAAAGCATTTCTGTAACCACTGCTCTAAGTCCTGATGGATTTTGGCTTTACCTACTTTCCTGAGTTTACAAAATAGAACTGGAGTGAAACATGATGCTGAGTTAGAGCTTACTAGAGATGACAGCACTCATGACACTTAATCATAATAATTTTTTTTTCATTTTTTTTAATGACTAAACCAGTAAAAAAATCCTCTCCCAAATAGGAGGTGTTTTCCCCTCCTCGGTCTTTTAATACATTTCAGTATGATTCTTTGGGTAAGAAATTGGTTTAAAATGATGGGTTTGAGATTGGTCATGATCCAGTGAGAAGATTGTACTCTCTTCAAACTCATTTCCTGTATCTTCTCTCCCTGCTGCTCTCCATTCTACCAGGTAAAATCCCTACACACAAACCCACAAACCAAATCAAAACAAAACACAAGCAAAATCTAGCAATCAGGCTTGAATATTTATTCTCTCCATAAAATATGTGCTTGTTATTATATCACTAGATTTTAAACTGTAAATGCTAACAGTCGCTAATGTCAAACCTGTGTTGGCCCCTGTAGTTTGGACTGATAGGCTTTGATTTGGAAAGCAGCCTTGGCTCCTCTGAGACTGCTTAGGTTCACAGTGATTCACACTGGGGTATGCACTAGAGATCTTCATTCTTACTTTCCCCTTTCTCTCAGGGCGTTTCATCCTGTTATACAAAACCACTTCCTTTTTGGAAAGGCAAATACATCGATCCACTGACCTAAAAACAGGAAGTCATATTTCATTACCCAGGATTGTTCTAAGAAGTGATTATATCTATTTTATGGTGCTGTAGCATTCTGTCTGAGGCATTTTGTGATTATTTAGTGAGATTTCAAACATGTTTCTGTTGGTTTTCCAGGGTCACCCAGTACATTGTTTTCAAGCTGGATTAAATCTTGTTGATTTTAACTGAAGTGTGCATAGAATTACACACATTAATAGAGATACACATGGAGAATTTAGGTCTCAGTATATTTTTCATAAAGTAAAAAATTTGCTTAATTATATTATTTATTTTAAGACAAATCATTTATAATGTGCTTTTTAATTGGAGTGACTTGAGATAACCTTAAGAGATGACAGACAATTTCCAACTGCAAAAATACCAACCTCATCTTTCATTTTGAGTGCATTTGGAGGGATTATTATCCCTTAGGCAATAACCCTTTACCATGCTTACATATGCCAGATGTCTAAAGCCTCTTGAATGGATGTAAACATTTTCCGAAGACAAAAATCAACAGCTCATTACCATACCATGAACTTTAGTTAAAAGAAAAGTCTTAAAATCTGTACAAAGATTACTATATTCTATTTCCTTCCGGAGAATGAGTGTGCATAAATTTCCTCTTTTTGTTTCATTGAAGATCTTAGGTTTCAATTTTGCACATTGGAAGCACCTTTAAATTGCTGAAATGAACTTTTAAATGTACACTGAATTCATATTTTTAAATATATTGGTGTTGAAATGTAGCTATATATGTAACCTATCTATATAGATATATGCACAAATCATCTTTAATACTTGTTTCATCTGGATAGTGTGATGAAGATTAAAATGAATAAGCATGATGATGTAAGCATCCTGATGTCCTTGGTCACTACATCACAAGAAAGGGCAACTCTTTATGTCTCCATTTGATGTCAAAAGTTATGAGACAGACCTCCAAAATAACTCAGGAAAATTTTGTGTGATGGTCGCATTTGTTCTTTTGATCATTTAAGCCTGTATTTTCAGGGGTGTTCATTAATTCTTGCAGACAAGCTGAAATCCTGATTTGTAAAACTGTTCGTCCCTAAGAACCCACATTTGCTTTGAGCCAAATTCAGTCTGTGTGGTCTCAGATTCAGCATTTGTCAATCCAGATACCCACGTAGGACACATGGTAAAAAATGTGGATTCAGACACCAAAATGGGCCATCCAGCATTGCAAAATCAATGCCTACTTCACAGGTCATCTCTCAAGGTTCAAGGTTCACATTTTGACATCTTATCACATTTTATGTTTGACATCACTAAATGAAATATGATAATAATGATTTAACATTAGTAAGACAGTATCCTAATATCTGATAAGAACTGTTCCTGTAAAGTTTCAGTGACAGGACCCCATTAACCTTCATAGGAAGAAAATTTTTTGTCCACTTCTGGGGTTTTTTTTATAATTCTTTTCAGAATTATATAAGAGCTAAGCTGCTTATTTAGTAATAGTTCAAAGTTTACTTTTAATATCAGTATCCTTCATGCAATGAAGAAGATTGGCAATGTCTAGTTTGGGCACTGTTTGTAGCTCATCACTTCTGCAATGCTTTGATGATTTCTTGGAAACCCATGAACAGCTATCTAAGAAAGACCAAAATAAAGTTACATGGCTGATGCTCAGCAAAATGCAAAAAATATCTTCAGAATGGCTACTACTAAAAGGGAAATGATATTAATCGGACGACTGGGAAAGAGTCTTGATTTTAAAGAGTATGTCATCGCTGTTGGCTCACGTTTACATAGGTTATGTGAATGTTTATTCCTTGAAGCTATGTTTCGTGAGGTTTCAGCTTTCTCTCTCTCTGCTTCCACATCTCTGTTCATATATTATTTGTGCTAACTACTTCTGCAGTGGAAAACAGTGATTAATCTGGTTGATAAGGGAGTAGATCACCTAATGCTCACACTTATACCTATGCAAAAAAAATTGATTAAGGAGGTCTTAAAGTTGTTACAAAGAGATGAAAACATACTTAACTTATATCTTTGGATTTTGTTTGATTTTTCTACTGGCTCCTCACATATTACCTTAATTCTGACCATGCAGGAGCATTTATCATGTTTAAGTCCAGGCATGGGAGTCCTTGCTCTATACTGCCACTAGGGAGTGTGCCCCGTGGGAGGAAAACCTTTAATTTGCAGAATCTGAGTATTATATGCTCCCCTACTTGAAGTACTTTGAGCAGCTGCTTTGTTCCACTTTTCTAAACACCAAGCACAGGTAAGTGCAGGTAACAGATCCAGCAGGTTGCCTCTGCAGAGGAAGCCTGTGGACTTCTCCTATAGCAGAAAAGTCTGTGGTTTCACCATTTAAAAAACTTGAAGAAAAACTGTCAGCAGGGAAACTCCTGCAATATTTTTTCGAGTCTGTTACCAAACAAGACTTGATAAGTCTGAGGCTATGCCCAGCTAGGTGGAAAGGGAATAGTGAGATGAACTGCTGTGCAGAGAGAAGGTTTGCTTATCACCCCTGCTGCTGGCAGGAGGATGTGGGAAGAAGAGGTGGCGAGAGAAATTGTAAGTTCCAGCAACCTCCTGGCCTTGTGGGAAGAAGGACTGGACTTGCTAAGTCTATGACACCTGAGAGAGGGAGGGCAGAGAGCTTGCTGACCTGTACAGCAAACTGTTTCAGTCACACAATTAAGGCATGAAAACCATTCAGTGTCCACACATTTAAGAGCATAGAAAATTTAAATGGTGAACATAGTTTTCGACACACAGATTTATCTCAGGTCATTCCAGTTTTAGCTCCTGTTTGCTCCTTCTCTCAGAGTATGTGAGGAGGTATGAACCTTTTCCTTTTTTTAGTGGGTTTTTTTAATGGGCAGTAAGAGTCATTTCTGCAACATTTCATAATGCAATCCCTTCTGTGGGGAAAAAAATCATTTACATATTCAAACCTTTAAAATGTCATCTCTTCCTTACAGCACATCTAATCAATGTCACCTGCAGAACAAGATGCCCAAGGCTCCTGTAAGGGCCAAACTCTATTTGCCAGCTGGACAATCCTAGTAATGCCCTTTATGACAGTATTCAAAAGGTTCAGAACACAGTAGCTTTGTTAATTATGAGACAACTTCAGTAAAGAAGTGCAGACAGGTCACAGTTTGCAGTGACAATGACAATTCAGCTGGAACAAACAGTAATCTCTAAGGTGCTTTAGTTCCTGCCACTCTCAATGAAGTTCTTAAAGTAGAATAAACCATAACCTATTCCTCTGAGTACAGAGCATTATGTTCCCTGTCCTTGTGAAATGCAGTCACTTTTTTGTTCACAAGGATTTTTGCAGAGAGTAAAAGAGGCATACTGGATTTGTTCAGACATCCTTGTCATTCATGACTTGTAGCAAACATTATTAATATAAGGAACAAAGAAGAATCACTGTGAAGCCAAAAGCAAATCACAAAACATGTAGAAAATGAAATGGTAGAGGGAATAGGAAAGAAGAAGGAGTAAGAGTACAGGAGAGAGAAATAGATTATAGGATGAAAGAATATTGCAAAGCAGAGGAGTTCAGGTGGCAAGAGATTTGTGAGGAGTAGCTCAAGAACACGTGAATGAATGATTAAGAGTAAAAATACGCTATGAAGAAAAAATGATAGTTCTCAGAATTCAGGATTTCTTTACTTCTGAAACATTTAGAGCAAAATATTCCATGAGAGATTCTGTTCATTTATGAGACATCTTTTAATTCTAAATCCTTAATGCTTAATCTGTCAAATCTTAAAGTAGCACCAACTCACAAGAGCTGGTCAAAGCACGTGGAGAAGTGGAACATATATTTCTGGCAAAGATTTCTTATGACCATAAGGCTCTCAGCTAAATATCTTTACATGAATTAGGGATGCAATGTTATTACACTAACTTTGACTTTAATTTGTAATATTGCCATAGGCTCCAAGAAAATTTTGGATGTCTTTTCAGAGGCAAGGTTTTCAGAGAGGTGTCTCAGCTACTATTTAGGATCCAAAATTTCTCTGTGACACTAGAAAGTCACACCACAACAGGTTTTTGAAATTTATGCCTGTGACTAATGATACAACTAATGTTATTTTTATAAAGTGTCTATGCATTTAATTTGCATTGCTTTATAATGATTGAAATGTCTTTAAGACTTACATGTCTAGTTTTTACCTGTTTTTCACAAATACCACATTTTCATCATTAAATACTTTTACATCTTTATAAAGCTCTATGATGAATTGTACTTTTTCTAAATGAGAAGTAGTAGCAGTTCTCTACCTATCACAGGTATTGAGAGATTCCAAAGAACTTGAAGACATACATTGTTAATAAATTTTTATTAAGCAGAGTGCTTAAAAGCTGTTACAGTCTTCTCTTTAAAAATTTAACCTATATACATCTATGAAGAGATTTTTGTTTATTTGAGAGTCATACCATCTACTATGTAGCCACCTCTACTGCTTACAGAGTCAATGACTGAAATTTCTTTAGATTTCAGTAGAAGGAACACTGTGAACACAAGCTACTTCCTATGTAATGATCAGTTTCTTGCTGAGACAAAACAAACTTTCTTCAGAGCAAACATGAGGCTCAGATATTTTTTTCCCATTCACTTGTGGTTTTCCTCAGTGGTACAGTAGTTTACTATCTATCCCTGCCACTCTCCCCTCTATTATTTCTTGGCTGGAATCCATTGAACGCTTTAAGATATTCACTCTGCCTCTCATTGACGTCTTGATGATAACCTTGTCAGTGAATATCGACAGGCTCAACCACCATATATTAATTAGTAGTCACTAAATTAATCAAGCTTGCTTTTTTTTTTTTTTTCCTGTTCAAAAAGCCTCCATTACAATGGGGAGAGCAAGACCACATTGTTTGCAATTCAGGTGATGGTATTAACCCACTCTTTGCTACTTCAAGACAGTGACATATTAACATTCCCTAGCATTTATGCAGGCCACAACACCGTATAGATATATTATTGTTTGCTGAGGCAACAGCAGCAGTAATACAGGGCATTCACAATCCTTATGAATCCTTATGGAGATGCCTCAAAGAAAATAAAATACATTATTTTGTCATGATATCCAAATCCAAGTATCGCCTAATGTGCTGACTTCCCAAATAAGAAGGTTAGTATATGTGTATTGGCATTCATTCTGGGAGATAAGGCACTTGGGTGCCACCATTAACACTTGCCTGGGATCTCATCTAGATAAGGAAACAGGATCAGACCTCAGCAGCATCAGCAGGAGATAAATGGATAAAGTGGCTGACCATCAATCACTCTGAAACTCCGTGAGAGGTATGAATTCAGTTTAGCTAAATCAGCTCTGCTACATGTTTATTGAACCTTAATATCACTCCATGAAGTGGAGTTTTCAGGTAGTTTAGTAATGAGACTGTAATATTTCACAAGGGAATATTGACCTTGATGTTTCTGTGGAATTCCAGAACTAAAATTGTGTTATCCTTACTTAGGGTTTTACCTGTAGTTTAACTTCCAAAGGAATTATTCTTCACCTTCCTTACACTACCAAGTACATTCGACTGGTATACAAAATTCTCTTGTTTATATGTCATAAATATATACAATAATATTCTTATATATTATATATATGAGTACTACAGGACACATGATGATCCTTTTCTGTTGAAATGTGTTACATATAAATATAATCTCTTCTTCATCTTTACTTTTACAGCCAACAGCTATGAATTACCCAAGAAATATGAGTTACCCAAGAAAAGCAAATATAATCAACCTAGCTTCATATTTCCCCATCAAAATTCTTTAAATATTTTTAAGGTTACAGGAAAGTGTCCCATTTTTATTTTCTGTTGTTTGTACTGGGGAAACCAATTAGGCTAAAATAAGAATATTTTCT
This sequence comes from Chamaea fasciata, assembly GCF_029207755.1. NCBI lineage: Eukaryota > Metazoa > Chordata > Aves > Passeriformes > Sylviidae > Chamaea > Chamaea fasciata. Next base: position 54,641,889 of record NW_027094086.1, on the reverse strand, counting down.
CAAGATAAAAATAATGAGACCATGAGAAATAAAACTCGCATAGTAAAACACGGATACAGGGTACAAATGAATTTGTGAGTGAGATAATAATTTCACATCCCCTATGAGCCATTTAGCATCAGAAGGCTTGATTTTTTTTTTCTGCCTCTCAGAGTAGATGAGTAAAATTAAAGCAATCTTGGACTAATACCAGAATTAAATTGCAATGTGTTTCATGTTTCCCCCTTTTTCTGCCTCCCTCCCTGGCAAAGCTTGGCAGTTCCATTATTATGGCAATCAAGTTGTCATGTTCTTGCATCACATGTCGTCACCAAGAAAACTAAATTCAGATTCTCAGCATGTTTGCAACTCCTTAGAAATAGTTCCTGCTGGTAATGATGAATGGATTGTAGAAATACAGAGACATCCTATGGTCTAGGGGCACTTAGGTCTAAGACAAAGTCTTGGATAATAATGTTCAGACTAGTTCCCTATGTTATCAGATATTCCTAGGCAGGAGAAACAATGATATTTTTATCCTTGTTGCTTCCCCCTCCACATAAATGAGATGCCATCTTACTGCAGACCTTCTCTAGATGTTATAAGGCTTCAGTCAGACTTAAAGACAGTTAGAGAAAATTGGAACAACAGTTTAATTGTGTTGTGATTACTCCACTTTGATCTACAGTGCATTTCACGGCAGTAGATTTATGGAACACAGACAAATCTGAGCCTGACTTTAGTTTCTCATACACAAATATTTTAGAGAGAAAGTTCAGGACATTTGTCTAGCATTTCTAAAATGCAGTAATCAGTTGGAGCCAAATGTCTACCCCCTGCTTCCCCTCACCTCCCCCTTCCCAAAAAAAAAAATTAAATATGGGGTTTTAGGCATTAAAAATGAAAAGAAGTTATATCTCAATCTTATTGTAATGCAAAGTGCAAAAGGAACTCTAGCCTTGTATATTGTACACTTCATCACCTCGTAAAACCTTTGCTTACATATTGTAACTTGCATCTTTGTCCAAAAGGGAAGATATTTCACCGTATTTGAACCAAAACATGCTAATTTTCAATAAAGACCATAGAAAATATGTGCTTTTTTGTGCTGAAATCATGGATGGATTATCTTTTTTGTTGTGAAACAAGCATTTTTTCTTTGTCAGAATTGTCTAATAGGTACATGAGATGTAATATATCCATATCGATGCAGGGTGCATCTTTCACCCTATGAAAACTTACACATTTCTTATAGGAGAATGAAATTGGTATGTTTACCTAGAAGATCAGTGAAGCAGTGCTCTCCATTCTTGATCCTAATTCCAAATGCTGTTAACACTTCCGGACACCACATTGCCCTGTTCCTCTGTGCTGTCACATTGCACCACAATTGCACATCTGTATGAGAAGAGATACATTAGACAAACACATATGGACAAAGCTGTTTCCCCCTAGAGAATTGCAAAGTTAGAAGCTAAAGTACCCTTTTGTCTTCTGCTTTGAGAAACCTTTCAGTAATAAAAAACAACGTGGTAAAAGGCATGAAATTTGTGTTCTTTTTCTCTGAGTCTGTGGGAAAAAATCTCTCAAGAGACCCTTTTTTACACACATTTATTTATTTGTTTATTCTAAGTTTGCTCTCCATGTTATATCTTATTTCAAATTAAATGCATTGTACCATACCCTGGGAAAATTTAGCTGCAAAGTGTTTCCATGTCAAATATTTTGGCTTTCTGTTGAACTTTTAGATACCACTTTATTTAAATAACCATATAGCAAGACAAAATTGTTTTCATGTATTTGTGAGTCAGACAAGATGAAAGATGAAGAGGAAAGCTACATGGTATTTAGATCCGGTATCTAAAGTAAACCAATACTGTAACTGAAAATAGTTTTTTATACAAATTCCTCCTCATGGGAAAATCAGTTCCTGCTGTTCTTATCACTGAAGGGAAATTAATTCCTTGTCTTAAATGAGCATTTTGAAAAATAGTAAGAGAAAGATTAGGTTGTCTAAAGTCAAATTGTTAAAAGTTTTCTTTTCTTTGAAGAGGAAACAGAAATTGAAGTGATACCCATAAACAGTTTTATCTAATATTAGGATTTGACATTTAATTGTTCTAAAACAGGAAAATTACCGTGCTCTTCTAATGACAATTGGTGTTAACACTGAATAGTTAGGGATGCAAGAAGTCAGTTTTCCTTCTTATTTGTCTTCCTGTTTTGAAACAGTTTTTTAAAGTCTAAATATACATTCAGTGGGAGCCAAAAGGGTTCAAGTAAAGGTACAAGTGGTTTGCCTGCACAGATCCATTTTCTGAACAATAACATGAGATTTTAAGAAAAGTAAATACAGAATTCAATTCATTGTTCTTTTCTTGCTAATCACATCAAACGGAGAAAGACTCTGAAGATTTTTTTATCTAAGCTGGAGATTCTGCAAATACTTGACTTCAAAGAGTATCTTCATCCACAGAAGCAGCATCACAGAAGCAGTTACTAAGCACACCTATAAAGTTATTATTGCAAATCATTTGTAGGATCAAGACCAGCAAAAGGTGAATAGGGAAAAAAATTGCATCTGGAGTTTTTATTCCTGTACTCCTCAAGTAAAAATTTATATGAGCTGCAATATACCAGAGAGTAACCACTGGCTGTAACTATATATTTATCATGCATAAAGTGCTTGAACCTGATAGGTATGGAGGTCCTTTTCAGTGTCCCCGGCATCATTAACAGAAATGGGATGGTAGCCATGCAAGCAAATGTATCCAAGGACTAAAGAAAACTATACTGATGCTAAGGACTCCTTTGCATTATTTCTGCTGCTTTATTAGAAGATGCTGGTGGTGGACCAATATCTAAGTAAGGCATTCTTTGGCCCTTTGGCCTCACATTCTGCTTTCATTGAAACTATTGGGACTTCGGGTATAAATCAGAGCCACAAGTTTAGAAACACAGTGATGGTTGTAAGAGAGTAATTTCTGGGTGTTGATGCTTCTAGAATTTTGTGTTTGTTTGACCTCAGATGTGATATTGACAGTGGGAAATTTTTTACCTTTTTTTTTTCTTACCCCTCGACTGGTACAACATTGGCTAAGTGCAACCTCTTTAAAAATGATGTGTGGGTCTTTTTAATCGTTGGCATTTCTACTTTTGGTAGAAGAAAGCATGTTTGTTTTTACATCTGTATAGACAAACACATATGAACTCTTATATAAATAAATTGTTTATCAGCTCATACTGACTTAATATTTTCCATTGCACCAGAAGTGGTAAATAGGCTGTCATGGCAAAACATCAAAATATTATCTTTAGCTCAAATGTGTGCATTCCACAATTTAAGCTTGCAAACATGTTGTTTCACTTTGTTCTTTGTTATCCCAAAGAAAATTATTATTCAGCTTTTTCAAGTTCTTCAGTTGATACATGAGGTTACTTTCAAGCATCAGCTACTTGAAAAATAAAAATTCCTGTGAGAATTAAATAAAGTAAATTTGGCTTAGCTGTCTGCAATGTTATTCTGGAGACGAATGTAAATTCTACTTGGAATTTCAACCTGGTTTAAATCAAATGAAAATAAAATAACATTCTCCAGAAACAATTTAAAATGGGACAAATAAATTTTGGTAACATGAGCAATGACAGCTTAATTAGAAAAGGGGAAAAGAAAGGAGTATTTGTGAGAAATAGTCTTTGGATTACGAGGAACACATGTACACCTCCCAAAACACAGACAATAAAACATTTAAATAACACAGAAATGGTGTTCTGATAGAGCATAAAAGAATCTAAATTATGTTTCACTTTCATGCTTGTCAGATATTTGTGGGAGACAAGTAAGTGATCACTAAAACTAGGGTTTGTTTATTTACCTGTTGGCAATGAAGCCTGACTTCAGTCAAATAATCCAGTCAGTACACATTGCAGAGCCAGTGATGCATTTTCTTCCTTGTGCTAAGTTGATGTTCTTCTGTGATGATCTGTTTTCAGACAGAGCAAACTTCTTTGGAATTCCAGTCTGTTGTGAAGCTTAAGTTACTTTTTCTGTCTCATGATAATTTCATCAAACTCATGCAAAGAGTTATAGATTTTGGCGCTTTGCTGGTGTTTCCAATTTCTGCTTTCAATGGGTAATGTCAAGAATGAAGGTTAAAGAACTGCTTAGCAATGTGGAGAGGAGTAGCCTTGCTTTTAATGGAATTTCAATGGTTGTAAACCGGGTGAGAATTAGTATAATTCTCCAGACACCTGTTACAGCCTATAAAGGATCCTGTTCCACCTCACACACCATTAAAAACACCAAAAATTAATTAAGTTCTGAAAAACAGGTCAGCTATAGAGGTGTTGTTTATTTAACTACTTGGCAAGTACTTCTGTCTTACCAGGAAAAACAGCCCAAAGAGAATGAAAAGGGTGAGAGAATTGTTAATATCTTAGTTACATTTTGGAAAGAATGTGCAAAATCATTCCAAAAGATATAAAGATATAATTTCACAACTAGCAAGGACAGAAAAGGTGTTGGAGCAGAGAGCCAATTGTGAAGGATGTCATAACAGCACATTCTGCATTAGTCTAGTGCTGCAACCACAGCACCCTGCATTCAGTACTTTTCAACATATTTCCAGGCTGTAGGAAGTCTGCAATACCAGGGTTGCTAGGAATGCAAACTCAGGCTTTAAACTGAAATCTTGTAGTGCAAAGGAAGCAGCATCTTCAGCACTCTTTTTTTCATTTGCATTCTCAATGGTGTATACACATTTCTGTTGGTCATTCTGAATCTCAAAAAGTTCTCAACAGATTAGTTTATAGAAGTATGTCTTTGGGATTGCTAATTATTTTTATTTCCTTACTAGTTAAAAAACACATGGATTATTTTTTTTTAATTTATGACAGTTCTTCAGTAGTTTTTACTGCTTATAATCCAAAATTTTAGCAGAGAATTTGTTTCTATGAATGTTATAGAATAGTTTGAATTGGAGACCTTTAAAGGTCATGTAATCCAATTCCCCTACAATGGGCAGGGTCATATCCAGCTAGATCAGGTTGCTGAACTTGAATGTTTCCAGGGTTTTCCCCAAAGAGGAGCATTTACCACCTTTTTGGGAAACCTGTTCCTGTGCTTTACCACTGTCGTTGTAAAAATATTATATCTTACATCTAATCTAAATCCATTTTCTTTCAGTTTAAAACCATTTCCCCTTTTCATAATGTTGTTATGTCACCAATCTTCTCAGAAAATATTAGGAAAATAGTAAAAATTTTACTGTGGAAATCATGGCCCCAAAATTCCTTAGTTTGAGCTAGCAAACAAAAATGGAAAAAAACAACAAAACAAATAAAAACCCCCAAACTAAGGAAAAGAAAAATAGCAACACAGCATTAAAAAAAAAAACAAAAAAAAAAAAAAAAAAAAAAAAACAAAACAAAAAAAAAACAGAACCTTAGAAAGTCCTTAAAAAATGAGAAAATGCCAAGGAAAACTCTCCACCCAGATTAGAGCCGAGAGCTCATTTTCATATAATATTTCTTCTTTTTGATGAGGTGTAAAAAAGAAGTTAAGCACATTCTTTTGACTAAAGAGGTTGTTGGGGTCTTTTTACTAGTAGGAAATAGAAAATAATTTCTTTATGCTGACAGCTCAGGGATAGTAATTTCTGATGTGATGACTTTCCAGGGACAGAGCCCAGCAGGTGTTGATTGCTATACTGCCAGAGACTACCCAGTCTACTGCAATTTATACCAGCTGAGGACTGGTCTCTGTGTTTCCTGTTACCCATGTAAGAACTGAAGAAAATTAAGCACTTAAAATATTTCAGGAAGTTTCACATATGTCTTCATAGTCCAACAAATTTGTGCAATGTTGAGCAAAATGTACAACAGCCCATTTCTCTTTGAGTGTGAGGGAATATATTTTACATATTAACTAGATGAAGAATCTAGGTTGTAATGTAAGTAATTCTCAGCCTTTTTTGACAGTTGAACCTGAAAATGAAAGAGTTTTGTAAATACAGAGAAGAAAAAGATCAATGACTGTGATAAACCTTTAGATTTATGTGTTCCAATAGATTTTCCAATAATGTATGAGTTTTAAAGTAAAAGAAGAGTATTTGCTTAACACTGTTGGTTTGTGGTTTTTTTAATTAAACTATTTCAATATTATCTGAATGTCTTTTCATGACTCTCAAAAATCTCAGGGAAAGTGATCTGTCTGGTGAAAAAATTGCTTATAATTAATTCATAAGCAAGGGGATGAAATGAATAGACAAAGGAATCAGGAGGAGGTTATCTTTTAACCTCTTTGAACTGGAAGTTTCTGGGTCCTGCTCAGGTAACCTACAGACAGCTGAGGTGACAAGGTTCTTATCTCAGCATCTCCATTAAGCCAAATCCTGTTAGGAATTACACTTTCTGAAATAAGTATGTCAACACAGAGACTCAAAGATAGCTGAATATGAAATTCCAGTCATTTTGTTGAAAATGAGTTAACTCAGGAAATTTGGATTTTTGCATCTAATTGGCCACAGTTAGAAAGAAATGGAAATACTTCTAGAAATCACTACTTCACGTATGTTGGGTTTTTTTTTTCTTTCTCATAGGGAAACCCACAGATACAAAGGAGTAAGCAGGAAGGTGGAAAACCAACTTTCTTCCAGTGAATTATACACTGTAGAGTTATTCAATATTTACTCTGCAAAGAAAAAAATTATGTAGCTAAAATAAACACTTTGAAATGGGTTTAGAGCAAACACACCTATTCCCACTGAGAGGGAAACAGCTCAAACGATGCAACAGGAACAAATATTTCATCACCATTTACCTCAGAGAAGTTATTTCAGAACTGCTCAAAAGACCGTCTTTGTAGCTTGCCTCCTGTTATGTCTATCTTTTTTTTATCAAGATGTCCTACTGTTAAGATCAGGTTACCATGACTACTGCGATGTTAAGGTTATGTGTAAAGTTTTTTTTGAGCATCATTCTTACTATCAAAATAACTGTTTTCTGGAGGGAGAGTGAGGGGAAAAACAAAAGTGTTTGGGATGACTACTTTTTCTACTCCAAGAAATCTAGTGTTAGACCTGTTTGTTCTAAGTCAGCTGAGGTCACTTTGACTTCCATTATGCTCTGAATGTGGGAAACGTCTTATATTTTTTTGCATAAACCACATGAGTGCATTTGGGATCTGGATTAAGATGTGAAGAGGTGAAGTTTCCCTGTGAATATTTGTTTTTTTTCTTCTCTTGACTATGTTATCTAAACAAATGTTTCCCTTTTCTCTGTCTCAGTTTAAAAATTTAATTAAAAAATGACTAGAGACAGACCTAGAACAATGATCCACATCTGAACAAACTCAGACATTTTCAGAATTAACATCTACTCTTAAAGAATTTCACAGCTGTCTTTTATCCTTGTCTTTTACCCTCATCAAATGAGTTACGGAAGAAGATTGGGTAAGATTTACCAAAGACCTTACGGTAGTTTAAACTTCAGGTGCTATGAAAATCTTTGAGTGTAATTTTTGACCATGATCAACACATGGTTGGGAAGGAATTTGAAAGATTATGCACAAAGATTCATGGAAATATACCAGCTTTCCCCCTGAACTTCAATGTCCTGCATTTGTGATGCTGGGAAGGCAGTAACACAGGTTGAATGGATTTTTTGATAGGCTTCTACAATATAAGCTATAGTAAGTATATTTGTCAAGGAAGTGACTAGAACTGCCAAAAAAAAAAAAAAAAAAAAAAAAAAAAAAAAAAAAAAAAAGCTGAGAAGATGAATTTTCTCCTCAGAGCAAGGAATAACATTGCAGCTCCATTTTCTACCTTCACAGGTATAAAATGAGCTTTCTCAGAGGTTTTTGACAAAAGTATATTCCACTGAGATGATTTGATTGAACAGAAAAATAGATGAGCAGTATTGGTACCCTTCAAAAGGAAAATTTATGTACTAGACTATCCTGAAAAGTAAACATATTTATATGAATTGCAAAAGCTCATGAAATGAATAGTGTTTCTGGTTCAAATATTTCAATGCCATAATCCCACCGCTTGCAATAATAATCTAAGTACTGGCCATGAAATGTGATGTCCCCTTTTTGATTTTCACATAAAGTCCTGGATGGCCTTAATATAAATCCTTTAAATTTGAAATGCACAGCCCCATTACTTTCATGTTGGGAACAGATATTCTATGCTACTATAAAATCACTAAGGTTAAACATTTTCTTATCAATAACTTTCTTATAATTGACAGATCCTTAAATTCATAAAAAGCTAAGCGTTGCAACTAAATTTGCACCTATAGACTTTGCATTATCTGCGACTAATGTTTTAATTTGTACATCATTATAACAGTTAAATTTGAAAAAATTAATAAATAATTAACACAAATTGTAATAAGCATACTGTGGAGTGCAGCTCATGTGTTTTAATTACATATAAGCTCAACTGCAAAATGTGTTGCAACTGCTTATCAATCTGTTTTATAACCTAACTTTCTCCACTCAGATGCTGTAATGTGCAATTAACCTGTGGGAATAACAATTGTTGAAAATTGATAACCTACTTAAAAATGTAGTCTTAATATAAAGTATGTCCAAGAGAACCTTTATCCTGAAAAAGCTATTTTTAAGAAACAAAATAAAAATACCTTCTTAATTGATATTATTATTTATATTACAATCTAAGGACAAACAAAACTTCATACAAAATTGAATATACAGATTTATATTTTTTTTTCCTATAAAATAAGTTAAAATAGTATTTTTCCACTCTCATTTGTAGCTAACATACTGAGGTACAGAAAAAAAAAATTTCTGATTTCAAGGACAGTTTTTCACTTGACCAGTGTAATCATTTTTACACAGAATGGGTCAGGTTGGAAAGGACCATAGTTGCTCATCAGGTCCACCCTCCCTGCTCAAGCAGGGTCAACGCAGGGCACACAGCACAGGGTTTCTTCCAGACAGCTCTTGAGTATCTCCACTGAGGGAGACTCCACCACGTCTCTGGGAAATATGTTCCTGTGCTCAATAACTTTTGCAGACAAAGCAAATAACATTAGCTATTATATTTTTGGAAATAAAATCTTTCCAATATCTTTTGTCAGATCAGAAGGAGGCCTAATGTTTTTGCCAAAATTTAAGTTTTCTGTACTGATAAAATATGGATTCTGTACCACTGGAGAAAAATTTTCTTGGACAGGTACAGGTCAATGTCTTTCTGCCAAGCAGCAAAACAGACATAGATATGACACAGAATTTATATAATATTTGTACAGTTTACAGCAAATTTTTGCAAAGTTGGAGAGCCAGAAGTAGAGATTTTGTACTTTAATGTGGCACTTACTAATCCAACTTTACCTGTAAGAACAGAAATTATCATCTTATAAAAATTTACATGCTGTGCTTGGGCAATTCATTTTCAAGTCATATGTGAGTGGAATAGGTTGAAATACAGCTTGAGGAAGTACAACCACTTTTTTATATTACCCCACTTTTCCCTCTCTTCTGGGCTATGCGAAAGTGTAATCATCTTCAAGAAAGGTCATATTTTTCAGTATCAGTATGACCATTTACATCATTTTTGCTTGTATTTCTCAAGTATGGGTATTTTGTATTCACATCTCAAGCATTTTACATATTAAACTGAAGAGAATGAAAGTGGTATTTTCTTTTATGTCAGAGGTGGGGATCTGTTAAAAACCTCATGTTTATACATGTTAAAAAAGTGGACATGCTTTCTACAAATGACTTATATTACACATACAGCTCTTTACTGAATAATGATTGATGTTCAATGTTTGTCTTCATTGACTATAGTCACTCTTGATCACTGATCATGGCCACAGAAACAAATACCTACAATACAAAGAGGCAGATACTAGACTTACTTAAAAAACCTTTTTTGCATCATAGATGTATTTAGTCAAAGAGTAGCTAGATACTGGTAGTAATGTGTGTCATCTTTGTATGACATCCAGGAGAATGGTTTCAAATGCTTTATAGAAGTGTATGCATTGCAAAAGTAATGCATTGTAAAGATGGACAGCATCAAAAAATGCTCTATGGGTGTTGTCAGTAGTCCAGAATTACAGCATGTCACTGAATCTAAAGACATGCAGCTTATTTTTATGTGATATAAATTTGCTCTTTTATCTCTGTTACATTTTGATGCAATTGAAAATTAGCTTTCTTACAGCAGCAAAGAACTCTACAAATACTGATGTTTGTTTAATGACTGTAAAGTGAGTCATTGACCAGTTTCGAACATGCAAATTGTTTTCAAGCCAGAAAGTTGTGAAGATGGATTATCAAAGCTAACTGGAACCATTTTTCATACTGATCACTCTGAGAGTAAGCTTTGGGGTTTTTTTTGTTGATTCACACTGTGAGCATCAATTACAGTTGTTATGACTAAGTTCTTTTGAGAAGTGTTACTGGTTTTTGATATTTCTTACACTTAAAATGAGAAATACTTATTGTGATTTTAATACCATCAAAATCATAGAATCATGGAGTGGCTTGGACAGGAAGGTACTTTAAAGATCATTTAGTTCCACCCCCTTGGGTAGTGACACCTTCCACTAGTTAAGGTTGGTCTGAGCCCCATCCAAGCAGGCTTTGGAGTTAGTTTTGTCTTAAAAGCATTCATCCTACACATAGAAAAAGGTGCATTTCAGGTTAAAGGGCCCCTGCCTATCTTTTAAAAACCTGAATTACCATAGGGGGTCAACCCTGGTTGAATACCAGGCACCCATAAAGCCGCTCTATCACTCCCCTCTGCAACTGGACAGGGTAGAGAAAATACAACATAAGGTTTCTGTGTTGAGATAAAGACTGGGAGAGATCTCTCATCGAATACCATAGTGGGCAAAACAGGCTCAGCTTAGGGATATTAACTGAATTTGCTACTAACAAAATCAGAGCAGGATAATCAGAAGTAAAATAAATATTAAAAAAACACTTTCCCCCCAAGCCCTCCCTCATTTCCAAACTCTACCTCCTCCCCTCCAGCAGAACAGGATAATGGAAAATGGGGGTCGTGGTCATTTCATGACATATTGTCCCTGCTGCTGCTCAGGGAGAGGACTCTTTTCCCAGATCCAGGATGGGGTCCCTCCCATGGGAAACAATTCTCCATTAATTTCTCCAGTGTCAGTTCATTCCACAGGTAATAGTTCTCTATGAACTACTGGAATATGGATCACTCTTCTGTGGGTGCATCTCTTCAGGCACAGCCCGCTCCAGTGTGGGTCCCCCACAGGGTCACAATTCCTACCAGGAAACCTGCTGCAGCATGGGAACCCCTCGTCATGGGTCTGCAGGTTGCTGTCAAGATCTTGCTCCAGCATGGGCCTCCCACAATTTCAGAGCCTTTTCTCAGGCATCCACCTGCTCTGTTGTGGGTCTTCTCCGCAGACTGTATCTCTGCATCCCAGTGGTCCTCCATGGACTGTAGGGCACAGCTGCCTCACCATGGGCTGTGCCATGGGCTGCAGGGGAATCTCAGCTCCTCCTCCCCCTCCTTCTCCACTGACCTTGGTGTCTGCAGGGTTGTTCCTCTCACATATTCTCACCCTGTTTTTCTCTGGCCCCAATTGCATCTGTGCAATAACTTTTTTTTTCTTCTTCCTAAATATGTTGTCACAGAGGTGTCGTCATCACTTCTAACGGGCCCAGCCTTGGGCAGCAGCACATCCATCTTGGAGCCAGCTGGCACTGGCTCTGCGGACATGGAGGAAGCTTCTGGCAGCTTTTCACAGAAGCCGTGCCTGGAGCCCCCAGCTACAGAAACCTGGCCATGCAAACCCAAAACAATTACATAGACATGTTCCACTAAATATTTTGGGAGCAGGGGCCGTGTGTTGGGGCTCTTTTAAAAAATTTACATGAAATTAAATAAATAATACATTGCAATATATTGTAATCGAAAGCTTTCTCTTTTAAAATAAATCAATCAGAAAATCCTCACCACTACCTATGATAAAAGTAGTGGTTTTGACACAGAAATTCATCAGGGCCTGGGACATCTAATTTCTCTCTGCCTCTAAAAATAGCCTTGAATTAACTTAAATTCATGTATAGACTTCAGGGTTGATGAGATTGCACCTTTGCATATACCCAGAAGAAACCTTACTTTTATAGAGAGAAGGGATGTAAATCTGCTGCAACCTGGCAACTAGTTTCATGGCCATGCCACTACAGTTGCTTCTGTTTGCAGAATGTACTTTGTATTGCTTTCCAGTAAGCCAATAAATAAAATGTTTCATGATCTGAAAGTCTCTTAGATATCAGGGTGTAAAATTCTTTCCAGCTTTTACATATTAAGAGAACCTAGATGGCAGCATACATCTGGAATAATGGCAAAATACATTAAAATGGTAATAAAGTCCAAGAGAGAATTGTGATGAACCCTGTTTTAAAATCCTGGTGGTCCGTCATCTGTGAATCAAACCTTAAATGTGAATAGCACAGTTATCTATGCTTTATGCCCACTCAGTTAATTTTTTTCCCTCATCCATTCTCAGTGTTTCTGTGGTATCAGCAGATATAATGCAAGTTCTGATTCTCATACAGGACTGAGACCTATAATATACATGAGAGCAAAGTACTCTTCTATTGAAAGGGAAATAAGTACTCACATAGTCTCATAATATTCTGGCTAATCTAGATTAGCAGAGGTTTTGGATGGATGGGTCTCCTACATGAGTATTCAAGAATTTTCCTGAATAAAACTGTCATGGGGATATTTCATGTTTAAAACCAAAAAGTAATTTTTATTTGTTTTTCTTTAACTGAAAATCAGAATTTTTAAAATCTGACTCCTCAAAATCAATTAGAATCTAAATGTCAGACTGGGTAATTAACACTAATAGATATCCTGAAACGACACAAACAGTTACTTTAGCTATGCAAAAATATACTTCAAGTTTTTTCTACCTGTTTTATCAGATCTACTGGGGACATAACTATGAAAAAGGAACTGAAGTTAGGATAGGTTCTCCAGTAGTTTTAATTAATGGATTTGAGTGGACTTCAGTTATAGCTGGTTTTGGTAAATTATGAAAGTATTCTCTAAGACAATATAATTTTTAACAGTCACTATTTTAACAGCCATGTAGCAGCAATACAAAATTCAGTCTAACTGTTGAATTTGGCTAGGAAAAGGTTACTAACATCACCTAGCTCTATGACATGCTCTATCTGCCCTTGTTCAGGACTATAAAAACTGTAATGAACAATACTGTGTTAATGCCTATGCCATTTGTCCTACTCTAACATGGGTTTGAAATTCAATATACACCACTGGATCACTCTTATTCTCTCTCTTTCTCTCTCTCTCTCTCCCTCTCTGTCTCCCCTTTCTTAAACTTTTCTCATACTCTCTTTTAGAGGAACATCCCAACCACACATATCAAATGATTCTTGACTTTCACACACTAGATAGAGGGTGCAGAGGCATAAGATGTGTGCTAAGCTTTTCTCTAACTATCACAAAGCATGAGGTGAGACTATTCTACCCATGGACTTTTACATCTCTCTTCCCATTGTATTTGGAAGCTACCTGGCAGATTCATACAGCCTACAGTTATGCTGCATCCAGTTCTTACATATGACTGATATACCTTCAGAAAGTCTTTCTTTGATGCACACTATCTCACACAGGAAATCTGCATCTTTCTCTTGAAGCGATAACTATTGGAGCTTTGGGCTCTGGGAAAGCTCTCTGTATCCATAAAGTAGAGTCTGAACCTACCCCCAAAAAATTACAAACCTCAAACAAGCCTATGCCAAGTACTTGAGTGATTCTAAGTTGGAAGGAACAGATAGCTATGAAATCCAATTTTAAGATAAGTGAAAGATGAATATTCATAAAAGGAGCTGCTGATTGAACAGGTTCTTAAATCAGTCCAAAACTTTTAAATCATTGCATTAAACCTCACTGATTCAAAATGTAAAAAGTAATCTCAAAAGTTGTTAGAAAAAAAAAAATTCTTCATGGCTGGTTTAAAAGCTGCTGGCAAGACAATTTTAAATGGCAGAATGGCACTTGTGGAATAGTACAAGGGCAAGATTGAAAGGATGATGAGCCAACAGTTATGTCATCATCATCTAGCCCTACTTGAGTTTTACATTGCTAGGTGGAGTGCAAGTCATCAGTTCTTTGATTTAAATGCTTTAGGATTACAGGTAATCCTCCCTAATTCAGCTTTAATAACTCCTAACACTTCAGATTTTTGAGGGCCATAGTATGTCATGGGAAATATTTTCAAAAGTGCCTAAGTTTAGTGTTTGTAATGTATTTTTAGTCTTCGATGGTTGTGTGTATGTGTTTCTACACTAATACAGAAAACAGAGATGAATGTGTATGTTTGCCAATGCTTAATTTCCTGTACAACTTGGTAGTCAATGCACGGCACTGTGTTTCAGCTGAGAAGAACTGCTGCAGGAAGGAAAATGTGTTGATGGAGATAAATAAAAGGGTCAAAGTTTCTTGTCCAGAAATCAGTGATAGAGGTAATGATATCTGAGGCAGATATCAATAATCAAGTCCAAGCTGTGTGACATGAAATAGAATGAGAAAAAAAAACATACAGAGAAGGGGTAGCAGCTCAAGATTGAGACTGGATGCTGGATGATAAGGAAATCACTGTCTGAAAAAGATTTGCCTGTAATCCATCTCTGTGCATGAGAGCAATTTTAAAATAAAATAGAAAATATGTTTTATTTGTTTGAATTTTTAGAAGTATTTGTTAAAGCAAAAACAACAACAAAAAAGTGAATGTAAAAACTCACACTCCTCACCAATTTACAAAAGTTAAAAAAAAAACAAAAAAAAAAAAAAACAAAAAAAAAAAAAAAAAAAAAAAAAAACAAACAAAAAAAAAACCCCAAACCTGTTCCTGAGCAGATCAGTAACTTTGCAGTCCTGTATTACACTTATTGTCACTTGTAATGTGAAAAGCTCTGACATCCCATTATGACCATTTCAAATTTGTTCTGACCTGGATTTTCTCAAAAGTCTTTTAAACAGGAGTACAGGGTTTCTGACTAAAAGAGAAGGAATTCAGGCATGTACCTTACTCAAAATATCTGTTTTGAATACTCTAGAGGATTTCTGGACATTTCAGTAATCTTTTCTGGACTTACAGGTGTAACTTCACAAATTTTGTAAGTTTTAGCACTTCATTTTATTTGCAAATGCCTATGAATTCAATAAATAGCAAGGGGTTTTGTGTTAGCTACTCATGCTTATTGCTTTTCAAGGCAGGAAAAAATTATGTAGAATGTTCAGACAAAATGTCTCTAATTAGGAGATACAAGTGACTACAAGCTGTTAGGATAGATATTTACATTTCATCTAGACCCTTGCCACTCAAGGTGAGAGCACTGACTACTCAGATAGTCTATTCCAGTCTTTTCTCATTTTCTTTGTGAAAACCTTTGAAAAGTTTATTGCCTTTCAGTTTAAGAGGGAGGTTGAAGGGGATGAAATTTGAAACTTTAAAATCTTTCATGAAACACCTTTCCATCTTTCTTACCCTAAACAGGATTGTTTTCATGTTAATTTCTGCTTTCACAATGGAAGTACTTGGAGATCAGTCATGGAGGAGACATACGGAGAATTTATAGAAGTGAATACTTTCCATCTCAATACCCCTGTTGTGGAGTCTCAAAGCACAGCTCAAGCACTTTCTCTGAAAGAAAGCAGCAGGAACCTGGTAGAATAATTTTACCTAATTTGAAAAAATCTCTAAGACACTTGGAAGCAAGGCTTAAAATGAGATATTTCACTTCTTGCTCTATTATTTAATTTGAAGCCCAACTTTTTCCTATTTGTTCCTTCTTTTTATGCATACTATAATACATTCCACTCATTCCAATGCACTGACTTCTAATACTTGTGATGTATCAAGTCATAACAAATATTACCTTCAAGAAAGTTATGTTTCTTAGAGAAAAGGGAGGGCTTTACACAGAACCACAGAATAGTTAAGGTTGGAAATGACCTCCAAGACCATGAAGTCCAACCTTTGATTGCGAAGCCACTCACCAAGTAACCATTGCACTAAGTGCCATGTTGCTTCTTGAACACTTCCAGGGCTTGTGATTCCACCACCGCCCTGAGCAGTGTGTTCCAATGCTTAACCACTCTTTCCATGAAGAAAATCTACCTAATGTCCAACCTGAACCTCTCCTGGTGAAGCTTGAGGCTATGTCCTCTCATTCTGTCACTTGTTTTTGGACACCCAGCTAGCTACAACCTCTGTTGTGGATACAGTGGGAGCTCCAGGCAAAGTTTATTAGAGAAGTCCTCCTGTTAAGTCATGAGGTGCAGAAAAGGACCCCCTTGCTTTCTAAACTCCTCCCCAGAGACACAAGCCTGGGTCTGGCAGGATCCAGTCCTAGCCTCAGACTTTGTATACAGTTAAAGTTTTACAACTTCGTCATACAGGTTTTAATGATGGCAAATCAGATATAATTACAAAAAATACTTATTTATTATGATAAATGATTAGACAGAAAGAACTTAATCAGAATTACTTAATATACAACATAAAAACTAAAGCTACTTTTATAGTATAAGACAGGATAGCTACTATATCAAAGCAATATTAGAGCAATTATATTAAACCTAGCAAAAAGAAACAATTACTAGAGATTGTTGTAACTCACCCATATCACCAATCATGGAAAAGTCTCTTTCTCTTAACATTGAGGACTGGTCTTGGTGGGCCTCCCCCAAACCGAAGGGAGGAATCTCCACACACCCCAAGGAGAAATATGCTAGAAAATTTACCCTGTGGAAAGCGGACTTTCACAATATAAAGGGATTGACTGCCTGTCATATGACTCCAAGTTAGTTTGGCATCTTAGCTGCAAAATCTTTGCCTCATTGTGTAGACTTTGTTTTGAGGTTCATGGGCCAGATGGGTTTTAGTTTAATTCAACACCAAAAACCAGCCCATGGTGGCTCTCAGCCCACCACTGGTGGCCTTGAAAATAAGTTCATTGTTCCTGTTGCTTGACCAAGCAAAGCATTCTGCTGCAAGCCCTTTTCAGGCAGTTGTAGAGAGCAACAAGGTGTCCCCTGAGGCTTCTCTTCTCCCCCTCAACTGCTGCCTTTGGATCTACCTGACAATGTACAAATAAAAGTAAACTTTTTTTTCTTGCTTTTTAGTCCTATGTGGACTAAAAATAAAAAGTTGTAATGTAAGTAATCCTAACCTACTAGATCATACCCACTAATGCTTTGGTTTCACTGCCAAACCTAGATTAAGTTGACTTATTGATGAGGAGTGCACTGACTTGTGGTGGAATAAAAATTAGAAGTAGACTGTGGCAAAATGTTCTCAAGAATACACAACACAATTTTCCAATGAAATAGCTTTCCTTTTTCCATTTTTTGTTTCTTATTCCTTATCCAAAAGATAAATGACCTTGCTGTCAGAGCAATGCAAAAAGAAAAATTAAATCAGTGGCATGCAGTACGACTCTGTGTGCCCTGGTTCCTAATATCCTCAGAAATAAAACTGGCAAGCTTCTGAAAAATGACAAAGTTGGTCTTTTTGTCTTCACTAACATTTTTAAATACAACCTCACTTGAGAATAACAGCAGCTAGTGGAGAATAACTCATAAAACAAGCACCTCTGATTTTTATCATGTACTCTGCAAGCAATTCAGTACCCACATTATTGGAAAGTGTGATAATTTTTTTATTAGCTGTAATCAGCCTAAGTAAACAAAATACTCTGCAGCCAAATTCAGCCACTAAGTGTGGAGGCATTTTGTTTGGGGGATAAGATTTTTCAGAGGCCTTGTCATAAGCAGGACAGCTCTGAGGAAAAGATATTCTTCCTCTGACAGATCCATTTAGAAAACCTGAATCCTAAAGACCTTAATAGTGCTGTATCTTCTATATTGTGTTTATAAGCAGCACTCTCATGGGAACTTAAATTAAAAATTCACTACCTTGTATTACAAGATTAGGCAGTAAGTCAAGCTTTCAATTAGAACTGGCTGGTAACTAAAAGTGAATCGCTATATTTCTGTAATACACACACTGTAAGGCCCATGGTCCTCACAATTCTCCACTTAGATTTTTTAAAGTATTCTCATTGTATAGAATAGGCATTGATTGCTCCATCATTTCTACAAAGCATATCTGATTGTGGGTGGTTTTGGAGACAGAGGAGAATTTCAAAAGTTTTTCTATTCCAAAGGTAAGCAAATATTTATTTAGATATATTTAAAAGTAGTGGACAAGTAAAGAAAAAACACCACATTCTTCAAAACGCAGAAAATTATTTGTAAGTTAAGGTAAATGCTTAATTCTCAATCTCAGACAAACTAAGATATTCAATTAATCGTGTGAGCGCTACCTTTCAGAACATCTTGCTTATGAGGTGTCCGTATACTGCAGTACTAGGTAATCAGATATAAGCAGCTGAAAGAAGCATGACCAGGAGAGTGTTTCTGAAGTTTTGGAAAAGTTTTGTGTCCCTAGAACCTTGTAAAATGTTTTGCATGGACTTTAATTCAATCTGCAGTGAGCTGTTTCTTCATGCTGAAAACTGTGCTCTTGCCTTCCCACTCCTTACGTATTTACAGAGACTTATGCATTACTTTTAAAGGAAACCTGACAATGACTTTCCAGATCACCTGTCAAACCACCTGAAAACTCTCCTCATTTTATTTCTTCCCTCTGGAAAAGCCTCAGAGAACAAATGGGTCTTGCAGCATGCCTGAGAAATCAGCAAGATTTAGGCTCTGATGAACCGAGGTGGGGAACGAACCCTGCAGTTAAGGACCCATCACTGATTATGCCCTGGCTCCAGCCCCTTGTGATTAGGCCAGGAGCCTGTTACCTTGAGCATGTTAGATGATCT
Source organism: Chamaea fasciata (assembly GCF_029207755.1). Taxonomy (NCBI): domain Eukaryota; kingdom Metazoa; phylum Chordata; class Aves; order Passeriformes; family Sylviidae; genus Chamaea; species Chamaea fasciata. Next base: position 54,623,015 of record NW_027094086.1, on the reverse strand, counting down.
GAACTGTCATGGTGTCATTTTTAAACACCCCAATGCACACTTCCTGGCACAGCTTGACAGGGACAGGTGTTACTGCTAAAACTATTTGCATGCGCAAGGCTGTGCATGTGGCACTGAGGCATTTGCAGCCTAATCCTCCAGGAACAGAAAGGACAAACAATAAGCCTGTTGTTTTAATGTAGGAATAATCAGACCTTGGTGGATCAAAGGATTTTTAATCCACATGTTGGCACATCTGTAGTTTTTGCTACTACCTGCAAATCTGTGCTCATATTACTGCACATTTTTAGGCATTTGTATAGCAGCATCAGAGCATTCGAGGGACACAGTTACTCAGAGAAGCTGACTTGTACCATGACAAAAACAGGTATCACTAAAAGCTGCCTAAAGTGGCACAGGCCCACCCTGCAAAACTGCACCTTTGTCAGATTGGTAACAATGATTAAGAGATTCCATCCTGTACTACACAGTGCTCTGTGAAGACCAGGTCACTTCAATACTGCCAGAAAGGGTCTGAGATTCCATATGCATATATAATCATTTGAATAATAGTGCTTCTATTTTTTTTAAAAAAAAAAAGCATTAATGGTGGACTAACTGTTTCGAGTGGAATTCCCATTTATTTCCAGAAAACTTTTGTCTAGTAAAATTTTATAACACCTCAGAACATTACTCCTTCAGCAATTTAAAAGAAACATATTTTAATGTATTTCGTATTTGTTTATGTTTGAAAGCACTTCCTTTGCCTGAAGTTGTTCACATGCATATCTATGTATCCACATATCTAAGAATATAGCTAAGAACAAATTTTCATATGTTGTCAAATTTCCACGTTGTCAAGTCTCCACAACAAGGTTGTTAGGTACTGTACTAAACATATGCTGAACAAGTAGCTCGGTGGTTTCACTTGTCCTTTCCATTGTAGTACTCTGATCATCTGCAATTTTCCTCTACTAATATTGCTCCCCACAATAGGATATTTAGTATACTTTAAAGAGTAAAATTATTAGACTCTATTTTTGAGGAATCAGGTCAAGTTCTTCAGGCTCAGGAGTCAAATTTCTGAGTTCAAGTCATCGTAGCGATAAAAATTTAAGTTCAGAATAATATCTAAGTTTTTCCAAATTTATAGTCTTATAGAGAGTAGGCATAGTCCAGTTGTGCCTGTAATAGTCTAGTTCTGAAATAAATTATGTTAATTATTAATGTTGTTAAGCAGATGTTTTTACTCAGTTGGCTATGGTCTAAAATGTACCTGTTCTGAGACTGTGGAATTAGGGTACAGTGAAGGAAAAGCTTAGATGTGTGTCCTAGTTAACTAGACTCATTGAAATGATGACTTTAGGTAGTTTCAAAATTAAATAAGAAGCAAGTATATATGCTTATAATTGAATAAAACTCCAGGAACCTCATATACCCATAAACAATATTTCTAACATATTCAAGAGAATATGAGGATGTTTAATATTAGTTAAAATTAGGAATATTTTCGAAATAAAATGAGGCTATGATTGTCATCATGTTTTAGATCAGCTCCTTTATTCTAGTAATACTTCCATAATTACCTGTGATTGTACCTTACAATAGATATATATGTTTTCCCTAAGATAATTACAAGGCATAAAGATATGACTAAGAATCCTAAAATACAGTGCAGAGAAAATCTGCTGTCTGATTTACAATTCCTTATTATAAAAATGATTAAGATTTGTCACTTATGATGAATTAAATCTATCACAACATGTGTTATAAACCTTCCTATAATTAGGATGAACTAAAATATGTTAAAAACATCTTTCTTGATGATTACTCTTGATAATGAAAATGATACTCCAGAATGTGAGTCTTATGGTTTTTTACTATTGCTATGCATGCAATTTACAGAAGAATAAATTAGCAAGAAATGTTTTATTCTGGTCAGCGTGAGAGAAACTACCAGTCTAATCCTACTACTTTTAGCCTCTTTTCAATTTGTATAAATGAAATTTTCTTTGATGATCCTTTTTTTACGATATTAGTTATCAGTCTCATTTGTCTAATAGGTAGCACAGCAGTACCCCTAAAAAACACCTCTCCATTTGAGAGGAAAGAGAGAAGGCTGTGAAGAAAATCCTTATGTATTTGGAAAGAATAGCTAGGAAGAGATAAAAAAGAAAGGGAAGGTTTTAGTTGTCTGGTGTAGATTGGATGACGATTTGAAACTTCGAGCTTTCTGCTGCTGGTTCTGGAAATTTTACTTGCCCCCTGTTGAATTCTTCATCTGGCATTGAATACTACCAGGTTCAGACAGGTGTAAAAACGACGCTACATGACCCTGTGCTCCAAACACCCTCAATTTCAGAATTAAGATCCATGTGGCCCAGTGAAAACAAATATGTTGTTTCTGTCAGCAATATTCACTGTGAAATATGGACAGTTTTCACTACAGATATATCCATAAAGTAACTGAAATATCATAAGTAGGTGGGTGTGGAGTATGTTTCTGGGTTTACATACTGGACTACATATCTACAACAAAATATGTGTTGTTTCCTGAGGAAAGACAATGCTCAATGAAAAAGCTAAAATAGGTGAAGTAAATAACTCTCTGGAAAATAGTAAGGGATGATGAAGAACTCTATGAAATAAAAATGTAACAGAAAAGATGAAATCACAGAGAAATATTATGAAGGGTATCAAAGGGCAAAGCTAAACCTGTTTCCACAGTGTGTGAAGGATTCTTGGAAACAGATTTGAGAAAGTGGAAGATAGAATCAAATACAAGAAACATAATAACTCTTGTCTTTTTGAAAGCTGTTTCAAAGTGTGCTCTACTTAATTACTGTAAGGTAGGATCATTTATAAATTATTAATTCCAAAAAAAGATTAAATACATTTAGGAGAAAAATTTACTGTAGCCAGTGATATAGATTTTTGAAAGTTTTATCCAATCTTCCAAGACTGCAGAAGGAAAAGTAGGGAAGGTAAACATGACAGAAAAAATTCACTGAATATGATGTCTTAAATAAGGACTGCAGTTATCAGGTATTTTCCTAGAGAGTAATTTCAGTAGGGCACCTTAGTATGTCAGCATCAATGCTTTTTTTCTTTCATTTTTCTCTTGTTGTAAGTCCATTATGGTAAGTGTGGCCTGAGAAATGCTATCGAGCCCGGTAACTGATCCTCAAGCAAAATGACCAGCTCTGGAAGTAATTGAACTTGCTTTATGTCATATGAGAACCTGAAGGCTTTAACAAGATGACACTGTATATATTTCATTAATGTTGTATAATTTTTCAGGTTGTTTAACTTTAAAGTGTTTTACTAACAATTGCTCTGTTTTGTTTTATAAAACATCCATCAATAACACTAAATAAAATGATTTTAACCCATTTTGACAAGTTTTAAAACTTATCTCCAGGATTTTCAAGTATTCTGTATGTAATGTAATTGGGTTTTAAAATTTTTGTGACTAGTTGCATTCTGATTTAAAAAAAATAAAATTATCTCATATTGTGGACAATGATAAGTCATGTTTTTTTTCAAAGCATATTCAGATACTCACTTCATGGATCCACTGAAATCTCTTTGTTTATCTGTTGTCTTATCTGCTGGCATTGGTACCTAGAAATATTTTGTATTTTCTGAAAAATATTGCTTGACAAAGAGTATGCCAATAGCTTTTTCTAAAGTGAATGCAATTACTAGATCTAATTTGTACATGCTGTTCCTGAAATAGCCAGCCACTCCTGTCAAAACAGCTTGACAAGAGCAATTGGTTTGCATAGATATGTTGAATAGAATGTTTGAAAACATCATTGAAAGGACAGAAATAGCCTATACCTGACTGTCCGGTTATAGCAGCAATAGTATCATAAAAGACTAAATAAACAAAATAGAGATTAGAAATTCCATTCTGATAACAAAACAAGAGGCAAGTGAATTGCATTAATCACAAAGTTCAGTAGTGTTTTGCTCCAGAATAGTCACAGCTGAAATGTAGTTGCTAAAATATTCCAACTACTTCTCCTAAGTAGGTAAATAGAAAATGTCTCTGGTCAACTTGGAAAGAAATTTTACAGCTTTTAGCATTAACCTCAGGAAAGTATTTGGGTTGCATGGCATAGCTCAATAGCTGTAAGTATTACTTTGTTTGCATTGTCACCGTACCTTTGGAAATCTAGAATTTTTGTTCCTCCATGGCAAGTGTAACACTATACACCTGTGGAATAAACTAATAATGTGCAGAGTAGTTTAGGCACATTTCTCATTTTCTGCATATTTAAGTCAAGGTCAATGAAGAATGATCCCACAATGTCAAATCAGATATGATTAAGAGGAAAATATGGACTTAATGTGTCCAGTGGAATTTGGAGCAGTTGTTTCACTTTCAGTGAGAGCTGATACATGTTCCTCACACCAGCTTTGTGGAGGCACTTTTACTGTTTGAATATGTTCTTCCCTGAGGAGAGGCATATGAAATTGACATCTAGGATTTTTTGGTAGCCTCTCTGTAAAAGGAGCAGAAGTAGGGATCTGTTTGCTACTGCAGCATGTGTTTTACTGTCTGTAGTTTCGTATTTCTCTATTTTATCGTGGTTGTTTTCACAATGTGTAATTCTGCCCTGGCAGAGTTCTGCAGAGGCTGCTCACCTTCCCAAGGGCACTGGAGTTCACAAAATTATAAAATGTTTTGGGTTGGAAGAGAGCTTAAAAATCATTTACTTTCAACCCCACTGCAATGGGCAAGGATACCTTCCATTAAAAGAGGTTTTTCATAGCCCCATCCTGGCCTTGAACACCTCCAGGGATGGGGCAGCCACAACAGAAAATGCAGTTCTTTCTCCTTGTCAGAAGGTGAAGGGTGAAGTAACAACTATGTTTAAAAAACAGTTTAAAACCTGTGAGACCTTTTGGAAACCTGAGTAATATACATGAAAACTTTATTGTTTGTAGCTTTTCTCCTGGGTATCAACACACACATGGAATGACATCAGTTCTTGAAGTAAATATGTGTTTAACTAACTTCATGTCATGTGAATTCAAATAAATGGCCTTTGCATCTGACTGAAAAAAATTAGGTGAAATGAAAAGGAACCAGACAACCCTTTTCCCCACAAAAAAAAAAAAAAAAAAAAAAAAAAAAAAAAAAAAAGAGAGAGAGAGAAAGAGAAGAAGAGTAGAAGATTAGAAGAGAGAGAAGAGAGAGACTGAATCTCTTTAGTATTTTATTAGCTGCAATTTCAAGGACATTTAAAGAAGATGAAAATAAATAAGGCAAATAAAATTTTGGCCTTTTTCTTACAGTTAAATGGTTTAATACCTTGGCAGTTCTTTCAAGTTTTCAAGCGACAATCAATCACAATTAGCTTGGATGTATGTAAATATGTAAGTGTGTACACTTGTGTGTGCACACACTGTGTATGTTCTGTAACAGCACACTAGACCTGGAAAAAAATAGCTGTTTTCCAATATATTTTGCATCTTGAAAAGGCAAGATAATGGCAGCAGTTAAATAAAAGAATTAAAATTAACATTTTTTTAAAAAGTTGCCTGAGACCATCATGCCTTCTTAATATCCATTCTACTGATGTTAAGTGTGGTTTTCCTATATGGACCTGAACACAGACTCCTAGAGTACAGTAAGGAGTTGCAGTGCTAGAGGTTGTTGAGGCACCCTGGGATTACACCAATGGATGCAGCCAAGTGCCTGCACTGACCTACCAATGAAAACAAGAAGCATAACTAAACCAGAAAGGTGCTTTGTCCTAAAAATACTTTTGAAACAAAGCTAAGTTCTAAAACTCATTACTTTCATTTATTACAAGGAAAATGTGTTTGACTAACAGTGGGGGGGGGAGGGGGGGAGGGAATTGTACACTATTGATACTATATTATACATTTGATAAAAAATATAAAATATATTTCTGCACATTTTCCTTCTTCTAAAATGACATTTTTTTTTTCTGGATGTTTCTTTTTAAAATTAACTGACCTAATAATTTGTATTCATATATTTTATTTTTCTGATTCTAGGATGTCTTTTAATAAAAACAGAATAGTACTCCACATGGAGAGATGAGAAAATTGTTCCAATTCACAATTCAGCTGTTTTGCTTCACATGGACTTCTAGTACCCAACAGTTAAGAAATTGTGGTTGACAATGGCCCATACTTTAGGTTCTGTACAGGGAACACTGAAGTCTCTGAAAATAAACTGCATCTGGTCTTTTGATAAATCCTTAGGAACTTGGATATGTTTCTTTCACTAAAGACATCTGAGAGAAAGAGGATCAAACAAGGAAGACAGTGAAAATTGGAACAAAATAAATGCTCACTTAAGAATAGTGCACTGCTCCCCCTTAAGGTGCAGCAGATGCAGTCATTCATATTCACTAATTTGTATGTTGACGTAGAGTTGCTGATTGTGCAATGGAAATGAGAAAATAATTAGTCGTCTAAGGATTTTATATTTATTTACAATGCCAGTCAAGTATGATCACATTAATAATTTATATGCAGTAATAATTAACTGGTAAATATGTACTGAAATAAAAAATAGAGGTATATTTATTATTTATAAATTTGAGGAAAAATCCCCCAACCAAACCTTTTCACAGATTTCTTTTCACGGAATTTTTTTAATTCCTCCAATTAGCTCTTGCTTTATTACTAAAATAATGATAGCCATCACAGTCTGACAATGTTTAGGAACAATGGATAGAACATTTCACTAAAGAAAAGTAGCATCTTGCTCTTGGTCTTAAATTCAATAGAATTTAATTTCTTTTGCTCTTAAATGTATTCAAGCATGGGGTAGACTAAGCATGATGTAACATCTCTGTGTTGGAAAAATAGTTGCAGGAATAAATAGGTGACATTCAGAATAATTGGGCTGAGCAGTAGAAAAGAAGCCCCAAGTGACTACTGCTGAAACAGTTTCAGGTACAACATAGAATGATAGAAGTGGCAAGATATTAAACAGATGTATTGTCTTCCAGGTGCAAGGTTTATAGAATAAAAGATTATTCCAATCTCATTTCACTTGTAATTCAACTATTCCCAGTGAAAGATAAATTTTCACTAAATGGCACCATGGCATTTTCATGGCTTTGGTTTGGTTTAATACTGTGTGAATTAAGAGCCTGCAATATTCAGTTCTTTTCAGTACAGGGAGATGCAAATGGATTTCAGAAAACCTAGAATTTAAATTAGGTATAAGCCACAGAAACACTCATTTACTTCCAAAGGAAAAATCTCTAAACTCAAAAATTAAACAAAAAATCACAAACCTGGTCCTTCTCCCTTTTATATAAGTTAATATTTATTTCATTCTTAGTCTGTCTTATTAGACACCTCATCTTTTTTGCCTTCAGTAGACGCATCAGATTCGAGAAGTCAGCATGTGTCATCCTGAGCTCATTTCTTACTTAATATTACAATTTCTTCTACGATTTCATCCTATTATGAACTTTATATTACTGCAACAAAGCAAGATGCTGCATTTCTTTTCTGATATACTAATCTGTTGCAGAATTAATAACTGGTAATTACTCTATTCCATTTTTTTTCTTTCCCAGAAATTCTATCAGATGCTTAAAAGGTGTCTCACTATTTCAAGAAAAAGGACTTTAGAGGATTATGATATATTTTGAACAGAATATTGTGAATTGTGATTATGAATAAAAAATTCCCAGTGGCAGCAGCTTAAAAGGATTTTTTTGTTTCCCTCAGCCAATTGAGGTTCTAAGCAAACTTCATTTAGACCATATTCTCCATTTCTTTATTGCTTTTTTGCATTATGCCATATGCAATGCCCTTTCTGTTCTGATGGCACCAACCTCTTTCCCCTGTGCTGCAGGTCAGCATGGCACTGGCCCCGGTGGCTTGCTGGCCAGAGTGCAGCAGTAGATCATCATCATGCCCTGGAAATGCAGGCATGTGCAAGTGTGGCATTGTCAGCGGAAGTTCCAGCCTCTGGCAGTGCACGTGTGTCATCAGTGAGTGGTTTTAGTTGCTTAAAGGACCTCTGCCAGCTGCATCTGTCACAACGTGTCACCCTGCTCTGAGCTACTTCGCCTGGTGATGGCAAGGAGGGGATTTTGCCAGATGCAGAGACCCTAACCCAGCCTTCTGCTAAATGTCTGTGGGCAAGGACCAGGTTTTTCCTTGCAATATTTGCTTTTCAGCCTGCAAGTTAGAAACAGAAAAACAGTTTCTGAGTTTATCCTTCACTAAAAGCTCAGTTTAGCAGTGACACTTAATCTGCTTTAGTCCTCCATTTTGCTGAGCTGTGAAACTGCAAAATGAACCTTTACAACAGATAGCTCACCTGATGCAAACAGCATCTGTGCATCTGTGAGTTGAGAAATATGTGAAATCACACTAGTATTTTACTGTATTTTCCTGTCTGTGCAAGTTCAAGATTTTTATGAATTCTCTTTGTAAATGTTTCTGTTTTGGTGTTTATCCCACAGATGGGAGACAATTAACTGTGGTCCTCTTTTATGCCAGTTAGTGGTGAACAAATAATGTTTTAATTGTTGAACAGCAGGAAAACTCTTTTAATGCTTTTTGCTCACACTTCTTTCAAACAAGATTTCAGTCTGGCCCAATGCACAACATTTTTATTTAATTTCATCTGACAGCAATGAAGGGGAAATTATAAAAATGAGGCTGTTAACTTCATGTTTTTCATTAAGCTGGAGATTGTAGCAGTGGTCCGGTGCTTCCCCAGAACTGAAAATCTCAGAGTACCAACCAATGGTTTCATTACATTATTAGTTTCCTTGTCTTTGTCCAAGGAGGTTTAAATCCACACTGTCTACTGCCCAGGAATATGCAAAGTTCACTATAACGAAATATGGATAGATTTTAGATGCTCCAGTTGCTCCTTTTCCATGTGGGGTTTGTAGGTTTTGGGTGGGGATTTTTTTCCTTGTGGGGTTTGTAAGGTTTTGGTAAGTTGGGTTTTTTTTATTTGTTTGTTTTTATCTGTTTTTTTTTTAAATACAGTTACCTGTTTGAAGATGATAGACAGATAGATAGATAGATAGATAGATAGATAGATAGATAGATATTATGCCTAGATTTTCAGCCAAGAAGGCAACAAAATAATTAGAATTATTTTTCTCTAGCAACACTTCAATCAACAAGAAATATGCAAAATCTATAAGTTTCCCAATCCTTTGCTTTTGCTCAAAGTTACAAAAAATGTTGTATTTCAGATCTCATAAAATTAAGGTTTTCTTCCTTGTAAAGTTCGAACAAAATTTGCAGGGTTTGGCTTATATTTGACACTTGACATGAGAATCAATTTCTGCAAAAAATATGTGGGACATTCCAATTTATTTCACTTGGGACACTGGGAGGGTAGCAGAAAGTACTTTTTTATCAATTAAGACATGACTTCTTTCTTTCTTAAGGTTTTAAAACTTTTTATTTCACATATATAAATTGTGCTTTCAGACTATCCATTAATTTTGGATGTGTTAATATGCTATTGCATAATCAGAAATTCAATACTTTTCAGAATCTTAATTATTTTTTCATCTATGCACTAATAATAGACTAAAAAGTCTGAGACAGTATTTTGTGTTATGAAGGGCTGAATACTTAGCAATTACTAACTAGCAGATGCTCTGAAATGTACATAACCTCATCTTATTAAAAAAAAGGAACTTTCTTGGAAGTCATAATATGATAAATTCCATAATATTTTAAAATAAACCCCCAGTTCTGTGATTGTCTCTCACTCACTGTAACAAATCAAATTGTAACTTCCTATACTGTGGGATTTTTCTGACTCCTTAGGTAATACTTGTTCCCATGCTCCTCCTCCAGTTTCTTAAAGCCAAGTATGATGTAATAACAGTTAACTCTTAGTCATTGGATCCATATTCTAGTTAAAATTTCAGTGTGCATTTCAGCACAGTCATCCCTCAGCTGCTTAATGAACTTGCTGAGGTTTGGTAGCAGGTTCTGGTAGTTGACTTCTCTAAGAGGGTGCTGCAACCAGCCCAGAAGTTGAGGTTAACTAGGGTTCTTGTTGATAGGTCCCTTGGGGTGGATTAGAGTGAAATGACAGAGAATGATTGGTGTTTATAAAAAAAAATTAAATATAATAAAAAACATATAAATATAAATATTAAAATTATAAATATAAATTTTATTTATTTTTTATTTATTTTAATTTGGTTTCAGTGGAAAGCAGGTATATCCATTTGGGTGGATTTCTATAGTAAAATGGCAATATAGAAGTATGAAAATATCCCTTAAGGAAATAGGTAAGGGAAAGAAATAAATAGAAAGAGGGGGAAAGAGTAGATATTGGAAAGTTATCAGAACTTGTGGATATGATGATGATATTTGATTGTTGCAATTTAGATGTCTGTTGGTTGAAGTGATGGTGGCAAGTCTTGATCCATCAAGTGTGGGGGAAGCCTGCAAAGTAAAGAGTTCAAGATGTTAATATATGTTCACATTCAGTTGGGAAAGTCCTGCTACCTGCCCTAGGGGGGAGTTTTAATGGTGTGGATCACACCCAATCCTCTGGTGGACGGGCCTAGAAATGAGTCCGGGGGTGCTTCAGTGGTTGCTGGTTGCTGCAGGTGCCATCTGCCCCATAACTTGGGGTGATATGTGTATGGGCAGTTGCTTCCTTCCACACAGTTTGCTGGAGTGGGAATTTTTGTCCAGGTACATTAACCAAGATATGCTAATGAGATCTCACCTCTGACAGACCTGAAATTAGCAACTTCCTGTCATAACTCCTCCCTTTTGATCTTATCTCAAATTCCTGCTGTGGTGGCTTCTCTGATGGCAACTTTCTTCTGTGGCCTTGACAGTATCTGAAACAGGTAACTGCACTCTCTAAGTCCTGCAGAGGGATAATTTATTTATTTATATCCAAAAGGACATATTTTCTCTCAAAGTTCCTATTTAATGTACAGGTTGCCTTCTGTAACCTATACATTTTTTAATGTCTTTTTTTAGCCATCCACAGTTATACTAATTGTAAGAATTAGAGGTGGATTTAATACTGAGGAGTACAAAACTTTTCCATGATATTGTAGTGTAGCCCAGCTTTGTGGAGTCGACACTGTCATAAATCAATAACATGCTAAATAAAAGGTAGAAATTTTCACAAAGGGAAGCTCCAAACAAGTTGCCCTAATGATCTTTATAGGTTCTCTGACATATAGGATATAGCTAATTATTGCAGAGAACACATTACAAGTCAGGGGACAGAATTCATTGAAATGAATGTATTTGAGCCTGTCACTGTATATTAACCTCAAAGAGGTGCAAAAATCTGTCATGTTACTGAGAGGTTAAGCAATAAAAGGGTAGATGGAACCTGAAGACAGTTAATGCAAAGTAATACTCACAAGAGAAAACATTACAGCTCTACATGGAAACTCAGTGATGAGTTCCAAATTAGTTATCACCTCTCAGGAAAATATATTGAAATCTTTGTGAATAAAGATGAAAATACACTTATCTTGTTGATAGAGTCAGCTCTGACACCTTAAAATAAAGGATCAAATAGAAGTAGGAAATATACAGAAAAGGACATAGAAAGGTCTGCATAGCAATATGTTTGGAAAAGAGCAAAACATATTAGATAATGATTTTCCCGTACTTTGAAAGTTCAAGATGTCGACAATACTGAAATAGCAAGTCTTTTTAGAGTAAACTAAGATTAAAAACCCACATAATTTTATTGCTCACTCTGTGGCAGTTGTTTCCACATTTCTTCTGAAAGGCTTCATGAAGAAACCTACTCAAGCACAGCTGTTGAACATTGTAGTCTGCATGGAACAGGCAGTTCATGGACTTCTAATTGGCAAAATCTTTAAGGACAGTTCAAGGGAGAATAGCTGTGTCCTTGCTTTGTTCATAAACTCTATCCCTGTGTGTTGACTACTGCAGGTTCTCTATCTAAATGGATAACTGAATCTCACCTAGCTTGGCAGGTCCTGTGCCTGGAGCTTATCCTAAAAGGAATTTTAAAAAATTAAAAAGTAAAGAAGATATCATCTTTATCAAGTATTACCAAATCTACAAGAGCTTTACATTTATTTATATAAAATGAAAAATGTTGCACCAATCTGTTAGGGCAAGATTTGAAAGCAAAGCACTGTTAAATATTCAGGTGCAAATAACTGAGTAGAGTGATGCACTTCTTGCAATACTTTAATTTTGGTCTTTCTCAACTTAAAGAAGGTCCCAGTATGCAGCAGGCTGTATACTATTTTAAATTCAGAAAAATTTCAAAAAGAGAGGGAAGATTATCTGGAACTCTGTAAACTTTAATGCTCAGATTCAAACCCTTTTGACTCAAGGGCTTTTAAAAGCAACTGAAGGCCATAGATGAATTGCAAAACAAGTAAATCAGAAAACTGATGTACAATTATGCCTCTGCATTTATTGGATTTGAACTCGGCAGGGAACAAGTCCAGCTGAAGAGGCTGTAACAGTCAGATGGCACATGAAATTTGGTTAGCTGTGCTTGGCAGAAAGAGTGAAGAATTACCTGTATATCCAGATTGGAATGTCTTGGATTAATGCTGTTTCCAAAATTCCCCCTTGCCTATAAATTACAGAAAAGTTATAGAAATTGTTTTAATGATTTACACTAATGTTGCACTATCTGGATATTAGTCACTTCTAAGGCGTTCTTAAAAAAAATCATTATTATGCATATGCTTTTTTGGTTTAAATATTTAGTTCTAAGTATTGTGTACTAGTAAATTGTTGGAGGTTTTTGTTTGTTTTTTTTTTTCTTTGCTTGTTTGTTCTTGTTGGGGTTTGGGTTTTCTTGCCATTCTAAATTCATGGCTTTCTCTTTACTGGTGAAAGGTATTTCTGCTCTGCTGCTTCCTTGGGAGAATTCATCATGCAGAATAAATTATGTGGGTCCCTCAAATTAGATTGGGTTTATGCCCTACACTGGCAGCTAATTCTTGAATTAGGCTGCTTAAAATGGACTTCATCAAATAAAATACCTTCAGGACAAAATAGGGCTGTAATCTCTAAGTATGCAAACCAAAAATGTGCCTAGTGCATTCATCCGATAAACAGGCAGCTAATCTGCAGCTAAGATTAGGAAGTTTATAAAATCTATTTCAAAAAGTTTTAATTAAAATGAATTCAATGAGCTGTGTCTTGAAATGATACTTCTATTTTCTTTTTACAATATCATGGGATTATAGACTGCATAAAAGCAGAGAATATGCTGTGCAGACTTCAGAGCATACAGGACACTGACAGATGGACATACATTAAGTTTGAAACACAAAACAAAACCAAAACCAAAAAAAAAAAAAAAAAAAAAAAAAAAAAAAAAAAAAGAAGAGGGAAATATGGATGTGTTGCTCTGACAAATTCCTCAGAAAATTATGGATCAGCTTTGTAGAGTTTTACACACCAAGGACTTACTTATTCAAAAAGTTGGTTTCTTTAAATAAAAGCATTAGTAAGTTAGGGCTCAAGTGGGTAAAAGACCCATTTTTTGCTGTCTGAAGATAATTCCAGATCTGTTGCTGACTCTCTTTTGGAGGTTATGGGATTCATATCTCCTTCAAGAGTCTGATTAGTCATCAGTGAAATCAAAATATTAGTAAACAGTTGTTTCACAAGAATGTAATAAGAGCTGCCTGGCAACTGTTTATTTCAGAGTTACTGGGTCAAATTTTCTCTTTTCTTTCACTGTTTTCATTGTAATTCTAAGGTGGTGAGTTGTTATTTTTAGAATTTAATCACTGAGGACAGAATTGTGAAGTTTTTCCTCCTCTCTGTCCCAAAAGAGAAAAGCTGTAGCAGATGAAATAAAATCCTATTGTTTATATGACATCTTAGAGTAGCTGAGCAGGTAGAACAAGGTGAGATAGCTGAAATTTCCTGAACTATACCTGGAGTTGGTAAGGATGGGCCCAATGCATATATTTATTAACTGTCTAGTTCCTCATCTAAGAAATAATGAAATCTGAAATTCTTCACCAAAATGAAGATGATTTTTACAATTTTAGAGAAATCATAATACAACCATGATGATCCATCAATATATATTTAATACATTTTAAAAACATTCATAATTCTTTGGTGTTTTGTTCATACTGGAAAACACTGCAGCATAGCTATAAACCTGCTTGGAATATATCTGCCACAGCAAATGCCCTTTATGCAAACTTTTCAATGGCAGAATGTGCTGATGCACTTTTTCTCCTCCATTGCTAAATAGCCTTTTAAATCTGCCTTTGGTAATAGAAATTTTTGGGGTTTTTTTTCTGACAACTTCAGATCCTATTTTGAAATCAGCAAAACAGCTCATGTATCCTGCCCTGATGGCTTCACACTGTAGTCCAACTTCCTTTCAACCCTACATCCCTGAAGGCCTAGGAAATATCAAATAAATTCTACAGGGAATAGAATGAAATATGTTCAGAGGAAAAGATCTCAAACTTGTAGGTAGCAAACTATAAATCCCTTGATGTTTCCTCTCTCTTTGTTTTACAGATGCTTGGGGACCTACATCTCTTTACATTAAAAAAAATGGAAAAAGGAAAAAGAAAAAAGAAAAGAAAATTTAATTCCTAATAATGGAAAATCTTCCTTTCTACATGGAAGTTTATTTTATTTTAAAATATTTTGATATATTACCTTCAGAAACCATTCAAAGTTAATCCAGAGAAGTTGGTAAATGAAAATTGTCTTCTTAATATTTTTACTGGAATTAAATCAACCCTGGTAAGTGCTACTAAAGTGCTACTAAAACAATTCAAGCAAGGGTGGATGTAATTTCTCCCTTTGTATCTGGAAAGTGGTAAGGATGAAGATTGTTTCTTCTTCAGAAAATTTTCTAAACTGATAGCTCAAAAATTATTTAAATGGCAATGCAGAGCAGTTCCAATTTGACCAGAAGATCACAGTCTATGAGGTTCCCAGGTAAGATTGCCCATAATAAGTGTAACTCAATCAAATTGTTGAGTTACGCTCTCGCCTGTATCATTCTGTGTGTTTTTCTTTCTGACCAACAAGTGGTGAAGAGAGATTAATTTATAAGCCTCAGCCTCTCTCCCCAGTAGGCAGCCCTGACCTCCGTGAAGGACTTGTCCCCATGTAACCAGGTTGTCAAGCTGATTTGGGATGAACACCATGGGCTGAATTAATGACCCTGACCTCAGGTCGGGTGCTGGGAGAGTGAACGTTAGCCTGAGGTGTGTGTGCTGCCCCTGCTGAGAGCAACATTAATACGTGTGAGCCAGAGAGGGTTTTTGACACTAAAAATCCCTGCCTTGCTCACCAGGACTACTAGCAGGGGAGATTGACTGTTTGCTATGACTGACTGATGTACTAAAAACGGCAAAATATAGAAATTGTGCTCAGAAAGGGCTCCCTTTTCTGCAGTGCATCATTCACAAAGAGACCCAGGTACAAACCCAGCTTTCAAAAGATCATTCTGGAGGTCACACAGAAGGTGGTAAAGGGGATGAGGAAAGGATTAAGCTTTTAGCACTAATGACAGCAATTTTCTCATATATGCTTATTTTGCAGGTTGTCTTTCAATAAGGGAAGGTCTTCACTAGTAATCCATGCTAGAAACCTATCCTGTCATCATCTAGTGACAACATTCCCATCTCCTCCTGTAATACCCATAAATAAATTTAAAATATATAAGACATTGAGAGAAAAAGAATGGATTAATCTGTCCTGCTTGAATTTCCTATATAACATATTTTACATTGTGAGCCAAAATGGACTAATCAATATACTCAAATTCCTTCTGCAGAAGCAGCAGGAAAGTTTCATTTTTTTTCCCACTGAGACACTGATTTGTTCCTTCTTGACTCTCATCTAGAGCTAGGCTATCAAGTTAAAGAAATATAAGATACTGCAAGAGAAAATACGAATCACCTATAAAAAAATAATTTGAAACGTGTGTTATACAGTACATTCAAATGTGATTATGAATTTACCTTCTTTTGACTTCTGTTATCTATATTCTTTGATATGTCTCAGGAATAAAAGCTGTAGCAGTCAGCAAAACTACAAAGGAAAGAAGTGACAAAAAGTTATACAAGTATACATACTGCTAGAAAGCAGACACTTTTGAAGCTGCCATGACTTCTGAAAAGCCTTTAAGGTGTCAGAAAGTGTAAATTCTCTGTTGTGTGTGTGTCTCTGTATATGCATAGCATAACTTACATCTCACCAAGGCTTTCATAAGTGATATAGTTGCTTACTTGGCAAACCGTTTCTCCTTCAACAAGTTAGAATGCAGCAGAGGTATAATCATAAGACTTGGGAGGGTGAGTCTAGATCAGGTGGAAGTGCTTTTTCCTCTGAAAGGTAAAGCTGTCATCATGGTTCAAATACTGAAACAGTACAAATCTCTGGAGAGTTTGATTTGTTCAAAAATCTGTTAGAAAGAGTATGACTTGTTTTTCTATTTCAATGTTTTATAATAACCATAGGAGTAGTGTTCTGATTTTCTCTCCTCTTGTTCTCCCAGGCTCCTCCAAGGAGCATTCACACAGGATATGTGTGAAGTACAGAAACTGCATCTAATTGCTAACCTTATTTATTTGATTCAATTGATGGAGTCTTGGTCCATAAAGAGCATTGGACATCTTAAACTTCTATATCACATCTCAGGTAGTCACTTTAAGGTTTAGTCTAGTTTTCTTGTGTGTTAAGGACTGGTAATATTAAAAAATGAAATTTCCTGTAGTTCTATTCTATGTAGTCACAGACTTGTGGCATGTTTCTATCAATAGGCTCTTTGATAGTTTACTCCTGGAAGTAATGCTGCAGTGCAAGAAAAATCAATGCCAGACACTTTAGTGTCTTCTTTGGGCACAACAGCCTAAGATAAAACTTCCACAAATGACCTTTTCAGAGATCCCCTCAGTCAGTGACTCAAGACATAGCAAGAGAAATAATCAAAGAGATTATCTTAAGTGTCCCAAGCACTCAGTGCTTTGCTCACAGGTAGCAAAGTGTTGGAAACTGGATTTGGTTCATCCTTGGTATTAGTTCCCTTCAATTTCACTGTGTAAAATATTATTGATGCTGCAAAGAAAAAGATTTTGATAAATATACCCAAAAAAAAGTCTAAATCAATAGTCCTCTCTCTCTTGCAGAAAGATATCTGGAAAATGGAATACAGAGAATCAATTGTCCTTTAGTGGTGTGAGATTTCTGTTCTCCATCTTTCAAAATATGACAGAAGTACCATCAGCAACTGCTTCTGACACCTGAGCTGCCAGGCAATCTATACTCATCTGGAATGTTTCAATTGCGAATTTGTTTGTGCATCTACTGAAAAGGGTTCATGTAGCCACTGATGGGTGAAGGAGAGAGGTGGCACAAAGTTACATCCTGCCCTAGACTGCGTAACAAGGAGAGTGTGTCATTCTGGTGAGGGTAACTGGAAGAACTACACTCTTATTCACTCATCCCAAGTCCTTCTCTCCATCTCCAGGTAAATCTGATTCTGTAGAGAAGCTTCCAGTGTTGGGTTTTTTCCCGATAGAGAAGTACAGCACAGGCATGAAGTGCTGCATGAAGTGCTACTCCCTGAGCATGCCAGCAAGCAGCAAGGATAAATAAAATCAAAGTAACTTTTTTTTAATTCACACATTTTAGAAATATCACTAGAAAAGTCAGAAGAACAGATAGAAACCAACAGTTTTTGATCACAAATACCCATCCAATAGCCATCATCTTTTTGTTAAGGGAGTGGGAATGTTGGGATGTGGTGAGGGGCTTCATTTTGGGGGTTTTTGCTTTTTTTTTTAATATAAACATGGTACAGACAAACTAGCAGGACCAAGATGTTAATCTTCTGTGTTTTTTTTCAGTGTTTATCAGTGGTTCACTGTCAAGATTGTAACCTTGATAGAATTGTAGATATTTTCTAAATAATGTGAAATGCATCAAATAATAAATACTATTTTTAAGCATATAGAAGATTGGAGACACTTAAGAGTAAATATTCATAGGCAGAAAACAACGTGAATTTCATGTGAGAACTTCATTATTTTGTTGGGCTAATTAAACCTGTATGGACAAAATTAGAGAGAAGATCTTAATGCATCTGTCAAACTCATTTCATTCAAAAAGAAAAAAAAAATCTAAATGGAAAAAACCCAGCTAAGGGGTTTGGAAGTACGAATTGATCTTCATGTTTTTGGTCAATGCATCCACGCATTTGTATCTTGTAGCATTTTGCTTGAGGATTCTCCTATTTGTATGTATTGGCCATGAAAAAGAAAAGGAATCACCAGTCTCACATGCAGCAAGTTCAGAATCAAGCAGACATCAGTATTTTCTTTCTGATCTCGCCTCAGAAAGCAAAGATCATTCTATACCTAAATGATTTGATTAAGATTGGCCCTTTGGCAATATGATGCAAAGAGATTATCTGGGATTTGCTTTGAGAGAGAAGATTGTCTAATGAGTAGGTTATTGAATGAATCACAGTAACATTTATTGCTGATAATGCATTTAAACCCTGAGTTATTCAGATATAGCGGAGAATCCCACTTCCACCTCAAGTAAATCTGTATATGAATTTAATATTCTGATATTTCCTGACAGCATATATTTTGATTTACTTCAGTTAAAAAAAAAAACAACTACAACAAAAAACACCAAAACACAAACTTTGCTAAGACTAATTAAAGGTTCCCAATATTTGCAACAAAAAACATGACATTTTCTTATTCAAATTCCATTCACAAATGGTAATTTATAGAGAGATATTTCGGAAGGTAAAAAAGATGTTACATTAAATTTTAAATTACTTCTGAATTCATTTCTGTCATTACCTTTAAAAAATAAACATAAAGAAGTTCTATGAGCATATAATTTGACTGCCTTTAGTGGCAGGTGCTCTGATAGAAACACAAACCTGGGAGCACTTTGAATATTCTGCACTGAGGCTCTCTGTGAGCTACTCAAAGCAGTACTTTGAAGGTCACAAGTACATCGCATGAAGAATTAACCCACATTCATAGGTACAAGTGACAGTTGTTCCTGGCCTGCTCTAAATATAAGTACAGGTGGCCTGTATCTGAAACAGAAGGAAAGAGCCTTTTTATTTTAGATTTCTTCCTGCAATGTTTGCATGCATTTCAGTCAGTGTTTATGTCTTACTCCATAATTTTCTGTATGGCTGTGTTGAGAATACACAAACTAGTCCTGTTCTCATGATGTTTAAGAGAGCAAAAAATCTATGTTGGTGGTATATATTATCCTGCTGAATACATGTAGAGCCTACTGAAAAAACTGGCATATTTTTACTTTCAATATTAGTTTTTTCTATTTCTCAATGTTACGTAGTTAATTAACTAAGGCCCAATGCCAGACCATATTGAAAACCAGCAGTTACTGTCTTCAAGCTCATGAAGAAAAAAAAAAAAATTATGGCTGGGATTTTGTTCTCTTTTATTTCTATTTAAATATTATTAACTCATTTTTAAAAATGTAATTTTTTAGGTAATTCTTTAGTGCTAGTTCATTCATTTGGTTTAAAGAGTTTTAAACATCTTTCTGTAAATTTGTTTGCCAATTATTTCTTGGCATGGTCAAAGCCAAAGCGAGCCTGAGCCTCAGTGACAGACTGCATTATCTAGTTGTTTGCCATTATCTGGTAACACCAAAACCATACCAGCATTATCTAGTTATATCTATAACAGAAAAATACTCCATCTCTGTAAAATTTCCTTCCACAGCAACACTTCTTTTTTATATAATCTATCAGTATCCTAAACATAAACAGATTTAATCTGTTTAGGACTGGAGGAGCAGAAGGACACCTGTCTTCTGAGAGAGAATTAAGGTAATCGAAACAAATTGCCCAGTATGAGCAACAGAGTTGAGACAGCATCATCACAGGCAATCTCTCAGACAGCTCTTTGCCAGAAGACCCTTTTCTTTTTAGTTTCTGGAATTAATGGAGTCATTTGAGTGGCCATTTCCCAATGAACCCATTTAACACAAGCAGGAATCATACTGGACCTGTTGTAAATTTGCTGGGGTTTTTTTTTGATTGTTGTTTTATTTTGTTTTGTTTTTTAACTGTAGCAGATGAAAGTCAGAGATGTAAAGAGCCTAGGGCTTTTTTTAGATCTGGACTACTCAACGTTGTCCCATCTCCAGTGTCATGAAGGTTTAACCCTTGCATGAGTGGGAGTGCAGATGCTGCAGTCACCATTTCTGTTAACAGTCTTGCTCATTGGATTAGTTTGAAATTTCATAATATATACTTCTTCCTAATAAAGATTTTAGGATATCTTAAAAACTGAGGACATTTAGGTACTTGAAAGACTTATAACAGTTTCAAGCTTCATATGGTTTTACAAGCAGACTTGCACCCATGAAAATGCTGAAACTTGTTATAAACTGCCTAGAGTATTCTGCTATCCTCCCACTCCATAGAATTGAACAAAGGCTAAAAGAAGGATAGTTTTAGTATGTTTCTAAGGAACTACTCCTCAAATAATGTATGGAATTGACTAGAGAATAATTTTCTTTCCCTAGTTCCTAAAACCAAGCTTAGAAAATTCTGTTATATTCTGCATACAGATACTTTATGGGTGTTTCAAAGATAGTAACGAGAAAATAGAAAAATTATCACTTTTTATTAGATTCTAGACTGCTTTCTCATAAAATTAAAAAGTATGGCAAACAAGTTAATTTCAAAAAAGAAGCTTTCTAAAGGATTACTAATGTTAACCAAAGCCCTGAGGATGAAACCCATCAAACCATAAAGAATAAAAGTAGTCTTGCATTAAGACTGCCCTGCAGAAAAGATAAATTGATCTGACACATTCTGAGTTAGTCAGATTTTGGTGTTTGTTGAATTGGAGAAAATATAGCAGATTGACTATCTGAGCATGTAGTATTTCCATTATAGGAGAATGGCAAAGTACACAAATATGGTTTTAAGAAGGACATAATTATCTTCTACAACCTCAGAAGACACAAAAGAGGTGGAATTGTCAATTTTCTTTTACCACCTGATAAGAGCTGCCTAGGATGAGAGTGTTCTTAACTTTTAGTCCCCTTCCTGTACACTACATGCATTAGAGAGTAATAACTAAAGTGCTCCTATGGGAAGGTTAACATTTACTTATTCAATATGGTGTGCTAAAAATATCAAGTAAATCAGTCCCTGGACCAAAAAGGATTAAAGTTCACAAAAGTAGTAGTTCATGGGACAGAAGCCATGAACAAGTCTCTCAAAGGTTTACTTTTGTTGGAAACATAAATAGCAACTTAATGCATGGATAGATCTGTCTCAGTTTGGAGTGATCTTAACATACATATCTAGTTTAGCAGATGTGAAATGAACAAGCCAGAAGGTGAAAAAATCCAGGGGTAAAACTTATGTTCAATATTAGAAAATAACTTTAAAAAAAAACCTGGTATAATTAACCTGAGAAAAATCAAAATTCTCTGTCAATCACTATACATTGACACTAGACACGAAAATTGTCATGAAGAGTCCTGGAGGGGAAACAGGTAAGATCACATCTCAGCATGTTCCATAACTATTTTCCATAATCCTGAGTTAAAGATCAGTCTCCTGACCTCTCATTTGTAGGTGTTTAACTTTCACTAGCCACAGATCTGTAAAGAGGCTTTGTGGAGAACTAGCCTTCTATAGGGCAATGCAAAACTTAAAGTACTCTCAGGGGCCCAAGATATTTATTCAACACTAAACTATTTGAGAAGAAGCAAATTAAGAATCTTTGGAAAGGAAGACAAGGTAGATATGTGATACAAAAAAAAATGAGGCACAATGAGGAAAGTAGAAATGAAACAATGGTATATTACCTTTATAAACAATGTTATTAAAATACTCTGGTGGCAGAGATTGTTTCCTAATGTGTGTTTAAACAGTAATTCCTCCAGTGCTGGCAGTTTCAGTCTGCATTCTAACTTAACCTTTTTTTGTACAACCCAATAACCATGTTATAACCAGTTTTTAAAAAAATGCACTTGTAGTTTGGTTGAGAGGAAGCAGTTGTGTGGTTCCTATATTGTAACTTTTTTTTTCTGATTGGTGAAAGTGCATCTTTATATTTTGTTCCAAGTTTAATATGACAAAAGTTTCCTTTTGCATCAGTGCATCTCATTTCTGAATATGTTCTTAGAAGAGTGTTTATTTTCTCTAGTTTAGTCTAGAAACTATTTTCCTGGATCAGACATATTTCTCCCAGTCAAATATCAATTTTTTGTCAAAATAAAAGAACTACTTACAAGTACATTTACTTCCAACTTCATATTCCTTAATGCTTCACTGTTTTAACTTTTGAGTTATTTCTCTGGAGCCCTCTTCCTAAATTATAGAAATGAAAATTGCTATAAGATTTTGAACAAATTGAAATATTTCTTTTTTTAGTTTCTCCCTCCCATTTGCTGGCAAGTGAAGTGATGTTTCTATTTATTTCTTCTTTTCCTAGGTGCCTTAGAGTGACAGACTATAAGAATAGTCAACGAACCTCATGAATCCTCTTGCCATTGCCAAAAAGAAAAGATCATAAATGAACATGAAGATTTAAAAAAAGGGATGAAGTATATGATAGAGGGAAATTGCTGCCACGGCACTAGTAATGGTGTATTTGTTAAAGTATTAATGGATTACCAGGTAAGAATCACTTGAACAGCAGCACATACTTGAATAGCTATCATTCTAGACAACAGTGAAACACTTCACTTTTCATGTTCTTTCGACTCATTTTCTTTGTTGATATTTTTCATGTGTTCTAGTTCACACAAGTTCCCCAGAACAATTCAAAGTGATAAAGATTTCTTCTTTTCTCACTGAAAGGCTTTGTTTGCATTTGTGCAAAAAAACTGTGCTAAAAACCAGATATGTGTACTTGCGCTGCTTAGCCTAATAAAATTATTCCTGTGCTAATTGTTCTCCACCTCTCCTTTTTTTTTTTTTTCATAGCTAATAATTTAAGGATAAAAATGCTTTTGGCTGGTCCAGTCTACTATCATTATCCAAAATAGAATCATAGAATAGTTTGTGTTGGAAGGACCTTTTAAGGCCCTCTGGTTCAACATCCCTGCAATGAGCAGGGACATCTTCAGCTAGATCAGGTCGCTCGCAGAATGAATTATCTGATTTTGTTTTCATGACATGAAATATAGCCAGAGTAGGAAAACAGACAACTTCTAACAAAAACTTCTCTACATCAGTACCAACACAAAGTGTACTTTCTCAAACTTTGCTTTAGATGATTGAAGATATCAACTACCTGTGTTTTAAGGGACACCAAAACACCAAGAAACTTCTAAGTGCAGCAGGAGAGAATATATTTAAGACTTCTGCACAACTTCCAGCAAACATGTCAGACTGACCATGACAGAAAATCTCATGATGCATCACAGAATAAATCCTCTAAATATAACATCTTTGGAGGCATTTTTGTCATCCATTATTAATATTCTCCCATGTTAAGAAGGTAGCACAGCTTGGCTATTCAATCTTTCTCTCGCACACTATACTCTCAGCCTGGGTGAAAATTCACACAGATGATGAAGATGGCCTTGATGCTATTGGAGACACTGTGAGGCAGAAATAGGCTGAGATGACAGGCTATTTAATACAGCATCCTTGTTAACTCACTGGTACCCCTCCTGTCAACATGATTGCTGTATGTCCTTTGTAGGTTATTACTGCTTGAGACAACTTCTGACACGTAAAACTCGCTTTTCTAGTAGTTTGCTTTTCATGTAGCTACTCCCACATAAAAATAAGAGCAAAGAAATTGCAAAATGCTTCCTGTGTTGGTAGCACTTTGCAGGTTCTCTACCATATTTATGGCTTGTTTCTTTCCTTCCATGTGAAAAATTTTGTGCTCATTGGTGTAATGGAAGAGAATAAGTGCTTTGGTTTACCACAATTTTCACTTGAAAATAAAGGAACATTTGTTTTGTTTTCGAACACCTTGAGAGGAAACAACAAAATAGCAAGATGAGACTGGGATTAAGCCCTCCAGTTAGGATCCATCTAGCATATCTAGTAATTTAATTTAGCCAATAATTGCATGAATACAATACCGAAGTCGCAGGGGAACCCCGAAATAATGAAAGGAAGTGGGCAAAGCAAACATAGCTCCGATCAATATGATTACTGCTATGTTTCTCCCTTATTCTGTGTAAGATGGCAGGTTCTATACACTCTATATAGTTTACACTTACAGATACATTTCATTGGTACATGGCACAGGAAAGAATGAAAACACTCATTGTTTAATAAACTGTTTAAGGTAGCTACTATGTCCACACCAATTACTATACTTGTTAACTACTATGAAACCCTTTGACCCTTAGCAACGCCTTAAGTGGAAATTTCTAAATGCGACACGCTCCTGGCACTAATTTCTATCCGCGCCACAACCTCTACAGGCCTCAGTGCCACAGCCTAGAGGCCTCAGCACTATTGCTCAGTGTGGATGATTCAAGTACAGCTTATCTCCTACACAATACTCATGCAGAATAAGGAAGATAGACATTCCTTGCTATTTTCAGACACCTGAACCTCAATTTTCTATTCCCTAATAAAACTAACTTCAAGGTTTTAAGTAATATTGCTGTGGGTTACTTTGTCTTCTCTGATAAATCTCTCTCAGCTTGTTCATATTGAATAAATGAATATAGCCAGGGACTAAAACGTAAAGCATTTACCTTGTGCATAGGATATTTATATCCTTCCTTCCAATTCAGTAAGTAAAGTATTCTTTTAGAAACAGGAACAGAAAAGATTGAAAACAAGCTTTCTCAGAGTAGCATGGAACCCTCCTAAAGATGAATTACATGTCTTCAAATATTTGCGTGTCTTGGTTTAGATAGACAGGTATCTACCAGGGAAGGTTGGAGTCTCCCTTGAAATGTAAGCCCCTCCCCAACTTTTCCAAATTATCATAAATTTGCAATTAAAAGGCTGTCAGGAAAAGATTTTGGGAATAGGTATAGCAGTTCTTTACTAGGGATATAAAAATACAGATGTTGTAGTACAGAAGAATAAGTAGACAAATAAACAAACAAGAAATCCTAGAAAACCCTGTCAGAGTCAGAAATACAACCTGACACCCTGTTGGTCAGGGTGTTGGAAGCAGTCCTGGAGTGGCAGATGTGGTTCTGTTGGAGTAGAGATGGTCCCGTTGAAGAAAAAGAGTCTAGTAATGGTGAGATGGGTTTGGTCTTCTTCCAGGGATCCAGTGGAAAAACTGGATACCTAGTGGGACTGTGGGTCCTTTTTATGTAGGTTAAGATGATTTGGCTCCTCCTCCCTGTGTGGAGCAGCTTAAAATAGTGCAGTGTAATGTGTAATGTCATTGATGAGCTCTTAATGCTCTATTAGCAGAAGACATTCCCATGGATGCAGTGAAACAATGAAGAGAGATAAGTAGCACTCCACCATCTGATAAGTGACACTGACCCATTTGGGCAAAGTTAAGCAATTCTGCTCCACCCAGATGGAATAGAATAATATGCTCTTTACAAAACCCATGGCATTGCGCTATGTTGCCAAGGGAGGAAAGTGGCAAGTAACGCCTTGTTTTAGGTCTGTTAGCTTAGTTTATTTCCTGTTTATTTCAGAGTACTGTTGCATCCAATCAATTTTTCAAGCTGCTTCAGCTCCTTAAAAAAATCCATTTTTCAACCAACACACTTCCCATCCCCATTTATGTCTTAATCGACCTATTGTGCCAAGTGACATCAAATCTGGTAAAGAAAAAAAACACCAACAACAATAACACAACCCCTAACATCCAAAAAAATACACAATCACAATGACAACAAAATCCATAATTTTACTCAGGAAAAAAAATTGTTTCTGATTGAGATATTATTCTGTACCTTCCAGGTGAACTCTGCCTCCTTAGGTGAATAAAATGTAAGGAGGAAGAATGATGATGGGTGCTGTGGCTTGAATAGGTCACAATGAGATAGGTGGGGTGGACAGAGAACAAAATTTGAGATCAAAAAAGATAATGTCTTTGGCATGCATGGGTGGAGAAAAAAAAATGTAGTCATATGGAAAAATGAGACACGATAAGGAAGTTGCTTATAGGTGATGAACAGCACTATATCTATTTTACTCCATAGTAAAAAGAGACTCTTCATGCACAGTCACTGTTCTCCCAATCCATTCTTTCCTTTCCAAACCTCTTGATCCCCGGGGTGGCCTGGCAAGGCAAGGGAAGTCAAGGTGAGCAAGGGTATCTGTCAGACAAAAGAATGACAGTTTAACTGCTTTACCAAGGGGATGCTTCTGTTGTGTGTATGTGATGCTTAGATGCTACCTTAGATATTTTGTGAGCATAGATGTCAAAAGAGAGTTAATTCCTCCCCTACCTCAATGCCTTGTTTTTATCAAAAACAACCCCTTTGTCAAGACAAAGAGAAGAATGATCTGTATTAGAGAGGCCCTTTGTAATAGCGATCCATGTCACTCTTATTTTTCAGGTGAAAGATACATACCAGTTCATGGAGTGAAGTTTATTGTGATTTCAAACATTTGGTTCTTGTATATTTAGTGATAGCTTTCAAAATTTGTAGTAAAGATGACAATTCTTCAGATTATTAGCCCTAATCCCATAGTACAATCATTAACATCACACCTTAAATATATTTCATAGCTGCCTTTGTTGCCCTACTTCCTTTTCAAGTGTAAGACACCAAGCATTATGATACCTCTAAATCCAAGGGCATGTTAACTGTTTTCTCTTATGTGACAAATTTAATGTAAATCCTGTTATAGGAAGGAGCGAACTATTACACAGAACTAAGAACTTACTGTAAGTTTAAAAATCTTTATAATATGACCAAAACAAAAGTTATTGCTACTCCAGCTATGACAGAACTATTACTTAAAGTACAAATTAATGCAGAAAAGCCTTATTATAAATATCCTTAAATACATTATAAAAGCATATTTATGAGTCTTTTTCTCTCTTGTGATGCTCACTTTTCATTTTTCCCTGTGGGTTCCAGGACTGATGGTTTCAGTCTTTCTCAGGAAGGAGGGGGGAAGGTACTGGGTGGGTTTGGTGTAAGAACTGTTGGTGTTGCCAACAAATTATTGTCATCCTCAGGTATCCTCTTTCTTGGTCTTGTGTCACTTTTAAGCCTTTCAATATAACACACTGTTTTCCCATCCGCTTCCTTCTGTTGTCAGGGTTTTTTTTGTTGTCATTGCTATGAAGGGGTGCTGTTTTTCACCCTCTGCTTCCCATCTATTGTCTGACAGATGCTGAACTGGGACTCACAGGGAAAAGCCAAACCAAGGGAGTCCATGGGCACTTCTCCTGCCAACAGCTGATAAACCAATCTGAGCCCAGCTGTGGCCAGCAAGCCCAAAGGAGCCATGAGACACTGTGCTGCTAGGGCAGAGCAAAGCCTGCAGCTTTTCACTAGTCATATCGAATAGTGTTTACTGGGCTGAAAATAGTGTTTACTGGGCTACATTGTGAGCTCTTGATCAAGTATCACTTGAGAGAGAATTGACCAGCAGAAAGCAGAACTGTGGCAAGTTCCTTGCAGCAAGACAGCAACTTCAGCGCTTCTCCAGCTGAGTAAGTTCACAAAAGTAGTTGGGATTTGTATGGTTGTTGAATATTATGTTTCAGCTCCTCCTGTAAAGCTGACTGAAAATGTAGGTTAGCATTTTTGCTGTTGCTGACTCTTTTGGTCCTTGGGATTTTCTTGGTAGCACAATTTTTTTCGTCTGCATTATGTCTGATAAGATAGAACAAGCGACGTCTAAGACAGGGGTCACGCTCTTCCGAGTTGCAACAGTTAATGTGAACTGTCAGCCTGCAGCTGTTACGTTAGCACAGCTTTTGGCAGAACAAATCTTCAGTTAATGCAGAGAGTATAAGGGTTTGAGAGGTTTAGAGGACAGCCAGTAGAGAATTTAAACTTATTTTACTTTCTACTTTGATTTTTTATCCTAAGTGTCAGATTATTAAAGGTTTATAAAGCATTGTATATAAGGTGAACACTAAACAGTTGTTATTCTTCCTTTGAAAATGAAGATTTTGGCTCCAATAATTATTTTGAAAGTAATTTAAATTTCCCTAGTGAATAGATATTATGAATTTATTTAAGCCTTTATGTTAGGTTTTTGTCTTTTTCTTCTACTTTTCCCCTTAAAAATATTTGAAAAGTCTTCCCAATGGCAGCTGGGGTTGTTGAAATTTGCAAAAAAATATTTCTTTCCTGTTTCTAAAGTTGCCAGGTAATATATTTTTCTTACTTCTTGCCTGAAATGTTTCTGCACATTGGGGCAATAGAACCAGAAGTTCAGAGAAGCGCCTTGAAATTGTTAAGTGATTCATCACTGAAAGTCAGCAACCATCAATGAGTGTATGAGAACCAGGGTGACACCTGAAGACAGCAGGGATTGCAGGCTCCCATCTCAGATGTTTCCCCTGATTCAATGACTTCCCTAGGAAAAGCAAACAAGAAAGAATAAAGCCTGTCTGCACCTGACTCCTGCTTCAGAACAGGAAAATAAGTAAGCTTTTAATCCTGAGTAAAGAAGAGTCAGATTCTTTAGTCTATGTCTATGGAAAATCTCAGACTGGTGTTTTCTGGGCCAGAAGACAGCACTCCACATCTCCAGCTATCCCCTCTGTAAATGAAACACACTGCCCAAACAGCAGGATTTTTTTTTTCATATGTAGTAAACATTTGAGCCCTCTTTTGAAAACCACAATGTGTCCTAAAAGACAATGTTATCTTTTTCACAGAAATGAAAGCATCATGATCACTATTTGTCAATCAGTTTTTAAATTTGGGCTACTATGTCTAGAAAGTAAGTGAAAACTCATCAAAACAAAACTGAGTATGCTATGAAAATTTGGTTTAAGTATTTGTGCTGGTGGGTCTTTTAAGATCTTGAATGTAGCTGCTGGGCTATATAAAAAACTTCTATTTCAAGACTTTGTCTGGGCTATATTTTTATAAATTGCACAAAAAAAATGGCAATATGAAGCATTTTGTGTCCAATTGCAGTCTAAGAGATCAAAGCTAAAATGCACGTCGACTTCGTAAATAAATGGGAGAGAAGAATTACTTGAAAGGAGAAACATTTTAAGATGAAAAAGGATATCTTAACAGCTAATTACTGTAGATTCTAGAAAGCAAACAATTGTTCAGAGGAAGATGCACATAAGAGACTCAGAACTGCACAGGAGTGTACCAACAACAGTGACATAAAAGGAATCAGATGCAGAAATTAGGTGGATGTTTATAAACAGAGAAAATTGGTTCAAACACATAGTAGTGAGTCTTTTATAGTGATTCACACACTTAATTTTGGCTTCGTTCCTTCTGGGGCTTGAGGAAAATATACAAAACTCATTCCCTGTATTTTTAAACTCTAAGTTTTTCATCTAATTTTCCTTTCCCCATATGATTTTGTACATACATTGTTGAAAAGAATCCATATAGACCTCTTAACCTTCCATATGTTTGGGGTTTATTTATTCTCACCTAGACAGAATTTTCTGCATTATTTGTAGTACTGCCTTTGGCCCTGATTTTCCTTTCACAGGAAACTTGTTTCTGTTCTCACAGGTTAACCTAATTTTTCCTTAGGGCGTTCAATTCTGGTTTACTGGCTTGGGAAGAAATCTATAAACTTTGCAAAAGTATTTCATATGCAAGGAATTGTTTCCTTATGAAGAGAAAAAATAAAAATTATGTGATTTTTACTTATTTATATACATCTAAAATTATTTATTTAACTTTGTGGCCATAACAACTCCTTTAAATGTGAGACAAAATTATTCAGCATCACCTGCTGTTTTTTTCCTCCAGGAGTCGCATTTTCTCTCCAGACAAAATGGGAAAATTTTAAAGGCATTTTTTTCAACATATCACCAATAACAAGAGCTAGTTTTAAGTATCAGTCTTTTCCTAATATTAATTGTGTTTTCTAATGCAAGTAACTTAAAAACATGAAGGCCAGTGACACACCAACTTTAATTATAAAATATTCCAGAATATAAAACAATGGGAAAAGAAAAAACTGTTCACTCTGGTCCAAGTTATCTTCTCTCTGTTTAGTAGCCAAAGAACAAAACAAGTGGGCAGGAACAAGATCATGATGATCCAGCCAGAAAAGATATTAATTTGATTGCATAGCATTATACCTTTCTTTAATAGTGTGTTTAGAGTGATAACTTGACTAAAATTATGTGTAAACTGCTTAAAGCCTGCACCTTCCCAAGGCTGAGTCAGTAATTTCATGTAAAAATTGAGCTAGTGTCCCTTCAGTTATATTTCATTGCAATCACACAAGCCAATATTCTGCTGAGAAATAAATGACAAGTGGTTCTTTGTCAAGAACATTAGTCTCTCAGCAAAACATAGCAATTTTAAAAAATTGGAGGGGAAATAAACTAACAGTTAAATAAACTAACAGTTAGCTAATCCACCAGTTCAGAACTGCTCATTGTAATGTTTTTAGTGTTTTGTTCAATTTTGTTTCAAAAGCTCCATACAACATGGCTTCCGCCATTTCCATGGGGAGGCCATTCAATTTAGAAAAGAAATAATGACAGCTCTTAAGTGGGTTCCCCCCACCCCCAGTTTTAATTTAGGCTCACTGAATGATCTGCTTCCTTTGGGCATATTTGCTCAAGGTGACATTGGAGAACACTGGAAAGTGAGCACACAGCTTCAAAATATTCAGGCTAAAAATTCCACCCAAATCCATTGAAATTTAATGCAGTTACTGCCCTGGTGGAGTTAGTCTTGGGTTGTGTATTTTAAAGTACATCCTTCTTGTAAAGGATCCTGGCATTCATACGTAGGATTTTCACACTATTAACTAATAAAAATAAAACAAAATCCCAATTTTATTAACATCTTTAATAACTATCACAGAAGCTTAAGCTACACAAGCTGCAATAGCTGCATGGTGCATTTTGCTGGTTTTGGATAAGAGTATGTTAGACATACTGTTTCATCCTCTTCTTTTGAATCTTTTAACTTTATTGTGTATAGTTGGGTTTTTTTCCATTACTTTGTTTCTAATGGTAGCTCAGAAATGTTACTCTCTGACCTGCCCTGATTGTCCTGTATTTCCCATCCAGTCACATCTCCATGGAGAAATTCTGCCATCTCCATGAAAATGACCCAAAAAATGTCTTAGGCTTTGTCAGTTCCACTACAGAACTCCAGTCCACCAGCAGAACCAAGGGAATGTTTTGGGGCCTGGTATTCTGTCACCCATAACGCTAAATTTACAGAACAGTCCCTGACTACTTGTGAAGACCTCTCCTCTCCTCTCCTCTCCTCTCCTCTCCTCTCTCTCCTCTCCTCTCCTCTCCTCTCCTCTCCTCTCCTCTCCTCTCCTCTCCTCTCTCCTCTCCTCTCCTCTCCTCCTCTCCTCTCCTCTCCTCTCCTCTCCTCTCCTCTCCTCTCCTCTCCTCTCCTCTCCTCTCCTCTCCTCTCCTCTCCTCTCCTCTCCTCTCCTCTCCTCTCCTCTCCTCTCCTCTCCTCTCCTCTCCTCTCCTCTCCTCTCCTCTCCAAATGCCCATCTGCTGCTAAACATTTGACTTCTATTTCTATCAGTACTGACAGCCTTTGTTGCCTTCTCAAGGTGCACTGTAACAAATCCTTCTGTATGTTTCCTCAGGCAGCCATTCACCCTTATAAATCTCACTGTGAGCCCCAGAAAAGCCACCTCTCTATTGTCTTCTGAATTTTTCACATTTCTCCTCTGTGACCTAGCCAGAGGAATAAAATAAAATAAAAAAAAAAAAAAAAAAAACAAAAAAAAAAAAACAAAAAAAAAAAAAAAAAAAAAAAAATAAAGAACAAGTAGCAGGTAGACTGTTGTTGTGCTGAGATCATTGCACATCATGCTGGTCCCTGCTACATAATACTTCTTTTTCCTTCCCTTCTGAACGCATCCATTTCATTTATTGTCTCTGCTCCAAGGGGTCACGGCCCTCCATCTCAAATAAAGACTGTGCCTTACTTTAAATAATAATCCAAGCTGATATGACCATGGATGACACGAGGGACTGTCACAAGATTCTTAAACAGAAATGCTGCCTTTATTTTATTTATTTATTGTGATAAAGGTACACACAAGGAGACAGAACAATGTAATATTTCAGGGGTAGTCCTTGCATATCCATCTATTGGGTGCTCAGTCATCTGAGGAATTAGGAGTTAAATGTATATTTACATATACATGGGACTTTCACTGATAATAAAATGCATGACAGGTGCCTAAAAATTCAAAAATATTTTATTCAAATAGGTTTTATTTTAATTAGAATGCATTGCATTTCAAGAACTCTATATAAAATACTTTTTTTTAACATAGGAATTGTCAAATTTCATCATTTTTGGAAAGTCAAATCATCTTAATTTGGCATTATTAAAATGAAAAAACACCCCTTGCTTGTCAATTATAAATGAGTGATAGATAATTTTAATGAAAAAGAAACATACACAAAAGAAAAATTATTATTTAAAAAATCTAATTCAATATGATTTTTCCTTGTTTATTAACATTTCTTTTCAAAATATTGATCTTTTGCTAATAAAAAATAGTCAAGATAGGGAGGTTGTTATGTAAATCTCATGGGAAGGGAAAGAAAGGAAAACAAATTCTAAAAGAATCTAATACTAATTTAATCAAGAACAGCCATATAGTGCTTTCTCAAATTATTGAATGTTTCTATTTATATATTTATTTTTATTAGACTGGGATTTCAGATTTTATTGATATTATTATACATTCTCCTGTAACTGCATGTGGTTCAGTTGCTGAACATATAGGGAAGACCCTGTAGGATCAAGTGGACAACAGCAGATGACACAGAAATCTAAATTTCACTGTAATTCTTGAAAAATAAATGTATAGAGAGAATGTAAATTAGCTCCCATTAGCTAATCAGCAGACAGGGATTTGCATAAATGAGGAAAAAAATTATGTAGTATTCCTAAGTCTCTGTGCTTTATCTCTGTTCTGTGATTGGCTGAGACAAATCAATTTCAGTAGAATAATTAAAACCTACATGGCCTAAAGGGAACATTCAGACATTTAAGAAGATAGTGAATACTCCTTATCGTAATAAGTCAGAAAAATACATTCAATTAGTATATAAAATATTACTCATCGCCACAATATATTTTAATTTGTTGAACAGATAAAATGTACTTCAATCACATTTCAATATTTTACTCAGATATAGTTGTTTACAAAGTGATAAATTCTCGGTAAAGGAAGGACAGAAAATAAAGCCTCCAGGGTACTTTGGAAAGCAACTTCTATGAAGTTCTTTTTTTTTTTCCCCTCTTTTTTTTCTGGGCACGGGTGCCCAGAGGACCTGTCTGCTACTTCATTAGGGTTGTTTGATTGAATCCTATTTCTAAGACTTTAGACCAAATTTGAACCAAATAATGCAGTTCAGGTATCTTTTAATAGTAGATCAGACATTCAGTATATAATTCCCTCTTAAGATGTGCTGAAGATTATAGTGTGTCATTCTGAATCTGGTTTCTTTTCGACGCCCATGCATGTGTCTGCAAGCATGAAGGACACCAACAAAATTATTGTAGTCCTGCTCACTGCAAGTAGTGTGGTTTAGGAATGGTGTTCTCCAATTTAGTGCTCTCGATAAAACCACTGCAAAACATGCACCCCTCATTCACTCCCCCTCCTCCTCAGTCTCCTGTGGGTTGTGCTGGAGAGGAGAATTGAAGGCACAAAAAGGTAAAGATCACGGGTTGAGATAAGAAAAATTTACTGGAAACAGCAATGAGATAAGAAAATTACACTAAAAGCACCATTATTAATAACAGAAGATTACAAAAAAGAAGAAGAATTCACATGAAAATGCTCACCACTACACCAATCAGAGTCCAGCAACACCCAGACACTGCTACACTAGACCTGAAAGGGTCCCCTTTCCCCATTCCAGGAAAATTATGTGAGGTGGTATAGAATAAGCTCTGGGTCCTAGCCATGCCTACTTCTGGTAACTGTAAGAGTTGACTCTGTTCTGACCAGAGCTTTCACAGCTGGGTCTTTTCAATGCCAATTAGATGATATTAAAATGTTATTGTTTTGGGAGGAGCATGTTATCTAGAGAAAAGGACACAAGTCAAGAAGCTACTTAATCAAACATGTGACTTTCAGTTATCGTGTGGTTTGTAGTTGCATTACAGGTATGTAACATGACTGTGCCATTTCTGGACTGATCAAAGAGTATGTGGAGAATTGCCAGTTGTCTAGTTTGGGGGTTATTCTTTGTTTCTTTCTGTGTCTCTTCCCTGCTGTAAAATTTACAAATATATACATTATAAAGATTGAGGTCTTTTATAAATAGTATCGTCTTGTATGTATGACTATACAACACAAGAGACTTGGAAGTAATAAATGATACTGAAAAATTTAAACAAGAATTTGACCTAGTCTTGAACATATACCTTTTTTTTCAATAGAAAATGCATTCCAAATCTGTGTGTATCAGCTACTATTGGGGTTTTTTTACAAAAAACATTCTCCATGCTCTGAAAGTCTATGCACAATTTCATATGTGCATAAAGAATTTCAATCAGGAATATACTTAGGCTAATTTAAAGGTGCCATTTTCAGCTAAATAGAAATCAATCTCTACCACTGTTGCTATTGTGTGTGTCTGTCATATCATCCAGTGCCAGATCAATTTATGGTGAAGGCTAGAAATGACCATGAGTTTGTGATTTATGCATATGCAGTGTAAATGTAGGTAATTTCTACTTCAAACCAAGACAGATGGTTTGTGCTCAAAAAAATAAAAAAAATATTAAATTCAACTGCCCTTGTGAAAGATGTCCCTGTCCATGGCATGGAGGTAGGAACTAGAAAGTATTTAACATCCCTTCAAACCCAGGTGATTCTACCATTTAATGATCTAGAAAAATGATATAAACTATAAGTCATCTTGTAAGATTTTTCCTATGTGAAGAAGCTATTGGTTTTCAATAGAAGCTGATTATATTGTAGGTTTCTAGATTTCTTTTTGAAGTCCTTACTGTGTTTGAGATATTTAAGGGCCCTAAGTTGTTAGTAGTTACATATAAGGAAAAAGAATTTTAAATACAGGAGTCACATTTTGTACTGATGGGAACGGCTGCAGTACCATAGATTTTGATGAAGCTGAAAGCACGAACACCAACTGGGAATGCATCTCAGATATTTAATGACATTCTTGTCTAAAAGTCATTTTAAAACCTTAATATATGAGTGGCAAAAGAAATATCAACATTTTTCAATAGCAAAAACATACTACTAAAATTGTTCTAAGACTCTATTGCATTGACCTTGGCTGGATGTCAGGTGCCAACCCAGCTGTTTTTTCATTCCCCTCCACAATGGGATAGGGAGAAAAAATGAGATCAAAAACCTCATGGACTGAGATAAAGACAGGGAAATTCTATGCCAATTACAGTCAAGAGCAAAACAGATTGAACTTGAAGAAGATTAATTAATTGCCAATTAAAACTAGAATACGACAGTGAGAAACAGACACAAAACCCCACACCCTGCTTCATTCCAGGTTCAACTTTACTTCTTCAATCACAACTGCTTTACCTTCTTCCCTCATCCAAGCAGAGCAGTTTTCTGGGGACTGAGGGCTATGGTCAGTCCACAGCAGTTCCTCCTTCCTTCTCATGCCTTTTTTTTTCCCTGCTTCAGTGTGAGTCTATCACACAGGCTGCAGTTCTACCCAAACTGCTCCAGTATAGTTCCTCTCCACCAGGTACATGCCTTCACAGACAGACTGCTGCAGTGTGAGTCCCCCACGGGACACAAGTCCCATCAGAAAACCTCTTCTGTAAGATCTACCCTTAAGTGATCACATCTCCTGCCAGGAGCCAGCTCCCAAGTGTGCTCTGCATGGGCTGCAGCTTCTCTAAAGGGATGTTCACTTCCTGTGTTGTGGGTTCTTGCATGAGCTCCAGTGGAACAGATGTCTGTTACAGTGTGGTTCTCCGCGGGCTGCAAAGAGACAACCTGTGTCACCGTAATGCTCTCCATGGAGAATCTCTGTTCTGGCACTAGGAGCACTGCCCCCCCTTCCTTCTCCACTGACAGTGGTATCTGCAGTGTTGCTTCTCTCACACTTAATCTCTTTCATGTAACTCACAGCTGATGTGCAATGTTTTTTACCCTTAAATATGTTTGTCCAGAGGCATCACCATGTGAACTGAGGGGCTTCACTCTGCTCTGTGGTGTGTTGGAGCTGACTGGAACTAGCTGGGTTGGACATGGAGCAGACCCTGGTTTGTTCTCATGGAGGCAGCCCTGCTGTGCCACTGAACTGCCATCACTTGGTCATGTGCAATCTGTAAAAAAGACTCCTGCTTTTCCTACAGCATCTACTGTAAAAAATCACTATAATTATTCTTCTGAAGTTGAAAATGTGAGTGATGCACATTTGTAACTCAATGGGCTTATATATACCCACCCTTTCTGCCTGTGCAGGCTTCATAACACAGAAGTGCTGGCCTTCACAAAGTCTTTTGCATTTTGCTTTACCTAATAAAGCGGAAGCTTTTCTGTAATTTCCTAAAATATAGTTAAACTAGTAGACATATCACTTATTTACAGTAATTCTGCTAGAAAAATAAAATCAGAAGAGAATCTGTAGGAAGAAGAAACAGTTATTAGGGAGGAGAACCTGATTTCATACAGAAGGTAAGAATCTGTTTTACTAAAATATGGTTTTCTCAAAAGTATGTCCTCTACAACTTGGTTCGGCAAAGTAATATGTAGCAGGTACTTTGCATGGATTTGTGATGACTGATGGGCTTTACATGCTTTTTAAAAGTAAGCTTTTTGCCTTTATGCATCAAGTTTAGAGACTGACTTAGTCAATAATCAGAAACTGAATGTGTTGCAGTTAAAAAATTAAAAGTTAAAATCCTTTTGATTGATGTTGCTTTTAATTTAGTTAGAGCCATAAATCATCCTATGACTTTTTGTGAAAGATGTTGCATAAATGTTTTGTATTCATGACTGGGTCACAAAGTGACCCCCTGTCTTGTTCTCTTGGCTGCCCTTTTTTTCCACATAAAACATGAGGTAATGAAATTGGTCTCAGAGTACATGTATGGTGCATACAGATGTCTTATGACTGATTGTCAACTTTTTACAGTAAGCACAAGATCCAGCATTAGTCTTGATGTTCAGACATTACTGTGTTGCTGTAGAGGAAATGGTACCAGTAAATGGTTACAACAGCCTGCAATTTGAATTTAAAACCTATGAGTAGGGTAAATGTGTGAAGATTGACCTAGAAATGTGTACTGCTTCTTCACAATGGAGATTCATGCAAATCCAAGTCTTAGGACAGCCACACTTTTCTTTGGAAAAAAAACACCGTAATAGAACTCACAGGAAAGAAAACAGAGAGAAGGTGAATTCCAGCTCATTAGTATCAAGCATCTCTCAACAACGTCAAGAACTTTTGTTAATAGTCATAAATGTTTCATGGTCAACTTTGTCAGTCAAGTTTAGTTTAAAGCATAGTAAATATAAATAATCAGTATCATTGTTTAAAAACAAAAACAAACAAACAAAACAAAACAAAGAACTACAGTACACACATTTCTCTTACTGCAGTTTCATTTCCACATCTGTTCTATTATGGTGTTTTTACCTCACGGCTCTTCAGCAATGTGGTTTAGGGTTTGCAAGAGACTGTTTTTTAAAACTATAAGTCTTTTCTGGTTTTTAATCTCAGACACAGTTAATATTAAGCTGAAACTGAATCTCTGTCTTTATCCAGGAATGTAAGGGTAACCACATTAAATGTTAGAACTAGCACATCGACTCTGGTCTCTTCTCGCTAATAACAATAAAGGGGGAAAAAAAATGAAGTATAAAAGAAAATTAATAATCCAAACTTCTGAGCAATCACAAATGACCTGACCTTATAGTGTAAGAAATTCTTTTTAACACCAGAAATTTAGACTGCAAGACTGCAGTGTGCGTTAAAGGATAGAAAACACTCTACATATATATATATATATATATATATATATATATATATATATATATAAATGTAAAAGATTTTGCAATATGAACTGAATGGTCATGTCATACTTTTAAACATTTTTAGCTTGTTTTTTAATAAAGCAGTCACTGCATATTATTACTACATAAAAAGTTGAATGGAGTAATGAAAATCTGATTCTTTAATACAAAATAAAGATGAATTAAAGAAGTCAGATGAGAAGCAGTACTTTTGTCATCTTTTCATGGATGCAGATGATTTCTTCCTTTCTGACTCATTGTTTTTTTTTTCCAAATTCCAGGATCTTGCATTGCGTTCTTGTCAAGTCAGAGTCACTGCAATAGAAAAACAGATTACATCCTGCCTCTACCTCTATAAAAAGGGAAAAATGATAAGATAAAAGGGAAAAGAAAAAAAGAATCACCTTGACGGTGGTTGAACACAAGGACATATTGCTCACTAAGGTTGTGGGCGCTTTTTTTGAAGATATTCATACCTTGACTGTACAAGACCCTGAGCAAACTGACCTAGCTGGGCTTGCTCCAAGCAGGATGGTGGACTAGCTGCCTAAATTATTATATGAATCAGTGATTTCATACCTGGCCTCATGGGTCCATCCCCATTCCTCATGAAAGCATGCAGGTCTTCTGTACATTATTTATCAGAAATTGTAGGTTGTATTACTCAGCACTACTTGCTATTTCATCCATACAGAGAAATGTATTCAATAAAATTTTGAACTATATCAATTTCTATATTTGAAAAGTTTTTGTTTACTAAATATATATTAATGCCTTAACTAGCCAGGTACATTTGAAGTCCTTGCCAGATGATAAGAAATTACTGAATATCGTATTGCAAAACTTTTCCTGAGTAACCAAAGATTAGGAACAGAATACATTCAGATTACTGGATAAATAACCATCAGAAGTGCATATTTTAAGTAAATTATTTGCTGAGGGTTTTTTTCCATTTCAGCATTCTCTTGCTATACTGCCTTTCTTCACTCCCTTATAATGCCTTCCAGATAATTTTAGGGACATAAGCTGATAGAAATCTATGTCTCTTCCAGGAGAACAATTCTAATGTCAGTGCCATTCTGTTCCCTAACAACAGTAGTCAGGAATGTTCAGAATCTTTTAAAATAGGGTCATATTTACTCAAGAGCCAATGTCAGATGGATCTTAGTCTTTTTCAATGTCTATGTTTTCATATTTTTTAAACATAAAGTAACCTCGACTGAGTAATACATGAGGAATACTTCCCATCAACTCATCTTTTCAAATTAAAACAGAAAAAAAAAAAAAAAAAAAAAAACACAACAAAAAAACCCACACAAAAACCAAAATAAAGAAACAAAAAGAAAAAGGAAAAAAGAAATAAAAGGAAAAAAGGAAAAAAAAAGAAGTCTGACTTTTCCCTCTTCACATCTCAGTGATAATATCCACATTTCATATTTTATTAGGTAAGGCTGCCATATTAAGGCAGCTAATTTGTTTTTACAACTTCTAAAATTAACTGTCATTGTACTTGTTCTTTTCTTCATGTTAACCTCATCATTGTGTCTAATCTTCTGTATATTTATTCTGAGTCAACATTCTTTGTTCTTTGAGTCTCTGTACTCTCATCACTGTTTTAATATTTTTTTTTTTTAGAAATTAAAGGGAGGATGTGACAAAAGTATCTACAAAGCTTAATGAATAAGACATTATGTTTAGCCTGATAATCCTTGCTGGTTCTCCTATCCCCCCCTTTTAGAATTTTCTGTTTCTTCTAACTGTAATAAATAGGATGGGGGTTAGTTATGTTTTAGAAAATGTATATGATGCATTCTGTGAACCTTGTGATTGTTTCAGAGTCTCATTTCAGCTACTCTGAAAAAGCTCCTATTTAAAAGGTTCTGCTCATTGGAAAGATATCATCAGTACTTATCTTTCAGACTTGAATAAACTTTTAAAGTATGTCCAATGCATCCCCTGAAGTATTCTCTACTTCCAGGACTGTTTTCTACTTCCACTACATCAAGGATTTTTTACACTCCATGAAAGATATACTTGCAGCTGTCCTCTTCAGGACCTGACTTACCATCTCCAGATGACCCGTGACTGATAAATTACTTATGAATCCTGCTAGCTGTCATGACTTGTTAGCATCCAAAGGCCCTTTTAGTCTCTTACCAAACACTTTCATGAAGACCTTTCTGTATAACACTAAAAATAAGCTATTGAAAGTGCAGCTTTTGAGTTCCTTGGCATTTCATTTCTTAAATAAAAACAATGCCTCCAAATTGCTGCAACACCCACATATTTACATGCTGCATGTGTTGCAGTCTTACTTCAGAGTGCCTTGAACAATGAATGGGAGAAAGCAAGATTTTCAGGAATTTCCTAAAATTTAGCTGGGGTCTTAACAGATGTGAGGCAAGATCAAGAGAAAAGTGTAGAGACAGTAAAGCAAAATACAGATAAATATACTCCACTGACTAATATAGTTTTTCAAGGGTCCTGCCTCATCCCTGCTGCTTTTGCAAATGGCCAATTGTTTGAGTCATCAGCCTTCAACATTTCAGTGTCTTACAAATGTCTAGCTGGGCACGACAAGACATGAGGCTGCCTGCCCCTACGTTCCCCATGTTCAGGCCATGCGTTGCAGACATACTCTCAGATATCAGAGACATCCACATGGGACTGGCCAACAGGACACAGGATTAATAAGAAACCCCTGCTGTTTTGGAGCCATAAGGAGCTGGCAGGCTGAAATACTGTAAGGTATTTTGTGTGATTCTACTATCTTACATTTAAACAAGTTAAACACTAGTAGTTTCTTCTTCAAGTAATATTAATAAAAAATAAGTCAAGTTCAGATAGCTTTAGAGAGGTTTCATCAGAAGATGTAAACAATCTATTACTTTCAAATTATTGTTTTAACATGACCAATGCTATGACACTTCCTATGAAGTCTCCACAACACCTGAAGAACAGCAACATAGGCCAGCTCCAGATGAAAGAGCAGTTTGGAGTGTCCACCTCAAATCTGACAATTCTTGAAAATAGCCACTATGAAGTCTCACAAAGGTCAAATACTCTTCTTTCCTGAAAAGCATTGGAGAGCAGGTGAGCCTGTTGAAGCTTCCCTAGCCCAAGGATAAAGACTAGAAATTGTAGGCAGGACCAACATTATTTTAAAGATTTAAGTGTATTTATGACAACTTTATATCTTGTTTTTTGGAAAGTATATTCAGTCATAATGGAAAACTTAATCTGAGGGATTTAGCAGCAGTCTAGAAACTTCCTCAGAAGAAGCACAGTCTGCTGAAAAATCTCTGTGCTGCCCCCAGAACTACACTCCTCTAAGCACCTCAGGTCTCTTTGTGATGATAAATCTCAGAAATTTATCCTATGTGAGAAGTTTGGGGTGTGAATGCTACAGAAAGAAAAAAAAAATCAGGATTTTACATTTTTGTGGGGTACCAAGGAAAAGAAAAATTAGAGCAGTTCAAATTTTGTCAAAAGTTTTAACAATTCTTGTGACATTCTTATTTATTGACAAGATATTATATGCAGAAGTAGCTATATCTGAGCTAAAGGTCATTATAACCTCCATGATGTTAACTCAAAAGTAGTGCTGAGAGTATCACTCAGTATCAGTCCCATTTAAACTAGGCAAAATATCTGGAAAACATTTTCATATAAGGGCAGTAGTTGAACATATACCTTTTTTTAAACTGTTTAGTCAGATAAATGCTTTGTAAGGACTGAAGTCAGGAAGGTTCAACATGCACAGACAGTGAAATATTCAGCTTTGAATATTCTTCAGGCAGGAGATAGGAGATTCTAAGTACAGAAACCTATATTCTTCTAAGTGCTATGGGTTTCTTAAGGGTACTGCTTCATCCCATATGAACTTTTAATAGTATTTCCAACATCAAGAAAGCAAATATGTGAACTGAAATCTTCCTAGCTATGATGCTTGTGAACTTTTCCTGTCACTGTTAAAAATGTACTGAAATTACAAAAATAGACTCTTCTTAAGAGGTCAAAATTTTTAATCAAAAATACTTATCCTTAAGTCTTTTTAGATCACTAATGTCTAAATCTGTTTTAATTATGTATTCTCAATCACACCAATGCTGGTCTTCATTTGCAAATGAATCACTTTTTTTTTTTTTTTTGTATTTATCTTCATTAAAAATAAACTCAAGTTCAAAATATTTTTTTAAAAAATAAGTTTAGAAGGTTTATTCAGGATGATTAAATTACCTTAAGCTGAGACAATGATAATGAGTTCTAATTATGAAATCACTAAACTACCTGAAAAGCTTCCATGGCTCCATCTCTATGGTATTATTGCTCAAGTATTATGTTGATAGTATGTCAAAATAAGCCAATGTTCCTTAATCATATTTCCTCAATAGCTCATGCAAAAACAAAAACTTCCCAACATTTCTCTTGAGCAATTATTGTTACTCTATATTACTTTCTAATGTCACTTATAATTTGATGAAAAAGTCGTGTCACAGAAAAAAAAAACTTACCATTTTTTTAACTCTAGAGAAGAGGAAGCGGAGGGGAGGCCCCATCACAGCCTACAACTTTCTCACGAGAGCAGGTACTGTTCTCTGTGGTGACCAGTGTCAGAAGCTGTGGGAACAGCATAAAGCTGTGTCAAGGGAAGTTTAGGTTGGATATTAGGAAAAAGGTCTTCCCCATAGGGGAAGAGTTCAAGAAGTGTTTGGACAATGCTCTCAGGCTCAGGGTGTGACTCTTAAGGGGGTCCAGTAAAGGGCCCAGATTTAGACTTGATGATCCTTGTGGGTTCCTTCCAATTCAGGATATTCTACTCAAGAAACTAAAACCAAAAGCTAAGAGGCACTTTGTTTTGATATGTGGAACCTTAATTAATTAGGAGTGGTGTGAATTGCACTCTCTAAAAACCAGATTTTTTAAGTGCAGGTGAAGAGTTTTCAGTTAAAATGATAAGGCTTGCAGTTATCTTTTCAGACATTAAATTCTTTTAATTAATGTCACTAAGATTTCTCTGAAAACAATATTCAGGAATGAAAATATGTAAAAATCTGAAATATTTATGCTCTGCTTTATCTAATTTTTAAATTACTGTCTGAATTGTACTTGAAATGGAAAAGCTTATCATCCTTGACATTTATTTATGTAGGAAAGTAAAACAGTAGCATTTAATTTTCTTATTCAGATTGGGAGCTTTTTCCAACAGTTATCTGAAAACAAGAAATGGTAGCTATCAGATCATTAATTGAACATGCCATTTTCAATTTTGCCTTAAAGACGTAGATATTACATTAAAATTTAGATCAATTAAAATGCACACCTGAGTTTATTTGTTTTAAAGAATATGTGTAAGCAGTAGGAAGTTCAGTTCGTCCTCTAAGTAATAACATTAAAGCAAAAGTTATTTTTCCCCTTTTTTAAAGTATTTTTTAAATTCTCATTGGTAATATATAATACCAAAATATGCCTGTTCTGCATCTTCCTCAACAACCAGATTTCATTCCAATTAACACACAGAGACACACCTGCCCTCCTAAAGCTATATAGACTTTGTATTAAAATTGAGAAATGTCCTACAATCTTTAAAGGGTTAATAGGACAGAAAAGTATTTTATTATATCAGTAACTGAACCTTGCAGACATAAAGTCAATACATCCCTCACAGTCACAGTCATCTGAGATGTTTTGTAGCCCTCAATAATAAATGTAACTCATGTCTAAAGGATGCTTACAGCAGCTATTAATCCTTAATCTCATTGTAAATGGGAATTTTATTTAAAAC
This sequence comes from Chamaea fasciata, assembly GCF_029207755.1. Lineage (NCBI taxonomy): Eukaryota > Metazoa > Chordata > Aves > Passeriformes > Sylviidae > Chamaea > Chamaea fasciata. The sequence continues at coordinate 54,579,162 of NW_027094086.1, read as the reverse complement.
ATATCTGAAAGGCCAAACTTGCAGTTACAAAAGTAAAAAGGAAGATAATCCCAAGTGTTTGAAGTGTCTTCTTCAACTATATACTTCCTTGAGACTGCTAAAATTACGACTACATTCAGACGATGCATTATCTTGGGCTTCATTACCTTTTAAGTTCAATGAACACTGTAAACAAACATTAGTAAATAGTGATGGCCTATTCGTATTCTTCCCATTCTGCCTAAATGGCATAAATAATATCATAATATACAGTGAATTATAATCACATGTTAATTAAAAATAGATGGTCGTGTGGGAAACAAACAGTAAATTGTATTTCACTTTAACTTACAGGGAAAATGGTTACAAATAAAATTCAACAGAGCTTGGCTCTAACATCTATGAATAATATATTATAAAAAGTTGTCCTCTTGTCAAAGAAAGATCCCTGAATTAGTTACTAAAGGCAGTCATCCAGTAAACTCTGTTCTCTGATAACTTTCTGTGAATATCCTCTTGCAAATTACAGGAAAGTATTTTGTTAAGATACAAATTACTCTAATTTGTTTCATGACAAAGAACTCATCTTTTGTGAATCAGTAAGGGCCCAAAGATCTCTTTGTGTATTCCTTTTGCAGGAATTTACTGGGAAATATTAGACTCTGAATAATAGAAGAAAAAAAAATTCTGTTTTTAATTTTCTCTATAACAAGAATTTTCAGAACACAAATTGAAAATGTAGATTTAATGGTAGTGGTTTTCAAGTTAAAAAGTCCAGTCTTTTCAGGAAAACTTCTCACTACAGTAAGACTATTTCTACATTTGCACATTACTTTTAATTCTACTTTGGCCTAATCATAAAATTGGTATTGAAGGAAGTGAACAGCTTCCTTTCTTCAAAGCACATAGAAAAAATATTGTCACTATATCAATTAATTCTTCATTGCTTTGATTATAAGGTAGTTGAATAGACCATGAAAAACACATGAAATACTATGCCCGGGACAGACACAAAAGGGGGCTTTTTGTTTTTTTTCCCCCCCTTTTTCACCAAATTGAAGAATCAATTATTTGCACAGCATTAATCCCCACCATCATCTCTGTCTCATGATGTTGGATTTACACTAGGCCTGTATTAGGTTTGATTTCACAAAGAATGGATTAGAACAGACCTCTTTCTAAGGATTAGGCTTGGCTTCCACAACAATTTCATAGAGAAATGTATTCTGCTTGGCCTACAAATTGTTTTTACTACAGATAATCAAGTGGCCTTCTTCACTACATCATGTGGTTGACTTAAATCTGTAAGAACTGAGAGACCCAATGTCCACCTTTTACTCAGGAAAAATATGCCCCACAGTTATGATCCTGTGTGTGGTTGCTACAGCTAAATAGACAATAGACACAGTTTTTACGACTGGGATACTTTAAACCCTACAAAAGAGGCATGTGCCGGCAAATAGTATCCTTCTTTTTTTTGGTAGAATTTTTTTTCTGAAGTAATTACAGGTGTGTTTATAACAAAGAAAAAGAGAGGAAGGAAAAAATTAAAGCTACAACATAGCCTTGAGGAAAAGCTCAGAGAAAGAAAAGTTTTGCAAAGTACTGACTAGGAGATCACAGCTTATGTTGTTTGATTCACCTCTTTTCAAGAAAAAAACACTTTGTATAGGCTTTCACAATACATGGTTTTCATCAAGTATTATGGATGCAATCGTTTTCTCATAGAAATGCGAGGCAAAGCTAACAGTTATGTCTACTTAGCTTAAAAAGTGCACACAGGTACCTCCTGTTCTCTGCTAACTAGATCTGAATTTTATTTTCCACAGTGATTACACTATAAGGACATCACAATTTAATTCTAGCATTTGTATCTCTACAGGTAAAGAAGATAAGTTTTCTCTTTTCCACTGAAAATAAATTACGTATAAACTCAATTGCAATGGATATTCCTCAGTCACATTTCTAAAATGTCAAATATCCAACAAGAAACTCCAAGTAATGGGGTCATGGAGTTATGGAGCATTTCAAGGTCAAAGATGGAATCATTTTTAATAATAAGTTGCTCTTAATTTCATTTCCATCTTAAACATAATGCCAGATGGTATGGTAAATAACAAGAAAAATAAGCATTTTGCACAAGCTGATAAGCACATTTTGCACTGCCAAAATGTGTATGTTCTTTTATGCTACAGCAGGGACTATTCTTAGCAGAACTGAAATTTAAGAATTAACAGGAAGTGGAAAGGAATTAATTTCTTTTGTAAATATATTAGTGTTTTAGTGCTGGCTAACCTCAGAAGAGAGGTTTTCAAAGGGATACACTGCCAGTCAGAAGCCCAAATCCTTTTCTTTGGAAGTCAGTTGCAGTTAGGCACCAAGCTGGTATTGATGTCTTTGAGAACCATCCCTAGGTGCCAGATTGTGTAAGATACTGAGTACCAACCAACAGGAGATGGGGCTGTTCCGTACATCAAGGGATCAAGGACACAATGTGTAGTACAGCATTCAACTCACATCAAAAAGAACTCAGTTGCTGCTTTACTGGTATTGTTGCTATTGTTCCTTTAAGACAATGCTTTATTTTGGGAACAGTGTATTTTGTCCTTGTACATGTTAGGTCTTATATCCTTGCTTGGAGTTTTAGTCCCTGCACTTGCTGTGGCTTTGATGTGTTTTAATGTGATGAAAGGTGTTTATTTTCTTAGCTAAAGTGGCTATATCTTCTGTTTCTTTTAGCTTTTTCTCATACATATATATGAAAAATAGGCCATAGAAGATTTAAAAATAAAAATATGCTGGCAGTTTTCTATTCAGAAGCTACTTCAGCATTGTGTCAATAATGAAACTAATGTACAGTGTCAAGAGCTGTCACTCTCAAAGGCAGAGTGTGCCTGATGTAGACAGCAGGGAATAATGGCACTTCAAAACTGACAAAGAAAAAAAAAACATTCATTATGTATATGCACTGATAAATATAAATTTGACTGGAAAAGAGAAGTGGTTTTAAAAATGTAGTGTTGCCTCTTGTATGACATCCAGCTGGTAACTTAGGTCTTGTTTCCACAGAAAAAAGACTTTCGTGCTGAGCTTTGAGCTTTTACTGAGTCCAGTCTTATTTGACAAACCATGTTTAAAAGTGAGTGGATTTTTAAGTATAAAGAGAAAGGTACCAATTTTTAATTGCAGAAAAAGGAACCATGTGCAGGATCCTTTTACAGAAGCCATATTAGAAGATGTAACTCTCTAAGCTAATTTGAGAGTTTTTAGGTATGTGAATTTGTCCCAGAGTCTAGATCTTGGAGTTTAAGTATTTTGGGATGATGTCCTTCATCCTGATATTCAGTGCCTTTTTGTGTTTTAATGTCTGAAAACAAAAATTCCAGTTTTCCTTGTCCTTTCTGCTATGAATTCTTCAGGCCTATGAAACCAATATATTATTGCATTTCCTTCTTGGAACAGATATATTTGTGGAGTTCCCCATCATCCCTTCTAAAAGCATCTGCATTGTAAGGTTTCTTTCAGTCATTTTTTCAGGGCAAGTCATGAACATATAGCAGGTTGATAAGTGCTATCAGTGAGTGTAAACCTAATCTGTACAGTCAGGTACCTGTGTAGTCTGTACAGAGTATTTTCCACCTTTTGTATAGAGTATGCCAAGAATTAACTCTCAGTTGATTTTGTAAAATTCAGATAATATGTTCTTCTTCTCTTCCCTAATCTCGTGATTGAGGAGGGAAAAAATTCGAGTTTTAGAAAAAAGCACAGAAAATTAATTGTATTTGTTCCCAAAATGTTGTCTCTTGTCCAAGAGCACCTCTGTTTGCAATATCCCACTAAGATCTCATCTGTTACTTTTGTTGTATGTTTTGAAGGTCCACTTGCAAATACTTCTGGGTTCACAGTTGAAATAAATTATGACTGTCTCATCAGTGTGTCAAATACAACTCTGAACACCATCAACTTAATATGCTTCAGTCAAAAATGTGCAATTATCATTCCAGGGAATCTAACTTTGTGTCCATTGCAATTGCTTCTGTGGAGACTGCCTCCTGCTAAATCATAAAACATTACAATTCTCACAGAAAATTAATGACAAGGACAGCAGGAAGGAGCAAAGAAAGATACTGCAAAAAAATTCACAGTCTTTTGTTGTGCAATAGTTACAACTTCCCACATCCCCTATTTAACAATAACATGTCTCAACCATTCCAGACTTCTGTAGCATTTTTTGCGATGTGCAACAATGAACGGTAGCACACAGAACCACGGAAATCACACAAAAAGCAATTTGAGTTGGTGTAAGATTTCCCTGTCTCCTCCCTGTTCATTTCAGTGTTTTACTTCCATTTTGCCAATGAAAAAGGGGCACAAATCGTATGGTTAGAATTTGAATTTATTAGCAATATTTCACAATTTCATAACTGAAGATAGCACACACCTTCATGATTCCATCTGTGTTCTGTTAAAAGTATTAAACTCTATCCTCCCTTACACATTCCTGAAAAAGACATCTCCATCATGACCATAACATTCACTTACTATTTCTGATGCTATAAGTAGCACTGCAAAGACGGAGTTGCATTAAACTCATAAAAAGCCATAAAATGAAGCACTTTACAAAATTTGTTTTTTCTAAGTGTGAAATCTTCCTAAGTTGAGTGTGCTGTGAGAACTTTGAAATGCATTAAAAAAAAAAAAAGAAAATCCTGATTGCAAACTCATAAAGGGCATACCTGCAAAAGTAATTTTCTGCTTTAACCCCCAGCATAAAATGATGACAGCTTTGTATTGTCTGTGCAAGTTCAAAATGAAGAGGGGGGAAAAAAAGTCAGAATTAGGTTACTATGTTTAGTGTTCATAAAAATGCTTTACTTAGAGCAGGAAAACTCGAGTCATCTACTTTTCAAGCCAAAGCTCTATAAAGAAGGGTTACACTAACACATGCAAAAGAATAGTTGATATTGATGATATGTGCAAAAGTATTAAATCTCATATTCATTTATTCTAAATTTTTTAGTATTTGGGATAATAGAAACCTTGCTGTTATAGTATAACTGTTCAAAGGCAATGTATCTCAGCCACTAATAGCACACATATATAAATATTGAGAGATTCATGATATATTAATTTTAAAAAATTAATTTTTTCAATTAACTTATTGATTGAAAATTCTCCAACAAGTGAAATTTATTCTTTGCATACAAAAAATAATAAATATATGTGTAAATTTTTAAAAAAAATAAAATTTCCTAATGGGAAAACTAGTCTAACTGGAGCAAAAATATTCTATCACTTAAAGTTTTTTTCAGTGTCAACATTGTTTATAAAAAATAATTTGAGTGTCTGATATTTCATTTTGTCTTCAATTAAAAAGCTTTGTTCCTTTTTTGCCAGTAAAATGCTTCATATTACTTTTATTATGTATTTCATAATTATAATTCATGTAATATATTTTTTATAATTCATTTTATTAAAGTGACACAAAATTATACAAAATCAATGGGTTCAGTATTTTTGAATTTGTGTTCAATGGGAGAGGTGAACTTTTCTTGCCATTTTAGCTAAAAGCCAAATTTTAAGAGTTAAAATACCCAATGGAATGGAAATTCTGTCTTCATTTCTGTAAATACATTTATTTACCCAAATTACTGCAATTTTGAATATTTTAGATGTTATAAGTGTTCAGTTTTGTTCCCCTGTGCAACATTCTGGGACTTTTACAGAAGTCATTCTTCTTTTCCAGCAGACACTACTCTATAGTTCCAGGAATGCCCAGCACAAGAAGTTCAGCTGGATCTGCCCCCATCTAGCCCTGCCAGAGTCTTTGTATGAAGACCCTACACTGTCTATGCACAAAATGCCTGACAGAATGCCTGCAGCCTGTTGTCCTCAGAGGCCACAGGTAAAGATGGGTAGGAGGGCAGACTTGTGGGCCTGTTAATTGATGACTCTTTTCACTGACTACTTTCCATAAATATGTGCTATTTCTTCCTTCCTTCAAAATTGATACTCCGAGATACTCCGATACTCCAAGATACTCCGATACAACGAGACATTTCCTCCAAACCAACATTTTCTCCTTTCCATATATTTAAAATGTTCATAACCATGTAATTTGTTAAAACACACCTTTGTCTTGCTGCTCAGAAAAAGCTTGACAGTAACTAGACAGCTGTGTCCATTGTTTATCACCATTGCTGCTTGTAATAGTCTAATTATTACCTTATGTTCCTCTCATCTGCTGCTGCCTTGTCCTCTGAAAGCACTATCATGGCATCTTTTTGTTGCAAGGGAAATCTACTTACACAGACGCACATGCACGTTACTGTACTCTGAATAGTTAGTGCTAAATAGCAAAGGTGTGAAGAAAAAAAAAAAAAAGGGAGAAACTTGTTGAACATTTTCTGCATTTCTTTAGGATTTTCCTAACTGTGATGCAACTGACCCAGCTGAGATATGGTAGCAGTAAGCTTTGCTAAATCAGACTGTGGAGGAAACTCCCTAGATTCCTGGAGAAGTTTGCAGTACTGTTATGTGGTATCTGTGCCAAGGATACTCTCTTCTGGCTGAATTTATGAATTGAATAATCCTGTTTTCCCACAGTGGAGTATGGGAAGCCTAAGAGGTCAAATCAAGTAGACCTTCTCATAGAGTCAATCTTCTACTAAGTGGTTAGGTTACAGAACATCTGGAATAGTTTAACTCCAGCTGGAAACTAAGCTCCACACAGCCGTTCACTCACTACCCCATGTCAGGGTGGAGGAGAGAATCAGAATAGTAAAAGTAAGAAAACTACTGCACAGAAATAAAGACAGTTTAACAGGGAAAGAAAAAACTGCACACATAGACAAAGCAAACCAAGGAGTTCATTCATCACATCCTATCATCAGACAGCTCCTCTTCCATCTTTAGGAAAGCCCGGCTCCATCCTGTGCAGCGGTGACTTGGAAGACAAACATCATCATTCTAGATATCCCCCCTTCCTGCTTCTTCCCACAGCTCTGCATGCTGAGTGCGATTCTATATGGTATGGAATGGCCCTTGAGTCAAGTGAGGTCAGCTGTCCCAGCTGTATTCCTTCCCACCTCCTTGTGCACCCTCTGCTTCCTTGCTGGTCGGCTGGGGTGAGACACAGAAAAGGCCTTGGCTGTGTCGAGTGCTGATCATTGTTAGCAAATAATCCCTTTGCTAGTGAACCTGTTTTCAGGACAAATCAAAAACATGGCCCCATACTAGTTACTGCAGAGAAAAAAATTGACATTATCCCAGCTAAAACCAGCACAATGTGCAAGCTAAGAATTTCTTTATTCAAATTATGTACATAAAGTAACTCACTACCAGGTTTCCCAAATAAATGTGTTCTGAAGAGTTTGGTTTGAAAGACTTGAAGCATTGACTTTCACTGTTGTCTGGGACATTTTCTTTTTTCTTACAAGGTATAAATGATTGGCAGCTTGCTCAAAGCTGGTTTGTAGCAAAAAAAAATATAATGTGTCAACTAGCTTAAAAGTTTCTGTAGCTTTTGGTCAAACAAGCTGTTCTATTCTACCATTAAAATGAGTGCTGTCAAATACTGAATAGTGTTTTGACAACAGTGTAATTTTCTTTCATCATCTCTGATCATTTTGATGCCCAGATACATTTTGTTAAGACTTTTTCTGTCTGTTTGTAAAAATCATACTGTAATCTCCAGAAAGTATTCTCTAACTCAGAATTGTTTTGAAAAATATCTTCCATTGACAAAAATAAATCCAGTCAGCTATCTAATAAGTAAAGAGAGCAAAAGAACACTAAAGGGAAAACATATTTATAGTGCTTAACTTCCATACTTGTTTATTTGTTTGGGGTTTTTTTATCATCACCACAAGCAAAGCTGAATTAAATAAACTTTACAGAATTGATGAAGTTTATAAACTTCAGTTAGAATAATTGCTGAAGAGCTTTGAAAACTGAGATATTCTGATGGAGATAAATATACGTAATTTTGTTATTACCCTTGTATTCAAATGCTTTGAATAAAATTTACCATAAAGAGTTTTCTATTCAGAGAAAGTAAAATACCTAAACAAAACTGGTCTTTCATATTCTCTTGCCTGGTTCCCATTTCATTTTGTTTCTCTGTCTTTCTGCATAGAAATCAATAATTGATCTAACACTGTGAACATGGTTTATGTAAACCAAATATTTCCAAATTATGATGATATACTTGTAACTTTTCAAAAATCATGGTCTGCTTTAAAAAAGCTATCCTTTCATTATGCACTGCTTTAAGGAGTTATTGACAATGTAATTTTTCTGTAAACTTTGAAATAGGCATAAAATTATTCTTAGTCTCATACCGGGCTCATATGAGAAACTTTTATTATGAGATATTCTGTACTTGTCATGTAACCTCTAAAATTTTTATAGATGAGATTCAAATTTTATTGTTTGGGGTATTTTTCCTCTAAAAACAATTTAAAAAATCAAAGCATATTTGAAAGAACTGTCTTAAAGTTGAAAATATTTCTGTCAACCTTAATATTTTCATTTTGGTGTTTTATGAAAATTAAAGATATTGCCTTTGAAAGGGAAAGACAAATGTTCAGGTTTTTTTCAAATTTCTGTTTCACACAGAACAATTTATTTAACTATTGCCATGTTTTAACCCCAACCATCAGCTAAGACCACGCAGGCCCTCACTCCTCCAACAGCAGAATAAGAGATAGAATTGGAAGGGTAAAAGCTGGAAAATTTATGAGTTGTGATAAAGATAGTTGAATAGGGAAAAGCCATGCACAGAAGCAAATCAAAACATAGAATTAATTCACTGCTTTCCATGGGCAGGCAGGTGTTCAGGCATCTCCAGGAGAGCAGGGCCCCATCACATGCAATGGTGACTTGAGAAGACAAACTCCATTACTCCAAACATCCTGCTTTCCCCCTTGCTCCTTCTTCCTACACTTTATATACTGAGCATGATGCCATGTGGTCTGGAATATCTCTTTGGTCAGTTTGGGTCACCTGCCCTGGCTGTGTCCCCTCCCATCCTCCCAAGCACCTCCAGTTTCCTCACCAGTGTGGCAGTACAAAAAGCAGAAAAGGCCTTGGCTCTGTGTAAGCTCTGCTCAGCAGCAACCAAAACATCTCTGTATGATCAGCCCTGTGTTTATCACAAATCAAAACCACAGCCCCATACCAGCCACTGTGAAGAAAATTAACTCTACCCCAGCCAAACCAGCATATTTATTTATCTAGCTGCCAATTACAATCTAAATTACCAAATAATTTTGGTTGAACAAATCTGCTTGACAAATGAGCTATCCAGGAAATGAACAAAAATTGTCTCTCTCTGTTATATTTTCCACATGAGCATCATGTACCTCTCTTGCAGAACCTGCATGTGTCAAAAACATTTTCCTCATGAACAAATTCTTTAGAGCCCCACCACCTCTACAAAATGCATATTTCTCTCAATCACCTCTTCTGCCTCTCACATATTGAGTGAGAAGCATACACAGATGCACTCAGACACAAAGTGAGACCTTCCTTCCATCATTTGAGAACTTGTCACCAAATTGACTTTATCAAGGTACTTGATAATAGCTTTCAGGTTATGATATATGACTCAGTGTGTTGGAACTGAAGAAGGAATGCTGACAACCATCTATCTACCTTTGACTTCCTGAAGCTCTGTCACAAAAGAAACTATTATAGAAGATAAACACATAAACTCAAATATCTTTCATCATTCCCATGCTGAAAGTTGAAACAAAAGATCTCTTACCTCTAGACCAGGAATTTAGAAATATTTCCTGCCTTCTGCCCTCCTTACCTCCTTGCAGAGACCAAGTGACCACAGTTACTGAACCAGCTGCAGCCTATTGAGAAAATTCTGAGCCAACATTGAAACAGACCAAATAGTTCTGCAACATTATGTGAAAAAATAGAAGAATGTGATTGCAAAGTATTGTACAATGTGTTTTGTGCTTCTAATGTCCAGCTGTTGCCTAAGCCTCAAGAATATGAGAACAGTCAGACCAAAGATCTTTCCATTCAGTATCCTGTCTCCAGGACTTTGTAATATTCTGACACTCAGTGCAAATCTTTTTTACAGACTCTTTTCCCATTAATTACTCTTTATGTTTCTGTGTCAATTCTTAGCATCCACAGCAGTATATAGCCAGGACATCTGCAGCCTGTAAATGCATTGCCTGAAGATCTATTAATTTGTTTTTGTTGTTGGTTGGTGTTTTTTAAGTGTGATGAATCTTTCTTCCCTTTTGTCCTCAACGAATGCCCACTCATTCCTGTATTAACAATGACTGGGATCAAGAAAGACTTCTTTTCCCTCTCCACGCCATTCCTCATTCTCAAAATGCACTTTATTGTGTAAAAGCATCTACAGTTACGTACATTTCTAAATGGTTGTTTGGAAACACAGCTGTGAATTTTATACATGAAATAAATGTATATACAAATATGATTACAGCATTAGTGGCCATTTCTGAAAACCTGGCCCTTATAACCAAACAGAAAGCAGATTGCAAACTGTTTTCTCGTTAGTGTATGTTACCATTAAACCAGCTTAATACATTGGTGTTAATTTCAAATCACAAAGAAGCAAGGACCCAACATATGTTGTTGAAATACTGGCAATAAATATCAAGTCCCCAGAGCTGAATTTGCTGCATTTACAGATATGTTTTAAAAATATACAGAAGTTTATTTGTCTTATTTTGAGAGAAGTGAAGGCAGGCCTTATGCAGTGCTATAATTCTCTGTATGACATCTTTGCTTAAGTCGGTTCAATTTGATTGATGAAAATTGATTTATTTTCCATGTTTTTCCAGAAAATTAATTGCATAAAACTGATGCTCTCTGTTCAGTCCAGAAACACACCACCTATTGAGAAGAATTAGTTTCGTATTTCCCAAAGGCAAACACCTGCAGATAATGTGATCTCAAAGCTTTTTGAAGAAAATAACAGCATGCAGGTCAAGCAGCACACCACTTCCTTTTCCCAGGACTCCATGTGTTCAAGATCTCAAGGACTCACCGACAGAAATCATCAGTGAACAATGCAATACAATTTGAAAAATATCAAGGAAAATATCTGGTCAAAAATGAAAAAAATGAAAGATTAAAAGCATGGTTTTTCTTTATTTCATATCAAGAAGAATGTTTGGGAATGAAGTTGACTGTACAGGAACATGTTTCGTAATATGCCACATCAAAAACAGTAAAATGTCATGAAGAACGAAGAACTGCCAGAAAGCAGGAAAGTCCTATGTGCCATCTCCTGCTTCTAGAACTGACAGTCTTTTTCAAGTGATACACCATATTAAAGAGAATAGAATGAATCTTGGAAGCAGATGCTAGAACCTAAATCCCCTGCTGTCAGCTGAGCATTATGATTTTTAGATTATCCCATCAGACTCTTTCTTCTATTAAGTCTCCTGCACAATTTAAATTTTGCATTATTTCTGATGGAGAAGTAAAGAGCACTTTTTTCATCCATTTTAGTTTTTACTACTTCCCCCAGCCTTTCCTACAAGCTCACATTCAGACTTGTTCCCATACAGTGTACTAGGTAGCCCGGTCATAAATGCTCTTGAACCTTGTCCAAATGATCAGAATATTAAACCCCATAACAAGGCTTCTGAGAAGTGGTTGTAACTGCAGGGTTATAATAGTTATAACTCCTCATCTGGTTACATTTGTAAAAAAGTCAATTTTTTCCTTGTTTTATGCATCCTCTGAGCATGTTTCTAATATCAGAATCTATTAAAGATTTTGGTCTGTTCTGTTGAGGAGTTTTAATCCAACTTCAGCAGCATGGACACATGCAAACTGAGACTATCTGGGCTTGCAAAATTCAGAGAGATAGGTCCTGAAAATATTTAGAAGCAACCAGGCAGCATGAAGAAGTTCAAGGGATATGTAAATGTGAGTTTTGTGTAAAATAAGGTTTCCGGGAAGGTTTCTAATCTATGTCTTTTGGGCTCAAAGTCATAACATTTAATGAAGTTCTCATTAAGTTTAGTTCTCAAGACTCAAAGGGGAACAACTAAAGAGATGCCAGATTCCTGTTACTCTTCTGCACAAGGCAGAATCCAGGCTTAGAGGCAATCATCTCTTCTGTGCAATGATACTGAGCATTTATGAGAACTTACCTGCCTGAGACCGTAGAGAGAAAAAAAAAATTACATATTGAATCCATAGTATGAGACACATAAATTAAATTACTCCTGTTATTTGTTTAAAAAAGTGATGCCATTTCTATTAGTATGCATGACATTTTGTATTAAATTGTTTTTGTGTGAGGCAGCAGTATCCCTCAAGAACCAGATAGTATTTGTTTGCCTGTCTGCATCCTATAATACTGAATATTAATTACTTTTCAGCATTTTTTTATCCCAAATATCTTCACATAACCTGTGCATATGATTTCAGAGCCAATCTCAGGAGTCTTCCTTAATACAGAGCAAAAACCCTGTAAAAACTCGTCTGGACTAAGAACCTCTTTTCCTCGATTTTGGAGAACTTTTGCACGATGCATCATGTCTCCTGCCTTACTTCAATTACATGAAAAATTAAGGCACAAGGACAAAGCTGGACCCTTTACAAGTTAGAGCAAAGGGGTTCTCACACTCAGAGCTATCCTAGAGAGGTGGTGGGTAGTCAACAAGTTTGCCAAGTCCATTCTTGTTCCAGCGGCCAGTGGAGGGCAATGGCTGCAGGTGTGCAGGGTTGAAGCCAGCAGGAAGCAGCTGCAATGCAACAGCACAAGGAGCCCACCACTGACATGCCTTGGACTGACAAAGCCACCACACAAGAGCTAATGAGCAGCATATTCAGAGATATAATCCAGAATGCTCAAATTGCAACCACAAACCTCTGTTTTTCAGGACATTCAGATGCTTTTATATTCTTCCCCATCCTCTAAAGTACATTCCAGTGTGAAGTTCTGAATGTTAATATGATTGTGTTCTAAGGGTGCCCGTGTTTACAGCATTTCTATTATGGTCAATTATAGTGACTCAAAAGGAGGCATTAGCTTCCTAGCTATTATTATTACTTATAAAATATATTTTTGAACTGTGATCAATAATCAGTAAAACTGAACTCCAGTGCATACTTAATAACAATCTGTTGAAATAAAATTGAATTTTTCATCTCCCCAATGTCTTGTAACTTTCTATCTATTGAATGAATATAAAAAAATGTATTTTAATTTAGCTAGCCTTTAAAAATCATGCTCAAAACCATTGCCAGAGAGGAGAGAAACTGCTAGTATGGTGTAGTAATTTTTGCAAAACTGTCTTACCAAATCTAATAATGCGTGTCTGTGCTGATATTGAAGATTGAAAGCTACAATACCTTTACCGTCTGTTTTTAAGTAATTAGGCATGTATTCATCCAAGAAAACCTACGTATGTGTTCTTTGCAACACATATTTCCACAGATGCTGTGGAAAACTAGCAATGTTAAGTCCCACAAGTCCAAACAGTTTTATCATCCAAAAATTAATTGAACCATAAACAAAAAGAGGAAAAATAATCCCTGCATACTTTTAGTAAGCAGACAATTGTACATTGTATTTTGGTTCTCCAAAACAACATTCTACTTTTCAGGCTTTGTGTCTGACTATCCCATTTGCAATAAAGGGACATTCTGTTAAAAGATACTGGAATACATTTTAAAACGCCCCAGTAAATGCTCACCAGATTCCCTTCAGATAGAGAGTCAGAAACAATCCTCTTATTCTGAGTCCCTTCAGGGCTTGATATATTTGGGTTTGTTTGGTTTTGTTAGGGTTTTTTGTGGGTTTTTTTTTGTTTGTTTGTTTGTTTGTTTCCATTTGAGTTTATTTTTGTTTGGTTTTGTTGTTGCTTTTTCTGTTTTGTTTATTAGTTTTTTCTTAGCATCTAGGTAATATACATATTCTCCAGAAGATATTGTTTTCAAAAAGTGTGCTACAGAGGCATTATTCAAAGAGATATCTCTCTAGCATGCCTATATGGTATCCTGTTTCATCAACAGAAAGGTTTGTAGCAGAACACCTGTGGATTAGAGACTGGATGGAATGAAATGGATGCACACATCCTTCTTTTATTGTGGAAACTAGTATATATAGCTGAATTTTGCAGGTCTCCAAAATACAGAAATGAAGCGAGTCACAATTACATTTAGCTGACTTTTTTAAGGGCCATTTCAAAGATGGTTATAAATCCTTGTGTGGATAGACTGTTCAAGACCAGCAGGCCAGGGCTATGAACCCTGAAATCATTGACAACATGAGTGCTCCTTGGACAGTGAGAATCAGAGGTATGAAGTGGTAGATGGTTTTGAGGGGTTTGTTTCTCTACTAAGAGTACTTTTGTTAATCTAAACTTAGAGAGATGCATCACAGTCCTGCTTCACACTTAGGGGTGATAACAGAATTATTATAATAGAAAATAGTAAAAAGAAGGAATGGCTATAGAGGAGGAAACAGGAATGTCTACCAGAGTGACAAATTAGGAAAACATTTTTCTAAACAATTTCTTCTGCTGTACCAAAATAAAGATTACCAACCTGACAAAGTTCAGATGGAAGCATCAACCTTCAGAATAAGCCAGAACATTTGGAAAAAGGTATGTTAGGGTACAAAAAACCCCAAACCTCCAAAATAAAAATATTGAAACAGATGAGTTCTAGCCAAGAATGTTTCAAATGTGGAAAATAAAATTTACTTAATTACCTGAAACTCTAAATATTATAGTTTGCAACCATTTTCAAGATGTTTTCCGAACAAAGAAAAAACACCAAATTGGTAAGGATTTATTGAATTTAATAATGTTTTTCATAGGGTAGGGAAACAGAACAGGAAAGGCAATCACACAATCCAAGCAGCTGTGTCTGTTTACCAGCAAGAGCTTTCACTGAAAAACAGTAAGATTTCCCATTCATATGTTTACAGAGCACTTATTCCAGGACCCTGTTCACCTTTTTTAAAATTCAAAGGAGCTGGAATACTTTTTAATTTTAGATTCATTCTCTTTTTTGCCATTCAGGAATTACTAAGGTAGCACAAAATATCCTTTCTTTGGACAATTCCAGATATGGAGAGGATAAAGAAAAAATATATCTGTTACCAGACACTCTCTGCGTCTTAAGTCCAAATATGACCTGTTGAGACATACCATTTGCTAAATTCTACTTGGAATAAAGAGTTGTTTTCCCCTTGTTTTACCACTGGGTAGCTGCAGAGATCAATGCACCTGATTACAGTTTGTACATTCATATCACGAAACCCATTTTACGTTGTTAATAAGAACAGCCTGACATTAGCTCAAAGAGAAAAGCAATCACTTAAGCTCTTCCCATTTACTTAGTTTTTAGGTGCCAAATGTTATCTCCTGCATAGATATTCATAGGGAATGAGGCAAAGGAGACATGAAATTCTGTGGGCTTCCCTTTGCAAAGTTTCTTCAATCTTTTTCTCTGAAAGGTGAAGTCTTGTGGGCTGTGAATTGACCAGGTGACTCCCTCCTGCCTTTCTTTTTTTGCTGTTTTGTGAGCCATCCTTGTACATCTTTGAAAGGGACACAGAAAAACTTCAGCTAAGCCCCACCAACTAGCTGTGACTCAGTGTGTGCTTTTATAGATGTGGTTGTATATGAAAAACACTTGTGTGAAACTATACATAGTTATCAAGTATTCAAGAGGCTGATAAAGATTAAAGTATGTCAAAGCAGGCAGACAAGATGTTAGCAAGTTTCACAGGGATGCATAGTGACACAAAGGGACTGGCACTATTTTTGTACTGGTCACTGAAACATGGGCCAGAGGACAGTAAAATCCAAATGCTCCTTGCTGTGTGCTCCATGCATCCACATGACTGACCCTAGGGTGGCTGTAACACAGCAACCTACACACCCCACAGGCCCTTCCTGCACTTGATGTCAGGCCCCTCTGGGAAGGACCTTGAACAGATTTATCTGCCCTGTGTCATCCATGTCACATTGTCAGAAAGTGTTATGGGATATATGGCAAAGCATTCACATAGGCAGGAAAGGACATTCCTCACTGCCCAAAAAAATAAAGGGAGAAATGCGTCTGGACCTTCAAAAATGCATCAGCTGGTACCCCTGTAGAAAAATCAGCTTAGCTGTGGAAACAAGTTTCAGCAGGACTTGCTCCAGTGCACTGAATGTGATAAATAAGTTGAAAGAATTGAAGAAAATCTTCAATGAAAGACTGAGGATTAACTAAGGGAAATAGGCTTGCTTCTTGTTTTCTACATTTGCTCTTAAGATACGCTGGACTGGGGGCAAAATAATAAAAAAATTTTGATCTGGAAAACCTTTGAATGTGCAGCAATAAGGTAATACAATACAGTGCTAGGATACTTAATCCAGTTTTCATGAGGTAGATGTTAAGTAAGGCTACCCACAGACCAGAAGAACTTGGTGAAACTTAACATGAAAGGTAGGTTTTAGTGCCCTTACACTGTTAAGACTGATTCTTACCCAGGCTAGCAATGTCCTCTCTATTGAAGTCTAATTGCAGGCCCATGTAATTCATGGTAGCTGGTTTATTGTGCAATGATCCCTCCAGCTGCTGCTGCCAACCACAAGGAAACCATGTTACAATTTTATTATTATATGGGGAAGCTGAGGTTTAGAGATGAGAATAAAGGTATGGAAGACTATCTGATTCTATCATTAGATAACCTAGAATTATTGTAGAAAGGAGCTTAGAAAGCATATCTCCATCTATATGTCGTGTATATACATTGAACAGATATCAACTCTCCCACAAGTGTAACAATAAGATTATGTATTTTAATGGAACACATTTATGCTTTGTACATGCAGGGCAAGCATTTATACTTTAACATTTAGTTTTGTACTACTTGGGTTTTTTTTCCAGATTAAATACGGGGTAGAAGAGTTGCATTAGTCCTATGTGGAGTTTAATTTGAGAAGTATCATGATAAAGTAGGGAACTAGAGAATAGTTTTTGCTATTTGTGTACTTTATCTTCAATAAAAATTAAGACCCTTGCCTGATGCATAGTTTATTGCATTTATGCACCACACTCTTAACATGAATTCAGTCTTCTTGTGTGTTGTCGGTGGAGATTTTTTAGTGTTTTGGGGGTTTTTTCTCCCTCCTTCCCATCTGTACAGCAGCATTTCCCAGGACAATTCTGCCAGGAGGGCTGGAGAGCAGCTGTCTCCACAGTGCAAGCAAGGGGTGTGCCAACAGGGCATGTTTCTGCTAGTTTCATTGGTCTTCTCCCCCTCAGTTTTAGGTGTGATCTCATCCTTTTTAAAAGACTAGGTATAATTTAAACCAGGACCAGGGGACTTCAGCTTTCCCCTGAGTAGCTAAACAGTGTTTGTATTTCTTACACTGATATCTGTATGAAGGTATTATATGGAAGCTCACTTTCAAGCAACTAAAATGACAATATAAATTCAATGCTGCAGCCATCATTTATCACTTAATGATAATGCCAGAATATACAAATGATAAGAGAGAAAGGCTCAGAGAGAAACCTGAGGGGGGTTTATCATTTATTTATGTACTTATGTAATGTGAGGGAGTAAGTGATGAAGGAGGAATACAAAGACATTTCATCTAGCATGTTGATTTAGTACTTCCTTCTCCCTGATCAATGACCTCTCTTATGTTCAGAAGAAGCTAAATACTCCAGAGAGAAGTGTATGTGTGTGTCTTCTTTATTAAACCTAGTCAGAAAAACAGGTAGGCTTAGTTATACTGTTGCAATTAACTCCATGAATAAGATATAATCATTAATTATTTTGCTAATGTGTATATTACCATAAATGACACTAAATTTAAAAGGGATATCTCTCACAGAGTACAGAAGCTGTAAAGAAATATAACAGTAAAAAAGAGGGACTGAGGAGTACAAAGATGTGCAGGATCATGACCCAGGTGCAATCTGATGCATGATGAAAGGAGATTTAAAATGTTAACAATACAAAATGTTGAAGCACTAATCTGTTGGCAGACATTGTAAAGACCTTTTTTTTTTTCTTTTTTTTTAAAAACATTATGCTAAAATAAGCCATTGATTTTTGTTTTCTCTTTGTGCAGCTCTAAACTATACATTCAAAACTAGATAGAAACACATGCCATATTCACCTTTCAGCCAGGTACTAGTCTAATCTCTAAACTCTTTCTATTTATGACAGATTGACAATAATTTAATCATTGTGAGTCTCACAGTGCTCTTGTTTCTTCTCAGCAGAATAAAAGAAAACTCTGCTTAAGATAATGTAAAACATAAATGCTATATATAACCTCCTATTTGTCTTTGTAGTATGCTAGTTGCACACCTTGCAGCTGTACAGTTTCTGGTGATGATAGCTTGTAGTGTACAAGATGTGTCATACATAAAGCCTTGTGAACATACATGCATTTCACCTATACGTGTAGCCTTTTGAAACATTAAATATCCAGGAAAGTGACAGCTGATGTCTTAGATAACACAGCTCAGGCTGAAAAAATGCCCTACTTAACTGAATGTATGACCATCTATAGTTAGGTAAGAAGTTAGCTGAGGAAAGAAGAGATTATAGCACTTCGCTATGACAAATCCAGCCTCACACTGTTTCAAAACCCAAAGCAACACCCACCTATCTGTCTGCTGCCATTTTAGTTGATAAGTAGAGTTGACACTGAGACAGATATAACAAGAGAAGAAAATATTTGTCTTTTTGAATTGCAACAAATTCTACCATATGTGTTACAGTGGCCTTGTACACTCTGCAGTAAAGGAGTGATAACTCAAACTGATCCCAGTCCCCTTAAGTGGAAGCAAGAACTTGCAAATTCCAAATTGTCATCCCAGCCTGCTATTTCTAGATGCTAGTTTTCAAAATGACTTTGGGAATACAGAGATTGTGTGAATAAGCTGCTGATATTCCTTCCTTTATTTTCTGAGTGAACACAGGGAGGCTGCCAGATCTTTGAACTTTGTGGGACTGCTGATACTGAGGCATCTTAACAGAGGTGCTGATATGCTAGGATTTTGGACTGTATCAGTGACCATTTGGATTATATTGGGTGGAGGTGTCCAGGTGTTGGAAACAGGAGGCTAGAGAGAGGGCTTTTGGGGCAGGAGATTGGAACTGTCCTGTGATAAAAACAGCAGGTTCCAGCCACTCCAAAAGAGCCACCACAGACAATACGGTGGCAACCTCTGGGAAAGCATATTTAAGAGAGGGCAAAATTCTGAGCAGGCACTGTGAGAGAGCAGTAAGAAAAATATCATAGAAACAGCTCTGTAGATATCAAGTGAGGGGCGAGGAGGAGGTACTACAAGTGCAGGAGCAGATATTCTCCTGCAGTCTGTGGTGAAGACCACGAATACACGGGCTATCCCCTTGCAGCTCATTGAGGTCCCCATTGGAATCTATAACCACAGCTGGGCCCATAGAGCACCCTGTGCCACAGGAAGTGGATATATGCTGAAGGAAGATACAGGCTCTGGAGACCCCACACTGGAGCAGGCTCTTGGCTGGAGCTGCAGCCCATGGAGAGAAGCCCATAGAGGAGAAATTTTCCTGACGATGTGCAGCCAGTGAAAGACCCATGCTAGAGCAGTATGCTCCTGAAGGACTGCAACCCATGGAGAGAACCCACACTGAAAAAGTTCCTGAAAACGGTTATCAGGGAGAAGGACCCATTTTTTAACCATTCATGAAGGAATAAATCCAGTGGGAGAACCTTTAATAGTGCAGTCTGTCCCTGACAAACTGTTTCCAGTGCAAAGAACCCACACTGAGGCAGTATATGGAGGACTGCAGTCCCTTGGAAGGATTCCTTGTTGAAGCAAGTTGAAAGTGAGAGGAGGAAGAGTGAAACATTGTGGACTGACCACATACCCTCCCTCCCCCTGCTCTGCTCAGGTGGGAGGAGATAGAGGAGTGGGGAAGGAAGGAGTGGCATGGAGGATGGGAAGAAGGGAGGATGGTGGGAAGGTGAGCTTTCAGTTTTTTATAAATACCAACCAATTTGTTGCTTGGTATTCTACTCTACTTTTAATTGGCAATAATTTAAATTAATCTCCCCGATCTGAGACAATGATAACTGCAAAGTAATATCCAAGTCTTTATCTTGACCCACAAGCTTTACATCTTATTACTCTCTTTGTGCTCTTGAGGAGGTGTAGTGAAGGAGGTGAAGTGAAAGAGAAGCTTTGTGGACATCCAGCAGACAGCCAGATTCAATCCACTGGAGGGATATTACTGATGCATTTGTATTAACTGCATTGTTGATTTATCCATTTCCTTGTGAAAGATGGAACTGTTGTTACTAGTGCTGTCATGGCTTCTACAATCTCTTAAGATCCAAGGATTTTCAGACTGTTTCCTGAAATATAAAGACAGGGTATTTCAAAACAGAGGCAGATGTTGTAATAAAACTAGCTGTAAGTATCTGAGACTTCTTTTATGTTTCCAAAAGAAATTTACCATGTTGCAAAAAGAGGAAATATTCTTGCTAGATACAGCAGAAAAGCTCAGTTCTAAAGTTGCAAGGAAGAGTGCACATAACACTATGTATACCTTGGTTGCATTTTATTGTCCATGAAGGTTGTTCCAGCTCCCTTTGAGGTAAAAAGATTTGTTTACTCTTTTTTATGGCACAGGAAGAGATTAAGAGACTATATGTTTTATATACTTTTCATTAGTCTTCTTAGGGGATCCTATTTCCCATTCAGAGAAGATATTTCTGACTACGAATATATTACAGACCTCAAGAGTACTTTCAATTTCCTGGCTCTAGACACAAACGCTGGCTCCACCCCAAATCTATACCAATAAATGTCTACAAAAGCAGCAGCACTTCATCATCCTTTTCTCATTTGCACAGAAGGAAAGCACAAGCCCAGAGGGCAGATCATGTCAGGAACATGTGCTCAATCTCAGCACTTAAGCATCCTGAACATGAAGTTCCCTCAATATAACTGTAGCAAGAAAATTTAGACAGTCCTTTGGACTTTGAAGCCAGTGAAATATTTAGAAAAAATTTTAGGTTGCTGGTCCCACCAGTGGAATCATGCTCTGTGTTCTGCACACTGAGACTCTCTGTACTGGGTATGAGAAAAGTCAGTTGCTCTACATGGGATGAAAACGGCACAGGGCTCTAAAGTGGTGCAAATGAACTTTGGAAGATGAAGACACTAGGAAGATGCTGGCAGGAGCAAGACATCGCACTGGACTTGGGAAGGGTTCTAGGGGAATTGAAGAACCACCTCCACCCATTTCAGATCCAGAGCTTCAGACTTCCTAGTGAAAGTGGGTGATTGTTTCATTATTTTTTCAGTGAATAGAGATAATTTCTATGTTCAGAATTATGGGAGGAAGGAGTGGATGTTGTGCTCCTCCCATATTACAGCTTTTTTGGGGAAGATGAATCAGGGAGAACTTATAAATATGATTGTTTAGCAAAAGATTCTGAAAATATGAAACCTATAATCGAAATAGAAATGGAAGCTTACTTTGAGTTGTAGGATACCGAGTCTTAGTTACTATATAACCTGAAAACAATAGCCTAGCTAGCTGAAGGAGAATCCCTTTTGATGGAATGATACCCTTCTGCTAACTAAGGTACCAAAGGTCAATGTAGCAAAACAGAAAAGTCTAAAGAGTAGTTTTTAGAGTTTAAAATATAACATAGTATGGTAATGTAGTAGTTCTTATAGGCTATAAGTAGATTCTATAGGATTTTGTGTCTTGTATTCGTTGGTCACTGTAGATTAGAATATCCATCACAAAAAGAGATATAATGCATTGTAACAAGGACGTCGCTCTCTTACTTCTTCCTCTCAATTCCTTACTCTTCGCTCTGCTCTTACCTCTTCCCCCTTCCCCCTGCTCTCTGACCCCTGCCACCAGGCTCCCTTCTCTCTTAACTCATACACCCTTGCTCTTCCTCTCGCTCTCTCTGGGACTTCCCTTCAGCCGAGGCTGGTGGTTGAAGGCAAGGCCCTTTTTACCCACAACCCATGCAATAAAACAACGTATTCTAGAATATCTCAGGTCAGCAGAATTCCTTCTCCCTACCAACCACGGATGGTCCTACACAGCTTAACAATTTAAATATTTACTCAGGAAATAGGAGCAGAAATATGTGATGTCTAAGTACAGACAGAGCTGCATGTGCTATGTTGCAGTTTACTGACAACGCAAGACTGATGAGAGCAGCTGGTGAGCCCAAACCCTCAACTCCAGGAAGACAGGGACTTTCCACAGCCTCTCAGGTCCCTGAGGTCTCCCCAACATGAGATGGCAAACTCAGCCAACTCTATCCTGTAGTGAAAGCACACAGGGTATCCATTGCCATCTACTGTCACTGAAAACTCCCACAAAGGCATCTTTCCAAAAGCAGGAGAAAATTGTGACGTGCCTGACAGCCAGATGAAGGTGTTATTTATTTAGCTGGTGGGTTCAGGAAGACTGGCCATCATGATCTGTGAGGACATTTGCAGGACACTCTTAGGAAAACTCCAGTGGGAAAGAAGTAGGGCTTCTTTTTTTTTTGCTGAGAAAGTGCCTGGTGATCTTTTACTACTGTGCAAAAGGACTGTGACTTTACTGACTGAATTTTCAAGTCACACTTTAAAGCATCAACTGCTTTTTGTGGCAGTCTAAGAGACCACATGTATGCTTTGTGAGCTCAGAGGAAAGTTTACTTTAAGAACCCTCACAGACATTAGACAGAGCCGTCTAGGCAATACAAGATTGCAGGCCTAAGGGGAACCAAAATGTCTGGAAGATATCAAAAGTACAAGTGGCCATCTGTTTTTTATGAGTAAATGCTTCAGCTATCCACAAACTAGATGGCATGACTTGAGTTACCAGCGTCACAAAATGAATGAAAAAACAAACACTATGTGAAATGAATTATCTATGGCATTTTTCTATGCATGTATTCAGCTCCTAAAAACATATAGAAACCTCTTTGCACTATTTCTTATAGCATCCTCAGAAACAGGCTTCATTTATGAATTTATTCCTTATCAGCATTTTCCTCAGATATAATGGCAAGAATTGTTACATTCATTTCTATTAAAGTAAGTTATTTTTAACATCTAAATATAAAAATAGTAATTTATACAGTTTTAAAAATGTCTTTTTTGCAAGATCATAAGAAACTACATAAAAATATATGCTTATGCCCATTCATTCTATCCTAGTGTATCTGCAGATATGTAGGAAAGCTCACACTTTGAAGAAACTAATCTCGCAACAGCGTCGGTATGAGGAAATGGTATTTTGGCTGTGTAATCAAATTACAATGTGTTCAGTTAGCAGATGTGAGCAAATAAAGAGAAAACCAAATTTAGATTTTCTGCCAACTGGTCTCTTATATGTGTGTTTGTTTTTGAGGGCTCCGTATGATTTTTTTCTAATTTGCTTGGTGGTGGTAGCAGCTTCAGGTGGTTTTGCACAGCTTCCGGCTGCAGCGCTGCGGTTTGCCAACAGACTGCATGATGCATTTCCATTATCCCATGTCTCTCCAACATGACTGTCTTACTGCTCATCTCTGAAATAAACCCAAAACACCACCATAGGCCTCAGCTCTGAAAAGATTTAAACATGTGTTTGAATTTGCATACGAGTGACACTAAATCTCATCTTTCCTGCTGTGTTTAAGAGGGGGTTTTTTGGTGGTTTTTTTTTGTTGTTTGGTTTTTTGTTTGTTTGTTTTTTTGTTTGGTTTTTTTGTTTGTTTTGGTTTGGTTTGGTTTAGGTTGGGTTTTTTTTCTTTTTTTTTTTTTTCTTGTGGCAAGAAATCAGCTTCCTGTATAGCTACATAATGTCAAATTAGTTAGGCAGATCATCAGAGTGGGGAAGAATATTCTTAATCTATTATTATTGAACCTATTCAACACAGTGTTACCCAAAAAAAATTGCAAAATATATTGATTTTCATGTGAATATGGTCCTGGACAAATAAGTCAAAGTATTATCTAGCTCTGCACTGCAAATATTCAGTGCAATATGTTTCTTGTATTTCTTTCTTTACTTCTAGCCTCCACATCTGAACTGTTGTATGGGAAAGATGTTACATGAACTTACAGTGTGAAATTATATTCAGAATTGTGCAAAATACTGAAAATACAGTGAATCCTGGTGCTGGACATGAACAATTTCTTGGCTGCATAGTTTGAGTATAAACTCTAACCATGAAAGTACAACAGATTCTTCTGCTTTTTGAAATTGGCAATGTAATTTATGAAATGAATTATTCTCGAGTAAAGACTTTTTTCAGGACATTTTTTCTGATGGCACAGAAGAAGCTACTACATTACCTACATGCCCAGAGGAGCAGTAGGAGAAATGGAAACCATGTTAGGAGTTAATTTTGTATCTCAGATTTGGAGGGTAATCTTCAGTTTCAGTGTGTAGGTGGTAGAATATGTGTGAAATAGGGTACGTGCAACGAAATGCTTTACTGAACTGCAGAAATGTGTATAACATGCTAAATAGGGCTAGTCCAGATCATCTGCTGGAGGGCCAGTGAATACATAGGCCAATGCTACTCAATTTTGAATTAAGGAAAAGGATCTCATGAACTCTTCTGAGTTTCTTCTATGTTTCTTATTAATCATTTCAACAGAAATGTTGATACATGAAGCTGAAAACAAAGATGTCTGTTTATTAGGCTGTCCAGCCTAAAGGTTCAACTGCTAAACCTCTTGCCACCACTTCCCAGGAAAGGGAATTTGCTGTTGGCATATAATTTTTGCTCTTGATGACTTTATGTCTCGCAATAATCAAAACCAGCATGTTTTGCTGGTTTGCTATCTTGTTTGAAGACTTCAGCCTGTCAGGGTTAAGACCATTTACAGTATTCCAGTTTTTCTTTGAAATGTCCTGTTTCTTTATCTAATCCCTTGCAGAAATGTGAGTGTGTTACATCAATAGAAATACCTTTACCAACAAAATCCATAATGTCATAAAAAAATATTAAGTTAGGTCAACAGTATTTGTTTTGTGTAAACCCACACAGACTGTTAGTAATTATATTGCCTTATTTCACTTTCTCAAGTCCATTTCAGACATAGTGTTATTTTCTTTAGGATCAATACTGGGGTTGGCTTGGGTCATCAAGCAGAAAAGTACAAAGGAAAATAGGTCAAGGCTTAATCATTCTTTACACCCTCTTCTCCAGCAATTACTTAAAGTGGAAAATATCTAGAGATCTTGAAGCACTTTCCGTGTTAGTCTGTTAGCTTGAAGTCTGCACTGCTCTTTGGAGAATGAATGAATTCTCGTAGTATTTTCATGTTCACTGCTCAGACATCAGTCCCTTCACTCACAAGTGTGGTATTCTCAGAGGAAGAACATATTAACCCCCAGAGACACAAGAAGTTAGGGGCATTTCTGCTGTTTGGAGTACAGTAATAAGGGCCCTTCAGAGCTGGAAAAGGCCTTGCGCCTGAGGGAGGATATTCACTGGAAAGGATGGTGGAATATCCTTCACCAGACATCAATATTTGACAATGATTTCTCTCTTACTTTTCTAAAGGCATAAAAGAAATGATGCTTGTTTGAGGAAAGGGCAAGGAAAGAAATAAAACAGGATTCTGCTCAATGGAATGGAGTCTATTAAAAGCAGAGAGGCATTGACAAATGCCTTAAAGATTTCACGAAGAAAGATGGTCACTTCTGTGCTCTAACTGACAAAGACTTTGTTGAGATGACATTCTGCTTCAATAACTTTTCTTCTTTATCTACAACTACACTTAAGGGCCAGTTTATTTTAGAAAAGCTACCTTGTGACCTAATGTTAGTTACTACTATGTCCCTTTACAACAGGAACTATTTATTCAGCATAGATGATTCAGTTTTCTGAAAGAGGTCATGTATTAAGCAAATTTACCCTCAGCGTTGGAGTCCAAGAAGCAGAGGGACTGCAAAATACATGGAGAATAAACGCAGAAAAATCTTTAAATATTTACACAAAAAGGGTAGGTAAAACAAACAAACAATTAACTAAATAAATACATAAATAAACAAAAAAAAAAGCACCATTTGGAAAAAATTATGATTCAGCTTGATTTATTGTGGAAGAGCCGAAGAAACAGTAAGGTTTGGATACTATAGAAGGTTTGGTTTCTTAGTAAGGTTTGGATGCCATCTCTGCTCATGTTTTCCAAACTCGGAATAATGTGCCAAACAGCACACGAGCAGAAGGCAGGAGACTACAGAGTTCTAAACAGACATGAGCTGGTAAGCCTTCCCTTGGCAAAGTGGTAGAGCTTTATGTTAATACACTAAGCTGGATGTCTTCACATTTTGGATCAGAAGATGTGGCTTCTTTCAGACAGTAAAGAGCTGACTTTTTTAAGACAGGACCACTATGGTGAGAGGGAAAAGACATCAGTTGAAACATGTTACTTTGAGAAAGATCTCTGGATTCTAGTAAGGAAAACAGTCAGATCTCATGGATTGGTGTTTGGACTGCAAGATTGAGTATCACTTGATGCAGAATCTCCTCCAAATAAGGACTGAGTAAGATATAGGGTGTTTATGGAAAAGGGCCATATACCGTAAAAGTCTCTCTCCCCTCTGTTAAGCCAGATGAGAGTCGTTTAATTTACTAAGCCCTTTACAGATTTCATGGATGAGACAAAGACTAAAATAATGTCATTTAAGAGACATTATTATTGCTATATATTCTGACCTAACATAGAAACTGTTAGCTTTTATGATTAAGGTATGCATTTTTATAACAGCTTTCGTTGGCTCTTTATGATTATATGTATTGTACATTGCTTACTTTTTTATTTTAAGGAAACTGAATGTTTAAAATATTAATATAATAAAGCTTCTTCTTAAAACGTCTTGATCTACTTATTTTTTCTGTCTCATTTTCTTGACTGTGAGCCTCCACAGATTCAGAGTCACCATGTGCATGTCTCCTCCTAGATGATATTCACCATGCTGTGCAAGACAGCAGGCTGCCTTATTTCTCCAACAAAGGAGTTCCTATCAAGACACAGTACACTTGTACTTCTGCACAGCACTAGTCATCATTCATTTTTGTTTATTCCTAATCTCTTTTCCTCTGATGTTTTGAAGTACTTATACATCTCTGCATCCACCAAAGCTTTAAAGCTGAGCAACTGACACATTTGCAGACAAATTGCTCAGAGGAAGTACATACGCATTTATTTTCTGAAGCGCCTCCAGGTGATTACGCTTAAGGCCAAATTCTGCTCCTGTGAGCAGAAGTCAGGAAGTATTTTGCCAACAGAAACTGTGGGGAATCTCTCCTTTCTCACTCTGTCAGAAGGTCCTGAGGTACCAAGGCCACAGCTGCTGTCACAATGCTAAGCTTCAGGCAGTGTAGTTACATAAATTACAGCTTCTTATCCCTTATGTGTTTCTAAAGCAATAAATGCATTTTTCAAAAAAGCCACTGTATCCATCTTTTCCAGCGTTTTGTGTATTTGGATGCATCAGTCATCGTACACTTAGCTGTCCAGGAAGGCTGCAGCTTCCCATATCTCTGCAACCCAGTGGTCCTAGTATGTCATGTAGCCCTTTTTGTCCTGAGTGATTCTCCCTCTCGTGAAATTAGCAGCTAATTTGAATTAGGGTGTGGCCCTGAATTTCAGCAAATGCCACTGACCTCACAGGAGGATATAACCACCATCTAGGTATGATAACCATGTGTTAAATATACATTTACCTCCAGGCTTCAGCAGAAAATAAAAATATGTGTCGTGTGGATATAGATGCCTCAAATTTTCTTCACCGTATGTGAACTCTACAGTCAAGACTCTTTTTGATCACTCTTCTCATAGCTCTTAGGACTTGCTGTTATGGAGTTGTTCCTGCCCAGAAGGACCAATATACAACACTCCAACTTTAGATTCCTTACCACACTCCCATGTTTCCTTGAGATAAATTCCATCTAAGATATTTCAAGATCATCTAGATAAATACCTGATTATAAAGGACACGCTTGCATTGAACTTTTTTATTAATTAATTGATGTTAGTCAGTTGCAAATTGGAGACTTCATTAAGCACAATACAGAAGATGGTCATCATCACCAGTACTTAAATAAAACTACTAAATGATCTTCCCAAACTTCACGCCAGGGGCCTGAGCATATTCTCCACCAGTGGAGCTCAACTGGCTGCCAAGAGCTGGCTTGCTGGGGGACAATAAGGGACCTGAGGGGATGCCTCAGTTTACAGCCACACCATGAGCACTGCAGCCATGTCCATGCTGGGCCATGCACTCAGTCAATCCAGAACCCTGACCTGCAGGTTTGACTTCTTTGCCTTACCAGACTGCCCTGGATGACCCCTTACTAATGTCTGAGTTGAAGACATGCTTTAAGAAAAAAATGGATGTTCTTTTTTCCATAAGGAGGATTTCTCAGATTTTCTTGGGGATATAATGGTTAAGTATTCAGCAACTTTTTAATAGACATATATCTAAATATTCTTGATCTCTACTTTGATAATCAGTCTCAGAAGGAAGATGATTGAATTGTTGTTACATATTTCCAGGGGTTTTGTTCATCTAAGTCTTCAACCCAGAGGAGTTCTGATGGACATTTTCCTATTCAAAACTTTTACCTGCCACTTTGCCATCAGACCTTCTGCTGAACTTAAATGTGGAGGAATATTTAAGGGAGTTTGATGGCAATGACATATTCACCATATTGCAGTTGGTGTTGATCTCACAAATAAGGTTGTTGTGCTTGCAGGGAATGGGTAATGGAATGGGCAAAAAACATATTCTCATAGAGACAGAAAGCTCAGCATAAAAATGCAGTTAGGGAGCAGAGAAAACAGCAGAGTTGCTCTCAGTACAGAGATCACAAAAGAACTAATTTTCCAGAATGCCATTCCAAACCCATGACCACAGCATTAGTAATGCTGCAAGTGTACAGACTGCACCTGAGCCCTATGCTCATTAACCTTTTGGGTTAATGTGCAGCTCACAAACATAAAGGGTTTGTGTGTGTGCTGTAGGCAAATCGAGGGGTAAAACCAAGCATGAGGAAAGGAAAGGAGGCGGAATAACTCAAGGAAAAGACAGAGTCTTTTTCGTTCTGGAAATGAACTGAGCATTGTTTTACTCCCATGCAGAACAGTAAAAAAATGAATGAAGAAAAGCATTTCAAGAGAGAAAGGAATTCACATAGCTATGGCTTCTACTCTAACATATATTTAGATTATCTATCAACCAGATAGTTATCTGATAAGGAAACAGCTAAACAGCAGAAATAATTGATCTCAGATTTGTCCAGATTCCAGATCCTGACCATCTTTATTTTCTCATCAATGGCCAAGGTAAAGTGACCAGATGTCTCAATAAGATTGTACGAGTACCAGTTTTTAATGGACTGGCGCAATGTACAGTGATTTTAATTTTTTTTTTTAATTAAGATGGAGGGACATCCTATTTTTCTGCCAGTGATCCACCCTTGGTACAAGAATGGCTGATTCACAGACTCTGCTCCTCCTCCTCTGTATGTTATATCTACAGTAGATGATCAAATTCTCATTAACACAGAGGAAAGTACAGCCTGACACCTGCAAAGTGTTTTCAAATATCACTGCTTAATGTCTCTTGGCAATGCTGGTTTGTAACAAGAAGCCAAATAGTGGTGCAGCCAAGGATGAGTTTCATGAGATCTCTATCTCCAGGCAATTTAACTTGGACACAACAGACTTGGAATGCAGCTTCACTTTTCTCTGTTGCCCTGTGCTTGCTCCCATTTCACTCATTTCAGCGTCCCTTTTTTTCCTGTTCAGCATGGACTTCCCTCACTGTTGCTTCTCAGCCTCTCACCTTCATCTTCCAGAAGAAGAGACTGGGCCCTTTACAAAGCTAATCTCACTGACTGAAAGAATAAGGTGGCTGTTTCTGTTATTGCTACATTTAAAGGACATATTCTGTTCTTGAAATTCATGCTGTTCAGGTAGGCATGATCAATGGCTGAGATTTTATCTCTTGGTTTAAGCTGAATCAGGCACAGCAATTAGGGATATCGGGGTTTTGATAAGCACCTAGAGAGAGATCTTAATTGACAATGGCCTTTCTTATTAAACTAAGATATACAGTAGTGTTAGCTGTCTCAACTGGCATTTAATACATCCCACTATTTATAATATTGCATATTTACAGCTTTGGGGAGTTTTGGCAGTTTCAACAGTCTCTAGTGCTTTCACTTCCTGTTCTAGTCAATGCGTGGAAGATGTTATTTGATCACTTTCCAGTCAAGAAATGGCAGCATTCAAAAAAAGTGAGTTCTGCACTGTGCTATCAGTGCAGCTTTTATACCATACAAGTTAATCTTGTGAAGCATCTTGGAGGTTTTGATCAGTCTAAAATACACCACATTGGCTTGAAATAGGACTTTGAAATTTTATCTCTGAGTTCTAAATGAGATAGTAATAAAAGCTTCTCCAGCTCTTTAATAATGAATAGAGTTATGCCATTTTATCTGCATAGAAATACAGTAAATGAAATCAAAGCAGCATAGACACAACTGTTACATTTTCAAAACTGCTAAGACAGCTCTGTGTACACTCCAATATTTTTTGCTATACATATTTACTGCAGAAATATTGCATGCTATATTGCCTTTTCAAACAGAGTCCTTGCTGCTGCATTTACTGAACTCATACCTTATTAATGCTCCCATTGAATTTAGGATCAGAAAGGTCAATCCTGAAGCATTTGACAACTTTGGCAATGATTCATGTCTTTGATCTTATATTTTGTCATGTAATTAGTGCCAGTGAAGGTCCCACGGGTCCTTGCAGTTGCATACAAATGGAACAGGCACCTTGATTGCATTCAGTATAACCTGGGCTTGCCAAGTCTCAGCATCCCAGTTCTATGCATATGAATGTTTAGACTCCAACTTTGTCTCTTAATTCATGTACCTGCATATTGTAGTCTAGCATCTGGAAATATAAATGACCTTTTGGAGACTGAAGTTTTGCTGCAGTTTGTTGTTGACTTTCTATTGCTAGGTGGATATATAAACCCAGAGCGATTTTCTGTTTGTTTCTACCTAATTAGAAAGAAAAACATTAATCTGTCCAAAGCAAGTCAGTATAAGTTACAGGTCAACATTTTTCTCTGCCCCTAGTAAGAATGATGATAGAAGAGATAACGTAATATCTCTGCACCCTAACAACCACTGCCAGAAGAGTCTATTATCATTAGCAACACCAGCACCACATTTCATATCCCTCACTGCTTTCTTCCCTTTGAAGGATTGAGCTCTTTCATCTGAGTGTACATAAATAGTAATAAATAGCAGGCCAGATTTCTGCTCTGTGGACTTTTCTCTGATCTGTGCTGATCCCTGGTCTGGGCTGGCAGTCTCTACTCTTTACTGCATCTTTTTCCCCAGCACAGCAACAAGTAAAATTGGTGTTTCCCAGCCTACCCCCACTGAGCAGGCTCTGGGCACCCACAGCAGGGAGGCTTTGGTGGAGGCTGATACAAGGCTTCCTCAGAACCACAGAGCACGTTTCATCCCTAATAGTGGTTCATGCCTCGGCTACATGAAAGCTTTATTTTTAGAAAGCTGCCACTTTTGGAATCAAAAGGTTTTTGCTCTGATTAGTTCACATGAAATATATTTATATGGTAATATTCCTTGTGGGAAATGCTGCTGAGAAAAAAAAAAAACAACATTCAGGTGAAATATCAGTCCTTGGCAGACACTTGTTTAAATAGGTCTGGGTTTTGGTCCTCTTTCTTAAACAAATGAGTACAATTATTAAAGGACGTAAACCTTCATATGAGAATTGCCATTTTGTTGGGAGCCTGGTTTTCAAGGGAAGAACTTATAAAATGTGTTTGTTCATGCCTAACTTCAAAATTGACTCTGTAATGTTCAAAAAAACCTACAAATTTGCTATGAAAGTTAAAGAGAATTCCTTTTTTTTTTTTTTTTTTTTTTAGAATGCAAAGTCCTGAAAAAAATGCTTCCATAATAATCTTGGATTTCAAGTAGTGGGAGTGGAATAGGCTTGCATAAAGTCAATAAATTTCTCGAAAATTCTTAAAACAGATCAAAAAGCATGGGTTTTGGTTCAGTTTTTGTGGGGTTTTTGATTTGGTTTACTTTTTTTGTGGTGGTGTTGTTGTTTTTCTTGTTGTTGCTTTGTTTGTTTGTTTGGGTTTTTTTAATAAAATATCTCACTTTACTAAGCCTGTCTGCATGGAAAGAACCTGGTGTATATTTTTTGAAAGTTTAGTGCTGACTTTGTTATGAGTCTGTTTGTGAACATGTGGCATGGCTAAGTTGTGATAAATTTGGTAAGACTAAACAATAGATTGTAAGTATCTTAATATTGACAAAAGAGCTAATAGATTTTCCTCTGCTTTAGAAAGACAAGAAAATGAACTAGCCTTAAATGAAACATCTGGGTATTCATGACAGTTTTGTGAGTGAACCAAAATCTTGATGTGGCCTTTTCCCTCCCTTTGTTACTGTTGCATTCAAAAAGAATCTGCCTACAATAAATTACCATTATTGCTGCTTTGCTCTTACATAAATCTTTTTCTCCAAGGTGCTCTTGATACTTTACTAGCTTACATGAATCAAACCTTTTGTGATCCTCAGGAGGTAAAAAACTACCCAAACACTTGAAACTCTCTGTCTGAAGAAAATGTCAAAGATTCTGCAATGACAGAAGCTTCTTCCAGTGTTTCTGACCTTATCACACGTTTTTTGAAAAAGCTGCCATGCTTCCATTTAAAACCTGAAAAACAAATTAACACATTCCATGCAAATATCAGTGAACTAGAAATTGTGTGTATCACATTTTTCCAAGCAATTCAATAAAACATAATTTTTATATATTAATGCTTTCAAGTGGATACGCTCTATGCCCATCTCCTCTGATACACACCAGAGAAAATAATTCTTCCTGGATAATAATAATAATTCACTAACAACTGGTCTGAAGTATTAGATTAATCAACCAGACAATAACTACCACATGTATTTCTACTTTATATTGCTGTTTAGCCAAGTACTTAGGCACATATAAATCACATCTCATTCCAGAGCTAAGTACATGATTAAATGCTTTGCTGAATGGAGATGGACTGCTGAAACAAGACACTGGGCAGTATTTCAGATCCTGACATCAGTCAGTATCTTATCCTCCAAGGATCCAAATAGAGATATCCATTAACTTTATGGCCTTTTGAATCAGTCTTACAATATGCAGAGTTTTTTGGTATTTTTGAGTTATTTTAGTCAATTGAGAAAAAGAATTCATATAGTTTGAAATTTCTGCCACAATTTTAACAAAATAGTGGGCTTCTCTTCTGGGATGCCACATCATTTAGTTGCTAACCCATTTTTTTCCTGGAGTCTGTAGCAAACAGATTTTTTATGCTGGAGCCAGTCTTTTCTCAGCCAGCAAACTAATTGTCACTACTTACCACAACAAAGAGGGTGAAGTAAAGGAAAGATGTTCTCTTAGAAGAAAAAAAGAAGTGCTATTTTCCCTCCACACAGCTTTTGTTTAAAATGAAAATATGCTGACCAAAGAAATCCATTTCATAAACTTTACCAACACATAACAGTAAGTTGTGACATCAACCCTTAGGTAAAATTTCTCTACCTGCTACCTACCTTAAAGCTATCAATGATATTAAATTTTATGAAGTTAAACCTTTTTCCATTACTCTGTCCTGGGGGATTGTTTAAACTGTCACCTCACATAGCTAAAAGAGGGAAAGGCAAGAATTCACTCATATATCAATGAACAAACTTGTTAGCATATTATGATTTTATTTGTATCACAGAAACTTCAATCTCATTTAAAAATAAAATAGAGAGCTGAAGAGGAAATATAAGGATGGGCATAACCTTGGTTATCCTTGAAATTCAATTCTGTTAAACACAAATCCTCAGATTACCTTTGCAGCTTTGAACACGTTACCAATCCTGTTTGTTCAATAAAGCACTCTTCATTCTTTTTATTTCTTTATAAAACAACAGATTATTCAGACACCATCCCTAAATTATTAAATGATTTATGGTAATAACCATGTATTAAACATCTTGCAAATTCCTCAAAATGCTGTTTTCCTGACATATTTCTTTAGCAGTACGAAATCCAAATGTGACAAGGAATAAAGCCCTTTGATGTAAAGAGCTGGTCCTATAGTCAGATCCCCACTGGGCAGATGGTTATTTTTAATAGTCTGACCTAATTTCTTAGTAGTGAACCAGGGATAACACAAAGCCCTATGGTGGAAGTGGTCTATTGTGTTGAAGTAACATTAGAGAACACTAGATATTCATAACAGCAACATTTTGCTCATCTGCGTCCAGTCTTAACAAAGCCCACAAACATTTACTGTCACAACAGGTAAGGCTTCTGAAGATGAAAAGACTTATTATGATTGACCTATCATATGATATCAAGCCAAAACAGACATCTTTAGGAGCTGAGGTATGCCTTCAGAAAGTGTTTTCTCTATGACTAGTGAGTTACCGCTGATTTTCTTTGCAACATTTTTCTTGCTTTTTTTCTCTTTCCTCATAAACTTTACAAAAACTGAAGGCATGTAAATCACATTCTCTCTTTTTACCTTCTTATCTTTCTTCCATTCTCATTACCTTGGTTCTTCTTCCATGTTTCATTTGACCTTTCCAGAACTACTAAGATCAGAAGCTGTTAATCGGTCTTAGTGAAAGGAAGAAATACAGATTACAGTTTTCAAGGGCCTAAAACCTATTTTTGTTCCTATTGAATTCAGTGCTCACTTTAATTTGAGCTAAAGTTAAGAGGAGCACCTAGATCACAACAAACAGACAACAGAAAGCTGCTATTTCAATGCCAAACAACTGCCATTCCTGAAAAAAAACAAGCCCAACAAAATACACACACAAAAATAAAAAATAAAATGGAGAAGAAATTTTATACAGTACTAGTTACATTTCAGCTTTGCTTTCAGTAGCTCTGCACAGCAGCAGATGGGAAATGCATTTATAATGAAAACTAGTAAACTTTTCATCCTGAAATTAATTTAAAATTTGCCAAGGACAAAATCAATGATCTACAGCCAGCTGTGTGTTAGCTAAAAAATAAGTTTATAGACCCTGTGATCAAATACAAGCAGGCTGCATCCACGTCTTTGATGGAGCATAAGAAAAGTACAGTTCTAACACACCGTGGTGCCCTGTCAGAATAAGGGCTGTTTCCTCCAAATGGATATATTTGTACATTTGCAATGTGTATTGGTCAGTTCACCACAGACACAGTACTCAGCATTCTTCTTGTTTTGAAAGCGAAGCTAAAGTCTAGTGGTTTCCAACCTTATTTAGCTATGTTTTTGTAAACTGTTCAGAGAAAATAACATTCTAATCTCATGAAGTCGCTGTTCAGTTACCATGACTGATCTTGCTAATAGTCATCCTGCATGCACCACACACCAAACTGAAATAGAGGGTAAGACTTCTGCATATTCTATAATGGCATGGTACTCCATTGTTTTACAACAATATGAAAACAAGCTATGAGAAAATACAGTCAATGAGTTTCCCTCTCTTTACTGAAAACCCCAACATAAGGAGTCAATACCTGTTCATGTGTAGATTGTAACAGTAGAAGCAAACACTTTGTCTCCTTCCAAACGCCAGTTGTGCATCTTCTCTAGGACACTTAAAAGAGAATATGCACTGAACGACCTCGAAATACCTACTTATTGCACAGTGTCAAGCCTTGAAGATGCCTGCAGGTGTAGGCAGCGAATGAAATTGTTTCCGCGTAAATAATGTCTTAGAGAGAAATATGTCTTTCATATGAGAAGTTAAGGGGCTTTATGTTAACAAGCACACTATGACTGAAGATAGCATTTTTGATATTAACAGAAAACTACTCATTCATTTCACTGTAAGAATTGTATCTGAAGAGATATCTCAAAAGTCTAGAAATCTTCAGGTGGATGTAAGAGTCTCACATTAAAAAAATAAATTAGGCAAGGGACTGCAAGAGGGAAGGCTCCCTAATCAATATGGCACCCACTCCTGGGTGAACACTAGTTTTTATGTGTGTCTATTTCTACTCTCATTTCCATTTGTTTATTCTATCTTGATTATACTCTTTTATGGCCAGAATTTTTTTCTCAATATATATTTTAAGTAGTAGGTCTAAAATCTCAATTGTCAGTGTCAAAGGCTTAATCTAATATGTATAATAAAACACCAGTCTCATATTTCAGTGCAATATAGTGGAAATTTACTGTACTTTTAATGCTGAAGTGACTCAAGGATCTCTCAGGCAAGAAATCCTATAACACCATAAGTGGAAGTCCAATTAACAAATCTACAGCTTCATTTCTTCACAAAGTGGAAGGAATAGTCACCATGATTTGGTTTGCATGTAGAAGAGCATACGCCTCTGGCAGCTGTTTCAGTGTCTCTTGGGGAATCTTTCATCCAGCCAGTTTTACCTCTTCCTACCTGTACTCCCAGACAGGCATCTTTTATACAATTTCACATGGATCAGTTGTATATGCAGTGTAATTCAAATATTTCATCTTTCTTAGGAGTAAAATTTTTTACGTATTTTTGGGAATATGCAACATATGCCCAAATACACTCATATGTTTACAGTTAAGCCTATGCTCAAGGACCTTGAAAAAGTACTGTTGGTCAGTCTACAAAGGCAGAAGCAATATTAGATATCATATGAAAAAAAAAAGTATTCAACTGGGACATGCCATATAAATACCATCACATGAATTGCTTTCCTATACACAATTTTTTTAAACATTTCCTCTCAAAAATTAATGTGCATTGAAACAATCAAAATCCGGGTTCCACAGACACTTGAATCTTTCTGTTATCATGTCAAATAAATGAAATGTGCTTGAATTATATATTTTCTGTTAATACTGTAACTCATTCTTTAACCATGGGAGGTCTTTCCAATATCTAAGTATAATTTGTTTTTAACAGCATGAGACTTTTTCTTCCCCTTTGTGATTTTTCTTTATACATATTATTATTATTTGATTTATACAGCAATGCTCCCTATGTGCTCATGGTGTTTCAAGAAATTCAACAGAGTCAAACTAAAAGGCAAGAAACTTGAATTGTTTGTAAAAGAGAAATCTCTTAATGCAGTCTCTAGAAAGGGAAATGAACAGCAGCAGGATTCCCTTGGGTGTAGATTTTTGAGGCAAAGGTCACAAATGTTTTCATTTGCAGAACTCTTGATCATCAAATCACACTGAGGACGATGTGAAATGCAAGCATTCAACACAGTAAAAATCTACATCATATATATGCCAATAATCAGAAATGAGAAGAGGTGAAAAATTCTATCAAAGTACAGATAATACAAGAAAAAAAAGTATCACAGAGCAAAAAAACACCAAAAGCAGTAGAGAATATACAAAACCAATGTCTGAAAATCAAAGGAGCTGAGACCTGAATGGGTGAAGGGTTTGGTTTGAATGCAAGTCTCACTTTCAAGAATATCTTTTGGAGACTAACAGGAAAAAAATTGAATAATTGCTACTAAAGAGATAAACATTAATTTTGAACTGAATGGAGAATTTAAGACTTTCTCACAGAAATAGCTGCCTACTCCTTCAGTTCTATGTTGTGTTTTCCATGATAAAATGGAGTACTTAAAATAGCATCTTTCCAAATGAGTTTGAAATGAAATGAAAACAAGAAATCTTTCAGACCTCTTAATTTAGAAAGGCTGACATTGTTATAAATACAGCACTAATTTTTCAATATGTCCTCTTAACTTAAAATGTATTTTCCAAAAATTTCATTATGGAATGTTCAGTTCAACAGTAACCTGAAAGTAGATATCACTAATGAAACTACAAGCTTAAAAGCCATGTTATCTGGCCTGATAAACCACATCTTCATCACTTTTGACAACAGACCAATTAGTTAACTAATTTATGTATTTGTTTTCTGTGAAACCTGACCTGTCTTGTGCCTTGTTCCTGCCTTTAGCATATGCTTGGCTGCCCTGTTCTGTTCCAATCTTAATTTGTAAATTTGTCCTGTTTTAAAATACTGGGTATAGTGGGATCTGGGTTAGACATAGTGGCTTTTATTCCACAAGTATAAAGATAAAAATAATCATTAATTATAGCTTTAATGAAGACATTTATTTGATATGCAAAGCTTGGCAAGATGGTACACTGTGAAGTATTTTTAATTCTCTGTTAACTGTTTTGATCCCTACTAAGTCTATGTGCTTTATCTACATAAGTGGTACTCCTGGAGCAGATTTTAAATGCCTAGCTTTCTAAGACAAGGTTATGAAATTTTGCATTCCCATAATGTATGCTCTTCTTTCCTTTTCATTTAAAAAGAAGAACCGAACCATGAAGCCCTGACTGTGATAAATGTTCCATGCTAATCAACACAAGAAAACAAAACAAAACAAAAACTCTTAGTAAGAGATATATGGAGAAAATAACAAGTAATGACCGCTTGTCGTGACAGCAGGATAGCACAACATAAAACACATATTTGATATGTAAAACAGGAACTCTGAACGATATGTTTTTTCATGGCCTGAAGCATTCTCTGTTCATCTCATCAAAGTATTTTAAACACCCATTAAATTCTATCTTGAAGTATTTTTCATCCACTCAGAATTTCTTGATGCAAATTTTCTATTTCAGCCAGGGTTCTGATGAACCCATTCTCTTCCATCATATACAAACTGGTAGCTTTTTATTATGTAGCAGATACTGAATAGGAATACTTGGTGGATGTGTCTGAAGAGCTTCTCAGAAATCTAAGCTACTCTGTTAGTTTTTAAAAAGTTTTTTTCCAGAAATAGCTGTTTTCTTTATTGTCCGAATATTTTAAACATGTTCATTCTTTTTCTTAAGGAGAGAAGATAAAATTCCTCTTTCTGCAATTTTAAAATACCCAGGAGGATATTTTAAAATAAAAAGCATTGTGCTTAACTAAGTAGTGGAAGTGGACAGCAGAGTAGATGAATAACAAAAACCCTATTCTCCCTTCCTATTTGCCTTGTTTTCCTTAGAATGTTGGAGAAGAAAACAGACTGCTTTTGATGATTTGAAATTTTCTGTATTACATAATTTTCTCTCCGAACAATAGAAACGCACACAGCTTTCATAGAAGAGACTATCTACTTTAAATACTGCAGTAATAAGATTATTGGCTGGATTTGAATTTACTTGTCAGTTGTAGCATGATAGGACAGCTGCACAAATTATGAGCATAGACTGTTCTCTACCAAAGCCTATGCAGAGATTTATAAGAAGCAGGATGCCAGCTGAGTCACTCCCAAAGGCTTCCACTGATGCATATTGTCATTGTGCAGCAAAAACCTCAACTACAACAGCAATTGTTTACTTACAATGCAACCCTTATCAACAGGAATCAGCCAGGCCACAAGAGAAGAGGAATGGTGAACAGGGAACCACTGACACTATTTGAGATGCTATTTGGTCATCTCAAGGAAAGAGAGGAGCCCTTACTGAGTGGGACTGAAAGCAACATCTGGAGAAACTGGAATGGATTATTTTAATTCAAGATAATTTTGTGCCTCAAAGACTCTTTTAGGGCCATCCAACAACCCTAAATAAAGTGATACTTGTGTGTATGGCTCTCAGCTCTGCTAAGCTCAGCCCTATCTGGATCTTTAGTCAGTAATTTAACTGTGTTTTTGCAAGACTTATTTTCATTCCCTTTAGATACAAGTCTCACTGAGAAGCACTTTATTAAAATCGCCCTGGTTTTTTAATGATTTGAAAATATTTCAGTAATAACCAAATTATCCCAACTTTTTCCCCATGTTCTTCTATAAGTTATCAACATTTCCTGCTGCTACATAAAAAGTCAATCAAAAATATCAAACAAAGGTCTCTGTTGGACATAGAACTGCACTGACAATCAGTTGTGTCTAGGTACATTGAGTACAGGGAGTGTTGAAAATGCCTATTTGTGGCAGCAGCTGAACTGAGTTTGAGCTTTCCCCTTCCCATATCTAGTGTGTCCCCCACTTTTAAATCATGCATAATAGCATATTTTTCACACATAACTATTACTGCTGCAGGTAATTCAATTTCTTCTACACAATATAATTATCACTGGAGGAAACAAGAGAGGAAAGGTACCATTCTATCTAATTTTCTATAGCTTCCTCATCCAGAACATACACCTTCCCACCCCCTAAGCACAATGCTGTATATTGTATTTTGTGTCACTGGTCACAGGACACAATAAGTCTCATTTCTTCATACCTCTCTCTTCTGTAACCATGGTATATAAATCACAGCAGAGTTGCTAACAGTGTGTGACTGACAATCTTATTTGATAGACAATCTGTGATCCTTTCAGCCTTTTACTAATAAGCTCATTAGGATAGAAGAGCTGAAAATACTTTCTGGGATATAGCAATGAACCTCAGCAAATTCAGTGCATGTCCGACCATTCAAACTTTAGAGAATCAATCTTTCTTCAATCAAAACTTTGTCAGGTTCTGCTGAATGTCTTCAGAAGGTTGCCCTGTTTTGGTTTTGGGGTTTTTTGGTTTCTTTTTTTTCTTTTTTCTTCTCTCACTGTCTCTGGTTTTTGGGGGTTTTGTGTTTTGTTTTTTTTTTTTTAAATTATGATTACCTATACAAACCCTAAAATCCTTACAAAATAACTTATGTCAAGGTGAAATGGTTTTAAATATAAAAAATATATAATAAATTATTAAATATAATAAATATATTTTTTTTATTTTCCAGGTTTAGTTTTGGTAAACCTTTTAGAAGATTTTAGCTGGTTTTTTTTAAATATAACCTTACTATGGACGAACTTTTAAAAAGCATTAATGCTAAGAAAAGCCTTAAAATACCTGCAGCCTAGTGACACTGGCATTTAGATTGAGGTTTCCAAAATGCAAATGCAACTACTTGATCAGTGTCTGAATAAGCTACTTCATATTTCCCCTTCATATTCTGAGTGTGGTCAGACATGTACTGAATAAAAATTCTATTTGAAACACAAGCACATTTTGAGGCCTCGAAGTAAATTTGAAAAAAAAAAAAAAACTCTAAAAATAGCAGTGAAGAATTCTGTCTGTCATAAGAAGAAAAGGAAGTCAGCATATCAATATTGTAATAAATATTTCAAAGGTGATCTCTTCCCAGATTAATCAGTATCTTAAATGACCAATATGATTGACAACTTACTGACTGAGCAATACTGATGTGACAGAAACCACAAATATGTTCCAGGGAACAGGGCAGGCTAGTTTGTAAGTAGATTTCTTCCTATTTCACAGGGAACTCTATTGTTTAGCTGTTTGGGAAAACTGCATCTCATGGGACTGCAGTCTCTTTCTTGCGCTATAGAGTGGTCGTCATGCTTTTTCATGTGGCTGAAAACTGTCTTAAAAGGTCAAGGACTACATCAAATATTTTTTTGCTGTTAGCCAAAACACTGTCCATAGATGTAGATGTCCTTCTCAATAAATCCAAATCACTATAAAGGAATTGCAAAACTGTGCTTTTCTTTACTTTGTTTTGGTTACTTCTTTTTAATTCATCTTTGCCTGATTTTCCTATTTCATTCTCCTGGATTGTTTTTATCTTTGCCATCCTCCTTTTTCCTGCACTTTTAATTTTTTTTTCCTTTCTATGGGTTCCATAAAATTTTCTCCTGGGAGAGGAGAATGTCTCCTCCTGGGTTTTCCTTTTTATTCTACTGCTGCACCCTGAGCTTTCTTTTTATTATACACCCTTACAGTTCCTATAGCCACTTCAGGCCCCTGCTTGCATTAAACATCCCTTCACTCTTCCAACCCTCTTCCATCTGACACTGAAGTTTCTCCTCTTTCAACCACAATAGTAGATATATCTCAATAATGATTATGAGGAAAGAGAGAGAAGCTGCAGGTTTTTTGTAACAAAACTACAAACTCGTAGCCAGTCATGTAGAGTAACAATATCATCAAGCATCAATGAGGAGCAGTAAGGAATCAATATAGATAGTGAAAGCAAAGAGTTAGACAACTGCCTGCCTCTGGCAATACATACAGATGCCAGGATTAGACTGTAACAACTTGATTGATGGCTGGGTAGTCTATGTCATTCCTTTATCTTCTTTCTTCCCCCCTCCCCCTTTTTTATTCCTTTAAAATTCTTTCCCCCATTTAGCATCCATACTTTTCCTCATTCAGGGGAAGACTCTGAGAAGGGTCAATATCACAAAATGCTGTTTATTTTAACTGTGTCACAGAAAACCATTGCCTTATTCCTTGTGGTAAAGGATAAGATAAAGATGACCTACTATGACAACAAATTTGGGACAGTTTGAGGCTGAGTAAAAAACTCCAGGGGATCAATGCAGAAGTCCTTTACTCTTATGGTCACCTAAACCCTGACAGCAAAATTGCTCACACAAATCACCTTAGGCAGCTACATATATTCGGATCTCATTATGACCCTCTTTCCACGGATTATTTTGGTTACTTTGGAGATACGGCCTCCATATCTCCTGTGCTCTCTTTGTGCCTGATGGACCTCTAACTCTTCTTGGCACAGAGGCCCAGTTTTAGCATGGTCAGCACATGTCAGACACATTATTCTATAGTCAGGCAGATAGTGAGAAATAGGGTGGCTCTAGTTGCTCCTGGAACATGATTAACCACTGCCTGTCCATGAATAAGTGCTGTCCTCATTCTTTCCTTTGCACTTTCACTTATGTCAAGGGGGAAACTTTTCAAAAAATATCCACTTCCTCATATCACTCAATCACTCAGCTGTGCAGTCCAAGGTAGTCCCCTAATTCTTTGTTGCCAAAGGGTAAGATTCAGGCTATCCACTTCAGTATCTAAAATTAACAAGTCAGGGAACAGGCTAAGATGGTTGTGTGCTGTGCAAAGAGAGGAACTCACTCTTAGGACAATTCTCCAGAAAACATGAAGTACTGGAAAGCCTGCAGGCAACCACTAAGTATCACCAGCTCAAATGCTGTACTTCAGATAGAAAAAGAAACGTACAGAGCCACAAAGGATTCCACAGAGCATCTCTGAAATGATAAATTACTGTGTCCTTTACTTTCACACTGCTTTGCACCTAAGCTGGAGCAGCCTGCCTAGGATATCTAGGTATTACCCTAAATGATCACTGGATCAGTTCATTGTAAGGCAAGGATAAAGGGATTCTCATCAATATGTCAGTAAAAGTTTACATTTTCAGAAACTACCTTAGATGCAAGACATCCTCTTTGTCTGATTGTTGCAGTGCATGTGCAAATTATTTGTTGGAGGTATAAAACCATTTTACAAAATGATTTCTGCTAATTAAATAAGAAAGGCAGCTGCTAGAAAAGAAGGGAGTGCAACCTTTCTCAGGCCAATCAAGCTCTTACCTACAAGAGATTATTGCCAGGGGCATGAAATTGTTTATAATTGTGCCTCATTTTAATTTATACTTTGAAGCCTGCAAGAGAGGCACATTTATTTTTTTGTTAATTACTAATAACGAGTATTCCCTTGACATGAAGATATTATACTGGGTCCCGTTTTGCCAAAATGTAAATTGAACTTTATTTTAAAATCTCTAATTAATCATGTAGTTTTAGAATACAGTTGTGTATTTCCTTTTAACTTGCAATCTTATCATTAGTATATAATGCTAATTATTGTTACCTAAAATTTAGATATTGTAATTGGACGCACAAAGTGCAAACAAGTTACTGATAAAATATCTTACAGGTCACACAAAACCAATCTCATGCCAATTAATTAAAGCTCACAAATTGCAGGCAGAGGAATAACTTGATTTAAATGATAAAATAGGAACAAAGACAAGAAACACAAATAATCAGCAGGATCTATTACTGCATTGTGTCTCACTGAGACACAGATTAAAACAGTTAAAACAATCGGTTCTCTTCCAAATGTTAATGTACACCAAACAAAAGACAGGATACCACAGCAGTTAAGAAGCCCCTAATCTGACTGATTACTATTAAGATTCTTTACAGTTTGAAATGGTACTTTCCTTTTTTGATGAATGACCCAGCAATTAAAGAAATGCTTGTCCTACTCTCATCCAATTTAATGGCAGAA
The DNA here is from genome assembly GCF_029207755.1 of Chamaea fasciata. Taxonomy (NCBI): domain Eukaryota; kingdom Metazoa; phylum Chordata; class Aves; order Passeriformes; family Sylviidae; genus Chamaea; species Chamaea fasciata. The sequence goes on along the minus strand of NW_027094086.1, from coordinate 54,535,071 downwards.
ATGTTTATAGACTGAAGAAGTTGTGCAGGAAAGCAAGAAGTCATTAATGAAAATTTTATCCCTGTAAGTCATAGCACATTGTGGGTCTGGACATGAAAAAAGCCAGTTGAAAGTGTATGGATCAAAATAAACAGGAACAGCAACATGGTGATGTTGTGATGTGATTCTACTGGCTGTCTGATCTAGAAGAAAAGGCCTTCTACAAACTACTGGAGTGAACTTCTCATTCACAAGTCCTGGTGATTATAAATTTGGAAGAAATAAACACAAGGTGCGTGCTTGGACTGCATATGACTGCCCAGAAAAGAACTTAATAGAAAACGGTCCGCTGTCCTGGTGAACTGCAAGTTGACTGTGAGCCATGTGTCTTGCAGAAAAGATGACCAACAGTATACTGAGCTGCATTAGGAAAAGTTTTGCCAGAAAGTTGAAAGGAGTCATTGTTCCCCTCTGCTGAGATCTACTGAAAAGTGTCTGGACTTTTGGGTCCAGTTCATGTCTCCCCAGTACAAGAGACAGAGAGATACATGAAAATAGTGGAGCACATCTAACAAAATGGGCCGTGAAGAAGATCAAGACCTTGGAGCATCAGTCATATGAGAGTCTGAGAGAAGCAGGGCTGTTCATCCTAAACAGGAGAAAGCTCAGGGGAATCCTACCAATGTATATATATAAACTATACAAAGTATGAATAACTGATGGGACAAAATTAATTAGAAGGATTCACTCTTGCATGATGTGCATTGAAAAGACAAATGTCAAGGGACACAATCTGCAATACAAGAAAAATTGACTTAAATATAAGAAACAGTTGTTTTACTTTGGGAGTGGTCAAACTCTGGAACAGGTTATCATTAATTTTGTGGAGTTTCCATCAATGGATATTTAAAACTCAGCTGGACACAGTATTGGGCAAACTACTTTAGCTGACCCCGCTTGAGCAGCACCATTGGACTAAACATTCTCCAGAGGTGCCTTTCAGCCTCAACATTCATGTGATTATGACTTTATGAGAAGAACTAACCAGGAAACCATTGTGTCATCTAAATTATGACGCAGTTTTATATTGAGCTTGCAGTATACATCAAAAACAGATAAGTGCTTTGATAAGCAAAGCTACTTTTTCGAGTTTGGAGAAAAGTTTGCAAAATTAAACTAATTTGTATTCATACAACGAGGGAACTGATCATGTTAATAACAGTCTCAAAACTGAAACTACAGTACTAACAGTGCAAACAAGCTACTGAAAATTAGACAAAAATGGATAACTGTCATTTGTAGGAATATGGACCAGGTTTACACATTCACAACACACAATGAAACCGCACAAAATTATGTAAACACATTCCTAGTTAGGCCATCTGGTCTGTATCTGCTGCCTCTGTGTTTGTTGACATGGGGTACCAGCACATGGAAGACTGGCTGATATTTATAAAATGTTTTTATCAAGTACAATCCTGCTATAATTAGAGCAACACATAGTACATAGGGATAAATCAGAGTCAACTCTGGCATTTCCTAATATTCACATCCTAATTATTGGAAATCTGATTTCATTAATTTTAAATAGATAGTCATGGATATTTTTCACATTTCAAACAGATTAATTGCACATTGTATTCTTGAGATTAATATGCATCTGAGCATTTTTTTTTATGGGTCTTTTTATAATAATATTGTATGGGGTGTTTCAGAAGAATGATGTGAAATTTGTACCAGTAAAACTGAGATTAATTTCAACATCTTTAAGCAGGTGTTTCCAAAAGTCAAACATTAGTTCTCAAAGTGCAAAGTCATCTATAGAATAGAAACACTTCTGAGAAAAGGAAGCAGAAACATAGCCATTAGAAAGAATCACTGACAGTATAATGAGCACCTTGTGGAAATGATAAGGCATGTGGGATTCCATCACACAGGAAAAAGATCGGAGTTCTGTCCAGCTCTAATAATTCACAGCTCAGAAATTGATGTATGACTGATGCCACAACATGGTAAGATAATAAATGTGGATTTTGTTTCAATAGGTGTTGGGTTTTTTACCCCAGTAAAAACCTAAGTGTCTGAGATGAGTATATCTGCTAAAACCTGATTGGCGCAGTAACTCGGCTCTAAAGTACATCCATTTATAAATATTTTTTAAATAAAAATAACCTGAAGCAAACACAAAACATCTATTAAGATGTGAAGCAGGGTGCTTGATTCTAAATGAATGAATTCATAGAGAAGAGTGCTTCAAAAGAGGAATAGAAATTTAAGCACTGCCAAATGTAGGCACCAACAATGTGAAAAGACCATTGGTTTTTATAAGAGGCCAAGCACTTTCTTCTTATTTTACATCTGCCCGTGAAACTGCTTTTTTAACAGTTAGAAGAAGAATTTGGCCCGGTTGATCCCAAAAACATTTATGATTTCAAGACTTGGCAGATTTGGTAGAACACTTGAAAGGGTCAATATTTTTTGGATTGTAAGTCTGAATCAAACATCCCAATTTTACCTGCTCTACGTAAGTCCTTATTTAACACAGTGGAACAGCACCCATGCCCCTATTAGTAAAGTGTCCAAAACTACCTCTAAATGCTCTCTTATGCATTTAAAAGATGTTTGGAGGAGAGAATTGTCAAGGTCATTTGTGCTGATATTATCTTATTAATTTTATTTTTGTTCTGTAAATACTCTATTCCACACACTGAAGAAATTAGAGAAAAGCAAAAAAACACTATATGTAGCAATAATACTGAGCTAATTTCCTGCTGGTTCAAGTCTAATGGACTCATCTTAAGTATCACATCAGGGAAATAGATTCATCTCTTTATAAACTGCAATCCCTGGCCAAGGGATTTACATTTCTAAAATAATCTCATTGAAATAAAGACTGCAGTAATGTTTTAAATGATGCACAAACAAAAGAAATCCAGGGTTCATGCAGCATCACTAGTACCCTTGCTCTCAATGGAACCCCTGTGCCCAGGTGTTGTTTCAGCCCCAGTAATTCTTCCGGCAAAGCCAGTTTTCTGAGTTCATGAAAAGTGAAAACACATGGGGATAAGTTAGGAACACAGGGACAGCCCTGCTCTGAATTGTGCTTTAGCTGCCTTAAATTACAGCCATAACAATACACAAGCAGTCTAACACTGTCAGTGTGGGATTTGGGCAGCAGGCTTAGTTTACTGTTGACAAATATGGTACTTGAGTCTGAACCATTTATCCTGGGATAGAGCACAATATAAAAGGTTGTTGACTAGAAACCCTGAATAATTCATTGCCTATGCTTACTTTCCAGTAAGCTAGTATGTTCCATATTAGATCAAACTTCCTCATATGGCAGAATGCTGTCATCTAGAATGACTGGAAATTTTTTTTTTGCTACTCTCTTAGTTTGAATTGAGTTCTAAAGAGGAGTACTAAAGGGCAGAGCTAACAGGGATACTCTCTGATAATGATCCTAGCAGTGCGAAATTCACATAGATGGCTAAAGACAAATAAGTCTTGTTTTATGGCAAAGGAAAGAGACTGGAAATGCTTTGTGTTTTATCTGTGTTCATTGCAGGCCTCATGAGGAAGAAGTCACTTTGTGTGAATGGCACAGAGCTCAGATGCTGTAGGAGGGTCTTCACCCTGGAGCACTTACCCCTCCTTATACCCAACCTGTATATTTTGGTGTGGATGTATCACAGGCATAGCCCAAAATGTAGTAATTTTTGAAAGACAGAGGTAATTTATTAGTGCTACAAATATTCACACTAGATATTTGCAACAAGTAAAAAGGCATGTTTCTTATAAAATACAGTGAGAGTGCTTTTATTTTCTTGCCTTGCAGAACAACCTTACCATTCTATAAGGGTACTAACAAATTAATTCAACAGGACTAAAGAAATAAAAGTATTCATTCAATGCCAAGCTGTCTTTGTATTCCTTTCCCTGTAAATTACCTCGAAGGAAAAAAGTGATTATTTTTAAGTTTCTCTAGCTGACAAAGCACGCTAACATAACATCTAATATAAAAATAGTAAAAAAGTTGTCTTTACATTTCATGATCCCTAATTATCTGACCTTTTCACAGGAAGTTACTATGACAAACACACATTTTCTGAGCATGCTTTTTGCAGGGTGGACTTTTAAATTTGCTTAAATCAAGTAACTACCTCTTTGAAGTAGCTATTTTACAACAATTGCTGCTGACTGAAATCCCTCTTGTTTTAGCCGGAAAGAATTTAAAAGTTCAGGTTTTATTTTCTCTCAATCTTTTTTAATTTCTTTTTTTTTGATGAAACATTGACTATAGTTCTATATACTGATATATCAGCATTTCAATGATTTTATCAGCTGTAGCTGAACAGTTAACAATACTTAGGGATGCTTTTCTTTGAGATTACCTTTCCATTAACAGGCTTATATCTTAGTACACATCTTGAATTTTCAGATGTTAATTTTAGTACTGTGCTTGACCAAAGAAAAACAGTAGGCTTCAATATCTGCCTCAAGACAGTAGCTGATATTAAATATTGTTGCCTAACATGCTGCATGACTGATATTTACACAGTAAGCTTGCACGCCTGTTTAAGAAAAACAACTCTACAGAAGAATGTTGTCATCTAAAATTATGTATGGACTTGTTTTTTGGTTTTGTTTTGTTGGTTTTTTTTTTTAAATGTTTGTCCTGGGTTGAGGTGTATTCTATCACCATCTTCATGAACTGTTGAAACCAGGTGAGGCAGTGCTCCCTGCCTCCTCCACTCTGGCTTATCTTCTGTTAACGGGCCCATCAGCACCTTGCCAGATGACTCACAGATAACCCCCTCCTGGACTAGATCCTGTTAATGGGCCCATCAGGCCTTATCACATGATTCACCATCCCATTGTGAGATGCTCCTCCCAGAGGGAGGAACCAAGCATTCCAGCCTGGATATAAGCTGAGACTCTGAACTCCAGAGCAGTGCTTACCTACTGGACTTGCAGAGGACAAGAGCTACTGTTGGATCTTCAGACCCATTATTTCTATAGGATCACTGCTTCAACAGAACCACTCTGCTTGGACTGCTACCACCATAGGGTGTTAGATTGTATTCTGTCTTTGTCAGTGTTCTTGTACTACTGCATTTATTTTTTTTTTCCCTATAAAATTATAATTCTGACTTATGATCTCCCACTGGTTTGATTTCAAACTAGTACAATGTTGCATTCAAAATAATATTGTGAAGGAGACCCAGGAGGCTGACAGTGCTGAGAACTCTCTCTAAAAGTGACACTGCATACAAATCTTAAAGGAAATTAGAAGACTCATCCCCTGAAAAGTAGAAAAGCTTTAATTTACTTTCTAAAAATATTAGTAGTTAATTCTTTCTAAGATTCAACGCATTGCAACAATTCTAAAAGCTTAAGATCTTTAACCAAATAGCATACTAATAATTCACAGGGATAGGCAGAAGTTCTTGATTAAATCCCTTCCATAGGCCCTTTTTAAACTATTAGGGGTAAAATTAAATTATTAAAATTCTAGTCCTTACAAAAAAGGGACAAATTATCCTTTTTAGTGTAATAAATACAAACTGAAGTAATTAGTACTTTCTTCTTTAAAAATAAAACCAACATGATAGTAAAGATAAGTAAAGAAAGAGGATGCAATTTGATAGTTGCCCTCTAGCTTTGGGAACAAATCCATCTGAACGTGGATGAACTATCTGCCAGGCTGTGCCCATGGAAGAGGGCAGTGTTTCTTCAGACAGTCGATCTCCCAACGCTTAACGCACCTTGTAGAGATGACAAGTGTGTGAGACTACTGTGCAAGTGTTGGGAGAAGCAGAATGCAATTAGCAGACATCCATAAAACACTCCAATGAAAGCCCCATTCTGCCCTTTCACACCTGTTGGACACAATTACACTGAAACTCATCTACCACCAGAGTGCTGATCAAGTGCACTGCCAAGGCTTAAAAAATGTGTTTCAGTTATCTCTACATAAGAGGTGAAACCAAACAAATGGGAGGAAGGCATCTGTGAAATATGTAGCATCTGCTGCCTTCCAGAACAACTGGTTGTTTTAAATTTTTCATTGACTTACTTTTTGCCCACATAATAATGTACGAAAGTCTAACCATGTATGAAAATACTTACCAGAGCACTGTGAATGTCTGAAAAAACAAAAACAAAAACAAAAACAAAACAAAACAAAACAAAACAAAAAAAAAAAAAAAAAAAAAAAAAAAAAAAACCAAGCTATTTCTATAAACCACAGTTTTGCAAGCAAACAAATATGAATGATAGCTCTCAAAATCACTCAGGTTATACATCATTTCAGTGTCTCCATTCTAAAGATGGCATGTGGTCCCTATTCTACTTCTATTTTCTTCTAGTCACTGAATTCCATAATAAAGTCACAGAATAAAAGTTTATCACTAGCTAGGTCAGAATAAAAAGTGCTTCAGCAAGAAGACTAATCCTTCAGAAGTTTCTGGTGGCCAGCATGCTGTGCAAAGTGTGACATGGCTAAGCCTCTCCCTCCTAGACAAAATAGTTGAAGATGAGTGACTAAAATGGAAAGAAAAATTGTTCTCAATTATTTTCATACTGCCTCTGTGTATGTCCCTTATTTTTGACCTTGAACATTTGTATTTATGTTTGCTTTCTGTATCTTTCCATATTCTACATACTGTACTCCTGTTCATATGTTTTTATACTGCATCTTACACACTAAACATCTTTAGTGAAATTTCTTTTGAGAAAACACTGAAGCTGAAATCTGCTATATTCAGGTGTCCAAGTTGAAAAATGTATACATTTAGCCCTGCTTCTTATGTCATATATGACACATTTGTCATTTTACAGCAGCCATCATTTGAGACACTATTTGGAAGAAGAAATATGACCTTTTTTTTTTTTTTTTTTTTTTTTTTTTTTTTTTTTTCCAGCTAGAAAATTAGTTTCTACAGGTGGGAGTTCCAAGAAACTAATATCTGCTGTGTGGTGGGTACAGAGAGACGTGCTAGACTTTAGCCATGAAAAAAAATTGTAGTCAGAATGGAAAGTGGTAAAAAAGAAGATGATTACTACTGCTCAGAAAACAGGTGATGAAAGTTTTCTAGAGAAACTGAATAAAACCTTGCCTTTATTAGTATCAGTGGGAAAACCCCCTGAGGCCATAACACACTTGAGATTTAATCTGTTACCTCCTGCCCGAAACAGCTCTTTAGGTGCTCTCTGGTTGTTCTCTCAGAAGGTCCTAAAGTTATTTGTGCTCTCTGTATCCTCAAGTACTCTAAGAAAAGCATTTGGCTCATAACGAGCAAAATCTCAACACTTTAGCCTATTGTGTATTTAAAACTTCACCTGGAGTGAACATCTGGGATTCTTAGCAGCATTGTTTCGAAGATGTAGTAAAAGCCTCAAAGCCCAGCCTTTCAATCTCCCTGCTTCCCTTCCTCCACCCCTAGAAAAGCTCACTTGTTTATAGCATGGCAATTTTTAAGCTAGATTTTCTTTCTTTCTCTACTGACTATCAAATAAAAAGGCATTGTAAATTTTATTGTAGTGCTCCTAAACCTGACAGTGCAATATGTAAGGCACCCTCATAGTTCTCTACTTTATATATTATTTTTATGATGAGAATTAAGGGTTTTATGGGGCTGTAATTTCTGACATTACCATCTTATCCTAGGAACTCCATGTTATTCCCAATACTGAGAAGAGAAGCTACAACTTTTCAAGGTTAACTGAAAGTCTCAAATGAAGGAGAAAAGTAAAAAAATGGCATTATCCTCTGCCCTAGCTGAAAACATTTTCACAAAAAAATTGCAAAAAAATACAAGCAAAATTGTCATATATTTATGTGTTGTAATCCTAAAAGAACAGGAATGCCACTCTACCTACATAGAGCCTCTCTGAAGAGTTGGGTCAACAAAGTTTACCTGCTCTGAGTGGATGGCAAAGCCTTAAGGGAGAGAGGGTCACCCAAAGCACATGACACCTATGTTTAGGGAGTACACTGTGTTCAGCAGATTGGAAGCCTCCATCCATTCACCTGGTGCTTGCATTCTGTGCTTTAGCTCATACAGCAATCTGTGCCTGAAATGCCATCTTCTCCTTGCTTCTCCCTATGCTGCAGGATCCCCTATAGAGGCAGGTAGGTTGTCAATACAGAAATAAACTTTGTCACAGAGAAATTCCAATTGTCAGCTAATCTGACCTAATGACAATGACTTTACAGAAAATTACCATCAACTCTGAAGTCTCCTAAAGGTGCATAGCTATTTCATTTTGATTCACAGAACTCCCTTCATCTGTTGTTTTTTATGTGCTGGATACTCACACTGGTTAGATTGCAATACCTCTTACAATCAGCACATCCTGTTCAATGTGTAACAGGATCTAGCAGAAATTGCTATTTCTTTTAATGAATTCCATATTTAAAAATATGTATATAAATCAAACAACCAAGCCCCAGGCTCTGATCACCTATTAATTCCATTTAAAAACATAATAATTTGCACAGCATGAAATTTACACAACTCAACTGATTCATTCAGTTGCTCCAGGCTACAATACCTTTAACCACAAAGAAACCAGGTTGCAGTAATGATGGGGTGTATACATGTATGCATAAATAGAACAGAAGTTGTAATCAGCGCAGTTTTCTCTCTTAATCTTGCGTTGGTGTAAAAAAATTCTATTAAAATGAAAAAGATGATATTTCAATCAGCAGACACTGATTCTACTACCTTTATTCACCTTGGAAGCATTAACTAAAGAAACAAATCCTTACTTATAAGGACTAATGTTGGCTTTGCTAAAGCAGTAATTTTCATTTGAGAAACACAAAAGGCTTAGTACAACATCTATTAAAATTAATTTCTTCAAAGTTGTCAAAATCATGTTTGCTGACTTCCAACATCTTTCTGTATGTGCTGTGTTGATTTGATTTTGAAAGCACACTAGCACATTTGAGGTAAATAACTTGTAGTACTTTTTAACAAAACTTGTATTAAAATCATTATTTCCCATATCTCAGAAGATTAGAAAATTTCTCAAAATTTCCCTAGAAATCTGTCTCTAATTTGTGATTGTTTACTTCAAACAGGCAGAAAAACTAAAGCCAGGGAAAACAAGGGCATGCTGACAAGCTAACTAGTGTACTTCACCTTTGAGTTTTGACATCTATTAAAATATGGACCACTTGCTCTTTTAGTGGCATCTCTAATCTTTCCGGGCAAGGTCTCACACCTCCATTCTTCACAAAAGCTTGGTTATGATTTTCTTCCAGTGGAAATGAACCCTGTTCTCTACTGCATATAAAGAAAAATGTAGCACAGAAACTGTCCAAAACATACTTCTGCTTAGCATGTAGACTTGCAAAAATGAAATAGGGGACTTTTGCCCCTGATCCTGCACCCACAGAGGAAACTCATGAGCTGCCTGACACACTTTGTCTGTGCCCCAGAGAACCACAGGTAAATTGGTACACTGCAAAGGGATTCAGCCCACTAGATAAAAGGCAAAACCTTTTCTTACAGTGCACCTCAATGAGGCAAGTCATAAAATTCTGCTCTTCTAAGAATGTTATCAAACAAAACAATTGTAATACAAACCCCCTCCCACCACAGGTAGTTTGGCCTGTAAAATGAGCATGTACAAGGCAAAACTTAAACTAGGAGTTAACCACGGTTTTTATATGGCAAAAACTTTTTGAAAGCCTTATATGCACCAGTAACAGGAACATTTATTACATTTATTACTGAACATCCTAGGTGTAAAGTCCCAGGACCAACACCTCCCCTTTTTTTTTTTTTGCATCCCCAAGGTTGCCAACCTAGAAATGAAAGCATCTGGTTGGCTGTCCTTCCAAAAGGTGTAGCTATTTTTGCATGCAACCTGTATTTTCTTCATTGTTCAAGACATATTAAAAATCAGGTTTTGTGGACTTTAATACTGCAGGGAACTACTGTACTGACAGTCATGGAGACTGTGATCCTATATTAATCTGATTTACATATTATGTAGTTGTACCACAGGGCTTTATGAAATACTTCAGAGAAGAGAAAATATGGGATATTCATCTCAGTGAATACTGAGTTTTTGATTCAGTTTTTTTAACCTGCAACCTCAATCATCTATGATAGTAACAGACCCTCTACAACACAAAATCAGAGTTATTGCTGCAGTAAATATGACTCAGAGTTCTAATAGTTTTAGTCAATATGTTTACATTATTTTATTTTTAATGTGATAAATCTGTGTACAGTTTACCAAGATCAGCAAACTGAATTATTCAGCCTGCCCATTTACTCTCTCTTGTTAGTTATTTTAATGAATGTATTATTAAAACTTTTTATTAAGCTGTCATTTACACAGATTAATCAATTCATCTCTAATAATAAATGCACAGGTAAGCAGAGATATTTAAGGATTTTTTTTTAATGAAAAGGGCTTTTTGTTTTCCATTATTACTTCTTGTAATACAAATCATCATCATTATCATCCTTAAATAATATTTCTGAAAGAGGGAAATTTTAGTGAACTTAAAAATCATTTTGGTTATTAGAAAATTCCTACTATTTTTAAAGTTAAGGTATTTGCAAATTATTTTATTTTGGCTAGGTATTATAATTCATAAATAATCCCTCTTGTTCTGATGAGCATACAGGAAACAAAGAAAAATACTATCAACTACAGAAGCATTGTAGTAAACGTTTTTTTAATGTGACCTTAAAGGGAGGAATGTTTTACTCTTGTCTGAACTCATAAAATCTTTCCTCTTATTAAGATATCTTTGGTATTTTTTTTCCATTATGCTCCAGAATGTAGTTTTTTTTCTTAAGTTATAAGATAATTACAAACATTGGATATGCCAGACTTAAATTTGAAATACAAGCTTTTAGATGTAATTGGAGCACCTGTTTTTATGACAAGTTTTGTGAGTAATGGAATCATTTGTAAGCAGACCCAGGATTTCTCACAGAGGCCTCAGCTGTACCTTGGAGACAGCATAAACAATAAGGAGTCTGGAGTTATACCATGAGAAATTCAATGTTCTGCCTTTCAGTTTACTCTTGGCACATCTGTCAGTGTAAAGCAATCTTAACAACAAAGTATTTTCAGGTAGAACTGACATTTTTGACTGCATGTCTATTATACAACAAATAGAGAATCTGGTCAACCAAAATATTTGTGAATTCCTGGTACATATTTTTTTCTATGCTTGTTAAAGTGAAAAAAGCTTCAGAAATTTCTGTAGTTTAATTTAAACAATTTCTAATTAATGGATGCTCTTAATTTTAACTTAACTACATTTTCTTTAAAAAAAATAAAAAGGAGGAAAGTCCATATTGAATGTAACTAAACATTCTAGGCTTTCAAAGCAATTTTTTGTCCCAATATTTGCTGTTCCAGGTTTGTGTGATGTATTTTTCAGTTTAGCTCATTAATAGGAAGTCTGCCACTGCACCATCGATAGCTGATCTTTGTGATGGAACACCTCATCTGCCAGGAAAAAGTTCTGTGAAATTCAGATTTTACTTTTTATGTTGATTTTTACAATTTATGTGCACAAAATAAAGAGTTACATTAACAGACTTAGACAATCCTCCCTGGGGAGGATTAATCAAAGCCTACATTATAAGAAAATAAATTATTAAACTGGGGAGATGGCGCTCAGAAAACACTGAACTGAATAAGGGTAGATACATGGCTCTCATCTTGTTTCAGGTTACAGCTTCCCTGAATTTGAAATTGTTTTTTTTAGTACAGGCTAAGTTCAAAATCTCTTATGGCAGAACAATGTCAATTTATTTCGATACTACATGGCATAAACCAATAGGAGTTCACAGGCAGTGAAGGTTCAGACACAAATCAAGCAATCTCTGTGTCCTTGAGGTTAAATGCAGAATTCCTCTCTGTTCTTAATGGCTCATGGAGATGCCACATAGGAGAGGTGCAGTAGTTTCTCTTTTATATTGTTACATGAGTGCAATCTTCCTTGTGCTAAGTGCCACAGTTAATGGCTAACATTTATAACCAAACAGTTTATTCTGCAGCTGGAGAAGTAAATCCAGTCAAAAGTTAAAAAAGCTGGATTTGTGTTGAGAGTGCTTAGCCAAGCCTCACACTTCACTTGGAGAGGTCCTTAAATGAGAAGCTGCTCAGGTGCATATAAATATTTGCCTACAGCAGCTGCTTTTCACTCTCAGGGGTGTAAGGTGCAACTTATGCTTCCCCACATGTAGTACATGTCACTTTTTCAAGTGTGTTTATAGTATCCTAGAGGAAAAGCTTAAAAATCTGCCAACCACAGACCCCAGGAGTGCAGAAGTTTTAAAGATTAAAACAATGCTTATGTGTGGAAAGCCAAGGCCAAGGAAAATAAGCTTATTTCCTGTTTAATGGCTGAGCACTCAGAGAGAGATTGCTATGACAAGGAAGTAGATAGTAGTGTGATGTTTTGTTGGTATTACAACAAAAGTAGGTGTGATATAGTAAGTTTCTTACATTTAGAAAATCTTCTGTAAAGAGCTTTCTAGTTCTGGTTTTTCACAAAAACACATGACAGATATAATATACTGGCTTTGGTCGTTCCTCCATTCACTCTCGCTGAAATGCCTTTCATGCTTCTTATTCAGGAGAGTCTCTGCTTTAATTTCATAAATCTTTTGATTCATCTTTCTTAGGACAATATATAATATTGTTGTTATAATGTTACATTCTATGTGTTTCTGGAAAAGTAATTTTTGGTCACACTCTAAAATAAATATTTGATCTTTGGCTGCAAATAGGATTCTGTTACAGGTTTCCTTGTTTTGCTATGGTTTTTGACAGTTTCAAACTTTGAGAATATTTTAAATGAGAAAAAAATGAGGCTTTTTTGATACGGATAGGAAAGAATCACAACATTAAAAAGTACCATTTGCTTGTAAAGAAATTCAGCAAACGTGAACATGCATGAAAGTCAATCTCCAAACACAGATTGCAGAACCCTCAGTTTTTTTCAGGGCTAGAAACAGAAACACCCTGAGACCTATTTTAGGTAATTTGTTAAATGTTGTCACTTGTTCTAGCCATCCATAAAATACCCACCCATATGTGAATCCTTACATATTAATCGGATTGAATTATGCTGCCAGCTGTTACAACAGCCAGAAAAAACACCTGTCCCTTTTAATGACTACTATCAATAATCTTCTTTGCAGTGTTTCAACTAAAGTAAGAAAAGTATGGGATTTGTGATATTTTCATTTTAGGTGAACCAGGAAGCAGAAGAAACTATTGCAGAAACTTGTTCATCTGGGTCGTTTAGCTGAGATGCCACGACGAAATAGGGTCTGTTAAGTTCCAAGCAATGGAACTCCAAACCTTTTGAGAATCATCCCTTGCTAATTATCATTCAGTGTGTTAAAACCTCTTCAGCTCACTCACCTCCACTAAATTAAAATAAGAGGCAAGACCTGTGTGAATTGATTGAGCAGAAGCTATTTCAGCTCTCAGCATTTTTGGAGCGCTCTGTTCCCTCCTGCAATCATATAGGGGCAAGGGGAAGGTGTAGGCTGTTGAGAAGCTGCACTGATATTTTGTTTGTTATTTTTCTTTAGACCCCATTTACTCCTGGAACATTCCTGTGTAAAACTACCACTTTCCACTCAACTGTTTCATTCTGGTAGCACTTTATCTTTCAGTGTTTCTCCAAGCCTGTTAATTTTGAACCTATTTGGACAGCCTGTTGGCTCTGCTAAGTAAACACTTTAGTGTGATTTGACAGCAGTGAGATCTCTCCTTTTTCTAAGATTTAAAGATCACACACAACATTATTTCATTCATGTAACTAAGAAAACAGGTAAATAACAAGTATCCCCTGGACTTTTTCCTAGCAAGGAGGAGGAAGATAACAGTGACTGCAGAGTTAGATAATCTTCCACAATGATTCTTCTATTTTATAGAACAAGCTCTGTTGAAGGACATATGCTCCCCCTTCAAAAGAGACTCTAATGCCCCTAACTATGGATTTCTCCTTTCTTGTGGACTGCTGCTCTCCTATCTCTTTTCTCTCACTAAACACATTTGTGTATCCATATTGGGTCTGGCTGAGATGGAATTAATTTTCCCTATAGCAGCCCCTACGGAGCTGTGCTTTGTACTGGTAGCTGGAATGATGTTGATAAGACACCAATATTTTGGCTACTGTCAAAGCAGTGCTGGAACACCATCAGCACTGACTCTCCAACATTACACGTATGCACACCTGCAGGCTGGGGGTGAGCAAGATCTTAGAAGGGGACAGAGCCAGGAGAGATGACTTATATTGATCAAAAGGACATTTCATACCATATGGCATCTGGTCAGCAACCAAAGCTAAGTGGAAGAAGGAGGAAGTAGGATTTGAATTAATTATTTAGGGTGTTTGTCTTCAGGAGCAACTGCTACATGGAATGAAGCCAAACATCCCAGGAAGCGGCTGGACCTCACCTGAGGCTAAGTAGAAAACAAGATCTTTTGGTTTGCTATTTTGCAGGGCCTTTGCTTTTGCTTTATGAAACTGCCTTTATCTTAACCCACAAGCTGTTTCCATCATATTTTCTCTCCACCCCATGCTGTTGAAGAGGGGAGTGATAAAGCAGCTCTGCGGCCATCTGATGTCCAGCCAAGGTCAACTCACCATGTCATCAAACTAAACTCATATGAATTTCCCATCCATTTGTTCCTGCTTGAATAATTCTTGGCTCTTCCATGTTGCATATGCATGGTCAGCCTAACCAATTGCCCTAGGAGATGCTGGTCTGTTATTGGGTCAGGAAACTTTTGCCTCACGAGCAGATCATTCAAATATATTCTCCTGGAAGCAGGAACTCCTGTACAAGAGATAGTATTGCACTGGGTAACTGTCATAACCTGTTATGTGTCCCTTTTATCAGGACTCTTTCCTTCCTCATGGAAAAAAAAAAAAATAGCACTTCTGAAGCCCAAGAAATGGTTCTGTAAAAGTTAAGAATTTTTTGTGAGACATCCAGTTCTCCTGAAAGTTTTAAAGCCTATTAATTAGTCATGGTAGGTTTTTTTTCTTTTTACCATTAAGTTATCAGCTTTTACTGTCATTTACTATCAGCTCAGCACTGCTGTTTATGAGAATGTTTGGTTAATTTGCATATATTTTGAATAAATGTTTTTTCACACCAGAGAAATACATACTCAATTCTCTCTTGCCTTGGGCAGACACTATCTCAAAAATGAAACAATTAAAAATGAATGTATTTTCTAAGACTTTATTATTATACAGAAGGGCTTGCACTAAGGTATCTTTGTTGAGTTCATCACAGTATTGCTGAACCCCACATACTTAGAAAAGTAAGCAAATAATTTACATTAGCACAGATGTAGAGAATTTCATAAAGGTCAATGTATATTTTGGTACTCAAAAAAATTTATTTTTTAAAACCCCCAGATGAAACATATTTTTTCTTCACTGGCGGCTAACATCAATATTTATCTCAAAACATTGTCAAAAGTGAAAAAACAAGCACAATAACATTTGTTAAGGAGTATGTTGGCATGGGTTTTCCAACAAGGGAGATGTTAGCTCCCAAAGGAGAAGCTAAAACTAGGAGGATATAGACAAAATAGTTTTCTGTAGTACAAAATGCTGAGTGTTTTGTTAAATGACCTTTTGTTCAAAGGCTCTGGCGTACTTAGAACAATACAATGGAATTCAGGACTCTGACCTGTTTTTTGACATCTATACCCACTGAAATTTCCTTCTTTCTTCCTCACCAAATAACGTATCTCTACCTGTCTTACCTTAACAGATGTTCTTAAGGTCATTGATTATAGTAGACAAGTTTTCTTCTATCACTTTCCAGCAGAGTTCACAGAGATATTAATTCTGAATTCTATTAACAGTGTCAGCCACATATTACTAAAAAGAATGTCTAAGAACATTGTTTTCTCAATGATACTTTTTACAGAGAATCTGTAGAATGGAGTTTTAAAAAAACATTTTGCTTGGTTATGCTCCCATTTTTACAAAGGTAGTGTAATTATTCGTCTCTTTCTCACCTAATTATAAAATCAAATGGCTTAGGTTCAAAGAGAACTTGAAGATCATCTTATTCCAGACTGTATGCCTTGGACATGACCACCTTTCACTGGATCAGATTCCTTAGAGCCCCATCCAGCCTGGCCTTAAACATTTCCAGGGACGTGGCATCCACTGCTTCTCTGGGCAAATTGTTCCAGTGACTCACCACCCTGACAGCAAAGAATTTCTTCCTAATACCTAATCTAAATCTATCTCTTTCAGTTTGAAGCCATTCTCCCTTGTCCTGTAACTACATGCTCTTGTAAATAGTGTTTATCTGAAAAGAATGAAAGACTGGAGCAGGACTTTCTCCCTTTTTTATGAACTAAATGTAACATTTTTTTTTTTGTAGACAGTTTCTCTTAGTATTTTTACATTATAAATACATGCTTACAAAGGTAGGATGTCAATATATAAGGGTTATGAGACTGTCCTAAAACAAACCAACACCAGAATTTCTAAACTCACAGCAAAGCAGCCCTTTCCCATCAAAGCAGAACCTCACAAGCTGTAAAATTCCACTAAAAAAGTTTTGTGGGTTTTGTATTACTTTCTGACCACATTCAAGCTACAATTTTGTGACCTCCTTTTCAGCCTCCTTTTCATGAAGTGAAGAACACAGGAGGTACAGTTCTGCCACAGAAAATGCTGCTGTTTAAGTAATGGGCAAATACATGAAAGAGAAATATTGTTTAATCAGTCCTAGCCCACCATTCTGTCATAGACCTAGTGTCATCTACCTAGTAGAACATGGAGAAGTCCTTTTAAATCAACTGGCAATCTTTTCATTCCGCAAAAATAAATGAAGAGTTATATTATTTGATTTTTTAATTTCTTTATTAATTAGCTGGTGGAAGTGAAAATGCTACTAGAATTAACACCTATTTCAAGTCTCTGCTTTTACTTTAGTGTTTTAAAGCCATATTCTCGTTATTATATATTAGAAATAGTATTGTTGAGAGTGGGGAAATAGAAATGGGAAAGAAAAGTAAATAAGAGCTCATATCAAAACATGTTTTCTTCATTATGGAAGGAAATAAAATATGGCACATATTAATTGCAAAAGCACTTCACTTCTTTTTTACCACTTTGCTATTATGAAAACTAGGTTGGTTGTGCTTGAGTCCAAGGACAAAACTATTATGTTTACTGTTCTCTATCCTCTGTGGATATTTCACCTGTCAATGAATTGCACCTAAGCTTCTTTTACAAAGAGTACATTTAGTATTAGAACTTCTTTTAAAATAACATATATTTAAAATTAAATTGTGATCAAAATTATATATTTTTAAAATTTTTTTCCATTTACAGTAGGTATTTTTGGGAAAACTGCATGATTTCAGGGAGATAAAATGTGGTCTTTTTTTGGGGTAAGGTTTTCTTTTTTGCTGAGTATGAACAAGTTATTTAAGAAAATAGTATGAGTAACTTATGATTTGGACCATGCTGGGTGGAGGGAGGACTGGTCTGAGTTCTTTTTAACCAAGAGAACACATGTAAATATAATTTCTGAAATTTACTGTTATGTTCTTCAAACCTTTTTTTGTAACAAGAGTTTGGCCAGCTCTTTAGTTCTGTTTTCATTTCATTATCCATCTGTACATGTTTTCAGGATCAAAACATTTCTTGCATTTCAGGACACTTATCATTTTTCAAAATGACATTACATTAATCTTTAATCCATGAAGAGACCACCACTCACCCAAGAAAAATCATGATGTACAATATTTACCTATCCTGCCTGTCCTGAGTGGATATCTATCCCTCTGCAACAGCAATATACCTGTGTCAATGACTTTGCAAATGGCTATTAATTATTTGATGGCTATTATGGCTATTATTAATTGATAGTGGTTTCAATTAGGGGAGTGCTGAAAGCTTTGCTTTTTTATTTTCCTTATCTATCTATCTATCTATCTATCTATCTATTTATTTATTTATTTATTTAATTCAACACTTGTTCTGAAAAGACAGAAAACAATCAATAGTGAGGGGAGAGGATCTGGTGTGCTTTTGTTGCTTTTTCAAGCTCATGATATTTTTGAAAACAGAATTTGAGGTATTTTGGGAACTGAAATCTTCCAAATAATAAAGTAGCAGTGATGTATTTGGGTAGATACTTGGCGGTTTTTTGTCTGTGACAGAGTATGCAGTAAAACTAAGACAGAAGGTATTATCTGGTGCCACTCTACATTAAGAGAGGAAAAAAAAATCAGTGAAATAATGGACCCTGAGTCTACTTCAGGAACACTAACATGATGAATAATTCAGCTGAGAAACCTGCAAGTCTCCATATGGTACAGTTGGAAGCACACAGATAAGCTGCTTTGCTTGCTCCTCAGAAACTGATATGAAAACAGGTGATTTGGGGGTTTTGGAAAGAAATAGAAAACATGAGGGGTTGTTCCATCTTTTAATTTGAAGGGCAGTATTCAGGAGCAGCATTTTTGACTTAATCTGCTCTGGGTGACTTTCTCTGAGACAGGTATCCTTTCTTCAAGTATCTGAACCTATTATACCATTTCTAAATGCAGCTCTGTTGGTGCCATCTCAGATCTCTTTTGTTTCTGTAAGTTAGTTATGTGTCAGATACAGGAGAGGGGAAGACTGTGTGCTGCAGATGTTGCTCTTCTTACGTAGAAACTACAAAATACTAGTTGCTTTTTCTTTGTAGTGAAAAAAAAAAATAAATAAAAGGAAGTGAAACAGTACCAAGCCAAAAAAGCAGATAGATGCTCCTGAAGTGATATTTACATTTGAATGGATAAAAGAGGATACAATTTTTTTTGCTGAAAAGGTTTACCCATCAGGACTATTAGCCGATCAGGGCTCACCCCTGTTAAGTATTCGACTTCTGTAGAACAGCATCTGATTGCTTCTTGAACGATCCTTTTGTTTTGCCTCAGCTGTAGTGCCTGTTAGGCCATTCCATATGTTTATTATGTGCTAAGTGAAAAAAGTGTTGCTAACATCTGTTAGAAGTTAGCTTCTCTCTCATTTCAATTTATGTCTCCTGAAATTCATACTAGGTGGGAAATAGTCCTTCAGGCTGACATTTTGCACTCTCACTAGTTTTCAGCCTTCTTCAGGAAAGACCCACTAACCTTCATTCTGTCTCACATCACATCTTCTGAGCTACATCTTTTTTCTAATACACTTGCTACTATTGCGCTAAAACAAAGATTTTGTCAACACAAGCATTATGAAAATAAATTTCAGGTAAATGCTATTGGCTTGATGATCTGCTGATGCAAATCAATATGTTTTAACTGAAATTAATGGAGCATGATGTTTGACATTAGATGAGACTTGGGCTGAAAAAATAAGATACTACAAATCAATAGAAGTTTGAAAAATCAGAGTTTGAAAGAATGCATAATCTCAAAAAGTTTAAGAATAAAAAAAACATACAGGAATCTGTGATACAGTATTAATTAGATCTGCAAGAAAAAATAAAAATTAAAATTAACTGAACTCAGCCTGCTTTCTGCTGGAAAACGCAGACAGAGAGAAAGGATTCCAAGAGGTTCCCAAAATGTGTGGAAGAAAACATCCTAGCACAACTGGTGAATGAGCCTACCAGGAGAGGTGCCTTGGTAGACCTGTTTTCTGTGAATAAAAAAGGGTGAGTGGGTGATGAGGGGACCAGTGGCTTTCTTGGGCACAGTGACCAGAAAATGTTCATGTTTTCTATACTGAGAGAAGTAGGACAAGCACCATCAGAAGCTTCACCTTGGACTTACAGCAGGCAGACTTCACCTTGTTTAGGACATTGATTGACAGAGTCCCTTGGGAGTCAGTCCTCAAAGGTGAAGGAGTTCAGGAAGGCTGAATGTGTTTTAAAAAGGAATTGTTAAATATTCAGAAGCAGGCTCTCCCCACATGTAAAGAGACAAGTTGTCAGAGAAAAAGGCTGGCCTGGCTAAGCAGAGAACTTCAGTTGGAACTTAGGGAAGAAAAGAGAAACTGTTGACTCTGGAAGGAGGGTCAGGTAACTTGGAAGGACTATGAGGATGTCACAAGCCCACGTAGGGAGAAGATTAGAAAGGCCAAATCCCAACTAAAAGTTGATTTAGCCACTAAAGTTGAAGATAAAATAAAAAGTTTCTGTAAATACACTGGCAGCAAAAGCAGGGTCAAGAACTGTTTCCATGATTTGTTGAATGCAGAAGGTAGTGGTAGTGGCAGGGGATGGGGGAAAGGCAGAAGTGGTGAATGCCTTCTTTGCCTCAGTCTTCAATATCAAACCCATTTATCCTCAGGATACCAAGCTCCCTGAGCTGGAGGTTTCACCAGCTTGATTTTGGTGATCTTAAAACTCTCTTCTGCCCTTGATGTTTCTATGATTTTATCTGGAACAGAGGAAACAGTTTGACATCTGCCTTGATTTGCTCTGTCTGAAATCCAGAGCTGCATGATTCAGTGATGCTGTTTGTTCCTGGCAAATGTTCAAATGATGTTTTCCCCTAGCACCCTCAGAAGTTATTGGTGTAGTAAGCAGCAGACAGGACTTTCACTGCAAGTCCCAGAGTCCTTTTTTCTGAAACTAACAGAATGGCACTATTGAGAAAATTTCTTCTTGATCTGAATCTGAGTCCTGTTTTCTTTCTGTGCCAGAATTCCTTTAAAAAAAAGGATTAAAATTTGTGTAGTAATACCAAAATTACTTCCACAAGTGCTCTCAGTGTTCTGAAGACCATCTTGCCCCTGCACAGCATGCTGCACAATAAATTCTTTTCCTGTAGAAGGTCTGTGCTTTGGAAAGGAAAGAATTCCCAGCTCACCACTACATCTTTGCAATGAAAAGCAGGTTTGCACTGATTTTTCCAGACCTTAGTGGCCATGGAGTAGTGGAAAAGAGTGAAACCTGGTGATGAAAACAGGAAATATTTTTCCACCAAGTCTCCCAAGATGTTGTCTATACAGAGATGGAGGAAGTTAAGTAGCAGGAAGAAGAGCAAACACCTTTTATTTTTCTGCCATGTACTTGGATGTGTGCTCTCACACATACAAATCTATGTGTGTGTGCATGTCCATGCATTTGTATTTGTGCATAACATGCAAGCTGCAGTGATATCCCATTGGTCCTACAAGACTGTATGAATCTGGGGGGCTTTCCTGGAAAACAAACCTGCTTATCTTCTTGCTGATGGAGATATGCTTGTCTCAGCATGCAGTTCTGCATGTATATTCTCTAAACTCAGCTCATTTTTTGTTAGCTTCTGCTGTGTAATACTGATCTATCCTGGCCTAAAATGCTCACTTTTCCTTTTCTTAGATCCCTTTCATTAAATTCTAGGATTCCTAAATAGCAGGAATATGGTCATGTTCCAGCAAAGAGCTATCTCTGTGCCTTCTTGAACCTAATTGGCATAGTGAACTCACAAGTAAAACCATTTATGTTTTATGTTTAATTTCTCACTTCAGTAAAGTCAGTCTCAGACTTTAAGTCCTGTAATTTATTCTTCTCACATGTCATCAGATGAAGCTAAGCATTTGAACTTAAGTTTTTTGTCCCTCTGCTATTCATAATTGTTTGTGTTCATTCCATTAAGAACTCTTACATCTTATCACTTTTACTTACCATAATAAATCTGAGGAACTGTGAAAGAGGTTTGGGTTAACCTATTTTATTTTACAATTCATCATTCACATACCACTGTCCAAAAGTATACTTTGGATTAAATTCTTTATTGCTTGGCAGTTGTAACAGGTTGAGAGATTTCTCTAATAATCACTTTGTTAGTTGATAATAACATATTTTGCCACCACTGCTTAAACTCTTTTGATGGGCATCTGTGACATGAGTGGGAGTTTCCCCTCCTGCTCTGTTGCTGATGATGTTGATAGTTTTAAAGTATCAGGACCCAGACTGTTCCTGGAGGGACACATTGGAAGACTGAAGGGTAATAGACAAGTTGCAGTAAGAGAAATTATGACTAGACATAAAGAAAAATTATTTCTGAAGAAGATGATAAAACATTGGATTATTGTAGAGACTGTGGAGTTGGCAATGTAAAAAGTGGGTGTTCAAGTCTAGTGCCTATTTTTTAACTAAAACCCTTATAAACCTAAAGAATAACATATAGTTGAAAAATAATTTATTTTATGCATCTTCAAGTGTAAACACTACCTGGAAAATTTGCCATATTTCACCGCCTCAGAAAAGATACGATTTGGACTGTGAGTTTTCTGCATGGGCTTTCTGTTAAGTGGACAAAAACACATACGTATCATTACATAGAATAGTTAAAATGTAGAATAATTGAGGCTGGAAAAAGTCTTTGTAGGTTACCTAGTTCAGTCTCCTCAGAAAGGTCAACTAGACCAGGTTGCTCAGCAGCGTGTCCAATTTGGGTTTGAACATCACAAGGATGGAGACTCAGCAGCCTCTCTGGGCAACATGCTCCAGTGTTTGACAACTCTCACAGGAAGGAGTTCAACAGGAATTTTCATGTATTTATGTTTGTGTTTACTGTCTCTTGTGCTTTCACTGGGCCCTGTTGAAATGTATCCTTCACTCCCCCCTCCCTCCCACCAAGAATTTAAACACACTGATGAGATTATTCCTCCCCTGAGCTCTCTTTTTCACCAGGCTGCACAGTTCCGCCTCTCTCACCCTCATCTCATATGTCAGACTCTCCAGCCACTCAACTATTTTCATGACCCTACAATTTCATTTATGTGCAGGGGAAAAATAGCAGTTAATAACAAAAGACTTTAAAAGAAAATGCCTTTATTATATTAATATTTTCCATCTAAAAACTAGAGAGTAGTTTATAAAAGATTAAAAGATTTTATAATAGTTTATAAAAAATTAAAAGATTTAATAGAATATTTTTTAAAAAAAAACTTAAGAAAAAAGTAATTCTATAATTGTAATTTACTTTAATTAAAATATAGTTACATAAGATAATTTTCTACTCAGATGATTTTCTAGTAGGCCTAATAAAACTATCAGCTTTCTATTTTTCTCTTCAGTGAATATTATCCAATCACACAGACTTACCGTTATGTATAAATATATATACATATAATATGATTAATTAAGCATGTTGTTTATCAAACTATCATTGAAGATGAAAGATTTACTAATGAAAATGTTTCCTGTAATTGCAGGGGTATTTGACCAATTGTCTTTTCCCTATTTACATTGAAGTTCTAGAATTCTGCCAGTTAAGAGAATCCATTTTGGGGGTTTTTTTTCAATGGTATAGCACAATATGATATACATTCCACATTTTTAGCTGCCTGCTATCAATAAAAAGCAGTGATTCTTGTCTTCAGGTGGTAAAAATTTTATTTTTTAAAGTTGCCATGTTAGCTGAAATACCCCCAGAGATGTAAAAGCTATCTCTGAGATGTGCAGACCTGTTGTAATTCAAGCACACACAGACTCCAGTAAGAGTCAGGACAATTCTTACTTTAATTATAGCAAGACACACTGACATTTCTTCTTTTTTGGGGTTTTTTTTTTTTCCTACTTCAGTCATGAGATTGCACAATTTGAAGTTCTCTTTGAAAAAGATTTTTTTAAAATGTTGAGCAACACCACATTAACTGGTTCTGACATGAATATGTAAGTTCTATGAAACATATTTTTAATCACTCTATGCCCTATGTGGCCATCCACATCCTGTGCATGTTCTCTAATTACGTATTTAACTTTTTGAGAATGCATTGCATTATTATATGGAATAATACCGTGGTATTTTTTTGCAGCTATTACTGTCAAAGGAAGAGCACAATACTGTCAAGTTTAAGTAACTGTCTAGACTTCCAAAATTCAACTTGTTCCACGTTAGAACAAATTTACTCTTTGGGCTCATTTCTAACCCTTCACCTATTTTCTTGATGCTCAGTCTGCCATTCAAACATTATTTATCTAAGACAGGTAGTTCCACATTTACTAAAGTAAAACCATTTTCCCATAAATATTATTTTCAAGTAAGAGAGAGGAAGAATTTAGGAATTCATTCACTCCAAAACTCATTCTGCAAAATCTTTCTATTTAGTATTGTAGCCCTGTGGATCTTGTGTTATGATGTAGAAAGGCAAAAGAACAAAAGAGAAGAAGGTTTAGATAGAATGAGACTGTTGCACAGACCAGGTCAGCAGACAAATCTTCCCCAGAGATATTTTGAATGCCTTCCTTCATTTTCCTAAATACATCCCAGAAACAGGTGACACGGGTTGGGGTGCCACAGATGCAGTCTCTGCTTTATTCTGCATTAGACAAGTATTATAGGGGACACTCAGCTGTGGTGTGAGGGACATCTAATAGGTTCCTAGTTTAGGAAGCAATATGATGAATCTTACTGAGGCAGATTTTCCCATTTGTTTATTTTTGGGGTTTTTTGTTTCTTGGTGGTTTTTTTGGTTATTTTTGGGGGGTTTGGGTTTTTTTGGGGGGGGTGGGGGATTGGTTTTGTTTTTGGTTTTGTTTTTGGTTTTTTGGGGTTTTTTTTTGTTTGGTTTGGTTTGGTTTGGTTTGGTTTGGTTTGGTTTGGTTTTTTCGTTGTTGTTGTTGTGTTTTTTATTGTTTTGTTTTGTTTTGTTTTGTTTTGTTTTAATTTTGTTTCCCTAGACGAAAAGAATGGGTTAACTCTATAGTCCACCTGCAGGAAAATTAAAACAGAGCTCTTCCCCTTTGGTGATCAGCTGAAATGAAGGATTTCCTACTGTTTGTTGCATGAATGAATAACAAAGTCATAATTTACATCATCTTTATTAACAGAAGGACTATGTCTATGTTTTTGTCTTATCTTCCAGAAAGGTTTTATTCCTCAAAGAATATCACGAGGTAAAATCAGAAATAAAATTCCCTAGTTGCACAGCAAAAATAAAAAAGATATTTATATCAAGAACACATTTTACTAACGTGTTATAAGGCGAATATTTTTATATTGCAACCGTATGAAGAAAAGTTAATAAAAAACAGCAGCACTTTGTGATAGTTATGTAAGAGATAAAGTGGCTAGAAGAGTTGTGGTCTTGGTCTAATAAATATCCCAAATAATTTCATTAATTACAAAAACCCTTTTTTTCAATTTTAATTAATTCTACTTGACTGTCTAGTTTTTTAATTTGTATTTATTCTAGAAACATGAGGTAGAAAAGACCCTGACCTGCTTCTTTAAAAGGTCTTATCTAGATCACCCAGTAGGTTTGGTGCAGTAGGCATAAATTCATTTTACATATACAAATCAGTAAGAATGTGGGCTTGGAGAAGGAAAACTTGGTAGCAAGTCCTGGCCTCAAATAATCCCAACCTCTGTGGTTTCTGAACAATGTCTGAGTAAAGATAGCAGGGACACAGCTCTGAGTGGAACTACAGAGCTTAAAAAGGAATACAGAACATTACTAGATAAGATTTAATCAAGGTACCACTATGAGTCACTGGTGAAAAAGTGAAAGGAAGAAGACAGGGAGAAGACAATTTTATTTCTGGTGTTATCTGGTTTTGACACATTTGGTGTTTTTAACAGTTTTCTGCTAGTAAGAGACAGTTAACCATAACACAGTGTTATCTAAGGGAAAAATAATTAATGAACAAAAGAGCATGGAGAAATTGAGATATCTTTTAAAAAAATAAAGCTGATGATAACAATATTTCTATGCTAGCCTGGCATTCTAGAATCTGTTTCTTTTTTTGTCCTATTGCTTTTACACAACTAACAAGAGAACAAAGTTTAGGGCAGGGGGGTTGTTGTTGTTGGTTTGTTTTACTTCTTTTCCTTTCATTTTCAAAGGGGATTAGGCTGGACCGAACAATGTGGCTCTGCATGAACCACGATCTGAGAACTTCTGGAGTAAAGCATGTATCTGTAATGCAGGACTAAACTATTTGAATTGGAAATTATTTCCTACGGTCCTTTGTTTGCAAGGTTAATCACTTTTGAAGCTTTTTAAAGATAGTTTCCAAATCTTATTTAATTCTTTTCTTTGATTTACAAAATGGATGGTATTTTTTGCCATGTCTACAACTTGTTGTAATGCTTTCTGTACAAAGAGTTCCATTGTAAATGACCATGTCAAAATTAACCTCTAATACAATGAACTTCTTTTCCTGTCTGCAATTGTACAGACCATCCACCCTCTCCATAAAAATCCTGTTTATGTTTGTGCAGCATCTCTGTGGCAACTACAAGAAGAGCTTCTTGGAAAGTACCTCAGCAGTTTAACATTATTTTCTTACTGTCTATTTAATGAAGAGCTCCAGTCTTGCAGAAGTAGATAGAAGAAAAAGCAGTCAACAAATGACTCGTCTATCATCCCGAGATAGCCTATACCTGTATTTCAGGGATGGGGCTTGAGGAGAAAACCAAATAAATAACTACAAGGAAAGCTAAAACCAGCAAATAATTTTCATCAAGAGTGCAGGAACTGCAGATCTCCTTATTACTGTGTTTCAGCCATTATCTTTAATGACTACAACATACACTTAGAAATAAGGCTAATAACAGCAATTTCTTGGGTTCTATTCAGAAGAACATGTAAATCTGTGTAATGCAAAATATTTCAATGGATTTCCTTTTTTAAGTACATTCACTTCTGGACAAAATTGTATATAACTTAACGTTTCCAGTGCCCTGCTAGAGGAATCACTTATTTTCACTCTTCTTCTCCATGTGAAAAGTCATTACTTTTGCAGAGAACAGTTGGCATTTTCACAGCAGTGACTATTTTTCGCTTGAGGAGAGTGGAAAAAAACCACTATATATTTTCTTTGTGTGGAAAGTATAAAAAATATGAAGCAGATCCAGTGGTTTCATTTTTCATAGAACCTGCAATAATGTGATTTTCACTGGTCTTCTCAAAAATTGCTTTGGCCAAA
Organism: Chamaea fasciata; assembly: GCF_029207755.1. Taxonomy (NCBI): domain Eukaryota; kingdom Metazoa; phylum Chordata; class Aves; order Passeriformes; family Sylviidae; genus Chamaea; species Chamaea fasciata. Next base: position 54,508,186 of record NW_027094086.1, on the reverse strand, counting down.
CTTAGCGTAAAATAGCTGTAAGACATTTCTAGTTTTTATTTCTGCACTGTAGTAAAAACAGTTAAACAATCTTTTCAAAAGGTCTTTTTTTTAAATCATAATCTTGTTTTAAAAAATATGTTTTTAATAACATGTTTATCACATATGTTTGTATTTAAAATATTTAAACAATCAAATCAGAAACATCCAAAAAGTACATTGCTATCAAAATTTGGTCACACATACAAGCATTCCAAGAAAATAAATACAGCTCCCTCAGTTTAAACCAAAGTGATGCCTGTAAGTATCAGCTTTGTTCAATTAAAATTATATCAAGGTTCTCTACCTTGCAACATCAATGTTAGTAGGAACTATGACTTCAGAAATTCAAGATTAGACCCCAAGCACTTTCTGGGCTCACTGTCATTTTGTGAGTGCCAGTAAGTTGCAATTGTCCTTGCAATGTATGTTTCTATTATTAAAAAACTAATATTAAACCTTAGCAACTGATCTTCAGTGATTCACTTTCCTAGTGAAAGAGGTAATAGGTTGAATAGAGTTAAAACAGTCTTCTTTCTAAATATTGAAATTGAAAACAGAATTAATATAAATATTCTATATTCTTCTCTCTCAAGAATTTATTCTACATGATACTGTTTTGCCATCACATTTTATACTATACCTTACTTGAGTCTACTGAACTCAGTTATCCTATCATGTAAAAAAAAAAAAAAAAAACCAAAAACAAAAACAAAAAAAAAAAAAAAAAAAACCTGGCCTAAATTTATCTCCTCCCAAAACTCTTCGAGAAACTGGGGGGGGGGGGGGGGGGGGGGGGGGGGGGGCATGGTTTGAGATTTTATTCTTTTACCGTATAAAAATGAACCATAGTTAGGACAAAATGTCACAACAAGTACCTAGTAGTAACCACTCATCACCATTTCATCAGAGGGGTTTGTGTCTCACATTCGCAGCCATTTAGTTGCAGTACTAATTTAGGTGTAACTTAACAGGTCAAAAGCTGGGTTCATGCCACAGCAGCAGTTGCTCTTCTAGTTCATGTAAGATAGATAACTGGAGGGCTACCACTGACTTTTCTGTGCTCCGATAATACCGAACTGGAGAAGCTGCTCACTCTCTTGAAGTCAAAGAGACCTTACAGAGAGACCTCGATAAATCAGAGGCCTGGGCAATCACCAGCAGAGTGAAGTTTAACTAAGATGAGTGCCAGATTCTGCACCTGGGATGGGGCAACCCTGGATGTATAGGCAGACTGGGAAATGGGATGCTGCAAAGCAGTGCCACAGAAAGGGACCTGGGTGTCCTGGTTGATGGCAGGTTAAACACAAGCCAGCCGTGCCCTGGCAGCCAGGAGGGCCAGGCCTGTTCTGGGGGGACACCAGGCCCAGCATCACCAGCCGGACGAGGGAGGGGATTGTCCTGCTCTGCTCTGAGCTGGGGCGGCCTCACCCCCAGTGCTGAGGGCAGTTCTGAGTGCCACAATGCAATAAAGGTATAAAGCTATTAGAGAGCAACCAAAGGAGAGCTATGAATATCGTGGAGGGCTTTGAGGGGAAGTCGCACAAAGAGTGGCTGAGGTCACTTAGGCTTTTCAGTCTGGAGGAGACTGAGGGGAGATCTCACTGCAGTTACAGCTTCCTTGTGGGAGGAAGAGGAGGGGCAGGCATTGATCTCTGCTCTGTGCTGACCAGTGACAGGACCTCAGGGAATGACCTGAAGCTGTGCCAGGGGAGGTTTTGTTGGATATTAGGAAAAGATTCTTCACCCAGCGAGTGATTGGGCACTGGAACAGGCTCCTCAGGGAAGCACCAAGCTTGACAGAGTTCAAGTGTTAGTATAGTGTTCTCAGGCACATGGTGAGACTCTTGGGGTGTCCCATTCAGGACCAGGAGTTTGACTGTGATGATCTTAGTGGGTCACTTCCAACTCAGGATATTGTATGATTCTGTGCTTCTCTATTCCAGGATATGCACAATCAGAAGATGACTGGATCAAATTAATTGCTACTACAACGTAGCCAATCTGATCCCATGTGCATAAAAAATAAATTGCTACACTACTGACTGAAGGTTGAAAATGGAGAGGAGTTGGATTAAGCCACCTTATCTACTGGTCCTGCAATATATGAGTCAAGTGAAGGAAATGTGTGCCACAGAACAGTGAAAGCTGAGAGATTCAGGTATGTACCGAAGCTAGATAACATTACTGTTAGAACAAACTGAGATTTTCACCTTTTCCACCAAGACACCTTAGAAATTACAGTTTTTACAGGCAGTAATGTAATTGAGAGTGTCACTTAGTCTTACCCATTGTTGTGTGTATATATTATGATATGCTCTTAACTGAACAATGGACCAGTTATCCTGTAGGACACCATCACCTTCAGTGCACAAGAGAAAAATACATCACAAGCAAGAGAGTGGTATGTGCAACTCTCTATCCAGGACTTCCTTCTTTACATCTTTGAATTTTCAAATCCTTCACAACTTTAAATTTTCTTTTTTTGGTTAAAGAAATACTAAAAATCTGAATAGTTACTGATCTCATTCTTAGATTTAACAAACATGTCTTTTTAAAGTACTTAGAATGATAAGATACAGAAAAATAACAATGCTCTCCTTGATCAGTCTAGTCCAGTATTTCAAATACTGTTACTAATGAGTAGCATTTATCTGATAGTCTATGTAATTGTTTCTATTTCATACATCAGTAAAACTCTGCTCAGCTGAAAAACGTCATAACTTGAAAATGCAGTTCAAGAATATGTGTGTATTCTTATTTTCTTTTGTAAAATCTAACACAATTGCTTTTCATTACCGACAAAAAATATTTTCTGTGAAAGTTGAAAACAAGCTAGCAAATTGAAACCTGTTTGTCTCATTTTCTTTGGTAGCCATGAATTTGATATAACTAGCAAAACTTTCAAAGCCTTTTATAACATTTATATGGAGGATCTTTTCTCTCTATCTTTTGGTGTTTTGACTTTTTAAATGCAGGGGATGTTGCGTGGCCTTCAATGTATGATTATTTGTCTTAGCATGCAGTCTTCTGAGTGTGATGAACCCATGTGATGTCTTTAGGATATTATGATTTTCATCAAAGCCTTGATTGAAAACCTTGTGGTTTTCTGAAGTGTATGGTTAGTTACAGTTGTCCAGTTTTTTCATGGAAATGTGTTGAAACTCTAGATATATGTACTGCTTAACTCATATGCTCATGCTTCTTATTGCCCTACAATATATCATTGGTAGAATAACTGCATCTTCTTAATCCTGCTCATTTTAGGCAATTTATTTCACTGAAATGAATATCATCCTTTTATGTTGGGTTGTGTAATAAACAGACTTTTTGGACATCTTTTTCTGAAAGAATATAGTGAGCAGTAAAAGCATTTTGTCTCTATTTGGTATGCAGGAGCATGAAAAGATACAAAACAAAGCCACGGATATGATTAATCCTCACTCCTCATCTCCCTCATTCTCTAACAAACAGCAAGAAGCATCCTTTATACTTCTGGTGCTTAGGCTACTCTGTCAGAAATCTTATGTCATACATTTGGTGACACAAGAAATGGATAAAAGTGGGGTAATTTTTCTGCCCTTATTCACCTAACCATGCACTGGTCTTAAAGCTTCCATGGAGAAGATGTAAAGTAACCAAATTATTCAATGAAACCCAGAATATTTTCACAATACAAAATGTTTTCTGCTCTAAGTGTAAAATCTAAACTGAAACCACTTGCAACCACTTCTAGAGAGAAAAAGCCAATTTATGATTAAGCAAAGGCTTAATTTTTATTTCTGCTCATATTTAATTTTGCTAGTATAACTAAATTTCCAAAGAGAATTTCAATTTTTTTCTTCAAAGCCAGAATCACTGAACTACAAAATCTGAAAAGGTTTCAAAATTTTTAACTTTTATCCTTCCTTACCGAAAAAAAAAGGAAAAAGAATAATTCTTTTTTGCTAACTGCTTCTCCGAAGTTTTCATTTCAAAATATTATTTCTTTTTTGTAGATAAAAAAGCATTGTTAAGAAATCCCTAACCAGTTCTACCTTAGATTTGCACATCTTTCCACCTGTGATAATGGAAAAATAATAATATGTAGCAGGTATTAGATATAATCTAGTGATTCTGGCTAAAATGAAGAGAAACATGTTACATTTGAAAAAATATAGTGGTGGCAATCCAAGTTTTGTTGGGAATTTCTCTGTAGACGGATTGCATGCTAGTGTCCTGTGGAATAACACAAATTTAGGAGCAATGATTAGCCATAGCAACTTCTATTATTTAAATCTTTCTTACAGCCTTAAGGGAGGGTCCTTATTGTTGATGGTGGGTATTCAGCTGAGTAAGGACTCATTAATCTGAGCAAAACCTGGACAAGTTCACAAGACACTACAAAGCAACACAAAAATTTCAAAGCAAGCCTCAAACAAAAGATATTTCACCCATTTCCTATACCTCATGCTTCACTAAAAATAGTATATTAAAGCTCTCTCAGGTAATTCCAGTTAGACTGGGATTGGTCTACTATTCAGAGCCATCAGTAATAGGAATGGCAAGGGAAAAATCCGGGAAATTGATAGCCATAATAATGAGATAGGCACTGTCGGTATTGAAGTACCCTGAGGAGGAGACTCACAAGTCAATGGACTGGAAAATATTCCCATATTTAGCCTACCTAATTTTCTTCTTCCTTTAAACTAACCATGTATAAATATAGTAGCTGTTAAGAATAATTTTACTAAATCTACCCTAAATAGTCATCATCGATTTGCATTATAGTATGGATCAATAAGGGAAAGGAAAAATAGAAAGCAAGGATAATAAAAAAAACCCCAACCCTTCAGGCATTCTTTCATAAAATTGTGCCAAAACACCCACTGTCAGCAAGCTCTTTGTATTTCAAATGCCACCTATATTATAAGGTAATTTCAGCTATAGATTGAGTTTATTGCTAGGCTCAAGAATTTTCAAAAACACTTCTGGTGTTGACTTATGCAATACCAGAGTCAAATGAAAAGGTGCCCTGGTATACAGAAATTACTTGTGAGTATATATAAAAATTAAGAATTCAGTTTTATAGAAAAAACCCACCCAAACATTAAAATATATACATTGTTTGGAAATTCATTCAAAATAGCAAAGAGAGAAACAGAAATTTCATGCATATGAAACAGTGTCAGAAAATGTGAGTTCCAGATTTTATACTCATAAGACTGGGTAACTAAGAATAAGAAATATATATGAAGTATACACCTTGCTACAAATATGATGTTTGTATATATATACAAAATATAGATATATATTTGTATACACACACCAGAATAACTGATAACTCTTCTATAGTTAGAAGCTGGTGTATACTTCATTAGCTCTGCCAAGTGCAAGTAATTCAGTATAAAAATATTGCCTGTTCATTTTTGTCCTTGTCCTGAAATTGCTATTTTCCACAGATAAGGGATATAAAAATTAAATGGATGTTTTAGGGAAATGGCTGTTAAGACTTATAAAAGATCCTACCTGTTTTGGGAGAAGTCTTAATTGACAAGAAAAATACATGTATTCTAAAAGGTTTTCATTTAACTAACTGTGCAGGGAGGTTTTGCATAGTAAAGAGAAGCACCTGTTAATGTCACTGCTCTTTTCTGCACCCCAAACACGCAGACTAAATTCTCTGCTCATGCAAATTATTGACGCTTCATTGGTTTTGCAGAGACTTTGAATGGGTAATGGCATTGTGCTGCAGCCTGAGAAAAAATGGAGCTACAGCCCTTCTGCTTTCCGAGGGGCCAAAATTTTCTCTGATTTAAAACTAGGTTCCCTTATGATTAGTTTATGGTACTGAAACCAAACTCTTCTACACAAGGACAGAAATCCATGCCTTCTGCTGAATTTTAATGTGTTTCACAGCCTTTCCAAAGGTGAAGACCTTACCCACTCCCAATCCCTGGGCTAATCCATGCACTGAAGATCTAGACCCCTCCTGACTTCCAGAGCCCAAAGAATGAATGCAGCCAGGAAAACCATTTAGATGACGTAAAAGTACTGTGTTTTAGAGTTACAGGCATTAGCATAACAAAAACAAAAACAAAAACAAACAAACAAACAAATAAACAAAAAAAGCTGTTCTGTGTAGTGCCTTTTCTAAAAGTATTTGTCCTTTCACTGATACCTCATTTTATATCACTGTTTTAGTCCCTTTGCTTCCCATTTGACTCCATCTTTCACTATTATTTTGGGTGGTAATGACTAGAAATATTTTTTAACATATTGGGAGAGTTATAATGATATTTTGAAGGTTTACAGAAAAGGAAATTTCCCTACACTTCTGGTTTTTCCTAGGCATCTCAGTAGACACATTTTTCTGCTCTTTCCAATAGGAACTTTCAGTATGCTTTCCCCATACCCCTTTGCAAACACACAGGCTTCAGGATGGGATTCATACTATCTTACCACCTAAGAGTACCCCTTTAGCCACCAAATGGAGCTGGATGTCTAAAACCCTGCTTCATTTTCAAAGGATGAAAGAGTTGTTAGCAATTAATCCTTGACCGCAAATATTAAATCCCAAGCAGAGTCTTAACTGTTATGAGAAAGATGTAATTTCCTTCACATCCTGAAGGCTGTGACTGCCAAACCTTTGCTAAATGCCAACCAAGCCTGTGAAGACCAAAGGTACCCTTACGGAGAGAGTAAAGAAAACACAGTTTAAACACTTTTATTCTTGATCATGGGTTTACATATATGTAGCAAATTAAGGTGTAACCTAACATTTTAAACTTCTGGCAAGTGTTCATTTTGTCCTCCACCTCTCGATGCCAACAGATTTGAAGATTAATGGAATAGTCTTCAAATTTCAGACTAAGTGGCCGACATGTTTGCAATCTTGGGTCTTGGGCTTGGCATGCAGCTATTAGACTTTGCAGGATGTTGTAATTTTTTGTGTATGTCTCCAAAAGGGACTTTCACCATCTCTGTTAACAGGTATTCATCTAAAATGCTCCAGGAGTTATTATCAAAAAGGCAAATGAATCAATATTTATTTCACCTTTTTTGACCAGGGCTAAAGAAATATTGACCTGGTGAGTTAACATATTTTACTTGTCTATTTCTTTTCTGTCAAGTTTTGAGTACATCAGAAGAAGCAAAATCAACACTCCACAATAGACTTTTGCTCAAGAAAAGGTCTTGCCAATGCACAAGTTGCATAACATACTTTAGGATACAGAAGCTGGAGGGAAAAAAAAAAGACTGTGTAGAGATGATCAAAAACATCAAGAGCTGCAGGCAGCAGATCAGAGACTGAATAAAGCAAGTAAAGCTGGGTTTGTGAGGTGAAAACATACTTGACATTGATCTTCTGCCAAAATGTTGATGTGGCATGGGATCAGCAGTGAACAAGGTCATGAAGCAACAGGAAGTTTATTGGCATGAATCTTAACCAGACAAGGACAACAGGTCTCTTTCATATGAATCATAAATGACTTTAAAACATGCATGAATAAATAGCTCAGGAGGATGAAAAAGCAACATTTAACCTTTCAATTGCTGATTAGGGTTTACACCAGAGGTCAAATGCCATTATCATCAGAAATCTCTAGGAAGTCCTTTGGAGATTTATTTTGACAGTCTTAATTCAGACATACTGGTTATATTTTCATATCAGGAAAGTTAGTTACCAAATTATCAAACGAGCCAACATTTACTCTAAGTGTTTATTCATTCCCAAAGAATTTCTACAGAGATTCACTATGTATCCTTCACTGTTTGTTCTGTGTATTCATAATCTTAGTGATTGTTTGGATAAGACATAGCTGCACGTGAAAACCAATGATACTGTGAATTATTGCCATGAAAAAGCACACTGTGAATTCTTTTCAGGACCTAGGAGACTTTAAAAAAGAAGGAAAAAAATAAAAGAAAGAAAAAAACACTTATGCAGAATTTTTGTTTAAATTCTATTCTGCAATTGCAAGTAACAGATTGTAAAGATTGCATGCTAACCTCCTGGATACCCCTCAAGCAGCATCAATTTGACTGATGTAGATAAGTTTACATTAGTGAGACAAAAAATTTCCAATGTTGCATTTGTATTAGCAAATAACGTGTCATTATTTAAGAGGCATAATGATTTTAAAAGGACTTAAGTCACACAAAAGTATGAATACTTTTGAAAGTCTTTCAGACAGAAAAGCAATGGTAATTTAGATAATCAGGTCATCCAGTACTAAATAAGCATAAAAACATAATTAAAGAAATATAATCTTTTCCTATATATTTATTAAATCTTCCTCATCAGTCAAAGACTCTTGATCAGCTTCAAAAAGGCCTATTTTCAAATGTTATTTCTCTAGTTGTGTCACTGATGATGGAAAGGCATATGATCAGCTAATTATGTTTATTTTTACAATGTAATTATATATTAGAGTTCCGTGTTGTGTGAAATTTAAAAACATTCAAGGAATTACCATGGGAAAAAAAAATAGATGTTTTGAGCCAATTAAATTTCTTCATGCAAGAGAATTTAATCTCAACAGCTCGTTTTACAGAATTGAGAGATCACAGAAACCAGGGCTGCTTTTCTGATATCCAAACACACTGTTACATTATTGATTTCTTTGGCAACAAAGAAACTCAACGGTTTATAAGGTCATTTACAACACTTTGCTTTTTTGCGGAGATAACTATTTTCTTCCGTCTTTAAAGCATTTGTGAGATCCTAAAACCTTACAGGAAATAAGCTCCCTGTTACACTCAAAAGCATGTGGTCTCACAGAAATTCTTAAAACAAGGTTGAGGGGAAAATGCAGTGTTGCATATATTCTTTCCATTGTCATTACCACAGTGTTAAACTTTCCCGCCCAAGAAGTTTCTTTCATTATTAGTACAGATAGCTAGAGGTTGTAGTTTGATTTGTTTTCTAATCCAATTTTTAATTAAAAGAAAATCTTTTGATGGGAGATCTTCTGTTTGCTTTTATCCTGGAATCTAACATTTTGGAAAAGATAAGAAATCACATATGCTACCAGCTTGTTGTTCTTTTATAAGGAAATTTTGTTGCCCTTGTGCACAAAGAATTCTGTCTTGGGGAAAATACATGAAATACCAGGTTTTAAGTAAATTTCTGGATGCCTATTTATTTACATAAATATGGATTTCTTCAGTGTTATATCTTAGCAATTTCATCTCTTTCAATATGGCAATGTTTCCTTTTCCCACTCCCAAAAATATCTATTTTAATCCACCAATCTAGTAGCTTCCCTTTCCACCACTTGCTTTTCATTTTTCTTTCTGTCACGGAAATCTTTGACAAGAGAAATTAATTTGTGCTTTTGGGTTTTTTGTTTATTTGCTTTTAATGGATTACATTACTTCTGCCTGAGGGCTATTGAATTGAGTATTGTGCTATATCAGGTCAACAGACACTCGTCCTTTTCTTATCAGTGTATGCTCCACATTCCCAAGTTGTCTGGGAAAGTCTCCTCTAGTTGTGGCCTATAATTACTGTTCAATATTTACACCTTTCCAGTGGTATTAGGGTGTCAGGAGCTACAAAAAGAATTAGCATCTCAAATAGCCAGCAACTTTCACATCGAGAACGGAAATTATGGACGGTAAATGTGCATGACTGTTTTGTCACTGAGGAAACTGTGAAGATGAGTGTATATTAAGGGGAGAATCACTGATACCTGGCAGTGCTGAAGCCTAGCTGAATGCCAAGACATATATTTTAGAGCTAAAACAAGTTAGGGGTGGTAACAACATTGTACTCTCCAGCTTTAGAAAGACTTCGTGCAGGTAAGTGTGTGAGCATTTCTGCAGTAGCAGTGAAAGTGTAAGAGAAATTGATACAGTAATCAGTGTCCCTAACATGTCAGGTCTGCTACCTATTATTGTATAAATATTCAATTCCTATTGTCCACATTTTATTGACCTGATGTCAGCTGAAAAACACCAGTTAGCACTTTTGGTTATTTCAGTGGAGGAGAGAGGATGCTCCTAAGATACAGATACAAGAATGACAAGATCTACAGATAATATGAATAAAAGATGTACTGGTTTCTGTTCTGAGGTGAAAGAATCTTGAAAGAAATATTTTTTTCTTGTCAGAAAAACAGCTTTTCCTGAGCACTAAAATGTTCAAAAGAATCTCATCTTTTTCATTACTTACTGCATTTTGAAGGCAGTGTTCCCACCCTTGTTAATCTATGTGATTGACAAGGTCTACATTTGACTGCATTTTTTTCTTCATTAGACAAGTCTGCTTTTCATTTTAAATAGTGAAACAAATCCACTGCCACATAAGTATTTCAATGTTGTCACTAGACCTGTGCTGCAGCAATTTCAAACTTCAGAAAAACATGTGGGATTGAATCCCATTATTCTGTTTAAAAAGGCTTGAGATTAAAAAACTCGTAAAATTTAACCCTAGAAGGACACTGCTATACACAAAAATTACTTTGGCAAATGCAGCTGAACAATGGATCAGCAACTACTTGGTTTGTTATAATTTGTTATAATTTTTAAATATTCTTCAGAACTACAAAAAATAGTAGTCATTGATTCATATATTTGTGGAATGGTCTGGGTTGAAAGGGACCATAAAGATCATCCATTTTCATGGACAGAAACACCTTTCACTAGGACAGGTTATTCAGAGCCCCTTGGATAGTCCCACTGATGGAGCAGCCACAGCTGCTCTGGGAAACCTGTTCCACTGACTGACCAACCTCATGCTGAAGAATTTCTTCCTAATATCCAATCTAAACCCATGCTCTTTCAGTTTTATTCCATTCCCCTTGTCCTGTCACTGTGTACCCTTGTAAAAAGCCTCTCTCCATTTTTCTTGCAGACTTCCTTCAGATACTGGAAGGCCACAATTAGGTCAGCTCAAAACCTTTCCTTTCCTGGCTGAACAATCCAAATTCCTCATAGGAGGAGCTCTATCCCTCTCAACATCTTGTGTCCTCCTCTGGTCTTGCACAAGCAAGTCAAAGTTCTTCCTCTGCTGACGACCTCAGCAGGTTGTCTCACTAAACTAATACTGCTGTTGCAATAATTTAAATGAATGATATTAGGAAATTGACCATTTAAATTATTTATATAGTACTTTCAGTACACTTTTTAAGTATGTAAATGTGTGTTCTTATTCAACCACCTCGACTCTGAAAATCTGGACCTAGACTGCTGTAAAACAACGCAAACCAACAGATTTCTGGCTGATATTCAAGGTGCAACTGGTACATTTTCGGTTGCATTTTGTGACAAAGGCTAACATAGGACAAAGTAGAGCAAATATAAATGCATAATTCATCAGGTGTTATAGGAGAGGATGAATTGCTCTAGCAGGTATTGCTGTCTTGCCACTAGCTGTGTGAGGAACTCGCTCCATCTAGCACAGAGCATGTACCTAAATCAAACTATTCAGTTCAGGTTCTCAATAGGTTAAAACTGCATTCAAAGCTCCTCTTCCTCAAACACAAAAGCCATGCTTAGCATCATTGCTGCATGAGATCATATCTGTTGCTGCTTTAGCCTGTCTCTGTTGAGGCTTTTTTGGCTTCCATGACACGCTGCATCATGTTTCAGCACTCTGCACCCACCTGCTTAGGACTGCTTTTGATGCATCCTCTTCCCCTTTCAAAGTGGCACATTTTCAGTCTTTGCAAGCTACAGTCTGGACTGGGGGCAAGAAGCCCCCTTTTAAATTCTAATCGCTACACCATTGGTTAATGAGAAAAATTAATGATACTTTGTTGCTGATCTCAGTAATAAGCTGGACCTTCATTGGCCACATAAATTGTAAAACTAGTTATTCAGTCTTGTTTTGGACACAGAACATTCTGCTTTCATCATCTTTCAATAACCCTGCTTTTTAAATATGTGTTGGGGAAAATATTCATATTTCTGTCTCCCATAGTTTATTTTAAAGGAAATTTGGCAAGGCACTATATCCCCTAAAGTGCTTTAGTGTTTCCTTAAATGTTACCCTCAGTTGTCTGAGACTTGCTTGAACTGTTTTCTGCTGGCCTGAAGTTTCAGATCTTTGGGGACATTTAACTGCACTTTTCTGCTTTTGTATTTTTTTTCTCAGGTATTTTTATTCCTTTCTTTTGTTACTCAGATATTCCTCAGAAGCTGGGAGCCTGGCAAAGTCATAGTCCACCAGTGAATGGACCTGTGTGCTGCTGAGAAGTTTCAAAACATCTCTGATGTGCCAGGTACTGCTCAGAGGGTGTCGCTAACTAAGCTGGGGTTAAAGCCACAGGTGTTTCTTTTCTTAGCAGATACAGGCAGTCTCCTCACATCCAGAGCAGATGCAATCTCATCCTGCTCAAGCTGTTGGCTGGATGGCATGGCTAGCAGGGGCGCTGAGCCTGCCTCAGGGAGCCCGACACAAAGGTAACACAGGCACAAAGATTTCTGTCATCCCAGAGCACCAGAAGAGCAAGCTCTGCACAGAGCAAAAAGCAGTGTAGACATAACCCAGAGCCTGGAGTAAATTCAGAGGTGGAATAATCCTTAAAACTGCCCTTGCAGTGTGTGGGCTGGTCGCTCTGAAACCCCTCTGCTCCTTTCCCAAATCCTTCCACTTCTCTAAGCAGCAGCTTCCCTCACTTGCTTTTCAGTCTGTGCAGGGCAGATTGCTTTCACAACAACATTTGCTCACACTTAATCCAACACACCCTATTTATTCTTTAGACAACAAACTCCTGTGACAAAACTATACTTCCTAATTCTGTACAGCATGGGGATTTTAATGATGAGGAACAAAATTGACCCCTAAAGAGCTGTTAGCCATAATGTCCTTTTGGAAGTGGCTATTTGTCATTCACAGTAACAGGTCTACACAATTAGCATGTGATCATCATGCATTTAAAAATAAAGATGAGGGAGGGGACACTCTCTCCCTGATGGAAATTGCTCCCACTTTGTAGAGTTTATTGTTGTCTTGATTGCAGAGATATTACAGGCTGCTGCAAAGCTCCTGATGAATAACCCCTATTATGTATTACATGCCGCATGATTTATGCTGAACATGGCACCTTATGATCTGTGTTTCTACCATCCTCTCATAATGCTTTTGCGACTTAGCTCAGCTTGTCCTCTCTTTAACCTTTGTATTCAAAACATATTTACAAATATGCATATTTTACACATTCATATGACATTCTGCCCTGTTGCGTGCTGACTCCACCTTCAAACACTACTGGAAGCTGGACAGCTTTTAATGCAAACCTGCTTTCAGTGTTTCTTTCAGTATGGACCAAGGATAAAGATGAAAAAGACCCCAAACCTATCATAGCATTATTCTTCATGAATTCCTTTGGAACAAAAGCTGAGGAAAAAGAGAAATGGAGCAAATCCATTGTCATTACAGTTTAAAGCAAAATGATTTCCACTAGTCCTCCCATAATTATAGTGGGAGGAAAGGCTAATGCATATTAAAAAAGACTGTTTCTTGCAGAAAGGATCACTTAGCTGTACTGATGAGCAAAAGGAGAACTAGTAATTTATTGACAATTCTTTCAGCTATAGTTGTTTACATATGTTTTGCAATAGGAATGTATTTTGGTGAATACCAGCAAAAAGAGAATGTGGCTTTTACGTTTGAGACTGTGTGTTTCTTTGAAGAAGTTCTTTTTTTTTAAGTTAACTTCCAATGTTTCTTAGATTTCTAAATCCTCTAACTGTTTAAGATCTTTGTAAATCCTTTTGTAAGGCACTTGAAATTAGATTGATGGAAAGTGCTACAGACAAGCCAGGTATCAGTATTTGAAGCAGTAGTTTTACAGCATCCAGCTGATGATCTCTTTTTCTCCCCCTGAAAGTCTCCCAAAGAACACTATACTATTATCATCTGGATATATTTGTAGTGTTGTGGCCAGAATTGCCTTGTGTAAGATAACCAAGTACAGTAAATATATATGCAAGTCCCTCTGCAAAGCCCACTTGCTTTTAAGCCTGTTTCTGCCTTAATGGGATTCATTGCTTCCCTAAGCAGCCCTTGTAATTTTCAGCAAGGTCTTTTAACTCATTTAATGTGCAACATTTGTTCATGCCTAATTTGTCTGAGCTAGGCCATGTTTGTGTTTTCCTTGAGTTGCAGAAAGGTTGATTGTGAGGGTGGAACTGCCTGCCTCAAGTGAATGTATTTCTTTCCGAATTACAGTAATTACCGCAGGTTTCATTTGGTTGGTGCTCCCCTCTGTGCCCCTCCTTGACAAGGTTAACAGGAAGAAGGTAACTGAACATCAAAAGATAAGTGTCTGATCACATGGGCAGTTGTTGACAGCACCATTTCTCTGGTGACGGTGATAACGTTCTCTACTGGATTCTTCTGCAAAGGCATGTAGGAATTAGTTTGCAGCCCTAAGGATAACTGTAGATGTCAATAGATCTGCATTTCACCCAGCTTGAATCCTGAAGAACATGCTGCTTCTGCTAAACAAAGACAATAGAAATAATTAGGAGTTTGGAGCAGTTCTCCTCTAATCCCCTCTCCCAACTTAAAAAGAAAAAAATATTTAGTGTAGCAAACTTTTAATGAAAGGCAAAAAATTCCTTTAAAATCTTTGCATTGACTTTGAACAGCAGAACAGAATCTTTCTTGCCTCCCTTTTTGTCTCTCTAAATATATATCTATGTACAAATATATGTACATCTGTGTATTTAAACATGTGTCACCATAAATATACATGCAATTATGTCTACATATATCTATATATGACATCCTCCTCTCCCTTTCTCTCTGTATATATATATATATATATATATATATATATATATATATATATATATATATATAAAACAGAAAGGCAGAACTCTGATTTGCCTTTGGAAATGCAGAACTGCATTAGAAATATAATTTTTCCCTGAAATATTCTAAAATTGACTCACTCAAAATTATTTACATCTGCCACTGGCCATCTCAAGCTGCAGTTGGTGGCCTCAAAGTCCTAAATAAAATATTATGAAGGAAAATCTACCTTTCAGTTATTTTCTCCCAGTCACACCTGGATAATAAGGGAAGAGATATTTTAGTTTTAGTACAATTTCACTTTTATGTACTTCTCTCTTGAAATTTCCCCTACAGTACCTAATATCACCAGGCAGTTCAGTGCCTAATGAACTGAAATACTTATTATATAGAACATGTTTGCCAATAAGCCAAGATTTATACTTAAGATTTTTATAAACATCAGGTATGTCAGAATTCTCTACTAATTATCTCAAGGATTCAAACTAACATGTTCTGTTTAATTGCCATTACCCAACATTTATAACAGCTACAATTAATTTATTTTTCCAATGGATTAGGCCACCTCTCAGTCACAACCATAAGTC
The DNA here is from genome assembly GCF_029207755.1 of Chamaea fasciata. Classification (NCBI taxonomy): domain Eukaryota; kingdom Metazoa; phylum Chordata; class Aves; order Passeriformes; family Sylviidae; genus Chamaea; species Chamaea fasciata. Next base: position 54,492,832 of record NW_027094086.1, on the reverse strand, counting down.
AGACTTTTAGAATTATTCATATTCAGATGTGTATTGTTTATGCAACTGTGTGAGGGAATGTTTCTCATAAATGAGTTATATGGTGGAAGTCCTCAGATATGCAAATGGCATATTTGTAATTCTCCTATTATGAAAATAAAAATCACAGAAGTTTATCAGTAACTTAGAAACTGGTTTCCAATATGATCATCTCATTTCCTCATGTTTCACAGAAAGTTAATTCCAGTGACTTCTGGAAAATGACATTTGACTTACCTTAGTGTGAGGTAAAAAAGATTCCTGGGTTTAAACAGATATTGACTTTCAGACCATTTTAATCATTTAATTGAATGTGCAATACACTTTCAGATATACTAGGAAAAAAATGTTTTCTTTGAACTTTTATTAGAGGTCATAAAAATAAATCTCACATATAAAGAACTTGCATTTTTCATATCTTAGAATAAGTAAGGGAATGGTCACATTTTTCTGTGATAAAAGACTAGAAGAATTTGGTTTGTTTCAGTCTAGCTCAATGCATGTATAACTACAGATGTTTCTCCTTGAGCTGGACCAGTGTAGGCCCCACCAGGGGGAAAAAAAATCAGGTCCAATGGTTGTTAGAGAATTAGATTAAATAGGAAAAAGTGGTTCGAGCACAAGCTTAAAGTGTTTACAAGCAGTAAACACTTCCCCAATACACTCTGAGTTCAGAGTAACCCCTTTCTACACAATTTTTGACCCATTTAAGAATGTAGGCAGACCTGAACACACATTTCCTGCTTCAAGAAGAAAGGAGAAAGAAAGAAAAAACCCAAAATACCAGGCTTTTAAATATTTGTCTAGGAAAACTTGATTTATTCATGAAATGGTTCTAGGTCTATTGCTAATTCTTTATGAGATGAATAAGAGGCAGCTTTGATCCAACAGGCTTATGCACAAGGTGCAGATTTCTCTACCACAAAACCCTCTCCTGTTCTTGACATGAATGGAGTCTAAAAACAGCAGATGGAAAATCTGATGCCCATAAAACTCTGAAAGAAATGACTGTGACGGGTGATGTAGCCATTGTACAAGGAGCCCCAAGAAATCAGTGGCTAACAGGTCCACTGTTTGAACCATGTGTAGGTTCACTGAGGATGGACACCATTTCATAGCAAGGATGTTTATTAATTCACTTGGGAGGAATGGACATTCAGACCATTTTCCAGGGACGATTACTGCAGTCTCCAGTCAGAGGACCAAAGGTAAAAGCCATAGCTCCTTTTTGTAGTCTGTGAAATCAGGTCAACACAAGCAGGAGGGCAATTCAGGGAAACTGAACACGCCTAATTTATATGCTTGAAACAGACAGTTGTGAACCTCCCCTGTGGAGAGCAACAAGAATATGTCAATGCTATTCCACAGTAAAAGGATTGTCAACTGCAGAGTTGCAATGTAAAGAAAAAAATAACTTCATAAAAAACCTCGCTACTGAAAACTGAAAAATGGCTTTTTTTCTATCAACAGGTAAATTTTACTGTTTTTGATAACACAGAGCATGCATTGGAAGAAATTAACATAGTGTACTATTCAGTCAAGCTCACAAACATAAGAGCAAAACTTGTCATCTATCTTTTAAAATGTAAAAGAAATTCACACAAATTCCCTCCCAAAAGCCCAAAACTGGCTATGTTTTGATAATGAGACAAAATTAGAGTAAAGCAACAAATTGTGAAGCATGTGCTGCAAAAAAGAACAAATTCTTCAATAGCTACAACCTTTACACAAGGAAACAGAAGAGTATATACTTGTGGGAGGTGAGAATATTTATTTTGAATCACAATATTCTGTTTAAAATCATTACTTGAGAAGACAGAGGGTGGGAGAGAGCAACCCTAATGAAATGTGTTGGCTGTAGATCTCTGAGCCACATTCTCTTGGAGTCAGACTCTCATTTTCCTGTGAGCACTTGTACTACCAAAAAAATAGATATACAATTTTATCAATATGCGTTTTCTCCCACATATTTTGACTTAAGACTGTCCTCTTCATATAATACAGTATTAGTAACACACAGAGGGCTTTTCACAACATGGGGCTACTGTTGATTTACATGTAGATTACTAGTCAGAGCTGTACATGCTGCCAAGCTCATTTCATTCCAGAGGAAGAAGAATATTTCTCAGACTTTATCTCAAACTTCAACGGGTTTTCATTTTTGTAAGAGGTCAGGTTTGATACATTCTGTTTATAAGTATATTCAGACCCCAGCTAGAGCTCTTCACAGGATCCTCTAATGTCCCAAAGAATGAATGTATGGACCTGAATGTATGGATCACAAAGATTGAGAACAACTGGTGCTTTTTACCTTTGTCTCGGGGCCAGTTGAATTGGGTTCCACAAAAGATTCATCTGGTTGAAATAAGCAGAAAATTAGAGTGTTTCCTGGAACAGCAAATAATTTATTACATCTCTGTGCTAGTTAGTGATTCTTTTGAATGAGTATTTTACTGACAGTGTTAGGAAAACCTTGATGGCATTCTCACTTCAATTCAGACCAAACTCCAGTGGAGTTCCATTTTATCGAGAACTTGCTGACAATTCACTTTCTGCATCCACTGACCTACATTTTCACACGCCACAAAATTTCTTGAGTTTTTCTGGATTATCTGCCCTACCCCTTAGAAAAATAATAAGTTATTTCATTCATAGTAGCTCCTAGTGGTTTTATTTCTACTTGTATAGGTGTATCCCCGTGGTAGAGGAGCATTAAATAAAAGAGATCAGATTCTATGAAAAAGACACTACTCACATGTTGTTTTATCTTGTAACAGAACACTCAAATCAATAAATTTACCTATCCTTCCCTACCTTTCCATTCCCTTCCCTGCTTTTCCTTCCCCCACCTCTGCCTTGCCTTTTAAAAGGCAAGCACACAATTAAAAGTTTAGTCCATTTTATTTCAAGTCTCTGTGTATCTGTGCTTAGAAAAAAATCAGAGATTTATAATACCATTTAATGGCCTCTTAAAACAAACCATAGGGCTTGAACCCTGTGAACTAACTGTCTCCCAACACAGCACTATGTGCAGCCATGACTTTATTCTGTGAGAAGACAGCTATGAGAGCTGCACACTACCCATACTCTACATCTGGAGTGATTTCATCACTCAGAGTGGAAAGAATTCTGACGGGGTCTGAAGTCAAAGATTTTTAATTGCTCAAACACATTTAGAGAGGGACGTAGAGGCAATGCAGACGCAGACTCATCAGCCAAGACCACGTGGCCCTTTGTGAAAGGGTTTTGGCCTGAACAGTTCAGGACTCTCAGTGGGTGAACTATTGAGCAGTGGCATGCAGCAGGTGGCCTCTCCTGTCTTCAGTGAACATCCAAAAAGCTGCTGGGGGGGCAAAAGCTCATTTAAACATCTAAATTCTGATGTGTGTGGAGAAAATCTAGTGCATATGCTGCTGTCTGCTTTCATTACCTGCCAAAACAGCCCCCATTAGAGATGATGTACAGAATAAGAACACAGTAAATTTTCCTATAAATTATCCTTTTCTTTCTAAGTCAGCACATTTGATATCATCTATTTGGTAGCCAGTATGTAGGTGAGATGTATAAACAGTGGAAGTTAGTCTTTCTCTCTCTGTCTGGCTATGCTTATGTTCTGGACACGCAGAAATACCTCAATTGAAAAATTTGCCATCTTTTTACTATGAAGAGTCTGTAAAGAATGGGAAAGAATCAGCTTAAAAATGAATCTGTAAAAAAATTTAAGAAAGAGTAACCTTTAAAATTGCAGAGTCGTTGCTGGTATTAACACAAATGCCATCTGAATTCTCAAGATCTTAATCCACTTACAGAAGTATACATCCATATCTGAAGAAAATTAAGTGCATTTCAGTATATACACATAGCACATGCCAGTGAAATTGAAATTATATGTGCAAGGATATGCAAATATCCCACATAAATAAAATAAACAGAAAAAAAAGACTTCAGATAAACTCATTGCATCTTCACAGTTCAATTTTGCTGTCCTTGTCTACTGCAAGTGGCAGTCACAACTTATGTAACTGATCCCCTGCAAACCTGGTTCCAGCAGTTCTTGTGTCATGACATTAAAGTAGACAGGGAGGGCAGAAGATCTCAGTAGCTCTCACTGTCTCAGAGGCACCTTCCTCTGTGTTAATAACACTGAAATCCCTGGTCTCGAGCCAATACAGAATGACTTCATAGTAGGCTTGCTGCTTTCTGCTTAATAAAATCATAGGCTGAAAAGACCTTATCTTTACTGACATAAAAGTGATATGTTATTACCTTCTTTATTTTAACAGAACATTACAAATCTGAGATTTAATTCCAAGTTGCTTTTCCATGAAACAACTGAGCAGTCTTAGAGCTTAGTTTCCTGTACTGATGCTGTAAGAGTCCCTATTACATTTTCAAAAAATGACTTTGTTCGTGTGTCTTATCTTATTATAAAAAATCTACCTGTTTTGCCGCTGAAGAGGCAGTTAAAATTTTAGTGAACTGGTTGCAAGTTCAGATGACACAGAAACCATTAGGAACTTTATTCATAAATTTGACAGAAACAAGGAAGAGATGATGTGGTAATTGACCTTCACATACACCTTATTTAAGGTTCCACTTAAGGTTCTATTGGCATAAACTAACTAATCTAAAAGACTTTCAAGATTCTGTGTAGTCAGTGTTACATCTCTTCCCAGACTGGGAAAAAGATTTTAATGTCAGCATGAGTAGTTTCCAAAAAAACTGTAGACAAATGAGCTGCTGTTACTATGGACCAACTCTCTGAGCGCAACAGACTTCTAATGATCCTAGCTCAAAGCCTATGAGCTCCTATCTGCCTTCCTTCCTCTCCTTCACTGACAAGAGAAAGCTTGAAGGATGCAAAACATGCCATAGACAGAGTTCTGCCCTCTAGTATATCCTCATTGTAAATCAGAAAAGTTTGGATTGTTTTGGGAAACAAGCCAACGCTGCTTTCAATTCTGTGAAATACTATGCTAATAGCTACTTCTGATCTTGATGTGGCAGGCCAGTGTGTATTTTTTTACCTTCAGGGGTCCAGGCTAAGTAAATCATGCTTACACTTTATTGCTGTTTGCTGTCCTTTTTGTTGCTGTTTATCCTCACATTTGAAGGGAACCTGACAACTTAAAAGTTGGATTTGCAAATGGATTAATGCTACGTCCCACAAAGATAACTGTAGAAATCAATGACAGTTGGATCTCCCCCTGAGAGCTACATCATGGGCTTCATAAGGGCTGCTTCACAAGATTTATTTGTGCATCTATAATAACTATGCTTTGCTGGTTATTTCTTCTGCACTCACGGTGTTTTTATTTTTAAACTAAATTTAAAAAAAAAAAAAAAAAAAAAAAAAAAAAAAAAAAAGGCACCAAATTTTCTTGCAGCTGGAGATCAGGCAAACTTCTGTAAATTATAAGCAATAAATTGAGTAACCCAAAAACTGTTAAAAATGTCCTTGTTTTTGGGGACAGTTCCAAGTGACAGACTACAAGTATCATAACTCTGTGGAAAATTTTTCATTTTATTGCTTTCTCATTATACACAACAATTGGAAATAAAACCTGATAAGAAGACTTTTTCAGGACTCCCCTAAGCAGCAGCAAGGATTCTTTAAAATCAGTTATAATGAGTTCAGAAGTGCTAATTTTGTTGAACATTTTTCCTTTTTTGGTAGCATTCCACAAATTTCTGCATTCTGTGAAACAATTAAAATACGCCCATATCAGAGCTGAAGAAAAGAAGTGTATAGAAAAGTAATGGACTTCAAACACACTTGGTGATAACTCACTATCTGCTCAAAAGGAGCAGATATTAAGATGTTAAGGTCTTCTTCAGACATTTTGAAAAAACATGTCTGTAACCTCCCTTCCTCCCTTCTGCTCAGGAGCAGAAGTAAAGAGATCATGTGAACACCAGCACCAGTGGAGGACTTCTACTTCAAACTGCCTAGGAAATAACAAGCGTTTTGTGTTTAGGAACTTGCAGTCACTCCTGTCGCATGCCCTGGGGTACTTATACAACACAGAGATGTTCATTCAACATTCATTCAACAAAGAATGAGTAAAATCTCTGGTCACCAAGCCACTTCTTCCCTGTTTCATTGATCTCTGTAATTCTTTTCCATGTTCACCATAAACATATGAATAGATATATGTTTCTGTGTCGATGTTTCAGAATAAAAAAAATCTGATTTAAAGGTGCTTGAGGAGGCAGGTTTACATGCAGATTTGATCATGCATGCAAAATCAAATGTGATGATGTTTCAAGACCATAAATGCAACTGCTGCTGGCAGTTACAAAAGCTAAAAAATTTCCCTCTAAAGCTTAAATTTATCATTCTGACCTCATTTACTCTAATATAAAACAGAGTAGCATGTAAATACTTTAATGATTGCGCTTTCAGGAAGAAAATTAATTCAAAATACTGTTCAAGAGCTACAGTTTGCCCCCAGAGGAAGAATATGGGAGAGAATGAATGAAATTGAACACTTGGATAGGGAACTTCTAATTCAGACTTTGCTCCTTACTTGATTATTGTTGATAATACTTTGAAATGTTAGGTAACACTTGGGTTAGTGTTTGTAGTCAAACTCAGTAGTTTTGCTAAGTCAAAATCCAAAGACATGCATAATCAAAAATTAGGCTGTGCCCCAAAGAAATATAATAGTGACATTTTAGTAAGGAAGAAAAATACATATTGCAAAATTTTCTTCCTTTCCTGACACTCCTGCTCATACAGAAAGTAAAGGGGAAAATCACATTTGAATGATAATCTTTTATAAATTGATTTTGCTTCATGCTAGTGAAATCTTTTTCAGAATCTAACTGTAGTTGTAGGAAGTTGTTTCTCCTTTTACAACCTCAGCTATGTAGCTGTGAGATGACACCAGAAAGAAAAATAAATGAATCCTTTTTGAGGTAATTCTCCTCTGTATTTTTTATTGGATTTTTTGTTTGTCATGAACGCCTGATGGATTTAGAAATGTCTTTGCCTTTCCCATGTTCTCTGTTAACAGCTTTCAGTGCATTGAAGCATGCATCATTTGGCAGTGGTCTTCCTGAAGGAAGGAAAAAAAAATTCAAATATGCTCTTTTATACTCTCTTGCCTTATGGACTTAATTTTAACCAGTAAACTTGAAGGGTTTATGAATTTCCTTTTTTATGTAATTGAACAAATGTCTGTTTGTCAAGCACAATAAACATCTCAAGGCCTCTGGGCAGAAATATTTCTATTATTACAAATATTAAGTATTGGTAAATAATTCTCTCTCCCCCGTCCCCTGCAGTAGATGGGCACGTGTGTGATAAGTGTACTAACAGCATACAAATCCCAAAGAAGGGCAGATTTCTGTCTTGATCCAATGGACTCTTTTGTCAGTCTTTAATAAATGGGATACTGCAGTAATTTTCACTAATTTATTTTCAGGATAGCAGTTCAGAGAGTAAAAAATTGCATTTGTTATCTCACTTTCGTGAATATTCTGCCAGGGGGTCTAGATCCAATATTTCCAAACTAGGCAGCTCTCTATATCTCTTTCACAAATTTCTAGTCCATGTCATTTTTCAGGACATCCATTATATATCATTTCTTAACCTCAAAATGACACAGCTGACTCACTTTTTTTTTTTCAATAATGCATAGAAAAATAAGTATGCACGTGTCCAAACGATAGCAGAATTGAGAAAAGACTGCTTTCAAAACCAAACTCCAGGTTTAGTTTGTACGTCTACAATTTTGAGGCATTCTTCCACACCACACTGAATGATCTTGACAAAAGGAGTCTCACATATAGCCCACTGCTCATCTAAAAGAGCATTTATTAAAATTCCATTTGAAATTTTGCCTTGGAATTTGTCCCTATGTATACACCTATATCTCAGTTCTGGTTGTCTTGCTGAGGAGTAAGGTTGCATTTCAGTAGCGAAACAATCACCTTAATACAATATTGTAGCACAGACTATCATACAACTTCTCCCAAGTGTTAGTGTACTGTTTAATGTCACTGGCTAGTGACTCATTAAAAAACTGTTACTCTGAGAGAGTGGGTTAATATTCGTGGTGGTGTATTTCACTGTACAGACCCTTAATCCTCAAAGTTCAATGCTGCATCTGTCACATTTTTTTATATGTGCTGTACATAATCCTTGAACTAAATTACACAAAGCTGTAAAGTCTGCTTGCCCTGCCCCGTTGTCTGTATTGCAGTGCCTACTTTGCCAGCTCACTCACAGAGCATGAATGTGTGCTCTCTTAAAAGTTTGCCAGCTGAGCTGGAGGGTAGGTGAAGTTGTAGCCATTTACCTTGGCTCTCAAGGACAGTCTTCTGCAGATCTGCTGCCTTCAGAGGTTTGCCTTGTTGAAGTGCCTGGTGCCATTTTACCCCTCATCCTTGATCCGTATCCTGTTGTTCTCACCCACAGAAGGAATATTATGGAATCATGGCACATCCTGAGTTGGAAGAGACTCACAAGGATCACTAGTGTTCACCTCCTTGCCCTGCTCAGGAGCCCCCTGAGAATCACACCACATAGTATCACATTCAGTATAAAACCTCACTGCCACAGGGTGCTTCAGCACACAGGGAGCTTCACAAACAGCCTAAGAGAAGAAGAAAAGTCTGGTAGTGGCTAAAAAGGGAGGTTATATTTGTGTATATATATTAATATATTTGTATCTATATTTATATATATATTAAAATGTTCAGTTTCTACAACATTTTCTAGCTATATTGTGCTTCTGAGCACTATTCCAACAGCCGACCCTTCTATGCTCTTGACGCTGTGCTTTCATTTTCTCTGTACACTGTTTTTTTCTCTTCTCTGCAGAAACAGTGACCATTTCTCATATCTAGAAATCTGACCATCCAGTTCATGCCACAGAAAAATGTCACTCTGCCAAACTGCCTGGTAGAACCAGTACAATTTATTTTTCATCTCAAAACTACCATGTTCTGCCTGTCTTGGATTCTTTTTTTTTTTTTTCTTTCTCTTGTCACTTGTTTCTGATCAAGCATGGAATTGGATTTTTTACTGATCTTACTTCTTGCATATAAGGCTGTATCTGACCAATACCATGAACATGTTGTGTCTTCATATAAAGCTCTGCATCTCAGCCTGAGACTGAATTGTTTGATAAGCACTGCTGTATCTTACATCTGATTTCAAAGTGACATACCACTGTGCCTCAGAACATTCTGCAAGGGAATACATGAGATATCTGGATCTTTTTATCCTTCTCTGAAAAAAAAAAAATAAAAGGGGGGGGGGAGGCAATAACATGTATTTTACTGAATATTCTTCTGCTTAATATCATTCAATTTAATTTGCTTTTAAAACAGCATCCAGCATTTTGTATAGTAGGTATGAAAATATAATATCAAATTTAGCAGTAATGATATCTCAAAAACTGCTTAGAAGTTCACCAAGAATTAGGCTGTCTTTGCTCAGCTGAAAGAAAAAAAAGAAGGACTCAGCCTGTGTATCAACAAAGAGGAGAGTAAAGACTGTTTACCCAGTTCTCAGAGATTAAGTAAATGGGAGGTGGGAAATGGGCAAAGATCATCAGATACTATAGCCCTATTCTTTCTTCTGCTTTTTCTGCTCAAGGTGACTGGCAGAGAGCTGTTTCACAAAGAGAGCAGTGAAGAGAAAAAGAGCATGAGGTGCACTCTGATTTTTTTTTGCCCAGTTCCTAGGGTACAGAAACAAGGCTTTGACCTTTTAATAACTTTATAGAAGAAAAAGAATCCAGAAAAGATTGTTTGAAGATTCCTGTTAATGCAAATTAGAGAGATTTGATGTTCTAAATCATGCCTAGAGGCACAAATTGTGTAAATGAAAACTGAAGTGACCCTGGAGCACAGAGAATATAAGTATCTAAAGTACCTGTGGGTATGGATGTGATGCAGGGGAATATAATTTAAAATTTTTTGTTATTCAAGGAGTGACTTTTTCAAAAGGTTACATATGTAGACTCTCAGTAAGACTTATAACTTTCAATAAGACCTCTGTAATATAGCTCTAATTAAGAGTAATTATTTGGTGTTGTTACTTAGACACTTCTGTGAAATTACTTAAAAAATGTATACTGATACAAAACCAGTATTTTCCTTGCCACCTGGATTTGGCTCAAACTAAATACATTACTTTTAAAGAGGAAGAGAGTTTCACAAGTTGGAAAAGAAAATAGAAGACGCTCTTTTTTCATTCTATGACCATTAAAAGAACAAACTTATGAATATCAGAGGACTGTGAGACTTCAGTAGAAAAGGCAACTATCAGATGAAAGCACTCTAAGTAAAGATGAATTCCCAGGATGGCCTCTAAGCACAGTTTAGGCATATTCACTGTATTGTGCCATATCTGCCATCTTCATTTTCTTTGGCCTTCATGACCTTTTAGTTATATTTCAGGATTTAAATTCAAGTTTCAGCTGCCAATCAAGAGGCAGAGTTTCACATACTGAAATGTTAGAAAATATGGGAACTGTGTGCTAAAAAGTTAACTAGTCTTCAGAGAGAGAGCAGAGCTGAATCCAGGAAAACAGAATTATGTTTAATCTACAAAAGAACAACTAAATTGACATTACTTGGTTTAAAAAAAACCTAATTATTACAGTCAGAAATGAAAAGGAAAACTAAATATAAAATGTTTTATAGGCATACCTTACAAGTCAGTGTTAAAATCAAAATGGGACTATGGAATAAAAAAGATTAAGCTAGGCAGATTTTTCATGTCAAATCAAAGGAAAAATGGATCAGGTAAGGCAATGCAAATGGAGGAAGCATAAATTATTGCAGAATTATAGATCTATCAAATTATGGAGGAAAGGCACAAGGGGCTAAAATAAGCATAATAAAGGGTAAGAATGATGGAAAATACTGTAAATTAACAGGTCTGTATAAGAAGATTTAACTTGTCAAAAACATGTAAATTGACTCAAAAACTAAGTAGCAGGGAAAAATTCTGTTGCACAGAACACAAATAGTGTTCAGGAAAAATGTAATGATAAGAAAGTCCAATAAAGTATAAAAAAATCTCATTAAGGGAAATATTAATTAATCTCCAATTAATTTCAGTTTAAAGAAGACCAAAATAAGGCCTATATTCTTATATGTAATCAATACAAAATATGTAATGAAATGCAATTTTTTTCTCTATAGAACTGTTGAAAGTAGCTACTGTTCTCTCCAAAATGTAGAATGTATCAGATTTAAGCATGAAAAGTGGTTGAGCTCAGACTAAATACTAAAACTGTCATGTTTTACTACAGGCTATAGCTGCTTGAATTCAGCCAGAAGTAGCTGCCAGTAATTTCTCAGATTTAACCAGCACATTTGTTTTGCTATTATTTCCCTAGTAAATTTGTCTCCTTTTTTACACTTGGGCAGGCTACTTTCTTCCTGAAATATTTTCTAAAAACAATAACAGAAGGAGTACTTCTGCATTGAAAATATTCAGTGCTCAGCTGTGAGGACAAAAAATGAGTGAGTTTCAACAGTAGAACTGGTAGATTATCTGTGGACTTGGCAAGCAAAGAGGAAGGAAGAGGGAGAGAGAGTGAAGATCCAGGAAAAGGATGACACGAAAAAAGTGGTTACCCTCCCTTTCCAAAAACCTCGCTGCCTTAATAGCAAGGCAGCCACTTGCAGCAACGATTAAAGAGAAGGCCTGAGGTCATCTCTTACATATACACTCAAAGCATCTTCCTGTCCTACATTTCTTCAAGTCCAGTGTTGTTTCCTGGTGTAGATCATGTGCTCTGTCATCCACTAATCAGAAGACCAGATTTTATTCAATATCATTTTCTGAACATTGCCTAAACATCGATGCCAGTAGGGTACCCATCACCTTTTTTGCATGAAGCACCAACTACTGCACAGAAACAGCAGCCCTCCTTCCACAAGGAGAATGATCATAAAAATTGGATGGTTTAATATACAGAAACCTGGAGCAGACATCTCCTCAGACTTTTCACCTAGAAGGTCAAAGAGGTGTGAGCCTCTTGGAAAATGAGTTAAGGCTGCTTGTTTTCTCCTGAGCTTGCAAAAAATAAAATAACCTAAATGCAGAAAATATGTCTTGGATCAAAGAGATGTGGGTTATCCAAACTCTTACAGCATGGCACAACTGTGCACAATGATGTTGGAAGGTCAGAGGACAGCTTCAGCAATAAATTCAAGAGAGTAGAAGAAAAATTATTCTCTACCCATGCCTTTTCCTTATAACAAAATAAGCTTAGTGTCATGGGTTTTGTAAAGAGCATATTATTCTATTCCATCTGGAAGGAGCAGAATTGCTTATCTTTGCCCAAATGGGTCAGTGTCACTTATCAGATAGTGGAGTGCTACTTATCTCTCTTCATTGTTTCACTACTTCCATGGGAATGTCTTCTGCTAATGGACCATTAAGAGCTCATCAATGACATTACACATTACACTGCACTATTGTAAGCTGCTCCACACAGGGAGGAGGAGCCAAACCATCTTAACCTAGATAAAAAGGAGCCACAGTCCCACTAGGTATACAGTTTTTTCCACCGGATCCCTGGAGGAAGACCGGACCCATCTCACCATTACTGGACCCTTTTTCTTCAACGGGACCATCTCTACTCCAACAGAACCACATCTGCCACTCCAGGAGGGCTTACTTTGGACTGCTTCCAAAACCCTGACTAACAGGGTGCCAGGTTGTATTTCTGACTCTGTCAGGGTTTTCTAGGATTTCTTGTTTGTTTATTTGTCTACTTATTCTTCTGTACAACAACATCTGTATTTTTATATCCCTAGTAAAGAACTGCTATACCTATTCCCAAAATCTTTGCCTGACAGCCTTTTATTTGCAAATTTATGATAATTTGGAAAAGGGGGGGAGGGGCTTACATTTCAAGGGAGACTCCAACCCTCCCTGGCAGATACCTGTCTATCTAAACCAAGACACTTAGGTAGCTATCAAAGTCCTATGAATTAAAATTTTTGGTACATATGCATAGTTAAAATACATTTCATTAATTTTTGGAGGTAGGAGAAGGACAGGAAGACACAAGATTTCTGAGATACATGTTTGCTGCTGGTAAATTTCTTGGCCAAAAGAGTCTCAGTTCTATAGAACAGAGAAGTATCTTCAGACTTGGAATTCTGCCTGTATATATTCACACAAACCACTTTGCTTCCAGACTCATGGAAAACTGGAGATGAGGTAATTATAATATTTTAGATCAAATTTTTGTATGTTAATCTCCAAAAAACCCAAGAACAATTTTTTTTTAACTCAACTATTTTGCCAATTCCTTAAAAAAATTGAGCATGCATGCATACCTCTTGGTAAAGTATGAGACATTTCTTCACGCTTGTGATTTTTGCATTATTCAGCATTTTCTCCTGACATTTACAAAATGCAACAGGCCCGATTTTCACTTTTCTTTTAAAGTGCTTCTGCTTCTCTCTAACTTCAGCCTGAATTATGAGGGTCAGACTACTAGGTTCACTGACCAAGCTTTGCAAAAATTCCACAAGCAGCTAATAAATGGGGTTGTCATAATGTTTTTTCATTAGGCACATTGAATAATACAGATTTACATTCACAGGCTTAACATATTTAAAAGTGTTGAGTCTTTTTAGTGCCACTATGAAGAATGTGTGTTCATGGCAAGGACCATTCTTGTAGCCCAATAGAAAGTGCAAAATTATATAAAGTCAGATGCAGTAGCATCTCAAATACTGAATAATGACAACCTTGTTTACAAGCTGCTGGGGTGGGTCAGAGAAAGTCAGGTGACCTCCTTTCTCTAGACACATGCCTGGGTTACAACGCTTTAGTTAGAGAAGCAAATTAGTTTAATTTTTTTTTCTTCTACTATTTGCAGATAGAGAGGTATTTAAACTAGATTCTGAAAACCGTAGTAGAAACTCTTGTCTGGGTTATAAACATAATACATGCCTCTAAAGTAAACCTACATTAGCACAATTCAATGTGGTAATTAAGATAGAAAAAGGCAGTTCTAAGCTGCATGGCCTATCAGATTCCTTGGGGACAAAAATAGGACTGACGTGACTTGAAATGTGTCCAAAGGGTTTAGTTAGCCTCTAATTAGCTGCAAACTTCCTCTATTAAAATGCATAACAAATACCAGACTACATGTCCCTGAACCCTTCATTATTTAAGTCCTAATTTCAGATGGTTCTTTTATTATACCATATATCCCAAAAGCTAGTATTGACTTTTAATTACACTATACAATCATTGCTGTCAGGTGATAAGTTGGAAGGACAGAAGACTCCAGAGCACCTCTGGGTGAAGCACAAGAGCTCAGCTCTTAACCAAAAGCAAACAACAGAACAAGGGCAAACTTTCTAGGAACAATCTACGATAAAATGAAGGCTAAATGGGCATTTCTCCTTAACCTTGCATTTTATACTTGCCATAAAATCGAGAGTTTATTCAGGCAGAAAGACAGAAGTATAGGAACTGAGAAGGTGAAATGGAACAGAATATGAATTGTACTCAACTCCTGGTGTTCCCTCAACTTCAAAAAGGACACACATTTCTTTTTTCCCGTATTGGTATCATTGACCTCTTATAAAAAGGTTCTGTTGAGGGTTGTTTGCTGAAGATTTCCATACTGAGCCAATATAATTAGTATATTGGGGATGGGGAGGTAGTGCATTTAGGCAGATTTTAGCTTCTGCATTTGTTTATGTTTTGATGCACTTTAGTGTCTCCTGGCCATTGTCTATTACAATTGTGTCTTTGTGAGGCTTTGAAGGTGGGCGAAAACAGTTGATTAGACTTTGAAATTCAGAGATGCTCAAATGTTCTTGGGATTTCTGGGTGGTGGTAACTGCTTCCCAAATTAGAAGGACGCAAAATGGTCAGTGAAAAAGCATACAGTCAGAAGAGCACAGGGCAAACAAAGAGATGGGTGTGGCTGCCACCCTTCTAAAAGGGAGAGGCCTGCCATCAGGCAAAACAGAGCTGGGAGAGGACTTACATGGGCATTATAACTAGATGAGCAGTATTACAATATCACATTTTTCTTAATTCATTTATCGTCTGCATTTACTGGGGGGAAAGACACTTCAGATAGAAGAGATTCTTTATCTTTTGAGCTTGTTTCTTTGCATGGCAAAACATAACAGCGCAGCTGATTTGCAGTCATAGAATCATTGAATCATAGAATCACAGATTCATAGAATGGCTGGGTTGGAAAGGACAATAAAGATCACCTAGTGCCAACCCCCCCATCATGGGCAGGGACATCTTTCACTAGACCAGGTCCCCCAGAGCCCCATCCAGCCTGGCTATAAAAAATTCCAGGAATGGGGCAACCACAGCTTCTCTGTTCCCCTGCCTTGCTACACTCACAGTAAAGAATTCATTCTTAATATTCAATCTAAACCTGCTGCCCTTCAGTTTGAAGCCATTCCCCCTTGTCCTGTCACTACAGGATCTTGCAAAAAGTCTCTTTCCATCTTTCTTGTAGGCTCCCTCCAGGTACTGGAAGGGCACAATTAGGTGACTCTGAGCTCTTCTCTTTTCCAGGCTGAACAATCCAATTTCTCTCAGCATTTCCCCACAGGACACGTGCTCCATCCCTTTAATCATCCTGGTGGCCTTCCTCTGGACTCTTTCCAATGGGTCAATGGCCAAATGTCCACCATGGGAATCTGAAGTGCATAGTATTCAACTGAAGTGTATAATACGAAATAACTCACTTTTTTTCTTTTCCTGTCTCTCAGTATAACTATGACATCTCCACTGCACGAACAAGTCACACAAGTAGGAATTGTAGAGAAAAAAGTCCTTTTATTACATTAAGATACACTTTGTGGATTTGTACAGTATTATCTTGTTAATTAAAGATAAATATCTGCTCAAAATCAGGTACTTCTTGCTTAAATGGAAAAATCATGCAAAAATGCAAACCCAATCATTTTCTTTCCTTAAATGTTTTCAAAACAAAATCCACATTTTTCTAACAAAAATTAATATTTTTTTCTGCTATGTCTTCTTTTTCCTCACTTTAAGATGACTACAGTTGTGAAGTTCAGAATCTAGACTGGTGCAGCCTTCAAAGACTTTTTCCTCCCATTTTGTTCAATAATTTCCTGGGAAATTTACTTCTGTTGGGATTCAGTTATGAAGGACACATTTTAAAAGGCTCCACAGCAAACACTAATTTATCAAGGTGAAAGAAGCCTGAAAATGTAATAAGAAATAGTCAGTACAATGGTAGTTTAAAGGATGCTGAAATCCTGAAATCTCAATTCAGTATATCTACAACTAAACGCAGGCTCTATTCCTGTGCTGAATTTGGCCATGAAACATGTTAAAAACAGAAGGGTCAGAGGAAGTTATAAAACAACATGAGATCATTCAAAGTTTATGTAGCCCTTTAGAAGTCCTAGTCTGAAATGTCTAACCAACTGAAATCAGTACCATTTGGGGCATTTTTTGAATACTCACAGGTAGTGGAATGTCAGATACAAGCTTAGAAAGGAGATGCCAAGTTAAGGTGCAGGAAGTTACTAAGGGAGTGAAGAGGTAAATAAATCCACCATACATTGCTGAAATATAACTACTCATGGTTTTTAAGGTTAATATTATCCTTTCCAGATAAGCTGCACAGGAATGAGTTGAACTTAAGCCTAACATAAAAGTCAGTCATTGAAAAATACTGCTTTTCTTACAGTGGAAATTCAGTATGAAATGTTTATTAACCACTCCATTAGCCCAGAGCAGACAGGTACAAATCAACAGAATGTGTACACCACTGCCTTCTGTTTGCCAATTAACATTTTGATTGTGAGTGATCTATTTGCAGACAGAAAAGTAATTTATAAAAACTGCTCAAAACAATGTATCTAGACCAAGCTTTGGGAGGCAGGCATTAATCAGAAGTATGAAGAGAGTGATCTGTTTAAAACACTGCAGAACCAGCTTTCCCACAGATTAACTGGCTTTGGCTATGCAGACAGGCAAAGTAGTTCTGGCTGCCGTGGCCCTCAAAGAGTCATTGTATTGGTGATTTAATTAATCTGAATTTCAAGTTAAGAATTTTTATGTTTGCAATAATTCAAAGTACAAAATACCAACAGGGCAGTTGGATGAGTTGCACAGCTGCCTTGGCTTGACAGAGCCAGACTGCATTGTCAGATGCATGGAGCAGCCCTTATAAGCTTCAGAGTTCAACCTGTAAACCCATCTAACCATGTATTCAATTGTGTCAAGAAAAATTGATTGGTGAATCTGATTGAAAAATGGGTTTTTATCTTCAACTAACTGACTGTAGCCTCTTCCTTTGAAAGGTTTCCTCTACAAGCCTGATTTTACTTTTTTTTTTTACTTTTTTCCACAATAAATTATTATGTAAAAATATGTATAAAGTTAGAAGCCCTAAATTCAGTCTAAAACAAATGTTCTTATAACCAAAACTTATTTTATTAGTTTTTTTCATCATTCAGATCTGTCCTGTGTTTCTTAAGTGATGTTTGCATTCTTGGTATAATTAATCATAGAGAGGAAAAGAAAGGGGAAAAAAAAAAAAAAATAATAAGAGGTTCTAAGAACTTAACATAAGTTCCTGGAGTTCCCTAATCCTTTATCCAAGCATAGGCTTCTTGATAAGACAAGGTATAAAGAGATATGAGGGGTTATTTTGTACTTGTCCTTATGGGTATTTCATTAAATTAATAACTCAGTGGAGAACTCCTAACAGCATCCTGCCTGATGTCTGAAGTCTGCTCTCCTCATGTCCAAGTGTGAAGTTTTGCTGGCACTTTTCCTCCTGTCAACAGAGATCTCTTTGTGGTTTCTCTGGCCAAGATGACCTCCAATCTCCACTCATGAGTTCCTCTCTGTTAACAGGCAACAAATCAAAGAGGGCATCTTCCCTAGATGGCTCCCTTAGCACTTCTGTTGCTTTGGCTTTGCTCATATCCTTGCCTTCTTACAAATTGTTTGCTGAATTATTTGTTTCAAATTCTTCTGAGGAATTGAAATAACTTGAGTTGTTGCCAATTCTGACCTTTTTTTTTTGGTCCTAATTCCATGACCTCTCTAAAGAAGGATGTGATATTTGCATTCTAGCATCCCACAAGTTTTCAAAAATAATCAGAAGTGTTTCTGAGATTTCTTCAATTGAACAGCAGGGCTTTGAGAAATAAAATTCTGAAACCTTGGAGACTGAAAAAAAATCAGGAACTGGACATGAAAATTAATGTAAAGACCTAATGAACTACCCTCCTAAAGAAAGACATTCTGGCAGGTGTAAAGCTGTAATTAGGAATTGCAATTTAAAATTTCAACTGTTATAAATTTCAATTATTAACTAAAGTGCTTTATAAAGTAACTTAAAATGCCAATGGAAAGAGCATTTCACACTCCCTTAGGCATTTCCCATAATGCAAGGGCATATACCTGAAAACCAAAGATTGAAAACAACAGCTTTGCTTTTACCACATTTAAGAGCATATGTATATAATTACATTTTAAATAAGTACATTATGCATTTTAACTGTTTATGGTTCATAACCTAGAGATTCTGTTCATCAACAGAAGCTGGTTGAAAAATGAAATCTTCATCCTTAATTTGGAAATATTTCTGCATCATTTTATTCCTTACACAATTCTACTACTCATCTTTCTGAACCTAGCAAATAAATTTGAGAATATATTCAAACTTCATTCAACAGTTGGAACACATTTCAGTGCATTTGCTTGTTTATTGACCACCTAGTAATGTGAGTGCAGGTAATGGTCCTTCAAAACTATTTTGTGCTTAGTGATTAGCCATTTTTGCTAACACAACAGGAAAGACTTTCAAGGTGGAAGGATTTTCAAGGTTTAGATTATTGCTGCTGTTGAATACTGGACTTCTTTTATGCATCTCAAGCTGGACATGCAAGAATTGACTTGACAATTTCCTTTTATGCTGTCTGATTTTAAACTGAAAGAGGACAATTGTGAATGCAAATGCCAAGCAATAGGGTGCCGACCTCATGAGGGTGGTATGATTGGTAACTAATACGATTTCTCCCATCTGCATCAGCTTTGTGTACCACACAGCCGCAATAGGTTCATCTTCTTGGAAAGCAATTTAAAAGTTTTCTCCATAAGGTAATCATATTACCATATTTATTTGCTGCTGTATTTTCCCTGCCTCATTTGCCCAGCTCACATCTATTGCAGCTGGTGATTCTGGGGGGGAAAAAAAGGTGTGAAAAAGGGGAACAAAGGAGGACAAAGCAGAAAAACTACTGCTATGACATTTTTGCTTTCTTTCATCAAACCTTTTATGTTGGGAGTCAATATGTATTTTGCTGAATGAATTTTGGTGTGCTTTGATGCATCCATAATCCCAGCACACTTATCTGAATAGGTATTATGGACTAGAAAACTGATTATTTTCTGCTTAGCCAAGTGAACCACAAGAAGAAGAATAATTCTACAACCTTAAAGGCAATGGTCTGAAGAAAAACAAAAAGCAGAAAGTAATCATGGAAGAGGCAAAAGGAGATCAAACATTCTGCTAAGGAGGAAGCAGCCTTCATTTAAATATCTATTAATTGGTAATGAATGCCAAATAACATTAAATAAGCATCTAACAGAATATTAATCACATACTTAAGAGCTAATTGCAGTATATTAACAATTAATGGCCCTTTAAGAAACTAGATATACTGTGGGACACAGCAAGTGTTAATTGAAAGCTATTTCAGGAACTTTATTTTGCTTTCCTTAATTGGACAGTGACACAATGTATTGTTACTGAGCCCTTCTGTCCTTATGCTTTGAAGTTTGCCATTGCTTCTATGCTACAGAATGCAGCAGCAGAATTCAACTAGTGGTGCTCCAGGAAAAAAAATCAAGTGTTTTTCTTATATATGGCCTGCCATAATCCTTACTGACAGCACATGTGCTTCTTGTCCAGTAACTTTAGTTGACTCTACAGGGTAATGACGGTTTAAGAGTTACTCTATGTTTAAACCTGTCCTCTAGCAATTATTCACCAGAGCTACATCATTCCCCAAGAAGTTACTGCAACTGGAATGCACTTGCAATAACCTGCAAGCCTTGCTCTTGTTTAGAAACTCTAAAAGAAGAAAAGAACAGATTTTTTTTTTCAAATATAAAAAGGGAAAAACAGAAAAACAGTGTTTAAATCAAAGCAGTGAAAAGAATGGAGAACAAAGCACAGAGGAAAAAAAAAAAATGGGGATTTAATGAAAATAAAGTACATCAAGCAATTCTTCAGTTTTCTCAAAGAAGTTCATGAGACCCAAGTCAGAAATTTTCTCCTGCCAAGACATAAAATTTGGTGCAAAATTTTGGAAGCCTCTTTTGTCTCAGAGCAGACCAGGGTGTCACATACACAAACAGTTCTCATGTGATGCCTCTCCAGGGGGTTGTGTCACCTCCAGGCTGACAGACTGGTGCTGCCATCAAAAGAAGTTGCCTCATTTTTTCCCTTGGAGTCTTTTTCTCATCATCTCACTGTGCATTTCTGTGCACAGACAAAATTGTTCATGTAATTAGGGTGCTGAACAGCTTGGACACCTGATCCAGATCAAATAGTGCAAGAGGAAAATTAGTTCTAACTCAGGTCATTTCCCCAATGAAACAAACAAACAAAAAAAAAATCCCAGGGGTTCTTCATCTAATGGCATGACTAGATTTTTCTAGTCACAGACTGAAGCTCAGGCTTCAGGTTGGACATCCTGTGTTTCCCATTTTTGCAAAAAAAGAGTTGGTACCACACCAGCTGTCTGGGGCAGAGCAGAGCACTGCCTCAGCCAGCATGGTGGGCCTGGCCTGCCCCACCTCTCACCAGATGCACACGAGCAGGCATTCCAAACACCCCAAAAATGGCTAGAGACACTAAATTTACCCAGTCTCTGAGACCCTAAACTTACCCAGTCTCTGACACAGCAGGAACTTAGGATCTCATCCGTGGGAGGAATTTTTGCTTCTCTGTTTTATTCTGATGACTGTCACATATTTACTACAGTAAAGAAGATAAACTTCAGGCTGAAAAACCCTGCCAATGATGTTTACCTGCAGCACAGTGGCTCCATAAAGCCAGTAGTGGTGAATAATTCTATACAACAACAACAACAAAAAAAAAAAAGTCAGGGTCGAACAGAGTAGAAAATTCATCTGTCATAAATGTCCTCCAGATCAATGTCAATTTTATTCTGCCAAGACTGCATGTGACCCCAAACAATCTGCCCCACTGCTGAACTGAAGACGTCCTTTGAACCTCTTCTAAAAAATTTTGAATGGAACTGCTTCATCTTTTTTTCTTTCTCAAAGTCTGCTTTTTGCTATGTTCTAATTTTCATATAGGCCAAAGCTTTTGCTGCTTACAGTACCTCAGGAACTCATGACAAATGGCATGATTTAGAGACTCCAGCAACTGCAATATCCAGAGTAACTTGTGTTAAACCTCTTGTTGTGATTTAGGATTGGTATTCTCCAAATTAGTACCCCCACAAAAAAACCACACAACTCTCCTCTCCCTTCTCCAATAGGTGTCACAAAAGGAAAAGATCAAAGGGAGAGATAAGAACAATTTACTGGAAACAGCAATGGGATAAGAAAATTAAAAGAAACAATAATAATAACAAAAGATATAAAGCAAAGGAAATATTTACACTAAATCATCCCAACAATAAATACTGGACTGCTCCACCCACCAAGTTCCTAAACTGTAAGGAATGCCCTTCTCCTGGGAAGCAAGAGAGTTCCTTTTCACATCAAATAACTGTAGGGTCTTGGCCATGCCCTCTTCCAGATATTGCAAAAAATTTACAGAGCTCCGAGTTCTGTATCTCCAACATTGGCATTGCTTCTTGTGCTAAAAATAGGTTTAAGGACAGAAGGGGCCCACAAATGCACTGTTTTCCAGGATATGATCTTAATGACTATTTATTCTGACGGTCTAATTAAAAAAGAAAAAAATAGCAATTTTTCAACACAGAAATACATAAGCATTAAATTCACCTAATGCTCTAGACTGAGATTTCTGCATTACAAAAAATCGCAGCACTGCCCTTTGATATTCAGAGATGATTAGTCCTGCTGTGGACAGCTGCACCTCACAAATCTATTCAACATTTAACACTGGCACAGGCTGCATATACTGGGTGAGGAGCTTCACAACCCATTGCAAGCCAAGCTTTAGCCAGTGAAAATTCAGTAGTAGCCCCGAGGAGAGAGCAGATGGACAGTGAGGGCTCTGAGCCTTCATTAGCATTGCTTAAGCCCAAAGACAGTTTCAGACAACTGCACCTGACCTGCCCAACCCTTTTCCATATGAAATCTTCCCACATCCCTCATGTTTGGTGCCCGGACAAGGATCTCTTCTCTCATGGGGACTGTGATTTTCTTTTGTCCCCATCCAATTCATGACCTTCCTTTATTCAGACAATATTTATTTTTGTCATCTGTATCCTCTAGAAGACAGGGAGGAGGACAGATTCCAGCAGAGATGAGAGCCATTGCTTAGAGTCTCTGAAACCAGGGTTTTCCAGAAAACTCAATTCCATTCCATGGGTTGAAATTGAGAGATTGTATAATAGAACTATGAGGATATCCTATGTATTCTCTTTAAATTTTGAGGAAATGCACCATTTTCAAATTCTTTGGGCAGTAAAATCTGAAAAGCCTTTTCTGACAAAAATCTGGAAGTTTAAAACTGTAGTTTTAGAACAATTTATGTCTGCTTGAATGTGAAAAGCCCAGTTAAAGGAACTGCTGAAGACATGTTTGATACATAGGCATTATCCTGCAGAATATGAACAAAGGCCATTTTCCTGAGTTTGGTCTTTGACAGCTAGAATAAAGTTGAATTATTCTGGCTGAGGATTTTCACAGAAAATACAATGTGAAGTTTTCTTCAGCTATATATGTAAAACACTCTGAACCAAGTAACTGAAATATGATTCAGTCATGAACAGAAAACAACGACTTACAATGGTTTTCTGATACGCCCTCAGTAGTGAAGCACCTCAGTCACCTCATATTCCGATCTCACCGTGCCTCTGGAATATCAGGAGACATCTACTGTCTGAAGAATGAACACATAATAGTCAATGTTAGATGATCATGCTTTAATTTAACATTATCAGTTTTCTATTCCACTTGTCTCTTTTACATTTTGCAGAAATATATCTATCACAGGATCATTTATTTAAAAAGTCGCCAAGGATATTGTATTCTCCAAGGAAACTGCGTCAACTTTAAAACTTTTGCTTATAAATTTAAATATACTATGTTCAGATAATAATAAAGGAAATGTCTGCTCTTACAGGAGTTCTGTTGTTGTTGTTAAACGTTGCAGAGTGAATTTTAGGTTAAATGGATGTTGTTCTAAGTGTCCTTGAAAATAAACCCTAAGATTGTACAACCCTCAGTAAAAACAACTAGGATTATCAAGCTTAGTGCTACCACAAACAAATCAGGAGGGTTAATACTGATTTATCATTAGCATCTTTCATTAAAAAAAAACCAAAGAGTTGCCTTCAGAAAACATAATGTCATTTAAGGGTCAAACTCTGATGGGAGAACATGGGTTTTGAACTCTGAGATACCATTTATACAAAGATTGATAATATATATATGCATAGATATATAAATAACTTTTAATGTAAGAGTTTTATGATTTTGACTGACCACTGCTTACTTATTTACTCAGCACTGACTGTATCCTTGACCTTGCACAACATGCAGATATCAAAACAATCCATTCCCTACAGGCTTTATAATTTGGAAGACAAACATGAATGATAAGACACACAAGGAAGCCCAGAGGATATGTTCCCTGTAAAGTATTTATTTTTCTTTGTATTGTTTATTTTGCTTTTATTGTGTTCCCCAAACAGAGATAGGATAGGCCAAAATCTCTAGAGTTCTCTGAAAGTAGGAATATTAGATATGCTTTGTTTTGGATAGAGAGGGTGGGTGAAGTTCCTCAATGGTCCTGCAGCAGGCTTTTCAGAGGAAAGATAAAAGTTAATAATGATGCCTGCATTATTTGTAAGATGAACTTTTCTACAATTTCAGCAGCAACATCAATTTTATTTGCTAGGAAAAGAAAAAAATTATTTTGAAAAATTCTTAGCACTGTATTGACAGTTATAGGCTAACTGATATATCTTGTCGTGTGGGAATTTTATCTGTCACAGAGAGAGAGAAGGATTGAGAGAGAGAACATAGACCAAAACTTGGTGCTGAGAAATTGCATATAAGCTTCAGCAATGATTGTGAATAAATGTGATTGCTTCAGTTATTTTTTGCATAAGAAATACTACATACATTATCTTTCACATTTTTTTGTTGCTGACAATTGCCAAGGATTCCATTGTCCATTGATCTCTCTAGTCTTTTTTTTTTTTACAATGAGTAGCATTTAAATTATCAAATCATGTGCTCACAAACTACAGTTTGCAAATGCAGAGGAAGTAGCAAACTATATTGGCAAAATACCTGATTGTGCACACTCTGTACATAAATATAGATTTGTCTGTGCATTCATTATCCAATTCTCTTTAGCAGTAACTAGATAATCACAAAAATTACATTGAAATCAAAGGGATGACTATAATTAACTGAGCTGGAATTATGTGTACTTTATCTGATCATTTTAATTTTGAATATATGTCTATATCTGGTTCCAGCTCCTAAGACTTATCACATCTGTCCTTTTGTCCATGAGAGTATTCTCTCTGTTTCCTCTAGACAAGATGATTTCTTTTCCCCCCACACTCCTGCTCTCCAGTTATTTCTCTAATCTATTTTTAGGAATTCCATTTAGTAAATGTAACTACTAAGGAGAGATTTAAGTGAAAACCAATGTTAAAACTAGATCTGTGACTGTAAGATTTTTGTTAAAATGAGAATGTTTCCTAGAGACAGAAGATAAACTATAAATTAGTTGTAATGTAAATTATACTCGTACACTAGAAAAAACGTTTGTCTTTCCACTAGAAACAAATCTGCAGTCAATCAGTATTACAAACCAGGTGTTAGGCAAAGAAACCCACATAGAAGCATGCAGATTTTACATAGCATTCTTTTTTTTCCTCCTTCTTCATTACTCTGAGTGAAAGGTAGATATCTGGTGCAAACATTATGTCTGCAAATCTGCAAATGTTCCTTTACAGCAATGGAATCTTATTTCACTTCAGAACTTCAAGGCATTATTCAACCTAGAAGTTTTCAGTCCACAGCAAGGTGCTCTAAATGAAAATATTGTCTATTGATTCACCACACAGACTCTGCAGACTTCATCAGAAAATTGTTACTGAGTCTCAAAACCATTTTTGTTAAATTTTACAGGTGTGCATACTTGCAAATTTGTGTGCCTGGGACAAATGAAACATCCATTTAAACAGAAGAGGGGAGAAGAGCAGTCTTTATGTTATATGTGCTTGTCCTTCAAAATAAGCTTGTCAGTGACATAAAATTTCAGTGAAAAAGATTTAGGGACAAGCCTGTGACTGATGTCATTCATTTCCTATGGAACTTTGACAAAAGCTTCCCTGAGGCAAAATGTTGACTGTCTTTTCATGCTTTGGATATAAGCAAGAAGAGAAAAAGTACACACATACAGAGACACATTTGTGAAATATATTTCACTGCAGTAAACTACAGAAAGAAGTTTGGTCTGAAGATTAAAAAGATTCAACATTTCCTCTGATCAGCTAAATTTAATAGGAGTGACCAGATGCTTAATGATAAATGATGGCCTTCTCATGGGACTCGAAGGGCAGAGATATTTTATCCAAACACATGTGCTTATTCTTTCTGATAACAGGATGGCAGTCATTGAAAACCATTAGTTCACCTAACTCAGAACAAATTGTGTAAACTCTGCTAACTTACCTTTGTGACTTCTGTCTTCATTTTCCTAGCATTTCACTTGGAATACCAAAAAGAGCCCAAAAATGCAGGAGCTTTGGCTCTGCTCTCTGTTGCCATTTTTCCACCAATTCTTGAGATTTATTAAGAGCTCTCTGAGGACTGTTCATTGGCAACAATATTGGCAAACGAAACAGCAGAAAAATCAAGACCTGATTTGCTTCGGTTTTAATGCAATTTTAAAGAAAAAATCAGATATGACTGGATAATTTTGTACCATTTTTAATCTGGGGAAAGACAGATATGAAGTTAGAGTCTTTTCTTTTACCAGAGACATTCTATAAGCAATGATCTCAGGCATAGATATATGGCACACTAGCATTACATAGGAGCTCTTCAAATGTATAAGCTCATCCCAGAAGCAGGCATGAGGTAACCTACTTTCACTGAGATGCAGCCAAAAAAAAGGCATGACACTTAATAAAAGTCCACAAATTAGGATATAATTAATACTAACTTGACTTGAACATGAATATAAGCATACTAAGATAGTGTAACTAAAAATCGTGTGTGTTTCATAACACTGTGAATACTCCGTAAATTCATACCCGAGTGACATGATAACCAAGGCAGAAAATAAAGGTTAAAAGAGTTGAACATAGGAAAGGTTCAAGGAACAAGAAGTTGCCACAGTAACAGGAAAATGATGGCACTACAAATAGGCAGGCTTCCTGCTGAACACAAAAGAGAGGTGGCTGTGATACAAGAGAGGAAAAGGAGATAAGCATTATCAAAGCCATAGGTAGATGCATAAAAACATCAAGCCTAAGTGAGAAAAATAAATTAATAAACAAGGACCACCAAGTCTATCAGTTCTAACCACATGGTATCAGATCTCCATATTTACATATAATTTAGTACATGAAAGTGTTAAGATCAACAGTACTTCAAATGGACTGGTGAAGATTATTAATATGCAAAAACTAACCATTTGCGGATAGTGTGCAAATGACTGAACTAGTAAAGTTTAGAAATTTAAGCTGTCCTGTTTGATCTGTCCTCTAAAACCTTCACCCACAGTAATGCCTCAGTTCCTGTATGGATATACTTATACATATACATATATCAACGGCAGCAGAGAGAAGAGCTGGCTTTCACTCAAGTGCGTTCTTGGGAGTATGTAAAGTGTTTCTCCTTGCCCACCATGTGCAAATTTTGCAGGGGAACACTGTGTTTATTGTATGTACTAGAGAAAGTGTGAAGCAACACTTCATATGAGTAAGGACTAGGGAATTCTTGCAGTGTGTTGACATGCCTTTTAGAGCATTAAAATTCATGAAAAACAGCCTGAAAAAAAATCCCTGCTGTTTCTGCTAAAACAATGTAATCCTAAGTATAAAATTACAATCCTGTCTATCTGTTTCTTCCCTGGCCTTATAATTTCTGACCCTTCCTTATCTCCATAGGTGAGGTCTGGTCAGAATTTTGCCCAATCTTTACAGAAATTGTTCATTAAAACACAGACAACATGGCTAGGAACTTTGCAACTTCCCATTTCAGTGGGAAAAAAAAGATTTAGCCTTGAGAAGATAAATAGATGGAGACTGTTTTTCACTACATGGCTGGAGAAGACAGGTGAAATCTTATTTATACAGCCTTTGAGATGTTTTTTGGTTATATACTCTATGATTTGGATTATGATGACAGCGTACTTCACAGTTACTGAAGGAAGCCTAACAATAAACTATGACAAGTACAGGCAGAAATGCACAAGCACACAGAGGCAAATTGAATTGCTGGTGCAATTCCACTCACTTCAGCAGGACTACACCAAGAGATGAAATTGACCCTCAGCATTATTTAAGGTTCAAATAGTGCATTTAAAACACAATAAATGGACAATGCCCAACTTGGGTACTTTATAACCAAGTTCTCTTCTCTCATGGGGGGTGATCCAGAGTCAGCAAAGCATTATAACCTTTCATTTTTCATTGGTACCAATGTATATCTACGTACCCAAAGTACTCCATGTGGGAAAATCAATAAATGCAATGCCCAGTGATAAATGTTTACAATTTGCTTCTTTGTTGCTAGCACTACCTCAAGAAATTGAGGTTACACCTACAAAAAAGAAAATTCTTAATTCTTTTTAAGTACAAAAAGTGTGTGTAACAAAAATACTTTCTTGTTTTTAAATATTAGGACATAAATGGGCTTTTTTTAAGAATTAAGACTGACGCTAAGAAAGGATGGTTAAACTTCATTTTTTCATTGCCTTTTGAAAGGTGTTGGGATGAAGACCATGTGCTTAAAGCTGACAGAAAAAGTTGGCCTGAATTTCATTTCCCTTTGAATCAGTGATTTATGTGTGCAACAAAGCAAGTAGTAAATGTGAATGAATTTAATTGGTTATTCTGCCCCTCAGTCTCAAAAAACCGTTCTTTATGATGAAATATCTCAAAAGCTAAATAACCCAGTGTCACCATATTTTATATAAAATGACAGGTTTCATGTTTCAGTTGAAAAGCAAGACAACAGGATATGCATTTACAATGTGACAAAGAATTCTTCTGACTTATGTATATATTCTTTTTTAACTTAGTCATTTCACCATTGTAAAGGCAGGTGATATGCTATAGCAGAGAGAAATAAGTAATTCACTCTATCTCTTTCCCCAGGTGATTTCTTTTAGTTCATAGATTTTTGTAGAAGCTTTTAATATTTGGGTAACTGCATGGCTTAGTGTTTTTAGGTGAAGTGTAGACAAGGGGAAAAAATGGGGACTGATTCCATGAAAACTAAAATTCCTATAGTTACAACTTTTGATCCTATAATTTGTTAATCATTCAATATTTATCATCCCATTTAAGAACATGTAATTTTAACTCCATTCACAGAAATTCTATCTTTAGCACAATTTTTCCCTGAAAAATCATTTATCTAATTGTGAAAAAGACAAAGTTAATCTCTGTGTTCCCATCCCGACTTTGAAGTACTTCTTTGAGATACTTGTTAATGGAGTAGGAGTATCCAGGACTAGTTTTGGGACATGGAGATACTGAAGTAATCCTGTAGAGAAAGGACAACTAGGATAAGGCTGGTGATTCCTCTATTCAGAGTAAAAATTGTTTCTGAAGGTTTTTTTTTCACAGTAAAGGCTCATGATTTTTTTTTTTCATCTTCCCATGTGTTAGATAGGAATACTTTCATATATCATGCCCCTCTCTCAAGCTGGAAAGTTCACTTAGTTAAGGTCAATGACAAAAAGTTGCGTTTGAAAATTTGACACATTGCAGAAGTGTGTTCCATTTCCAAAAAAAAAAAAAAAAGTCATTAAATTTTTCTTTTTACTCATAGATTAAAAAAGCTACTGTAAATGAGAAATAATCATCCACAAAGAAATTTTTCCCCCAGTGACATCTTAGATAATACTTGGCTTGGTGAAGTAAATATCTTCAGCAATGTTTACAATGAAAATAATACACTTTATGGATGCTGGTAAAAATTTGCAATGATGTGAAAATGTGTGGAATATTAAATAATGAGGGGACAAGCTCTTGGTCTAAAATGTGAATATCATTGAATAACTGAGGTTCTAATGTGGACCGATAAAAGTTCAGATACCAGCAAATAAAAATGTAGCCCATAATTGTAAGAAGAGCTGCATTCTGGATGGCAGTGACATTGAGTGGGAATTAAGGATCAAAATACAAAATGAAGAATGAAATTACGTAATAAAAGGGTGAGCATAATCTTGGGATATGGAAGCAAGGAAAAAAGAGACATGAAAAAAGAGTTTGCTTCACAAGTGACATTGACTGAAATATACTATTATGAAATAGTTCTGCATAGTTAAGGTGTTTTCTCTTCAAAGAAAAGCTCAGTGTTGCCAAGAGTTTTACATTATAACCATGAAAAAATATTACACAAACAGAAACCGCAAACTTATTTTACAGCACTCTCAGTGAACCTCAGAGTTGGGATAATCAATTAATCAGTCAGTGTGACTAAGTCTGAGTCAATAGGAAGATTTGTGAGGAAGTGAATTAGACTTAATGGTCAGTACAAGAAAAATTATAATCTTGTGGTTGAGGTCTGTGATAAGAAATATGAGACATCAGTACAGTTAATTATTAAAAAAACCCGCCTGGAGATATGCTGAAAATGTTGAGTTGAAAGTAACTTCAAAGGGTGGATATGATTTTAAAGACCAGATTCCATGGGCTCAAACATTTGAGAAACCTGGTCTGGTGGAAGGTGTCCCTGGTCATGGCAAGAGGGCTGGAACAAGATGATGTTTGAGGTCCCTTAAAACCCAAACACTTTTCTATGATTCTAGAATGTGTGTTGTAGATATATAGAGTAGAGGCCTGAAACATTTTGAGATTTGGTTCTACAGGATGGAAGTTACATTAATGAAATAAAATAGTCTGTATTGACCTTAAAACAATTATAAGGAGTTTGTACTTGGTTCTCTGGGATGTAGTCTAGTTTTCTCCAAGAATGTGAAAAATCTATCAAACAGCCAGGTGATTCCTTCTGGAGATCCCAGCACAAAGGTAATGTTTCCATGGAAATTCAAAGTAGCAGAACTAAAGTGTCTTATAGTCTCTGATCCAAACTGAAGGAAAGTAAGACCTGTGAGGTTTTCGGAAACCTATTTGACTGATTAGAAAGAAAGATCGCAGGAAATCATTGTTGGGCTTCTGAAGTTAACTACTGTCCTACATTTACAAAAGTTGTATCCTACACCTGCTATATCGTTCTATTTCTGATTATGAAACTTTTCCAGCTCACCACAGACTCTTGTTGACAGTTAATTTACCTCTAAAGGTTGACATTTCAAAAGTAGTTTAAACAGAGCTTAGTATGCCAGATTTTCACTAGTAGGAGAACTACTAATATAGTTTGAAATAACCTACATATTTTTAGTAATATAAAAAAAACTCTGATCAATTATGTCTTTCTTTTATCCATCAGCATTTAAAAATGAATTTGAAATTCATATTTGTAATATGATTTTTTTATTCTGGAGCAGCCAAAGGAACCAAGTATGTCCTCCATTAGTAATGCTTTATTGAGTGTTGCAGTATTTCATTCACACAAACTCAGATGTTGTGTGGTTGATATTCACATGATTTAGGACTCCCCAAATAGCTGGCAGCTTGCTAAATTGCCAAATTTCCTCCAACCTTTCATGCAAAAACTTAACTTTTTTTTTTTTTTAACTATTCCAGTTTCTCTTTTTTTCCCACTTATTAGTGAGTGTACCAGGACAGAATTCTTCCTGCTCATTCCCTGTCATGTTGATATTCTAGATTACTCTCCAAGGCCTTTCTTAGTAATGAGCTAAAGTTACAGCATGTAAGGGCAGATGTGTAATTACTAGGGCACCTGAAATCCAGTGGTAACTTTTCTGCCTCTTACATTTGGGAGGCGAAGTAACCAAAGCCATCATCACTCATGGACATTCAGTGACTCAATTATCTCAATACACATGTATTAATTCATTTCTCAATAGACTTTAGTTATACCTGGACACACTGGACCACCAGGCTGCAGTACTGAGAAAAGGAGGAACTGGTAGCTTTTCCTGTAAGACGATATCTTTTGGATCAGCACTCCAAATATATTTATGATTTAGAACATGTAATTCCACTTCCATTTTAAAAATCAGAGTGATTTTTAAATGCACACTGCAGAGTGAGACCTTTAACACTTAATGAAAGAATGTGAAAGAACATCCTTTCGTATAATAGAGGATAATACTTAGGAAAAATCACTGCCTTTTCAAGTCTATAAAACCTGTAACTAATGCACTAAAAATAGCTCTGTTGTGCAATATTATGCATGTAGTAATTATCATGAAGGAATTTTATTATATTCATTCATATTAATGGAGCAGTTTTCATTTATAAGTTTGTAAACATTTCAAACTCTATTACATAGCAGCATTATTTCATTCTGTTGACAGAATATATTGTCTTTTGTTTTATAGCCATAATTGAGTGCAGAGAGCAAAGAAGCCCATAGCAGACAAAAATCAGTCTTGGTTATAAAACTGAACTTGAACACTTGTAGTATTGATGCAGATTCTCCTCAAAGATCAATGCAATGGACCCAAAATCTGCTTGTCATCCCCAAGCATCAGCTGAATCCATCCTTCTTTGAATGCCAGGAGTTCATCACCATAGAAACCACTTACCAAATTTAAAAAGTTAAGAACTGAACTGTCTATCTGGAGAATTTATTTAATTGCAAATAGAGACCTTTAAAAACCTAGCTCACTACTGGAATTACACTAAATCTCCTGTGGATGCTCAAAAATATGAAAATATCACATAGGAAAAGTATAACTGAGAAGGATGAAGAGGGGAGGAGGTAATTTTTCATGATGGGTCAAAACTAGGTTTATTTATGTTCTGCCAGAGATTGAATTTCAGAACATCAGCAAAGTGCAAAAGTGACTCAATTGCTCAGGTCTGTTTAGATCCTTGCTGTGGAAGCACAGGTGCAGCAAAATTAATCTTGTGACAATGTTTCCTGACTTGAAGTAAAGTTTCACAATGTGTTTATGAACATTTAGTTGATAATGATTTTCTGTTACCATTTTTTTCCCCAGTAAATCTGTTGAAGAAAAAAAAAAAAAAAAAAAAAGAAAAAAAAAAAAAAAGAATGAAACTAAACTAGAAACTGTATTAGACCTGGAAATAACATTGTATCAGACCCCTGTGCTTTCATGGCATAGAAAATGGCTGTTAGCTTCAATAATAGCTAAGTAAAAGCTTATATTTTTAAGTAAAATGAACATAAATTTTAGGAGAGAGGTATTTCTGCATGAAGTGTTCTTACTTTATTTAGTTTCAAATGTTTCAAATGTTTCCCATTAATTTCAGTGGGAGTTCTACCTGATAAGTACTTGCACTGCATGACCAGAACATCATGTGGTCTGAATAGTGTTTTCAGAAGTGTGATAGTTCTGCAACACTGGCTTGAGTATTTATAACATGATTTCAGCAATTTCTAATGGATATTCAGATGGGTTTTTTTTAATTAACAGCATATTCATCTGGAGGTTTCCAAAATCAAACTGAAACAAGCAACCTGTCAGATATTGGTGCTGGATACAGTTCCCTGAAATGAATAGACAGAAATAGAATCAGCTGCAGGAAGAACCTGACATACACCACCAGTTAAGCAGCAAGAAGAGAAGGGACCAATAAGGAGTACAGCATTATGATCGTGGAGACAACACCACATGTCTTTGTTCAGGAGAGAGAAAGAAAAGGACCCATACTGAAGAGCAAGGGAAGGAGATAAAATCCAGGATGGGTATGAGGGTATGCTGCTGAGAGAAGAGACAGAAGCATGAAACAGGAAGGAGACTAACTGTGTCTACTGCATACAAATGCCAATCTGCCATTTGGCACTTCAAATATATGGCAAATGCTCTTCAGAGAGATCAGCCGCCTAACTAGGCAGCAGGTGCATTCTTCTACTGAAAGAAAACATTTAACAATAGAGACATCAGATTGCTCTAGAGACACTCGCATGACATTGCTTGTTTAGATAAGCAGCTGCTCTTGGTGTTAGAGAGCTATTTTATGAAGTCAGTTGACAGGAAGGGTGAGGCCATTTAGATAGATTGGTAAGATGAGGTCCCTGTGGGACAAAATAGAGAATCCTCCTGTTCAAACAAAGCTGTCTGTTTACACTTCGTTGGTGCAAGAGCAGCGTTGCTTTGGTTGTCAGATGTATGTAGAAATGTATATGTCTATATATATATATATATACACAGACCTACACAGCTTATTTTCTCTCTAAAACATTGATATTCATCTTAGATTATTTTTCCGGTGTTAATTGTGCAAATGTTTGTTACAGACAGAGTCCTCCATGTCTGCATCCATAGGAAACTATCACTTTTTAGAAAATAACCTATTTGTAGGGAATGGGAAACACTCAAAAGTCCTTCTGTGACGTTCTTGCCGTTTCCCAGGATCCAAGAAAAATTCCCGCTTACATGAGGTGAGGGTGATGGAAAGGTCTAAAATTATACATAAACCCCACCATTTATCAGCATGTCTAGAGGTAGGCAGCAATGGTAGTATACTGACAAGATAACTATCCTTCCTTCTGATGTATAAATCCTACTATTAAGGACAAGCCTTAAAAACCTTTCCTAGGAGTTGTATTTCCAAGGAACAGAGGGGAGGGTGTGATGGGCTGAGTATGGCCAGCAGCAGAGCACTTACCCTGCCACTTGCTCATTCCCCTCTCCTGCAGGGCAGACAGAAAATAGGAGACAAGAAAACTTGTGCATAGACATGAAGAGAGCTAGATAGAAAAGTTAAAGGGGGTATGCACAAGCAAAGAGAAATGAATAATTTATTCCCTACTTCCCACCAGAAGGGCCTCAGCATGCATAATGATCACTGGAGAAAACAAGTGCCAGGACCTTGAATAACCTCCTTTCCTTCTTTCCCCCAAAGGGGTCAGAATGGGTAAAACCAAAAATCCTTGGTGCTGTGCAAGCATGGCTCAGCAATAGGCAAACATCAGTTGGTGTGCTGTCCAGACTGTCATAGCCCCAAATGCTAAGCACACCACTATACTGACTGCTGTGAGGGAAAATAATTCCATTTTAAACAGATCCAGCACCAAGGGCAAAGACCAAGAACACTGTGGGGATGTAACATTCTTAACATCACCTGCTGTCTGACACCCTGCCATTTACTATAACTGATGTTTAAACTGAGGACTTCCATTCTGTACAATACAGAAACTTTCTTCCCATCCTCCTCAAACAGCTTCATAATGGAAACTTAGTGGAGAAATTCTGAGATTTCTTGTCCCCCAACTTTGAATTTATTTTTCAAGTGGCAGAGCAGCTCTGAAGGATTTCCTGTGCCCATGACAGGAAGAGGAGTGGGGGTAGGGAGCTGTTCATCATTGTTTTGAATTTAAAAAGTCACTTCTTAATAGCTAAATATTCTATCTGAGGCAAAGAACAGATTTTTTTTTTTATAGTGGACTCTGTTCTAACAAAGATATTTACATCATTCACCCCTTCAAAAGCTAAAAGCAAACTAAATAGCTTTCTATTTTCCTCACACTACCTTCTAACCTGATCCTTAATTATCTGAAAATCACTGAAGTCACATGGGTCTGTGTACTGAGCTTTCATTAACTATTTTCAAGTTTGCCAGTGTTTGACAATTGATCCCCAAACAATTACACTGGCTTTTAGTGTAATTACCACTTTCAGCTTACTCTTACAGATACTTAGTATACCACTTAAATCTCCCAGGTGCATGTTTTTTGGAGTTATTCAGAAGGTCATTACTTAAGATCACACTTAATCATCCAATTATTTGTTCCCAAAAGGAAAGTACTAGGGATCAAGAAGTACAGCATGTGAATGTGATCCCTGTTGAGTTTCCATTTTTCTGCAACTTTAGGATTTATTAGGAGCTTTTTTTTTTAAGTCAGAAATTTACATAATAACTTTCATGAATAAAAAACCCGCTCTGGTGAATCCTGAAGTACTTTCATTTTCTCTTCTTTCCAGAATAATTCAGGCCAAAGTGGTGGAGAGTAGAACTTATGTATTTACCCAGATGTTTTGTTGTTAATATTGTTATTATTTTTTTCCTCTACAAAGGGCAAGAAATTGATGTTTTTGTTCTGAGTGAGTAGCCCTGGAGTGAAACCACGATCCCCTGAGTTGCTGTCTTCAGTCAATCCAAGAGAAAATGGATGTTACTTAAACTGGTTTTCTACTAAACCGCTTGGCATGAGAATAATTCTAAGCATCCTAGTGTTGATAAGAAAAATATTATTTATGGCTTGGTTACTGAATAACAATAGCTAAAAACATAAATTCTTAAAGAACTGGAACAGGCATTTCTCAAAATAAAAATTTATTTACCTTTTGGACAATAGGCATCTATAGGTAGTTGAAACAGCAAAGCACTGTATGTGGAGGAGCAGAGGAGGGAAATGATCTTCAAGACAAGGCAATCAAATGCTGATTATCTGCTGGACAAGTAAATGCTACTAGTGGTATTCTGCACCAGACTGCCTTTATTCTCTGATATATAAAAGGATTACTTCTGTGATACAGGAAAAAGTATGGCCTCTTTCAGGTCTGGTTCCCTTTAGTACAATAGTTGGGTTTGGGGTTTTTTTACAGTACTGGCTGTTTTCTTACAGCTTCTGTTTAAGGTAATTTAATAGAAGCTCTTAAAAATATAACAACCCTATCAAGAGATAGAAAAGCCTTTGTTCACTGTGTCTAAGTATGACTTTCCAATATCCCACCCTGCCCAAGACAGAATGATATATTTCTCCAATTTTACAGTGGGCATCAAGTGGTTTGGGGTTTTTACATCAGTGATGTCTGTTAGACCTGTTAGATGTCTGTTAGAACTTTTCTCCTCTTTCTCACAGATGTCTTATTTTAAGTTAGTGTACAGTTGCAAAAGTAACATCACCTATGCAGTAAAAACAAAGAGGAAGAAAAAGGGAGGTTTTGATTAAATTCCACAGGAATGTCTTTTGTTTTTCCAGGATGACCGTCACTTGGTAATAATTTTAAAAGCATCATAGGACAGCTTCCGTATACAGTTCTCTTATCAATCTTAAAGGCATGCTATACATTTCTGTAGTTGTTCTTTTGATCTGATATCCTGGCATCATTTCTTAAAAATTCTTAGGCTATGAAGTAGCTCATCTTGACTCATTCTTATAGTTCCATCCCCCTCGTATTTCTTCTTGCTATCTATCCTTTATTGAAAACCTCTTTATATTTGCAAGTCTTCTAGTTACTGCGAAACACAAAATTCATTACTACTGAGGAAGTTCTAATTGACTTACATTTAAAGGTTTGACATACACAAATCTTCTCCTTTTTCTCCAAATAATTGAGCTCTACTTTCTGTAATCTTTGTTTTCTCATGCTTGAATTGCACCATGGAAGATCCATTTCCATCTCAATGCACTAATGCTCATTCCATGTTTTACATACTTTTGAAGCTTATATGACAGCTGATTGCTTATCCATTTGTCTGAAACCGCTTTGTCTGCCATAAGTAACTCAAATTCCAAAGTTATTGGCATATGTCCAAGCATGTAGAGACCCATGTTAGGAAAGACGCAGCCTACATGCTCTTTCTTCTCAGAAGACAGAGAGAGAGAATCCCTTTCTCCCTCTCTTGAAATGAGGTAAAATGAAGTTGATTGTTAGGGTCTTGGCCACACCCACACAAGTCCAGGCTCTGCCCTTCATGGTTACTGAAAAAAATTAATGCTGGCCTTGACTGCAACCAGGACATGGGGCAAGTAATGGTCAATTAAAAACCAAAAACTCATACTCTAGGTCCTTCGGAGATGGAAGCTGGTAGAAAAAACATAATTTTTTCTGTTATGGAAACAAATATAAAGAATTATTACAGCAGAGATGATTACATTAGATTTATTTTCAAAGAAAGAAAAAGCATGCAAAGACAAATTAAAAAAATATCTTTGTAGTAGCACTCAGAATGCACTGAAATATGACACGACTGTCATATTCCTGTCAACAAACTTGTACTGACGCTGTGGCCTCCAATCGAAGTATAGGGAATTTTGGGATTTGTCTTGCTTCCAGAAAAAAAAAAAAAAAAGGTGTTTAAGCAGGAAAGGCTCACCTATCCACTGATAGATAAGGCATTGGGCATCTTGTACCACTCACATACTATCTAAACAAAGGTATCAGATCTTATTGTCCTATAAAGACATTCTAGAAAAAGCATTTCTTGACAGTGTTTGCATCTCATCATTTGCCATACTAATGTTCTTCATTGCAAAAATTTAGCTATAGTCAAGTGCATACCCAGCTAGTTGTTAATTAAGATATCCCCCAGACTCCTTTGTGCTAAATTAATAGATTGATAAGGTAA
The DNA here is from genome assembly GCF_029207755.1 of Chamaea fasciata. Lineage (NCBI taxonomy): Eukaryota > Metazoa > Chordata > Aves > Passeriformes > Sylviidae > Chamaea > Chamaea fasciata. Next base: position 54,455,008 of record NW_027094086.1, on the reverse strand, counting down.
TTGTATTAAATTCAAACAAGCTGATTTTTAAATTTTCTTGGAAAAATACTGTTTGAGAAGTCTCATTATCGCATGTTTATTTGATTTGTGCAAAAACATTTTTTAAGAGTATGTCAGTAGAGGAAAAAATTCTTGAGAAACAGACAAGTAAAAGAGTTCTGCCCATTTTTCAAAAGACAAGGAGGATAAGTAAGGAGTTTTGAATTGGAGAGACAAAAATCTTCATTCCTTTGAAAAAGCATAAGACTGACATATTTCTTTAGAATGATTAGAACATTCAATTCATATGTGAACTTGAAGATTAACCCTGAGTGATCTTAGTTCTGTAAAGGAAGGACAAGTAAAAATCAAGACTCCCTTTATTGTCTCAGGCCCAAAATCTTTCCAGTTTTTCATTTAAGACTGTTTCAGAAGCTCCTATAAGTGAACAATGAAATTGTGGCAAATTTGATATGTCTATTTTGAAAGCAGCATTATAACTGCAGCATCATCCTTTCTGTTTAGCTTTTCCAAATTCTTGTCCTACTTTACAAAGCTCTCTCCAGATCAGTCAGATGAATATGACTGAAGAGATAAATATAGTTGTTCATGCTAGCGTGCAAACTAAGGAAGATTGTGGCCTAGAATAATTGAGTTCATGTAGTTCTTGTAATTTTCTAAGTTGGGTGTGTCCAGCATATAAAGAGCAGACATAGAGTAGGCCTCCACAGATCTTTCCAACAATAAGTTACCTTTCCATAGCTACATAAAAAATATGTTCAGTAACTGAGATGAAACCACTGAAAAACTTTGGCATTCTTTTTGCCTTTGTGTGAGTTAGTTGTGTAGATTATGATATTCATCCTTCCTTTGATACTACAGTTTCCATTTATTCAATATGTATGTCTTGAACAGAAGTACAGAAGAGGAAGAAAGAAAAGAATGAAGAAGAAAGAAAAGAATGAGAAAAGTGTAAGGCCTGAACAGCATCCAAAAAATTACATTCTAACTTCCCAGAGACCCAAGTATAAGTCTACCAGGGACCTTCTTTTCTTGTTTCGGCTTTTATCAGTGGTTTTGGATGTTTTTTCCTGCTAATTGTTTGGGTTTTTTTTTTTCTTTGTTATCCAGGTATGGATTCTTTGGGAGTAATTCTAGATCTCCAAGCAATACATGATGCTCTCTCTTTTTTCTGCCATCCCATGCCTTGTCTACCCATGTATATACATTATAATGAGAGGATGTCTTTCTTGACCCAGCAGATGTCATTACCATTGAGAAACTATGTGAAGTCTCATCAAGAGCCAGCAGACATAAATCCCCACTGAGCTCAGTTCGGCTTTGATTCCCAGTATTCCACTGACTTCCCTTTTACCAGCATCCTGTCTTTCAGATTTTTCCATTATATATACACTTTGAAGATGAAATACGTGTCTTAGGTTTGAATGTAGAGAGATCAAACTGTACAACCAGGATTGCACCCAGTCCACTTTCAAGTGAGGCTGGGACTTCACAGAAAACTGTAAGTCATCCTCTTGAAGTTGGGCAGAAATGTCCAGCAAAAGTAATGAGAGTAGACTGCATCCATAGATATTTCCCTAAGAACTGACTTTGAAAAGAAAAGAGAAAGATTGCTTTTCCTGTTTGCTTTCTTTTAAGAAGTTTTCCTGAGAAGAGTGGCAGGAAAGTGTAACGGAAGGGAATGAGCAAGGACAAAAGTTGCTGCTGCAGCTGCTGCAAGGGTGTCAGGATCTCCAGTTTCAGCTGGAGTGACAGAATAAGATCGGGTAAACAAAGAGGCAAGTGTTGGCAGCTAAATCCCCAGTGAGGGTAGGTGGCTTATACCCTCCCTAAGGATTTGTAGGTGTCTACATATTTTCTTCCTTTTACGTCTGAGTTTGCCTGCAAAGCTCTGAATCTTAGGAGGATATAGCAGTGATTAAGGCAAAGATAACAAGCCTCTAAGCAAAATGCAAACCAAGCAATTTCCAACTTGAACACAATTGTAGTTTTTACTTATAGTCGAATTCTTTGTTTAGAGATAAATATGGATTTTTTTCAACACAAATTAATTTTGATAGAGTCTACAAACCTCTTAACTATAGAGTAATTTGTGTTCAGGAAGAAGACTTTAAATAAAAGGCTGACAATTTACTGAAGTATGATTTGAAAGAAAATAATTATATTGGGATATTTGGAATGAAAACAACATACAGAAATATTCTTATTGGAAAAATAATTAGGCATATCTTTAACTGAGACAACAGCTGACACAAAGCTGACTCTGATGAGGATATGGTGAAAAAATATTTATATGTGATATTTTACTCTCATGAATTTACAGCACAATAGCTAGTGATAGAATTTGCCTAATGTACATGCATCTGATCACTCAAAAAAATTTCTCAACTCTTGTATCAAAAACTTCTGTTTCTGATTAATTTAAGTGAATATAGAGAGATAAATCTAGACCTTAAAGGTGTAGCAGCAAAAAAAAATCTAATAGATATTGTTGATTTTTCTTTTTATGGTTTATAGTATTAAAGAAATGTCTGACATATAAATAATCAATATGGTTGATTGGCAGACAGAGCTTCCTGTAGTATGCCAGAAACATATTTGTTGTCCCTATGGTCTAAGATTGTGCATTTAGATTTCTGATTTAGCAGAAAGAGGCATATATTTCAATGCTTCTTAAAACACAAACCAAACAGACTGTACATATCGAAAGGCTTATGGGCATGCTGTTTGGCTTGCTTTGCTTTGCTACCCACAAAACAAGGACTAAGTTGCAATTAAAATACCCATTCCTCTTAGTCTTGTTTCAGGAGGCTGTATAAGAAACAAGGAGAAGTAAAAATATTTTGGAATGACAAGGATGGTGCTCAAAGAGAAATTTCATGAGCACATATAGAAGCTGTAAGTTTTCTCTGTAGGGTTATTTTTCAAGGCTATGAAATCTTCATTTTGGTCTTCAAATTCCACTTAGAAAAAACTTGAACTCTGTCCTTGGTTCTTAACATGAGAGTTTGTAAGAAGTTTTATACAGCTGAAAAATTTGCAAGTGTTCCCTAAGTTACCACATTTCAAAAAAATTATGATGATGACGACTGAGAATTTTTAGTCTTTAATATTAAATTATTTTTTTAAAAAAACCTTGTTGATTATCATTTTTAAAATATTCTGGTGGTATAAAGCTTGCAACATTCTCTTTTGCCCTTGAGCTCTAAAAGAAAGCTTGACTTAATCTCTGCTGGGACGCTCACACCTTGGCATAACATTGACAACTACTCCAATTCTTTGAGACCAAGCAGGGAGAAGCTCACGGAGGGCAAGCCATCTCAGAAAGAGGTTACCTGCAGTTAATTTGAATTTATTAACTTAAATGTCCAATTAGTATTAAAAATCACAGATCAACTAACTTCCCTCATCACCATAAAAAATACATGAGAAATGTTAGTTTGTAAAATTCAGAAGGCTGTTAAGGTTTTCAAGATTCCTGCATTGTAATCATAAGAGGAGGAGAAGCTAATAATTTTGACATAACATATACTTCTGAAGGGTGAAAGAAGAATTCACAATTATGCAAAATATTTTTGTAAAGCAAGAAAAAATATTCTTTTGCTTTATCCTCATGACAGAAAGCCCTACAACAACAAAAGTGTAGCCCTACTACAACAAAATAGTATTAAGCCCTTCTTCAGGAAGGGAAAACACTGTCTAATGGTAATGATTTAATTGTCCTGTCCCTCTTGTCCTAATCTTGTTGCCTTATTAGCCGTAGGTGTGTTTTCAAGTTATACTGAAGTTCCTCTTTAGCTAACAAAATATTATTCTGCATATTCCAGTACCAAGTTCTATGTTTACCTATGGTTTCACTCATTCTCTGTCTGCAATGCATATAAATCAAATGTGGCTCTTTTGTCTCTTCATACGACTTTGTTTAATTTTAAATGCACAGTTTGATACAAATAATGACAGGAGGAATTGTTGCAAATTCTGATTTGAAGTGTCTTCAACTAAAACTTGAACAAAACTGTAGTAGTTACATAAAATACGTTTGTGATATTTTAAAAAAAACATTATTTTGCCTTTATTTTGCAGCTTGTTTTTTTCTGTGAGAACTTTGAGTAGACTAAATTTTTTTAAAATTATTGTTTTGAAAAAGTACATGCACATGTATACAATAAAACTCCATTCTGGATTTACTTTAAAATTACATCCTTTAAAAAATGTTTAGATTGTTGCAGAAAAGAAGCAGGTTTTTGTTGGGTTCCTTTCCCCTTCTTTTATCAATTTGTATAAGTTACTTACAATATTACTGAACCAAGAATTTATAAATTTATATCTATTCTGGGAAGAGCCAGATTACCCATTAATTAAAAAAAATATTTAATATATAAATATTAATGCTTCCATTTCTTCCTTTACTGAAATGACATGATAAGCAATCCAGGTTAACATAGCAATCATGCTGAAAAGCATGTACTATTTATCTTGATTATTGACATTATAATTATCATTAATTTTAAGTTCAGCTGATGTGTCTAGAGCAGATGTTTCCAAGTGTGCTTCACTAACTGTACTTCAGTTTTCATTTTCCTCTCCCCACATGTACAGGGATGCTGCAAGTCTGAATGTTTGCTTATTAAGTTAGTAGTATATGAGAAAGTGTTTGAAGGAAAGACCAGTGGGACCAGTTATACAGTACTAAAAATATGAGTGTTCCAGCACAAAATGCTGACATACTGGTGACAAGCCTTACAAGAACCAGTTTGACTCTTTAAAGTAAGCACAAAACAAAATCAAATTCAAGAATATTAGCCTGAGTGTATGCCTTAAAAATATGAGCTTCATAGCTTCACACATGTCCAATAATATGCATCCATGTTCACGGCATATAGAATGCAATCGTGAGAAAGATGTAAGCCAAGCGATTGGTATTGACTCTTTTTCTGGTTAGAAGTTCTATGACCTGACAACAATTTACACAGGAAGGTCAAAAAATTGTCAACAAGACATGCCACGGATGCTGGCTGAAGAAAACAGACTTCACAGTGATAGAGATCTCCAGTGCATTACCATGACCTTTTTTCTGCAAGGAAAAATGAGTTTTTAATAACCAAAGTAAATACATGTTCTCCACCTAAATGAACTGTTTCAGGTCATCGTCTGGAAAAAAAAGAAAAAAAGAGTTGCAAGTTCCTCACTGTGAAACAAAACCAGTTTGAAGAAGACTGGATTTCTGAAAGAAACAGTATTACAGAATCACTTAGTTTGGAAAAGACCTCTGAGACCATCAAGTCCCCCAGCCTTCACCAACCACCACATTGTCAAGTAGGCCACAACAGTCAGTCCCACATCCAGTCATTTCTTAAACACTTCCAGGGATGGTGACTCCACCACCTCTCTGGGCAGTCAATTCCAATATTTAGAAGCCACCTCCATGTAGAAATTCTTTTTGATATCCAGCCTGAATATCCCCTTGTGCAGCCTGAGGCTGTGTCCTCTTGTCCTGTCACTGGGTGTCTGAGAAAAGAAACCAACCTTTCAGGGAGATGTAGGAGTGATAAAGTCACCCTGGAGCCGCCCCCAGGATAAACAGCCCCAGCTCCCTCAGCTACTCCTCATATGACCCACCCTCCAGACCCTTCACAAGCTTTGTTTCCCTTCTCTGGGCATGCTCCAGCACCTCAATGCTTTATTTGTAGCGCCCAGGAGGTGCAGCCTCACCCTGCAAATAGTTATTGTAGTTATAGCTGTTCCAACACAGCAGCAGAAATGAGTGTAAATACTGCATATTATAGACACGGCACTGCCAACAGCTGTTATTAGGGCTGCATTCAGAATTGTATTGCAAATTAAATGTTTCCACTTACTCAGTGTTTTTTGAAGCATTCAGTCGTCAGGCTATTCTCTTTTTCCAGCAGAACAAAGCCAAAATCTACTACTGTGAAAGTGTCCTCAAGAAAACCTTTCTCAAAGGAGTTAGTAGAGTTCACTTTTCTCTTAGAAAATTGTTATGCCCCATTTTTAAAAACCTCAGCACAAAATTTAGTAAGATGACTGAAATTTCAAGGGAATTTTTAAGAAGTAAATTTCACTGTGGACATTAATTTTGTGCTTGGCCAAATTTAAGAGATTTAAATATGTGTTTCATGTTTTTTTATTAAATGAATTTTTTAACATGAATAGAGAACATCTGCACTTGGGAATGGGAATTAAAAGGAAAAAGAAAAAAAAAAAGAGAGAAAGAAAGTTTCCTAAGCTCCTCTCTCAGACTTCTTCCAAAGTAGAAAATTATTTTCTAAGGAAGCAATGAAGCATTTGTATGTTCGTCTACTGTGCTAAAGCCAAAAGCAGCAACAAATACAAATCAAATAGAAGTCATTGAAAAATGTCCTTTTTCTTTACTGTTCTCCAGAAGTTGACTGCTCTACCAGCTATATATGACAAGGTGGGTAACTACAAATGTATTTAAATTTGATTATTTACAGAGTCTATAAAGAATAGGACAACAGTTGACAGGATTGATCCAGTTCAAAACAAACTCCAACAATAAAATACAGCAAATCAGACAGATATAGCATCTTTAGAACTGGTGCCATTTTACTAAAAAATCTCAAACATTTGCAACATAGGTTTTGGATTTGTACATATTTTAAATATGTATCTAATAACTGTACACATACAACACTGACTACATCTAAAATATTTAGTTTTGTTGTTCTCCACATGTACTTTTTTTGCAGATTTTATAATTTTAAGACATTTCTACAGATTGTACCAAAATAACTATTTGGTATATCTGCCTGCAGAAAATGTTAAAGGATGCAAGGCCCAGCACTCCTACAACTTATTCTGATAGATAGAATCTATGGTCACTGACTTAGGTAAAATTTCAAATAATTTCCATTGAAATCTGTTTTAATAAAATCTGTTTCTATTTATAAAAAAGTATTCTTTATCTGTGTCAGCAATACTGTCAGGACTACAAAGTGTATTTTTCCTGTCAGAAAACTTGTAATTACTGGCATGTTGATGTAATTAATTAATTTAAATCATAAGTTTAATTTAATAGATGCTTTAGTATTTTTCATTGGACACAGAGTTACAAGTGTATGTTAGCTTCTGGGAAAAAAAAAAACAAACCCTAATTTGTAATCTATCAAATTTTATTCTTCTAAATAATGTTCATTAAGTAAGCTACTTATACACTTTTAATTTTGGCCTATTATAAGGCCAAATAGTTAAGAGACAAAAAAATGTACGTTTACTTATTCTATTCTTGTACCATTTGATTTTTTTTTTAAATTTTTTAGTGTTGTTTTCAGGAACATACCACTATGGAAACCATATGAAAGTAAATAACAACTATATTTTTAAAAATCCCATAACTGTTCTTAGGATATTCTTTGAATAAAAATAAGTTACTTGTGAAAGTAGGTAAAATATGATTATTATTGCTGTGAAAAAAACTTTCAGCCTTTCTAAATAGTGCAAGTATATATATATATATATATATATATATATATATATAAATTTCAATGCTAAAGTGCCTAAGTGAGCAGAGACAGAGCATATATTCGAGTGGAAAACCATACTAGGAATGTCTGCAGAACAGAAGATATTACTGATATAGAAAAGTCACCAGACATTTTAATGATAATGCCTTATGTGCATGTCAAAAAACACAATTCATCATCTCAGAGAGAAATTCGCCTTGCTATGTATTATGAACTGCATGATTACTTCAAGCAACTAACTTCTATCTAAAAGTTACTACGTTAAGTCCTATTAATATAATAATACAACAAAGAGTAATTTCATCCCAAGGAAAAAAAAGAAATATTAAATCCCCAACCACTTGTACAAATATAAATATTTTTATCCGTCTGGGTATATTTAGCATTGGAATAATACAAATTCAAAACAATTCTGTATTTGCAGAGTCCAACATGTTTCTGCAGTCAGTGAAAGCTTTATGCTAGTATAGAAGCGAATTTGTATCTTATTGATACAATTTCTGTTGCAAAAATGGAATAACTTGCAGTGTGGAGTGAAAATTAATTTGCACCTCAACAGATGTAAGTGAAGACAAAATTACCCATCTGCTAAGTAAAAAAATGCTTTAAAATAGGTCTTTAAAACCGAATGGAAAGTGTTAGCTGTTCTTAAAACCAAATTTACTTTTGCTTTCATGGGAGAGCGAAGGGAATGAGGTTTTTCAGCCCATACTTTAAGCGCCCCTACACAAATCTTCATCCTACCAGAGGTCTTGCCATTCATGCAATAATCAGAGCTCATAAAATGAGTTTATTTCCATGTGCATCTATTCACCATGTACATACAGGTGCTATTTCCTTTTGTTTAGAGAAAGCCCCTTTACTTCTAACTGTCCTCAACTTTGATCATTCTGTCATACTTTTTGATCTGTATTGGTCATTCAAAAGAATCTTGTAAGAATAAAAAATTTCAGATCTTGCCTTTTCAAAACTCTGTTTTTAGAAAGATAATTCGTGGCTATTACTATATATTGCTACATATTACTACATATTACCATAACAAAAGCTTCAATCAAGTTGCTAAAGGTTCATCTCCACACTCTATGCCTACAAACTCAGAAATGCTATATCTCAAAGGCAAAAACTAAGCATAACTTTTAAGCATTTAGGCAAATTTATTTCAGTGATCTGTAAGGTATTTCTATTCTCTTGAGCATTATGATGGAAACAGCTACGTTTGATACATGTCTTTTTTCCCTCAAGACAGGCAGAACTGATGCCAAGTGTATCTATATCTTCATAGTCACTAGGAGTACTGCATAAATTTAAACTTGTGAACAGGTACTGCTTTGATTAAGAAGTTACTCTACCTCTTTTGGTTACCTCTTAAACCGTAGCAGATAAACCTTTTTTCTTACTTAAAAAGTATCATTTACATGTTCAAACTACCTATCCTCTTTGTAATTCATTTGTCAGCTTGTGAATTGAGGGTTTTCATCCTTTCAAAATTGCATAACCAGTTTGCTGCAGTTGGCATCCTAACATTCCCGGATCCAACCTGAAGAATCAAAAACCCCCAACTGGGCCAATTTACCAGTTCCATGTAGAAGATCCAGTTTCTCAGTACCATAGGAATAGCCATAACAGCTTTCAGTCTGGACTGCCCTAAAACTGTGGATGTGGGCATCCTGGGCTCCCCAGCGCTTTGACACAAAAGCTAGCAGAGAATCAGTCAGCTTCATGTCACAACCTTGCCTCTATTCTGATGCATAGAGTGTCAAAACAGAGAAGTATCCATTTTGGAAGAAAATTTTCAGACCTCAGAAAGACCTGGGAGGCTTGTAAAAGGGCAGCAAGTTGGCAGATTTCTCCAGTGACAGATCCTCACAAAGACAAAGCCAGACACAGAGCCTGCGGGTAAATCACAATGTCTGCAACAGACAGAAACTCTTCCCCTACTTCTAGAGACCTCATGTTTCATGTACACATTAGAAACAGTGAATGCCAAGTGCTTTACTAGTCCCAGTGGTGATAGTCAGAATGAATGGGCAATACAAATGAAAAAATACCACAATTTGAGCTAAGTACATTATTTGATGGCCACATGGCTGCATTCATTAAACTTCTTTTAATGGTGTTTAACTCTGCTCTTTATTTTTCTATTAAAAAAAAGTTTAAATGAAGGGAGTAAAGGTTTATTTGCCCAGATGGCTAGACTTTGAACCAGGCAGATGGAGGACAGCAAATCCTGCCTGGATTTCTGACAGATTTCTGGAGTCCACTGGCTTGGGAAAATTGTGCCAGACAGGCTATGCTCCTTCGTCATGTTTCTCCAGGGCAAGCAGCCACCATGTAGGTTCAATCCAAACTTCAAAAATTTCAGGAATCTCCATACTAACCAAAACTTAGATGTCACCTCCAGAGCCTGAATTCCTACAGGAAGTTGAGAACTTGGGATGAGTTCCCAAGGATCTTGACTTTTAGGTGACTGTCTTATGGAAAACGTGAGTGTTTTGAACATTCCAGTCACCTTCCTAGTGATGTTGTTCTGCAGCTATTATCCCAGATAGTATCACTGAGCATCCACAACGACCTCGTGAATATGCTTTGCTTCTGAAACCACTATTTGTACCTTGAATCCCAGGCTTAATATATTCTATTTAGCTGTGCTGCTCAGCGGTGTATTTGAGCCATGCCTTTGACTCAGTGATCATAAATCCTCATTGTTAGATGGAAACATATTTGTCTGTGTAAAAACAGTAGGGAAGAGGTGTTGCATATCTGCTGCTACACTCCTACATTATCAGTAAAATGACATCCCTTCTCCACGGAAAGAGCTATTATTCCTACGAGGCCTAGAACTATCAACTGTTGGGGTTTTTTTTAAAAAGCACATATATATACCTGATGAATATATTCATACAAACATATGTGTAAAGGGAGGCTATATATCTAGTGAGAGAGGCAGAGGGAGGGAGAATATTTTCCACAAGAGGGTTATTGTATATGTTAAAAAACTACACAAGATCTTTTTTCAAGCTTCACTGGCAGAGTTTACATTAAGGGATTCATAAATTAAACCAAACAGCACTACTAGAGAAAATGTTTGGAAAAGAGACTGAGGCAGAAAAATGTGATCTATTTGGGATGTTTCTTTTGAATTTTCAGGAGGTTTTTAAGAAAACAGTTAAGGATAGTTAAAACGTAATCCACCATTGGATAGGAATAGGCTAAGCCAGTTACAGAGAGGTAAGGTTTGACATGTATTTTCCCTCAAATGCAGTCCAGTTCCTGCAGCATTTTGAAACATGCCTGACAGTGCTCAGAGGCAAGGATTGGGAGGCTCATTGTGAAGATCCTTTCCCATCCAGAGCACTGGAGAACTCAGGAGCATGAGAAGATACCTCAAACATTGTGTTTGCTTTTTCAGGCACACAGTAATTGCTCTGTGCAGATAGTTTTGACAACACTATTCACCTCTGCACTCTTGACATGAGGAAACCACTGTCAGGGCCCCATTGGGGCTCACCATGGCTCTGTCAGGACAAAGCCTGGCAGCCAGAGCCTATCCCACCATCTCAGCCAGGAACAAGGCAAGGGGGGGCACCAGGGCAGCCCCAGGCACTGGGCACCTCCCTTGGAAGGCTCTGGGGGCTGTTGTGGGGTCCTAGGACATGGATAACGTGTGGAGAGCCACAGAGATGTGCAGAGACATGCAGGGCAGGCAGGGCCTCTGTGCCATGACAATAAAGAGTTTAAAAAATTTATCATTATGGTGACAGAGTTAGGGACTTGATGAAAGGCGGTTTAATGTTTTATTCATTGGTTTTATTTTTCCTACTTTCATGTCTTAGTGGTAAATAGTAGATGTTAACCCTCTTACCACTGACTTTATTTTTTTCAGCAGACAGTTGTATAGGTCTACAAAACGGTAGCTGAGCCTAAGGAAATTGCAAAGGTGTTTCAACAAAAGTCACTGTTTTCTGTGTCACTACAGATTCAGATATGAACAGTGAGGGCTTCATATATAATCTGCCTGTGCACCTTTTCCTGTCAGAGCAGAAAGGAGGGAGACCAAAATCCAAACCACTCTCAGGAAGGTGATAATTTCCTGACACTAAAGGTACTATCCATTATGGTTTCTAAATTAGTTTTTGTGAATTACCCTCATCAGCATGTTACAAATAGCAGCACTTACTGCTATCCAAAAACCTGCTAATCATCCTGGGGGGAAAAGAATTCTATCCATGGGTTTCTAAGCTGAGATGTAATGTTTATTGATAGGCCAAGTATCTTCTAAAGTAGTTTAAGCAACTTTAAAGAAAAAAACCCCAAACAACTAAAAATGGTAATTTGAGAGTAACTGTTGGGAGATAATTAAGTTGGCAATTCTAAAATCATAGAGAAGATGTAAAACCAGATCAAAACTGTGAATGCTTAATGTGGTTTTGTAGTAACCTCACTTTTAGATGGATTCCTGTTGTTTTAAAAGGGTGAGGATTAGGGCTTTGTCCACATTTTTACAGAACTTATGGGGTGACTGTCCATCCCAATGTGGCCAGCCAGCACTGTGGGATGAAAGAGATGTTTCAGATACCAAAAACTGGTGCAATAGTAAAAATGACATCCTGATAAGTATAAAATAAAATATTTTTTTTTAGAAAAGGAAGAAAAGACAAAAAAATCTGATGATAAAAAGAGGAACTGCTGCAAAGGATCTGATGAAATACAAGCCGCTCTTAATAGAAGAAAGGCAAAGAGAAATAGGTCATGAGAAAGTGAAATATATTGGATATTTGCAAGTTCTCTATCTCTCTTCCCCACATATTATCTCTAAATTGCTTACAACTGGTTTGGTTTTTCTTCCTGAGAAAACCTAGTTTTGAACTTTCATCCCTTCTGACCTGGGATGAAAATTTTCTCCAGAAAATTACTTGGAACATAAAATAAGCATTTGGGTGGTTATATGTTAATATTTACAGTTAAACAATACCATATCACCCACAATTTAGATGGCAAATTATGAAAAAGTTATATTTCAGCAGGACTTTAAAAGTATTGGGTTTGATTATTTTGTTATAGCTTCTACCACCAAATCAAACCAAAATATTTATCCATTTTATTTTTTGAAATATTAAATAAACCTATTTCTGCCATAAAATATTTTATTTTTCTCAATCTGTGTTTTCTAAGGGAAAAGATGTCTTTTAGAAATATTACTGAGCAGAAGGCATGCTGTACGAGAGACATGAAGTAGACCTATTCTTGAATTTGTTTCTTGCATTCAAAGGGTAAAATTGTCCACATAGACAGCCACAGGGCCATCCTTGATATTGACCTTAGATATGGGTGTGAAAAATTATATTATCTGATATTACATGTTAGTTTAATGGTCACATTACACTTGTGGTCTTCAAGCCAAGATCTCTGAATCCTAAGTGGATACTGAACATAATTTGAAGTTTCTTCAACAAATAGCTAAGAAGAATATATCTGTAGGTAATAGATTTACATTTATTTTATAAGAAGCTCACTAGCCTCAAAAATATTTTAGGCATTCACAAACTTAAAGCAGCTGAAACCCACTATCTATGTTATGTCACAGACAGGCATCAAGATGCCTGTCATTGAGAACCATGGGATAGCAGCACATACACAGATCACATTATATATGATAATACCCCAGTGAAGAGTATTTTTCTGTAGTGGTTTCATACATTATGGTAAAAGATTCTCATAATCATGGTCCTCTATTGTTTTAATTCTTTAGGGGAATGGTCTCTCGCCTTTTGACCCCCCCTGGAATTTCCTCCCTACATGTCCATACCTAATTGGCTGAATGCCAGGACCCTCCCAAAATAGGAGACTAGATAAGACCCCTGCATTTCTTTGTTCTTTCTCTTTCGGCCCCTGGACCCTTCAAGGGATAAACGTCTTGGAATAATCCAGGGGGTAAGAGCCTCTTTTGGAATCTTTTGTCCTGTCCCTTCAGAGATATTCCTCCAAAGCCTCTCCAGAGCTAGCCCCAGGGGGGGGCTGCGGAGGGAATATTTCACTCTCTATATAAATAAGTTTAGCAAATTAATTCCATGTTCTTAAACACTGTGATCAATATAAAAGAAAATGGGGGGGGGGGGGGGGAAGCAAAAAAGTAAAAAAGTATGTTTCAAATTCCATAAATATAAGGCAAAAATATGGGCCATTCCTGATACAATTAAACACCAAAAATACACTGTTGGTAGCTACATTAATGTTGCTCTTGCTGAATGGAAGTTCTTGCCTTTATATAGCACAGAATCATCTGAGTTATAATAGAAATGGAGAAAAATACAGGACATAAATAAGAGATGCAATAAAACTCAAGATTGCCACCAGCAAGAAAACAATATAATCCTTTATACATCTCCATTAAGGCATCCAAAGTGCCAAAAATGATACTGTGTGTGGAGTTATGTCCTGACTCAGATGAAAATTTTCGTATATGGAGCTACACAAGTGTTAACTTAAAAAGGGTTACTCACATGAATCAGCAGAGTATGATTGGTCCGCAGCACAGCTGGAAGATAATTCATCCCTCAGGAAACAAGTCCTGACAACTTCAGCTTCTTACTGAAAAGTTCTCTCTTCTGTCTTTTATCTTCTTGTCTGGCCTGCAGGAACAAGTGATTTTAAATTTGGGGGAGGCTATCTAAAACACTCAGCATTCCTTGACTGTGTAGCATAAACAGGCTTATAATCTATAATTCATTTAATCTATATTTCATTTTCTAAAGGTGTTAGACCAGTGTTTAGATTTAAAGCATATTGTGCACTACTACTTACTAACTCTGTATAGGCGGTGGTATAGGAGCTTCTTGGCCTGTGCCTATCCTAAAATCATATGTCCTTCACTATATGGCAATTCTGGGAAGAGACTGTCCTAAATTCACACAGAACAGATTGAAGGGCTTTCTAAGTCTGGACTGAACCTAAGCAGTCATCAAGAGTTTTGATAAACCAAACCATTGAATCTTGTCTCATCTACTCCTTGCTCTGTATTAAATCAGGTCTTGGCAAGTGTCCTTGATCAACAACAAATTCCCATATGGATTTCTGATTCTGCTTTCTGAAATTTAGCAGCTTGAACTGGAAATCAGATGAGTTTTACTGAATCTGGTCATATTTCTTCCTTCTATCAGTATTCTACCCATCTTTTCCTTGTGCTGTGCCCACACCACCTGCTAATCCATCTGGTCTGTTCCTGTCTGTTGCCTATATCCCAGGCTTAACTTGCCTAGCATTCACTAACTCTATCTGTGACTGTTGCCTTCAACCTGCCAATCCTGCAAACTCTTAACTTGTTCTTCTTCTCATCATAGCTCTTCTCTATTTAAGATGGGTCCGTAAGGCTGAGTTAGCTAATATTCTGGTATTCAAATGGCTCACCTATGTCATTCTCTTTGTGAGGCTGAAACCAAAAACACAGCAGAGATTTTCCACATTCTTCTGCTGGACCCTCTGAGAGACCTATATGCTCCCTTACTGCCTATCTCTTTAAGAACAGAAAAACACTTTGCACACCTCATTTCCTCCTGCCTAAAACTGCGGGTACTCTGTCAGCCTCTTCATGCTAGACTTTCTGTAAGCTCCATACCCTTCCTCTGTCCTAGACCACTATATTCCCTTTCACCCATCCTTATTCATTTCTCCAGTAGATTTCCACTTCCCACCCTATGCATTTGACAGAAACCATAGTTCCCTAATATGTCCATACATTTTCTATACCTTACACTGTCCCCTTTTTTTGTTGTTTCAGTTATAGCAGGACAACCTAGATTTTCCACTTCCTTTTATTCTGCTCCCAACACAGGATCAGGATGGTTGAGGTTTGAAGCGTCCTCTTGAGACCATCTATTTTGCCCCTTTACCTGATCCCACTGCCAGAAAGGGGCCTGCTAAAGCAGGATGCCCTCTTGTACTGGGGAGCCCAGAACCGGACCCAGAACTCCAGACATGGCCTCACCAGAGCTGAGCAGACTGTAAGGTCTGGCAGTGGTCTTCCTACTACAGCCCAGGATGTCGGTGGCCATCACTGCAAGCGCACATTGCTGGTTGAAGTTGAGCTTGACCACCAGGATTCTCAGGTCTTTTTCTACAAAGCTGCTCGTCAGCTAGCAGGCCCTCAGCATCTACTGGTTCATGGAGTACTCTCCCCACATCAGAGTCTCATTTCATCTCATGTCATGTCTCAGTATCCCTCCTTGTCTTCCAGTTTTATAAGAAAACATTAAAAAGTATTGTAAGAGTGTAAACTAGGGGTGGAGACAAGTAGATACAGGTATGCTGGAAACTATGGTTGCTAGATCTGGAATTCATCGGGCACTATAGCAGCTGAGCTAAGACAAAACAGTCTCTCAATCCCCTCCTGTTTTTCCAGTTCTTTCAGGCTATGCACACTGATGTCACTATTTGCCTGCAATGTTGCAATCACTCGGAAGTTATAGTTGAAACTACTAACTTGAAAATATGACAGAATTGCCAAGACAGATCATAGGTAGTTTGAGGTCTTGTGCCACAGATTGTCCTTAGCTTGTGAGATGCTTTTCTGACATAGTAATTCCACTAATAGTTTCACTCTGACATTGTTACTGCAGAGCTATTTGGGACCTGGCAATAACAGTATTATTTTCTTGGCAAGTGGTCAGAAGAACAATTCAGAACAATTTATTAGAAATCGTGTCTAGAGATGAGACAGAAGTCATTGAACTACAGAGTCACCATCTTGTTTCTAAATACATTTGCATGTTTCCATCATCCAAACTAATCTTCTGAAAGGTAGGCTGTAATTTTTTAACTTGACTCTGTTCCATTTACCAGTACTAAACATGATACCAGCTATCAGATATCTATGCTGATAACATAAACAAAACCACAAAAAGAACCATATGTTCCTCATTTTCTAGCTGTTATCTCAACATTTGCAGCTTTTGCAGGGCTGAACTCCAAGCGTGGGAACATGATCTTCTTTCCTTCCAATGGATCTCATATGTACCTTGACAATAGTTTGCTTTAAGGTCTAGTTTCTCCTTATGGATTATTTTTTCAGCCATTATTCTTTCCAGCCATTAAGCACCAAATATAAAGAGAAAGCTGAAAAATTTGTGAGCATCTAGAGTGAAACTAGTCACAGGCAGAATAAACGTGTATATGTTTGTGAGCGTGTCTATATGTTTGTGTGCACATGTGTGTGCTCCTAAAATGCTGGAAGTAATAACAAGTTTGATTTGGACTGGATAATTTTTTTTTTTAATATCTCAAGGGATAATGCCGCTTGTTCTGTGTTTTCATTTCTAGATTTCCATTTTCTGTTTTTCTTTCTCCACGAGCAAATAAAGTGTTCAAGTTCAGCAGTGGTAGGTGCTGTATAACTAAGGATAACTAAGATGACAACCCTGTATACTCCTAAAAGGTCTGTGAGGGTTATGTAATACAGTAGCAAATAAAGGTGACATGAGTTTTCAAGGGTATATGTAAAAGACCATGTAAATATGTCATGTAGCCTCTTAGATTTCTCAACCTATTTAGTTTGGATCCTCATTCAGCACTGTAAAGTGCTCTATATATACAGATACTCATGTTAAACTACTGAGAGCCAATCTTTCCCCAGAAACAGTCAGATTATTCTGCATGAGTAGAGCCTCAGCAACCATCATTTAGATACACGAGGAGACCAGTCTGTCTGTTCCCACTGTGTACCACAATATAACTCACATTTGTTGCCTGATGTTTTGTACCTCGGCTGGTACTTGGCAGCTGCAAGGGTCATAAGTTGAGCTGCAAAAATATAATTCCAGATGATATTCCTCCAACAGCTCTTTCTTCTGCAGCAGCTTTTTTTCTTGGAAAAACCACAAAAGGGAACCACAATTAATATTTGAAAATTATGGTAAATACCCATATCTATCAAAAGATTAAGTTTCTATACAGACTGTACAGGATTAAAAGCACTGGTAATACATGAACTTCCTGTTTGTGCTAAAATATAAGAAAAAGGGGAAACTCAAAACACAGACACAAACTCACTGTCAAAAATTAAATTCTAGCTGCAATTAGAAGGGCTGTGGTTTTGCTCAGTCAGTCTTTTGAGAACTGGCTTGAAATGAAACAACCAATAAAGGTCAGGAACCAGAGAGAAGGAGCACAAAAGGCCACATGCAGAGATGAGAGCAGTGAATGGGAAAATAATGAGATTCAATCCTGGAAAGAGGTTAAAGAGAAAGCCTTTGGATCAGGATCTGAAATACCATCAGGGATGAAGGCAAGAAAAATGTCATCAGCTGTGGTAGTCTCTTGTATTTAGGGAATCAGGACCTTGTATACTCTTTGTAAATATGCTGAGTAACCTTAAGATTTCTGGCTCTGTTATCTAGGAGGGTACCTCCTGGCAACTAGTTATATGCTTATCTTAAAGAAACTATAGAGCCACAATAAAATTTAAGATACAGAGCAGGTGATACTAATTTAAATGTAGCTTAAAACAAGGAAGTAAAACCAAGGACAAAACAAATTATTATTATTTCTCTTCTAAGAAAACACAACAGCATTTGATCTTCAGGATTGCAGTCTTTAGAATATAAAAGGTTGACGTGATATCATCCATAAATTATTTAACAAAAGTAGTGTAGAATCTGTGGATTTGTTATTATTATTATTACTATAATAAATTAACAGTTGCTGTATTTGTTTCATTTTTTTAGAAAGTGACTGAGGTGAAACATATAGATGGAAGACCTTTGGTCTTCTCACAAAAGCTTATTACACCAAAGTTACCTCTTAGAGGTTGAGGTGACTCTGATTCATGCAACATTTGCTTGAAAGCAACAAAATTATTTCCTGATAACATGTGGCAGAAATACATGTCCTTTTTCCAAAAATCTGGGGGGTGAATGAGTATGCTGCTGGTGGATTTATATACCACTGAACTAATTAAATGAAAAGTGCAATATCACAATGTTATATTTTTGAAGAAAAGCTACATACTATAATAATACTCTTCCTTTTAAATTGAAAATATATAAATATTTCAGTAATATATAAATCCATGTGTTACAAAATGCTTTTCATTTCACAGTATTTGGATTTTCTGACTTCTCCAAAGCAGAATAAGTCTGCTCTTCTGTTCTTGCATGACAATACAGTTCCATTTTTGAAAAAGGTCAAAGTTTAATCTGCTCCTGTAAAAGTGATTCTTTAATAAGCTATTTATTTTACAGCTCTAGGAAAAGGACACTTGTGCCTTAATTAAAATATTATACATGGAACTGCCAGCCTTGCTTCAGTCTGACTGTTTTTTGTCTGACAGTTTACATAAATCTTCATCAACAGGTGATAAATTTCTTTTAAGTTCACAAAAAACAATACAGTAAGAAACAAACTTCTAGACTCTGACTCATTTTTAATCTACAAATGAGGATATACTTTATGTTTTGAATGCAACTGGCTGTTCAGAGAAGCTCAGAATGTGTGTAATGTGTTTTTTTTTTTACCTTGACCAACTTTGCCATTACATGTGGAAACTCAGAAATAATTCCTTCTGACTACTCTCTTCTGACAGAGGAAGAAAAGGAAAAGAAATAGTGGGACACTGAGCACAGAAGAGGGAAAGAGAAGCACCTGCAGAAAATACTAATAGATTGATAATGTCCACTCCCCATGTTGCATAAGCCAAATGGTGAGAAATGAAGACAGACAATAACCCACTTTGGAGACTTCATTGAATATATGAGAAATTTTGTCAATCTGCATTAAGTATCTTAGCATATCACCTAATGTCTTTAGAAGCAAAATGAGGATCGACATTCCTGTCTGAAGCAGGCCAATTAGTCAGTTAACCTTTTAAATCAGTTTCTTTTGTGACCTGGAGCAGACAGTCCTTTAAATTAACAGAATTAGGGATATCTCCACAAGGTGTAATAGCTTTGGTTTTCAAGGAAAAAAAGGTGCAACTTGAAATCCAGTTTAGTCTATTTAAATAAGCAAATCCAAACTACTTTCATATCCCACAAACTTCCTTTACTGATTTCATTATCCCTGCGAAAAAAAAACAACCAAGCAACTCAAAAACTTTAAAATAAGATATGTGCCCTTGTGGTGGGTTGATCTTGACTGGTTGCCAGACTCCCACTCAGTTGGTCGTTCACTCCTTCTCATCAGGACAGGAGGATATGATGGGAAAGCTTGTGGATTGAAATGCAGCAAAAGTAGCATGTGGATGAAAAGCATAAAGTGGAATTAATTCACTACTTCCCATCACCAGACAGTGATGTTTTCTCCCTTTCCTTTCCTTTCCTTTCCTTTCCTTTCCTTTCCTTTCCTTTCCTTTCCTTTCCTTTCCTTTCCTTTCCTTTCCTTTCCTTTCCTTTCCTTTCCTTTCCTTTCCTTTCCTTTCCTTTCCTTTCCTTTCCTTTCCTTTCCTTTCCTTTCCTTTCCTTTCCTTTCCTTTCCTTTCCTTTCCTTTCCTTTCCTTTCCTTTCCTTTCCTTTCCTTTCTTCTTCCCTCCCTCACTCCCTCCTTCTCTATGATATTCCTTTCAGGGTGACTTTTTTCAGTTCTTCAGACAAAGTAGTCTTTCATTTGAATGCTTTTCCTGAGCTTTAGTAGATCTGACTAAAATCAATTAGAATGAAAAATATTAGCTTCAAAGGCGTCTGGATATGGTCTTTTTGTCCTCCCTGTCAGGTCTAATATTTTTTAAATTATAAATCAGACTTTTAATTATAAATTCTACAGGATTATAAAGAATGAGCAAAAATATTGAAAAGCATTCTATGTTATGAGATGGTATTGCCTTTTGCAAAACCATCTATGTTTCAAAACAACATTATTGATATACAAAGAAGTATTCTCTTTTCTATGACTGGGCTCCAAAATTTGCCATTTTCCACCAAGAAATACTGAAGCATTGGACCATTTCAAGAAATGAAACTTCTGTAGTAATATAAAAGTACTCTGAACTCTCCAAACTTAAATGAGATTTAAATCATATTTAGAGTCAATGAGTGTTGAAGTGTACTGTGGTCATAATTTGATTAATCAAAATGATGATACTTATTTCTTGTTTCACCAATACAGCTGAAGTTGCTAAGTATGATTACAATATCCTGGAAATCGTGTGGGGACAAGACAGTTTGATGACATGGGACACTTTTTAATCATATCTGCAGCTTTGTTGTACCCTCATTAAATATGTTTGTGATCTTGCACACAAAGAGATGAAAGTATTCTCTCCCTTCATATCAAAGGAAAGAATTAAAAATAACCAAGAGGAAGACATCGCTTCAGTAGATGAAGTACTGAGAAGACCTAAATCCATCCACTTTTGTAAACACAAACAGGAAAAGTAAAACTCATTGAAAATACAGGTTCATCAGAATACTTTCTTTCAGAAAATGTTGACCGACAAAGTTCTAAGTTACATGTGGAACAACAATAGATATCCAGGTCAAGAGACAACCTCTTTTTTCTAATATTAATGAAAGAATAACAATGACACATAGCCAAAGACATTACCGTTAGCAGGTTTCATTAGCAATGACACATTGCCTTTTTTTTGACTTACCCAATGTTGTATAATGTTTTGCTTTATAAACACTCACAGGGAGGGCCAATAGAACCAATAGGCCATAGAAGAAAACACTGGTTTCAGCTACATTACAAAGATTTCTTCTTCACACTGAGCAGATGACTACAGCTACAAATTCACAAATCAATTAAAATGGAGGAGAACCTAACTCTGCACTCTCCACACAGAATCTATGTTTTACTGATGTGTACTTTATCATTTTCCCAATCTTGGAAGTTGATTGTGTGAAAAGTTTTCCCTCTTACATCTGCGCAACTTAGGTCACAGGTAACTTTTGACACAATCCCCCAACCATAATGAAAACTTGAATTGACATCTTGTGTATAATCTCTTACTATAAATTGTAACCGCACAAAAATCGACTATTGTGAAGTTAGCATTTTTGGAGTAGAACACCTGTCTCTCATTCAACAGCACTATATTCCCAGAACTGAATATTTCACAAATAGCAAAGCAGGAATAAAACACTTCAGAGTTTTTAATGTGCTTTTCAATATAAATACTTTTTTTACAGCAGTTGGGATAGTTAGAATAAAATTACATATGGCAACAGAACATTGAAGGAATACATTTGTGGAAATACTAATTTCAAGGTATCTTGTAAAGTACTGATTCTGCAACATCACAGTAAAATAATTCTATGAAAAATGAGATGTAAAAACACTGTGGGAAGTTCTCAGAAAACAAGGAACTTTTTATCATTTTGACCATTCAAAGCCTGAAAAATTGTATTTTACAGAAGTATTTTAATAAATCTGGGATAACCAACTTCTGTCAGAGAGGTTTCTGAAGCTGACATCTTAAAAGTAGATGAAAATAAAGTTTAGGCCGTCTTTTCTCACCCTTCTAAAAGTCTCACCTACTTCACTCCTTCCAATTCCTCCCATCCACCGCTCTTCATGACTGGTTCTAAGGATGAATTTGAAGGTAAAGAAAACGGCTCAGATTGGCATCCCACATACATTCAGAATTTAAAAAATAAGACAAGAGCAGTGCTTTGAGGAGATCATTGGATGAATGTCTTCAAAGAACAAATTGGTGACGCTTGTTTCTGCTTCCTACTTTTGCCAGCCAGCAGTGTTGTCCAAGCACGCAGATGACCAAAGAAATAAACTAACAAAAAAAAAAAACCCATTTAATGGTAATGAACAAATCAATGTTGATCTCAGTATCTAACTTCTTCCTTCTTTGGCACTGTACTTCTCTCCATAAATTCTGTCCATTTGATAATTAGAGACATTTTTATTTTCCAAATACAGAAACATGACCTAGAAGTTAAAAGAGTTTCAGAAGTTTTCACTGCTGTCTCAAAGTTATATGCAGGACTGAAACACAGATTATTTAACATATTATATTATTTCAAAACATAAGCCTACCTGATATACTACCAAGAATAGAACAAAAGTCGCCCTCTCCAAAACCCATTTAATTTTTTTTAATCATGGGGAGGAGGGAGATTTTCAGTTGACTAAGAGGGGTGAGATATGGTAAACTGGAGAGAAAGGAATACCACTACATAAAGTACATAATAGGAAAATTAAATCTAGTTGCTGTTAAAACCACTAAAGCCAAATCAAACTTGAAACACATTTCTGTGTTTCACATATTCAACACTGAAGTCATAATCTGAAATTGAGCAACAGACATGCAAAAGAATCAAAGCTTTTCAAGTAGAAAAATGGCTCAGTGAACAAAATTTTTTTTTCTTTCTGCTTCCTATTAAAAAACTCTTTCAAATGCAGATACTAAAAATAATGGCCACACAGAGGATTCCACTCTGGGATAAGGAAAACTTTTTTTTTTTTCAGCTAAAAACAGCATCACATCCTTTCCTTTTACCCCAATAGACTAATGCCTGCTCAAAACTGTAGTCATTTCCTTATGATGAATGAGTTACTGGCCTCTGTGTAACTCATATTGATGGGAATCAACACATGGAGACCATCACCACAGCTGTTCTTAATTAGCAGATGAATGATAATATAAAAAAAAAAAAGAGGAAGCAATGTGTAGGATTTTTGTTGCTGTGGTATCTTGTATAAATGTGGATTGACAAGTGGCTACCTTTTTATTACCTAGATAAGAGGAATAATTTAAGAAATTGGAAGAATAATAATCCTGCCATATAACATACTTTGTGTACATTCAAATGCAATCTAAAGTAAAATCTTGTCACTCAGGAGCTGTCTTCATAAATCATTGACAGATGACAGCAAATGTCCTCAGCAGTCAACATCTGAAGTGATTAATTTCTTCAACCTTGACTTATAAGGCTATTTTCTGTAATTATTCTGAATACATGACTTTGTCAAGCTTGAAACAGTGGCATGTATGTCATATATGTAAGTCCCAGTTGTCCCTGTTATTGCACCAATTTGGAGTGAAAATTCTGTGAGAAAAAATGGAAACCAGGGATGACCTCTTAGGGATTATGAAGCTGGCACAGCAATTATTTTGTGTACAACTCTTCCCAGAACTCGCTAATGAAGTCTGAAGACACTGGGGATTCAACTGCTCATTTCTACCTTTCTTCTTTTCCACCAATTTCTTAAAAAAAATCTGAGCAATTTTCTTTCCCAACTAGTCAGCGATGAATTTTCAAAGACTTTCTGAAACTCAAATGTATCTTTGTCTGGAACGAGTTCTCAGCAACTTTCGGCCTCCTTCACCCTCACACACAAATGCACATACACATCCATTACAGGCTTTAGTGGTCCAGCTTAACTCATGGCCAGAGTCCTAACAGCTGATGAGAGGCTGGATTTCCAATGGCAGACTCCCTACAGCAGTCTTCATGACATTATTCAGAATTATGTCACTACTGTCAGGATCCATCCCCTTCACCCAGCTCCCACACTGGTTTCTAGTACAATGAGTAACTCCCCATCTCTTGGCTCTCACATTTAGATTAGCCATACACTTTTTTTATTTGGGTCATTCAAATTTAGACTGCAAAGTATCATGGCACAAGTACAGCACATTCAGCATAACTAGACCTCTATGTCAGCTAAGGCCTTCAGGTGCTTCTGTGGAAAGATAGAAGAAAAAAAATAATTAACATCAGCATGAGTGGACTCTCTCAGTATAGTATGCAGCAAATTCTGAAAGTTTAATAATCTCTGAATTTTCACTAGAAGAAAATGGTATGTGTTTTGTGCCGGATATTAAGCTTAAAAAAGATGAGAAACAACAGGACCAAAGGGAAGAGGTAAAGGACTAGGTTTAATATGTAACCTACTGACTGTCTGGACTTTAAGCCATTCCTTCCATTATTTACAAACTCATTAGTGATTGTCCTGACTTATGCAGCTGCAATTAATGTTGGTTTCCTGCAGTCTTTTTTGCTTGATTCACTGTAGGCCCCTATTTCCCATATTCTGTAATCAAGTTAAGCAGTTTTTCTGAGGTGGTGTGAAGGCTCCAGCTTGTTTTCAATGTGACCATGCCCTTATAGCTGATTCATTGTTGGGAGAGAGGTGTTAGTCGGGGTAATAAGGAAGTATGAGGATTTTAATTGCTGAATAATTATTACTAGCATAGCTGGCAAAACATAACTCTCTGAAGAATTTCGGAGAAACATTAAAAATCTATGTGCAGAAGTAGCCAATATGAAGTGTGTTATGCTCTACAAAATTATTTTCATACCAAAATAATTAAAGGGCACTTTTGAGAGATGAAAACTGTACTTTATGAACAAAATA
The DNA here is from genome assembly GCF_029207755.1 of Chamaea fasciata. Taxonomy (NCBI): domain Eukaryota; kingdom Metazoa; phylum Chordata; class Aves; order Passeriformes; family Sylviidae; genus Chamaea; species Chamaea fasciata. Next base: position 54,430,202 of record NW_027094086.1, on the reverse strand, counting down.
AATTGCCACTTTCTTTAATTGCTGATTTTGAGAAATTCAGCATAACAAACAAAATCCCTTATATTTGATTAAATACATTGTCATTCTGTATAACTTAGAATTATTGAAGTAATAAACTTGAAATGGAGAATTAGGCGATCTTTATTGCATTTTTACTGTCTTGTTCACAAGAGGTTTTTTAGACATACATTTTAAAAATGCAATGTAGTTAATAACTGCTAGATTTTTGTTACCCTTGTTAATTATGGTAATTAAAATTTGTGTCCTGAAATGTAAAATAATACCTTTGCAATGCAGTAAAAATTTCCATATAAACTGTGATGAATCACATTTATATTAGGTAGCTGTTTTCCAGCAGAAAAGTTGGGATTACAGAGTAAGAAAACACTCATGCTGTTCTATATACTTCACACAAAGTAAAAGAAGGACTAAACTTCTCTTTGGTTGTATATAATCCACTTAGATGAAAAATTTAGATGCAGAGATCCACAATTAAACATTATTGCCAATTAAGTACAAATAACAATTTCTGTCTATCAAAAATTACAATGAGATCTATGTCCATACACTCTCAAATTATCCTAAAAGGCTTTTCAGGTGAATAAAGTGCTACATTCTTGGTGAATCCACCCTGATTTAAAGGAAACCACACATCTTATTCTCAGAACTGTGGCTGTTATGCACTTTACCGAGAGGGAAACCACTTACGTGATATTGTCAGACTTTAAGTCTGGTACTTAAAGTCTGCTTTAGTCTCTTAATACTCTTTCTGTATAGATAACTATCAGTTTTGTTCTTAATTTCCTTTAAAAGAGGCACAATTATGCGTGAGCTCACAATCCCTCTTCTCTTAGACCCATTACAGACCAAAATGATCCTAAATTTTAGTTGAATCTATTTTAATATTCTAGATATTTGGGAAGAAAGAATAAATAGAAGTAGTGGCTTAAAAATACCTTTTGGACATTTTGAGTTCTGTTCTACCTTTTGTTTCTGTTTGGCAAGTGATTGTAGAGAAATAAGCCTTTTCCTAAACAACCTGGGGCAGCAATAACAGAAAGATGTCTAATTTAATGTCATTTTGTCAGTGTTTATCAAGGAGTTCAGAACTGACCTGCAGAAGTGATAGACAAACTGGTCTCCTAGAGCTTCTTGTGCTTGCATATCTTTTTTTGGCAGTAGCACAGTAAGATGCTTGTCCATGGAACAAGTACATAACCTGATTAGATGGGAGAGGAATTTTCACATAGATCAAATTCTTTGCCAACTATTATTTCTTTGGTGACAACACAAAGCTTTTCCTTTGCATTTTTTACAGCTTCACATCTGATTAATGAAAACTGAATTCTAATAGAACATAAATTACTAAATCCTTTCTGGTTTGATTCTGGCGTTTGCAGCTTTGGTCAGAATGGTACATGAGTTTTCGTGAGTTTTGTCAACCAAAAGGAAAAACAAGTGTGTTTCAGCTGCAGGCTGCAGCAACTATTTTGTACAAAGGTTATAGAAGAGATCTCTGAGGAAATTGAGCAAGGCCCTGCCAAGGCCTTAAGATTAAATTTGCTACTGAATATGATTCAGCTGTTAAAAAATTAACATCAGGCATAACACAATCAAAAGGCCTTAAACATCATAGTAATTACATTGATGGATTGCAGAGCTCTTCTAAGCAGACACAAAATATAAAAACTACACTCAAATGGCATTGTTTGAGTTTAAAAAAACAGAAATTGATCATTTATCAAACCCCACAAAAAAATCAGATTCCCCACATTAAACTTTAGCATAGGAGTCTATAACCTCATGAATTTCTTGGTTGTAATGGATTGACATAGATTAAATGGGATTTAAAAATATCACCGTTTGATAGACAATGATCAGATAAAGAGCTTCACAAGATCCTGTTCTAACCTTCAGAAGTTGTTTTATTTAAAAGTTCAGTGTGACTTTCATCACCTGTTTCATCCTTTCACTTTCAATAGCTTAAGGCATGATCATTGCCTTTCTGAACAGGTTCCTACTGGTAGCAAGTTTTCAATGATTCTGGTCATCTTACTCATCATCAGATCCCTGACATGAAGTCCAACTGATGACTAATTATTAGTGGCACTCCTCAGGCGTTGATGCAGAGATTAGCAAGCTTTAACATCTTTATTAATGTCCTGCATGATGGAATGGCATGCACTCCCAGCAAGGTCACACATGACAGAAAATTGGGGTGGACATGGTCCATAAAGTGAAGGGCAGGGGTATTATGGAGATGGACCTTATCAGGCTGGAAAAAATGAGCTGCCAGAAAACTCAGCTGGGTCAACAAAGGTACGTATAAAGTCCAGCATTCCTGATGAAAATGTCAAATGTATAAGTAGCACATCACTACTCAGCAGAGACAGCCACCTGCATCTTGGTCTGTATTGGCTAGACCATAGCTTTTAAAAGAAGCTGTTCCTCATCTCTCCTTAGTGCTTGTGAGATTGCATCTGGACACCATGTCCAGTTTTGTTTTCCCCAGGACAGCAAGGAAACTGATGTCCTGGAATGAGCCCAGGGAAAAGCAACAGAGATGACTGGTGAGCTGGAGTACATGGTGTGCAAGGACATATTAAAAGAGTTCAGTTTGTTCAGTCCAGAGCAAAGAAGGAAAAGAAAAGCAACTAACTTGCCATCCCCAATTATGTTATTTTATTACTTCTAGTTTTCAGTTCCTCTAGGGGTTCCTAAGGAAATACTACCAAAAAAAAAAAAAAAAAACCAAAAAACAAAAAAACAAAAAAAAAAAAAAAAAAAAAAAAAAAAAAAAAAAAAAAACACAACAAAAAAAAACCAACTCAAGAAGGTTGGGAGATTTTTTTTTTTAATTCTTTGATCAAAAGCATTTGGGAAATTCAATTGGCCCATTAGTGATTAGATTTGAAGGGGAAATTCAATTTCTATAGTAGAAAATAGGTAAACTTAATTTTTTCACTAAGATTATATTTTTCTTCTCTCTTACATGTGGACAAACTCAGCCTGGCACCTTAATAGCATTGTTCTTATCTGCTCGTCCTTTGCCACTTTTGTTTCTGTGATTCCTGAGGTGACCAGGTTAGTTTCCCTGTAATACTTGCCCACAATTCTTTGCCTTGGCTTGCAAACTTCACTGACGTATTTGGTTTTGTATGGAAAAGTTCTAAACTTCAATCTTCATGAAACTTTATTATTCATGAGACTGGAACAAGTAATATATGTCAGCCACCCAATTAGTCTCCTTTAATGCACTTTTCAATTGCAATGATGTTGCAACAGCTCGTTGCAGAGTTAATGGAGCTGAGTGCAGCAAGCAGGCACACACAACTTGGAAAGAATTCTCTCCTCTGAAAGTTAATTTCTCCATGTGGAGCATATTTCCTGTATATCACAAGAGCTGGAAAATTCCTCAATAATTCTTCTCTCAGTTATTGAAATATCTGGCTGTAAATATTATCTACAAGCTCCAGTTGCAGTAGCAAATCTGCAGTAACTGAATACTCACATAAACTTTTGCCACACAAAAGGGTTAAATGTTTGGATAGATATCCAAAACAGCAGTATCATGATAAAGTAAATTCTTAAGAAGCCTTAAACTCTGGTATTGAATTTTTTATACTGGTAGACTAGTTCATAAGACATGAAATCTCACTTCTATGACATTTCTTCTTTTTCTCTACTCTGACGCCCTTTATCACTCAAATTGGTACAGTTAATTGATGAAATATCAAAGTTAAAGAAATTTCCACATCAACAACATAATAAATGAAGAGCCATAGGGTCTCAGCAGCATTATAGTCAAAACAAAAGTATTCCTAAACTATTGGTTAGAAGAAATTAGGAGTGATGATCACTTAGTAGAGACCTTTTCTTTTTTTGATGAATAATTAACAGAGAAAACAGAGACACAGAGACACACAGAGACAGAAGAAAAACTGAAACAGCTTTTAATCTTGTAAAAATACTTCTGTAGATAAATACTGAATTGAAGTCACATCATGTTTGTTCAAAGATAGAAGAGCCTTGGAATTTCCTCAGGAAAATGCAGACTTCTCATTAAAACAGCAATGATATTTTCCAAACTGACAGCTGGGCTGTGTGATTTACAGAATAACACAGAATCACTAGGCTGAAAGAGACCTACAAGACCATCAAGTCCAACCCAGCCCTAACACCTCAACTAAACCATGGCACAGAATGCCATATCCAGGTTTTTTTGAACACATCCAGGGATGGTGACTCCACCACTCACCTGGGCAGACCATTCCAGTACTTTATTGCTCTTTCTGAAAAAATGTTTTTCCTAATATCCAACCTTTATTGTCCTTGGTGCAGATTAAGACTGTGTCCTTTTGTTCTGTCAGTTGCTGCCTGAAGAAAGAGACCAAGCACCACCTGACTACAACTAGGAAGTTATAGAGCGAGATAAGGTCACCTCTGAGTCTCCTTTTCTCCAGGCTAAACACCCCCACTCCCTCAGTCATTCCTCACAGGGTTTGTGTTCCAAGCCCCTCACCAGCCTTGTTGCCTCCTCTGGACACACTCAAGCGTCTCCATGTCCTTTCTAAACTGAGGGGCCAGAACTGGACGCAGCACTCAAGGTGTGGCCTCACCAGTGCCAAGTACAGGGGAAGAAAGACCTCCCTGCTACTGCTGGCCACACCATTCCTGATCCAGGCCAGGATGCCATTGGCCTTCTTGGCCACAAGGGCACACTGCTGGCTCATGTTCAGCTGCTGTCACCAGTGTCCCCAGGTCCCTTTCTGCCTGGGCACCGTCCAGCCACTCTGTCCCCAGCCTATAGCATTGCAGTGGGTAATTGTGGCCAAAGTGCTAGACTTGGCACTTGAACTTGTTAAACTTCATCCTATTGGATCCGCCCATTCAACTCTTCCAGGTCTTTCTGCAGAGCCCTCCTGCCTTCCAACAGATCAACACATGCTCCCATCTTAGTGTCATCTGCAAATTTACTAATGAAAGACTTAATACCCTCTTCCATGTCGTCAATAAAAATATTGAACAGAACTGGCCGCAGCACACACCCCTGAGGAACACCACTGGCGACTGGCAGCCAGCTGGATGCAGCACTGTTCACCACCACTCTCTGGGCCTGGCCATCCAGCCAGTTTTTAACCCAGCAAAGAGTGCTCCTATCCAAGCCCCAGGCTGCCAACTTTACCAGGAGTATGTTGTGGGAGACAGTGTCAAAGACCTTGCTGAAGTCCAAATAGACAACATCCACAGCCTTTCCTGCATCCACCAGATCGGTTACCTGGTCATAAAAGGAGACCAGGTTGGTTCAAGAAAAATGTGCCCCTCCTAAACCCGTACTGGCTGGGTCTGGTACCCTGGCAATCCTGGAAGTGCTGCGTGATGACACTCAACAGTTTATAAACTGTTATAAACTGTTTACCGGGTACTGAGGTCAGGCTAAGTGGCCTGTAATTACCAGGATCTTCCTTCCCACCCTTTTTGTGAGTGGGTGTCACACTGGCCAGTTTCCAGTCATCTGGAACCTCACCAGTGAGCCAGGACTTTTGGTAAATGATGGAGAGTGGCTTTGCAAGCTCATCTGCCAGCTCCCCCATCACCCTGGGATGGATCCCATCTGGGCCCATAGATTTGAGTATCCAAGCCTCTCAGTAGTGTCTGACTGCCTCCTCCTGGATAACAGAGGGACCAGTCTGTTCCCTGACACCATCTACGAACCCCAGGACAGTTGTCCTGAGGACAAGCCGTCTTCCCATTAAAGACTGAGGCAAAGAAGGTGTTAAGCACCTCTGCCTTCCTCTCATCTGCAGTTACTAAGTTCCCTCCTTGATTCAGTAAAGAACAAAGGTTAGTCTTACTCTTCCTTTGTAAAAACATTTTTTACTATCCTTTACAAAAGTTGCCAAATTAAGTTCGAACTGAGCTTTGGCCTCTCTAATTTTTTTCCTATATGCCCTAACAACCCCCTTAAATACTTTCTGAGAGATCTGACCCTCCTTCCAAAGATGATACATCTTTTTTTAATTCCTAACTTCCTTCAAAACCTCGTTGCCCATGCAGGCTGGACGTTTGCCTCATCAACTCATCTTTCGGCACACAGGGACAGTCTGTTCCTATGCTCTCAAGATCTTTTTTTTGAATTATGCCCATCTTTCCTGGACTCCTTTGTTTTTAAGGGCTTCTTCCAGAGGAACTCTCTGAATAAGTCTCCTCAATAGGCCAAAGTCTGCCCTCTGGAAGTCCAATGTAAGAGTCCTATTGATGTTCCTCCTGATTTCACCAAATATCTACAACTCTATAATTTCATGATCACTGAGCCCCAAGTGGCCTCCAACCACATCTCCCGCCAGTCCAGCTCTATCTGCAAACAGCAGGTCTAACACACACCCTCCCCTGGTGGGTTCAGTCACCAGCTGTGACAAGAAGTTGTCCTCGACACACTAAGAACTTCCTGGACTGCCTTCTTTCTGCAGTCCCAGCAGATACCTGGTAGGTTAAAGTCACCTACAAGAACAAGGGCTGGTGGTCCTGAAACATTCTCCAGCTGCTTATAGAATAAGTTGTCCACCTCTTCTTCCTGGTTGGGTGGATGATAACAGACTCCCAGTAGGATGTCAGCTTTGTTGGCCTTCCCCTTAACTCTTACGCATAGGCATTCAACTTCATAGTCATTAGTTTCAGTGCCCATGGCATCATAAGCCTCCCTAACATAAAGGGCCACCCCTCCATCTCTTCTCCCTTTCCTGTTTCTCCTGAAGAGCTTGTAGCCATCCACTGCAGCACTCCAGCTATGTGAGTCATCCCACCACATTTCCATGATAGCAACTACAGCATAGCTTTGCTGCTGCAGCTTTTCTTGTTTGTTACCCATGCTGTGTGCATTGGTATTCATGCACCTCAGCTGGGCTACTGGTTTCACCCCTAATTCAGGCTTACCACCTTGGACCTGCTTCCAGAGAGCCCAGCTGCATCCGCTTCCCCCTTCAAACCTACTTTAAAGCCTTCTCAATGAGTGTCACCAGTTCATGAACTAAAATCCTTCTGCCCTCAACAGAGAGATGGAGCCCATCCAGTTCCAGTAGGCCAGATGTTGAAAACATTGCCCCAAAGAACCCAAAGTTCTGCTGATGACACCAACCCTTGAGCCACTTCTTGATAATGTGGGCTCTCCCACTCCTTTCATCATTTTTCTCTGCCACCAAGGGGACTGATCAAAGCATCACCTGTGCTCCTGCCCCATCAACCACTCGACCCAGAGCCCTGGACTCCCTTTTAATTGCCCTGACACTCCTCTTTTAAATCTCATCACTTCCAGCCTGGAGTATCAGCACTGGGTAATAATCAGAGGGTTGAATCAGCCCAGGAAGTCTCTCAGTGATATCCCAAACTCAGGCCCCAAGGAGGCAGCAGACCTCCCTGTGGGATGGGTCTGGTCAGCATATGGGGCCTTCTGTTCCCCTTGGAAGGGAGTCACTCACTGAGTTCACTGGTGCTTGTAGAATTATTTAAGGCATTGCAATACTATAAAAATACTGTCTCCCAATATTGTAATTTGTATTTTCATAAGCTATTGTTATTCAAAATTTCATCAAATCAAATAAATTCCTGTTGCTTTTTAAATTTTTTTGTTTGGTTGGGGTTTTTTGGTCTTTCATTTCAAATTAAAATGACAGTTATTTATAATTTGTGAGAAAGAAAAGCTCTAAATCTTCATCAGTGTGCCTAAATTTAAAATAAATTTCTACATTGATAAAAGTGACCTTATTTTTCCTTTAAGTTTAGAAGTGTTTTTGTCTTTTAATATATGATGGAGCTGTACTTCCAGAGCTGCAGAGGGCAAAATGGTTCCAATTAGAACCAGACTCTCTTTTTTTCTTATATAGTGATTAACTGCTTAGAACCATCCTTCATCCCTGACCCAGGTGGAGGTAGATATCAAAATGTCCTAGAGGCCACATTATCTTAGGCTAACAGTGATTTGTTACAGATTATTTCCTGTCCATCTTTCTATCTGCTGAGTGGGAAATGGGAAAACTGGATAACTTGATCTTGGAAAAGCCAGTGGATGTTTTAACATCCAGCTGCAGAGATCGGAACCAGTCCACTAGCATAGAACTTATAAGTAAAAAGAAACTCCAATTTGTTCAGGTAGTTGCTGTCTTCCAGGTGTACTAGAAATCAATTGACCTTTTATTTTTGTAGGCTAGGATCCATCTCACTTTGCTTTAACAGTTTAAGCAATTAATCCCAACAAATTGCCCCGGGCTCTTTTGCAGTCTGGTGAAAGACAGATCCAAAACCTGATTCACCCCATTTTAAGATTCTCATTAAAGACAAGTGAGATTAATTTTCTTTTAGAGATGCTTTTGTTTCACTATGGACAAGTGAAACAAAACCAAACAATTAGCTTGTAAGAGATGTTTAACTCTTTTATAAGGCTGAAGTTGGGAATGAGAATGTCCTCCCTTCATAAGTTCATAACAGAGTACATATAAGTACAAATAAGTACAAGTTTTTTCTGACTTCCATCACACTTTACCTGTAACATTCTCCTTTGCAGTTTTCAGATTCTAACCATGATTCCTTGAAGTGGTTTGTTTATATCAAGTCCTTGAAAAACTGACAATTTTCCATAGACTTTCCAACTGCCAATGTGGTGCTATAAAATAAGATTGAAGAAAAACCTCATCAAATTTCTACTTCAGTTGTGTTCAGTTGGATTTCATGGATTACTCTGTTCTTGTGGGGAGAAACAACTTGATGCTTCCACAGGAAACAACAGGTTTCTAATACAGAAAACAGTTGAAAAAATTAGTATGAGAAAGCATACAATTCTTCATAGCATGTGGCTGAAATAATTGCCACAAAGCTTTGTTCTGCTATCCAATTCTTTTTTTTTTTTTATTTCAGACTAACTGGGGGCCCCACTGGCTTACACTGAATTTTATGCAGACATTGGGACATGAAAGAAAACAGCGTTATTCATGTGATCTTACATATTAATGATTTCCCTATTGAACGAGGTAGGTAGATTGGAATTCTTTAATATAAAATTACATATTTTTGTGTGGTGGGCTGACCCTTAACAGTTGCCAAATACCCATCATCCTCTTGCTCAATCTCCTGTGGGATGAGGAGGAAATAGCAGGAAAATAAGACTCATGGATCTAAATAATAACTATCTAATAAACAAAGCAGAAAGATTAATTCATTCACTAGTTCCAATCTGTGGGCATGTATCAGACCATTTCCTGAAAAACAGGACCTCAACAGGTGTAACAGGTGCTTTGGAAGACAAGCACCATAACCACTGGCATCCTCTCCTTTCCTTCTCTCCCCATCAATCTTATCGTATGGGGCACCTGTCTGGTCAGCTGTGGTCAGCTGTCCCCACTGTGTCCCCTCCTGATCTCTTGCCCATTCTCAGCCTAGTCTTTTCAGAGTGGAAGAGAAAAATCCTAGATACTGTGCCAACACTGATCAGCAATAACCAAAACACTGCTATGTTATCGAGTCTGTTTTAGAACCAAATGTAAATCACAGCACCATATGGACTGCGATGAGAGAAGTTAACTCCATCCCAGCCAGGCTCAGCACATTGTGAAGTGAAGGAGAATGGTTGGAACTATTATACAAAATTTGTCTTTTAAAAGACAGCATTCTGATTTTTTCATCAATTAGGTGGAAGAGAGAGTTCTTTCACAGCCTTTTCTCTGTCCATAATGATAATTTTTTTCTGTGATTAGACCAACTTATACCTCATGTGACTTTGATATAAAGCTTAGTTTTAATTTGTTGCTTATTTCTTCTAGTGCTCTTTACTGGTATGTACTGTCTTATTTACAAAAGGGAGTTCAAGAATCAAAATGCATCCTTTGTAAGCTTTGCTACAGAATATTTCCTCTAGAATAGTCATGTCTTCTTTTCTGGACATTTTTATTGATAAGAGACCCTCCAAGTAAAATGGGTATTTTGCTTTTAAAGTCAAATGCTTAAGTGCTTCCTTCATTAGAGCTGCCAAATTGCCAAGTGTGGGAACTGAAATGTGTCTGTTTGTATCATGAAATGATTACTTTTTTTTCTTTGTGTATTTTTGGTTTTGGAGGAAAAGAGTGACCTTCTAATACGCTAATTGTACTGATTCAAATATATCTGTCAATCAAAAATGAGAGAGAAGTATGAAAACCAAAACATTTTGATGAACTTTTGTTCAGATTGAAAATACATGTATGTATTTAAGTCATTTTAGAAGAAAAGTGCAGAAGAAAAACAAAGAAAAGTAATTTGATACAAAGCTTTATTCAGTGTAAAGGGATTGACTGAGTTTATTTCGTTGATTTAAATTCAAACAGCATAAATGAAAACTCTGTTTGGACAACAGGATTCTCTTTAAGTGTTCTTTGTGTAGGAAATTTGCACTTGCATCTACGTTGCCAGGATTCAGGAAAAAAAGGATGAGATAAAAGATGTTTTAAATTTGTCAAAATCCTCAAAATAGGATTCTAGGACTCAGAGATGGTGAAGTAGTTCTATCAAATGAAGAAGACAGAAAAGATATATTCACTAAGTTTAAAAATTCTTTGTGAAATAATAAAAAAAATCATCTTATGATTTGTTATAGTCCTAGTCTGTGTCCCAAAAATAAATGGGGGTATTTATATAGATTTCTCTGCTATCTTGCTTTAAACTGTATTTCCTTTGGGGCTTCCCCATGATTAGAAGCATGTAACTCATTTAAGGGTTCTACCCACCCTTCTTTCTGTGCATGCCAAATCAGCGGAATTCTCATTCATCTGAGACTTCTGGAATAGACCTAAGAGCTTCACCCACTACTATTTTTGGTAGACTAATTAGAGGGAAGTTGTATCTCTCAGTGAATTTATTTAAGGAAACTGGGCTTCTTCTTCTTCTTCTTCTTCTTCTTCTTCTTCTTCTTCTTCTTCTCCTTCTCCTTCTCCTTCTTCTTCTTCTTCTTCTTCTTCTTCGCGCACTATCTGCAAACTTGCCACAAACACACACCCATCCCCAAAATTTCCCTGGGAAATAATATTGAATTTCCACATGAAATTTATGGACTTTCATTTCATAAGATGTTTCAGAGTAAAATTCAAAATAAAAATAACGTTTTTTATGCCATTTCCATCATAATTTTTTACAGTGGTGATTATAATGAGCATTAAAAACAAAACAGTGCTGATGAAAGTATCAACATCTTGCATTTGAATGAACAGTCCATTTGGCTATTGCTTCTGCTGACAAGAATTTTTTTTATCTGAAAAAAGAAACCTCATAATTTATTTGGCTGAATATCACTTTATTCTGTATCATAAAATGCTTAAGGTACTATACATTTCGCTTTGATGGTGAAAATGCAGAGGAAGATAAATATTCCTGCTGTCCCTGGTATTCAAGGAAACTATGGCAACTTGTGTCAGCCCTTTGTAACTTACATAATATGGGAATGACCTTGCTAGGAAACTTGAACTGGATCACAAAGAAAAAAATCTTCAAATATGACCTGTGTGAGTTCTAGAACAGAGCCTATACTGTAGAGTCTGAGTATCTAAACAGACTTTATTTACAGCACACCTCAGTATCTGACTATTTCTTTCCCATATATTGTATGGTGGGGTGGTAATTAAATAAGCCTTTCTTTCAGGTTGTGGAAACAATATCACTTGAGGCATGGGCAATAAAATACAAAATTTCAAATTCAATTTCAGGGTCTGTGTTTGAAGTAAGCCTCCACTGTTTGAACGGACACACTATTGAAGCTCAAGTGTTTGAATATAGCTTTGCAGAGACCAGAACAGGTTCGCAAACACATTCCTTTTAAAACTGACTTTTGAATTGGGACAAATATACACAAGTATTACTGGTTGCTCAGCTTGACCTGTTTCCTGCTCTGTCTAACACAGTGTAAGGTGTTTGCATTCCAGATTTTGATTTAAGAAATGCTTTTTGTTCTTACTGTGTGGTGGCAGGCACAGTTGGCATAATAATACGTAGGCACAGTTGGAAGAATTGTAGGTTGAAACTCTCCACATCTTCTGAGATATTCTTTTTACATCAGAGGTGAGGATGTAAGAGGCAAAACATTCAGAAAGCAGCCTACACTCAGTTAACCACAGCACAATTTAGCTATATTCTTAGAAGGATGACTCATTCTGCCAATACTGCCATATAAAAAAAATGACCTATACTTCATAAAGTAGCATTTCAGTTTAAGTGGACAATTCAGTCTTACATTTTTACTTTTAATACTGAACTGGCTGTACGATGTAGCTCCATAAAAAGTCATATATAACACAGCAGCAATTTTCTAAAAATAATGTGAGGAATTTATGGAAAAGGATATCAAGCTTCAAGCACATCCAATAGGCAATATTGTGAGGCATCTCATGTGGCTTTTCTATGTGATCTGGAATTTGAAGAAGAATGAATTTAGAAGAATATAATTTAATAATCTAACTGAAAGAGTTACAAAGAGACAAAAGCATCAGATTAAGAAAACTTATCTTGTAGAATGAGATGCTCTGTAGCGGTAGAATTTTCTGAAAGTTGTTTTAATCATACACGAAAAATCAACAAAGGGAAAATGGAAATATATTGCTGAACAGAGGATACTTTCATAGATAATCAGTAAAAGAAATAGCACAAATTATTCAAATAATTCAGAATCAAATAAAGAGCTCCAAAATGTGAATCAAATGGAAGACTTGCCCTTAATACAAATTTTCTATTATCCACATGGAAAATATCAAATAGATGTTTGAAAGTAAAGTGGTCAATGATGCTGTTAATTATCCATGATAATTCTGCATTCTTGGGAACTTAGATTTTTTTTCATAGTATGTCTAACAAAAATACTGTTCAGCTCTTTCAGGCTTTTATTTTCCTCTAAGGAGCTCAGCCACAGCACTCCACAATTTTGTTAGTGGTTACTTAGACCCAAGAGGCCTGTTGTGACACAATTTGCTTTGGGTTTTGGTGGTGTTGTGACACCAGGTACTCGTCAAGTCACTCTATCACTCTCCCTCAGTAGAATGGGGGGAGAAACTGAAATTTTAAAACTTGTGGATCAAGATAAAGGCAGTTTAATAATGCAAAATCAAAGCTCATTTGTGGAAACAAAGGAATACAAAAGATTTTGTTGTCTATTTCCCATCAGCAGACAATGTCTGGCTACTTTCCAGGAAGCAGTGTTTCTGCATGTGTGGCGATTGCATTGAAGACAAACATAGTAAACAACAAATGCCTCTGCAGCAGCACAGGGGGATGGCAAATAGGGCTGTGGTCAGTTCATAACACATTGTCTCTGCCACTCCTTGCTCCTCGGAGGGAGGACTCCTCACAGTCTTCTCCTGGTCCACTGTGGGGTCCCTCCCATGGGAGACAGTGCTTCACCAACTTCCACAACAGGAGTCCTGCCCAAGGGCTGCAGTTCATCACTGAATTCTGCAGTCTGGGTCTCTTCCCTGGGTTCATCAAACCAGCTACACCATGGGCTCCTCTTTCCATGAGTCCACAGGTCCTGCCAGGAGCCTCATTCAGTGTGGGCTTCCCACGGGGTCATAGCATCCTTTGGACATCCACCTGCTCCAGTGTGGGTCTCCCATGGGATGTATGTGGTCACTGTTCCACCTCAGACCTCCATGGGCTGTGGGAGCACAGCTGCCTCACCACAGCCTGCACCACAGGCTACAGGGGAATCTCCTGGAATACCTCCTCCACCTCCTACTCAACTGACCTTGGTGTCTACAGGGCTGTTTCTCTCGCATATTTTCTCTTCTCTGTCCATCTGCACAATGTACAGGGATTTTTCCCCCTTCTTCATTTTTATCCCAGAGGTTCTACCAGCATTGCTGACAGACTTGTCCTTGGCCAGTGGCTGGTCCATCTTAGAGCGCAAAGGCATTGGCTCTGTCAGGCATGAGAGCAGCTTCTGGCAACTTCCCACAGAAGCCAAGTTTGTAGGCCCCTAGTAACAAAACCTTGTCACATGAACCCAATATATGTAGCTCTCTAGCTAGCTTGATTTTACTGTACTCCTAGAGGAATGTGACATTAGAGGGACTTTTAAAATAGTTTTTCATATTAATTTTAGAATTCATCAAATTCTTAGTTGTTTGCTAAAAAGAGTAACTCCAATCAGCAGGAGACATCTATAGATTAATCTCTGCAAAAGCCCATGCACCCAGAGAGTTCCAGGTTCACGTTGCTACATTTTGAAGGATTTAATGCATCTCCAGGGGTGCTCACTATCCACAGGAGCCCTCCAGGAATGCCCACAATATGGTGAGCAGCTGGGCCACCACGGACAACATGCAAAGAGGCAGGGGTGTAATGACAGCATTGAAGCCAAGCTCCTTAGCTGTGCTTGGCATTCCTGGTGTTATGCAGTTCTGAGGCAGGACAGAAAAGCCTTTCTGTATAGAATGAGCAGCCTGAAAGCAGATTTTAACCTCTATTTTGGCAGAGACAGAAGTGACACACTGGCAGATTTCTCATTACACTCATCCTGTGATGTTCCACACTTGGTGTTCAGAGTAGTACTGGCATGCCTAAGTGAGGGAAGCAAATCACAGGGGACAAGGCTAACTGGAAAATGGAAGAGCACAGAGCAGAGCAGCAACCAGAATTTCAAATTTCCCTTTGGATCTGTTTTAATTCTGTAACCTTACTATTCTTACCTCTACCTGTGCCTTCTTTTATTCTTGAGTACAAGGGTTGTTTCTTTTCTTTGCTTTGTGGCAAGAATAATGGCAATTGGCTCCTGTTAGAAATAGGTTCAGAAGTTCAAGTCTTCAGAGCTCTTGCTAACTTCAGGCACTGCACAGAATATTAAGATGGAACAATATGTCTCCTGTGTTATGCTTCTCCAGGCTTCAAACTCAAATTGACTCTCTAAATAATTTTTCTATACAGGAAACAAGAACCAGGAAAGATATGTCTCTGTATAAAGGCTGTTTCTGGATGCAAATATTTTGCACCTTCAGGTAAGAAAATGTGGAAGGCAATGGAATGGAAATCAGGCTGACGAGAGCTCTGATGACCGACTATTTGCATTTATCTCATTTATCCCCTCCCTATGGTGGTACCCTGACTTTTGAGGAAACAAAAGTCAATCCTTCAATATAGAAGATCTAGAGTATAATTATTTCTAAGCCCTTGACTCTGCAAGTTGTTAAGGTATTTTAAGACAGTACATCCACTTTAGCTTTCAACCAACACCCCTTCAAACATACTAGTATGTCCAGGCAATTATCCTAGCTGATAAAGTTTTTACTCACTGTGCAAAACCCTGGAGAGAGAATTAGAATATTTTGATTAAAAAAAAAAAACCCAACAGGTTTTTAGGCACTTCAATAAAGCTTCGGGAGCTATGTGGGGTAGACTGCAGGGCAAAGCCCAACGAGATGGTTGTGTTCCCTTATGTCAAAAGGTGGTCTGTTCTCTGTCTTCTTTTCTGCCAGTTTTCAGATCTGCCTAACTATCCTATAATCCAGCAGAGGTCCCTAAACAAACTGAGGTAAAAGCATACAAAGATAGTTTCCTGCCAGCCTGGTGAGCTGAACCACCTCATCATGAGATAGTAGTAGTTCCAGAGGTGTCTTGCAGGACGAATTCTTGGGCCAGCTGTGAATTAAAAGAAAATGGTCTTTGAAGGGCACAGGGAATACCAACCACATCAAGGCGTACACACAGTCCAAAAACAGACCTCACAGTGCTTTTGTGGGTAGATTTACAAACATACATTACTACAGCAGTTTCCTTTTTTTTGTATCTCAAGTATTATTCAAATGTCTGCAGTTTATTCCATGCTGAAAAGCTGCAATGTAATTTATAATGTATTTTATTTAAATGAGAATTTCCTGTCTTCCTGGATGACCCTATAATTTGATCTGTAAAGCAGTAATTTTCCTTAATCTACAGAAAAGAACTAACAGATATTTGGAAAGGTTTTAAAATATACTTTTCCTATGGGTACAATGCCTCCCTTAAGAAAAAGACCAAAGCCAAAGACAGTACGTGAAAGACTGTTAAAAAACAGGATTTGTTCTTATGTATACTTACAATAAATAGAGCACTTGATTGATTTATTGCATACCTGCCTTATACCTGTGCAGATACAAATGAAAAATAAATTTGTATTGGTAATCTTGACTGCCTCCTCTGTATGGACAGACATTATG
Organism: Chamaea fasciata; assembly: GCF_029207755.1. Taxonomy (NCBI): domain Eukaryota; kingdom Metazoa; phylum Chordata; class Aves; order Passeriformes; family Sylviidae; genus Chamaea; species Chamaea fasciata. The sequence goes on along the minus strand of NW_027094086.1, from coordinate 54,414,009 downwards.
CTTCTAACCAAAACCAAAAACACAAAAAATAATATTAAAAAAAAAATCACACACCCAACCAAGAAAAAAACAAACAAACAACCAACGGAAAAACACAAATCTGCATGTTTTTACAGAGAACTTTGTGACTTTCTTGTTCCCTGTGCTTTGGTTTGCGAATGTACACTGATTTCTGATAACTGAGATTTTGTTGTGCAAGAATACAGCAGAGCTACTATTACATAGGAGTATACAAGTGATTCAGATATTATGTATATTAGTCTGGATGTAGTCTCTCTTTCTGTAAATTTCAGAGCTAATCATATATTTTGGTAAAGAAGGAAGGAAGAGCAAAAAGTTTACTCCTATCATGTCCTTTCCTTGTCAATCATGTAAAAAAGAATTAGTGCAAGTTAGAGAAATTGACTTGCTTTCATACAAGAAATAGGAAAATTTGTGTCCTTTCTTCTTTATAATTTGTAACATAAAGTGTCCTAAATAATGCTACTTTCTCAAAAAATCACACCACTTTTTATAATATGATAATGAAGAGATTGAAGGGGGTTACTCTGTTTTGCTGAAAAATATTAAGCGCTCCAACTCTGGCATTATATTCAGATATTCATGAAAAAATTCTAGTCTATAATAAATTAGAATTATTTTTAGGTAGATTAGGAAGCACTATGATACTGAAATTTAGGAGAGCAGCTCCCACAGTATGTTTAGAATTATCGGTTTACGCAGCTTTTCATGTGTATGTGCACGTGCTCTGTTTATGTGTCTGCATACATATAATATTGACACTCACTCTGTGATAGCACTGACTTTTGTCGTATTCTTCCTGATTTGTCTGTGTCAGCCACAATGTCTATCTTATAGCCACTAATCTGGCAAGTGTTTAAGTTAATTCTTGAAGACACAGAGCAACTGTTCATAAATTTAAAATGTCACAGATAGTGCTGACTTATACTAAATGCTTATTCTATTCATTGAATTTGGCTTTTTACCTCAGAAATGCAAAGCAGACCAATATTGGATTGGCATAACTTATACAGGCACACATTTACCTCCATATTCCTGCATCACATTTTGTATTACTTAACAGCAGTCTGGTCCTGCTGTTTTTATTGCCCAATTGGTTAAGATGACATATGACCATAAGAATAGATAGAGGCTTACATTTGCATTTGTTCTCACATTACAGAGCTCAGAAGCAAACTCATAACCAGAAACTTGTTATCTAGAATTACAAGGCACACATTGCTACCATGGTAATGTTTTAAAAAATTAAACGTTCTCAGTAGGTGTTTAGTGCCTCCATATTTCAATTAGTTCATGCTTACTACATGCCTACAATTCTTAAAGATTGTATTTCGGAATACATTATTTGAATGTGCATTATGCATATTTGAATGTCTACACATTCTCACGGCCAAAGTTTCTTACCCAGTATTTTGTGAATATATTACAAAGGAAGAAAGAAATCTTGGAGGATAGGAGATAGAAGGCAAGAATTGAGGGATGTACAAAAGTGATGGATCACTTTCCTGATCCCAAGGCTACTGTACTCAGGGCTGCTCCTGAGGTATAAATAAGGTTTTTCTAACTCTTGCTGTGTGCTGACATACTTAAAAGGCAAAGTTACAGGAAGGATTCCCTACAGCACGCAGTAAAGTTTGGGTTCCCAAGGCTTCTAGCATCCCTTGAACAGTCTTCAGTAATCTAAATGTCACAGCAGACTACTGAAAAAGACTACTACACAGTGGGGACTTAACTCCCCAGTTCCAAAAATGCCAAATGTGGTGATATCAGTCAGCATTGCCACATAAAGAAACAACATCTCAACAGATGGATTGTCTGACCAAATATCGCTTTGATTTTCACGGTGGAAAAAAGAGCCACAGAACTTAGAACTGTTTTCTTTCATGATTTCATATATATTGTGTTCCCAAACTGAGAGCAAAAATTTATAAATGGCATTTTCCTATAAATAAATGTGTGTAGATGTGTGTGTGTGTGTGTGTGTGTGTGTGTGTGTGTGTGTGTGTGTAAATATCTGTACATATTTATAACCATATAAATAAGAATTAAAGCAGCTGGACTTGTATGCAGCATATATGTATCTGACTAAATACAAAACATTTTTCAAGATGCTGGAGCTTCTTCCAGTTCCATCAGAGTCAACTTGAGCTATGAATGTTAAGTACTTCTGAAGACTGAAACGTGGTTGTTTAGGTGACTAAACACTGCAAAGAGCTGTCATGTGTGAATACACAGGCTACAGTGTTTAGGCATTAATCAGCTTTCTGCTATCGAGTAAATCATCTTCCTGGAAGAGAGGAAGACAATACAGTAGCCATGAAAATTGAAACCTCACTTTCGGAAAAGAAGCTAACTGATTAGATCTTTATTTAGCATGTGAGACATAGTACAAAATCATTGGCCTTTCTTAATAGGCAGTTTATGAGTAAAAGAGAACAGAAAATCCATATTCTATCATACAAGATCATCACAACAGCCACTTTTTCTCTTTATAAAACACACAAAACAAACCACAAACCCTTTATTATTCATTATTTTGTGCCAACACAGGTTGGTAGAGCAAGTTCATCCTCTTTAATTTATTATCCACATTTTGGGGAAGGTATCTCAGGACCATAAGTTCCTGAATTAGAAACATATGGCTAGGCTAAACACCTCTGGCAGGGTCATGAAAAACCTGTCCATTCAGCCATGACCAGGCCAATCAGGGCCTTCGTTCAAGGGGCTTTTCAGAATTGGGACAGATCTAGAGCTACTCAATTGGAGCAGATTTTTTCACCAGCACAGCCTTCTCTCTGTGTGGCAGCACCCTCTGTCAGGTCTCAGCATGTTCAGAGTGCTGAGAAGCCCTTATAGCCTGGCTGACTTACTGGTGCTGAAGGAAGAGGTAGAGCCAGTTGGCCACCGTTAGGGTAACCGTCACCAATTGGTGAAAAGTTGCTCTTGAATTTTGGAGCTAATTTTCTGCTGACCCAGGAGCTACTGAACGTGCAAGATGTCCTAGAAGACATGTGCATTTTAACAGATTTCTTTTCTTTCAGAAACAAAATTTCCTAAAGCAGAACTACTTAATTATGATGTCAGCTTCTTGAACCACTGTCAGTTTAATGAAAGCATTTTTCACAAAGTTATTTGTTGTTTAAATGATATTTCAAAAACCACTAGGAATACAATAGGTATGCCAAAATATATCATGAGTTGATTAGAATTAATGCATAACTCAAAATTCAGTGGAAAGTTTTAAAGTTCCTGGGTAATAGTAAAAAAATCAATACCTTAATGACAGAAATCACTAGGGAAACAAAACATTGAATCCCCATATATATTTGCTGCTTAAAATTTTTAGTCAAGGTAAACTCCTTACAAGTAAAGGCCACTGCAGTTTAAACTAGTTTTGTTCTTTTACAAGCTGTCCCCTCTTTACTGCTCTGTGATTGCAAATTTTCCTAAACAGTTCCTGTAAGCCTTTCAAAATTGTATAAGTATTTGTTCTTAGCAAATGAGACCTACGAAGTGCAAGAGGAGTATGTGCAATTCTGAAAGCAGAGAATAGAACCTCTAATATACATGGGGTAGCTCCCATTGTAAATTACAGATTTTCTTCAGTCTGGAAAATTAGAGAAGAAAAAAAATGCTCAATTTTTTCTTTTGTTTGTTTTCCCCTTTGTCTTTTTGTGCTATTGTTTTCATTTTATGTGGGCTACACTTTTCCTTAAAGCTGCCTATAACCTTGCTTTTATTGGTACTTCGGAGAAATAAAAATTAACTGAATTTTCAGAAAAATGAGAAGAGGTAAATCCTTTGTCAACAGAGAAGAGAAAAACGAAACAAAACAAAACAAAAAAAATCATGTAATTTCAGTTGTTTCTTGTCTTTAAGCACCTGTAGGTGTAGGACCTTCTCTCACCCAGCCCTCCAGGCCTACATGGGGAAAGGAATATACGTGACATAAAAGTCAGTTGCCTTTTTCACTAAGACTATAGAAAATGATAGTCTACTCTCACATCTGGCATTTGTTGCTGTATTCCTGAGTGGCAGCATAGGTTTTCTGTATTCCTCAAGCCAGACTTGACTGCAGGTCCTGTGCCTGGAAAACAAGAAAGCTGGGGGAAAAAATCATTCAATAATGTGAACTCTGTCCATTCTCACTTTTTAGCCAACAGGCCTTAGTCTACCTCTGCTCATAAGAATTTTTCCACAGAATCAAAAAAATCTTTTCTGCCCTCACCCTGAAACTTACATCATGGCAGAAAATATTTCCCAGTTTCTGAAGAAACTTAGGGCTGCATCAGCCCTCCTGGAACACAATAAGCAGTTGCCAGCAGATATTACATTTTCAAGAGCAGTATGGTGCTTTTTCCATCTGTTTCCTCCCAGTCTACACTAGACTCAAGGCAGACTTCAGTTACAGCAAATATTAGTACCAGAAAAACTGAAGATTCTTAATTAGAAAGATGAAAACAAAGAGGAGGTCTTAAAAGTACATTAACAGAATAAGAGGACTTGGTTTGTACATATGTACCTCGTATGTATATGCATGTGCATACACACATGTAAATAAACAGATATAACATCAAACAACTTTTGTAACATCATCAGGCATATCTTGGCCAGTAATACAAAGAAATTCAGCTACCAGTATTAAGCACTGAATGTGACTTCTTGCTTTTACCACACACCCAGAAGATTTATATCTTGTTAGTCATGTAATGTTCTGTTTGCACTCTTCAATGGCCTTTCATTTTCCTTAGAATTAAGGCTGTAGCTTTAGTGGACTCTTTGGACACCACTAAAAAGAAACAGGTTCAGGTTTAGGTTTACCAGGCAATGCCACTTTAAAATAAGTTTAGAGATTACATATGTATTGCAAAACATCCAGCTTACAAAAATATCCGTATATATGTTATAAATGTAACTTTCATCAGTCATATTTTCCCACTTTTTAGTCAGATGAAACAATTTTTTTACTCTACTGTCATCTCAGACAACAAAATCTAGTGTATGAAACTCTCTTTGATAAACTGAATACATACAGAGATCGCTGAAATTATACTTTGAAAAAACTGAGGTTTTCAATTTTTAGGAATTACTGTTAAATAATAAGAAAATTCATCACAACTAGAACTGGAATTAGTCACGTAAACTTACCTGTTTCTTTTTAATACATAATTTTAAATTAACATTTATCACCATATATTTTGATGCATGCATATGAACTTGTTGCTGACTTTTGTTTGTGAAGAGAGGTCTCTCATTCTTTACAAAAGATCTCATGATATACAACAGGTATCTTAGAACTTGGATTCATTTCCAAATACAACAGAGGGCTGCAATTAAGCTAGCTGAGGTCTCCACAGTACCTAATATTAGCTATTTTGTTTAGCAGATATCTGGACTCCTCAGTTTTGCTGAAACAAAGACATGCAACGTACTCAAAGTGATAAAGGTTTGAGGACATGCCACATACACTTCCCAGATTATCAAGACAATTATTAGAGGTACTCATTCACAGCAGATACTGTTCAGTTCTACACCCATTATTCACAGGTGTTTTTTTCTTTTATCCTTAAATGTAAAATATTCTGTTCTCATTTCACTTTGACTAGCTCAGTTCTTCAACTGTCTCTTTGTCTGCAAATGAGCCTGAAAGGGATTAGGGAAGAATTAGAGAAGATTGCTACCTCACACACTGCTTAGCCATTTAAAAATATATCATTCATGACTGGGTAGTGGGAATATGCAATAACTAAGACACTTGTTTCTGAAAGTCTGATATTTTTCAAATGACCTCTTCATTATACAGTTACAGACACACTTAAATCCATGGACTCTGATGGAATGAAGCCATGGTTGCTGAGGGAGCTGGCAGATGTTGTTAAGCCACTCTCCACTGTCTTTGAAAAATCACAGAGAACAGGAGAAAATGTTAAATGACTAGAGGGAGGCCAGAGTTACTCCCATCTTCAAAAAAGGGCAAAGGAGGACCCAGAAAACTATAGTCTTGACAGCCACATGTCCATCACTGGAAAGATAATGGAGCAAATAATTTTGGAGGTCATTACAAAGTAAATAAAAGACCATAAGGAGTAGTCAACATGGATTCACTAAAAGTAAATCACGCTTAATCACACTTACAGACTTCTGTGATGGCATGGCAGGATGGGTCGAAGAGGGGAGAGCAGTGGATGTTGTCTACCTACACTGTATCCCATAACATCCTCATAGGTAATTTCAAGATATTTGTTGAATGAATGGACAGTGGGGTGGATCAAGAACTGGCTGAATGGCAGAACTCAGAGGATCGTGATCAGTGGAGTAGAACCCAGTTGGAGGCTTGTAGTCAGTGGCATTCCTCAGGGATCAATACTGGGTCCAGTCCTATTGACCTCGCTTATTAAGGGGACATAATGCACCCTAAGCAAGTTTGATGATGATACAAAACTGGGGGGAGTTGCTGATACATCTGAAGGCTCTGTTGCCATTCAGTGGGACCTTAAAAGGATGCAGAATTGAGAATAGAGGAATTTAATCAGGTTCAACAAGGGCAAATGTGGGGTCCTGCACCTGGGGAGAAATGACCCCAAGTACCAGCACAGGTTGGGCACTGGCCTTCTGGAGAGCAGCTCTGCAGAGAAGGACCTGGGAGTCCTGGTGGATGACAAGCTGGCCATGAGCCAGCAGCGTCCTTGTGGTCAGGAGGACCAATGGGATCCTGGGGTGCATTGGGAAGTGTGTGGCCAGAAGGCTGAGGGAGGCAATTCTCCCTCTCTATTCAGCCTTAGTGACCCCACTTCTGGAGTGTTGTGCTCAGTTTTGGTCTCCACAGCTCAAAGTAGATAAGGAGGTACTGGAGAGGGTTCAGTTGGGGGTCACAAAGATGGTTAGGGATGTAGAGCATCTCTCTTATGAGGGGAGACTGTGGGTACTGGGCCTCTTTAGTCTAGAGAAGACTGAAAGGGGATCTCATGAATATATACAAATATCTCAAAGAAGAGTGTCAAGAGAATGGTGCCATATCTTTTTCAGTGATGTCAAGTGACAAGACATGTAGTAATGGCCATAAACTAAAACAGAGAAGTTCCACCTCAACATGAAGAACTACTTTACAGAGCAATGCAAATGGCTGCCCAGGGAGGTCATGGAGTGTCCCTTTCTAGAGATGCTGAAAACCCACCTGGACCCATTCTTGTGTCATCTGCTCTAGGTGACCCTCCCTTGGCAGAGGGGTTGTACGAGATGGTTTCCAGAAGTCCCTTCCAATCCCAATTATTCTTTGATTCATTCAGACCCACATTAGGAATCAGTGGACCTTCTTAAAGCTTTCAATGTTTGTTTAAAATTTGTAAACTATAATTATCAGGAGAAGACGTGCTGAAGTTTTACCTTTCCTACTGTTCATATACACAATTTTATTCACCCCTTTTTATACCAGTGAGGTTCAATGCCACATGAAACATCAGCATAACAAAGTTGTAATATCTGCCACAAGCCAAGCTGATTTAACAACTGGGAAATGTACTAGTCATCAGGGTAATTAAGACTGAATGGAAAAAAAACCCAGTTGCTTAATCTGCACTTATTTCATGTCCCTGCACATCAAATGCAATTGAAGAAGTACAATTAGAAACCAGTGTATAATATGTACTCCTCTTAAGCTGAAAGTCAGAGGGGAATTTCTACAAGTTTTAAGGACAATGGATTTGCAAACATTTTTAAATCTGGTGAATCACATTTCCAGCACCTGACTTCAAAGTCTGTACACAACCAGTCATCTCCTAAAGGTTGTTCTCTACTGATAAGATCAGTGGCATCAACAGATTATATAAAATTGAGAGTAATTAGAGGTCATTTCTCTCCCTCTTTCCCATGCTTTTGGAATGAAGTATCTCATTCTGGAGGGCAGATTTCATCTAGGAGTATTCATGCATCAAGTTAGACCTTCTATAAAACAGAAAAGTCTTGCATAAAATCTATACTAAAACATATCACCTCCTGTGTCTGTTGCTGCTCAAAGATGCAAAATCTAGTTCAGGGAACAGTGTTGATCACATTTATCATGCTGCCTTCAGGTTTGCCTTACACTTCTGCAGGAATAGACCATTTGGTTTTTCCTGATACGTATGTGAAACCCTCCTCTGCGTAACAAGGAAGGCAAGAACAGAACTTTTTTCCTTATGTCTCTCACTTATAAAAAAAATAGTTTTTTGTTTTTGTTTTTTTATTTTGCCAGCAGCACCAACAACTGATAATTCTGGAGCAGATGCAGGTCTCTATAAATCTAAGGATTTGTATAGTTTTTACTAGTAAATTGAATACATACAGTAAGTTGGAAGCATATTAGCCTGCTTGATCATTTCAATGGAAGGTTAATAAGGGCTTTAAAAAAATTCACTGCTTACATGTATTTGAATCAAATATTTCAAGAACTGTATTTTTAATGAAACCATAATCCCAGATTTGCTGAACTCATGTGTTTGGTTCACCTCTCGTTACTGTAGCAAGGTACTGTAAATTATACTAAGATGTAGTAATTCAAAAAAGTGTAAAAATATTCTGTATTTCCCATTATACTGAACAGTTGAGTTTCATCACATAAAAATATTGTTTGGCTGCTTCTCATAAAACAGCTGAGGTTTTTATAATAAAGAGGTAATAGCTTCAACTAGGCAGGTATCATTTCTTTCTGTAGATTGCTGTCAGATGGCAAGGCAGATCTAATGCACGACATTCAAAAGGGCAAATAGAAATATTGGTTACAACTTATGTTTCTTTCCTGCACTAGTTTGAAGAAATGAAGTGCCATTATTATTACCCCAGAAAAGACCCTGTTATTTCACCTTCACACCTTTTTCCGTGACCTTCTGAGACAGCTTGTTTCAAGTGGCCCACCAGTCTGACCTAACCCAGCAACCAAAAGTCCCAGCCTGGTAGGAACATAGACCCAATTTTTATTTTCCAGTGATATTCAAATGCTTCTAAAATCCCCTTCAAAATGACAAAAGGGAATGAAGTTGCAGTGCTTTTTGCAGGGTACGTTGTTACTACCGCCAACTAGGCAAAATGTTCAATTTTTTTTTTTTTTTTTAATATAAGAAATATGTAGTATATGTCAAGAATTTATGCCCTGGATAGAAAGAAACCCTTACATGACATTACAGAATTTCTCTCTACAGAGGTTTCATACCTGCCTCTGAAACATCTGTTGTTGGCCACTATAGGATACCAGTATGGATTGATGATTAGTCTAATTCCACGTGACATTTTCTCTCTTTGAATTATGCTGATGCATTTGCTTAAATGTAACTTTTTACCATTAGAGGAAATGTAGAGCATATTGGCTGTGGAACCCCAAGGCGAACATGTTTCATGCACTTTGGGGTACTGGATTGGAAGAGGACATTCCAATTCAAATGACTTAGCTCTTTCTCTAGGATTTTTCTCTGGAAAACTCAGGAATTACTGAACTCCTTGGCATCCAGAGGTCTTTCGTGTGAATCGGTCCTTTCCAGTTCAATGCTTCACAAAATTATTGTTTTTCACGGTTCTACTGTCTATCTTTGGAAAGCTGGCCTTAGCAGCAGTTCATTGCTCTCAGACACTTCAGGGACATCAATCAGAAAGAAGGTCACACCCAGACTCTCTTCTGAAAGCTTGGATGCACTGAGGTACACATAAAAGTAAAGTTGGAAGTTCTTTCAAATTACAGCACATTGGTCTGGGCACCTGAGGAAAGTATTGCCAACATTAGGCAGTTAACTCGACTTCTGGAGTTACAGCACGGTTAGAAATCTTCAGAAACAATTTAGATTTGATGCCCCCAGAGGAGCCCCTTACTTCCCACTACCCAGTCAGGGAGACTGACAATTCTCAGCTAAGTTACTTCCAAGTTGCTCTAAGGTCATTCTATTTGAACAGCCTCCTGACTGTTCAAATGATAACTCGAGATTAAAAAAGGAGAGCAAACTGAAACATTAGGAATGCTTGACCCCTGAATAAAGTAAAACCAGATGGCTTTTGCACCACTTAGCTTCAAGATGTGGTTTCTTTTCTGCTATATGGTTTTCTACTATATGGTTTTTTCCCCCTTGATTTATTATGAGTGCTTCTTCCTAGTCCCTTTTAGTTTGCAAAATTATTTCATACTGGTTTGTGTACATTTCAAATATTCTAATTTTGTTTCAATATCCTTGAGAATTGTTCTATCCTAATGTATATATATAGTTATAAAAAGAACACTATCAATGGCTGGAAATAAACAATTAGACACCCATACCCTTAAACAATCTCTGATTAAGAAAGTGCTCCTTTTGCTAGTGCTTCTTGTTCTAGAGGTTCACTGTTCCCTGGTTTTCAATGTGCAATCAGAAAGGCATGCTTAAAAGATGTCGTGACTAAGGCTTAGCAGCAGTGTTTTAATGCCAGCTTCCACTCTCATTTGTATAATTTCCTGATATCCAGTCAAAGAGAGAAAATTATACTATGAGTCTTGATTTCTGATCCTGAATGATCTCCTCGAAGTGTGATATTCAGTTTAATGTGCAGCATCCATGAAAGCATCGTACATAATGAGAATGTTCTGTGCATTGTTATTCCACAAATGATTACTTCTTTGATCACAGTATAGCAATGCCAACCTGTTTAAACCTGTTGTCAATACAAATAAACAAGCTCAAAGTGTTTGTCTCAGACTGACAGCACAAAGCAGCCTGCAATTAAGCCAGTATGTTTAGAAGACAAAGCAGTGAACAGTAAAAGGTTAACTTCTAACCTTTGGTAATATGAAAGAGTGTTGTTTTGGTCAAATCATGCAATTTAATTCAAATCTGGCTTTTCATTGCACAAAAAGCATATTCATTGTAGATTTGATGCATCTCTAAACAGTAAGACATTCTAGCTGTTAGGAGACAATTTTCCTCAGACATATTTCTTTAATCCAATTTAAAGCTAACTCCAGAAATGCTGGATTTTAAGTGACAAGAAATAGCAGAGATCAGCTAATCTTTCATCAGTTCTAAAGCTTTCAAGTGACTGTACAAAAGTCAGTTCATGTTTTTCAAGTCCAGTAAATTTATATACTGCATCTTGGAAAATTGAAAGCATCATCCTCATGGAATTTTTTATAATAAATTAAGATCTTGATGTGTTCTAAAGGAGAAACAAAAGGCACTAGGGCCAGCAGCAGCAACTTTTGGATGAGCTAAGATGATATATCAAGATGGCTTCTCACATCCTCTGATTGGCATTATTTTGTTCAGGCAGGCAGTGCAAAACTACCTCTAATACATCTTGGAAATAAATGTCTACCAGAATGCTGGAATTAATCCTTGCTCCAGTGGTCTGGATGAGTGGATGGATGATCACACAGGAAAGAGTTCTTGAAAAAGAGTTCACTCTGCACCTGGAAGTCCCTGCCTCTCTGCTGACAACTACCAACTGGCCCCATGTTTAATCCTAATCATAATTTACAGCTAAGGATTTACTCCTTAATAGGGAGTCGTTGGGATACTTTATGGTGCTATTAAGAAGCATTTTGAACTAATCCAACTGACTAATCCAGTCTCATTGCAGTTGATTTCAAGCCCATAACTTGCTAGTTCCTGATAAGGGCAAAAAGTCACTGACTTCAATCATTCTGGTTCTTTCACAGGCTTGTTTGTCCCTAATCTACTGCAGGTGACTCTGTCTTCCCTTTTGACATCCACACCGCCTTATTTTCCTCTTTGCTGGGATTCTTCCTTCTAAATTTATGGGCTAAGAATACTTACACTCTCCTGACCTTAAATCCCAACTGATTATAATACCCTATTAAACTCTCAAATAAACAATTCAAATACCTATACTATTACTTCTCAGTAACCTCCTTTAAAATTGCTCTGTTAATTTCTATGCCTCGCTATATTCTCTGAAAAAACCCCAGTCTTACAGAAACATTTGCACAGACCTTTGGCTAAAAAATTTACATGGAAATCATGCTTGTTGATTATTTGCCATTCTATATTTGATTATTTGAGTTTTAAAAGGCATAATGTAGGCTTAGTGAAGGATGTCCAATTCCCTACAACATCTAGGCAAGAAAACAGTGATTTCATAGTCTCTTCTGATTAAATTTTCAAGAAAATAAGATTAAAAACAATAATGATGCACTCGTAAGCAGACCATAATCAGACCGTAAATAGTCAATGAACTGTTTCTCACAGTAGGTGGATAGTTATGCATGTAGTCTTTTTTTGCATTTAGTGAAGCCACTGGAAGGATCACATAGACCTACTAGCATATAGCAAATTAAGGTATATTTTTAACACCACATGATAGTAGTACTTCATTGATCAACCCTTCTAGTTTCTACACAGAAAAGGTCTATTAAACCTTCTTTAATTCTTTTCTCTTTTTTTTTTTTTTTTAATTTTAGGATGGTTGTTACTATATATACACACAGCAGTATATACAAAATCCAGGTAAGAGGATTTCTAAGAATTCTCTCTCATCAGAGATTTAACCACAGCCTTTAAACATTTACTCCAAGAGTTCATTATATCACAGTAAAAATTTACCTTGATTCTATTTCATTATTTCCAAATATCTGATTTTTTTATATTCTGTCTCCTATATCAGAGTCTTCTTATCTTATATCCGTTCTTCATATAATCTGTGAGTATCAGATCCAATTCTTTTCTGTGATATCCTAGATGCCCAGGGCACCATATTATACTGCTACATCTTTTCCAGATTGTTTACACCTTTGCTCTGAAAACTCTCCAGATTTTAAGTCAGTTTCTGAATTGTATATCTGATAAGTGTTTTCAGTAATGCTAAATAATAAATAAATTTTAAAAAATAATAATTTTAAAAAATACTGTTCCTTCCAGAGTCTAACTTGTAAACTCACCAGGGAAAATTTTGGGTAATATCTGACTACCATAAACTATAGCTAATTGGAGAAAACTCCTTTTGCTTTATTAACTTCTATAAATACAGTCCTGCTTAAACTATTTGATTAGTTCACACAGAATCAATAGGAGAATTATATAGCTGATGGAGTCATCACATTTGTGTCTTTTTAAAATTAAAACTCTGCATTATTTGTGTCCTTTTTTCTTTTTTTCTTTTTTTTTTTTTCTTGCTTGCCTTTCAGTCATCTGGAATTTCCTAATTGTTGTAAGCTGTGTTAGAAATCAACACCAAGATACTAGGAAGGTTGTTACTTTTTTCATTTTTCACCTTTGGGACAGGAGGTTGCTCAGATCTGTTGTTTTAAAACTAGCCTGCTTTAGGACCTGCAGCTTCTTATTTACTGTTAGTGTGAAAAGTATTTTATCAGCAGCCTTGGAAATGACTGTGTTTATTTCATTTTTTCAAATAGAGAGCAGAAATATTTATTCAATAGAAAAGAAAAATATGTATTATTTATGATATATCATTTCAATCTAGTAAGGGAAAAGTAATGTTTCTAGGATTTTTTTTTCTCAGTGTAGGTAAATAAACTCTCATATTGTAGGTTCTAAGGATTTTCTTTTGTCTTTTTGCTTCTTTTTCAGCTTTTCACTATTCTTAGTTTCCAATTTATATTCATGGTTAATAGTCACCCTATTTTGCTATTTGTTACAGAGACATAAAATCATAGGATAATTTGGGTTGGAAGGGACCATAAACATCATCTAGTACCAACTCCCACCCCTGCCATGGACTGGGATATGTTCCACTAGACTAAGCTTGCTCAAAGCCCCATCTGACCTGACCTTGAACACTTCCAGGGATGAGGCATCCACAGCTTCAGTGGGAAAACTGTTTCAGTGTCCCACCACCTTCACAGTAAAGAATTTTTCCCTAATATCTAATCTAAATCTACTCTCTTCCAGATTGAAGCCATTGTCCCTTGTCCTGTCACTACACACCCTTATATAAAGTCTCTCTACAGGTCTCTTGTACGTCCATTTAGGGACTACCAAAAAGTTACATTATTAATCTTTGCACACACTCCCACCCTCCTCAAAAGTGATCTTTCAAGTCTTGTTGGATCACCTTAGGAGAACCCTTTGACTCTTTTGGGGAGACAGGAGACTGAAAGGGGTCAGAAACCAGAGATCTCCCCTACATTTACCCATCCTTCTCAAGAGACATCTGTACAAAAACCTGTGCAAAAAGGGGAGAAGTTGCTTTGCATGTTTCTTTTCTTTCTATATATTAAATTACACCATGAAAGATTCAGGATCCCAAATCCACTGTTGTAGTAGTTTTACAGAAACAAGCAATTTCATTGAACTGCACAGGAGATCCAATCATGTGGTAGAATTAGCCACTCTGGAAAAAATCAGTTTAATCCAGTTGAAACAAAAATGTTTTACAAGACACTCCCAAAGTTTTAGAGAGGACTTCATAGTATCCTATCCAGGGTTTTCCAGACCTGTGTATGGAGTTCTGCGAGCAGAATGAAGCTCCTACTCCACAAGTTAATTCATCCAACACACCATTAGAAATTCCAGGCCAAGCACTCAAAAGGGGTTGGAGATGCTTTTCTCTGTCATCTGCTACTTTTTACATGCTACTCAAGTTCCACTGAATTTTTCCAAAATGAGGGGGTTTTACCCCATTCTTTCTGCAATGACACAGACATTGGAAAATGCTGGAACTAAGGACCCCACATAAAAAGCACACGCTACATGGTGCAGGGTGGAGAAGAAAAATAACCCACATATGTTTGCTGCCTTTGGTCAAAAGGCCAAGACAAGTTCCCTTGATTTCAGAGTGCTAGTATATTTTATACACTTCCTATACATTTAACACATATACCTTGCTACTATTTAGTTATTTATAATTTTTTTTAACCACAGGAAAATAAACCTTGCTATTTACAATATATGACAGGCAAGTAAAATATCCACATTAACATAAATAACTATTTTTGGTGGGGTTTTTGTTTGGTTGGGGGGTTTTTTGTTTTATTTTGGGGTTTTTTTAATAATTACATAAAATATCTTTTAATACTTATATAAAATATCATAAGGCTTCAGCGTGTGAGTTACAATATACAGAAGAACTCTTTGATTCAGGAGTCCTTTCACTCTTTGCCTCTTTCTTCTAGTCAGGCTTTAACAATCTGCCTTATTGCCCACATGCCTCTCTCCCTCCTACCCTGCCAAACACTCCAAACTTTCCTATCCCAGGATATCTGTGCCAACACTAACCTCTCTTCTGTATGTAGGGACCCATTCTATTCTCACACAAGTTCAATGTGGATTTACTCCAGAGAGGTAACAGCTGGTAGTTTTTTCGAGCAGTTTCTGAAAGCACAAAAGCTTCAGAGCACAATATATTTCAGTGTTGCACAGGATATTTTAGAACAGATTGACTATAGAAATTGTTGGTCTTTGTACAGGGGAAAGCTGCAGTTCCATTTAGTTGACAATGCATTTGTTTTCCCAGTTTTGTCTCAGAAAATTCCATAGAACAGGTGCGATGCCAATGTTTGTATGTTATATACCATATTACTCTGATAGAAGGTGATGCCTTAAGTTTTAGCTTTCATGTTTTCCAGATTCTGTGCTGCCTAGGGGTGTAGTTCTGAACCTCATATTAAGTGCTAGTAAGCTCTCTTCACAGAGTAGGTAAATAAAACAAATTCTTTTCCTGCTGAAGACCAAGGACAACTTTCAGGCCCAAAAGCATAAACAATAATAAACTGAAGGGAGGAACAAGAAGGATGAGACCTCAGAACCTGAAGCTGTGAGGACAATTAAACCCTAATATGCAGATGGACCAAAAGTTATAAAAATGTGAGACCTCATGACTGGTTAGCCATTTTGTGACCATTCTTTGTCCATGTTGAGTGTCACCCTGGTCAAGCCCTGTCCTGCCCAAGGTGTATCCTAAAGGTCTGTCAACAAATACCTACTTTATTCTCTAGCTCTATCCAGTCGCTGTTTCAGGTCAGCCCTCCCAAGGTATAAAAGGTAATTCTTACAAAAAGTGAACTAGATTTATGACTGATTTAAGAAGAATAACATATAAGGATCCTGCATGGATGATAACCCTCAGTTCCAGCTGTTTACCATGTCTCAACACACCTATCATATGCTGTCACATCTGGAATGATGACCTTTTCCCTACCAATGTGCTCTGCACACTTTTTACAAAACACTGGGGCTGTTACCCCTACAAGAAAGGTCTCAACTGTAAGCAGGAGGTTTCAGCAACCTTTCATTTTTTTATATGCTGCCTTTTGTTTCTCCACTTGCTCTTTCAGTGCTTAACAGGGCAAAGTTTGCTCCATTCCCTTGTCCCACCTGGAGGCTCAGAACTCCAGAATTATAGCTCTCATCTGCCCTTCTTTGACACAATTCTTTATGGTTTTACCTCAACTCCCATGTAAGACTGATATTGACTATAACTGACAAGAGTCAGGGCTCTGCTGCAGTCTGCACACCAGAGAGAGCCAGGTTTGCCTTTTTCTTTGTGCCTTCTTTCTCAATACATTAGATTTGGGGAAATCTAGTTAAATCTATCTTTCAGTCACATTTCCATTGATAAATAATTTAGATCAGAACTCTCCTCAGATCTGTGACATTGTACCAATTAAACCTTTCAGTTTACATATGGATTTGTGTAAAGGGCTTAATTGTTCATACATAACGAAACATAAGAGGCTGTGGTTGGTGATATGCATACAAGCATTTATTGATTGGTTTCCTTATCAGAAATTTCTTTGTCCAGATGATATTTCCGATTATAGGCAACACTTACTAATTATTTAAATGGCTTCCTTAGCAGTGCTGACAGTGTTCAGAAAGCTCTCGGGTGTAAGAATTTAACCATCTGCTGCTTCAGTAAAACAGTCTGATGATAATATGTAATGGGAACATAACAGACAGGTATTTAAGGAGCTACTTAAGGTCTCATGTAGGACACTGTAGTTTGTAGCCATCACTGACCACCATCCTACCTTGATTAATTTTTTCAAACATACAGCTGTTCGAGAAACATTGAACAGAGACTAAAAACTGATTCAGAAATAGCTGCACTTGAGAACATGTCAATTCTCTTCACCTTTTACGCATCCAATTTCTCCTAAATGTGCAGTCATTCTGTTGGATATTCTAACCACATCCATCATTCTAGTAGCTTCCATTAAGGGCAAAAATAACTCCAAATTCATGGTTTTCTTCCTCAGACTGTACTTCATATCAGTAAAACTGGGTTGGCATTTCCTACTATCTGCTTCTAGAACACTTCTGAAATAATTTTAAAGGTATACCAAAAAAATGAACTTTTTTGTAAGTCACTGCTGAGAAGATATTTGTTTACAAAAGTCTTTCTAGTGGATAATACAGGATGAGTCAGTTAGAGAAAAATATGTGCAAATTTTCACTTCTTCAGATAAAGAAGGAATTTTGACATAATTGCAAAAAATTACTGAAAAATTCATGGGAATCAAAAGACCACAGAATACAAGAATTATTCAGGAGCAAGGATGTCATGCATTTCACTGCCTAACTCTGGTCTTTTTTTGCACATAAAGAAAAATTTTACCCCTTATAAAATTAGTAATACTTGGAAATGGGGGAATTTTTGATTTCAGAAAAATTTAGTTATCAGGAAATAACACAGCTAAGATAATTCAGGTGATCATGTTTTCACAAAATATTTTGAACAAGTATTTATTTTCATCATTATTACATACAGCTACTATTTATTTTGTATACATTTTTCAAAGAGTTATCTCTAAAGATAACATGAAAATTTGAATATTTTTTTACATATAGAAGTACAAATTACCTTTTTATTACAGGCTGGGATAATAACTGTTTTTTTTTCCCATCAAACCTGCAAAAATATCTAAAAAGATTTTCATGGGCTAGGATGGCTTCCCTGGAAAGACTGGAGAATTTAAGAATGTACACCATAGAATCCAAATTTACTAAAAGATTCTAAAAAGGACAAAAAATTTACTTGTATTAGTATTCCTACAGTATTCAGGGGTTTAGTCATGGTTAAAATCACTGCTTCAGTGTTTTGCTAAATTAAGCTCCAGATAGAGTAAAACGATACTTTAAGTTCAGCCTTGAACATAGAGAGGAACATAATATCACTTATCCAAGTGCTTTGAGAAGAAAAAAAAAGTAAAAGAAAAAAAAAAAAACTGAGAAGGGAGCCATCTGCTAAGTACTTCAAAAAGTTAGTCTAACTGAGAAGTTAGGCTGTCCCTGCCCCAAAAACCATGTAATATAAATAAGCAAGACAGAAAACTATTGAAAAAGAATTGCTCACACAAGCCGAAAGAACAGACATCGTTGGCAAGCACTGTGTCAGTACCATATTTTGTTTAAAGAAGTTTCATTTTCTTTTTGTCTTATGATGGATGTTGTTTATCAGAGTAGCAAAGGGAGGAGAACAAAGGTAAGAGTAAATAAGAGGTACAGACCAACGAGAAAAAACGGAGGAAGGCAGTAAGAAAGAAGGGACAGGATCTGGCTGATGTTTAGCAAAGCCAGTAATCAGTGCAGGAAAGTGAGCATACAGCAATAGAGCTGTGGAAATATGTTAGCTGTTCCTAATTCTTCCCTTTCCAGTTCATCTGCTTGACAGGTTGTTTTGGGGTTTTTTTCTCTTCTTTCCTTCAAGGTGGCAAGACTAAGGAAAGAAAAGAGAAACACATAAGAGCACATATCTAGAAAATAACCCTGTGCAGTTCTGCATCCAGAAGTGCTTGATATTTCCCTCCCTGGGCTTTGTTCAGGATACAAACGTCCAGCATGTACACCTTAGGAGGAGGGAAAAAAAAAAAAAAAAAAGGGAAAGGGAAAGGGAAAGGGAAAGGGAAAGGGAAAGGGAAAGGGAAAGGGAAAGGGAAAAGGAAAGGGAAAATGAAAGGGAAAAGGAAAGGGAAAGGGAAAGGGAGGAAATACGTTATTGTAAATTTCTAATTTAAACCCAAGTACATCAACTTTTATTTTAAGAACATTTATCGTGGGGGCAAATATTCTCCAGTGAAATACTGCAATGCAAAACAGTGCCAAAGTATTTTGGTTCTTATTGTCTTACTTCCACTTATTCTAAAGCAGACAGTGTTAAATACCACACATGAAGTGGATAGTCTGAAAAGAGCAGATACCGACTTATTCCTCCATGCTTGTCTAAAGTAAACAGAAGGAATTGATTCAAACATTATCCAAATATTATTTAAACTCAGGTTCTGGATTCAATCTCTATGCTTCAGGGAAAACTATAGGTTTTCTAAGAAAAATATGGTTGCACAGAGTTTTTTCACTTGAGTGCTGACTCAGTGATAACTGATGGGACTCAGTTTGCTCCAGACAAAAACCTGTAATGCTCTTGGTATAATAGTGTTCGTTGGCAAGAGTTGTAGATGAAGTTCAGTTTTCTTGATTACAGTAGAAATCAAGCACTTTCCTATATAGCTCTACAATAAATTTAGTACTTGAGAAATTCTCTCTCCCTTAAAAATTACTTTCATGACTCTGTCTTCTGCCATTCCCACTCTAATTCACATGCTCCAATAAAATGTGCTTTTAAAGATTTGATTTTATCTGAATTACGCCTGCAAAGGCCCAGCCATTTGTTTTAATGCCTCCAGTGGCAATCCTTTACCACCTATGGATTTTACATTAGATAAGAGTACTTAAGCAGTACTGCTTTCAGTCCCGAAAGGGTGAATGAGTGGGATACATTCTCACATTAACCAGGTCTGTGATCCCTTCAGGACCAATGATTCCTTTGTGTAGCAGTGTGATTTTCTGTTGTGATAGACACTATAATATAGAAGAATGCCCAAAACCTGATAGTCACCATTTCAAATCAAGCACAGGAACTCTGATAATCTGTAATCACACTTCTTCCATATCCTTTACTCTAAATCAGCTCCTATATTCATCAGATTTTTATCATGTTCTGTTAGATGAACTATGTTCAAGGTCTCTGTATCTTTTTTTCATCTTTTCTTTCATCTTGTTCTATAAAAGGAGAAAAACAACAAAATATGCTGTTGCTCTGAAAATAAGCACAGGTGGATCTGAAGAGGACTGTTTGCTTCTCACCTGCCAACATAGAATTCCTAATTGGATGCCTTGCTGCGACTAAAGACCATTTGGGAAAAAGCAATAACACTGCACTTCAGTTTCCCCATGAAGGTAAATTTTGTAATGATGTTCTAGAAATAAGGTACTCTCAGAGTTTCTATTTACATATCCATTTAAAGACAAAAGTATTTCAAATTGTGTGGTGCCTAGGGACATGGCTGAGTGGTGGACTTGGTATTGTTTGGTTAGTGGTTGGATTTGATGATCTTAAAGGTCTTTCCCAAACTAAATGATTCTGTGATTCTATGAGTTAAGAAGAGTTAAAACCATAAAACCAGCACTGCACTGAAATATTTTCATGTATATCCTTGGATCTTTTCCCAATGACAACAAAAGATAAAAATTGATGTAGCTGGAAAATGTGGTTACTACTAAATACTGTTTATTTTCATTAATATTGAGATAAAGCAGAGATTAAAAGTGTTGCAGAGAACACAGTATATCCCTAAAATATGAAACAAGTTATTATGCTAATTACAATATAGTGGAAAGAGATAAGGTATTTTGAATTTTTTAAGAAATCCACTTTGTAAAGCACTAAAGGCACTAAATAGATGCTGTGGGCAACTACTAACAGGAAGTAAATGGGGCAATGGCATACACTGCCCCTTCCTACCTCATTTGCAAGTGTTTCAATATAAACTCATTCTAGTTAAAATAGAAGTCTGCATCTGTGTTCTGCTTTACAAGCTAAATTAAGAATGATTTTAGAAATAGAAAGCACAAGTGATGTCCAAATGTGTTTCCCCAGAAATTGTCAAAGTCATATTCACTTCATTCTCTTGTTATGATGCCTTATTTTCAGGCACTCTTTTTTCCCTTCCCAGTCATTTGGTCTAAATTTACTCCTTTTGCTCAAAGATCTCCTAAGTGGCAATGTTTTTCTAAACTAGGAATTATATCTTCAAAATTCAGTGTATGGCTTTCTTCTGGATGCATTCCTGGAAATAGAGGAGGTGTTTGGTGTTTGGTGTTTGGTTCATCCAAGCACCACTAAAAGCTCTGCTATGTGCCCCAAAAATATGAAGCAAGACAAAGCTCAGTCCAGAATTCCTGTTCTCATTTTTGTCTTATTGATATTACCAGGAACAACTTGAGCCAACTTTGAATACCCTCCTATTTAAGAATTTTTTATATCTGGAGCACTTCTCACAGTCCATGACTTCCCCTTTAGGAAACAGGTCCCAAGCCTTGGGCTCTCAACAATACTAGTGTCTCAAATGATAACAGGTCCTTGATGTTTCACATAAAACCAGCTAAACTGGAAAAGGCTAATGGCTCTGTGCTTGAGCAGCAGGTCTTCATCTTCCTGATGACATCCTGCTGTCTGTGTTTGGACACCAGAGGGTTATCCTGGAGAGCTTCAGATCTGCCAGCACAGTTGGACTGTGTGTGGGTGTTGCAATAGTCAAGGCTTGAGAGGCTCTTCTCACTCACACACAAACCAAGTGGTGTTCATCTGGAGTGACAGTCAGGCATCGGTCCCTGCTGTCTCTGTTTTTGCCAGATAAAATGTCACTTCTAAACAAGTCTGTTCAGTGGGGAACAAAGCTTTCTCCTCCATGTCCTGAAACACATGCCCTGGGCTGGGCAGGGCTGGGCAGAACAGGTGGGAAAGGTTCCTACCCCATCTCAGTTTAGAAATATTTTCTTCACTCATAGCCTAAAAGACACAGCACTGGGCAAACTATAGCTGGGCAACTACTAGAGAGTAAAATTAAGAGGCTAGATTGGACAAATCATGGTGGGGCTATTGGAGATGACATTGGAGTAATTGGAAAAACTAGGATCAGTACTTTATTGGTCTATGCCGATTATACTTTTAGTGAAAGAATTGCAGGTTTGATGAATGTCTTGAGCAAATGTTCATAGCATTTTGTGAAATATTCTGATCCTTTCACTGTTCTTTCCAACAAAAGTTTTGAAACTTCAAAGTGAATGCAAGTTATTCCACAGTTTGGGGAGGAGGAATAGAACAGAAATTCACAGTTTCAGTGTTGGCAGGTGGCATATCAGGAGTTGCACTGTGCAGGCAGAGGAGGGTTAGAATCTTATTTTAAAGCAATTCTATCCATGCACCCTCATCCACAGGAACTGGGGCTCTTTGTATGAATACCTGAGTCTGTGGACAGGGCTCTGAGTACTTTTGGTTTCCAGGTACAATATCTCAGGAGATGCTCAGAGGGGAAAATATTATTCGTCAGAGAACTCTTACGCGCTTTTATGGCTCATCAGGAGGAGGTTTCTTCCTTACTTTAATTGACACTCAACATGGGGAAAATTGAGTGGTGTTCTGGTTCCCACCTGCCTCAGTGACCCCACACCACGTGGCGTTCAGAGCCTGCTAGGACCTTCTGCCCTGAAAAGCAAGCCTTGTGTGTAGTGTGAGAGGGCCCCAAAGAAAATCTTGCTCTCATAAGTCCTGTAACCAGTTTCCCAGAGCCAGGATGCTGCCTAGATTAAAGTGAGCAGAAAGAGAATATTCTTCAAAATGTGTTCTGTGCCTTATTTCAGATAGATATAAATTATTATAATTATGTGGCTCTCTAGCTGAACGTGAAGTTAAAGCAATAGTAATGAATAAAGATTTCTAGATTGTACTCTTTAGCCTTTGTCCATAATAAAGCTCTGGCTAACAGATCCATTTAAAGCAGGTCTCTGGGGACACTGGAATAAATGCTTTCATTACACCATAGAAGCTTCAGCAAAAAGAAGGGAAATAAAGTAAATCTACTGTGGATGCTAGTGCCATTAGAACATAATCCAAGGAAATTAGACACATTACTGAGGAAAAGCACAAGATCGGGACAAACCCCCCACAAAATTAACAGTACACGTTTTAACCACTGTGACAAAATTTTATTGCCTCTGATTTCCTGAGTTCAGAAGAATTTCATCAGCCACAAAACACCTGGAGTTTAGATTACTACGTGCTAAATTGTGTTTATATACTTGTAAAACAGTGCTACATTGCTACATGTCTTAAAAATCGTCTTTTCTAAGAGTTACTTACTGTGCGTGAAACAAACCATTCAGAATAAAATCAGAGTGTTTTCTGTGTTCCTGAGAAGTACTTCTTTTTTAAAAAAGAGCTTTTTCTGAGGGACATAATTAGAGGAAGGCAGAGAGTAGAAATGTTTTCTTTTATTCCATACAATCTTGAAAAATTTGTTTTAAAAATGTTAATATAATTTTATATAGGTTCCTAAGCTGCAGTTCCTCCACTCCACAGAAACAGATGAGAGGAAGCTGGCAGCAGCTTGAAATGGCAGTCATATTAATTCCCCTCTACTGAGGAAGAGTGTGCTCACAGTATAAACAGATTATCCCTGGCACTGATGTTCTCAGCCTCCTTTTCCTTGGGAGGGGTTAAATTGCAAGGCTTTTTGCTAACATGTAATTAAAAAATAATAGTCTCTATTGCAAAAAATATAAAATCAAATCGGATTCACTGTACCTTGAAGGGGAATTTTGAATCTGAATGCTGTATCGATTAAAACAAATGTAAATTATATTTTTTAAGAAATTAAACATATAACTAAGCATACTAATATATTGCATTAGCATTTAAAATGATTACAGCTTCTCCATCCTCAATGTCATACTGCCTGTGTCTGTAGCATTAAAAAAAAAAAAAGCAACAACTTTCCAGAGTACATTGAAGACACACATTTACAAAGGCCCACGTTATGGGGCTATCAGATTTCATGACTTCACTGCAGCACCAAAACATTGCTCCTCTAAAATAAAGTTAGTTTATTTTCTAATAGTAGACATTTATAGACATTGTATTGTTCTGAAAATTCTTTCAGAGACAGCATAAAAATAGTTCCACTTTTATCAACCTCTATGTAGTACTAGTATTATGGCATTGTTTTCATGTTATAGTGAAGGTTGTATTAGTCTTACACCATAAACTCCTGTTTCTCTGGATTTTATAACCATGATTTGTGGTCTAAATGGAAATTTGCTACTAAAAGTCAAAGTTATATCATTCGCAAAAGTCTGACAATATTCACAGTACTTATTATTACTACTCTGGATGCAAAAAAGATAAAAGGCTGTTTAGACACAAGTTTGTGTGTGTATATAATGCATGTAAAGAGATAATATTTGCACATATATACTAAAGATTAAGCTCCATTTTTATGCGCACAGAAACACAACCTGCCCATGTATGGATACACATATGCATATATATGTGTATATATATGTAATTCAAATTTTCCAAAATATTTAATTAAATTTCTTCTCTTTCCTCATACTATTTTGTACTCTCAATAATGCCAAAGCAGTATTCTTAGCAGAGGAGTAATCTCTAGCCACCGTCAGCTCTGAGACTGTCATCTTCTCTGTTTTTGTGACACAGCAGGGAGAAGAGTCAAACAGGGAGAAGAGGCAGAGTGTGATAAAGATATTAATGGAAATTGTCTCCTCAAAATTGTCCCCAGAAAAACTTACATTGTGCTAAAGGTTCAGAGACATGAGCCTGTTTGCTGTCACTGCCCCCATTTTGCAGCACACAGACATGAAGATGAGTAAACCACCACTATGCCCATGAGTTTTCAACTGCATTCAGGTGTCCTCTCTAACAAAATGCTAAGAGCAGCTTTAGTACTAGTGTTCCTAGGAGGTGAGCCATTTTTTCCTCAATGTCTTATTCAGTATTTTTCCTAGTGAACAAGATGTAGAAATGCGTTCACCTGACAGAATTCAGTTCTCTGAAGATGCAGCATGCAAAGTGCTGTATTCATTCCTCTACCTTCTTTAATGTGATACAAAAACAAGTAGTTAATTTGCTTAGGGTTTACAGAATGGCACATGATCTTTTTTAATTAATCAACATTTCTTTCATGTTTTTCAACAAAATTATTTATTGCATGTGCTTGTGTGTTATATATAGTCTGGCTTATGAAAACAGTTAGGTGTTTTTTTCTTTTTCTTCTGGTTATGAATTTACTGCAGTAGTCCATACTTAGATCTATTTAGACCAAATTATCTTCGTTACAAACTGAATATGATTTTGTTTATCAAAAATAAGAATATGTATTATCCTTCAGACTTTTATCCCAAAGGGTGTCCTTTAATTGGAACTGCTGGAGAATATGGTCTTATTTTTTAAAGCTTCTAGAACAGGGAGACCATATGGACAATTTTCACACTTACATTAGTTGTAACACTCTTTTATCTTGTTCACTTCCATATCCTTGACACTCTTTCAATGCACAGCTTCTTAGTATTCCCTTTAAGAGATGGAGTATAATTATCAGAGAAGTTTAAAAGTGCACTGCTTTTGAATTGTACAGAACATTTTGGTCTTGCTTACACTTGCAGCTAAAGTAGTCATCACTGGTTTCACTCAGCTGTTCCTGGCCCACAACATCAGTAATTGGTTGTTTTTCCAGTAAAAGTGCAAATTCAGGAAACCACAAATCCCCCACAGGAAAGACTTTCACAGCTATTAATATAGAAATCAGGGCATAGTATAGTATGCCATAATATAGTGCAGGGCATGACATGAACAAATAGACTAGAAATTACACAATTACCCAGGATTTCTTGATATATACCATAGGATGGAATATAAAGTTATTAACGCTATTTTTGTCGAAGTGGGAGTGGCAAATTATTTGATTGTGTTTGTGCAGTGACTATTGTGAACACCTGTAATGTAGCTTGCTCCTTCAAAACCAAGCAATGGAGGAAAACTCAGCTGACAAAAGATGTGATAGAACTAGTGACTTTGTGCAGTTACACCAGCTGCTCCAAACTTTCTTCTAATCAAAGACAACTGAAACTGTTCTGAACTGCTCTTTTTCTTACACCAAAGCTAAACTTGAAACGGTGTTTTGAATTTTTTCAATTTGAATCCAAACTTCTTCAAAAAGTTTTCACTTGCAATTAATTTGAAACCAGAATTGTATTGAAAAAAGCATTGCTTGTGGCATAGATGTTATATTCTTTGGGCCTTAAATATCATACTTCAAGTGAACCCTTCGACTACAGGGTTTATTACACTGTTTATGTCAGATTTATCTTCCTTTTGATTCATAACCCTTCTATTAGCCTTTTCTCTGGGGCTATAGGTCTCCATGCAGGACAAATATAACTATTAATAATTGTAGTAATCTTTGCTCAGTGGTTAACAGAGTTGGCCAAAACAAACTTCATCTGACATTTTTATAAAATATTTGTAGACTGCAAAGATTATTATTGCTACTTATTCATCTTCCTAATTAAGAAATTTGAAATTAAGGGCAATGTTATTTTTTATATATAATTAAAACGGTATTTCACAGAATGGTGCCTGAATTTCCTTATCTCACTCTGTGCCAATTAACTTGGGCCAATTTGCTTGCTGAAGTGGCTGGGCCAATTTAATTAGTGTGACTTCACTCTCTGATTCTGTATCTGAGTATTACAGAGTTAGTGTTTAGCTCCATGGAGTGACCATAATGAATCTGTATGTATTTGGGGAGTAATTGCTTTAGTAATGAGAAAGGACAAAACAACAGCCCATATCAGTATGTCACTTTCTAAGCAGACTTTCGTGTTTGAGGTTAGTTTAATAAAAGAGCCCACAGTCACTGTGCATCATTAGGTCCCACTACTGTTTCTGGTGTTTGTGTAAGCAAAAAAGTGATACAGCCACAGGTCTTGTACCTTATAAAACCAAAACCTCATTTAAAAAAATCAAGGTTTGAAAACCTATGTATAAAGCATTGATAAAACTGCTTAAATTTTGGGGTAAATATATCCAGTAATTTTTTTTAGCTTTAAAAACTATTCCAAGGGGGGGGGATAAACCTTCCCAAAACTTCTTGAATTAGAAGGTTTGGCACCCATTTAGTTTCATCTCATAAGTACTTTATAAATAATTAATTCTGCCCAATATTCTTCTGATGTGTAATACTGTTATTACTAGTTTTATTATTGATAACTTATTGATATGTTTACTTACTTTTTCCAAAATGCAAAATTAAAGAAGATATTTGTAGAGTTTGTAAGAGGGAGTTGTGCCATAACTTAAACCGGCACAGGTTAGATCAGTTACCTGGAAATAAGAGAGATGTCATTTCAAAAACTTCCTTTCCAGGTGGGGTATCCTAATATCTTCAAGAATTCATCACCATATCACCAGAAGGTGTAAAGAAGAGAAAGGCAAGGAAGTGAAAGTATCATACTGTTCAAATCAGAAATATAGGGAAAGGATGATTTCTCTCAGCATAAAAGCTAATGTCCTGCCCAGTCATATTATATTCAATTCAAGGCCAATGACACAGGAGGGTAGTATTTCATGTATCTTCCTCTACTATGTGGACAAAGAAAACTAAGACAAAAATCTAGTTTGAAAGGACATATCTATAGCATAGAAAAACTTGATACCAAAAGTGAATTAGAGCTCAGACAGGCACATCTTTCACTAGACGGGGTTTCTCAGATCCCCCATCCATGTTTAAGTGGCCTTAAACACTTCCAGAAATCAGGTATCCACATCATCCCTGTGCAGCCTATTTCAGTGTCTCACCACCCTCACAGTAAAGGATTTCTTCCTAGTATCTAATCTAAACCTACTCTCTCTGTTTGAAGTGATTCTCCCCTTGTTTTATCACTACATGCTCTAGTAAAGTCTTACATACGCTGCTCAGTCACTGGAAATCACTGAACTTCAGTCTCCAGGGAGGATATTAGATCTGTACACACTTTTGGATTTAGCAAACCTTTACTTGTGCTAATGAGTTGCTTATGCCACAAATAGACCTCATTTTTCTTTTGCAGGGAGATCCTACTCATTGTGGAGCAGTAGTGGTAGCACTAAGCAGTTGGGAACAATAGTGCAGGCAAGGCCTTTATTTACTATACATAAAAATTGTTTTCTGAGATATATATAAATTCAAACGAAAAATAATGGAAGTGATTAAGTCAATGAGGACCAAAAAATGAAATTTATATTAGTGGAAATGAGAGGGATAGCCTAAGATTAGAGAGAGAGGCAAGTCTGCACAGCCCCATCCTGATCAGATCACAGAGCTGCTTGATAGCAATACAACCCAGAAGTGCACCATTCAATTCTATCTACATTGCTACTCATGCAACTGGGGCACTAGGACATCCCAAATGTCATAGGTGTTTTCAGGATGTAGTAGAGTCTGAATGCAAATAAGGGCAGGCAGTGGATATCGGCAGTGCAGTAAAAACATCATCTGTATCTCCTTTGGAGTTAATTTCTTTTAGGCATGAGGGACTGCCACTTATGTATACCTCCTTTTATTTGTGGTGTTAATTAAACCTGAGGTGTGGCACTTAAACCTTTGTTTGGCCTTTGGAGAGCCAAGCCAACCTGATATGGATTGTTTTTTATCTTTTGGTCAAATTCATCTTCAAAAATCTATTTCCCACTCTTTGCATTAACATGACCATATAGACAGCAGTGAGGAAGCCATAGAGAAATGAACTAAGGTCCCTTCAAGATGCAGTTCAGAAACAGCACCAAATTTCCAAAGCTAGGTTCAAGATACCTGCCATGATAAACAGGAAAACAGAAGTTATGCAAAACTAGTGTGGACTGAAATCCAAAACTGGGCTTAACATGGACTTGAAAATTGTAAGCTGCAGACTGTGGAATGGAATTAGAAAAGTATAATAATTCTTTTCTGCATTATTCTGTATTTTGTAGTTCTTCTAAAAATGACTAAATGCAAAACCATGGCACATGCACATAAATTATATAATGAGGGTCAAACACCCTTATCTCTCATGCAAAGTAGAACTGTTGTAGGGTACTATTCTTCAAAAATGGCCCAAAGTTTGCCCTTGATATGAGAACAGCAGTGTACATGAATATGTGAACAACCATGGTTCAGTGGCAATCTAGGCATTCACACCTGGGTAATATGGAAGTAATGCCACCAAAAACTTCTAATAGTCAATTTATTTATATTTCAGTTAACACGGATTTGAGTTATTTGACAACGGAGATCAGGAAAACTTGCTTTTCCCTGGCAGTTTACAGCATTCTATTATTGAATCTGAGGAGAGAAAGATGACAGAAGTGTTTACAAAACTAAAACACCTAAGATTAATGAATAGCTACATTTATTCAGTAAAAAAGTTTGCATTATTAAATTTTTTTAAGATGGAAAAAACCAGTAAATGATACATTATATCTTAGCTAGTAAAACACATTGGGAATCCAGATGAGGCCCTGAGGTTTCATTTTGTAAAACCACAGCAATCACTTACTGCTTGTGTTTTGCGTCCTATTTCTGCTAGTCTATTTGTATGGACTGTGTATTTCGACACACATAATTCAATAATTAAGTGACAGAGAGGCTAAAATACTTTTCATCAGTAGTTGTTGATTATTTCCCAAAATTTTTCAATTTTATTACTTATTCAAACATCTGGTTTAGGCTTTACAATTCTAATGTTAAATATTCTATTAAAAATATTATATATGTTTATTTCTGCCCTATGTCATCTGGTTATTTTATCAAGTGATTTCTGCTCATAGCTCTAAAACTTACTGAATTGAGTTTGATTTGATTAATTTATAAATATATTATAAAAAAGCAAATATTGTTATTTTCCTTAGTACTGCTCTCTTCCTCTATTTGCCAAGCATTGCATGTAAATCAGGCCTTCTCTTGCTTTTTGGCAACAGCATGAAAAGGAAAACACTCAACTGAATTAACATGCATTAAGTAAGAATCATAAATAGTTCACTGGCTGGGGAGCAGTTGTGGTTTGGTCTGGGTCATGTGGCCATGTTACACAGGTGGCTAGAAAATGATTCTGATTATTTCTGCACACAATCATAAATCCGTGTTCACCTGCAGAGGTATACTTCTATATGCATATTTTTAAAGGTGGGTTGGAATATCTGTGTTGACTTCATATTTGCATTGGGACAGTAGAAAGCAGCAGCTCAGGCAAAAATGGGAAGAAATTTTAGGAGTGGAAAGAAGCAAAACAGCTCTTCCCTTTATGAGAAAAGCAATCATTGCAATTTTTTTCAAGCCTAAATATTAACAAAATCATTTTACGAAGAGCACACATGTAACTCAGGCTAACAGCAATCAAAAAAATCTGCTCAGTCATGCAAAACTAAAAAATACTATTTTCCCATGCTAATTTTCTCAATATGAAACTGCCTGAAGATAAATTTTTATTTCAGTCTGGAACAGGAGTAAAGAATTGCCTGTACTCCACACACAACTGCCTTCAGAGTAAATTAATCAAACAAAATCTTTCATGGTTAGTTCAGCAAAATATCCAGTTTCTCACTAAGGCCACTGCATTCTCAGTTCTCCACCATTTCAAGGAACCTTTTACAGAAAGGCTTTTACAGAGCTGATTCAAATATACAGTTGCTTCTTGCCTTTGGCTATTTGCCCTACTTTTTACTTTAGGCACTGTCTAGTGCGTTGGACCATTACTGTAGAAACTAGTCGTATTTTATGTCCCCCATAACTAGACCAATTGCAAGGCTGATGGGCCAAAATTAGAACTAGCAGCTGAATGAAACTGAAAATTTACTTCCCACTCTGAGAACCAGAGTTGTTAAGGGGAAATATTTCATTAACCTTTCCCAAGTGAGGAACAGTAGCAGAATTACTGTGAGCATATTAAACTGGATTTTGCTTAAAATTCTAACATACTTATTCCATAACCTTTTGGCAATTTCCCTAGGGGAAGATTTGAGTAAACTTACAGAGGTTCACTCTTCACCAATCTCCTACCACATTAGCTGTCTCTGCTGTGCAAACTCTCCTTTTTTAATAGACAAACATTTAAGAAAACTTCTTGGGATTTCACGTGGAGTCTGACTCAGTAAAGCAGATTTTGGCATTTCTTAAAGATTTGCCTTTCTTGTCCTTTGCCTCATCTGGGGAGTCAGCAGGGGAAGAGGATTTAATATTCAGATTATATTAGAGCATGTGATATTCAAAGACATTTTTTAATCTAGTTTATCCCAAAGTACCAAATCAGTTCCCTGAAAGATTTTGAGCAGAATCAGGATGTTGGTGTTATTGATAGTATTTCAACAGATGGGCCAGTGTTTGAAGAAGATTGAAATGCTGTTTTGAGAAAGAGAAGCAAAATACCTGTCGTTTTATTCACAGCTGTTCTTTTTTTTATCTCTCCCGAGGTTAGGTCATTGAGAAAGCAGTGGTGATTTTCTGACTTCTCCCCCTATTGGTTTTCAGGCCAAAATTCAGAATAAAGAATAGTAGATGATTTCAAATTACTGGTTTATTTGTCTGCTGAGTGTGCTTATGTGCAGGAATTTCACCTTGCAGAGCATGATTTTCCTTGGAAGGCTCCTCTACCTCATCTCTCCCAGTATTCCAGGCCAGGACTATAATCATGAAAGATTACAAGTTATATGATGATTTTGAATGACTCAGCATTTGGGGTTTATGACGCGTACATCTCTTATCAACAAAGAGCAGTGTCTGAGTCCATCTACATAATGCAAACCCAAAGCTCCTATTTGCTTCAGCTGCAAAAGCAAAGCCTCTGATCTTCTATAAAAATTAACTTTAAATTTAGTGTTAGCTGAAATTTGGGAGAAACTAAGACAAGTCAAAGAAAATAAAACCAGGAAATCAACACAGACCAATATTATAATCAGTGTAATATAGCTGAATTCAGCAGCAATTATCTTTGTGGATGCAACCACACAACTAGAAGTACAGAAGACAGAGGAGTAGGGTTTCCCTTTGGACAGTAGTAGTTGGTTGAAAAGTACTTTTTTTATGCTACCTAGAGATCTATACATGACCTGTGCACAGGGATAGGTTCTGCAAAATGTGATCCTCGTAAACAGTTTCCCACTCTCAATATAGTTCCATGTGTCTCTGTCACCGAGTCTCAATAACACTTAATGACAGAAAAGTACCCCAAATTTGATGATTTCTTTCCACTTATACTTCCAGGGAAAAGATAAATATAAAAGATATGTTGAATCAAGAAATATCTGATATGTAAGACTTCTTATAAACTGAGTCTTTTCCTTAGAGACCAGTAATTAGTGATTTTAACATCATTAACACAGGTCATGGGTTGGCACAAACTCTTCTAGATATGAGTTCTTTTCTGGCATGAACTATTTAACAGAAGGACTAAATTTATATACTGTAGCAGTATATAGATCAGGAGAAAGCAATAAAGAAATCATTGACACATAAATGGTGGGAACTTTGTAAATTTAGCTTAAATAGCTTCATTACACCTACAAAACATATACCAGTTAGCTAATGATCCATAGCATTAATTTTCAAATGTCAACTTAGATTTGAAGTTACCATTTCTATCTTTAGTGTCTTTATGAAAGTTGTGTAGAGGCATAGTATTCACAGTTTATATTCAAAAGAAAAGCCGCCTAAATGCTGAAAGCTTGTCCATCATTTTTCAGATGTACCCGATAGATTTCTTGCTGCAAGGTTCATTCCTAGCTAGGAACAAAAATAGAACAAACAAAGAGTGTGAATCATTTAATAACTGAATATTTTATCACTTTTCAGAAAGTTATTAATTTCTTATAAGCCTCACATTTTGTCAATTTCAAAAACAGTCCAGGGTTGTTTTAACAATATTTAGTGATTGTTCCATGCTAGTCAAAAATTCTCAGTGTCATTTAAAAACTTCTTAATTTCACATTAACTGTCTCCTCCTAAACAAAGTTCTTAGTAACATCAAAGGAAAAATAGCAAAGGAACAGGGAATGTGAAAAATTATTTGATGTGTGCTACAATTATCTATTTTAAAGTAATTTTGGTGTTTGGGGAAGCACTTAATTTAATTACAGGGAAACAATTTACTGACATATTGGAAATTCTACCGGTTTGTACAGTAAGGCCATTCCTTATTCATTGCAATGTTTTTTTTATTGTTGGAGCATTTAAAAGATAAATCAGATAATGCTGCACAGATTTTCAGGATATTTTGACAAATCAACATTTGAATTGATTTTTCTTTGTCTGGAAATTAGACATGCATCTAGCAAGCTGCAGTCCTGAAAAATGTCATGTCTACATGAATGACCTCCCTGGAAATAACTAAATGTGTTGAAATTAACACAGAAAGTGTTTTGTTAATCAAATTGTTTATTGTATTAGATTTTGCAATACATAAATATGATAAAATTGGAAACAAAATTGCCATAGACTAATTAATACTTTATTCATGCTGTTCACATCAGACCTCAATGAATTCTCCTAAAATATATTTGGAATTGAATTGAATTATCATCTGAGCAGTTTGCAGAAATATTCTTATCCTCCCTTTCTTCAGGAATGTTATTCCTTCTTTCTATATCTGAATTCTTTCTAAGCTATAACTGAAATATTGCACCTACATCTACATGGGCAGCTCAATTGCTAAAGTCAGTGCTGTTTAGTGAAGCAGGCCCCCAGAAGATCCCATGGAGGGTTTTGTTTTTAAATGGAGCATAATTTCCTAGGAATAGTTGTTATTTTTAGAATCTCTTTAAAATTAGATGCATACTAAATTTATATTTTTGAACATATTTTCAAACAGTAACGTAATGTTCAAAGCCTCAGGACATTCTGGAATATAAGTTATTGGATCTTATATATGTATATTTAATTTTGCTGAGGATTGAAATTATACATTGAAGTCAGATAAAAAAAATTGAGTGTTTTGTGTGAAACTATTTTCTGTAGAAATATTTGGGTTGAGAATTGAAAACATGACTTGTCAAGTTATATACAGTTAACCAGTGTTGAGCCACTGAGCTGGAAACAATGTTCTGTGGTGTTTATACTTGACGTTTTCTTCATGATTGCATCAATGAACAATAGTTTTAGTAATGTGGATTTTATAGCATGTGAAGACCTCCAGTCAGGGAGAGCATAAACCAAGTGCAAGGCACTGAATGCTCTGACAAGAAAAACTACATTAGGGAAGGGTGAAGTTCCATTTCATCATCTGTGCTACAGGGATTACCATCCTTCTTCAGCAATTATCCCTTCAAGAGAGTGACCATGTGGTGCTGAACTGTAACCTGACTTCTGTATTTAGAACTGAGTCTATTAAATGCCATGAAAAGCTCATATCCAAGGAGAAATGAACTGGAAATAACCTGAAGCAACAAAGAGCTTCTTAACAGTATTCTGCTGAGAAGGTCACCAATTTCAGCATTTGGAGGCTTTTTCTCTGTGATGATGATCAGGACAGCACAACTGCTTTACTGCTGTGGAGAAGAGAGACCCAAAAAAAAAAAAAATTACTTCCTCAATTTCTCTCCAGCTAAAAAAGTCTAAGAAAGCGAAAAACAGTTTTGCGTGGTTTGTTTTGGTTTTTCTTTCTGTTTCGTTTTTTTTTTAATTATTATAAAATGTCTTGAAACTATTTTTGCGGTAGAGAAAAAAGTGCTGCTTTATCTTGTTGGAATACTTTTTGGTTTATCCCATATCTCTTTTCCCATGTTAATTAGTATACAAGCAACACAACATGATAGGAAATAGTCACATTTGGAAAATACTTTGCACTTGAAGAATTGTTAATTATAGCACCTATAGCTTCATTACCCTTTTCTTAGGACTATTTTTCAGGAAATAAACTCAGACTACTAAAGACATAGATCTCTTGTTTAGAAGGGCAATAAAATGTGTGATTTTCAGTCATATTTTAACAAAACTGTAGTTGTCATAGTTTTTTTTAATGGCAATTCCAAAGTATTATGATTTTGTTTTAAGTTTTGTGATGGTGGTTACTGAAATCAAGATGTGTTCACTTAAGATAAAAAGCATGTGTTGTACACTGTGATTATATTAAGAAGGCAAATAAATGTGCTGCATATTTTTAAGAACTCTTATCTTAATCTTTTAATTGTTTATCAGATTTTAAGTATTTGAAGAAGGCATGGCTAGCGCTGGCTACAATGCCTGGGAGCATAGTTTAGATTGTAGTGGATAGTCCTGAGATAAGTTGCACTTACAGGATCTTAATAGAATTACTGGATCAAAACTGTAATTCAACCATAGTCCAAACATATGCTTATGCTTGTGCCTATTCATATATGTGACAAAAAAAAATAAAAAACTTCATTGGAATTAAAAATGTATTTTTTCCAAGTACTCAGAATTCACAGAAACTTTACATCCTCCATGAACATTCTTCTCCAATAAATAATTTTCTAGAAAACATTAAGAAGGTGAATATACATTCATAAAGAAAGCAAGCAAAATACTACATAAAAGTAATACATAAAAATCAGCAACAGGCTACTGCCTGTTCGTCTGCCCTGGATGACTTGCTGGAACTGTTCAGTAGCCACCACTAAGGTTCTGACACAATCACAGTGCACCAGAAATGAGTCATTCTAAAAATATACATTCAGCATTTTCATTCATGCTTTTAGCTGTCTAAAGCTACTTTATATTGCCCATACCTCTGTCTTAGATCCATAACTGCCTGACTCAAGACAAAGACTAACACTGATGGGTTCCAATGGGTAAATAAGTTTAGCCATGTCTAACAGAATATGTTATAGGAAAATCAAAAATCTCAGAGATCCTGGTATTTTTGGGAAAAAATAAAACCACCTATCAAAAACCCAACCAAACCAAACCAACAAATAAAAAATACCCCAAAATCTCCCAAACTTACAAATCCAAACTTAATCACAAAACCCCATGGATCTTTCATGATCAGCCTATTCATCACATGGTAATGAATGTATGTACTTAAAATAATCAGGCCAACAGTGAATAATGACATCAGCTTTTAGATGAGTCAAAAATCAGTGCAGTGCTGTCATGCCCTATTGTTCTTCTAGTACACCATGACTTTATCTCAACACACCATAAACTAAACAGACTGACACTTCCAGGACACATTCATGAAGGGGAGCACAGCAGCCTAAAATCACTTTTTTCCTCCGCTGCTGCTGCTATGTTTTCAGCATGTGACAACACAGTCATGTCTCACAGAGTGAGAAAAGGGATGGGGTTACTGGAGGTCTGATCAAATACTGATGAAAATTTTAATCACTCAAGAATATTCTTTCACAGAATATCAGACTGATTGATCACTCTATATTCCTCAGGCAGGTTGGCAAGGATGTATTTCAAATGTGTCCCATGCAGTCCATTCCCATAATTTACAGTATTCTAAGTATCAGTATAGAGTTTTGTCAGGCTGATACAGCTCTAGAGAAGACAAAGGATAGAGGATTGAAGGGAAAACAAAAAACAAACAAAAAACCCTGAAAAGACCTCAAAGCCAACCAAAACAAAAGATTCCCAAACAAATAATAAATTGAGTTACTCTGAAAGATGAGAATGAAACTTGATTTCCTACAGTCTGGATCCTTTTTCTGAACATCCTCTTTCCCATAATAACCCCTACTGTGTCCTAACTCAGAAAGAGACACAATAACAATGCTGTTACTGTGCTGTTACTAGTCAAGACTGGGTGAGCAGCTTTTGACAGAGCATGCCACAGAGGAGTTCTGCATTCCTTTCCCTCAACAGACTCTCATTTGTGTCTCTTCTCTTGCAGGCAGCAGACAATCTTGCTTGAAGTGTGTAGCAGTGTCATTACCTTTGAGACATCTATATTTATTTCATATGTTACGTTAGTCATTGCATTAGAGGCTGTTGGAGAGAGAGATACTAATGACTGCATAGCAAGACTGCACTAGAGCACATGGGGACACATTTAAAAACCAAACAAAAACGTAGACAGAGCAGATGAAATAACAGTTGTTCTGTAAAATACACATTTTCAAGTCCCCTTTAGGCAGAAAGTCACACTACAAATTCTTTTGCCCCAGATTATTTGTCTGAGTTTGGTTAGAATAGCTGCAAGAACACCCCTGGAGCAAGAAAGTGGAAAGTTATGAAGAAATTCCCTCATCCCTTACCTGGCTGACCCACTGGAGTGTCAAAATCTAGCCAGATCCCAGATGTCAGTAGAAATGGGGAAGCCAAAGGGATTTGGCAGAACAGCACAGAAGCTATATCAGGCAATTCCCATGGCTTTAGCTGATCTGCAGAATAATTTTATAAGGTTATAGACGTGACTCATGGTTGTTCTTTGGCACAGTAGGTGTAGGCACACTTCTGTTCACACATAAAACAAATTATTATGAAACCTGTGCCTCTCCATATATCATCTCGTACCCTCGGGAGCTAATTCAGATTTTGTTTCCTATACATTGAAAGAACAGTATTGTAGTATGTCTGAACTTCACAGTTAATGTCGTATTTGTTCTATATGCCATTTTTTTACAGTTAACAGTTTGTAATGAATTTTTGTCAGCAAAATACTATTTTAATTGATAGCTACCTAAAACAAGCTCTCTTTCCCCAATATGGACAACTTTTAGAAATCATAAATGAACAATGTGATGTAAATGAACAGCAGGCACTTACTGACCCATGAACACGGGAAGGAATTCAAGTAAGCATTGCAAGTGGATCCAGGTTATCTGATGGGAGGAAGTCCATGAATTTTAGATATCTCTGGATTCTGTTGGGTCTGAGAAGGTCAGATATGAAAGAGGAGGAGAATGCCAATAATGCATTTTTAAACAGGGTGTTTTTGTTGCATTCAGAGTAACAAATAGGCAAAAAAATCAAAAAAACCACACACACACACACAAAATAAATCAAACACACACACACCCAAAAAAAAAAAAAAAACAAACAAAAAAAAAAGAAAAAAAAAAAGAAAAAAAAGAAAAAAAAAGAAAAAAATGAAAAAAAGAAAAAAAAGAAAAAAAAAGAAAAAAAGAAAAAGAAAAAAAAGAAAAAAAAGAAAAAAAGAAAAAGAAAAAAAAAAAAAAAAGAAACCAAAAAAAAAAAAAAAAAAAAAAAAACAACGAAAAACAAACCACAACACAGAAAGGCAAAATGTCCCAAAACAAAAGCACACAAAAACAAAAGGGTCCACAATTTTTTCTTTACTCTCTTTCTAACAAAACTTAGCAAAATGAGATTTCCTGTACCTAAATTGCTAAGAGCAAATTAGGACTTCATCTTGGTTTCCAGTCTAGGCAAACTGAATACAGGTTGACTGCGTGCTCTGATTGACTGTTGTTTTTATATATGTGTGCATGCATATATATATATATATATATGTATATATATTGAGTAGGTGCAAAAGTTGAAAAAAAATCAAAAGCCATATGCTTATAGGAGGATAGGGCTCTGGAGCTATTTTCTTCTTTTACCTCAAGACAAGTGTCTCTCGGCATGTGAGTAGTTTTGACTATTTCTATGTTTGGTTAAACATATGTTTTAAACAGTGGTTGTAGTTTGTTGGTTTGAGATGAAACAATAGGGATCCATTTTTCCATTTTCTTTGTCTTTCCTGACTATAAAGTGAAAAACTAATGTCTTTATTTAACATCTTACTTATTCTGAAATTTCAAAAAAATATCATTAACAACAATCATTACTAATAGGCCATGTAGCATCTAGACAAGCAGAACTCAGACTTCTTATGCTCAGCATTTCATAAACAGAATGATAAATCACAGTTGACCCATTCCATTACAAAATAAAAGTTGAGGAAAAGAAATATCTAAAAGATGGAGGACAAGGAGATATAGATATAGACATAGATATAGATACACACATATATGTATGTATGCATATATACGTTAAATATACAAGTTATTTCCACTTATTAAATGCATTTACATATAATAATATTTAACTATGTAACTTATAAGTCATTGTTAAATCCAACAATGTTAAGCCTGAAGAATTGAAAAGATGCCTTTACTTCACAAAGGTGGTTTTGTTTTGAGAGGCTGGAGAACTGATGAGTCCACAGTCGGGACCAGACCAGTTTTACAGACAGGTGTGTGTGCTGGAATTGTGCCTTGTTAAGCCAGTGGCCTTTGTTAAGCACACAGCAGAAAAGGCTAGTTGTTGAAAATATCCACATTAGCACATTAGTCTGTGATATATAAAGGAATAAGGTCATAAATTCTTCCATATCCCACGTTAACATGCTTGCACATATAGTATGACTAATAGAATTGTGTAAAGGAAGTACTAAAAATCCAATTTAATAAATTAGAAATAGTTAATTTCTTCTAAGCCTTGCTTTTTGTAGACACTTTAATAAATAAACAATATATTCTTAAAGCTTCCTTTACTCAAAAGAAAGAAAGAGATATGAGCTTTATTCCTGTTAAGAGTAACTTCTGATGCTAAAAACACCTATAAATATAAGGATTAAGTTAGGACAAGAAACTTGAAGGATCTCAACGTCTAATCTGTTCCTTGGAATTTGAATTCATTAAATGGATCCAGATATTTTGAATACTTGCATTTTCTTTGAATAATTATTTAATTTTGATATTCAAAGCATAAGATAGAATGAAATAATGAGAAAACTGTTCAGAAATTCTTAGTATATCTGCATTTTCAGAAGACACATATAAAAATAGAAAAGTTAAGAAAAATCATAAAGAGAAAAGGAAAGAACCCCATGACAAAATACCATTTTGTCCTGTATTTTTGTACAGAGTATAAGACAACTACATAGACCTACACAGTATGAGAAGATCAAGCAGAGTTGTATAGAGGGTATGTTGTGGGAACACCCACTGTATGTTATTCGTCATCCAAAAGTCCATAGGGGGATCCAGTCCCTCAAGTAACATCTAAAAACTTCAAATGTCTGAATTTCATTATCCTTAGGTAAGCATCATTTCCTCAGCCATGTCATCCATAGGATATATCCAGGGAGACAGACATGCAAAACTCCAGATACCTGGGAGCCTTTGAAATGGGAAACGAAGATGTTTATGGAATGTAAAATTCAGCATCATGCAAAGGTTCAAACAGTAATTTTTGCTGCCTAATCTTCATGTGAGCAATGCCTTGATGCTCATGTCCTCTGGTCTTGGCAATTGAGCACAAAGATGTGGACCATAACTGTCTGGGTTTGGGAAGACAGGTATCTGCCAGGTAATAAAAAAAAAAAAACAACTGCAGTTTCTTTTGGAATGGAGAGTGTAAACCCCCCCCCCCCCTTTTTTTTCTTTTTCAATTATAAATTACAATCAGAGGCTCTTAGGCAAAGATTTGGGAAATAGCAGTTCTTTATTAGTATGTATTATAAAGCAAACAAACACAAAAAAACCCACCGAACAACTACAGCATTAATAACAAACGAAAATAGTACTAAGAACTTTGTGGGCTTTGTTTCACAAAACCCAGGGCAGTTTGGTTTCGGTGTCTTTGCAGGATCTTCAGAGCACTAAGCTGAAACAGTGGAAAAGTCCCGAGCTGGTAGCTGGGATGGTAGGGTGTCCCGGCAGGCAGGGGCAGGATGTCCCGGCAGCGCAGGGGGTGCAGGGTCACACTGTAGCAAGAGGAGCAGCGCCAAAGAAGCCGAAGGCGAGATAGGGCCGGCCCAGCTCCCGCAGGTGGCAGAGAAAACTTAGGATTCAGGCCGAACCAGTGATAGTAGATTTCCTAGGACTGGATCCTTTTGGTTACAGTGAAACTTTTCCAGCTAGCAACAGCCGTTCTCTCTCTCCCCGAACGCCGGAAAAAGAAGAGCAGAAGAGCTCGCAGCTGCCTCAAACTCTGTCTTTTACCTGCATTATCTCCCCCTTCTAACTTTGTCCACCTCTTTGTTTCAGTTAAGTACTCTCAAGTATCCAACACTTGGTCTCCTTGGTAACTTATGGGGAAAAAATTCTTTAAAGAAAGAAGGAACAAACCTAACCCCCAACAATAACGTAAAACCAGAATAGGGAAAATAATGGGAGGTTGTGCATTTTTACTGTTCATTACCAGCATATCACCTAGAAAGTGATGTAACGCCTCTGGATTAATGTTCAAGTCAGTGTCATCTCAACATAGAAATTATTTGTTTAACCTCTGAAAGCACTCTGGGAGCACATTACATAGGAAGAAAAAAAATGGAATACAAATATACCCTATTTCAGGTTAATATCCTAGTCACAGAGACAAAATAAAACTTGTAGATGTTATATGGGAATATAGTTTGGAAAGCTCCTGTCATTAATATTTATAATGAATATTGTCTCAACCAACCTCAACAATCCTGTTAACAACTGACAATATATTTAAGATAAGATACCTCTTTGCTTGTAGTTGTGGGGGTTATACATTTTTAAGTGTGGCTAAATAACTGCTCTCATTTAATATAAGATTTCTTGCTATGTTGCACCATGTATCTATTGAATAAAGATTTTAAAGCACTAGATGTTCAGGCTGACATCACTTATGCTTACTCACCAAGTCTTTATATAGGCAGTTCAGCCTCAGTAATATGTATAACTCAAGGCAGTTCCTCCAGGTTGTACTCTTCCAGCTTCCTTGATGTAGTGGATTATTTTTGTTTAGAAGCTGATTTAGTAATATCTCTTTTTTCTCCCAATGCTAGGAGATAATCACTTAGCAAAGGATTAAAGAAAGTTTGAGAGGGAAGAGTTGTTGCCTTCTTTCTTTTTTTTATCTTTTCTCTTTTTTTTTCTTTTTTTTTTCTTTTTTTTTTTTTTAATATAAGTGTTGCTTTATAATTGGCAACTTTTTCCTTACCAATTACTTGTAGTGACTTTTTGTGTAATTGCCACCTGCCTTGTCCTTTCACTTAGCAATTCACTTTGGGTTGTTGTAGTCCAGCTGTGAACCTGCAGCAATTTCAAAGTGACAGAATGATGGAAGCTCACACTTCAGCAAAATCCTTTTATGATTCCTAACAAGTGGGGGTTCTTTCCTCAGTGAACATTATTTTAACTTTCTAGTTCGAAAAGTAATATATAAGGTTGAGTTGACTGACAAAAGAAAGGGGATTTCTCCTTCTATACTGGAAAAGATTCTTAGAACTCAGAAAAAAAAACTGAAAGAAAATTATAAATGTCTTTTAAACGGAAAAAAAACTTTAAGTAAAATTTTACTGCTGTTGCTGAAAAGCCAAACAACAAAAATTATTATCAGCTGGGTTTTCAAAGATGCATTTATTCACTCTGCTGATGGTAATAGAAATACATCTGAGCATCACTCCCTGAAGTTTCCTATATTATCTCTAGCTTAACCAACAGATCCTAGACATTACATATGCTGAAATAAAGATTCAGCCAATGTTTTAAAGCATGCAGGAAGGCAGTATTTACTTTTGCTTTTCAATTAATTTAGTTTTTCATGGAACATAAACATTTTTTGCTGCTGCACAAAAAACTTTTCAAAAGAGGAACTGTCATTACAATAATTCTCCACCTGGAAACTGCATGTTATAATTAAATACTCACCTTTCTGTGAGGTAGAGGAATGTGACAAAGACAAGTCACAAAGAATGGGGAATAGAGGTGACCTTAAAGGTGCTCAGAAAAATTTCTGAAGAACAAAAGCAAACGGAATCTGCAACATGGCAGAGTCAGTTTGTTCTGCTCAAAGTGTCTCAATAAACCCTAGACTTAAGGATATATATAGTTGGGGAAAGAGCCAAAGCTGGCCTGTCCTTTCTTATTAGTGCAGCTAACAAGCAATTTGCAAGTTCCCATATGAAGCTACTTTGAGAATGAGAAGTTCCTTTAACACAACAATCTATTGGTGAAAAACAAATGTACCTGGAATAACAAGGGATTTGTCCCATGAGAATCACTGAAGAAAATATGTAAACAATCCGAGAATAGATAGATCTGATGGACAAGTAGAATTCCTTTTCCTAACCAATAGAATAATTAGCAAGGAAGCTATTAACCAATTAAAGTTGCACATGAGGTTTGTAAAAACTGAACAAAAGACAGTGTGCTGCCATAACAAAGAAGCCTCCTGAAGTTCTACTGCATCCCTCTGTGCGTCGTGGCTGCCTCAAGAGCAACATACAATGACTTAGGTGATTAACAATGCTATATTAGCAGAAACATTTCTGAGGTTCTGACAAAATGCATCAATAGAAACAAATTACATGCAAGTCAAGCCTTGAGAAAGGGGAGGTAAACAGAAAAAAGTAAAAGTTGCAGTTTGTACTTTGAGCCACTCAATCCACTTTGTGTGTGTGTGTGTGTGTGTGTGTGTGTGTGTGTGTGCGCGCATGTTGTGTACCTCAACAGGCCCTCACGTGTCCATCTGCTGAGCCATGGTGTGAATCCCAGGTGTCATGGCCCACCAAAGAACACGGAGCCCATGGATGCCAATCCAACAACTCACACCATTGTGTCAGTGTTTTTTACTGGACCAGCAAGAACATGAACACCATGGAGGTGGACCTGCCTCAA
This sequence comes from Chamaea fasciata, assembly GCF_029207755.1. Lineage (NCBI taxonomy): Eukaryota > Metazoa > Chordata > Aves > Passeriformes > Sylviidae > Chamaea > Chamaea fasciata. The sequence continues at coordinate 54,370,653 of NW_027094086.1, read as the reverse complement.
GAAGACTCATGGGTGGCAGTGGGTCCATTTGTCACAGGGATGACCAAGCAGTATCCCAGTTCATCCAGGCTCCATTGCATGACACCACACCAACAGCACTGCTGGAACACCTGCCTGGCTCCCTACCAGTGCCCGGCTTCCATATCTTCACAACACTAAACAACAATGACAGTCAATTGAAGCATACAGTCAACTTGTACTCAATTTGCCTAGACTGAAAACCAAGATGAAATTTTGACTATTAACAATTTGGGTACACAAAATATTTTTTGTAAATTCTGATATAAAGACTACAGAGGTACTGCACTCTCTGAGAAATCAGAATTTGTTTCATAGTCCTATGAGAGGTCTTAAGGGAAGTACAGAAGTAATGCAAAAAATACAGCAAGAACAAAAATACCCAAATAAGAAAGATTAAATGAAGAAGCTACAGGAAAAGTTGTAATTGAATAAATATACTGTGTTCTGCAGTGATAACTTTGCACTGTGTGTGCTCTCTGAGATTGAGAGTAACAGTTAAGAACAAAAGAGGCAGGATATAAATGAGAGAACGGGTAACACAGCACATCCAGACCAAGCAATTCCTCTGTAGTTTTCATGACAAAACTACTGCATACCTCTGGAGGAATGTGTTAGAGACATTGCAGTGAACTGTCCGGCAGTCCTTACTGACTTCCTACCACAACTGACATTATTTTCCTTGGCAGAGAAAGGGATGGCTACAGAATCATTTTCCCTCAAGCTCTGTTATAGAGTCTAAGTGGCACAGAAGACCCCAACAGACCTTCCCATTGATAGATTTTGCCAAAGTATGTGGTTGTTGGTTTGCTTTGCTTTCCATGAAGTCTGCTCCCTTTTCCTTTTTTCTCCTTTGGTTATGTCAGAATATGATTCTACCATAATCTGCGTTGAATATATCATTCCCTGTTTAACTTGAAATGGGTGCACCTCTTTATAGTACAAAATAACAAAGAGGAACATTGTGAACTTCAATGGTTAGGTAAAAGAAACTGATAGGAATTGTTACAAGACCCTAATAAATGTTTACCTTTCATTACCCAGGTTGAACTACCAAATTATTCCCTGTCTTTGATAGACTTTGACCAGTGTGAGAGAGACCAGAATTCACTCCACAGTCCATAGAGACACTAGAAGTTTTCTTGATAAATAGCCCTGGCACTTTTTCATTTATTTTAATTATCAGAAATTAGTATTATGTTTAATGTTCCATAAATACATTTTAATAAATGTCATATGGCATAGTTCTTTTGCATAAGAAAATAATTTAGAAAATAATTTTAACATACAGCTACTTGCTTTTGGCTGGTATCTCTCTCTCTCTTTCTCTCTCTCTCTTGCGTATGCATGCATACACATAGGCACACTTTCACACTCTACTATATTCTAATTTAACTAGTTTATGGCTTTCTCATTCTGGTGACAGTACCAACCATTTATGGTTTTAATGCAGTGCAGAGACATAAATAAAATTTGCTACCAGTGTTGGAAGTAATTTTAGAAATTACAATGCTTTTTTACACTGTAAAGCATAAAGAACACTACCATAAACAGCAACATTTTTATAATTCATCCTAATTAAAAAACCCCAGTCTGCCTTTAAATTTAATTAGAATGAACCTTCTATAGGAGACACATTGGAAGCCAAGTAATTTGCATGTTTGCAGATGATACATTGTGTTGAAGACAGGCTTAGTGCCAAAAAAATTATCTAAGAAGTCTTTGTATGTTAGAGACCCTTTAGGTAAAAGTGCAAGCTACTGATTGATGGATCCTGAATTCTTGGAGCTCCATACTTTAGATTTAAAGTCACGCAGATGCATTTCCCCTCTGATTTACTTCTAAGCAGATGGTTTCAACGTCATAACATTTTATACAAATACACTCAAATGGCTACCGCATTGTCATTTTTCAAATATACATCTGAACATCATGTCTATTAGAATTCCCTAATTCTCTTAAAATTATTTATATTTAAGTGCTAAAACACTTGAGGGTAGTACAAATGAAAGTGGTTGATACCATGATACGAATACACAGAAAGACAAAATGGTACATTTCTTATTTTCTCTGTAATTCCGTTTCTTTTCTCCTCACACAACATGAAGCACTATAACTATAACCTGTGTACCTGAACACTAAATGCTTTTTTGGCACAGCACCTCAGCTCTATAAGAAGGTGACCAAGATCTGTTAACCTGCCTCATAGAGGAGTGCCCACTAACAGAGGAGTTTAACAAATGCACATGCAAAAAAGCACAGGCAAGGTTATTGCTAGCTCATGCAGCACCTCTGCCTTCTTTCCAACTCTGTGTCCTGGATCTGAAAGTAATAACTCTTTGGAAATATTGATTTTTTTATTTTTTTTTTTTACAGAAATCCTGAAACTGGTTCATTTGGAAAGCAGTAAAGGATTCAAGCCATATATTTAATGGTAGATGAATCACCAACGTTGTGGTGAACAATTGGAGGAATATTAGCATAGTATTCATAGTTTTGCCCATAGGAGATCAAGAATTTTACCTACCCATAATCCTCTGTGGCTGGCCTGGGATATTCCTGCAAACCATTAACATTTCTAGGGATTTATTGCAAGGTTTTACATGAATCACTTTGCCACCTAAGAAAAAGCTGCTTGTCAAATGTCTAGTGTAGGGCTACAGTGCCCCAATGATTTTCAAAATTAATTTTATTTTGAGTCTTTGAAGATGGAACAGTTGATTGCCCTATACTCATCTGCAGATTGACTGTATCCCTTGAGAATCTACATGCACTTCTCGATTTTTCATACAAAGAACTTGTCTTGGTTTAGGAAGACAGGTATCTGCTAGGTAAAATTACAATCAGAGGCTCTTTGGCAAAGATTTGGGAAATAGGAATAGCAGTTCTTTACTAGTATGTAATACAAAGCAAACAAACACAAAAAAACTCCCCCCCCACCAAACAACTACAGCATTAATGACAAACGACAACAGTACCAAGAACCTTGAGGGCTTTGTTTCACAAAACCCAGGGCAGTTTGGTTTCGGTGTCCCTGCAGGATCTTCAGAGCACCAAGCTGGAACAGTGGAAAAGTCCCGGGCTGGTAGCTGGGATGGCAGGGTGTCCCGGCAGGCAGGGGCAGGATGTCCCGGCAGCGCAGGGGGTGCAGGGTCACGCTGCAGCAAGAGGAGCAGCGCCGAAGGAGCCGAAGGCGAGGCAGAAAAGCGGCCCAGCTTCTGCTCGGCGTGCTTTGCGGCGGCTGAGATCCTCGAGGAGCGGCCGACACGCGTCTCCCGAACGCCGGAAGCAGAAAAGCACGCAGCTGCCTCAAGCTGTGTCTTTTACCTGCGTTATCTCCCCCTTCCACCTTTTGTCCATCTCTTTGTTTCAGCCAAGCACTCTCAAGTATCCAACACCCGGTCCCCTTGGCAACCCGTGGGGAAAAAATTCCCCAGAGAAAGAAGGAACAAACCCAACCCCCAACAGAACTGTAACATTGATTCTAGTGCTTGTCTCTGTGACTTTAATTTTGAAAGCACTGTTCATGTTGCAGGAGTTACAGAACTTCCATCTTCTACAGAGGACAACTATCAGTACCAAGTTCTTTGGAGTATTAAGTAATTTTATTTGACGATTTCTGGCAAAGATAAATTAGGGCCTTATGATATATATGCATGTAAAGTTAGTGATAATAATCTATTGTTTTAAATGGTCTTCAGAAGTGCCTCACCCTGTTGCCATGAAGAGAAAAAATGTGCATTTTTAGCTGCATGTTCCTGCCTGTGTCAGAACTTTTGTTATTTTGAGTGTGTTGGGATGCATGTTAATGAGTCCTGATTAGTTTCAGTAGACCATTTACCTTTTATTTCAGCATGTTTCCAGACACTTCTCATAATCACTTCTTCTTTATTAATCTGGAGGGAGACTTGACTATTAAGCAAACTTTAGGAAGAGAGCAATGTCTTAGAGGTATTAACCTTTATGTGTTATTGCTAATGTTGTCAATCCACCACTATTTCCCCCTGCAGCCTATGTCTGTCTCTTAGAATTTCTGTCACCTGGACATAGAGTAGGACTGATTTTATGCGGCTGTGCTATTAGCCACAGATTTTGTGACAATGATGAATCTTTATTATTTTAGACATATCTAACCTTTTAAGAAGCACTTTAATAGCATATTTTGAATGCACCAGTCAGTTTTCAATAGACCTTAGAATATTTCAGAAGTCTTCAACAAATGCTGCTTCAGATCATATTACTTTCTGGCATCAGCTGATGTTAGCAATGATAACAGTATAGTGCTCTAATTTATTTTGTCAAAATGCTTCTTGAAATATTAAACATTACTTCAGGCTCAGAACAAATAAAGGGCTTATGACAATTACAATAAAAGGCTTCAAGATCCTCCACCCAAAACTTTTCATATTTTCATGAAATGCTATAAATTTCAAATGTAGTGGCATCCAATCCTTCATCGATGAATGTCCCATAACAGAGTTACAGCAAAGCCAGTTAACTTCTGGTCTGCTCTCCTCCTAACTCCAAGAGTACTGTGTTACATTCTAACAGAGACTGGGACAGATGGAGGGTGGCTCATTATAATACCTTTCTCCATGATCTATTTTGCTGCCCAGGGCATTCTATAAATCACATTTCATAATTCAAATCTGAGTGGAATTTTGCAGCTGAGTTCATAAAACTGGACTTGTGCTTCAAGGTGCCTATATCTCCTTTGGAAAACTTGGCTGTAAACACAAAGCAGTTGACCTTGAGAGTATCACACCCTGTCATGTCACATTACACCTCCAAAAGGGAGGACTTGCACAGTAGGACAATGTGAAAAATGCTGGATGCCTTTGAGTGTCCCAGCAGGTAGCTGCAGAAGGTATGAGTATCCATAATGGCTGGTAGGTAGATTGCAGAGTGGTCACTAAAGCCCATAAACTTCATTGTGTCTGGGGACAATGAATTAAGACGATGGATTGCATTTTTAGCTCCAGCCTTTTAAAAGGATATCTTGCACAATAGCCTGTAGCAGGCCAGTCATTCACCTCCCTGTAGTCCTATTGTGCAAATTCTGTCTAAAAGATAATGCACAAAAGTTTGACCTGTCCTGGTAACCACAGAAATTTCTGAAAATTTCCAAACAACTAAGCAGTATATATAAAACAAATAGGTGTCCAATAGTTTCAGCAAAGACTATTATCATGTCATCTTACAGCTTACCTAAACAACCCTTTTCCTGCATCCCTTCTTTCATGCATAATACAAGCAGTATTTCTAGCCCATGGAAGCTGTAATTTCCTGGCACACATAATAACAGTACACAGTGAAAATGAGTCAGGCCTGATGGCTTTTCTGTAAATTAGTCAGTTATAATACACTCTCACAGCTCTATTAGAGCACCAGACCTGGAGGCAGGATTCTTGACCCTGGTTTTATCATTTATGAACAGTTTAACTTCAGTTGACTTCAGCTGATGCCAATAAGGAAGTAATAGAGTGTTAAAATGTTTTTATTTATTAATATAATATATATTTTTAAAATGTCACAATGTTTATGCTTAGTTTGAGATCTTAAAAAATTATGTTAGAATATTCTCTTCAAAATATTTCAGGGTACAGTGCTAAGAACTGCTTCTAATGTTGATACGAGTTCTGAATAAATACAGTTTTGAAGATCTCTACATTTGTATAAATGTCTAGTGTATAAAATGATTTACAGAGTAGAAAGGCTTATTTCAGTACCACTTTAGTTATCGCCTAAATCTAGTGATATCCCCCATGCTAGCCTTATTGTTGTTCTCACAATAGTCGGCTCTGGAGTATGGCCTGCTGTGGGGCATTCAAAACGTTATGTAGCCTTATTTTTGTACAACTTATCTCCATTATAGCCTCGGAGACAAACTGCGCACTGTGGTTTGGCTGCACACATTTACTTCTTGTACATAATATTATGTTCCAGGATGAGCTTCCAAATACAAACCTGAAATCTTTGGGGCTTGTAAGCCACTGCTGCATGGACTAAGATCTCAGCCATCAAATTCTGATGGGTCTAACTACTGGGATGTAACAACCCTGACTATGGCCATCATTTTAATTCTCCTGTCACTTAAATACAGAGAAAAGGTGGGATTTCATCTAATGTCATTCCTGTATTCCTTCTTGTATTTCAGTATAGATGCAACGTCACTGTTAAAAATTTAGTCATTCCCTTAATGCTAATGGAAAAGTTGAGTTCAACTGTCAGACAGAGATTTATTTTATACTCATTCTACAGCCGGTGCAAAATTGCATTACATTAAGGCAATTTACAGCTTGTGAAGAACAGCTCCCTCTCCCCATGTGAGGACTGGGACACTTCTCTGGAATTTCTTTTAGATACAAATACTCAACTGGGATTATGAAACAAAAGGCCTGGAGTTATTTACATAAATTAAATTAAAATAAGCTTAAAGCCTATTAATACTTATACCTGTTATAATAACTCAGGGAAAAAAAACAAACCCAAATGTTCCTGGAAGTAGATGTTTTTTCTGTGATATTTAAATGAATGGGTGGTACATTTTGGCCATGGCAACATCAAAGTGTGCTATTCACGTTCTGGGATTAATGTTCTTCTATTGCTGAAGTTAATCATCATGCAATCATATGAAGAAAGTTAAGTCAGCTTTTTACAAGGGAAGAAGAAAAATCCCTGGTGGTGCTATTCATGTCTGAAGTAAAAGAAAATCTCCCTGAGAAGGAGAAGAAATCTTTTTAGTTTTATGTCTCATGGGAAGGTCTGTGCACATAACCCAAGGCAATTTCATTGCACCTTTGGCAGACGATGGAGAATTAAAAATGCTCTAGGTCACACTGATTAGATTTCTTCAGTATGAATTTCCAGTGCAGTAATACTAATAGAAGAGAAAATCTACAATTAATAATGAGAAAGGGAGTTTCTAGCAGCTTTTGTTTCCCATGACATTTGAATTACTCATTAGAAATTACTATTGAGTAGCCCAGAAAAAAAAAATGTCCCCCCAAATCCTAAAATCTTCAATATCAGCAGCGGAGGCATCTTCTACCTCAGGATGGCCTTGGCAGAACTCTTCCCAGACATCCAAAACTACTCTCTCACCGCACCTGTCCTGAGATCAGTTGTCTTGGGACTCACTCAGCTCTGTTCCCAGCCTCCTGCCTTCAGATGTCACGTAGGCATCCCTCTCTTCTGCATAAACTTGCTCATGCTTCAGTGGGGAGGATCAGTGACCAAATGATGATGATTGAGATCTTCCTACACCATAATTCCAAGCATAAATACCAAATTACAGACACTGTTTTTCCTTCATTTTTTATTCTGTATGTTGTATGTTGTATGCTTGTAAACATCACTGCTGAGTTCAGTGCTCAATAGAAACAGAATAAATACCAAAATTATTTATAATGTAAAGACTTCTGTGACACTTCTCTTGGAGAAGAAGCAGTCGACTTTTAATTGCTTTGGACTTTAAATACCAAATTGGTGATAAAAATGGACCCAAGATTGGAACAAAGGTTATGGATGCCCTTGAGATAAAACATTAATTAGGCAACATGAAACAAACACTAAAAGAAACATGAAATAATAGGAGTCACACTAATTACAATGATACAGATGCATCAGTCCCCAGATGTGTGCCAGACGTGTTGATGTTGTGTGCAAAAGCACTGGCTTCACAGGTTGCCTTTTTGATTCAGTACAGGTCCATTTATACAGTGCTGCTTATTATTTATTTTCAGAAGTAATAGGACCAATAATATTAGTTAAAAAGTCAGGGGGGCTGGGGGGAAAGTAAGAATTGGGCAATCAATTCTAGTACATCAAGATAAAGACTGGTGAGTTAAAAAGATGGAAGAGTTTCAGAAATATTTAAAGACATAAGATCTATGTGGCAAAAATTTTTCATGCAATCCACAACACAAGAGGAAGCCAAAGACAGCAGAGGGGTAAGAGAAAAAAAGCATAATGTTAGGTAGAGTGATCAAATAGCAGGTGAGTAAAAAGCAGGACTCTGAAGGAATTTAGCTAAGTGTAGAGCTTGGTCTTGCACAGCTAGAGACAACTGGACTTAAATCAGACTTTTGCTTTTCTTACATTGCTGACATATTTTCTCATTTCAATGAAAATATGTTTCAGGCTTATGATTATTTAATGTATGTCAGATTTGCATACTCAAGTAAAATGGGTTTTATTACCCATTTGCATATTGAAGGTATTCTGGAAAGTCTCCTAAAGAATTGGTATAGCTGACTGAAAGGCAGAATATTCATCCTGTGAAGAATGTCAGCCTTAAAGCAGAAAAATATTGGATTTTCCAAATCAAAAAGAAAATAGAATGTTCAATACTGCAAGTTTGCTGGAGGTACTCTGCCACCACAGCTTATAAGGTATCTTAGCTAGAGGAAAATTCTCTTCTGTACTGTGTCTCCTTTGAATAAGCACAGTTTTGTTCACTGTCTTTCCTACTTCCTTGTAGCTAAGGTTTTGGTGATTTACTGCTCCAGTGCCATCTATTAGCCTGTGTATTTTGAAATCAAAAGGATCTCACTATGTCTTCAAATTTCTCTACTTGAAGAACTTGAGTTCCAAAGTTATTTCAAAAAGTAGGGCTTGGAGTCACTTAGGCCAATTAGAAAATATTGCCTTAATCAAATTTGCACACTGATTAACCAGCTTCCTTTCCACAGAGAAGAGTGTGACATTCTGTTCCAACAAAAGCAGCAGAGCTATTTCTTAGAGATGGAATTCGTCTTTCAAAACTTCATCAGAATTTGAGCCAAGAGTGGCATTTTGTACACGCAGCAAAATGGTCTTTCTTTTAAGACATTCTGTAATGCAGGAAGAGATTGTGGGTTTGGGTTTGTGGTTTTTTAACCTGCAGAAAGATTTATAGTAACCATTTTTTGGTTTGAGAAAGAAAAACCATACCCACGCAAGGTGTATAGAAATTTTCCATTTTCATAACATTCAGAAACCTGATATTTAAGCTACAGAAACTTTGAACTCGGGTCTTCAGACCAGCTCTGTTTTTGCTGTTCCTCAATGCACACTGTAGATGAAGTGCATAGCACTTATTTTAAACAACTCATCTCAGACTTCCTAAAGATGAAATGCACAAAACTAGTTTAAATGGAGCTGTCTTAAACTTCCAACTTACTGCTCTTTTGCCTCACACAGAACACTACTTAATGTCTAGGTTTTAAATTTCCATCTAATTTTTCTGAATTACTGTTGGGAGAAGTCTGGATGCAAATAAGAGCATAAAGAACAATAAGTGACCAGCAAACATCTCAGAAGCTGGCTGGATGATGAAAAAACTTAACAAGGAAAACTTGTTTTCTGTTGAATTTCTCTAAACTCATCCTGAGATAAGGAAATGTAAAAACAACCAGTTAGAGAAAAACATGATAACATTACCATAATTTGGAAGTCAAGTTTCTCAGTAGAAAGGGAAAGCAAATTGGATGTAATCAGAAGAGTCTAGACATAAGAGAATGTTACAACCTCATCAGCCCCTGCCAGCTGATGTGCCAGTTTTGCCATGCACACTTACAGTTGGCTATCAAATCCTGCATCTGTAACAGGCATCTGCACAAGAACTTTAAATATTTTTTTCAGCCATTAGAATATTGAGAAACTGAGATTTCCATGAGCAATTGAGTGTTTGACCAGTTTCCACAACTATTTCTATTACACTTCCTTCTTATCACCTGCATTAAACATCTATTTAGACTCTTTTAGCCTGATGCTTTTTTCTCCTTCCTGCAGGAAGAAAACAACTTAGATTTATAACATAATGTTTCATTACGTGACTTTAAAGAAAAATAAATTACAGAAGTGTCATATCATGTAACAGCATAATAAACCACTGGTAAATTATGAAGTGCTGGGTAGTAGATTTTGTCATTCTTTATTAAGTATTAGCTGTCTATTGTAATGCCTAGCAGGGATTTTTTATTTTGTTCTTTGTTTTATAATGGTGCTTCATTTACCAAGAACTTCTCTGTGACTGAGATTTTAGGGTCTGCCAGCCACACAGATGCTGCTCTTCTGCATCTGCATGTTGTCACAACATCACTACATAACCCTGTGCCTCTGAAAGCCATAAATAAGTGATTAGGAAGGTGAGGATCAGGATCTACGCCCTTTTGAACCCTCATTGCAGCATTTAATGGGGGCTCCTGATATATTGCTTTTTCCTCTGTACTTCCAATGATTTTAAAGCTCTCTTTAGATTATGTCACACATTCACTCTCCTCCCCACCCACAATTCTCCCTTCCCTCCTTCCTCACTGCTTGGCTCCTGATCTAACATAACATAATTCAGTGTGAAATAGCATGGTGTCGGAAAACCAAAAGGGAGCATTTTCTCCACATCAGATATTTGTTATCAATTCGAGCAAAGAAACCAATTCCAAATGTATGTAGACACTGGATTGCTGTCAAAGAATCCTCATTTATTTTGCCAAAGCTATTTTATTTTCACATGTGTTGAATAATAAGAATGTGAATTGGCCCTTGGCGGTGAGGGGTTTTTTATTTCACATGGAAGCATCAATGCTGTTTTAATCCTGCTTAATTAGGACTAATTTAGCATGCAGAGAATAGAAAATATTGTGAACATCTATTTACCAGTTAGTATATTTCTTGACCAGTCACTGAACAGATAAGGTGTCATTATGAAATGAAAAAAGCTGTATGCATACAAATGACATTGTATTAAGAATCATCTAGTAGTATTGTATCAAATAAAGATGTACAGAAATTCAGACTTTAAAAATCTAATTTCAGGTTATGTGTAACTCATGAGGATTTTGTTTTCCTTTTTCTAAAATTAATTGTCTCAGGACCATAAAACATTTTTAAACAGCTAAAATTCTAATTCTGATAAGTCTATTAAAAATGTCATGCTTTTGTGATGTTAAAGAGGACATTATTTGATGTCTTAATAATAAAATTTATTTATCATATTTATTCATTAATTATTTTCTGACAAATTAGTCTTCCATTCACGAAATACTTGTTAAATTTACTGATTGGCACCATATAGTCCATCATGATTGAAAATTATGAGAAAGCTTGGACACCTACAACAAATGCTTCTGATGTAGAAAAGTGATAAATAGAAAAATAATAAGGTGAAGCAGGAAGACAATAATTTATTTTTATTATTATTACAATCAAGTAAATTGCTCTTTAGTTTCAATCCACTTTTCATCAGACTTAATCACACAAAGTTTTTCCAGATGACTAAAACCCTTATTCCCTACAGAACATGAAGGAAATTGTCACAAAAGGTGTCTAACAAGGCATTACCAAACTGATTATAGGAAATTCTGAACTTCTTCAACACTTTTTTTTGACTTCTCAAAAACTTTGTCTCTCTCCCATCCTGTTTCCAACACAAGCCAGCTTTACATTTCTTGGTAAGTTTCTAGGTGGGCCATGTTTAGTGACATGCATCAGACACAGTGAGTAGGGGCCATTTCAGTAATTTATAATTGTTATCACATGTATAAGTGAAAGAAAATCTCAAAAGTCAGATATATTCTAGATTATTTCAGTAAATCTTAAGATTATGATTTTCTTGGCACAGCTCTAAGGTTGCCAGGCAGTTTAAACAGTGATATCAGTCTCAGAATCACAGAATAAACAGATTGGAAGGATCAAGTCCATCTCTTGGCCCTCCACAGCAGCATCCCCAAGAGTCACACCATGTGCCCAAGAGTACCGTTCAAATACTTCCTGAACTCTGTCAAGGGGAGACAGAGTGCTCTGACAGTTCTAAATGCCTATTTAAACCCACAGTAGTCACAGGAAGGTGTGTAGAACTTTCATGCTTCCACATTTTCCACTAATAAGCACAGAATATGGCAAGTGACTGGAGCTCATTTGTCCAGCCAGTGAGCTGTGGTGCCCTAGGTGTGCAGGCCAGTAAGAAGGCAACAGGGAATGAAGAACATTTGTGAGGGAGTATTTTTCACATCATTGTCCCAGTCAGCTGCTGTAGTTTGAATCACCTGAATACTAACTGTGGTTAAGCTACAGCTGTAGTGATAGAGCAAGCCAACAGTGCAGAGCAATCTGCCCAAGAGAAGGCAAGATTTAGGGGACATGTTGGTTTAGGGAATAAGGACCACACCTTGAGTATTTCTTAGTTGGGATGCTCCTTATATGTAGCAAACTCATTCCCAAAATCCTATCCCTGCAAATAAATCCAGATGGTGTGGAAAGCTCTTGTACACATCCATAAATTCTTTTACTTTTGTGGTCATTGGACTGTGTAAATACCAGAAGGGGACCAGGGAGAGAGTTACTGCCTGCCTGAGCTATACCTGGTGCTAGAACTCTGCTGTCACTTAAAGATGAAGGGGCTGCAGCCCCTGTGCCCAGAAGCATGCTCCAGCTCTGCTGAGGGAACTGGGGTATTTGTAGGGTAGGACACATTTAGTCTGCAGTGCCCTTCCAAAAAGACCATACTGAGAATACATTTTAGGAACTGGCAGAAAAATGTTTTAAGCAAACTGTTTGGCTTATGTGACTGTATGAAGCACATGCACACTTTGACTAGTTGCATCTCTTTAAATACCACTTAATTTACACTGAATGATTTCAGTGAATGTTCTTCCTGGCAAAAGACTGGAAATAAAGAAAAGAATTAGCAAGACAAATAAACTTCCTTCTAATACAATTTCTCTGCTACATTCCTCATCCCAGAAAGCAAGTGCTAAAATATGTGATGAGAATCAAACACAAATTTCATTTTTTTTCTACTAGAAGAAACAGTAGGGGTTCTTTGGTTTATTTTTAAACCAGATCTTGGGTTTTACTTAATTGCATGTAATTTTATTTAACATTCTATTAAAAATATACATTTATGAACCAATTTTATATACCTTTTTTATTGGCACTAACTCAAACTTATGCCTTGAATTATTCGAAAATTCACCGTGAGAACTGGGAATCTATCTCGCTCCAGTGACATCTGTGCTGGACTGGCAAGTTACCTTTCCATCCACCACTGATTTGTATGATTTGTTTTATCTACAAAAAAAAGGAGGTGTTTTTTCAGGCAAGGGTTTTCTTTTTTTTCTTTTTTTTCCTTTTTTTTTTTTACTTTAGAGCATTTTTGAGATGTAAGGGACACCTAAAATTGTTCTCATGTGCTTGCTGAAGGCAGTTGAGAAATCAGTTCACATAAGTGCTGGAAAAAGCATCGTTTGATTTACTGATGCAGGCACTACCTAATTGTGTGAGCAAAGCAAGCAGGAACTGGCCAGGCACCTTTCTTTTATGGCATCTCTCTATCATGGCATTCAATGCTTTTCACGGAATTATTAAGTATACAGAAGATGAAGGGGAAATGCCTGCAGTTTGGCTTAGAGCATATCTAAAACGTTATATATATATATATGTATATATATCTGCTAGCACACAGAGAATATTTTAAATTTCCTAGGCTTGATTCACCCAGTTTCAATGGCTCAGAATGTCTCCTTCAGTAACTCACAACTAATGTGCTTTTTATTTGTTTTAGTGCTCTGTGACAGCACACTAAAATAAATACCCAATCACTTTAACAGACTCCTAACTGTGAGTGCCTACTGCATGAGCTATTATTTTATAATCTCTAATTCCCAACTTTCAAATACCTTGAAGATACTGAATTGAGAGAGAAGTGAACTGTATTGAATGGTAAAAGACAGATGGGCACGGTAGGCAAACCTAAGAAAGGGTAACTCTAGGCACCTTCCATCAAAGAGAGACTGTCATTGGAACAATTTAGTCATCCATTCAGTGCAACCTATTTTAACACTTGGCTTGAAGTCTGTGGGATCTTAGGCACACTTGTAGCTCAGTGTTGCTAATGAGGTACTTACCGCTTTTTTACCTGGGGCTTTATTTTCTAAAAGAGATGCTTCTACCGTTTTCCTTGCAGAGTAACAAAAGAATTGCTATAGGCAGCAATTAAGAGGTTTGAATACCATTTACATTTCGTTATCTCTCAGGTCAGTGAGACACTTGCACAAGGCAGTTTAAATTGAAATACTACTTTGATTCTTTTTTTTTTAAAGTATATTAACTTCAATCAGAAAATAGATGACACCTGAAGTCACATCTAGCCCCTGGTCTCATAATGAAATTCAGTGTTTAATCTTCTTCTGTTAGTTTAGACTAAAAAAATTTCTCTGTGTAGACTTTATCCTTTGCATGAGTCTTTTGTGCGGCTCTGACCACATGTGAGCTGCATGATGGGGAGTGAGCCAGTAGCCACTCTGTGTAGGTGCCTGCCAGCATGGATAACTGCTTCACTCTTCCCTCCATGCCTTCACAGAGGAAGCCTCGCTAAAACAGTGCTATGAGGTACTCTAACCCATGGACACCTAGGAACTTCAAGGACAGAACTTTAAATTCAGCCTCAGGATAATCAGGGAGCAGGACACAAGCACGAAGACAGACTGCTATTGAAGGATCTGTCAATTAACTGTTCTCAGCTCCCACTGTGTAAGCAGACATGCTGAGCTAGGATTAGACACTGCATCGCCTTCTGATAATACACTTTGTATGGGTAGAGCACCATTCAGTGGTCAAGACCCAAACCCCTCTGTCTTTTAAAAAGGACACATTGAGTAGATCAGCCTCTGACTGAGGATGAGCATTAGGAATAAGCATTCCTAATGTTCAACACTGGCTGTAGAATCGGACCCCAGCTGCAAGGCATAGGCTGATCATGCAGCTTAGGTCTAGTGTGCCCTCCAAAAACATCCATAGAACCAACCTTCAGGCTTGTGAGAGCCCCCCAGAGAGTGCCAAGGAACAAGCTTCTTCTCTATGCCACCGGCACACCAGACTCTGGAGATTAGTGCTACTGGGACAAAAACAAGAGGTGAGGAGGACAAAAGCACATTACAGCTCTACAGTAATTATGATACAACTGCATGCCATTGACACCTTGGAATATTGTAGTTTTCTTCCTCCTGTGATCATCATGCACAACAGTGATGAACATAACAGGAAAGTGATAAAGAAGATGCAATAAGTTCATATATCTTTTTCAAACGGCAAGGAAAAAAAATCTTTGATTGTCTTTATCCTGCAAGTGCAATCTGTCATGCTATTCAGGCCGCTTCACATAAATCCAGAATGAAGAGCCATTGTGATACAGAAACAAAACCAGGATGATGAAATCAATAACCAAAAACTTTTCTGAGCAATTTAGAAGTTGTTGTTTGGTGGATTTGTTTGTTTGGTTTTTTTATTGTTTCTTTTTTCCAGATTAGAATGGGGAGTTCATCCAACAGAAGTGGGAGGCAGCAGAAGAATTCACTGATCCTCTGGTATGCTGCAATGTTGTAACCTCAAATGATACATAAGGCTTAATATAAACTCATTTATTTTCAGACAATTATTTCAGTCCAGGTTGTTTTATTAATATTTAAGGGGGGAAAAAAGCACAGATTTATATAAAATATCATTCTAATTTTATGGCTGTATTTATAGACGGCAATAAAATTATAAAATAGTTGAACAGTTTGTAGGGTGGGGATGAACAGCACATAGCTCTATATATATAATAAATATAACCAGCATATACTTTTATATAGGTTTTACATTTATAATACGTATATATACACTAAAATTTTATGTAGTAATAGAAAGCTATGAGCATATAGATTTCCATACATATTTCAGTACAAACCACTCCTTCTTACATACTAAAGGAAAGGTGGTCAAATTCGCAAAAGCTCATTTATAGAGAGACCTTGAGAGCAGCCTAAATGACAGAATGGTTAAACGCAGATGCCTGCCAGTTCTTTATCTCCTTTATCACCAATATTGTTGCCTTCACAGTGAAGATACAAAAGAAGAAAATGTACTATAAATAAGATGTGAAGTTAAAGATAAGACATACTATCACTTTCCTACTATATATGTCAGCCTGACCTTGAATAACTCAAGATAGATGTCTCCAAATATTACATAGACATAATTTTTGACTATGTGCAAAAGGGATAAAGAAGCAGATATTATTGACATGGTTATAAATCTCTTCTAGCTGACTATTTACATGCAAAAAAATTTCCAGCATTCTCTGTGTCCATCAGGATGTATAATCATACAGCTGGATCATAACACAGCTCTAGAGAGTTAAAATGGAGTGGGGATTGATGTTCAAAGCCCTGACCATGCTCACTGCTCACACAGGATACCAGTTTTATTAATAGGGAAAAGGATGTGTGCTTGGAAACCATAATTTAGGAGAAATACAGACTTACTTTTTTGCAAATATTTTACTATTGGTGAAAAATCTTCTTGCTGAAGTATGTCTTCCATTCACTGGAAGACTGGAAAGCTTTTGCGAGAGCAGAGCAAAGTAGGAAGTCCTAATAAGTGCTGAGCATGGCCCTGGAAAGCTAAGGAAGTATAAAGGAAGGGAAATCAAGAAAGGGGCTGGTAAAAAGTACAAGTGAAAAAGAGAAAGCAGGAAGGAGCACCAACAAAGCTGAAGGCATGGAGCAGTTGGGCAAAGCTGAAAGGTGAGAGGAAGTCTCACACTTGCTGGGGAGGATGTGAGGAAAACTGTAGGAGTTAGCCCAGGGCTTTACTGAAGAGGGAAGGTTTCAGCAAGATGCCTAAATATGTATGTGCCTGGATATGTGTCATGGTGGGTATCTAGACACAAAGACAAAAATATCAGGGAGGTGAGCTTAGATATAAATATATATATAACACTTTATAAAGTATTTGAGCTGAAGAACAAAGATGGAGGATCAGACAATTTCTGGGCTCTGCTTAGGGGAAATTGAGCCAAGCTGATTGAAAAACTGTGCCGACAGGGTGTTCAAGAATTTCAATCGCGAAGATACATAGTTATCACAACATCCAGATATTAAATGTTCCTACTTAACCCTCTGGACTTGTTTGTCTGAAGCAATGTGCCTAACATTCACAACTGTAATTTTCTGCGCTTTTCTGATCTAAATGTCTGAACCATTTCTAAACTTTGGAATGGAACTTTTAGAATAACATTTTATCTTTCCAGAGCAAACTTTACACTTTAAGACTCTATTTTGAATAAGAAAAATATTTCCTATTGAACATTTACTTTCTGCTTTGAAGTCTAACGTCAACTCAAAACACATCTGTTTCAAAGATAAATCAAAGATGCAGCAGCAGCTTGTGTTCAAATGAAAACACACATATACTTTTTTTTCAGCCCAGACTTAAGAATCTTTAGGGTTTTAAGGCCTCAGTATCTAAAATAACTTCAAGACTGTGATATCTACAGGAAAACCTTATGGTGTTTTGGTTCTCTATACTTTTGTTAGGTTAGGGGAAGTGGGCTTTTTTTTTTTTTTTTTTTTTTACCTAGTCTTTTAACTCAGCAGCAGAATGTTCATTTCAGGAAGCCTGTTCTAAGCAAGTTGGATTTTTAAAGGAGTCAAAGACTTTGGGAAAGCCAAGTCAGAGATGTTTGAACTTGAGTGGTCACTAGTAGTCAGGCAAGTCATGTTGTGCATGGAGCTTTGACTAAAGCCTGGTGAGAAGATCAAAGCTGTGGAACACCTGTGTGCATGTTTCAAGACATTAAAATTGGAAAGGTTTATGACCTTAACACTAGGGGTGCCCAGGTCAAGAAATGTACTTAAAGATACTTATTTCCAGCCCCAAAGGTAGTTATTTGTAACTCTAGTGAGGGAAGAAAGAGGTCAGCACGTGGAAATGAGAAATAATAAATTATAGCTAAAATCTCAGGAAATACAGGATTAGGGAATAGTGTTGAAGGACAATGCAAGAGTCAAATTGGGAAAAAGCCTGAGTGCCATTATCCTTGTAAGCACTGCCACTCACACATTGCCGTGTGCTGTTGCCAAGCTGGAAACTTGTCAAACAAGTCTGGTTTCTCCAAGCAAGTTCCTTAGCTATGGTTTCTTACCAGAAGCAAGTTGATGTTGTCATACTTTAGGATTTCAACTTGAAAACTTGAGTACAGTTTATATATTTTATTCTAAAGTAGAGTAGAAACAAAACAACCAGAAAACATTTCTACTAAGCCCACAACTCCCTGGCACAGCCATGACGCAAAGACCCCTAATACATTAAATGCACTGAAGAATGTACTGGATGCACTGAAAAGTTTTGCCACTATGCAATGGGTTATCAGACTAGTACCAGCTGAGGATGTAATAATCAACTGGGTGTACTGAGTGCAGAGCAGTCATGTTACAACACAGTGAAATCCTGAGGATGAGAACAGTATTTAAAAGCACTTTGATTCTGATTGTGATCTCATCGGTTTCAGTGGGTTTCTGACAAACAGAAGCACAAAAAGCCACTCACAACTCAGTGTCTGTGTTAATTAAACATTCCAAAATGCAAAGAAGACCATTCTGTATTGAGACAGTTTAAGGCTTAGAGGTTCATCTGTCTGCTTTTCTTTTCGAGATGGAATTTAAATGGTACGTAAAATTTGTGCTGGGTTTTTTTCACACGGGTAATTTCAACTACACAATGATTCATGTACACCAGTTCTAGCACTGGGCTTGTCTAAATGACACTATTTATCTCACTTAATCAGGAAACCCACCTGACCCAAGTGCTCCATTAAAACAGCTGGAGATTTTGAATAATTAGTACCTCATAAAGAATAGCTGTCAAACAAGTTAGAGAGCATTTCTGCAGCAGTCGGGCACTATTATACACTCACTATCAAATCCAAGAAAATATTGGTCCATTCATGGAGGTTTCTCAGAGAGAAAAAGCAGCACAGTTTGCTGATAAGTGCATGAGAATGTTGATTTAACAGCCCTAAATAGCAAAAGATGCACATTTCTCTAGCTCATTTCATCCACAAATGTTTCACCATTGACCTACCTAGACTTTAAACAACAAATACACAGTATCTGGAATGTCATTAAATCAGTGGTAACCCACTTTGACTCTGCTTATGTCTGATTTCTTCCGGAGATGATTCAGAGTATGAGAGCAAATTTCACTTTAATGTTGTTTTTCATACACATAGAATCTCAATCCTTCAGTCTCCCTTCTGGGTCCTGAAATTTCTCTGGAAACAAATATTTCTGTCTGGTGTAAAAAATACAGCCTGTGTTCTTGGAAGTAGAAAGAGAACATGGATCCATCCTTAGTTAAGTGTTTGCTCTCAGTGTTTCAATTTAATAACCCAGTCAATTGGAACTCTTGCTTTTGAAAATGCAAATAAGATCACTGGCACCTGAAATAAATTCCTTAAGCCCTTCAGTATTTTAAAGGAGTCACCTTCTTTCAAGGATTTTGATTGAAATTCATGCTGCAGTATGTGAATTCAATGCCCAAACTAGTTCAGTGACAAGTAAAAGCCCCTCTTCAGTTTTTTTGCCTTCACCTGTTTCCGCCTTTTTTCTTCCTGCTGCACACCATGCACACCTTTCTATTAAAATAAATCATATATATCTCCTACAATACTGCACAGAGCAAGGTGACAACTTACTTCCCCTCTAAATAGTCAAATAAAACAGCCAGAATATTTACCTACTGAGCATTTGTTAAGGGAAAAAGAAAAAAGGTTGTGCGAAGAAGGCTTGTGAACAAGCTAAACTAGAAATAATTAATTCCTTTTAGAAATTTTTTAAAAAATCAAGATTTCATCCTGTATTTCAAGCAATATTGAATCCATGTATTTTAAAACTGCAAGAAGGTTCCAAAATTATGGGGATTAATTTTCACTGTGAAAATTGTGTATTTTCAATTTTTTTTCTTTTCACAGCATGTTTATCCCCTCCTATCAAACCACAAATTTTGACGCACAAAAGGTGTTTTGTTATTAACAGTATATTAGTTAAAATGCACAAAATAGGATACAATTTGACCTTAATTCATCAAGTAGATAAATTTGGAAAAAAATGCAACAAAATATTCAGAGCAGAGTTCAAAGGGAAATTGGATCTTTTTTGACCTGAATATCTTATGGCTTTCTTAAGCTATTTTCTTGACTTCTGCATTAGAGAATTTGAACTGTAATCTCTAATCTGCACCAAGCAAGTCCAAAATATATCCAGTGCCACCCAGAGGCATAACACAATGTCCCCCATCTCTTCTTACTTCTACCCCTGTACAAGGTGTCATTTTCCGCCAGTGGGAATTCACCTAGTTGATCAACTCTACCCTAATGGAGGAGTCATTATGACTAAAGTCTGTATTACATATTCCCTGATCATCAAAGCTAGTGAGTTGAAATATGTACTTCACTGAGAAATATTTTTCTTCTTAAGCAAGCACTTCTTTTTTTTAGTTCACTAAGTTTATTCTTTTCACATGCTCCCTTTGCATGTACCTCAGCTTGGCAACCTGATGGTGATTCTTCAGTAATGATATTCACTTAAAATTTCCTCAAGCAATAAATTTATTCACTGGCTTTTAAGCTCTGAAAAAAAAATAATAAAAAAAGCACTGCAGTATCTCTGTATCCACTTACTGGGCAGTCCTGGTGAGAAATAGATGTCCTGCTCAAAAGGAATGAAAATTCATATTGTTTCTGAAGAGAAGCACTAAACTGATATTCATTTTATTTATTGCTAGCAAAATCAGAGCAGGATAATGAGAAGTAAAATAAAACTTTAAAAACACCTTTCCCCCTTCCCTCCCTCCTTCCCAGCTCTACCTCCTACCCCAGAGCTGCAGGGAGATGGGGAGTGGGGGTTATGGTAGTTCCTCACAAGTTGTTTCTGCTTCTGCTCAGGGAGAAGAGTCCTTCCCCTGCTCCACCATAGGGTCTTTCACATGGGAGATAGTTATCCACAAATTTCTCCATCCCACAGGAGACAGTTCCCTGCAAATTTCTCCAGTGTGAGTCCATCCCATGGGCAACATTTTTCCACAAACTTCTGCAACATGGGTCACTCTTCCATGGGGTGTAGTCGTTCAGGAACAGCCTGCTCTGGCATGGGTCTCCTCCATGGGCTGTAGGTGGATCTCTGTGCCCCAGTGGCACTCCATGGGCTGCAGGGGCATAACTGCTTCACTATGGTCTGCACCATGGGCTGCTGGGGAATCTCAGCACCTCCTGCCCCTCCTTCTTAAGTGACCCTGGTGCCTGCAGGGCCATTCCTCTCTCATGTTCTCACCCTGCTCTTCTATGGCTGCAATTGTATCTGCACAATCATTTTCCCCCTCTTTTCAAATACATTATTGCCAAGGTGTTACCACCATTTCTGATTTCCCCAACCTTGACCATAGTATGTCCATCTTGGAGCCAACTGGCATTGGCTCTGCTGAACATGAAGGAAGCTTCTGGCACCTTCTCACAGAAGCCACCCTACAGACACCCCACTACCAAAACCAGGCCATGCAAACCCAATACATTCGACCCCTCACCTCTATGAATCACATATTTAAGAATTATCACTAAAATCCACATTCATCACACAACCTATACTCATATCAACCAAAACAACCAAACAAAGCAAGACAAAAATTCCTCCCAACAAAAATCAAAATAACATCATACCAACGCATAAATAAAATGGACAATTTACAAAACATCCACCTTTTCACCATAATCACAAAAGAACTCCCCATGATCATTCTAGTTTCTGAGTTGTTCTGTACTTGTTTTTCCAGTTACCTCTCCCAGTTACTGTCCTTATCTCAAAACCTCATGACCCCAGGTTTTGGTACAAAAAACCTGGTTCTCCATTGTGGAACCACACCTCAGTCTCCAGGGAGACATGTGGGGATACTCACCACTATACTGAGTCACCTTAGGTACTTGTCGGTCAATTTGTCATTATCCAGTCTTACCAAAAGAAAAAATACTTTTGTAATGTTTCTTGAATGCTTACACAATGGTCCCTAGCCAAATAAGTTCTCACCATGACTTACAGCCATCCAGCCCCATGCTAAAGGCAACAGTGCTTTAGCTCCTGGCCTTCACTGCAACCTTTACTTGCTACCTAGAATTTATGTTTGCTGCAACCATCCCTTTTCTAATTCAGTCTCTTCTTCACATTTCCTTCAGAGGGCCGCTGGGGAGTTCTATGCCTTTAATGCAGACAGAATCACAGAAATTCTGACTTGGAAGGGATCCTCAAGGATCAGTCCTACGTCTTCTCTAAACTCAAATAAAACTGTTTGTAAAGTTGTGCCATTGTTCCACTGTAACATCCTTATTTTTTCTGGAAAATAGTTCCTCTCTTTCTATGCTGAACATTTTGTTACTCAGTTCTGAGTATTAATTTATTACTGACTGGTTGTGAAGTCTCCCTCACTGGATTCAAGAACTTTCTAGACACAATCCTGTGCAATTTGCTTTGGGATGACCTTGCTTAAGCAGGGAGGTTGGACCAGTTGACCCACTGTGGTCCCTTCCAACGTGCCCCTTCTGTCATTCGGTCGTTCTGTGAAAAGAATTAATGACATAGAAAGCAACATACCTATCTTGTTTTGTTGGTTTGTTGGTTGGTTGTTTTCTGGTTTCATCAAACTGAAAAGTGATTTCTTCATATAAAAAGTCATCAAATATGATGTATCCTCTGGGTCCCCTTCTATGTAGCTTTTCCCAACTATGCCTCATGATATTAAAATGAAATAAGCCATTCAAAAACCAGTGCATGTCATCTTGGGTGCCTGTGCCTGACTATTGCTGTCCCTCTGTACAGGCTCTTTTCATGTGATCTTGCTGCCTCAGTGGGTAGAAAATCCAGACCAGTAAACCCAGCAGGTCTGGATGATCTCTGGAAAGTGGCGTGTTCCAGCTGACCCAAGTCTGTGTAGACTTTGCATAGCCTTCCTTCCTCCAGACTGAAGCTATTTCTGAGCCCACTCTGTGGAAATGCCTTCCCCAGGAAAAGTCTGCTGTTCAATAGGCTTTTGCTGATTCCACAAGCATTCCGGAGATATGCCAGGGGATGGATTGTTACTAGATAGAGTGGAAAAGTTGCCAGCAAATGTGACTGAAAAAGTCTTAATCAAGCTCTGAAATGTATTTTACATTAAAGAATCACTTTGCTTGAATTAGTGTGTGGTGAAAGCAGCCTTGGGAACTGGAGTACTGCAACTTCATCAAGTACTCCGTGCCTGTCCCAACAATTGCTACATGATTCAAAGATGTTTTTTCACTGCAAGTTAGAGTGGCCCTTAATTTGGGGAAATGACGCGGTAATCTGGATTTATTCTATGTTTTGACACCAAATCACATACTTTTCAGTCAAAATTCCCCATCTATAGAATAATAATTCCTTTTTCCTGTTCCCTTACAATCACCTACCCCCTAATTTAGACCATGATGTCCCTGGACTGCTTGAAAACACAGAATTGAGACTAAGAGGTACTAATAATAGTGTTTACTCCAAGGATTCCATCAAGTGCTGGCTTTGTGTGGCTGCTTTGTAAAACCTGTTAAGCATAGAATATTTATCACGTTGCGTATCTTCACACTATATTTTCAGCCTTCTTACCAAGGCAAGATGCATTAAGGCTAGCAATGGCTGTGAATTTCTAAAGCTGAATTATCCCTTTTCAGCAGTATAGTTTACATTGCTCTCTAATAATCTGGGCTGGCTGTCAAGAAAATGCAGAGGCAGAGCAATAGCAAGAGCCATGTCACTACAGAGCTCAGTAATATCATTATCTATTCAGTAATCTTACAAGCCTATTTTCTCTACTTTTATGCTCACCCTATATCTTCTCCACCTAAAAACAGAGAACTGGCATTTTCCCTACCTTCTCTGTGTTATTCTCTTATAAGTAGAGCAGCACAAAACAACTGGAATAATTTCTGCTGCTGCGGCTCTATGTCCTTCTCCTAGCAAGAATTTTAAGTTGGAATTTAGGAACATAGTAGGAAAAACACCGAGAGAAATTCTACTGACTGAGCTAGTTGGCATGAGTAGATATTACTGTGAGTACAAAAATAGCTTCTTTAGCAGAGTTTTTCTTAATGGCCAAGGTTTTACACACCGTTTAAGCCACTGTTCCATTTTGTAGTTCAATTAAGCAAAGGTTTGCACATCCTTACTCCTATATGCGAGATCAGACTAACACACTGTTCTGTTTGCAGCTTTTGTTGATAAAGAATTGTGCAGAGTCCAGCAGTTTCACAATGTAATAGCACGTTTTATCACTTCAACTAATTAGAATGTATTTTGTTAGTACTGAAGTATTTGTTCATTGTGTTAAACATCGTATCGATTACAAGACTGCACATCTCATGCAAAAGACCTTTAATACTTTGATCCTTTCAGACTCAAACAGCTTTACTCTTTTTTCCTTAGCCATGCTTAGTTGAATCTCATGCCAATCCCCTCTCTCATCTCACAGTTCAATTTAGGACCTTTAGATGCCTCAATTTTGACTTTTTTTTTCCACCAAAGCCAAATATTTGAGTGAAAAGGACCTCTGAAAACTTGGATCACAATAAAAACTTTATTATTATTCACATGGAGTAGTGCCACAATGACAATATGAGCACTCTTATTGCTGCATTGATCTATTCTGGTTGGCGGCTGAACACAATCAGCAAACCCCAGAGAATCTGCAATTCTTCCTTTTCCACAGAGGAGGTGCTGGACTGAGATAATGGTCTGCGATGATGATGATAATGATGATGATGATGATGATGATGATGATGATGGTGATAATAGTTTTTAATTTTTTTAAGGCTCTAAAATACTTTGACACCCTGAAGCAATGTCTCAGCTTCCTTAAAATTCTTTGTACTGTGCAGAAAGTTTTAAGTTCTGCTGTGGCAATACCAGCCTTGGCTTCCAGGACACCACTGCCTGCATAATGTGGCACTCATCTAAAAGCAGCAGAGCAGGTAGGGGTGTTGCTTTGGTTTTGTATTGTTGTTGTTTTATTTGCATAATTTGGAGTCAAAGTCCTTTCTCTCCTACTGCGTTCAATATAAATCCTTCTTTTTCTAATAAACTGTGCAGCAGCATGTAGGTACTGGCAGATTGCAAAATGCAAAGTTTAGATTAGTCCCTACAAAAGAAAGCAAGAGAAAGGGGGAAAAAAGCCCAGAAAACACACCATTGTTTTTCTATCAGTTTGCCAGATGTGATAACTTAAATAAGAGCTGAAGCAGAGGATTTCATTGTTCTTCAAGCTTCAGTGATCTATTGTTGGTCTCTTTTTCTTCCCTTGATTGTCTTCTTTTTAAGTTTTTCTTTAAACTTTAAAGACTTTATCCTTGAAAAGCTATCTCAACGCTGCTTTGTGTGATATAGTAGGTAGGTGAGAGAGAGAGTGATTGGGTGGGGGGGAAGGTGAAAAGAACTCCAGCAATGATAGTAATTCTGCACACATGTTAGACTTAGTGAAACTCCATTTCAAATATTGATAAAAAGCAAAATTATTGAGAAATTGAACACAGATGTTAAAATATAGAGAAATACATTTTCAAGAAAATGAGTCTGTATTTTACAATCAAGCACAGAACTCTGGTATTTAAAATATTAAGGCAAGGCCCAGTCTTTCTGTAACAGACACAGCTCTCAGCAACAACAGATAACCACCTCACTTTTCCTTAACATACCCCTCCAAAAGAACAATGCACTTAAAACATTAGTCAGCACTTTGGGGTTAGATATATTTGTAAGTGCTGATGGTTCAAAAGCAGGGACATAAACCAACGACTTTTTAAAGATTTCTCTTACCAATTGCCTTTGCAGCAGTCCAGCACTATATTCTACTAGAAAAACATTCACTAGAGAGTTCCAAGGTCAATTGGAACTCCTGATATAGCATCAAATATCCAAATAACATTTCCAGCTCACTAGGGACAGCACAGGAAGTTAACATTAAAATTAAAAAAATCTCTGTCCTAACTGAAAAATAAAAATCCTTTCAATTATGATTCTACTTGCTCTTGGGCAACTAACTTGGAACTCTTAATTAAAAGCCTTTTTTTTTTTTTTTTGAGGGGCTTAGTAGAAATGCTTCAACTAAAACAGAACACTTTATCATAATGCATTCTAGAAAGCAGATTGTATTGGAATGCACTGGACACTAAGACAGAGAACTTAAATCTCTGCCACAGCTTTTTATTTCCTTATATATTTATAGGGGTTATAGTTTATTGTACAGAGCACTGGAATAACATAAGGAAACAACCACAAAAATCACATATGTTCTAATCAAAAAAAATAAATTATTTAAAGAATCACTCTTATTTTCTGGAGTACTAAGAGACCAGTATTCTGGATCTAGAAGGCACTTCATTTAATTTGATGAAAAATACTTGTTTTCCAAAACCACACAAGTATTCCCCAGTGAATCTGTAATATCATGCCCTTGTTTAAACAAAAATGAAAGGTTAAAAACCACATTTTCAAAATAATCAGATTGAAATTTATCTGTGTTTAAGGCTATAAAAGTCATTTAGAAATACACAGCTTCTTTAGCCACATGAAGCTTAGATAGTTATACGGGGAATGAGGAGCAGGGTTAAGAACCAAGATAATCTTCCTGTTGATACAAATTCCTTATTTTTTTCCCCTGGATAAAGTGGCAAGGCTTTGCAATGCCTCATCAGAGATAAGAAGACATCTGATCTCAGATTAAGTATGTAACTAGAGCTTGTTGGGCATTTTCCAGCACAATGCCTTTTCACCTGAAAATTACATGAAAAGCAGAAATTATCAGAAGTGAATACTTCCACACATACATGCTCTCCTATCTCGAAAAAGAAAGGCTCTCTAGTATTAACAAAGTAGAAGAAAAGCAAGAAATATCTGCAGGACTCCAGCTAACTCCACATAGAAACTGTGTTTAAAATCTGGAAAATTTAATCAGAACAGCAACTTCAGCTTCCACCTTGAAAGTGTTAGGTCATATCTGTGTGGGTGTGGAGACAATCAGTGTCTCTCTCCCTGTCCCTCTGGTCAGAGGTTTTGCATGTTATATAAAACATTGTAACTGCATTGGACAGAGAGATGGAAAGGGAGAGTAACATCATACTCTAATGATTAGGAATGCTGGAGAACAGCAAAAAAATATCTCTACCAAAGAATATGCATTATCTACCTAAAATGAAATGGCTCCAACAGGAGACCGTGAGAGTGTCACATGCTGGAAAAAGCAGTATCCCAGTCATCCCAGTCATCCAGGGATTTACATCCTTCATGTGCATGAACTCCAATTTGAGGACTCTTCATCTAACATTCCCAGGTGGAATTTTTCTTATGCATCACCTGAGAGCTCTAACATTGCCTCAGCTATTCAGGATGTGCATTTGGTATTTTTGTAGCTTTTTGCTTTGATGGGACATGATTCGATCCTATTTCAGAATTACATAAATTCTTAAACCTTAAAAAAAGAAAAAATGCGGGATTTAAAATGAAGCTTTACTCATGCTAACAATATTAGAACCACTGCAGCTTTGATCAAATTCCATGCTTGCTCAAGACTGATTTACTGATAACTATCATGGGCAAGAGTCACTATTTTCTGCTTTGTTTGAATATTTCTTTTACCATGCTAATTTCTTCTTGTTAACTTTTATGTTTGCTCAGTGCCTTCTGAAATTCTGTGAATCAATTTGCTTCTGCAAGTAGAATTAAATCACTTAAATTTTCATTAAAAATTCCACCCATTTCTCTTTAGTCCAAGAATCACGTTTTTTACTTAATTGGCAAAGACAAAACTGTTTGCAAAAAAAAGGTCAAAAGTTGTAAGACATTCTTCAGTTAAAGAAAAGACTTCAAATTCAAATTCTTTCAAAAATACATCTGACTTGAACTTTAGCTATTTAAAAATCATTCAACTGATGCTTCAGCTATCTCCTTATTACACCATTGGCTTAAATAACAATTTGCAGATATAACTAAGAATCACATTTGGCTAAAGGCATATAGATCAGTAGAGACCATTCTTTTCAATGAAATCTGAGTATTCTATTTTTATTAACCTACTCCAAAAAGCTAAATATTCAAGGCACTTCAATATTAGGTATTTAATTTTGTTGATAAGTAGGAGTCTTTAAATGACAACATTCAACTGTGTGAGATATTCCTTTCATATTTCTCTGCTAGTGTTTTGAATTGTGGTGGACCATCTGCCAGCTGGGAAATCCCACTCCTGTTTGCAGCAGTTCTGCAAATTCTATCGGTGTTTATGAAATAAAATACCTTGATTTAGGAAGCACAGTGAAAGCCTTGCACAACACTTAAAAATTACTTAAATTAATAAAACAAGCAGTACAAGGCATTTTTATATCTTTCTCCAAGAATCACAGATGACTCTGTGAATTAATTGCAGTTTAAAATGTATCCGTGAGCTGTTATGTATATTGCAGCCCTCACTAGTGGTGGATATGAGAGTCAGGTCATACATTATTGCAGAATTAATATTTTCATTTCCTTCTGAGACAGGAAACCTTTCCAGCCTAAAATGTCATTTTCTTACCTTGTGGTATGTTTCCTGGGATGCCACCATAGAAAGAACTTTACAGGCTTGAGCAAATCTCAATATTTAGAACCTGAGAGGAAAATTGTGCTCAGCTTATTAGCTATGGTTCTCACATTAATGTAGAATATCTCTCTCTTTGCAGGAAAAAGCCACCAAGTCTCATTTAACAAGAACTCTTTCACAAGTCCTGTACCTGGTCACACAGGCTTGATGGGAATTGAATTTCTGTTGCATCTTAAAAAGTTACCACTTCAAATACACAAGTATTGATCATGAAACAATAGTTCTAACAATAAACTAACAATTACCAAACCTCTCCTTTACAAAAAGCCTGCTAAACTCCAAATAAACTCGTTAGTCTAACTAATCAACATCCTGTATAATCCTGCCAGTTGAATAGTATTTATTTCTATGGTAAAAGAAAGACCTGAATTAAAAAACAAATGAGTCTTGCTTGGTTTTGCAAATAGAACTTTACACTGATTTTTAAAAAAAAATAATACCTCCCAAGTGGCAATAGCATTCTCATTTCTCAGTGTCTTCAAAATTAACACTTGCTGTAATTCTGTAATACATTACATTTGCACATTTCACATATCTCACACTTAATTATGATATATTTAAAAGGATAATTATTGCACCTTGTTTCTCGTAGCTGCACATCAAATTCAGTCTTTATAGCAGGAAATGGCAGAGAATTAATGCAAAAATTAGATTTTAAGATGGCAGACTATCCTTTATATATGTATAAACTATGTGTCTTCATGATAGTGGCCTTTTGTGAGGGCTTGTTTTGCTTTTTGTAAAATCATTTTATGTTATTTTCCCACAGATAAAAAACCTATCATGTTTTTCAGGTTTTTATATTTTCCTTAAAAAGGTAACTTCCCTCTTTATAAACTTCACCCATTATTTGATTTTATTAAAAAAAGTCATTACAAAAATGACATTGCTAAAATGGAATGCCAGTTTGGACATATTTCAAATCAAACACCATTGAAAAGTGTCACATTTCACTTTGTACTTTGAAATTTTAACTTGATTAACGTCATTATTCTAAAGCTTGTCCTATTGTTTAGCAAATGTATTTAATACAGAAGTAGATAAGGAACAATGGGTAACATATGTATGACAGCTATATTTTGCATCCCATGGATAAAATTTGCATAAGTGTGGGAGTTAGCAAAGTCATGAAGCAGACCAAAACTAAATAAATGTAATCTTTAAATACAAAGCTCTACATAAACTATTACTATGAGAAATGGAATTTTGACGTTTATTATTTGAAGGCTTCTGATTGAAGTATTCTTGAATTCTTTCCCTACTGTACATTTGCAAAATACAGATGTACCACTTTACTGCAAAGCTTTTCATGATGGACAGGTAGAAATTTTTTTTACCACAGTAATCCCAAATTACTGAAAGCTCATCTAATGATATAATACAGATTTGAGGGGGCAATTTAAAATCTCCTGACCTGCTAATGACTGTTCTCAAGAAAAGCTCCTTCAACATGAGACAGAATGACAAGAGTGATTGCCCATTTTGAATTAATATTAATGATTGACTCTTTTTTAATTCTTTCAGAAGAATCTCAAAGGGAAAGATCAGATAAGCTGCCACAATCTTCACTGCTCTGCCCCACCAGCTCGCTGCAAAGTACCATACCACTACCAAAGAAAAGAGCACATCAGCAACATGTTGCTGATGTATATCCTTGTTGGAGCCATTTTAGACATAATTCTCAAGTTTTGGGAATTAGGATAGCTCAGAAAAATTCATAACAAGATGTAAAACTACAGTATCTGTCTAATCTACCTAGCACTAGAGAAACTTTTTATTACTTATGGCATGAGTTTACCTGAATCTACTTCATAAGGTGAAGAATAAATAGACCCATCAGAACTGATGCTCCTTTTACACTAATGGTACTAAATTAAATGCAATCAAGGTACAGAAATTTAGTAAATTATCAGTTGGGGTATGAAATAGATGTGCTAGCTCAGTGTGGTTAACCACATAAAAATGAACTTTCAGCTCACTTTGGGAACATTCTGTAAACTGCAGCAAAGAAAAAAAGAGTGAAGTCTCTTAAAGAGTGAGTTTTGTTTCTGTGGCCAAGAGAGTGTCCTCTCTAACCTAGGTACACATTTGGGCAGAGAAAAATCTCAAATAAAATCTTGAGTACAAAAGAGGGAGAGAAAACATGACTTTGAGAAATACTAGAGAGACACAAGATTTACTATGATACTGCAAGCATTTCCCAACATAGAAATATTCACGTGTTATTTTTTAAACTGAAATTGTCCATTGGCTTTAATTAAACTCACCTGAATGATAAATGAAATGCTAGAGGAAATGTGAGATTACTCATCATGACACTCTGCTATAGCTTGTGCTAAAGACTGATATTTATGAAATTAGCATTTAAACTGAGTTCAGAGGGAGGAGGGAAAAGTCTGACTTTTTCAGGAAATCATACATTTAATAAACTTTAAATATGCCAAAACAGAATCCTTATTCAGATTCACTTGTGCTTCCTACGATGATGTGGCTTTTGATACGTAAAATTGACATTTCTATTTTTCTAGTATTTTCCCAACGTATCTTCTTTAATAATTAGCCTTTCCCTCTAGCAAAGTTATTTATTAAGGTTGAAACTTCATGTCTTTTTGGACAGAGGTGAGAGTTTACTGAGACTTTTGTTCCTCTGTGGGGTAATAGTGCCAAAGTGTTGGTGGCAGGATGGTTGTAGGGGAGATTCCCATGAAAAGAGGCTACTCCAAACTGCACACAGCCAGTCCCAGACAGTTCCATGTGGTCCCAGTTGGCTCCAAGGCACCCACTGCTGGTGGAACTTGCTGCTCAGCCAACATGGTGGCACCTCCGGGAAGAGTATTTGAGAAAGGGCAAAACACAGCATAGCAGCAGTGAGGGTGATGGATGAGAAAACCCCCGTGAGATAAACAACCTTAGACACCAGTGAGAGAATGGTAAGGAGGTGCTCCAGGGCTGGAACAGGGACTTCTCTGCAGCCCAAGGTGAGACCAGCTGAAGAATTGCAAGGAGGAAAGAGCAGCAGAGAGAAACCATTATGGACTGTCCACAGACTTCCACTCCCCACCCCAACTGTGCTACTTAGTGGTAAGTAGCGCAGTAGGAATGAAGGAGTGAGTTTTAGCCTGGCAAAAGGGGGAGGGAAGAGGGTGCTTTAATTTCTATTTGGTTCTCACTATCCAAATCTATTTTATTTAGCAGTAAATTAAATTTATCCTCCCCATGCCTAGCCTCTTTTAACCTTGACAGTCCTTGGTAAGGGACCATTATCTTGACCCATGAGCTTTTTCATCTTGTTTTCCCTCTTCATTCTCTTGAGAAGAGAGACTGAGAGACTATCTTGGATGAGTTTCTGACAGCCAATCAAGGTCAAGCCAACCCAGTGCCTAAGTTACATAGCCCATTTTTGAAAAATACGATCTTTTATCTACCTTGAGAAAAATATGCTAGGAGTAAGAAGGGTAGAGTGAAGCACTTGCAGCTACTGAGTAACATGCCAGTGCAGCAGTTGGCTGGGTAAGTTAAAAGGTGCTTCTCAGCCACTTATTTTGTCATATACATAATTATTGGTCACAGCTTTTAATTAGAGTACTGCATGCCAGCTATGCCACAACTGTTTCTTTTATTTACAATGTATGCTGAATATTGCTGACCAACTAAGCAGCTACATATATTTGATTAATGTGCTCATGAAAATTTACCCTATTCTGCTGATACAAAACTTTTAAATGAAATTCCAGAAAGTACTGGCAGAATCTGTTCATCAAAAATTCTCAGAAAAACAACTGGGGAAAAAAAATTAGGAATGGCAAAGCTAGGATTTTCTCCCTACACTTGTTCTGGAGAACTGTAAAAGCATTTTTGCTAACATAAATATAGGTAATAAAGAGATAACCACCTTTCCATTTGGGAAAAATCAATAACCTGTAACAGGTTAAACTAAGGTTACTCAAGAAGAATCTCAGTCAGAACTGAGAATTATATCCTTGGTTTTTCTCTTGGATTCTAAGTGTGTTTTTCTGTGATAATGTTAAATCCATATTTTGAAAAGCATGACAATTATTTTCTGTACACAATTTTGCTCAGGGTTTGATTTTATAAAATATGTTGCATAAAACATCTCAAACTATGTCATTTGAAGTATTTCATGAGAATTCTTTGAAGATTATTAGGAGGATGGCAGCCCAGTGAAAAAAATACTGATTGGCTGACCTTGTAATTTAGTAGGATAAAAGCTGATATTCAAGTTATTGCTTCAGAATTTTATATCACTGCTAGTGCAGAAGCCAAAGGGCCTAACAGAAAGCAGGCTTAGAAAATACACTTCTGTCTTCAGAAACCTATGCACAGTTAAGCACTTTTGTCAATATTTATGCTGGTACTCAGCTGTATTAGAATGTTACAGTTGGAAAGGAACTACAATATTCTTGTAGTCCAAATATATATTCTCAAAATAACCTCCCAGAATAAAGGTTTCTTTTTATTCTCAGGTTCTTCTTTATATGCCTGAATCATACTGATGAATGTGAAACTTGAAGTTTGAAAGAAAGGGTTAAGATATGTCTATATTTGCATTTGTGGAAAAGTGGCAAATACTTTAGTATCTTCACTTTATATCTTTATCATCAAAGTAAAGTTTGAAATAAATTGATCAGTATTTGTCACATTAAAATAATGTGTCCTCCCTCCATCATTTCCCCCCAAAAGCACGAAACTTGAAACAGATGTCCTGATTCTTTATTTTGAATCAGAACTTCTCACTTCAATCGACCATGTCAGCTTAGAAAGTTCCAACACAGGTTTTGCGTGGGCAGCTCTTGCATTTAGACATGTAACCAGAATTCATGAAGCCAGTATTCTCATTTACTTAACAAAAGACACAGCCAAGAATCCATCAATATTGTATGTATGACAGGCAGCTTTGAGCCATCCCATGCCTAGATATTTGCTTTGACATTTCCTAATAAAAATCTTTCCTACAAAAACTCTATGACATTTCAGAGGCCGATGCTCAGAATTTTTTGCCAGCCCAACAAAACATTATGCCTCAAGTATTGTCCCAATCCCTGTCAAAAGTAAACTATGCTTTTTGTTCCATCATCCTCCCACATGGAAAAAAAGTCATTTGTTTATACTCAGAAGATTGCTGGTATACAGCAATCCCAGGGCGGCAGCTTAGATTCGGTTCAACCATTTGGCTTAAGCCAACTCCTGAATGGACTAAACTACTAAGAACATAAAGTAAACATTGCTACAGTTAGATATATGTTCTTTTCAGGGGACGCTTAGGGTTATGGGAGGTTTTTTCACAGTCATAGGGGACATAAGTAAATAAGTGACATCTTTTAGCCCTTATTATAAACTTGTGGCTGAATAGATAAAGAAGGTTGCTTTGTCTCATTTGAAACTAGCAGGGTTTCGTCATCTTGTCCCTTCAAGTTCCTTCAAAAACAATAGTACACTCAGGTGGAAGAAAAAGTTAAACGGCAAGATAGCTTGGAGATTATTATCTGTCCCCTTGCATCAACACTGCTATAATTCTTGGAGTTCTCTCTTTGAGATATTCTTCCCGGTACTCAACCAGCTCTGGCCTCAGCCTCAAAATTACCACATGAGCATGCCTTCAGATAGATTTCTTAGTGCACTTTTGAAGAGTAGAAACAAAACAAAAGCATGAGGGAACTAAACTGGAGAACCAAGTATGTTTTAAGTCCTTTGGGAATTTGAGGCAGTGTTTACGCTACTAGGGAAACACTTAGGTAGTTTTATTTGCTGACAAGTACCATTTCGTTCAGGGCAGAGGGGTAGATGTTCATGCTTGTAATCAGCTTTCATTAGCTTCTGCACAGCTGGTAAAACACGTGGATACAGGGGAGACTACAGCAGTCATGTGGACACAAAAGTGACCAAACTGAGAATGCACTTGCATCCTTAATAGAAAACTAGGGAGCTGTTGTGGTTCAGTATTGAGAGTGGTGGAGGGCAGCGGGACAGGAAAGGCACTGAGTGGGAACATGAAGAAGAATTTTTTTTCTTTTTTTTTTTTTTTTTTTTTTTTTTCTTTTTTTTGGTGCTAAGAGGAGAGTAAAAAGAAAATGAAACATTCATTAGAGAGAGGACAGAAGAGCTAGAAATCACACTCAGATAAAATGGAGTATAAAAGCATACAAAATAGATGAGATAGAATGAGCAGCTCTTTTCTTGCTTCTCCAGCTGTCAAACCCCTTTTTTGCATCTCTTCCTGACACACACAAAAATCACTGCCTATGATCCTTTCTCCCCTCAGGACAAGAGCCTATCTTTTGTCCATGAAAATCTGATTGCTCTCTAAGCCTTTTTCTTTTGTTATTGAACAAATAATGTCTTGAACTATTAAATGGCTGTAAAACCTTTCCAGAGTCTCTCTCAGGCATCTTCATGTTTCAAAAAGACACTTCTTCTTGTGTGCATACAAATTCACTTAACAGACTGTCAGACCTAAGGCTATGCAATGCTTTTGTTTGGTTGCTACTATTGCACCTGACACAGTGAAAATCTAATTTGGATCTTCATCCACTTACTGTTCAGAAAACTTATATCAGAGCAGCATTTCTGCTGTAATAAAGGTTTCCTTTCTTTTTAAAACAAGACCATTCTAAGAGTCCTAAATTTAAAACAACCTAATTCATTGACATTTTTCTGTCTCACTGTGGAGCACTGGAGACAGAGGTTCCACATACAGATCCCTGGCAAAATAACATGGCAATTCATAAAACCAAAGACATAAAAGCTTTCCATATGAAAATATTCTTTTCTAAGCACTTCTAGCCTCTTCTTAGGTCCTTAATATGTGAGTATGCAAGTTAGCCATTAGCTCTTTGGGGAGGTAATACTTCTGGTGATACATTATTGACCTCTTACACTTTTTGAATCTACTGACTTGCTTTCAATCAGATAGTGAGCCAAAGGATCAAAATACTTTTGTGAACAGGGGTCTGCAATGTGAAGGGCCCAAGAGAAGAGAGTGAAGACCAGCAGACAGAAAGTAGGGGAGATGTCCAGGGACAGGGAGTTTACAAGACAAAGACTGAAATAAAACATTTTTATAGAAAAAATGAGAACATGAGATAAAAGATTATTTAACATAGATGGCAAAACCAGAAAAAAATTATCACCATCATCATCAAGCTGACCTTCAAATAACAAAGGTCATAGGATTTACCAGAAGTAATTCCCAAAGAATTAAAAGAGTGCAGTGAGAAAATTATGTTGAGTCTTAATTAAAATTTCCACAGAAAACTAACCACAATTTCATCACAGTACTCACTAGTTAATTATCTTCACTGTTAAACATTGGAGCCTTATTCTATCACTCTAAATTTGTCTTGCTTCATCTTCCAGCCATTGAATTTTGTTACACTTTTTTCTACTATATTAGAGAACCCTTGATCAAAGTTTTGTTTGCCAGGAAATACTTCCAGGATGCACGACAGTCATTCACCCACACATGCAAGCATGCACACCATCCTGCTTAAATGTATCCCTTTTATGTCTTTGATAAACAGATTAAAACCCTCAAGGCGGCCTGTTTCCAAATCTTTTATCATTCTCCTGTGTTTTCTACAAAATTTCTCCAATTTCAACTACAGCCAAGAGAACTGCATTCCATATGGGTACTTGTACCTATAGTAAGATCATATTGCCCCCTAACTTTAAACAAGATTTCCCTCTTTATACTTCTAACTCTCTCTTTTGGGAACTTACATTTCGCTCATTATCCACTTTGAACATACAAATTCATTTCAAAGTTGTTGTTTGCCAGGCTAAAATTTCCCAGCTTGTCAGCACAGTCTGCAAGTATTTGCCTTTAAACACATTAAAGTACTATACACAAAAATCAAAATTGTCCCCACATTTTAGGAGTGTGCAAGATGATACTCTACAAATACCGCATTCTTAATAAGGTCTTCATTATTTAATCCTTTTTATATTTTAATTTTTGCCTATAAGTTTCTTCTCTGCCATAGGTATTGAAAGTCAGTGGAAAAATCTTTCTTGAACTGGAAAAACCACTGGCAAAACAGAATAGCATGCATTTACTTGATCCACACTACAAAGCTGATTATTACTCTTACCTTTCTGGAAAAAAAAAAATTTGCATGATTGTACCTAAAAGGCTGAGAACTGAAGCATTACATATATGTTACAATCACATGCCCAGAAAACTGAGGTAGAACTGATATCTGGTGAAAGGCCAAATAAACGCCCAGCCCAGAGGTCTTCTGAGACAATATTAAGTTCTTAAGTCCTATTGAGGAACCTTTTTCTACCTTCTCCTCTTCAAAGATCTATTTGGCTAAATCTAATAATTATTTTTCAGTTATGCAGAATGCAAAAGCAGTATTTTGTTCTATTGTATATTTGAATCTGCTTTTTTTTTTAAGGCTTGAAATCTTGCTCTGTGCAAAATGGAACAAAAAAACATACTTAGGCTAAAATATGTGCAATGAGAACAATCTGTTTTAGCAGACTTAACAACATGGCTTATTTAACTAAAAGAGAAAATTCTAATAATACCATTTAAATTGCTCTACACAGAAAAAAAAAAAAAAACAAAAAAAACAAAAAAAAAACCAAACCAAACCAAATAAAACAAACAAACAAGCAAGCAAAAAACCAACCATACTAACAAAAAGCCACAAAAACACAAACAAAACCAAAAAATCCCCTCTTTCCTAGTGTTTATTTTTGTGGTGTGGAGCTCACCCTTCATGTATCCCTTTCATTTCCAGGGGTGATGGTTTCAGTCTTCTGAGAGAAATCAGGGGAGAATAGGAGGGGATAGCAATAAGCACACTGAGGTTTTTGGTGGAAGCAGTATGAAGATCATGACAGGGATTTTTTTTCTCTTTGATATTCCACTTAAGGCTACTCTTGTTTGGTTATTTTTTCCTCATAGCCCCTGTTTCCCTCTTAGAGGCTCTCATCTGAAGCCACAGTGTGGCACAAAGGCCTCCCCCAGCCTCAGCATCTATCACCTGATGACTCCTGCCTCTGTCATGACAGTGCACTGGAGGTCATAAGAAAAGCTAAAACTGGAGACCCCACAGGTACTACCCATTGCAGCAGCTGTCAAACCAGACTGAACCCAGCTGCAGCCACAGCAAACCCAGATGAGCCCTAAGCCAGGGCAACAAAAGGACTGCAACTCTTTGCTAGTCATGGCAAAAATCACATTTACAGGGCTGCAGTCACTTGCTGCCTCTTGAGAGCAGATTGTATCTTCTGCTTTTAGATTGTGTCTGACCAATTTTTAGATGTGTTGTGGTTTCACCGAGCAGGCTGTGCAGTACACCCAGAGACAGCCACTCCAGGGGTGGAATCACAGTCCCATGTTAGGCTCCAGTGAGGACTGTCCTGGTTTAGGAACAGCACTTCAAACCACAAGCTGCTCCTCCTGAAGTGTCCAGATTCCAAAGGCAGAGATCACAGGTTGAGACAAGAACAATTTCCTGGAAACAGCAATGAGATAAGATAAAACAACCAGTAGCTGCAACAATATTGGCAACAAAAATGTGTAAAAAAGGGTGATTTTTACAAGCAAAAATGCTTACAAGCCCTAATCAATGAAACGAGTGGTGGACAGACCCTCCAGGCTCCACACGTTCTTCTCCAACAGTGAGCCACTCCCACCTTCTTCTTGGAAGGAGAATCCCTTACTTCCACCTCTGAGTAGTGAGGTGAGGTTCTATAGGATAACAACCCAGACAAGTCCACAAGGCTTCAGGCTCTGCCCACTCACAGGTTCTGACAGGAAAATCAACTCCATTCTGGCCTAAAACCTGGACAAGGTGTTACCACAATGTGGGTAAATAATAACCATTGGAAAACATATACATTTTCCAATGAATTGGCTGTGATGTTGAGGGCAAAGGAAAAGGAAATAAATACTGATTAATTTGACACCAAAAGAAAGCAGCATATAACACTCAAAGATGTGTGATATGGTAAGAAAGCAGTAGGATCTTCTCACCAAACATATTTGGGAGAGAAAGTTTTCTATGAGGAAAGCTATAGACTAACACGTCCCTTTTATTTCTGCCATATTGTAGGTGAAATGAGACCTAATATGCTTCCATTAAATGAGGAAGCTTAAAATTGTAGAGTAAAACATCAGAAATCAAAAATTATCTAAATACAGTAAAACTAGCAATCTTAAACTTACTAAAATTAGATAAAATTATGTATCCTTTAGCTATCAAGGTGTCCAGAATATTTGTCCTTATTTTTAAAGATCTAATTCTTTTGTTAAAATTCAAATTTTCTATAACGTAATACTTAATATGCATATTCAATTTTTAAATAAATATTTCAGACCAGCTGGCTGTTTTCATTTTAAACTTGCATGAGGGCACTTATGTCTCCAGATCTGTATACCCTTACAGCTGTATTTGTTGACCCAGTAAAAGATGCTATCTCTTTCTGTGGAGCTTATCTTGCTTGTGTCCTTAAAACTCCTCAGCTATAATAAAAATACCATTACATTATGATGGATTCTTTCACTGCTTCTGTCAATGTCCTCATTTTTTTCTTTTAAAATAAAGGGAAGATAGATCAAGGGCAAAGAACTTTTGATCCTAAACTGGGAACTCCAGGCAGCCAGCACAACATATAAACAAGGAAAATATTTTGAGCTGGTTCAGGGAGAATACAAAACATAGAAGCCTACTTCATGCTCAGCAAACTGAGGGTGTTGTCTTTGATTAATTTCAGCTAATGTGAATTTACCCCAGCTATAAACTCAGTTCTTTCTATGGTGGGCTAGTTTAACCTATTTATAGAGGAATGAGAAGAAAATTGTATTTCTTTCAGAGCATGCTGAAGTTGTGTCATTTTTCAGACTGTATTTAGTCAATATGAGGTATAGCTGAGGATTGAGAGAAAGCACTGGTGCATTCCTCATTTATCTGGTGACTTTTTAAACCACTGAATAAAGCAATTTGAATCTGAATTGTTTTATAAAAATTATTCATGTAGCTATAAAGAAGCACTAATTTTTGGCACTTGTAACGATTCTGTTCACAAACCAAAACCTTTAATTTGTTACTTTACAATTCCCGGCTTGTAAGATTTCACCTTGAAAACCTTAAATAGCTCACATCTTAGAAACCATTATTTCTTTCCGATACCTTTTATAACAGCTGAGCTTGCCCAAGGCAATGCTGACACTCTTGAATCATCACAAAAGAACTGGGACAGTTCCTTTCCTGTATAGAGTAAAGAAATTCCAAACCCAAAGGGCTTCTGGCTTTCAGAGGTGGGAGCACCATTTAAAGAAAGCGGCTGATGCATCTCACTCATTGTGACTTCTCTTTGCATGTGCCACCTCACCTTTCACTTGTGATTATGTGACATCTTTCTGGCAACGGCAACAAGGGAAACAAATATAAATGTATTTGTGTATTTTTAGTTGTCTAGAATGCAATGATTGTGCTGTCACTTTTGCGCGGCATTTTGTCTCCCACGCCCATCTGTTCTGTTCCTCTGCTGCATCCTCTACATCTTCTTTGTCACCTGATTCTCTCACGACCCATTCCCTTCAGAGAACCAGGAACAAGGAGAGGAGACTGCCATGTGACCCATGAATTCCCCACAAACCTGTATCAAATGGTGTTCAGAACGCTGCCCGAGGACTGTAGTTCTTTTTATCTCTAATTCCCCAGGTTATTTCAGAGCTTACTGATTTGATCTTATTGGCTTTAGCAGAATTTTAATTTACCTCCAGACAAACACACTTGGTTCAAATATCTGGGGCACTTATGCTGAGAATATGTTGAGTTGTTTATGTCCACTTCAGGCATTCACCCATGAACACCTTCAAAGCAAAAAGGTTCAGGCCTCATTTTGGTAGGAGATTCCTAGAGACCAGAGGAAAGTAACACTGTTAATATGTTGTGGTATTCTTTTTTCTTCTTTCATGGAATTTTGACTGGAGTCCTGATCCATGGCTGGTAAACCAGGTGTTCTGAGAACACCTGAATTTTAGATATTTTTCTTCCTTAGATATTGGTTACAGTATATTCCATAGTCCCACAACTCCAATTAGTTTGCAGGTGTAAACTAATCATTTTGACTATCCAAAAGCAAAACAACCTGTGTCACTTATTTTTCTAGTAGAAAATTGAATAATCTCCAATAAGACTAAATCTGCAAGCAATTATGTTCTGCACTTTTTGAACCTTTTTTTCCCTAAAGAACTCAGGCACTTAAATATTTGTTTCTTAACATCTTAGGAGGTAAAATTTAAAAGAAGATTTTTGGTGTAACTAATTAAATTCAGACATTTTTTTCAGTCTGTATACTCCCTATTGTAAGGATTTCAATGCCACTATCAGATTTTCAGTGATATGCATTGGAAAAGAGAATTTAAAACTTTTGTTTTCATTTTCATCAAAGAAGATGCACAGACTGGGAGAATATCTGCATATTATCAGATGTTTTGTGAAAAAAGTAGCATTCTGTTTGTAGCTTGATGTATGCTCTTTTCTCCTATCTTCTTCAACCAACCAAAAAAAAAAAATTGACACTATACTCTTTCAGTTTTGAGTTGTTTTGGAGTCGCATTGGCAATGTGTACTTGGATAATAACTGGAATTTGATGTGGCAATCAAATTTTTTTGCCTGTTTGCTCAAACAGGCAAATCACTCAGGCAAAAACTTTTTTAGTAATTACTAATGATTAGATGTAATCATCTGGGTATTGAAATGACAGCAGGGCATGAAAAGTGGACACCAGGGTAGAAAGATGACAATTCATGCACAGAGAGCAATAGCAGAAATTACTGGCTCATTTTGCTTTCTGCTGAGAAGCAACTTTATATAAAGTGAGAAACACTCTTCAGACCATTTTGCCTACTTAGGTGTGTGCAAAAATGCATGTGTTTTGCTGCATATGCATATCCCTATAGAAGTCATTGTGGCAAAAACCATCATTATAAATAAGTCTGCCCATTTCTTTCCATATCATCCTTATTTCTGATACAAGCTCCTCGGAAAATCCTTGAGTGGCTAATTTGGAAGACTGGTTTACTCTTTTACACTGAGCTCTCTGTGCAGTATGTTATGTGATGACACGTCACTCTTGAAGCCTGATGTTACTCTTTTGTAACAGATAAAGGAAAAATGAGTCCTATTAATCCTGCAGAAATTTTGCACTAGAAGCATTTTCGTGATAGGTGAGGTCATACAAAATAGGACTTCAAGATAGGACTGCTAATTTTGTTGCCAATGCAAAAAGTTCTTTCTTGAACCTAGTGAACTCCATTTTGAAGAATGAGCTATCGAATAGCTGTTCTGCCATGGTTTCACACCCTTTTGGTTTTCCTTTCTTTTTCTCCCTGAAGAAAACCAGCAAAATCATCTTACTATCATTACTCATCCATTATACTACATGTTTACACCTTCATCTTAGTGGAATAAAATTATTATTCTCCTGGGTGTGTAAGCCCAGAACTGTGTCCTTAAAAAATAATTACAATTATAAAACAAAAAGCCAAAACATTGCTAAGCTGGTACACTGAAAGTACAATAGAAACAATAACTGATTTGCAGAGCTTCAGCTGCAATGATGAGTTTTTTCTTTACCCTGGTGTCCCTTTGCAGATAATAGGTTTTTAAGAACTCCAGTTTTTCAGTTATACTTCCTGGGAAATTTGTCCAGCAGGCCACAGTGTTCAAGGCTACACTTTGCTGGTGTATATATATATAAAAGAAAAGCATCCTTAAAAAAAATGTATTGTGTGCAGTATTTAATAGGAAAATGGTTTGACTTTAAAAGGACATTCCATATTTTATCTACAACTGTTTATGTGACTATACTTGCAAGTGAGCCAAGGGGTTGAAAGTCCAAAGGACCTCAATTTATTGAAGGAGCTCTTTTACCAAGGGGAGGACATGATTAGATTCACAGCTGAGCACACCATTTCATAGATTTCTGTAAGATTGTGCACTGAACAGATTACCAGCCAAGTGTGCAGGAGAATGGCAGGTGGCTCTACCCACTCCAGCAAAATTAGGGGTTGCATTGAAAACTCGGAAAATTTGTTCATGTAGTTTTTAGGGAATGTGTTTTTTTGTTTTTGCAATTAGAAAAAACTGTGGGAAAGAAAAAATTGTGTGGATTTTTTTTCTTACATATCAGGTCTGTATTTTAGCAAGAAATAAGAAAATACATATGCTTGCTTCACTGTATTTAATGTTTTAGCCCAGCTCTGTTTTGTCTGGCCTTGGGGAATAAGAAAGAGGATCTGCTTTTGACAGAGTAAGATTAGTGTGTTCTTTTGTTGTGCTGTGTGTTCTTACATATTTAAACTTGAAGCCTAGGTGATTGACAAAAAGAAAGGAATCGAAGATCTAGCTACAAAAGAAAATACTTCAAGCAGAAATTATTAGCACAGGGCAGTTTTAAAATAAGCTTTGGTAACTAGAAGAAAAATATCCAATTCCTTTGGCTATCATTCACTTCTTTTCTTCCCAGAGACGTGGCAACACAAAGTTAGAGGATTTTTATTTATTAGTGATGGTCTTTGAATTTACTTTGTTCGGCTTTCTGAAAGAGTTTTATAGAGAGAGTTGTAAACTAAATTAGTATAGAACTGAAATTGTGAAAATACTTTAACAGATCTTCAGGCTATCAATATTATAGAGAGTGGTATGTTATTCTGCTTGTTTTAAAACTCATTAACCTATTGATTTTTGGTCTGTATGACTCAGACATATCACTGAATTAATTTTATTACGTAATTTACATAGAATTCAGTGTCCTTTTTTAAGAACACTATGGTGAAGCTTACCAGAGGATTCTGATAACATAATATATTTTTAATTAAGGAATGCAATTTTCCTAGGCACTGTCTGGACACAAAATAGATCATTTTATGTCAGCAATTCCTCTTGGAGTTGATTTAAGTTGAGAAGTCAGTATCATGGTCCATGCCAAGGGAGAATCCTTAAGTATGTATCAAAAACTTTTGCATCATATCTGAAGTCAAAAGTGCCCTAGCAGGGTTTCCTGTAGAAGAGTCAGGTTTCTGGGGGGAGTGAAACATCACTTGAAGGAAGACAGTTTCTTTCTGCTAGTAATGTACATGTGCATTTTAATGATAAAAGATAAACTTTCACATATTTGTGGGAGTTTATATACAAACTCACTTGAAAAGTAAATTCTGTGGGGAGTGTTTCAGGAGCATATAAGTGCAGTGTAAAGACAAGCTCTCAATAAATCAGAACCCACTTCAGTTATGCTATCAGCAGAGTGCTCGAGCAGATAGCCAGAGGTCACTGCTATCCACCAGGACTGGAACTACTGAAGAGATAACACATCACATACAGGAGGTTCCTCCTAACCTTTCCCAGGACAATGCCAGCATGTCTGACCTAAAAGTAGCCCTCATTTTATTTTATCTAAAGCATTTTACCAGAGGAAATTTTTCTTACTGTGGCTTACAGTTTGGAAGCCTATCAGATGATCCATTACCACACCAGCAACTCCCAGGTCAGAGGCTATTCTTTGGAGTGCACCTGAATTGTGAAATGCTTTCTTTCTAAAGGAATACGGATATCAGGAAAGAAAGATGGCTGAAATGTGTTACACTGACACAGCAATGTAATACATGCATTTAAAGTGGACTGGAGATCATGGGTTCAGGTCTTTTTGTTAAGGCAATGAATGCCAACATAAATTTATAGTAAAATGGTATAACCTGGTTTGTATGGCCATTCTGTATCTTAGATTCTGTATCTTAGATTCAGCTACATTTCAGGGATGGTGTTTTCTCTGTATTTTTTTGCCCAGTTCCTCACAGAATTGAGATTTCTGTGATCATACACCAAGTGCGTATGCTTATGTGAGTCCTTCCAGAAGTTTTTAAATTTGTTGGCCACATTTACACTTTTTTCTGGGGGGGTGGGGGGAGATGTGCCATGGATGACTCACTTCTACCAAAAGTGTAGATATTGAGAAATTACATAGTGGAGAGAAGTTCTTGATGCCCATGTTAAGGAAAAGATAAAGTATGAATTCAACCCTGCTTTGATTTGCATTTGGGAGAGGTGTTATAACTGCATCTAGAGTAAAATAATACTTCTTTTGGCATTTGTTTCTTGTTAGACAAAACTAAACCACACTTAAATACAAATATTCAACAGAAAACACACTCTATTCTTATCACAGAACATTT
This sequence comes from Chamaea fasciata, assembly GCF_029207755.1. Lineage (NCBI taxonomy): Eukaryota > Metazoa > Chordata > Aves > Passeriformes > Sylviidae > Chamaea > Chamaea fasciata. Next base: position 54,325,948 of record NW_027094086.1, on the reverse strand, counting down.
TCTTTTACACTTACTGATAAATTTGGAGTTGTTTGAGGAGTAAGTAAGCTTCACTGCCTTCAATCCTGCAAAAACAGGATCTGAAACATAAAACTTTCCTATCATGTGGCAGAGGAAAAAGTAGAAATTACGCCTCTCAGACTGCAGATTAGCAATATACCTACTAGACCAAGTTGGCAGCAGTGCCTTAGGTCTTCATAGAAATCCCAAGAAGGATTAAAATAAGAATTTAAGATATCAGGTGTTTCTAACTACATGCAAGGAGCATGCACTTGAGGTATGGTCACAAGAGTAAGATGGCTGAACAGGTAGACTGTCAAACCAAAGCCATTTTTGATGTTCTCTGTCTTCCAGGCATGACCATTCCCAAAGTCCTGAGTTTTAGGGGTATCAATAGGACAAACCCATACTGTAGCAGTCCTTCTCCAGTCAAAAACAGTGAATTTTTCTCCAGAGGCTGAAAGAGAATTTGTTCATGTTTTTTGCTTTTACACTTTGTGTTGTGAATTCTAAACAGAAACATGAATAGAGAAGTATCCCACTCTTTAGTTTCTCAGTTACAGTTTCACACTTGGAGGGTACTATGACAAGTTTGTACTTTGGCATGAAAGTACCAGGATCACAAAATTTACTATAAATATATTTGGTTAACATTCTTTCGCGTAGATACATAAAAAGAAAAAAAAAAATGGAAGAAAGCCTCCTATGATTTTTAGGGGTTTATTTTCCCTTCTATTTTCACAGGCATGCATTTGAAAGTTCAAACTGCCACTGAATGTAACCAAACTGTCAAGGCATGTGTCTAACATTACGCAGCTCAAATTTGATACTCTTGGGTAACTTGGGGCTCTAATTATATACTGACCTAAATTTTTCAAAAGTGATTTTAAATGTTTCTCCAGGAATGTGCAATTTGATCCTGTTTGAAGACACCAAATCTTTATAGCTTTAAAATGCCTTTTGTGTGTAATTATCTGAAACTTTTTAAGAAAAGATTAATTAGGAGGATTAAGGATTTACTCAGTCCTGCCATTCTGAAATTTTTAGTGGTTGAAAGTCATTCGAATTTCTGAAAAATATCATCTGGGGCAAAGCTATAGAAGAAGTCTTGCACTAAAGTCAATAATTGGGCTGAACTGCTTAGACAAGAAAACATCTATGATTGTGAGGTGCTGAGAATGACCTAAACCAGAAACGATACACTGTTTTTATGACTTTCCAACCAAATGAATTTTACAAATCTGTAGGGGAAAGGAATTAAAAAAAAAATTGATTAATTATCTTTAAAAACCTGCAAACTCAAAATAGCTTTCCTTCACTTGGGGTTTTCTTCTTCTATGAAAATTATAGTAATAAATAAGACTTCTTGTATTTATTGTATTCAAAATTTTCATAAAAGATGGGCTTTCCAAAAAAAAAAAAAAAATTATTCAAATTGCACAAAAACAATTTGAATTACAACTCAAAACCAAAAAAAAAACCACTTTTGGCCTGAAAAAGAGAGCTTTATACCATAACATAACTTGCAAAAGATAAGAGTAACTGGGGAAGAGCATAGTCGTGATGAAATCTAGATATTCAGCTTATGCCTCTTTAATATTTACCCATTTTTATCTAATTTCTCCAGGAAAAAAAAAAAAAAAAGAAAAAAGAAAAAAAAAAGGAAAGGTTACTTCATCAGCCACTTTGTGTTGCTCTGTTCAGCAGATAAATTAAATGGTGCATTTTAGCTGGTATTATTTATTCAAGTACATATCTTTACTATGTATTTGATCTTGGTATAATGTAATCACTTCTGATTAAAGATATTGCTATCATCTGTTTTACTTGTAATTAATTAATTAATCACCATTTAATTCAGTTCCTATTGTAATACATCAGATGCTATCATGTGATACCTTGTAGTGCCATTTTATATTAAATAGATTTGGTGCAAGAAGCTGAAAGTTATCCTTTAAGGATTCCACAATTGGAAGCTATCTCTAAAGAGTTTTAATTCTCTACAGGGTTGTGCTACAGATAATCCAATCTGCTCTACTTCATGTTTATGATACTAATTATTTCATATGGAAAATTTTCTAATACATTTCCGTATAGAAGTTTTCCTGTCAGCAAGAGTCTTCTTGATTTCAGTAGAGTTTGGATCCTCCTCATCCAGCTTACACATTTTCACAGGAATAATTGTAGCCAGGCAAAACTGTCTGTCAGCTTACAGGACTCCATAATGTTACATTTACTGACAGAAGTGTTTGTGAGATCTGAGGTTCAGCAAGTACCAAAATTAATTAAAAAGCACTATTAATAGCCTTTGTTGATTTGTCCTTTTTTCTTCATGTTTTTATTTTTCTGGGGTTTTTTAGTGCAAATCCTCCATATTGTACTTTTATATAATAGCACTAATATTCATCTGGTTTTATTTCACTCTGTTTCCATCACAAACACAGGAATTTTGGGGGGTTTTTTTGAGTAGCTATTTCTTTTTTTTCTTTTGGCCTTTGGGAAAAAAATAAACAAACAATTTTTTTATTATGTGTTTGACAATTTCTTCATATATTTAGATCACAGAATAGATGACAGAATTGTTTAGACTGGAAGGGACCTTAAAGGTCTTCTAGTTCCAGCTTTCTGCATACTTATGTGAAGACTGTATTTTAATATATAGGTAATTCTTAATTAAATCACTGAAAAACACTTTATCCTACTAGAAAAAAGGTTTTGGTCAACTGAGCTGTAAGAGGGGATGTTACCCAGAAGACTCTTCCTAAGTGCCTGTTTTACATTATTTATCATTCAAAAAGGATAAGCAGGATATTTACCTGACTTACATTAACAAACAGAGGTTGTCTCTCTGTCCTGATAATGACTGCCTTTAGCAATCCTAGAGCATTAGAAACAGATATATACATTGTCTTCTGGAAAATTATGTATTTGTAAACTGAACTCTGAATTCGTAAAAGTGAAAGAAAAGCAATTTTTTTTCGGGAGAGATAATTTTGTTTCTATGCACTCCAGGTATATATAACAAGGAAGTTTATTTCGTATGCACACACCAGATTGAATTCTTATGTCCTTTGATATTTCATAGCATCATGTGACTATACACATAAAAATTCCTATGCAAGATGGTAAACTAAACTCCATATATTGCTTAATTCAGTATGATATTAAAAAATTGTCAGTTTCTTTAACTGTATGTATGCACTGTATTACATTTTATTAACCTATATACACAAAGCAGGAAATAGGTTACAATGGAGTTACATCACTTAATAGATTTAAAATATTTAATTTCTTTTTAGAGGAAATATGATACCCTGGTCAGTGTTCAGATGTGCTAATTTAAAGCATCTGCTTATATCCTCTAAAGCTAGTGCAATGTCTGCTTCAGCACTGCCCTCTAAATGAGCCAAAATTGAGCCTTTTGCAGACTCAGACAGCCATCATGAAATAACAGTCCTGATCATCTCAAACAGACAGCTTGTTGAACTAATTTTTTTTGCTAAATTTTGACTATCAATACTGCATATACCTAGATATAATTCAGAAGAGTGATTTATGTTTTGTTACAGTTCTGCAAATTGGTAACTGGTAGAATCATTTTCCTGCAGATTAGTAATATACATACAATTTATCAATATTATATATTTCTATTCCAGCAATGGGATAGAAAGACACTTGTATTTCTTTACTTATACACTTACAACATGTAGCTATAGGAAGCTGTTATCTGGACACTTTAGTGTGTCTATTCCTGGCAGGGGGGGTTAAAAATTCAGGGATATTCTCATGTCATCACTTCAGACAGACTAAAATGCTTGAAAACTATTAATTCTTTTTCTATGGACTACTTTATTTTTGTTGATAAGCTATCTAAAAACGGATCCATTATTTCACACGTGCAGTAGAGTATAAATTCCCAAAACATATGCAAAACTTTGAGATAGTATGTTTCGAATACTTGTGCTTATCAGTCCTCCTATTCACAGCTATGCATAATTCCCAAGGACAATAAAGGGTACTGGATATGTGTTTACCAAAAGGATATAAAATAATGCCCAACAACTGCATTGAGCCTTAAAAAATGAAGTCTTGAGTCTTCTGCTACTGTAAAGCTTAATACATGAGTTTCAGCACAAAGCAAAAAACATGGGGTTATCATGGACATATGGCTACTTTACACAACCATGGCAATATAAAAGAAAAGCACCACAATAAGTAAAAAATATTATATTATATTGTATTTTATTATATTATATTATGCAATTTTAATTTCTCAAGCAGGCTGAAATGTTTGAAATAAATATGATAATTATGCTGACAGCTTTACAGACCTGTAAATCCACATCCAAGTAGTTACGCTTCAGCATCATTGGGATCTTACCTGGCAAGTATCAAGCATTGCACTTGGGATACTCTGGGGAGCTGTGCTGAATGCCAAGAAATCATAACAAAACATTAAGTGCCAGAAGAAAAATCCACATGCTGCTAATACAGCAAGAATTTGGTCTCCTTTCCTCCACTGTTAATTCCCAGGATGTTTTATCTTTCCATTTACCTATTAAGTTTAGCATAGATTTATTCCAGTGAATTATTGATATATTTCTTATATTAAAAAGTGGTGGCTGCTGTTATGGTTTAGATGGTACACTCAATTGCAATAATCACAACCCAGTGACAAATACAGAGTATGTCAGTGTGACCATCTTCTGCTCCTTACTTGAGTGGAAAAGGACATGGGGATGCAATAAAGAAGCATTTATCTATTCTTGGCATTATTCTTTAACATTTCAGAGAGCTGAGAAATGAGGACCTACTATGATCAACAGCTCATGGCCAGTGCCAAGACCTGTTGGCCAAAATTGAATACAGAAAAAGATTAAAATAACTGGTAACTGCAAAATATTCTTTATTGCTGTATTAATAATTTGGCTTAAGCCAAGGAGCCTGTGTGTTGCAGAGCCACAGAGAAAAAAAATAATTACTACATTAGAGAGCTTCCTTTTAGTCTAGTCAGATGGTGAAACTGTCTGCCAACCATGAACAGGGTAAATACTAGGGGCAGTTCAGGCTCAGAAAGCAGAGAAATTATCCTAGTTCTCCATTCCCAGCACCATTAACTAGCAGTCTGCCAGGCTTGTATTGCCCCTGTGAAGACAAGCACCATCATCTCTGCACCTCCTCTTCCAGAGGAACCAGCTGGAGTCAGATGAAGCCTAGAAAGGGAAATCAGTCATTTGGAGCAGAAGAACTGGAAAGGAGACAAAAGCAATGACTCTCAGATGCAAAACTGTGGAAAAATACCAAGCTGAAATGTCTTACCACAAAGAGCATAATTGTCCATGTGGGACAATTTTCTAATAAACTTACAATAATTTTTTAAAGCTGATCAGTTGTTGGAAGGAATTTGATACAAACATCCTTGCTCACAATCAAAAATGTTTAATATTATTTGGTTTTATTTACTTAACAGGTGAACTTACAGACACATGAATTAGCATCTTCTGTACCCTGAACATGCCTGTCTGTGGCTCCAATGAAACACTCTTTTTTTTTTTTTTTACTGTCTCTTTCTCTATCAGTACGTCATTGTAACAAGTGCCAACCCACAACCAGAGCTAATGAGGAAGCTTTCTGTGATGAGAAACAAACTGAGTGGATCCTCCTGTAAAAATAGAGCACTATCATATACTTGCAATCTGAAATACACTGATCAAGGACCAATATTCTTCAGGAAATGCCTGTGCAGGTACAGGCAGAGATATAGCTCCTCAAAAGGTTGCAGTAAATCTGATAACAAAATTACTACATAATATTCTCCCACATATTCTCCTTCAACCTTTACAGGAATAATAAATGTAATTACACAGGTCTCTAGCTAAATACACCATGAAAATATTAAGGAAAAGTAATTCAACTGAGTTAACAGAATCCACATAGAAGAAGAAAACTTCATCATCTCATAGAAACCAGATATTTTAATAATACATTTTTACATTGCATTAAATAAATTACATTTTATCAAAAGGCTTGTCAATCAAAATAGGTTTATTAATTAAATAAACTGTTTCATGTCCCAGTAAAATCTCTAACCTATTATTAATGAGATAGAGCCCGCAATTTATGACATCTTTCTTAATCTTCCCTCTGAGATCACACTTAACATACACTATATGTTGCGCATAAAATTAGTCTTTCACTTAGTTTTAGATATCTGCTATTTCTTTCCTTATAAAAACCTCTAAACCTAAAATTGTTCTCCTAGCCTGACAAAGAGAACTGAAATATACATTTAACCCACCAAAAAAACCTAACAGTTTTAACAAAGTTTTCAACATCTGTGGGGTCTGGGAGATAGGAAAAAAGGGCTGAGCAAGTGAGTCTAAACACTCCTTAGATATAATGCTGTGCTTTTTCACGGATGCAGTGTGAGAGGCACATTCCCCTCCATCTACCATAAGGAAACTAGACATGCATAAACCTAGCAAACCCACAGCAAGTCGTAGAAGCAATCATGCACACCCAAGAGCATCTGCTGGATTTTAGCTTTTCTGAGCAAGGCCCTTCCCACCACTTAAGGCTTGCTACAACCCAGTTTCATCTTGCCTTTTTAAACAAGCTTGATTTTGCTCTGGGATAGACCTGGTGTGTACTAAACAAATGTGTCACTATACTCTTAAAACTCCCAAAAGTGTTTTATTAACCACAAATTTTTATTAACAATCCTATACAATATATCCTATACATTTCTGCCATGGAGAGAAGTCCTGAAGACTAATATTTTTGAGTACTTTGGCATTTAGGTTATTTTTCAAATACCAGACTGTTTCTTAATTGTTGAGAGACCTTAGTGTTTGCACCTGAATACAGGTCCTGATGGCAAAATAGCAGTTTGTAAGATGGCACCCAATTAACATAACTCTTCCTCCAAAAAGTATTCATAATTCCTAGCTCTGCCATTTTCCCAAGCCTTGTTGTGTGTGTACATGTGTATGCTTTCAGAATTCACCCCTATTGCACTGGTTAATAAAAAAAAAAAAAGCCTTCACATGGTATTTCATTATGATTGTGATTATTACTGCTTAATAATAACTTTTAGCTTTAAAAAAACTTCCTTGGGTCAACTTAATAGTACAAGGCCTACAGCATATCTGGTGTGTGGGTAGAAACACATATGCACCAGCAAAAGACAGGGGAGTATACACAGAGTGACCTCTAAGGTTTTAATGAATAGCCCTAGTAAATTGAAGTTTAGGGACTTTTGGAGCCACCAGTTTCATGTGAAGCTTTCTCCTCAGTGCCCCTCCCCATCCATACCTTTCATGATCTCTCTGACCTCTATTTGCACCATCCTCTGGTAATGAGTCTTGGGGCTTAATTACACATACTGTGGAATAACACTTTTCTCTGGTTTACACCAGCTGGGTGATCTTTTCATTTTCTACTCCTGCTTACTTTTACTATGAGAAGAAAAAGAACGTGGAATGGTTATTCACCCTTCCATATTGTTCATATTAATGAGTGTATTTATATGAATGTGCATAAAAAAAAATGTTAACCATTCCTTCCCATTTCTTACAAACTGAAGAATACTAATCTATTCAATCTCTCCTTTTGCAGAAGCAGCATCACTCCCAGGATCAAGGATCTTTATTCAGTTATGGTTTCATTGTCATTGTGCTGTTTTCTGTATGATTTAAGAGAGTACACTCAGTGACAATTTTACTAGATTCTGGGTGAGCTGTAGAAAAGTATGATGGAGTTAGAATACACGCAGTGTCAAAAACACAAATGTAGCATGGATTAGATCAATGCCACAACTAGTTTTATTGTTGGCTTTTGTATTTTGTTCTTCTTCTTTGTATCTCTCCATCTTGCCAAAAAAAAAGACATTTTGCTTGCTCAAAAGAAACTGTCAACTTGTGCAACATACAGATTTAAGTCCCATCTAAGAAACCCACCAGAAAAATAGGAATGTACTTTGAAAGAATAAATTTATTGTCTCTCTCTCCTCCTTTCTGAGAGGTCTACTTACTTCTCAAAAAAAACCACCCCAAAACCAAAAACAAAATCAAATTAACCAAGCAATTTTCTTCTGATTCGAGGTGTAAATTTAACATGGCATGAGGAACTATATTGATCCCATTTTTTTCACAATAGATTCCTTTCATTGAATTTATATGTAGGGGGGGGGTCGGAAAAATATTTCACCAATAGGAAAGTGTGCAAGATTTTCCTTTTGCAAGTTACATGCCAACTTGTCATCTGCTAGCTTTCATTACAGAAGAAAATGTGGTTGATATGAATAAGAGTTAAAAAATTTTTCAGAATATAACCAGTTACTTTTACTGTCATTAACCCATCTTCAACTTCATCCTCATCAGAGGCTTTCCATAAATGTATATATCACTTCTTCCCTGTTTTTTCTTGCAGAATTCTTCTAACCAAAACACTTAATATTTCAACTGCGCGTAGCTATGCTGACTTGGAGGGTCTTATTCAGTATCAAGACCCTTGTATTCTCATAGCAGAATATTCCATTTTCTGTTAGTAGAGAAACATTTAGAGAATCTACGGCCTCTTTGATCCATGACTTTATGCCTTTGCATATGTGGCACTGAATATATTGGCTTTTATTGCCAGCATGTCACACTGCACCGCATATCTAATATGTTGCTCCCAGAATCTCTTCCAGTGTTACTGCTTCTGTGGATTTTCTTCCATTGATTCACACTGCTCTAAATTTAATGTATTAGTATGCTTTTTGTGAGTAGTGGCTTGCTTTGTTATTTCCTGCCACATTTCTCCCTACGGCCTTTGTTTTATGTTTCTGTCCTCACTAGTATTTGTGACTCCTCCTAATTTAATATTTGTGCATTTCATTAACATGCTGTTTATTCTTACTTCCAGATTGCTAATGAAGATGTTAAATAGGAGCAATCCTGAATCTGCACCCTTCATTACCCTGCTAGATATTTTTCCCCTAGTCACTCTCATAATCTTTTGTTTATAGTCTTTCAGCCAGTTTTAACCCACATGCTCCTATCAGATCCATTGCAATCCATTTTCCACTTATGACTGCAAAAAACCACTGCAGGGAAAATTTCTAGAACATATGGATACAACCTTGATCCTCTGAAAGTTATAAGGATTGCTGAAAAAAACTCCCATAGGTATTACATATTCACATTCAAAGACATAAAATTAATGCTTTCTCTTTAAATTTTAGTCATTATCACATACGGTAGGTCAATAGCTAGATATCAATTTGTTTAAAATAGTATTTACCTTTATTATTGCATGGAAGCATAATGTATTAAAAACTATCTTGTTTGTTTTTAAGCTAATACTTTGCCATTTGGAACTATGTAAGCTAGGTGAGAGAAACAGATATACTGTGGTTTGAAGTTCTGTAAGAAGATTGTCACGCAGACTCAGTTCACATCCCAGACTAAAACAAACTTAATTGTGCTCACTGGGGCAAATTGTTCCTTTGTTTACAGTGCAGTGCCCTCATTGATTTCAAGCTCAATGTAACAGCTATGTTTAAGCTTCTGTACAATGTTGAGATGCACAAGATCCTTTTTGAAAATAGGAGTACCTCAAATTTATAAGACATTGATGTTGGACTTGATAAGGAATGGCGTTTTTTTAATAGTCTTTTAGCTTTACACGATTGCTTCTATACAATTAAGCAGTCCATCTATCAAAAAAAAAAAAAACTGTCCAGCTTAAAATAGCTTTTTTTGGCCCTTTAAAAGGTCATATATTAAAGAACTAATTGCTAAAGCTTTAGATGCTACAATCGGCTCTTTTTTTCCTATATTGATTTCTTTTTTTCTTCTGAATACAAGAGAATAATTCTCTCCATTCTGTTACAGCTTTTTTCTGATTGCACCAGTTCAGTTGACATAGACAATACTTCACTTAATCCTAGGTGACTCTTTCTGGTATTTCTTCCCACTATCACCTTCCTCTACGATTGTCATTTAGCTCCTAGAGCCTCTCTGGTGAAGTCACTGTGGCAGATGTGTGTCACATTACCAGCTCAGCTACAAGTCTAGCTTTGAACTGCAGACAGAGTCAGCAAGAGGAGCGAAACGTTGTGTTTACTGATGTCCATGCTGACATGGCTAACCAGTCAGGAATGAGTACTCAACACAGCTAGCATAGAGGCCCTGTATTTCTGTAAGACATTTTACAGTCACAGAGGTGTTGGCTGAACCCCAGAGAGGAAATCAAGTTTTTGCAGTTGTCAGTCTTGTTGCTAAATCACCTCATAGATCCGAATTTGATTTCTGACTTGGCCCTTTTACATCCTTGAGCAACTCACGGAAACAAGGATAATCATGTATTGTGACGCAGTTCTTACTGCTTTCAGTGCTAGAGAGCTTCCTGCATAACCGAACACATACTTCTGTGTCTTTCCAGAAAGTTTCCTTTCCAGGTTGCAGTCTAAACTCCACAGACACCAGGAAACCCCAGATGTGTGGCAGAGGCCCTATTTCTCATGCACAAAATGAAAGCATTCTCCAGTCTTGATCCTTTCACCTGCTCGGACTACAAACTGTTCAGGGCAAGGGCTATACTCTACACTGCAGTCACTTTCCTCTGTCCTCAGATCCCTTGCCCTTACTATGATACAAACAAATAAGAGTACAAAAATACCTTGGTGATCATTCTTATCAGGTTATCATATTTGAGTGGTAGAATTACTGGAATAATGTCCAAAACATGAGGTATGGTCACCCCACGATAGACTATAAATTAATTAATGCATTAAAAAATATGCATTATCAAATTTTTTTTGTTTTATTACTAATGAGTTTTTTAACAGAGGAGTTTACAGAGGCAGCCTATTTCTCACACTTGATTCCAAAATAATTTCATTTTTTCTCTGATCAAATGGACAGACTTTGTTTCACTCCAAATACTCCAGTTCCCAATGGTATGGTGGTTCTCCCTCTGATTGTATCCTCTGTGGAATACAGAAGGTTGTACAGCAGTGTCTCATCTCTGTCCTTCCTCCCAGCTGGCAGTTGCAATGAATTCCCAGTGTCTGAAATTGTCCTCCCATTGAAGTCCATGGTGGCAGAACATCCTGATCTCCACTGCAGGGGTAAGAAGGAGAGCAGCTAGCTCTGCTCTACTCCACAGCAGGGAACAGCCTGCCTTGTGTTCACTGCCCATCCTGTTTCCACACCAGCTGTTTCGAGCCAGCGCTAGAGAGAGGACATGTTGCAGTCTTCCAGCAGGTACTGCCACTGTTGCATACAGCCCTCTGTGCCTTTGGATGCTGAATCCCTTTGGAAATTGCTGCAGATGTAAGCCCCTTCTGCACCATCTTTTTCGATGTCTTGGTCATACTAAAAATGTTACAGTCTAGCTCCAAGTGCAAAAGGCCATGCAGACATACATCTAGAGGAAATATAACTCAAAGTTCCTACAAAATACCTTTGCAAAGGAAAGTATTTTAATAATATTCTAAATGGATTGTTTTGGTTTTTACAAACACAGAGATTTATTTAAGTCTCAGGAGGGGAATATTGGACTAACCTGGAAATACTCTATCACAGTGGAATGGCATAAGACTCAGTTCTACGCTATTATGTATAGGTGCACACATAGAGACATATTGTGTATCTATTCACACACCTGCATATATTTATGTGGGCACATGTGCATGTAAAATTTGTGATTTAGATCTCTGGTAGCCTGGGAATCTCTCTAATACATTCTATCTTACAATGCATCCATGAACTTTAGAGTCATTCTCTGAAATAATCTACCTTGGATGCACTACTTCCAGCAATAATTGCCAGGCAGATGGTGGTGGTAAATTAGACAATATTATTGGTAATAAAAGTTAGAAGCTTCAGATTTTCTGAATGGCATATTCATGTAAAGACTATCTGAAACAATATCTTTAATGACAAGAACCATCATCCAGTTTCATCTTTCCTCCATTTTCTGGAACATTTCACTAGTATTTGTTTTATATTGTTCTGTCTTTTTCTACTGATTGCTGTGGTTGTATTGTTTTTAAATACTACCTACTTCCCAATAACTACTCTGTTTACTTATTACCAGCAGCTCTCTCATCAATTACTATCAATACCTATACTTCAGAAAGGGAAAGCACATAAAGTTCCAAACTTTAACACAGCATAATATAAAAACATTTGCAAGATAATGTAGGCAGAAATGCTTCTGGTTGCTATTACTTCCACTGAAAATAATGCCATCTGCTTATCATTATGCCCCAGTGCATGCTATCTTACATGTGGACAGAACTTGTAATGTGTTTCTGTCTCTGTAGGAAACAGCTTGAAAACTACGCCCTGGAATAATGTCATAAAGAATACCCTCTTGGCTCTTTCCAATTAATTTCTCAGCAACAATTTACAATAGAAAGCTGTAGTTAAAAGGCAACAAATACTGACTTGACCTTTTAAATTGAAATTCCCATGTTTTAGTTTTTCTGTGATGAAGAAAGAGCGTTTTTACACAAAGAAAGCATGAGCAGTTGCCAGGAATAAACCTAGAAGTTTCTGAAAAGAACAGGAAATGTATGAAAAATTGCTAACAAGTTTGCATATTTAAGGCTAGTATGAATGCGAGGTCACAAATCTGCAAAAGTGTCACACATTTAGATGTTGCTTTGACTGTTATTGTTCTTTAATTGTTTACACAGACTGTGAATTAAATCTCACAGGAATTTACGTTTCCATGCTTAGGAATGTTTCATTCAATTTGTTATTCCAGTTCAATTATCTTTGTATTATGTAGCATTTAAAATACCTTAAGATAGTGTGTGTGTTTTATGACTAAACAGTCCATAAATTTGATATGTTTATGGACTTTTGTATGTCCAGGTATGTTTTCTGTCCTTTCATGTGTTGTGTTCTGGCATTTTAACAGCAGAGCTTTGACTTCTGTATGAAAATCCTGTTGCAAAAGTATCAGTAAAAGAGACAGGTCTCATTAAAATGTTTTCAGGAGACAGAGTGCCTTTAAAATAACCAGAGTTGGGGCGGCTTTTTCCCAGTTTTGCATGGAGAAAAAAAGTGGGGGGGGGGAGGAGGGTAGGGGGGTGGCGGGGGGTTTGAATGAAAAGAAAGGAATGGAAAAAAAATGAGGGTGGACAACTTTTGTAATAATCCACAGTCCTTGTTTCCCAACAATTATATTTCCACATTTACAGACTCACTACACAGCTGACACTGGTCATTTCTCACCAAACTGTGAAAAAAAAATTGCTTTATCTGCTCAGGCAAGATGAAAGGTGTACAAGGAACTTAGATTAAATACTGAACTCCAGAGGTCTGTCTTTGCTTTCTCTGGGAAACTTCCAATTTGATTCCACTTGAGATGAGGCAATGGTCAATGGTTCCTGGCAAACATTCATCACAGGCTTCAGAATGGATCAAACATTTCTCATATGGTGTATTTTATATTTAGAATGTCAGAAAACAGCCTGGAATATTTCCTGCAGGCAACAATCAGCCTGTTCGGTATCTCTTTCTAATTTAAAATGTAAAACATTCGATTTTTATAAGCTCAGTAGTTTCAATGTGATGAAAAAACATAAATTGTTTCTTCTTCAATAAAAAAAGTTTTTCCAGTCTTGTAGTTTCTGAACTATATTGTCTCTTTGCTTCTGATGCACTTTAAACAGTGCAATGGCTTTTTCTTGTCTTAACTAGGCACTAAGCAGTGATTTTTTTTATTGAACAGTATGATGAGATTTTTGTCTATCAGCAAATGCAATGAATAATTACCCCATATTCCTTTCACCCACAATAATTGGGTTTTACTAAATAAAATCTTTTTTGAATATGTAAATTATCTATTTCTATCAAAATTAAATGGAATTAAAACTGAGCTTAATTAGCTCATATTCCAGAATTTAGCAAAATAGCTTTTTGGTATGTGAAAAACTGAAGTATTCAAATACTTTTGTTTTCAAAAATGGGCAGGTTGTAGACAGAATTCAAATCACATCTGGTCCAGCTGTTCAGATCACAGCTCTACTCATGCAAAATCATGAGAACACCAAATTTATTACAGACTTCTCCCTGTGAAGGAACTTGTGCTGTTTCATTTCTAATACAGTGGACTGCTAAACCATGCCTACAACTCCTGGTTGGATTCTTAAAAAAGAAAACCCACAGGGGTGCAAGCAGCTCTCTCTAACTGATTGGTTTTAGGCAAACTAGAATATTTCCCAGCTATCTGACCTAAGCAGGAAACTGTGGACAGTGACCGAGTGAAAAAAATTGTCAAATATGTGCAAATATTTGCACCTGCAGTCTTCCAGAGGTCATTCAGTTTCTCAAGGTATGCCTACAGAGACAAGTCAAGGCATCTTCCTGAGCTGCTCATGCTCGTAGCTTGCTGGAGAGGGTCCAACTCAGCCTAAAAACCTCAGAGGTGGTACAAGACGCCAGTAAATGTGACAGAGTAACCTCAGTAGAGGTTATTTCCTAGGTCAGAGCTCTGAGCAACATGCTACCAGCTACAACTTCCAGGACACACCTGTCTCACAACCAGCAAGCTCTCCATACCCATCCACTTATGTCACGTGAGGAAGACACAGACATCTTGACAATGTAATAAAACGGTGTCACTGTGGGACTAGCCTCTGTCTGTCTTTGAAAATAAGCTCCCTTGACTTTGCTTTCATATTAACACAGCAGCGGGGAGCCACTGCACTGTCACAGGGTTGATAAGCTCTGTTGCATGCCCCTGGCATGACCTACATACTAAATGGACAATACACAACCACAAGCACTCCCACTTCATTTGCACTTGATGAAAGTAACTAAGGCAATGTATACAAATGCAGGATCTAGATTTAGTTGTCCTAAATACATTATAAGAGTCTGTAACCACCGATACCTTTGAAAAGAAGTGAGGATCTACAAAGAATTGATATTTTCCAGGAGCCTAAATATACGTTAAGGAAATTTACTTTGATTGTATACAGTCATTATCTTTACTTAGCTTTCATTAAAAGCAATAAAAGCAGTGCTGAGGAACTAAAGAGAAGATATTCTTCTCTCCTTTGAGTGGAAGTTTGGGACAGTGACTGGAAGAGATGAGTCAGAGCCATGCCCACATCTCCTTCCTGCACAGAGTGTGAACCATCTCCACATGGTCTCCACTGCACCAGAACAATTAATATTAATCATCTGAAGCATAATAAAGACATGAACCCTTTCTAAAGACTTACAGTCCTGAGATCTCTTGCTCCTTGACAAAAAAACAACCTGATCAAACATCAGTACAATTTAGAATCTGGAAATTTGTAGGCTGCTTGTAAGAACACAAAAAATGGTGTTAATAAAGACTATCACAGTGAAAATTAATGAAAGCTATATTATGGAAAGAAGAAGCCTGCATTCCACTTCAGAAGTAAGTGTCATATGTAAGATAAAATACAAAGCCAAAAAATTCTTCATTACAGTAACTGTAAAATTTCTTTGGTTTTAAATGTAAATATCAGAAAGAAGAAAAAATTGCCTGTAGCATGTAGGAGAAGGGAATACGGGTGACCTTGCCCCTGATAAGTATCAGCTATGTTAATTACCTAATTCAGCCTCCCCTGATGAGTCACAGCTATATCCAATAAAGATAAGTGTGATAAAAGGGAGTGGGTTAGCTAGTGAGGGAGGGAAATCATGGAGGAACAGGAAGCTTGAGGAAGAGGGGATGAGACTCTCTCTTCATGAAGAAGATGGCTCTCCTGAGGAGAGAGAATCACTGCTGTGAGGTTAGCTGTTGAAGCCTACTGTTGGAGCCTGCAGCCATAGTCTAGTGAGGTAAAAGCCTGCATTCAGAGTCTGCAAGCCACTACCTGCAGTCAGTGCAGCAAGAAATAACCAGCAGTCAGAGATTGTAAGGGAAACCTACAGTAGGGGCTTGCTGCAGCCAGAGCAGTGAATAGTTGGAGTCAGGATGGCTGAGGTGTAAAGAGGAATAAACCAGGACCCTCTTCATGCTGTGATAAACAAGGAGTCTGTGTCTTGGCTCATTTCTATCCTCTAACAGGAGGGCTACTGCATCAAAAGCTTTTCCTGTCATGGTCAAGACTATCAAACAGGGCTAGTTCACCCAGTACAAATAATAATTATAAATAGGCAGAGTCTATCAAAATGAGAAAATCACTCCTTGTTGTGTAACAAGAAGGTTTTTAGTTCTGTGGTTGAAAGTATAGAAACTCTCAAATAGTGAAACAATTTATGAACTTTTCAGTGACAATTTGGTCTCTCAAAGGCCTTGTGCATTGTTATTGATTTTCATGGATTTGAGCTATTATATCATCTAGGGCTCGCTTCAAATAATTTATTTTATCCTACCTGCTTGCTGGATTTCCTATTTCACCTTGTCTTTCAGAACACAAACTCAATGAAACAGCTCCTGTCACATAAATACTTTTGTTTAGTACATACTTCCCAAGGGTCTTTTACTGAAAGTTATGTAAACAACAGTGCTAGCTATGATTTGCATTGCATTTTCCTGTACTCAGATTGAAGACTGTTTCCTAGCAAACTTGGAACTAAATCACTAAGACTGCAGAGAAACAATGTATTAATACTTATCCAAACCACTAAAATAAACAAAAATCATATATCTGTTGGATTAAAGGACTTCTGCTTTTCATGAGAAGCACTCTCTGTTTTACAGCAAACTGAATTTAACAAGAAAAACCACTTTGAAGCATTTTCAATGGCAAAACCAGCATGAACAAACACCCAAAATCCTTAACCTTAATGAGAAATCTGAAGCCCTTAGGCAAAAGTAGTTTAAAAGAACAGTTCCCTTGAATGGTGGTGTGCAGGCCTTTAGGGAGACACCCAGGCACAGACGAAGGTATTTCTGCAGACTATTTTTTTGCCTAGGGTGGACACTGTCTTTTAAAGGACTCCATCTGCAGTCAGCAGAGAAGAGAGAGATGCCCTCAAAATGGCAAACCAGAGCCAGAGCCAAATTTCACTTCTCTGAATTGCTCTCCTGGGGGAATTTTTCTCTTCTCAATGACACTAGAGCTTTTAGAGGCATACTATTAGTCTTGGGTAAAGGGAGGATCCTCAGCTGAACAAGAAGCAATGGGTAATCCCCACCAATTCAGACAATAATCTTGGAGTTTTGTTTCCCTCCTTTGACGCCTTTGTGAATTCTGTTAAATAACTTGAGCAGCAAAATAGAGGAGTATCTTACATCTGCAGCACCCTCATAATTTTCCATTCTAAAATCTGTTCTATTTTCCTCAACCTGTAAGAATTTATTTTTTTTTAACATCTGCTGTGAAAATCAGAATTTTAAATAAGCTTTTACTTCTTTTGGTATATCGAAATGAATAAAAGGATAGAATGGTCTTATTTAAAATAATACAACTCTATACTAGACCCTTAAAACATTAAATGATCTCGTAAAATTTTTCAGCTTTTTCCTAGTTAATGAAACGAACCCTAATTTCCTCCAAATAAAAACCCACCATGACAAAGTAGACACTGCTGCAGGAATGCCACTTGTAGTTAAGGCAACAGTTGCAGTTCAGTACCAAAAAGATTGTTTCCTGACTGAGAAGCAGACTCACATAAACCAGACTGCCTTAAAATCTTCTGGTGTTATTTGCAGTTAGCAGCAAAGAGTAGATGTTTTGAAAAGTGGAGGGTCTGCATCTGAAAAAGAACCTCCCAATGAGAGAATTGCCAACCAGTAACAAGATAGTGATTCCTGACTAAACCATTCTTTTTTGCTCTAAATAGAATGGCTTGCATTTCCAATGTACAAGGTATACTTTACTTATTGATATGCATGAATTCATGTGGATAACTCCTATTAAAATTAATGGAAGTTAAATGCATTGGTCCTTGAGTATTACTATTAAAACACACCTGACTTGTACCCATTATTGGCATTAACATTAGACTTGCTTCATTGTCTTCAGCAGTCAATTGTAAGTAATTTTAAGTGTCAATAATCATTATTCACCTTCCCTAAAATACAGCTGTTAGGCGTTTTCATTCCTCAGCAAGTCATAAAGCAGACCTAGTCCTGAACACCGTCTCTGCTCCAGCTTTTCAAAACATGGGATGCACTTCATCAGAACTATGTGAGCATTTTCAGGAGCAGGGTGCACTGGAATGTGTGCATCTGTCTTTGGGGGATGAAAATTTTCATGGATTAGTAAAAGAAAGGTTTAGAAACTTTAAGTGCTTATTAGCATTTTAGAAGTGACTAATACTGTGATTTATCTGTTCTCCAGTTAATCACATTCTGTCAATAAATGAATAAACTGTTTCAAACCTGATTTGATTTAAGCCACATGAGTAGAGAAGGATTTTCCCTGTAAGCATAAATGGTGGATAAATATACAAAAGTCAGGCACAGACTCAGTTTAACTCCCCGGTCAAATCACACTGATGTCTGTTAGTACTCAGTTTGTGGTCCATTCTAAGGAAAAGGTGTGTTCAACCTGAGAAAATGTTAACACTGAGAGATAATTACAGGTCAGAGGTTTTGCCGCCACATACTGAAAACCTCTCCTTTTCCCCTTCGACAGGGGGGTACAAATGTGACCTCAAAAAAGCACCTGCTGATTTTGTAAATGTCCATTTCTTTGAGTCATTAGCCTTTAACACTTCGGTCTCTCACATCTTTCTGGATCTACTGGCCACACTCTTCCCATGTACTTCAGGATACATTTGCTCTACTGGCCACAAGGTCACATTGCCAGCTCATGGTCATCCCTCAAAATGCAGAGCTGCTCTCTACAAGCCTGTGCTGGTACTTGGGGTTACTCCTCCCCAGGCACAGGGCCCTGCACTTGCCCTGGTTGAACCTCACTCGGTTTCTCCCTGCCCAAATCTTCAGTGTCTTCTCCATTGTAAAATTATTTTGTTTCCTTACAAATTCAAGTATGTGTATCACCTGTTTCTGAGATTTTGCACAGCATATGACTTCTTTGAAAAAAAAAAATCTGTGATTAAAAGGGATTTTTTCCTTAAATAAAACATATTAGAAGTTACAAAAGGAAAACATCATTTTTATTATTTTTTAGCTGTAGCCCAGAGACAGATTTTTCTCTTCACAAAGTAGAAAATTGAATTATTCTGAGTGCTTTCCCATTCCTTCTCTTATCCTCTCAACTTTCTACAAGGAAAGGAGCAATCATTAAAAAAACATGGAGTCTACAAAGATGAAAAAAAAAGACTTTGTGTAAAGCTAAGGGGAAGGTTTAATAAAAACATTGCTTATACCTTTTCTTTTTTCTTTTTTTCTTTTTTTTTTTTTTCAAGCCAGAGACACTCATCCAGTAATAGAATCTGGAAATGGAACACTAATCCCATCCAAGAAGCAGAAAATGTAATGATGTTAAAGTCTGATGTTCAGGATGCCTCTCAGTTAGTGAATAGCAGCAGTGGCAACTATACAGCAACAAATACCATGCAAAAAACTATTTTTTAGTGAAGGGCTGCTGCAGTGTGAGATGCATATATATAAGTGCCCTCATTTGCAACAAATATTTAAACATTATAATAAAAAAAAAGAAAAGAAACACAAATTGAGGCCCCATTACCATGATTTGTTTTTAAAGAAGCTAAAATTATGTATCATTAAGCTGGCAAACTGCAACACTGAGAAAATGTTGCTGGGGCAATTCCATCCTCTTCTGCTTTTTCTTCTTCTATCTAGAAGTGCTTTTTACCCCATGTCATTTTCTGTCAGCTGTGATTCTTAGCAAATACAAACATAATCACATTTGAAAAAAAAAAAGCATGATGGTATGTAAGATGCAAGTGATAGAGGGGTGAAATTCTCTGTTGTTTAAATCCCCATAACTTAATTGCTTTTCACAGAGTTACATCACTTTCTCCTGCTAAAAATCTGGTCCCACAGTTTTAATAAAGTAGAGGCAGGGCCAAAATTTTTTGAGAAAGAATAAAAAAAGTTGTAGTGGAGTTCTCCATATTTGCAGCCTCACCAATAGTTACCCTAACCTTAAATTAAAAGAAACTTAATTCTCTCACTTATTGTAAGCTGAAAGTGAAGGAGGGAGGGGAAGAGAGGCAAGGAATGTGCTTTCTGTATCTATAGGAAGGGTAGTTCTGTGTACAGGTTGATGCTGTTATTTCCACAGTCCTGGATTCAGCTCTGCTTTGTGCTGCAGAAATGTAGCATAGTGAGTGAATTTATGGATCAAAGCCAAAATTTAGACTAAATTTACCTCTAATCTTAGTCACCTACTCCTCTTCTGCCCTTTGTGTGAGACCTAGGCCCATTCTCTGGCACCCAGCTTCCCTGTGCAGCAGCTGGGCAGAGGCAGGACTCCCCCCCCAAGCTGCCAAGACAACACAGCAGCAAACTGGTTCTGGTCTTCTCTAGCCTCCAAAGTCGTGCTATTCTGCACTGTGATCAGAGCATCTAACCCTTCCTAAGACAGTTTTTCTTTTTTCTTATTTTTTTATTTTAAATTGCAGGTAGCAGAAGCAAAATACAATCTCAGCTCCCACAACACAGTCTCATGGATGAAATATTTAGTGCTTTTCTTGCATGTTCTGAAACTGGAAGAGTTGATTTCATTCTGTTTGTATTTGTATTTGTATTTGTATTTGTATTTGTATTTGTATTTGTATTTGTATTTGTATTTGTATTTTTTCTTACCAGTAGATTCGGATACCTATTTTTGAAGATGCAACAGGGCAACAAATCAGAGTTCATGTCCAACGGTTCTTCAGATAAGGATGGTCTAAAGTACAGAAAGAAAATCTAGTGAGTCACCAGTCTAGAAAATATAAATAGTGTGAAGAAACAAGTGAAGGAGGGCATCAAGATAGGATCTGCTTTTTATCCACTGAGTGTCTGCAAACAGTCATGTAAAATTTGTGCCATCTACAGATATTACAACATATTTTTGACCATTTTGTGAAGTTATCTGCCCTGATAGCTAAATTCTGAACATTTTTGCACACAACTTTTAAATAAGCCTAAATCAGTTTCAGTGAAAAGACTGAAGAGCTTTTGATCAGTTCAATATGACTTGCAAAGATGACATTAGACTCCTTCCTTCAGAGCCTTAATTTGATATGTTACAGGTACCACAGAGAAATCAGCAATTAAAGCCAAAGCTGATACCTTCAGTATGAGAGGGGAGAAAACCTAAATACCATCTGAACTGCACGATTTTCTTGAAAAATTAGAAAAATAAGACACTGTAGGTTGGCTTTCTTTGCTCTTTGATGTTGTGTGTCTTCTTAAAAAAATTAGAAAATCTCCCATTATGCTCTGAACAAAATTGAGTACTGGCCTGAAACCCACTTTATTTTCCTGAGAGCAGATATGATTATATGGATAAATCCAGTTGTGAACTTAATAAGCTTTGGCAGAAAACGGACTGAAGGAAGATGAGTAATAGAACAAGCCAAGAAAAATACCCAAATTAACCTTCAACTCTTTCAGTGACATCTAAACATGCTAAAGGAAAGTTTGTGAATTAATTTCACAAGGATGTAGCTCTCCATTAGTGTAAGCAACAAGTGGGGAATTACAAAGTAATATAAAATACATTGTGGAGAGAACATTTTAGGTATTTTAGAGAAACTCTTTTTGACCTCTCTTTAGCCATATTGTGTAGCTCAGCTTTTTTGTTTGTTATCTACACTAAGAAGTATGTGTTCTGTGGAGGGCATGCCACTGGACTGAATTAAGCAGGGCAAAGTGAGAATCAACTTGTCTATTCCCAAAAGTCATTTTAAGAGGATGTTATTGTGAAAAAACTTAACCTAACGGCATTAACACCCACATTTCTGGAACACTGAGGGACCAAGTCCAAAAGAAGTATAAGGTGAAAAAGAGGAGAGAAACTAAAATTGCTGTAATTAACAGTTGTATGGCAAAGACACCAAGAAAAATGCAGTCTTAGCCGTGCTTCTCAGAGAAGACTTAATGCCCAGAAATTACTCTTTGGGCCACTGCTGTTCTAATAATAATGCATGTTTTCACTTACAGGATAATCTCATGCATTTTTTCTGATTGAATCTGTATTCAAAGAAAGATTACTTAAGGTCCCTAATTACTTGGTGATACTTCCTATCTCCAATTAGACATACTCCTGTTTGGAAATAGACACTATCATTTACCAGCAGCAGTTTGGGGGATATTTTGCATTATGTTTCTTACATGTACTGTATGAAATATTTGTCAAAATAGCCAGGAGAGAAAATATACATTAACTTAGTGAAATAAAATATTAAAAAATGGTGTAATCTGTCTTCTTGCCAACTGCTTTATATCCACTGGTACTTGATTTGAATGCTATAAACAAAATAATCTCAGTGAAGAGCAGATAGAAGGATGGAGAAGGCAGAGATCAATGCCATCAGAGCTTACAGTAGGTTTTTCTTTTATGACAATGATAAGCTGGGGAATCACACTTTATCTGAGTAGGTTTAGGGCAAAGGGTTAGGGAAAGATCCAGTCATAATGGAAAGCATTCCATATGCTTGCCTGGAGATAATTCACATCAGCCAACCTAGTGGGGGAAATAAAAGACAAAAAATGGGTGGGAAAGGAACAACCCTTAAGCAGGTTGAAAAGTCTGTGATTGCCAGGCACCCTGAGGTGCCTGTGCACGGTGGGCTCTGCCTAGCAAGGTTATTCTGCCTCTTTTTGGATTCATCAGTTTTCATGGTTGCCTCCTGGTGCAATGATCAAAGAAGCCCGGGCAGCCTAGGACCATCAAAAAGGAAGAAGAGGAGGAAATAAACAATTCTAGAGATTTACTGTTTTCATTTTTCTGAGCTGGTAGGGACTGGGGGCATCACCTCTCCAGTCATTTAGTCAGCAGAGGCTCAGATCTGCCAGACCTGCCATGGCAATGGTCTCATCTGACAGTTCTGGACCACTGGAACACACTGTGCACTAGAAATGAGATCGTAGGGAAAACAGTAGTTTTTAGGTTTTGTTTTCTTTTGCAGATGTGTGCCAGGCTGCCAGGTATGCCAGGTCACAGACTATTGCAATAATAGGAAAGAACTTTGTGAGGATGGGTGACGTGAAGGTGCAACTGTTCTTTTCCCACAGTTCATCTGCCTGTATCAGTACTGACTTCTATCCTCTTCCAAGGAGCATCAGCAGTGTCAGCAGGTACCTCTATGATAATGGGTTCAATTTCCAGTGGCTGTGCCTTTGAACTGCTTGATTTCTTCTGTGTTAAGGTGATTATTGTCGCCATAGCTGCCACGGACAGCTACGAAACCTTTGAAGAAGGTAACCATATGAAGCCAAGGTGTTCCCATCACATCCTCAATATATACAGATTCCAGGGGTGTTCCCACAGGGTTTCACTAGCCAGGTGCTTTCTCCAAGGAAGCATAACCCTGGCAAACAAGAGATATATGAGCATGGAGAGAGCTGAATGTGTGCTTTTCCAAAGATCTTTGGAGTTACCCCTGCTTCCTTTCTCACAATGTGTGCCAAGGACACATGGGGAGATTCCACAGAAATCTGCATCATCTGGGTGGTGGACCTGGATTTCCCAGGCACTTACGTGATGTTCTCTGCTCTCAGTGCTGTCCTTAGGGCCATTTTTTCTGCTTTCTGTTGCAGTCTTGCGTCTATCTTCATTGAGCCTTCTCGGGTGACAGTGACAACAGAACCTACTTGAAACACTTGATTCATTAGCAGGTTGAACATTTTGCTCCAATGCCATTCCTGTGATGTGTGACATGGGCACAAAACAAAGAAACAGGGAAGATTTTAAGTAAATAATCAGTCCATCTTTTCCCCAGAAAGAAACAAATAACTCTCAACAAATGGAGTGAGAAAACCCATCATGGTATCATCTCTGTCTCTATCGCTCATTTGATCCAAATCAGGACCTCTCCAGGGGTTCTACCATATGCTTGCAAACATAATGGAATTTTGTATTAAAAGCTATCATTCCCTATTGACAAAACTGTGTTGTAACATAACAAGAAGCTCATGAATTTGTGAAGCTCAGAAATTATCACAATGTAAGACACTACTGCATCAATATTTATAAGCACTCAAACCACCTCTTGCAAGTATGCCTCCACTCTTCTTACTTCAACCACCTCTTCCCTGGAGCAAGACAGCTCTTCCCTCTCTTGCATCAATTTCACAAGCTGAAAATAATGGGAATTACATTCCTTCCCCATGTCAGTAAAGGTCTTGAAGAGCAACAAAGGAAAATTTTGTTTTAATGGAGGCTGTTACTACCATATGAAAATATTAAAAGAAATTGCTTCTTATATATGTTGGTTCCATTTCTTGTCAAAACCTTAAATATTTGCATCCCACACAATATTGGAAATCATATCTTTTATATTATATATTTTCCACTACAGAAGCCATCAACCCTAATTGATTCCCGGCTTCAGTGAATAACATCAGGTTGGGTAAGTGTAGGAAACAAAAAGAATGTAGTGCATCTGAGATCAATACAGCTTGCTTCTGAGCTCCACAACCAATCTCTCAGCTACATACGCTGATAAATAGACAGCACTGCCCCTCAGCTACACACCATTAGCTGTGCTTTTCTTCAAAGTGTCAGAAAGTAAGTGGTATACCAAGCATTAGATCAAAAACAACAAGAAGGTTTTGTCATTCTTCTGGGGACACTTGGCTGGCATCTGCATTAGTTGCAAATGCTATTAGTAGCTCATTTATCTTGATTATTATTCTTCACACAAGTCAGCAGTGGCTTTGAAAGTATTTGTAAAAGCAGCAACAAGATGAATTTTAAATTTCAAATGTTCCACTCTCAAAAAATAAAACAGCTTGAAAAGAAAATACGTTTACTGCAAACAAAATAAATATACTAAAGTAACAGCATTGAGCTTAAAGTATTATAGTATCACATCAAAATCCTGAACTGTGCTTTCAAAAACCTAGTAAAGGATATTTTCAGATGTTAATCTTTTAAAACTACATTGGCATTTTTCCCACAAAAAAAAAGGTGTGAGTGAAATAACCAAGTTACAGATACTGTGTTCTTTTTTTAGGTTCCTAAAATCTTCTCAAGGCATCTGAGGCATAGTCATTAGTTTCACAATAAGATAACTGAAAAGAAATTCAGTTCACCTTCATAAAATAAGAAAAAGAGTTCAAAGATCAGAAATGTAATGGCAAGTCCTTCAAAGGACGCATATACAAGGCTGAATATACCAATAGCTTACTAGAAACTCGTCTTCCCCTCCTTTTCCCATTCCCTCTTTGATCTCAAGCTAAACATCAGAACCCAGCTTTTAAAAAGACTTCAAGTGCCTTTCATTTTCTCTCAGCTGCCTGAGGAACAACAACTCCCGCATCTTACATGAAAGAATTTATTTCTCCCTAAAAATAACTTTAGTTTCAAATGCCCCCTGCAAAGAGGTTGAAATAATTTATCCTCAACTCTGTGAAGACAAAAGAAGGAAATTGCATGGGTAAGCCTTTACCTACAGCAGGGAAAAAGGCAGAGAAGTCATTACAGATCTGGCTGGAGCAGTAATGGAATATTTCCTGCTTGTCACTTCTGTAAGAAGGAAGCACAGTTTAGATGTGGCAACCTTTGGGCCCCTCGCACACGGATCATTAACATCAGCCATGCTGGCTGGGTTGTTATTAACTATAATCTAGAAATTCTTATCCTTCAGGTGTTTTCTGGGTTTCCCCCTCCCTTACTTCCTATAAATGCTGAGAGCTCTGGGACTTTCTGCTCATTTAAACTATTAATTTTCTTTGCTTCTCAGCTAACATTGCTCTGGGTCAGGTGCATAGCAAAGCTTTTGCTTTCAGTATTAATTTAACAGGCAAGTCTGGAGGTTCCACTGCTCACAGACAAACTTTTCTTTGCTCATTCTTTTTTGTGTCATGTCACAAGTCAGGATAGGGAACACCTACAGGGGATGAACAAACCTCCAAGCCCAAATTCAGATCAATTACCCAGACAAGGTTTGTGTCCTCATGTGCAATAGAGCTTCTTTTTGGATTTCAGGACTGTGGATGCATGAGAGATTTCACCACCGATATTTGGACTGGTAGATCAGGAAAATACCATCACTCCAGTTTGCTTATATATTCCATTACATCATCATGTCTGGTGACAACCCCATAAAAAGTGCTGACATCCAAAACATTACAGAGCTTCAAATTCCTTTTTCAGAGATTTTGATATGTTTTTCCTCAAAAAGTCTCTTCATTCAGAAATCAATGGGCTTTTATGCAGAGGCCTGAGCATCTTGATGTTGTGAAATATCTTACTAGCAAACAATAAGACAGAACTAATGAACAGTTGCGTGATGCAATTTTTAAATCTTTAAAACTGAGAGAGATCCAGATTTTGTCATGATTGATGCTGCAAATATGAGGATATGCAAAATGTTTTGACATTTCTAGCTTAAGCCCCATTACACATCCCGTGTGCTTTCTCTCAGAGGTGCATTTTGGCATGAAAGGTTCTCTTCCCAGCCAGGAGCCAGATGGACCACTCCATGAGCCTTCACACTGTAAATAAAGTTTGGCCCTGAAAAGACTAATGATTGTAATAGGGACGCTGTTGCAGAAACAGATAATATTTTTTTTAAAAGATAAACATTTGTTTTAAGCTGTGATTTTATTAGAGGCTTAGGCTTAGTCCTTCATTTGTACATGAAAAATATTTTGCATAAACAGGTAACATGGTTTACATATGCCAGTACCAGATTCTGTGTCTGGAGGCTTGCTAAACTCTTGTCTGTGTAGCACACAGAGAGCAGGTTCACATGTGGGAAAAAGCTCACTTGGAGGCTCACACTAGCTGGCCCTGGCTTGATCTTGGCCTTCTTGTAGCATGAGCCTGAAACATCTGCACTGCTAAAGGAAGCACAAGCTCTAGCACAAGACACATCCTAGAGTGGGAAGGAAGTGAAACCTTTTAGGCTCTAGATTCAGTGCCAACTGACCTACCTGGCACAATTTTGAGTGCTAGCAGTAGACTGTGACTGCATGTCTAAGACTGAAGGTTGGTACCACAGAAGAGTGGGGGGATTAGGAGGACCTCAAACAACCTTTAGGTAGCATTATCTTGACTGTGATCTGTATACCTACAGAGATCCCACCAGGAAACAGAAGACTATAACTTTCTTCCTCCTATTGCAGATTTAAGACAGTGGCTCCAAACCAATCTTAAAAGACTCACTTGAGCCTAACAAGAAAGCTGCCACAAATACAAAGTGTTTTCATTAATCTATATAGCATTTAAGGTTCTTGGATTTTATTACTTTCATTTGTAACAGATATATAGAGAGGACAATGCTAAAACTACTATACAATGTAATTCAGCATAAGTAGCTTACTGTTAATATATAGCTTTGATATTCAGAAAAAAAATTTCAATATGCTTTTCATTTATTTTAGCATATATGAGGAATTTTTAGGCATGCAGGTCCCACATAATGAAAATATAATTTATAATAACTTTTCTTAAGTATAGGGAGGCAATCTTTAGCAACAAATGTTCCAGACTCACACTCATTACCACAGCTTCACTATTTGTCTAGTAATTTTTTTGCAATGTGACCATGAAAGATGACTCGTTGCCATGCTTTAAATAGAAGCATTCTTCATTACCAGACAGGAACTCATTCAAGAAGGTCTTCATTAGTTACATGCAATATGTTTATGATGGATTCCATGTAGTATAGGCATATGCACAGTAGCAAATTGTCTTGATACTGGTGGCTTTGACAATCATTTTAACAACATCAGAAAACTCCTTAGAGTACTCAAATGCTGGTTGTAGGGGGTTTTTTTTCCTTTCAATTACTTCAGCTTTCCATTTTTTCTAAAAACAATGGGACTTTTAAAGCATAAACAGAGAGGTTTTAATGTGCCTCTCACTGCTTTTCAGAATAAAAATAATTTCTTTCACAGAGTTCTACGGACAGTTTCAGACCTACAAGGAAGCAACTTAATACCACTACAGACAATTGCATGATCACATCATAGGGATATATGGAGTAGGGAGTGCATATGGACCTTCTAGGTGAAGACTGGGGATCGTCTAGAAAGATGGTTAGTTAGATGATGAAAATTACCTCCTTATTAAGCAGATATCTGTGACATCCGTAGCTGATTTGCCCAGGCCCTCCACAAAGGAGATCTTTGTGAGGAAGGAGAAGGGGAGGAAAATCTCAGCTCAGGCAGCAGGCTGTGGTGAGCACAGTTCTTGCTGTGTCTGATCATTCTTTTTTACAATCACTCTCTAAGCTATCCTAGCCTGGAGATGAACAGAGAGGCTATGGCCCCTGCAGAGTCCCAGCACTTCAGCACTTTGGTATTTGTCAGCTGGTGGACTATGAACATTCTGAAGAGTCACAAGGATTGGTTGAAGGGTCAAACTACGGTCTACTCAAGAGGAATAGGCAGCTCCTTTCCTTCAAGTCACTGGTGGTGGTATCATGCCCAACTTGAATACCCAAATAATAAACTCTTCTATTAAGAATCCTGTATTCAATATCACAAAGGTGTTTTCTTCATAGCAGTTCCTGGATTTGAAGAGAGAATTTGCCTGAATGATTACTTTTGTGTTTGTCATTGGCACCTGAATGAAATATTATCTAATTTTGCAGAGAAGAGGAAACAGTTTCTTCTGAAGCATCATCTTATATAGGTAATGATCAGTTGGAACTAAGGACTGGTTTCAAACCAATTTCTGAGGTGTAAAAAGAATGGACAAATCATTGTAGAAATGGAATGAAAAGCAAACTACTTCTCAGGTATCTAGAGATGCAGTCTAGTGGAGACTTCAAGTGCCAAAGTGACTAAGGCTGCAAGCAATCTATCTCAGGAAAAGAAAGGTCTGTTGGAATGATGAAAGCAAACCTAGAACATGAAATAATCCTGGAAGTAGACTAAAGAAAATACTGTGACCTAGAAATCACTGAAAGAAGAACTGCATTTTTTGTTGTCATCATAGGCTTGTACAGAATCCAATTTTTTTTTTCTGTCATTCTGAAGTGGGAGAAGGAAAATTGCATGGCAGCAAAAAACAAAGGCTCTTCCGTACTCAGATTGGAAGTTAATTCTTAGTGACAATACTATCAACTGACAACACCAATGTAGCTGGGGGTCTGGCAGATACAACTGCTACCTTCCCTGGTAGTTGAACATCTCTAAGTGGAACAAACCTTCTCTTTTGAGGACTGCAAGGTTACGAACACCAGTGGTATATGTCCAAATCTTGTTTCCAGTGTGCATGGGAGCTCTATGACTTCCAGATACTATTATATTACCATATACTAATATATATATTATATTATATTACTATTATTATATATTATTATATATACTATTGTTATATACTATTATATATACAGTATATATAATATATAATAAAAATATAATATAATATAATATAATATAATATAATATAATATAATATAATATAATATAATATAATTAATATAATATATAATTATATAGTATTATATACTATTATATTATACTATACCATTATATACTATTATACTATTATTCTAGATACTATTCCAGATACTTATGGTGTGACAAGCTTGCTCTCAAACACTCAAAAATGCCCAAATATCCCTCAAGACATGGTGGGCACTGGGAGTAGTGATGTAAACATGAACAGAAGTCTCTGGTTTTATTGCTTGTTATGGCACAAATCAAGTAACTCATAATATTTGGTATTTAGTTTCCCTTCTTCCCGTCCTTTTCTTTGGAAGACTGCAAGGAATTTAATATTTCATAAACAAACTCAGCAGTTTTAAAACTACAGTTTGATCTATATCCTGAATACATTGCATGTTACTATAATGGCCTTAGCAAATGAAAACTATCCACATAACAAGAAAATTTCAGGAGCTCCTCTGCATACTACATATTGATCAGCTGTCTCTCATTTCTCTGATAACAAGTAATAGTGACTTAACGTGGGAGAGCTGGTAGCAGCCTCTTTGGGAGCTACTTTGGTGGAGTTTTAAGTCATTCTCTCTCCAGTGGTCTGCCTTGAGGACTTCGATCCTTCTCTTTTAATCTGCCAAGAGAATTAATAGATGGAGCAAATACCTAGGTGTGAGATTACTTTCTTGGATTTTTAAGGGGGGAGGAATCCCTTACCTAAAAAATTCACCCTACTAGCTGAATTTTGATTAAGCTTTCACTGCTCCCCCAAAAAATAACTTTTTCCATCTGAAAAGGTTTAAAAATTTTGACCTGTCCTAGCAGTGAAAGATTTTGATTTCTGGCATAATTGATCTGGTATCCACCACTTTTTCCTGTGAAATTAAAATCTGTAAATATTGTGGAATCCTTGGATAATGTGGGTGAAATGTCTGTTTCTGGAACTACAGATGAAATAAGTGCTGGTACCGGTTGCTAGACAGAGTACAAATACACCTGTTTTTTATTGAGTGCAATAATTTTTTCTCAATACCTGATCTACAAGTGGTTCTTAATTGAGTATTGTCAGCACTATTACATGGTAGTGAATTTGGACACCTTTTCTCTAGCCACTTAGGAAAATGCCACTGCTGAATCAGAAACCTTACGTTGCTACAAGGAGGAAGGTATGGTGAGATATGAGCAGAAATGCATCTGGGTAAATTTATCACAATTCGGTGACAAGGAGGGAGATAACGGGATATTAAACCCTGTAAAGCAAGGCTGCTGGGATGTTTGCTTTCTGTGATGGTTTTGGCTTCTTTTCTTCTCTGCCAAAGTCAGGATGAATAACACACAAAACAAAGATGTTGAGTTCAGACATGGAATGTTTATTATATCTTTTCTATTTACAGTATTTACAGGCTCACAAGCCGTGAGTTTAACTAGCAAGCTAGGGAAACGAGGTAAAATGGAGTGCTTCTAACACTTTCCAAGGTTATCCAAGCAATAAGTACTCAATACCAAGGTGACACCTATATTATTTATGTTTATGGCCCAATAATGACCATCCAAGGCTTGCGATGCAGGCCTTTTTTACCCAATTACAGAAAACCACCCAAATCCATGAAGAAAAAAGAAGAAGGCAAAGAAGAAGGACAACACCCAAAATCCTACATCTTGATTCATATGTATTACTGTACACCAAAACCCCAAATTCTAAGTTTCTAGGATTCCAACAGCTTTCCAGTTTAGGTGACCAATATTTAAAGTGAAAAAGCAAGTTTCAAGCTGGTAAGATCCATCCCAAAACCATGCCCAGACCAAAGTATTCAATGTATCTGAGGGAGCAGACAAACACCACTTGAGAAGTGACAGCTTCCAAGAGCACATTCTTCTCAGGGGACTTTGATTGCTGATCAATACAAATGATGGACTGCCTAATACAGTAGCTTTATTACTGTCTCAAAAACCAACAAGTTCAACTTATTTATTTGCTCTGCACTTCCCTTACACTTAAGAAGATTCCCAGGGCATGGATGAACAATATATGTATGTACAAAGCAAAATAAATTATACTATTATGCAAATGCTAGAGCAGCTTCCTGGGCCACTAGACCCTGTGGCCTTTGGCAGCTACCTGCAGGCATAAACAGCAAAAAAATTCCAAACATAAGGCTGAAATTCTCCAAGAACATAACACCTTAAAAAAAATCTAGCCTCATGAATTTATTTTGCATGACATTCAGATGTGTAGGTACAAGAGATTATGTGAATCCTGCATTGTGAGCTGTATGAATTCTAGTTATGATGAATCATCTCTCTGTATTGTGGCATTTATAAACATACTGTTTCTGTCACTTTCAAACTAATACTAATATTTAATAATTGTTTATGTGCTTGTAGTGCACAGCAAATATTAAGCAGTTTGTTTAACCCTCTTTTGTTAGAGCTGTGTAAATCTTATGATCTTGTGTATGCCTTTGTCTTGGTTTGGAAAGACAGGTGTCTGCCAGGAAAAGCTGGAGCTTCCCTTGGAATGGAGAATGTAAACTCCCTCACTCCAAACTATTATAATTTTGCAATTAAGGGGGCTTTCAGGCAAAGTTGTGGCAATAGGAATAACAGTTCTTTACCAGGAATATTAAAAATACAAATGTAATAGTACACAAAAAAAACTCAAATCCAAGCAAACAAAAAGGAAATCCTAGAAACACTGACAGAGTCAGAATAAGACACCCTGTTGGTCAGGGTTTTGGGGACAGTCCAAATAAGTCCTTCTGGAGTGAGAGATGTGGTTCTGTTGGAGTAGAGATGATCCTGTAGAAGGGTCCAGTCGTGGCGAGATGGGTCCAGTGTTCCTCTGGGAAATCCAGTGGAAAACAGTCTTCTCTGCTGTTCTGAAGCTCAGCTTCTATCCTGGTGAGAATGCTTGGCTCCTCCCATTGGGTGGAGCATTCACAATGGGATGATGTAATTGTACCAGTCATGTGGTGAGACTTAATGGCCCATTAACAGAAGATATTCCCCGGAGGGAGGATGGGTCCTGGAAGCGATAAAGAAACACTTCACCTGGTTTTAACAGCTGGCCCATTTACAGAAAGATACCTGCAGCCTCTCCCAGAGTTATGAGATAAAGAAAAACACCTCTTCAACTGGTTTCAACAGACTGGGAATAGAATACATCTTGCATTGCAACCCAAGACAGCCTTGAATGAAAAGAAGTATAGACAGTTGGCATGTCATGTCATGGCACAGTCAACATACAGTAGCCAATTAGAACTGTGGTAGCATGACACTGTGTTTCAGTTCTTCTAGATTGTTTGGAATAAATTGCTGTAAAATCCATTGAAGATCTCTCCAATGAAATAAAATGAAAAAAAAAAAATAAAAAAAAGAAAGGTAAAAAAGAGAGAAATTCTATTTAGAGAGTCATAGAGACAGGGAAAAAAAAAAAAGCTATCCTATTTTTACAAAAAAAATACAATTCATTGTAGATAATCAACACCAGGAACTGGCACCTCTTGGAACTTTTGGATTTAAGATTCAGGTTTAATTTGAGAAAAATGATTGTGTTCACTAAACAGTCACGATACCTAGGTGAACGTCTGCCTCCACTGTGTGCTTGTCCTACTAAAAACTGTCAGTTATATAGAAGATGGATGATTAACCTACCCTGTTTATATTTCACCATTAAAGGCACAAAAGGAATACGCATTAATCACTGACCTGATACAAAGTCTGGCATTACATCCTGAAAGAGAAAATCATTATTTTAATTGGAACTAATGGCTTGTGGCCATGATAACTCATGGCAAGGCACAATATTAATGTCACTTTGTCTGGTGGAAGAATGTCTTATGCCCACTTATAGTCTGCCACAGTGTCTGCTCAAGTGTCTGTCTTCAGGACAGATGCAGAAAAAAGGCTTTGCTGCCTTTTATCCCTAAAAGAGCAATTTGAAGTTTTTTACCTAATGTCACCTGAAAGTGACAAACCCAAGTACATGCCAGGATTACTCTTGTCTGTGCTTAATCAGGAGCTGGTAATTACATCCATGCATTTATTCCTCTCTTGTATTTTGTTCCAAGCATGTCAGTAACAAGAATAAGTAGATGGATTTTTCATCCATGAAAATGTGCCACAAAGAACAAAAAGGGAGAAATAGAATTTTACTCCTGCCACTGAGTTAAGTGTAATAGGTGGCGTTGTCTAATAAATAACACAAGCATACTCAAAGAAACAAAATACTAATTATACTGAGAGAAAGGCAATCTTCTGAAAAACTTGGAAGTTGTTAGGGCTTATGGATTGGGGCTTTTTTTTTGTTGTTTCTGGAAATTTCAGAGTTCCAAAAGAGAGATTTTTATAACCCTTAACAGCTATAATTGATTACTATACTAAGAACTGGAATCTGAACTGACATCTGATCTGGAATCTTTATTGTCAGCTCTTTGCAATAGGAGAGGATGGTGAATGTGGTAAGTGTTAATTTTCTAGTCTTGAGGGAAGAACTGAGGATGTGAGGAATAATATCTTGATGGCATAGCAAAGAAGTCCATGAATAGTGATATTGGGTTTGACCTAATGTCCTTCAGAGCCATGACTTTAAATTTCTCCTACATCAGTTCAGGCATCATGATGAGAGCACTCAAACCATAATAGTACAGTGCCACTCAGCAATTGTGTATGGATGAATCTTCTCCCTATTGCTGCTTCAACTCCTTCAAGCTCCCCCTCTATTTTATTTTTTTTTTTTTTACAAATCTGAGAGCCATATCATAGGCCTAAGACTAAGCAGTTAACTTAAAATCCACTGTTCTACAGGGCCCTTTTGTAATTATTTTCAATTCTCCGCACTTTATATGTACAATTAGTGTATTTATTATAAAACCTAAAATTTTTATTCAGTTTCTTATCTAAACAATTGCCAAATGTGGATTTCTCCCTGCAAAGGTACAAAAACCCACGAGATTTCTGTACTGTTTCACAATATAGATATTTTTCCACTTGTGAAATAAGTTTAATCTTCAAGGTAGCATCTAATAAACTTTATCAACTTTTACTGATAACAGAATTTAAAGACAGTATTTCACATCATAACTTCAAAATCACTAGCTCCTTGATATCACATTCTAAACCAACATCTATATCTCATTATAAATGCCAGCAATGTCTCACTTTTTTCTTCAAACTTTTCTATTGACACTTTGAAGTAAACGATCTGTGTCTCATCATACTTTACCATATCATAATCTCCTGCATTCACCCTGATCAATGCCAAATTAATCATTACGATTGGCTTTGATTCACATTTTTCTTTTTTATTTTAAAATACAATGGCAGTATTTCTCTTGTGCCTTGAAAACAAAATTTCCATATCATCCATCTGGGATGATTTCCAAATGAAATCCAATTTTTCTCATTCATGCCTTTTGAAACTAAAACTGCATATGCACTGTTCTATTTGAAACACACATGACCAATTATTCTCATGGGAATTGAGAAATGTATTTAAGATAGTGCAATAATGTAAAATTTCTGTAATCGTCTTCCCAAGTAGTGCTGGGGATTTTCTTGTTTTGGTTTTTTGGGATTTGTTTTTGATCTTAAAAATCATAGGTCCATCCTAAATTTATTTTCTGGTAGTGAACCAGGACATTCAAAATGTTCTCTAGCTCAAAGGACACATTGATTTCAATGAGGTTCTTATTTAAAGATTATCCTCTCTGGAAACTCCTTAGGCTTTAAGCTTCCCCAGGTAAAACCTTTTCATTGTAGGTGTCCAGCTTATTATTCTCATACTTCCTGTTCCCAAATGTCCTACAAAGAATTTACTTCTGAAACTGTATCTCCTTGATCTTATACCATTAGTGTCTCATACAGTCATATATGACCCAGGAATATGACCAGGGACAGTGCGAGAAGAAATTCTGTATATCAAATTCTCACAGTAGTTTGAAAAATTACTCTGTAGACCGGTTGCAGCAGAAAATACAATAAATCTTGTAAATATTTCTCTAGTGTATAATTCTCTGCTTAGGCAAGTTTTCACTGTGGATCGAATTGTGGTCCATGAGAGGGCATTATTACTAAACAAAAAATAAACCTTAAGAAATTATGATGCTTTGTGAAATAGTAGAGACATGGGGGAAGTTATTGACTATTCTAAAATGAATGCAGGAACAGTCTGTGCTATATTCATTCGCCTTCCCAGAGATCATTGTTGGATGACAGCTTTGCTAACAGGGCATTTCTAGGCAGAGGCATGGTCTGCCCTAATAGAGCCATTATAAAAATAAATGGTTCTCTTTATCCCCTCTCAAGTGAAATAAGGGCTTATGAAGCTGTATTTTGAGATAGTCTGCAGTGGTACATATGGTCTTCTTCTTGATTTGTTTCAAAGAAAAATAACTCTGAGAAGTTCCATTTAAAAAGTAATAAAGATCATACTAGCCTTAAATCTAGTGTATGCTAAGCTGTTTTAAAGAAAAAATTATGAGGGAAGTTATTTTTTTCCTGTCCTCTTTTATAGTTAAATAAATTAGGGCAAAGTCTGATTTTCAAAAAAAGCTTGAAAATATCACTATGTTCCTTAGAAGTCTTACTCATTTTCTTAGAATGTGAAAGGCAAATACAAGATTGTGAAAGATGTGATAGTCCAGTAATGTTTAATTTTGACAACTGTTTAAAAAAAGTAGGATTGGAGAGATTATTCCTATGGAAAAGCTAAATTCAAGGGCACATGCCCTTTTTCTCTACTTTATATACTAAAATTCACATATTTGTACATTTTTGTATGTGCTGTCTAGCAAAAACAGCTGTATCTTCTGGGGCTCGAAAAGACAGCATTTAAAACTATGGAAATGTTTAAGAAAAGCCTTTAATAAATATTGAAATCACATAGCCCTAAACCAGTCAATTGTTTCCTAGTTGCATGTCATCCAGCCACGGCCCTTGTCCTTGTAGGTGCATGGTCTGTTCATCTTGCAGCTGCTTTTCAGCCTCAAACCAAGAGAGCTAGACAAGACTATTCATTAACATGACAAAAACATATATTCCATGTTTTGGAGAAAGGGCAGCTGCAGCAGGGCCAGTCTAAAAATGCATGCTGTTGTAAGATGTGTATTACCATTCTGCCTTCTAAACTTATTATGCTGAATGTAGGAGAAATAACAGAACATGAGTACATTAGTCCTAATGGAAAAGATTATTTAAATAGCCAAAAGCTGGGAAGGATTATCAAACAGGAATCCACAAGCCCATCACTATGTGTCATGGTTTGACACTGTCCCAACTCCAGGTACTCACAAGAGGCACTCACTCACCCTTCCCTGCCACAGCTGAGCAGAGAAAGAAAAAGGGAAAAAGTTAATGAAAGGTTCCCGAGTTGAGAAAAGGACCACGAGAAAACACTTCAAGGGCAAAATAGGCTCAACTTAAGGTTGCAAAGTGATTTTTTTTACTACCAGAATCAGAGAAGGATAGTGAGAAGTAAAATAATCCCTTAAAACACCTTTTTCCCTCCAACCCCTCTCTCCTTCCCACTGACAGTGCAGGGAGACAGGGCATGGGGGTTTGACCAGTTCATCACTGAGATTTTCTTATGCTGCTCCAGGAGAGGAGTCCTTCCCCTGCTGCACCGTGGGGTCCCTCCCATGGGGGACAGTTCTCTGAATTTATTCAGCATAGTTCCCCTCTCATGAGCAGCAGCCCTACCGCACCTGCTGTAACAGGAATTCCCCCCATGGGTACACAGCCCTCCCAAAACTGATGTGACAGGGTTCTGTCTTTCCACAGGGTGCAGTCCTCCAAGGACAGGCTGCTCCAGCCTGAAAGCAGGGCGCCTCTCTCCACCAGGTCTCCCACAGGATCACAGCCTTCTCCAGGGATCCACGGCTCCAGCATGGGCACCTCCCCCACGGACTGTGGGTGGAATCTCTGCATCCCCCGTGGATCCCTATGGACTGCAGGGACACAGCTGCTTCCCCATGGTCTTACTACAGCCTGCAGAGGAATCTCAGCTCTGGCACCTGGAGCAGCTCCTGCTCCTCCTTCTCCACTGACCTTGGTGTCTCCATGTTGTTTGCTTCACGTGTTCTCACCTCCTCCTCTGCTCTAGCTACAATTAAAACTGCACCACTACTTTTATTTTGCTTTCTTCTTAAATATATTATCACTGGAGTGTTACCATCATCTCTAATAGTTCCAGGCTTGGCCAGCAGCATGTCCATCATCAGAGCCATCAGGGATTGGCTCTGCCAGACCTGGTGGAAGCTTCCAGCAGCTTTCCACAGAGGCCACCTCTGTGATCTTCTGCTACCAAAAACCAGGCTGTGCAAAACCGTGCACTATGAAACATTATTTATTTCATTATTAAACATGGCTTCGGTTACTATTTAATTCAGTAGTGAATGGAGGGGGGACCTAACTGTCAGAAGCAGAGATGAGGTGTTGGTATCAGGATGACAAGGATGTCGCTGGATTTGGGGGGAAAATGTACTGCCACAGATTTGACCAGTACAGTTATGTCAACTTAGAGAAGACTTTACAAGTGACAATTTCACATGTGGTTCACTTCAGTCACTGGCTAAGCATCTTGACCGGATATGAAACGAAAGACAGTGATATGCTGTTTTGAGAATACTGTATGGTAAAATGGTCATATCAGCTAGACTATCATTTGTAAAGTTTGTAAAGATCTAGGTGGGTCAGCAACCAAACTGACGGCACCTTAACCTGCTGATTCCTAAACTAAAAATATCCTAGATGCAAAAAGGCAGCTTTAGGACACTGAAACTGTTCTCTCCAATATGATGCTCTCGTAAAACAAAGTAATCTTTATGATCTTAAACTTCTAATTTCATCCATGTTCTGATAATCTGTAGGGTAGAAATTAAAAGACTGTCATAGGTTTTGTAAAGAACATGTTATTCTATTCCATCTGGATGGAGCAGAATTGCTTATCTTTGCCCAAATGGGTCAGTGTCACTTATCAGATAGTGGAGTGCTACTTATCTCTCTTCATTGTTTCACTACTCCCATGGGGATATCTTCTGCTAATAGGCCATTAAGAGCTCACCAATGACATGACACATTACATTGTACTATTGTAAGATGCTCCACACAGGGAGGAGGAGCTAAACCATCTTAACCTAGATAAAAAGGAGCCACAGTCCCACTAGGTATCCAGTTTTCCACCGGATCCCTGGAGGAAGACCGGACCCATCTCACCATTACTGGACCCTTTTTCTTCAACAGGACCATCTCTGCTCCAACAGAACCACATCTGCCACTCCAGGAGGGCATACTGTGGACTGCTTCCAAAACCCTGACCAACAGGGTGTCAGGTTGTATTTCTGACTCTGTCAGGGTTTTCTAGGATTTCTTGTTTGTTTGTTTGCTTGCTTATTCTTCTGTACTACAAAATCAGTATTTTTATATCCCTAGTAAAGAACTGCTATACCTTTTCCCAAAATCTTTGCCTGACAGCCTTTTAATTGCAAATTTATAATAATTTGGAAAAGGGGGGAGGGGCTTACATTTCAAGGGAGACTCCAACCCTCCCTGGCAGATACCTGTCTATCTAAACCAAGACACAGACTTTACTATTCTTATCCCAGATCTCTAAACTATCTTAATGATTTGACATCCTAATCTAGACACCAATCCACATGTTTAGGAGTTCCTGCTCTTCTAATTCGCTATGTTATATACAAAGAAAGGGTACCACATAAACAGAGAAGACAAATAAATACTTCCCATATAACACTGTAACATTTTTAAAACCAATGAGGTTGCAATGAGGAGACTAAAAGTCGAATTGGTTATACATATGGAACATAATTCAAAACTTGGATAATTCCTATTTTGTTTATCCATTTTCCTTTCTTTTACCAATACTTTTTCTTTTTTTTATGTGAGGGAGAGCAAAGCAGATAAAGACCAGAAATACATGCAGTTACCAGGATGAGATTTCTTAGGCAGTTGTTTATAGCACTTCTGCTACTTGTGGAAACAGAACAATGTTTTTGTTTTGGTTCCTCATTTCCTCATTCCAAACAGTTTTGTTTGTTGGGATTTAATGCTGCTGATCATTAAACCCCCCTCTTTATTTTTATAACTGGAATGCTTATAGTTAGCTCAGAGTCTGCCCCCTTCTTTTTTGGAATTAAATTCTTTCATTCAGTCAATTGAACCATATGGCACAAACTGCAAGATGCTGTGACTCTTCTTCTTAGAAAGAGGTTTAGTCTCTTTGTCTTTGGGCCTGGAACACACAGC
This sequence comes from Chamaea fasciata, assembly GCF_029207755.1. Classification (NCBI taxonomy): domain Eukaryota; kingdom Metazoa; phylum Chordata; class Aves; order Passeriformes; family Sylviidae; genus Chamaea; species Chamaea fasciata. The sequence goes on along the minus strand of NW_027094086.1, from coordinate 54,286,273 downwards.
AGTATTCCAATAAGCTTCCTGGGCTACAATCCCAGCAATGCAGACTAAGTGCAATAACTTTCTATGATCAAATGCTGAGGGAAATGGGAAGTGAACAACATGGATTCACTTACAGACGTTCTCAGCACTTCACAGTAGTGAAAATAGGCCATCCTGGAGATATGCAAGAGCACTCTCTTCTCTGTTGTATGAGAGTGCACTGGAACCCTGTTTGTCACTTGCAACATCTTGATTATTCAACAGAATAATTCATTAGAACATGTGGAGTGGAAATCACAAATGCCCCAAAAATAAGAATATGAATTAGAAGAAAAATTAGCTGAAAGAATTTTGGAGGTGTGTATGAGGAGCCAGAACAAAGTGCCCAAAATTAAAAAAATGCAAACCAAAACTACAGAATTGTCATAATAGTATAACATTTTGAACTGCACTAAAGTATGCAGCTTGGAGAAATGTAACTGAATTTATTTCAGGCTGTTTAGACATAGTTTAGACATAATTTAGGCTTACTGTGTTTTCCGACTATTAGGAAGAAAAGAGAGGGAGGGAGGGAGGGAGGGAGGGAGGGAGGGAGGGAGGGAGGGAGGGAGGGAGGGAGGGAGGGAGGGAGGGAGGGAGGGAGGGAGGGAGGGAGGGAGAGTGCCCAGTATTGATGCCCATTTAAAACTTCCTTAGATAAAAATTAATGCTTTGAGCTGTAAAAGTTGGCTGTAGGATAATAAAAGATTAGCTACGGAAATGCAGGAAAACATAGAATTTTCTCTGCATGGTAAACTACATTGCACTGAGTCCAGGGGTTTGATGCAGGATTTCTGATATTGAGGGGAAAATAAAGCAAATCATTAATCTGACTGTTCACAGCTAATCTTAATTAAAAGTTGAACATTTCTTTTATCAATTTCTTAGTTCTTTCATCCATCTCTTCAAGAAATGTTATTCTTGGGCTTAGAGTAAAATAAGAAAGTTTCATGTAATGTCAAAGACTTTGCCATCACCAAAGATAATGGTTTGTTTGCCTAAGGGGAGAAATTGAATGAATTGCAAGTAATACAAAACATTCTCTCTTATTTCTTTTTTCCCTGCTCTACAGCATTTGTTTAACTGTAATCAGATGTAGTTTAAGCCCTATGGGGCTGCAGTTCAGAACAGGAACTTTTTTAACCCCCAGTTTCCCTGGAAAGGTCCTCTTTTACAGAAATCTTCTGTATATTTGTTGTGTTCCTCAAGGCTAGTAGCTTCATTTAGACCCTGTGGAAAAACAAAATAATAAAAAATAGCCAAGCTTGTGGCTGGTGCTTCTAAAATTTCTGTTCGATCATCCCAAGATTATCAATATAGATCAGTCAGAGTGGAGTTTTTTTTAAAATGGCTTTTTAAAGTACTCTCATTTGCTCAAAATAAAATATACATTTCACATAAAATTTAAAAGTCAGGGCGCTGGAAAAATATCATTAATAAAATAACATAGGAGATCAAACAAGTATGTCATGAAATGCAAGCATGTCTCCAGTTTGAATACTGCTGTTCTAATATTTCATGACAATGTAGTTGTTTTCTAATATAAGAAAATTAAACTGCTGCTCATAAGACATTTTCTAGCTTAAAAAGAATTCTTATTTTTTGCCAGATTTTTAAAGAAGAAGAACTATGAGTTGCCATGTCACTGAACATACACAAACCTTGCCAGAAACAGAGTGCTAAAGTTTTCAATACCAGCACATGAAATACCATTGAAAATAGTAGGTTGCTTTTCCAACTCTTATGATTTCTAAATCTTGCCCCTTAATTTTGCCTCACTACAAAACAAAATGCTGTAAATCCACTGACCTATGTCAGCATTTCAGGCCCTATGGATGTTTCTTTAGAAGTTTCTGAAGAATACTGACTGGGGGGAAATCTGTGCAAAAAGAAAACAGATCTCAGATTATAGATATGTCAGAAGCTGCAACCATCAAAACATGTTCAGGGAACAGGTGGCATCTACAAATTCACTTTTTTCATGGTAGAACACCAAGGCCTTTCACAAGTGTCTATACAGAAAGGCTGTCTTATTTATTAGGACCTGTTCCAATAGGACAAAGGATAATGGTTTTAAACTAAAAGATGGTTGATTCAGGGTTTAAAGAAGAAATATTTTTGCAATGAGGGTGATGAAACACTGGAGTAGGTTGCCCAAATAAATGAGAAACGCCCAGCTCCTGGAAACATTCAAGGTCAAAATGCATGTGGCTCTGAGTAACCTGATCTAGTTGATGTCCCTGCCCATGGCAGGAGAATTCGACTAGATGAACTTTTAAGGTCCCCTCCAACAAAACCTATTCTGTGATTCTGTGATAACAGATAGAAAAAGAATCAATGCCACAGTTCTGTAGCCTCAGATCTATGAGACAAGCATAAGCCCATTGGAAATGTTAGCTCCTGTTGGTGGCCAGGGAATACATTGAGGTTTTGCCTTTGGAAAAGTGTAAGCAAGGCAGAAGAGGTACAAGTAGCTCGGGGCTAGGGGTGGGTTTCAAGTGAATCAAAACATAGCTGAATTACTGCTTTTCTGTCTTTCTCAAACAGCAGAGTACAGGCTCCTCTTTAGCTTTGAAGATCGACACAGGCTTTGTGTATTTGACTTGTTCTCTTGAAAAAAAGGGGGTGATTTAACGAGGGTGAGAGATTTGGGAAGCCAGGGATTGAACTCTTGTACTCTTAAACTGTCAGTTTCGCTGAAGAAAACTGAGGAAATATCAGTACTGCCTCAGCAAACCAATTAAGACTCTGAAGTGGGTTGACAAAAGTCCTTAACATATGCAGCCCTTTTAATACACTGTGCATTCATCAATAAATGGGGAGGGATGGAGGAAATGGCAGCAAAATGTCAGCCATAGTAACACCTTCTAGAGCTCTCACTTCTTGGAACAGCTAAAAATGGAGGAGTCTGGGAAACAGCAATAGTGATGAAAAGACTTTGAGTGAAAACTTCTAACATACTGTAACATTTTAATGCAACTATAAGCAGAAAATAACATTTTTCTCACTCACCAAAGTAACACCTCTCTTTGTCAATGGAATAGTTGATACATCAGTTAAAATAAAATGTAAATTGAATTTTCCATCTGGCCACTCTTACACCCAATAATTCAAGCCAAATAATGTGTTGCCTTTAAGGAAATCATTCTACTCGACAAAACTGTACACCCTAACTATTTCTTATTTTTCTCATAGTTCAACTTAAAGCTCAAGATAATGATTAACTTTCTAGAACAAAGCTGAAGGCAACTCTTTTTTAACCAAACCTTTTCCACCTTTGTTTTAGACTCCCTGGGAAAGTAACATGGTTATTTTCTTCTCAATCTAGGCAGTCATTGGAAATTAAATCAAATAAATTGAAATGTGTCTTTTTGGATAAAGAAATTATTCTTTCATTTAGAAAACAACATTGTTATCCAATTCCAAAATGATTCTTGAGTTAAAGAAATTTACGCAAACTTAACATCATCTTTCACCAGTTTTTTTTCCTGTTTTTCTTGTTTAGTTAGTTTAGTTTCTTTTTTCTTTTTCACTAGTGGTTTCTGTTTTGGGGTTTTTTTGTTGGGTTTTTGTGGGTTTTTGGTAGGCAGAAAGTATTCTTAAATTTGATAAATTCCACATCAGCTTTCCTGTACATTTGCCACTCTTACCTAGGTAGCCAGTGAAATTTTCTCCTACCACATTTTGATGGACAAGGCAATCCACTTTATTGTCTAACCCTGATATCAAAGTGACAGAAGATTCTGCAGTTCAACACCTGGAGAAATTTTCATTACTTCTACAAGATTTAGATAACACGTCCATTAACAATGCTTAGATCAATGTTTGAAAACATGCAGTTCTAAAACTTACCTTTGGCTCCTATGTCTGTTTTTAAAGACAAACATTTCAGGTGAATAAATGTAAGGTAAGCAAGAACTCACCTTTTAGAGAAGGCGCTTTTGATGTCTAAACAAGACATTGGTTAATGATGCACCAATAACTATTTTCATGTTGTTAATTATACAGAATGTATTTATTTTGTACTCATGTGAAGTGATTTTATTTCCAAACAAAAGCCTCCCACCCACTCAGACAAACCTACACAGATAAAATGTCACCTTAGTGTTAAAAAAACCCCAGAAATTCTTTTTGCAGTTTCACTTCAAAAGTGGTTGGTAAAATGCTCTGTCATTTTTTAAAAGGCAAGGCTAAGAAAGAAATTATATTTCAAATATAATGTGACATACCTTGCTGAGGTGCCAAAACTGAGAAAAATAAACTGAGATTAAATATCTGAATCTGTCCTAGTGGATCAAGATTTCTCTCAACTGCGGGAATTGTTATAGGAAAAGAGAGAGGGATTGGAGTTTTTGATTTTCAAGAATGTAACAGTTCCAAAGGAGACAAAAGAGTTAAAACACAACTAAACTTTATAATTACTTACCTACCACTCTTCTCAACATTTTTTTGTAGCAATCTTTGACAAAGATCACATATGACACTAAGGTAGAATACAGCAATACACAGTCTTCCATTGGAATATGTGTCTCAATTACTACACATATATTACAGAATGGGTATTACTGTAAATCTGACTTAGAGAAGGTGTGAAGGTGGAGACAAGAGAAGGGTACTACAAGGTACCAGTCATCCATCTATTCCTCTTTCAGAAAAATGTGCTAACTGTAATGTACTTTAATGTGTGACTTTTTTTCATTATGTGTAGGAGTAATGAGTCTTCATATGCTTAATAAAATGTTTATCTGTCCTGAGCAGGGATTTGATAAACATTCTGATTAACAAAGCCCACCTAGTTTTATTTATTGCTTTATTGTAGAACAGAATACACTGTTGCAGAAAAAAATCAGATGCTACACATATTCAGTGATTTAACAAATTTTGCCCCAGGCCATCATGCCTAATATTCTTATAAAGTATTTATAACTCATTTATGTAATTATCTGGAGGCAACACGTGGGTTGCTAAACCTTCAGTGTGAAGAGAGAAGAGAAGGTTAACTGACACAGTTATGTCAGTCTGCCCCAGATAAAGTGTAGTTGTGAAAAGCATCCAATTGTGTAACTATTGTTGCAAATACTAATTAATTTGGCTGATTCTGCTCATTTCCCAGGAGAAATCTGGAATCTCAAGTCCAAAAATCACTGCTTGTATTGACTTCCAGTACTGATAGCACTAGCAGACAGATGAAAACTCTTTGTGTCATATGAAATCAGCATTAACATCTCCTATGATTCAAAGGAACAGCTTGTCCACAGGAAATATTCCAGTCTTCCTCTGTTGACCCCTGGTTTGCACAGGGATCAGGACAGCATTCAAACATGAATGTTTAGGATCATTTTAAGTTTTGCACCTTTCAGTGTCAACTGAGTACAAGTAAACCATGAATTTCATCAATGTCTTCCTAACACGAAACATCCCTAGTAAGCCACAGAGTTGAAATCTTCTGAAAATTGAATATGACACAATTCACAAAACGCCCTTGATTTTCCATACTGGAACACCAACTAGCACACCGCAGTTTTTGAGATGAAAAATCTGGATTTCTGGAGTGTAACCTTGGAACAACAGGACTGCGCAACAGCCTTCCACAGCATAGTTTCATGGTGGCACTCTGCCTTCACTTGATTCAGCAGGTCTTAGTGTTACAGAACTGGCTGAATATTGCTCCAGGGCTTCTCCCCTACCTCAGAAGTTGTTGCCCATTTTCTCCTGGGAAAAATGTCTTTCTGCCTCTGAGGGCTACCTACCTACCTACCTACCTACCTACCTACCTACCTACCTGCCTACCTTCCCCCTACTCCTTACTGAATCTTTACCGAACTTCAGTTTATTTGTATTATAGCCCCTATCTTAAAGTCTTTCTCAATCTCTTTAGAAAGCAGAATAAAGTTAGCAGAAATCAGGTTTCTGCTTCAAAATGTTCAGTTGTTTTTTTCTGAGACCTACTTTTGCTCTGGGAGGGCTCCACCTGGCTCGTGCAGCAAACAGAATGAGGCAAAAAGGCAATCCTTTCACATCTCTGTCCTCTCATAGGACAAAAAGTATGCACATATCATGCTGCAGACTGGTGTGGAATCAGTTTTATCTACCATTTAATCTTTGCAATTTAAATACATGCCCTTTCCTTGTATCATCTTTCTCTCTAGCTAAAAATTATTCTCCTCTGTCACAAAGAAACATGAAGAATATTTTCCTTTCAGTCCTGAGGAGAAAGACAGGACTTAATTTAAAAATTAGGGTAGTGTGTGTTGCCCTTTGAACAGGTTGCAGCAGGAGTACATTGAGGGTGTATGTACAGAGTAATGGAGAAACTTTCAGGTTTGGTACCCACTCTCACAGAGAAACGGTAAGCTATTCTCTTTTGCCACCATCTGTGTGACTTCCCCACTGGTAAATTTAATATAAATAAATATATACCATCTGTCAAATATTAGGTCTTTTCTGTGAGCACTGAAAAGCCTGCTGTTATGGGTTAACAAAATGTAACTCTGAAGTAGAATGTAGGAAGCACCACCAGCTTTGATTTCGTTTAGTAACCTGATGTCATACAACTAAATAGGTTATGCAATACATTGTAAAAGGAGCTAATACTGCCTTAGAGACCCTTGAGTATTTTTCAAGGAACACCTAGTAAAATAATGCTGCTGCAAAGCCCCAAGCATACTTTATCATGAGTCTGACACTACTTTAATAATGTATAGCACAAACATGGTTTGATTCCAGCAGGATCAATGGGACCAGGTATTTTATTAAGTGAGAAAAAGAAGATCTAGAGGAAAGTCAGGGTGAGAAAGAAAAGCTATTACAAAATTCATGTTTTCTAAATTAGAATATGTCCAAACTATAATTTTCCCTGAATTTCTCAAACATGAAATCAATTTAGCTTAACTTTTGTGCTTTATACAATGCTTTTGGCTTCATTGTCTTAAAAAGAAAATAAAAATAACAACTTGTGGTTCATTTCTTTAAGGAAGGACAGAGAGTTTTTTAATTATTGAAATCTGGTAAAGGCCGGATTCTGTACATTCACTTACCTTTGAAAGTGCTTCCTTTTTCTTCATATACAAGCAATATGTCAGTAACTATTTTAAAGAATCAGTTTTTAAAAATGCAAAGTAAATAAGGCTTCCTTTCCTCTATGAAACATGATGCAGTATATGAATCCTACACCAGTTTTCTTCTAGAATTGCTTAAGCATTTCCATTTTAAGATCCCACTCTTTTGGGTTGCCATTGTGAAGGAGATTGCTTATGAACAAACCCGTTATAAACAGTGTTTTAAAACTGTTTGTGGAGCTGAGCCCAAGTTCCATCGTTGTTGTGACAGAACTGCACTGAAGTCAGTGCTGTGTCACTTCCACCTGCTGCAGATACACTCTGAAGTTGACAAATTCCGTATCTTCAAGCTGAATTTATACACTGTATATGTCAGATGTAGTGCACTTTAGCTTCTTTCAGAAACAAAGCTGCAGGAAAGAGAAGTGGTGATGCTTATTTAAAAAGAGTGGGCACCCAAGAGAAAGAGAAAGAAAAGAGGCAGAGATATACAGGAGTCAAACATACTTTGGACCTTTTAAAGTAATGGGGAAAAAATGAAATTCACTTATCTATCAATAGACTTATGCGCTATATGGTCAAACACACAAACTGGATGTAGTAAAATAAAGAGGTCGGGGGATTCTTTTCAAAATTGAGGCTGATATGCTCTCTCAAACCTTCAAACTCTGAAGACTTTGCAAATGTGAGACAGGTCCCTTTGTGATGCAATAATGTCATTCCATAAAAACACTACAAAATATTATCTGCCACTTCATTAATTTGCTTCACTAGTTTCCCTGGAAATCACTTAGCAACAGAACTCCTGAAACACACACATGCATGTCATTAAATAAAGAGAAATGGTTTTCAGCTCTAAGAAGGTCATCAAAATTGTAATTAAAGTAAAATGCATTACTATGTTGAGCTCATTTGTAATTAAAAAACAGATTTATGAAAGATGTAGCTATTCATCTCAGACTTTTTTTTTATGACTCTCTTCCCATTTTCATTTGTCTCGAAGATTTGGAAACAAGGAAGCATTAAAGAATAAAGTAAGCAACTACGAGGAAAACTGCTTTATGGAAAATTCGGGTATTAACATTGTTTAGTTCAAAGAAAAAACAAAAACATACAGTGGCATCAATGATATACGTCAAGCTAATAAGGAACATTTCTAATTCCACATTTGAAAGACATTAGTCTCAAAAGGAGCCTTCACTTACTTACATAACAAGGTAAAAACCTGTATGAATAAGAGCTCTATTTGGAAAAACCTCCAGATTAATAAATACAAAATGTATTACGAATTTGGGAAGTTGGCTTGGTTTTACTACCTCCGTTCTCCCAATTCTACCTGTGAACACATTATCCAACAAGTGCAATTTCAAGTCTCCCATCTAGCAAGACAGAAAATAGGGTTTTATTGTGTTTCAATTTTACACTCCAACCACTGAAAGCAGTGCCTTTTTTTAGCAATGTTATTTAAACTGAATGATTAAAAAAAGAAAGCTCACATTTATCCCCTGGGCTTTTAATAATCTGATCATTTGTTTCACATTCAGGAAACACAAGTACAGTTTTGTTTTGTTTTCCTTTAACCGCATGGAATGCATGAGCTGAGCATGTTCCCATCAGGTGAACATCAGAGGTAAATTTCTGTTCTCTTTAGTGATAGGTCTAGCCCAGAGAATGTGATTTTCTGTCATTGCTGGTAGAAGGCCACAGGTCTCAGGTCTCATCCAGGCTGGCACAGCCTGAGTTGGGTTTAGCTTGTTACAACAATTGTGTGGTGAAATCACTCCAGATGTGGTACCTTAAAAGTATCTTGTGCAGCAATAGTCCCACTGGCTCAATAAATCATTGCACTGCTCTTTATGTCAGAAATAGTTGGGAGTCAATGGAAAGGAAGATGTTCAGGGAAACTTGTAGGAACCAACCAGAGACTGAAAGGAAAGAAACTCCACCACAAACATTATGCTCCTTCCTCCAAAGTCCTAAGGTTGCTGATGACTTACTATCACTACCAACACTGTGGCAGCTGAGAAAGGCTCAGCTCTTGACCATAGGATTCAGAAGGACATTGGAAAGGTGAACATTGCAACACAGAAATGGATGGGGTAAAAGTTGCTTGTAAGGAAATTTTAACTATTCTTAATTTTTTTTTTTTACTTTTTGGATTATTAGACTGTAAAAACAATATTGTAACTAAAAATAAATTCTTATTTCCCCATATGATAGATTCTTTCTTGCCTAGAGCAAGATTTTTATTTAGGTCATTATCTACTGAATTCTACATTAGTTTGGTTGTATGTATAAAATCATGTAAAATTTCAACTCAGATTTATGCAAAAGGGCTTAGAAATATTCAGTCATTCTTTCAAAAAAATTCTCTTATTTTATCGCAATTATTTCTTAGTATATTGCCCAAATACCTTTATTTCTTCTCTCTGTCGAAGGTATTTTCATCTGCCAGCACTGCTGTACCTGATAAGGATACACAGACTAGTTCAGGAAAACCAAAGAGGTGAGTAGTTACTATCTCTTTTGATGAAACACTTCAAAGGAGTCATGTAAACCTTCTCTCAACTTCAAAATCACCCTATGGCTCTGGTTAACTGGTTTACTAAGATAATATGATTAAACTGGTGTAATAGAATTGCCTCTCTGCTGATGTACCTACATTTTAAGTAGATATTCTGGAAGTGTGATCTTTATTTTTTCCTTAGAAATCTCCTTGCTTTACTCCTTCTATTTACAAATTCATAGTTTTACTTCATTTGGATCAACTGCTTGACAAGTAGATGTGAGATACTGATTGGAAAATCTTGATCATTAACACTTACGGTCATGTATCTCTCCATTTTTTTCTGAGAACCTCAGTAGGGCAGAAAAGATTAAGAGTAGCCAAGCAATTTGTATATAAGGCATCACTCTGCAACAGTAGGATGTGTACAAGAATAAATATTTATTTGCTGAAGCAAGAAAGAAGTGAATTAATGCAGAAGCCGCATTATCTTAGATTTTTTTTTAATATTTTTTTGCAGTTAGAATCGGCCAGTTAATGTAGTAGGTTTGGGCTGCTTTGAATTTTTGCAACTTTCATTATGTAATCCAAGCTCTTTATTACCTGTACTACAGTCTCAAGACGGTAGAAAAAAATCTAATATCTCTCTTGGATACTTGTTCATCTTCTTTGTGTGTTTGAGAGCATTTTATAAGATGTAGGACCATTATATATAGATTTACTTTCAGAGAAACATTTTGGACACTCAGAATTATCTGAAGTAGATACAAACTAGAGAATTATAATATTTTTGTAACTGCAGAAGAGTCATGCTTATAATGCTCTAGGCTCACAAATAAAGCTGTGCATGATGGCATCTATTTCACAGTATTTTATATTAATGTCATAATTAACCAACAACCCAAGTAAACTGCACCAGTATTAAGGAATTACTTTGATACTAATTTAATCAGATAATTCTTACATTCTAAATTATTATAAATTATTATTATCATGGATAATACACAAAGGATAGTTCAATTATGGCACTTTTAATTACCCATTTCTTTTCCAAAGTAGCGAATTTGGGAAGAGATCTTGTCCAAATTAAGTTATTCAAAAAGGAGAATTTCTGTGCTTACTGACAGTTTTTTAAAAGATAGTAATAATTCTATCATTTATTGTATGATTAAAAAACAATAGCTGTTTTATTTAGAGTTTCCTATTATTACTATCATTTCCCTAACATGATTTTGCAGACTTCTATTTCATTTTAGCTGAAACCTGTACTTTATGGGTAAGGGTTATGATTCAAAATGTCTATTGTGTGATAAATATTATTGTTTTCACAAATATCTTCTGAATTCTCATTCCCATTATGTGGAACACAAGAAGGGAATACAATCAAGCCCTTACTTATAGGTTTACATATCAGTTTTTGTAGAAAAATGTGAACTAACACTTTCTGTACTTAAATGCAGAGTAGAAGTATTAAAGTTCATGTGTTTTGTGCAACTTCTATTGCATTGCATTTAGTACACTGTGTTCTGTGTACTAAAAATAACAGGACTCATTTTTAGAATCTATTAAAATTGCAGTTCTAGTCTATAAAGGAACTAGCAAAAATAGCATCAGAGGAATAAATTTTAAAAGTGTCTAGTAAATCTGAGCTGGAAATCAAAGCTTAAAAGAGGGAGAAAGGGAAGAATCTGTTCAATTGACAGACATATTTGTCTTCAGAAATGGATTTGCGTGCTTGGTAAAGTATCAGATGTTGTTTAGATTTTTTATTTTCATTTCCTAGGACTATTATCCACTCCTTCAACTGACAGTCATTGCTTGTCACCCTTTAAATGACCTCTTTTCTTTCAAAGATACTCACAGCTTCAGACCAGCCACATGAATGTTCAGTGCCTGGCACAAAGTGCATCTGCCATCAAACTACCATCATCAGTTGCTTCCAGCTCAGACTATCCATCTTGCTACTAGCCACCCAAACTCCATTGTTAGCTGTGATTAGATATGTGCCAAGAAGACATAAATGACAGCATCAGAAGTCAAAAAATGGAAATGCTCTATATAAGTCTAGGGATTCATATGGTGTTGCTCAAAGTCAGTCGAATTAATCCTTTGTGTTTCATAAAACCTTTTTTCTTCACACACACACACACGCAGAGATACACATTAACCTCCATTGGTCTTGACTTTTGCTCTGCCTAATCTCAGTTATGCCTTCTTTAAGTTCAACACAAAGACTGGAAAAGTCTTGATCTATTGAAAGTCTTCAAGTTTCACTTGGATATCATATTGCTAAGAAGCTTTATATATATAAACCTATCAGTCATTTTGATGTTATAACCATGTGTTTTTATTAGGACTGAGAGATTGATGCACTTGCAGCATGTCTTGATCAATTTTCGTAAAACAGCTAAACACAAGCAGATGACAAAATTAAGAGTGTTTTTTTGAGCGGAAATAACTAACAGTGTGTCTGTAATTACATACAGATTTTCAATCTTCTTGAACTTATTTTGATGAGGAATATCTCTAAGGACAATTTTTAATTTCTTTGGGGGGGAAAGGACTCACCTGAAAAACAAGTGTTAAGTGGTTTCTCTTGACAGTATTGTCCTCAAGTGCTTATACTGCATCTTGGTAATGTTTCCAAATAAAGTGTTCACCTAAATATATTAAACTTTTCTGAAACATCTTCATATCCAATTATACCTCTCTTAGCTCTCCGGACTGAGCATGAGAAACTGTCCATTGAAGGAAAATGGCTTTTTCAAGCAGGCAAACGACACCTAAAAATCAACTTCAGGTGCTGCTGGGGTGATTTTAATTTGTGTATAGTGTTTCAGGTTGTTTCTTCTCCTACTCCCATGCTTTCTAGAGCACAGCATTCAGAATAACAAAAAACTAACGTCAGTGTTTTTTAACTGAAGACTGTTCACAAGTATGAAAATAGCTGTTCAGTTGGTGCCCCAGTTTTCTGCAGGGAACAGAGCTGATAAACCCTGCTGGAACATATCAATTTGTTCAAGGGGCCTCACAGGCTGTGGGTAACTAATCTACGATGGAAGCGGTAATTACAAACTATTAGAATTCACTCAGGAAATTATTGAAGAAAAAGTAAAGTTAAAGGCAGAGTTAGGAGAGGAGCTGCTCAGGTAGCATCCTCAGGGACCTGAAGATTGTTAAAGCCAAATTACCATGACCATTTCAGAGGAGAAAGAAAAGCTTTGTCTTACAAGGTGGTATCTAATTTCACCTTCCACATCAGTGAATTTGACAGAAATGAAAAATCATTGCTTCTTGGAATTAGATAAAGGTAGAGATGATGATGGAAAGACTGAGAGAACTCTGACTGCTTAGGCTAAAGAGAAGGCCCTGTGGGGACTTTATTTATGTATATAAATACCTCAAAAGAGAGGGGAAGGATGGTGCCAGGGTCTTTTCAGTAGTGCCAGCAAAATTTTTCTAGCTTCTTGTATAAATAATAGCCCATAAATAATCCATAAAAATTTTATTAGTATCTTTCTGGATGCCCTAGTAAAAATAGACCTTTTACCTACTGCTAGGTTCAGTTGAGTACTATCCTTCAAAGCAAAGTGAGCTCTTAAACACCTTAAGATTTTGTTCACCTTCCTGCTTCCTACCTATTTCCTACTCTTTCTAAAAATGTTACTGATATTTAGATCCTCACATTCAAAGTTCCGGTTGCTTCTTTCAGCCTTTTTATTAGGATAACATGGAAAATTAGTACTATTAGTTTATAAGGAATGTTACTGGAAAACTGTAATTGTATACACACATGTATATGGTGATATAAGACAATAATAACATTGCAAAAGGGAACTCAAAGATAGAAGCAATCTGTTAAAAGGTTTGATATCACCTCATGAGATTTTCTGTGGCAGATTAAGCCAACTGCCTGTGGATAGAAACACTATATGAACTGAAAGCTCCTTGAAACAGCGATGATTCATTAAAAATTGGTGATTAATTAACAGTTGACTGAGTTAGCAGGGCCGGAGGCCTTCAAGCTGCCAGTGAGGTTCGATAAATAAGCTGAAATGCAGGGCAAAGTTCCTGGCTATAGACTTGTTTTGGGCTATGAAATTATCAAAATCTCATATAGTGAGTGCAAATACAAATTAGGGAAAAAAGCAGAACTCAATACTCTGAGATATATCATTCAACTGCCAGTTTTGTTATTATTACATCTTCATTTTAGCTCCAGAATACACTCACATTTTATATAGATTTGTAATTAAGGTACAAAACAAAATTTAAGAAATATAACAACTAAATGGACAGCCTGAAGCAAGCAGGAAGATAGGAACAGCCTTTTTCGTACATAGGATGAATCAAGGAATGTAGCAAGGTGGCTAAGGGTAGAATGGATGCCACCTGGACTACTTTGCCAGGTGAGGATAAGACAGTCTTCACTGTCATTTGCCTGCATAAAAAAGTGCAGCTTTAGCAACAAATCAACAGCTTTTTCAGTCTCTGCAGAATGTGACTCCCGGTGTCATTCATATACTGCTGCACTGAAATAGACTATACATAAAATGTCTGTGCTGCAGTTTTTTGGGTTTTTTTTAAATTGTCCTTTATGTCTGATGACAGGAATACAAGTTTCAAATTATTCTTTGGCTTTAGTGCTTTCTCTCCAGGTCACTGTTTTCTGAGATAGTACTTTAAAAACACCACATTATGTTGTATTTCTGAATGCCTGCTACTAGTTCATTGTGTTTCTTGACCAAACCCCCTTTTCTTACATTCTATATGCATTAAACATAATAAAAAATCAGGTGTCAGATTCAAGGAGTTGTTACAAGCAGCACTTATACTTGAACTTGTTATGTGTGATACATACCAAGTGTAGGGAGAACAGACTTGCTGCATAGTAATTTTTAGATGATTCCTTAAAAAAATCTTGTTCATGTGGCCCAAATACGCTCATGATAAAACAGATGTCTAAGAACACATTAGCAGAGTGTCGGGATATTACATTTAAAATGTCATTGTCTTCAATCACTTTAAAAACATGTTTAGGCATTCTAAATAACAGGCCTGACTAATGATGGCATCAAAAGAGGTTTCTGCATTTTCTGCTCAGTGCTGACTTCTTACAAGACTGCTAGCTAAAATCTATTTCAAAAAAGCAATGGGCCCACCCAACTGCACACCTTAGAGAAAAGCTTTATTGTGGGTGTGCCAGACTTTCTGTGATCATTAACTTGCTTTTGCTAGGTAGAAGGGTAGAATTCATAAGAACTGGGGTGGAGACAGGGAGCTTTATGAATAACTCATCTGTGAAGTGGGTATTTGGCCATTTTATATTTAAAGGCAAGTAACTGAAAATTCCTTTTCAACAAGAGTAGAGCCCCAGTTGATCTCAAATTCTTACTACAAAAGTTTCTAGACTTTTAGACTCCACCAACCCTGATCCTTCAATATCTTTTACCATGGTGGACTGGAAACTAAAGAAACTGCCCAAGGTCTACTAGACTTTGGATTTCAAATGAGATATATTCTGTTGCTACCCTTTGTCAACATTGTTGGGAGGAGAAATTCGTTATGGAGGCACAATTTCAGGTTTTCTCTTAGCAACAAATCTTATCTAAGATGACAGTCTATGGCATTCAAAATCTAAGTCTTAAGTTGCATCTCTTGAAATTCAACCAGACTATGCCACTGCATGGCCCTAGCCTTCATTTCGATGTACAAGAATTCATATAAGTTTTCTTAGTATATTAAGTCCCATAGCAACTTTTACTCTTAACTTTTTTTATTGAATATTTTAAATTTTAATTTGTTGCTCTTTAAGATCATTCCTATTTCCCTCACCAGTCTTTACTTCCTGTTTGCTCTGTTTTAAAGAGGACCATATGTATTTGTAAAAGCATTTTTATTCTGCTGATTAATGATTCTGGCTTTTTCTGGTCCTGGTAAAATCTGTTACTATAGGTGGCATAAATATCCTCTGTCTTTCAAAGATGGGATCTTGAAACCATCTCCACCCTTCTAGATTTAGGCATGGCAATTCAGGATCATCTCAGGATATTGAGTAATTGACAATAAAATGCCTACTGAAATCCAGTGGATATTGAGATTATAAAATTTGATGTCACAAGATGTTACAGCTATCTGAAGCACAAATAGACTCAAAAGGAAAGTATATTGATTTATAAAACAGGCCTATAGAAAAGGTCAATACTTAGCAGTTTTAACCTTCATGCATTTCCAATTGCACTCCTGCTTTCTTTCCATTGAGCATTGTTTCAATTCTTTGAAATAGCTGAAGTGAAATAAGGTGTCCATATAAACTATAAAAATGAAGAGGACCTTGAAAAATATCACCTATACTTCATATCATTAGGCTGTCAACCATGTCAAGTTTCCTGAATTAGTCATGTAACAAAAGTGATTGTGTGTACCATACCATACAGTTTTATTATTCTTTGGCTCTTGTTGGCAATATTTGTTCCAGCAGTTGCAACAGAGGTCAGAAGAGTGACAAAGAGGACAGTGGAAATCTGTACGTAAATGGACTAAGACTTTACAAGGATCCTTCAAGCATGAAATAGCATTTGAGAGAGAAAAATAAATATTTCCTGCAGGGGATATGTTCCTTCATAGTGAAGTTGGAACTGTCATGACATGAAATAAAGTCTATAAATATGCCCTTTTTTGCATATTTTCAGTGTGGAAAATAAGTTCCAGGACAGTCCCTCCTGTGATTTCTCCTTATGTGTTGCCAGTAGGCAAAGTGGAATACTTGACTGCTTGGTCACATATGTACCATAAAATTGTCATGTCGTCAGATAATGAGTTACAGACATTACAGTCTTACTCTATGCTTTTTGTATTATAATAAAGTTGTCCTTGAACATAGGAAGTTTGTATGTCAATGGTAGATAAGAAGACCTGAGTTAACCATAAAAAGTTTGTATTAACTCACAGAAATGTATATAGAAGAACAGTAAGTTCATCAGTTATAAAGAAGTCATATTTCTCTGTGTGGTTTAAGTTCTATAATCTAGATCAACATTATGAGGACAAGCCGTGAGGCAGTACCGAAGGACTCAATTTTGGAACATGAATATTGGCCAGCATTTAATACAACTTGGTAGGAATAGTCCTGTGTTAGTTAATATATCCAAGTTAGGGAGCGCTGAACCTCTAACACAACCATCATGAATTATACAAAGGTGTGAAATTAAAAAAGAATGTGCCTTTCCCCTTTCAATACTAATGCCTATTTAAAGTTCCTTAAGAATGCAGAAATATTAAGGAGATTTTAGCCTAGTCGGTTACAGAAAAAATCACCAGAGGCACCAATATCCCATGACAAAACTACGTAGTTTACTTAGTTCTAAACATAGAATAAGTCTCATAGCAATTCAATCAGATCTACATTTGTGTAAGCATCCTAGGCTAATGAAAAAAAATCAGTCTCTGAGAGAATAAGGGTATCATCTCTCCCAGGCACTTACTTCATGGCAAATCATTAAAAAAAAAAAAAAATACACAATACAGCAGAGGCAGTAGCCCACATCTGAGAGAACTGGAATAAAATTGTTGTGTGGAAGCCAAAGTGGAAGATCCTACTGGCTTCACTGGAATCACCATTTAATCCATAGAGTATTTCAGAACATTTTCTTTTGCTACACTTAGAGCTAACGCTCACAGGGTCCTGACACCACCCGAAGATGTGCACATATAATTTGCATCATCTTAAGCAAGAACAGTGTGGATATCTGAGATGTCAGTACAGGTCTCTATGTGTGGGATTAAAAAGAAAAGCTTAGGTTACAACCCTGAGCCTGAGAGGTTTTCTTTGATTTGCTTTCACATTCGTGAGCTGATCAAATCTACCACAGCCAACATGGGAAATTTCATGAGCTTCTTTTCAGGCAAAATGTATTTTGCTATATTTAATGTCATTCCAAGCTGCAACATAAAATTGGTGATATGCAGCCTGGAAAGAGAACTTAGTAAAGGCAAGCATGGACTCCTTTCTGTGGAGACTGCTCTCTTATGTCTTTCCCATAAATAAGAATTCTCAGTTAATTATTGGAGGAGGGAAAATTATATATTAGTTATGTGATATTGTAAGTGTTTATTTGGTTAATTTATTTTTTAAATAAAATTAATAATTTACAACCAGTACATACTCTTTTCTCCTTAACTTGTGTAAATAATCAGGATGCAATTTAAAAAGAGTGCTCTTTGATGAGGCACATAGTTATACGTACAAACACACAATACTTGTCATTTTAGTTTGAAAATGATAAATTATTCAAACATTTTCTCACTGAGGTCATGTAGTTGTTTTATGTGTCAGTGAGACAGTTTTATTTTTTGACTGCATCTCTAAAAGAAGGATGAGCCTAAAAATTCAATACATGCAATTTGTGTTATTCATCCTCAGCCCTGAATAGAGCAGGAAAAAAAAACCAACAAACAAATAAAAGGAAAATGTACTAATCATGTCCTCATGAAGCAAATATACAAAAGACTCCTATGTAAACGATAATGTTGATATTTGTTTTTCAGGTAAGTTATGAGTTTGACGGAATTGCCCTTTGTATATGACAGGCAATAGAAAGTCTATAATACAATTTTAATATGATCACAGCTAACTATCATCTACATCCTCCTTTTAAGATAAAGAAGAAAGAGAAAATTTAGCTGTTTTGTAAAAGGTCTGTTATCAGGTTATTAAGCAGTCACAACCGGGTAGCTGATTGATAAAGGTAACTATTGAACTATTTTGACCCCAACTACTTCAGGGGAAAAATGAGTTGCACTTCATGTATTTGCATATGTGATAAATTGGGATAATGAGTCCTTGCACATGAAATGAGTTATGATAAGGAAAGAGATACATGTTTGAAAAATTGCAGGGACACATTTATATCTGGAAGAGCTAAAAGATGAATGATGATGGTCAACTTCAGGTCCCTTTTTTTAACAAAAACTGGCCTTTTGGAGGTTTTGGGTAGAATATATAAATATATATTTTTATGTGTATATGTGTGTCTCTCACTCTTTCTCTCTGTGTTAACAGCTGAACCTCTGAAAACCAATCTTTGAGTGCTACTTGCTGAGTTGGCATGTAATCTTGTTTGAATGTTGTAGCATTTTATTTATTTTTAAACAGAGGAAATACCTTTTTTCCCTCAACAACTAGGGTACTTCCCATTCTGAGTACCTTGCCAGCCGCTTCTTACCTTTTCCTGGGACTCGGGAATTCTTTCAGTTCTCTAAACTATTCTCTTGTGGTACATTTACTTCATCCTACTCATGTTAAATGTCTTGCCTGCACAGAGAAAATCTTGATGGAACTGCAACAGATAAATCTTACACCATAACAAGAGGAGCTTTGGATACTGTGGAAATTATCCAAATTACTTTGGAAATGAAGCAAACTAAATCACCAAGAGCATGTTTGGAATTGTGTAACTATTATTAGAGAAAACCAGCCTGTAGAACAACTAGAACTTCTCTGCCAATTTTATTTTTTTTTTTTTTACTATATTTGTACGTAATACAGTGCAATGTTGCATGGGTTTTTTCAGGAAGCAGGATTTTTTAGAAATTTCTATGTTTATTATCCAGGAATTTGATGGTATATCATCTTATGGTACATCAGGTTCAAGGACAGTAACTTAAATGCTTGTGGGCTATTAATGAAGTAAATTTGAATCAGGTTTAGCTAAGGAACTGCTTTTCCAGTCTTTTATTGTACCTTTGGCTTAAGATACCATCAAAAATTCACAATTTAAGCATCACAGTTTTCAAAGCATCTACATTTAGAAAAGAGAAAATAAGGAAATAACATGAGTATCAGGAAAAGATAAGTGGAAATCAGTACACGAAACAAACAAGAAAACCTTTCACTTTGCCTTAGCTTAATTTTATTTTGCCTTGATTTAATTTTTTTAAAGATAGAATTTTAAAGCAAAAAGTTTTGCTTATATTCAGTATTTTCCACTTCAGGGCATGGACCATGTGGACTCAATCGTCCAGTTCTTCACAAATGAAGAACTTGAATTTCTGGTAAAATGATGTTTTGTATCAGCGTTAGAGAGAAAAAGTTTACAGGAAAGCCTCTTGAAGTCTAACACATGGAATAATACGGGCACTTTGCAACATACACAAAATTTAGGTTTCTTTACTTGTTTCAGTACAAGTGGAAGAAGGATTGCATAGTCCATGAAGCAGCTACTTTGCAGCTCAGATATCTACCAAAGTCCAATTAATGAATGCAGAGAATCGAATATTCAAATGCACACTGGAAATGCAGCCTTAAGCACAAAATCTCCTCATCAGGCCATAAGCCCTATTTATATAGTTCACATAGGGCCATATCCTAAAGTCTTTATCTGGTAAAATTCTCATTGCCAAGAAGTCAACAAGAGTTTTGCGAATTTGTTCAGTAGGGGATAATTTCTTTGGCAGGTCTGAAATGTACCTGCCTAATATACAAGAGACAGCCTAAAAAGACACTTCTTCATTACATGCAGCTGTTTCTTTTTTCCATGTATTCTTCTTTATAGAATATATTTATCTCTGATAAATATTATCTTCTCCTTTTCTTCCCTGTGCTATGCATGAAGCAGAGGAAAAAAAAAAAAAAAAAAAAAAAAAAAAAAAAAAAAAAAGCCACCCAAACTTGAAAGCAGGATATACAAAGGTAAAGAAACCTCTGTTCTGTAACCTAGTTGCATTAAGCCAAAAGAAAACTTGATGCGAAGGTTTTCTTCAATTCTCAAATGATCAACTCAGCATATTTATTTCAGTCTAAACTGGGAATGTCAGAGAGGTAAGACTTTAAACAGTGATTTATTCTTGCCTTTGACAGATGAGGTACAAGACTATATTGGGGAAAAAAAAAAAAAAAACTTACAAGGTTCTAAGGGTTGCACTGAATGGTACTTCGTTTACAGGGTTCTGGAGAGAACACAATTTTTCCAAGCTCTAGATTTGATGGAAAGCCTTTAAACAATAGAATTACATTTTTCTGGCTTGTTTTGTGTATGTTTTTGAAGGTATTTACATTTCCTACTGATTTATACACATTAGTGCAATATCTTTAGTGTACTGGCTGTTGGAGAGTTTTTTTAAGCATCTGTTGTTTAAAATCTGTATCTGTTAAATGAAACCTTTAAACACATGTTGAAAGGGCCTGTAGTCTCACAAGTTCCACACACCTTTTGAGTTTGTACCTTCCTAACTATTTTTTCCATATTTACTGGGGGCCTGTAAGCAAGACGAAGATGAATGTACAACCTGCTCTAGATCCTAGCCTCTTCTCCTAGCATGTTACAGAAAAAGGTAACTTGATGAAAGTAAAAATCCAAAATGTTGAAAAGATATTTAACCTAGATAACATATGCAATGGAATTGATATTTAAAAGGCAGCTTATGAGTTCCCTAATTTAAGTAAAAACCGGCACTTTGAAGTTGAAGACACTCTATCAATCTGTCTTGTACATACTTGGGATTCTGTGGCTGCCCTTATGCGGTGTTCTCATTTGTACTACTGAAAATCCAGGTTGATTTTCCTGGACGGTTGAAAAGCCAAGGAGCTGTATCTCTGCTCAGGCTCAATGATTTATGGATGATATGCTAGCTCTTTTTCTGTCCACCAACCTAACGTCACAGCAGTTTACAAGCTGCAGTGTCACTAAGACAGTTGTTATTGCTCTTTTTTTAAGCCCAGCAGTTGCACTTGCTCTCGATTCTTTAAAATAGTCACTGGTGACAGTAACTATGATGTATACTTTTCCTTTGTACAGGAGACTGAATTCTGCAGCACTGTTCATCTATCTGGTTCCCTTGTAGGCTTTTCACCTACTGCTGTAATTTATTTTTCAGAAGAATACCTCTTGAGAGTAAACACGGAAATAGGAATATTGTATTGTATATGTGCACTTGTGTGTGTTCCCAGTTTTCTCTTTATACAGGTTTGCTCTGTGCCTGAGGCTTTTTCCTCTATTTATTGCATATATCTGCTCTCTTCCATCACACTCCATTCTATAAGTTACACTAATCCAGACACTTTTTAATGACACTCCATTATGACACTATGACACTGCGTAGATTGCCAAATTAAAAGATAAAGGTTTCAAAAATCCTTATTATCAAGGATATTATATGATCTGATTTTACCAATCTTTCTTACTGTTCTGTTTAAACTCTAAGTAGATATGAGTTAAAACATTTATCTTCTAGACCTTTCCAGCTTTGTTACAGAATTAATTTTATTGTGAAATAATTTATATGTGTTTGTGAAAAGTGAAAATTTTCAGGGTCATAATTTTGACTCTCTTTGTGTTTGTATGAACTGGAAACTTCTGTGTGTAACATTATCAGAAACTAGTAATGGAGAATAAAGGTTGATCTAAGTAAGATCAGAAATATTCAATTTGCATTTGAATGTTTATATGTTTCTCTGCCACCAGACACAGCTAAACTTTCACAGTAATTTTGCCATACTAAGGTGTTTAACAGAAAGAAAAGCTGATAATCACAGTTGGAAAGTATCCAGGGAAAAGAATAGGCTCTGTTCCCTCTATCTCACCTTATCCTGGAGAGCAGAAAGGCATTGCTGATGGAAAGATGGAAGACCCCTCCCTTCCCTTCTCCTCCAAGTCAATTACACACCTTGGTAGCATGACTGCCAATTGCTCAGTAAGTCAGGGTGGAAATGAACGCATTTCCATGGGAAATTCTGTCTTGAACTTCTCTGTAATTGTTGAGGTACTACTTCTCTATCATTCTGAATTTTAGCTTCAATTTACTCATTTAGCTTTTCAAATGCTGGTTAGTCTTGGCTGACAGGCCGACTCCCAGCTAGCTGCTACCTCACTCTCTTTCCATGGTAAGACAAAATGAGAAAAAGAAAGCTCATGGGTCAAGACAGGAAGAGCACTTTTTAATTGCTACTGTGAGTGAAACTGACTTTATATAAGGAAAATTAGCATTAATTTATATTCAATTAAACCAGATGCAGATAGTGAGAAATGAAGACAAACATAAATGTCTCTCCTCCTGCTTCTCTCAGGCTCAAGTGCACTCTTTCAATTCCTATGTCCTCCCCAGCAGCACAGGGAGGATGGGGGGCAGGAGGCTCTGTGGTCAGTACATAATTGTTGCTTCTCTCTCTGCTCCTTCTTCCTTCCATACTTTCCCTCTTCTCCAGCATGACAACCTCACGGATTGCAGTTCCTTCAGGGAAAGCCCATCTTGTCTGGAATGACCCTGTCCAAGGGCTGCAATGGGAATATCTGCTGTGGAACCTGGAGCATCAGCTCCTCCTTCTCTGACCTTCATGTTCACACTGCAGTTTCTTACTCGTTTCATCCCTTGTCCTCTGTATCAGTGGCATCCTTTGCCTTTCCTTAGGTACATTTTCTCAGAGTCACCACCACCTGCTGCAGGGCCCAGCCATGCCCTGCACTGGGTCTTTTGGAAACAGTTGCAGCTGATCATGTTCAACACAGGGCAGCTCTGGTCTCCTCTGAGAGAGCACCCTGCACATCCCTGGCCAGCACCTGGGCTGCTTCAGTCCTGCAGTACAGAAGACTGTAAGTACAATGACTTACTCATCTCATGTCCTGGAATATCTTTATAACCTCATTGATATGCAAGCACACTTCACAAATTAAAAAGTAGAAAGCCCACATGCAAACAATTTAAATCCAAAAATAGAAACATTGAGTTTTCCTTCTGGAAGCAAGAATTCACATCTGTAGTGTAAGGGCCAGGCTGTGTGTAGATCCCAACAACACAACAGTAAGGTGCAAACCAGGTGGACACCAGCTGCTTTGCACCCAAGCCATGAATAGGTTGCTTGGGGATGGAAAATGAGAGAGCTGAGATGGAGTCTATCCAGGCCCTTTTACTAGGTGATGTGGGACACTAGGGTTCAGTGTGCACAGGTCCATCATCCCCATCCTCTCTTGCAAGGCAAAATATCTCTTTTAAAAGCAGACAGCAACTACGTAACTATCTTAGGCTTTCCAGAGCTGAAGAAGAATGTATTTTGACTTTTCAGACTTAATTTCCACTTCTGAAATGGATTTTTTGACTTCTGATTCATGGTATTTTTTAACTTTTCACCTATTTATCTAGAACGGCTTGTAGTTCTTGAGCCAGTAGGAAAATTTAGGAGCAAAGTAAATGGTGAGATAACACAAAGGGAAGAGAAGATAAGAATGCAGTACAGGTCGTCTCACCCTGTTGGAAGTCTAAATAGAAACAGAGCCCTTCTCAGTGTCTGGAAAGCCTGTTAGGTAGACTTCTCTGCTCTCCACAGGAGACATCTCCCTTCTCCCTCTGCTCTCCTTCCTGTGCCCCATGAGCCCTGCTTCAAATTAAGAAGACACTGCTGTCCTTCATCCCAATACTTTCCATGTTCTTCTTCAATGTTAGCTGTACTAAAAAAAGTACTAAAAAGGTCATTCTGCCCACAAATGATTCCTTCAAAGGATACAATTTGGCAAAGAAAATATCAGAACATGTATATCATTTAAGAATTGCTCTTACCCAGGTTAAAAAATGTATAGACTCTGACCCTCCTAACTGCTTTCAATTTATAAATTTCTTTTTAGAGAAAATTTCAGCTTTTTTGCAATTGTATATAGCAATAAATACATTTTGTCCCAATAACTTCTGTTTTAGAATAGTAGTTTTTTCTTATTTTATGTCACAGTGCCCTGAATATTTTTTCTGAAAAC
Source organism: Chamaea fasciata (assembly GCF_029207755.1). Classification (NCBI taxonomy): domain Eukaryota; kingdom Metazoa; phylum Chordata; class Aves; order Passeriformes; family Sylviidae; genus Chamaea; species Chamaea fasciata. Next base: position 54,261,953 of record NW_027094086.1, on the reverse strand, counting down.
ATTCATGAGGCTGAGTTTCAGTCAAACTTACAGCTTTTTCATTTTTTTCACAACTAAATATTAGTTTCCAGTGCAACTGACTCTGATACTCTCAGGTTTCTTTGTAACCTTCAAAGTGAAAAACCCAACTTTTTCTCATTTGTTTTGGGTGCTTTTATCTCACAAGTAATTCTGTTTTTTCAAAGTAAATGAATATTTAGTTGCTGCTTTAGTTTTTACCCACATTCTCAGCAGTTTTCTCAGAGCATAGAGTTCTATATTACAGTAAGGCGCTCACTCTCACGTTGTTTATAACTCTGTGCTAAGCCACATGCTATTCTGATAGGGAAAATTTTCTTAGCTTTACATTAATACATTGGGTTTATATGGAGTTTTTCAGCTTGTCAACCTCTAAAAAATAGTTTGGGTGTTTGTAAAGACAGTATGATTCACAGAGAATGGCTTTTAAAGTCCATGAAATTCTTTAAATAGCTTAAAGACCTCCTACAGTTCTTGTTTTATTTGTGAGCTGTATGATACATTATGCTCACTTCAAGCAAATTTATGTTGTTGTTTTAGTCAGCAGACACACAAAGCATAAAAACTAGGAGCAATTTTTTTCTGTCTAATATGCTTTACATGAAGACATTGCTTTAAATTTTCTACATGTACCTTATGATCTAAGCTTTTTAATTCATGGTGGAATTACAAATAAAACCAGCAGGAATCATAAACAGAAAAAAATACCTGCTTTGTGTATTTCTGAAAGTAAAAGCTTTTTCTGATAGTGAAATTGATTTAGAGGTATGTATATTTCATTGTAACTGTTTTAATTTCTTTCTTCTATCACTTTTTTTTTAGTATAATCTTCTCTGTGCAATATTTGACTTAGAAGTCTCCTTTTTGTCTGATTTTTTTTTCACGTTAATCTATAATTTAAACACTCTACCATCTCCATCTGGTGTAAAAGGGCCAAGGAAACGAAGTTATATTTATGCCACCTGGGAATCTCCCTAGGCATTGTTTTTATTGCATAATTGTGAAACCCTAGGTTTTTATCTCTTCTCTTTTTATCATATCTCTTTTCATCATAGCTTCCCTTTCTTCTACATGGATTTAGCATGTTTTTTAATATTTTGTACCCTATTCTCAATATATTTCATATTCTTCAAACTGTACCTTTTTAAAGTCCAATAATTTTGTTCTCCTAGCCTTACGAATATTCTCTTGACTCCCTAAAATTTGATGCTGTTGCTCTACAATCAGATGAATCAAATCTTCACCAACTTTTGTCTCATTAATCACATATATTTATTTTCTTGGGGATCCATCCAAATACATGTCTTGCCTGCTTGATTGCTCAGCAGATTTGAAAAGAAATAGCTCCATTTTACCTCCAGAAATAACTTTCCATGGTCATTTCACAATTTCTATTCTAGTCTATGCCAGGGTAATTGAAGTCTTCATGATTAATGATGTGCCTCTTCAAGAGAAACTGTTATGGATAAAAACTTTTCCTGACCTGTCTCTTTTCACACTGCTTTGCACATTTTTATCTATTTCCTTATAACTTAGTTTGTACCTTCTCTATCATACATTTCCATCCAGACTGCTCCCATTCTGCTAAGCCATTCTGTGTGCAGAAATAATTTCTGTTACCCTGAAGATATATTGTCCTTTACTGCATATACTCTCCTGTTACTATGGTGTTTTCATAAATTCTTAGATTTCTGAGCCAGCTCTCACTTAACCTAAAGTAATTAAGTTATTTTTGTCTAAACGCATATGGTTTCAACTCTCCAATCTTCTGTCTTTATATAATCCCAAAGAATTCATGTAAAACAAAGACTGTCTTGGTTCACTTTTCTGAAGAAAATCTTCATATCACTTTCACTTTACTATTTTCAACAGTGTGCACTATATTACCTTCATTATGTCCTTCTAGAATAATATTTTCTCCTTTTATTGTGACCCATGGAGTTGTTAGCCAAAGGATGTGCATATATAGGTTGGGATCATTGTGGCTTCAAGGGACTCACCAGCTTGAAAATCTTACAGAGTGAGGGATTGACAGATATTTAGTGTGATCCTTGACTAGAGAGGAGGAATTCAGTGTCTGGGAGAGAATTCAAGGAACAGTCTAAATAGGAAACCAAAACATACTGTTGTGGGAAAGGCAGATGTTAAATCTTTTTATAGAATAATCATCCAGAATCAATTGTAGGTTTAGCTAAATAGATTCATAAACAGAATCATTGAATGGCTTGAGTTGGAAGGGACTTTGAAGATCATCTCGATCCAAATCCCCTACCATGGGCAGGGATACCTTCCATTAGATCAGGTTATCTGGAGCCCCATCTAACCTAGCTTTCCCCTTCCAGGATGGGGAACAATAATTAAAAACCTTAAAACAAAGTGTATTTAAAGTAAAAGGCTTGGGAATTTTTTGTTATTCTTGTTTTGTTCTCTAGCTGAATGATTGCATCCTTCCCCCACTCTCATCCCCCATACCCTCTCCATTCCTTCACCCTTCTCTTCTTTCAGACAAAAGAAATGAAAGAAAAAAAAGAGTATATAATGCCTTTTGTTTTTTATCTCATTTTTTAATCAGCCACATTTCTTCTTACAGTTCTTAGCAAAAGTCAGGAATAACAGTGACATTTCTTACGCCAAAAAATAAAATGGTCTGACATCATGCAGACTTTAAGGGCATGAGAAGATGACTAGGAGGATAATAGGTAGACAGAGAGGGACCAAGTTCAAAACTCAAGTGTAGCCCCCTGAGGCTGTTATTTTTAATTGACTGAGCTTGTGGAGTAATCAGTTGCTAATAAAATCTAGTATTTCATCACTGAACCTTGCCTTTAATTTGCAATTAATTTGTAAGTACCTTTGCCCTTTCTTCAGTAACTGTAGAAAATAGTGGTGAAAACATCATTAAAGTCTGTAGGATTTTTCCCACTCTGAATAACTTCCTCTGCCTTGTGCTATAAATAAATTTGCATACTCTTTCCTTGAAGGCTTCTAGCCTCAGGCCTCAAGTAAATAAATAAATAAGTAAACCACTATCCTATTGCCCATGCCCTTTCACCAGAACACACTGTCTATTAAGATGAGTTATTCCTATATCGCTGAATGGCTGTATTCACCAGTCCATGAATTTGTAATTTAGCGTGTTTACTGCAGTCCTGGGATGTGTACTGCTTCAAATGTTCACTGGGGACTTTGTCATTTAGCTGTGTCATATTATTATACTGTGTAATGAAACATAACCACATAATCCATGTAAATAACAAAGTGTCAGCTCCCCACCAAAATATAAAGGGAATATTAAATGTGCCTTCTATCATAACCCCAGATAAAACAACATAGCAATCTTCTAGAGAAATGAAAAAGTTGACTTGGTGAAATTATTACTCTTCCTTTTCAGCTAAATACAAGCAAAAGGAGTAGGGTCTTCATGTTGTAATACTTCCCAATCTTTGTTCCCTACTATGTTTCTAATTCATGATTTTTATTTTTAGGATGGTTCTGGCATAAATCTTTCGGCTGTAAAGTACACACTCCTATACACATCCATCTTCTTCCTGGCTTCTTCCCTGCAGCTGTCCTCTTTCCGTCTCCCTTTGCTGCAAGCTTGACAACAAATATTTGATATTTTCTTACTTTTCCACTTGCCCTTATCTTGCCCTTAGTACTTAGAATGAGCTAGGCTAAGAAGAAAATCTGCCCCAGATATATGCATGCATACAGTAGCAGTTAATTTCCAGATGAAATTTCAGTTCTCAAAATTCTGAGTTTAAGAAATCTTTTACACTCATTTTTCCCCACTTGTTGAGTTGCATTTCTTTCTCTCTCTCTTTTGTAGATTGCCTCATATTGCACATGGAAGCTCTCCCCAGTGTTCATAAATGAACATATACAAAACTGTTGCTAAGAACCATTTCATACACACACACAAAAATTACAATAATTAAGAGGAAGAATAAAGTTTTATCACGTAATCACTTGGACAAACATACTTAAAAGCCAATATAGAAAACCAAAGCACATGGAAAATATACTGAAACAAAGAAATGCAGAACACAAACATGCTTGAAGTGATACTAGACACATTAGAAACAGCAGTACACACAGTTTTTGAGATAGGGCAGAAAGTGAAACAGTCTCTAACAAGCAGTTCCAGAAGAAATCTTACAAGTAGGCAGAATGGTAATTAAAAAAACTTGAAATGAGAGGAGAGAGAAAAGATGAGCTAAATTCTTATTAGTATGATTTTGTGGTTAAAAAATAAAAAGGAACAGCACTGTCCTTTTCACTGAAAATGATACTTTTTAAAAATCCATTTTTGTCCTAAGTTTCTTACTAAATGTCTCAAGCACAGGAGAATGAATGTCATAGATACCTTCTAATATTGGCTCAAATTAAAAAAAAAAAAAAAATTATTCTACTTTTTTTATTCCTTTTGTGGTTGCAAATCAAATCTGCATGTCTCTGCTTAAGCTGAGAATCATTTTTTAGTTTGTATGTTCAAATACTCACATCAGAGTGGTAATAAACTGTATATACTGTTTTCCACATTGGGGCATCCTCTTCCTACACCACCCTAGTCTGGAAGCCTAAAATAGGGTTGAGAGAAAAGCAGAGCTTTGACTTCCCCTACATGTTTAGATTGTGCAGGTGTTAAAAAGAAAACAAGTCTGCAGCCTAAAACCCATCAATAAAATCCTGCACTGACACTGGTTTTAAAAATGATGTGCCATGCAAAATCCTTGCTGTCCAGGCAGATGGTAACTATTTGAATAACAATTTCTGTTCTTTGGTCTCCTCAGTCATACATCTGTTCACAAAGGAAACTCAAACAAAAAAGAATCAAACCCAGATTCCATACATTGAAAAACTGCAAGTAATACAGGTCCCACTTTACTCAGGTGTAAAATATTCATAATGTTTTACTCATAGCATAATCCCGGCGGGGGGGGGGGGGGGGGGCGGGGAAGAGAGGGAAAAAATCCACCTCTGAGTCAAATTAAGCAGATAAATTCAAGAATCTTTCCACAGAAAATTGTTGATCCAAAGAGACTAAATTCATTGATAATAATCTGCTCAGCTCTCATCAGAATGACAGTACATCCTTTATGAATTGAATGAATTGTTTAATGTGATGAAGTGCTTCAAAAACATTCTGAACAACTGAATAATCTTAGTCTAGGTGCTTTTGTATCTGCCCATTTTCTTCTTTCCTACTTTGATATTTTATTTACTTGTAGTCAAACAAATTCAATCTTTCCAGTAATATAATCTGCTCAATAATCTGCCAAATGAATTAAATCTTTCTATTCTTAGGTAATTTGGAGGAACGGGAGAAATAACTGCAATTTGTTTCATATAAAATATAGCCAGATATATATAGCCATTCATATATATTCATATATATATAGCCCTTTTATTTTCTTCCCTAAAACATACTTCTAAATCCCTAAAAGCATTTAACAAGTAGCCTGATTAAGTTAGGGATGCAACCCAACATCTTACTATTACTGATAGCAAACAGTACATGTCCCAGCACAGTATTTCAGAGTTTAGGAAATATCATTTAATAGCAACCCCGGCATTGTAACAATTACCCAATCAGTGTTTCATCTGGTGAAATCACGGAAATCAAATGGAAATATGAAATCAAAATTAAATATGGACTATCTTGTATTCTCATAGATTTTCGTATATTTATCATCTACTTTTGAGTACATAGCTGGTTAAAATTTCAACTAGAAGCAATTTGAAAGATGACCTTTGCCTTTAAACTGTTTGTGAAAATTGTAACTGTAGGATCGTACTGAAATGTTGCCTCAGAAGCTTTCAGGCAAGAACAGTTCAGCATATGGATTGCTCTCAGGTGTAGCTGTCGGCTGTGGTCATGAACTCCAGTTATGCCAGCAGGCAGCAGGTCACCTGCAAAATGTAGGTCTCTTCCCTCCTCTCTCTTTATCAGTAGCTGAGTGTGAAGAAGGGAAAGACCAGTTCTGTCTGGGAGAAGGTTGAACTGCTGGGAGAGAACTAGCCAGAAGGATTGTGGGTACTGTCACTCTCCCTTTTACCAAACTGGGTGAACAAATACAGCACTGCTCATCCTTGATGGCACCAGCATTTTACAAGGGACTTACACGAATCCTTGTAGCAGTCAGCACGAGTTCTTCTCACAGTTGTCTATCCTAAGTACTCTGCACAGGCTGAAAGACAAATGATTTCATGCACTTACTTCAGCAGCTGGCTGTTGCAGTTCAGTGGAGTGAAGAAATAAAGGCTACAAACACAACACTATGATGCCAGGCCAACCAGCAGATGCTCAGTGTGTCCTTGCTAAGTTTTAAAAGTCACCAGGGGATTGTAAAGGAGATATCCCCTGAGAATTCGAGGTGGAGCAGTTTCTACTGGGGACTTAGCTATGATTTGGCATCACCTTTATTTTCACAGTGTTAATTGACAGATTCTCATCATTTGGGGGCTGGGAAGATGTAAGAGTGTGGATCTCCATACATAAACAGGTTTTCATTCAGACAGGGTCCAAATGAGGCAAAAGTAATTGGGTAACAGAAGTGACAGGCTGGATCCTAAAAGCCAACACTTTTCTGGCAGGATAAAAGTGTTGGAATTCAGGGAGTGGAACTGGGAGACCCTCTGGAGCATCTAAGGAGGGGTAGGGTTAGTCCAGGCAGAAACACGGCGGGGTCACTGTGTCTGCAGGTAGGCAGGCAGGAATCCCACTGTGCCCAGGACAGAAAAGTGAAAATTTTCAATAAAAGAGTATGCTAACATCTTCCTCACCAAATTATTTCACTTAATTTATCCTTCTGTGAGGTCTACCACAGTAGTCTTGATAATACTTGTGATTGTTCTTCAACCAAAAAAATAAAATGAAGCACATGACTTTGTCTGCAGCATTTTTGAGTGGTTTGGTTTTTTCTTTTCCCTCTTACACTTGGTTAGCCACAGTTGATTTAATCTATTATGGGACAAAGGCAATTTCAGTTGCTTCACAATTGCAGTTTCAAATTACTTCTTTTTTTATATACCAAATATTCACTTTTTGAGAGTGAAAGAGCATTTCTTCCATCAGAGGAGAGGAGTCCACAACTCTTTTCAAAGCAAAATTCTTTCCCATATAAGTGGAAAAGAAATAAATAAAAGATAAGTTCAAACAATTTCAAAAGATTCTGTAATTGAGATTAAAATTTTGTTTAGTAAGCAAAGATTTGATCAATAATTGCCATCACTCTGTGAATATTCACTGAAAGTGAGCATAGGAAAGGATCATGGACTCATCTGAATTAATTCACATACAAACAGATGCATATTGACATTTAAAATATTTACAGTATATATCCAGATTTCTGTATTTGTGGGTCTGGAGCAGAACAGATTTATTTACACCACAAAAAAGAAAATGCCCTTGGATGGAACACGTACCTCAGTGACTGAAGTGTTCAAAGTTGTGGCAAATGAAGCTTCAAAACCATGTTGTTAAAAAATATGTCTTAAGATACAGTACTGACAAACAGAATCTAAAGCAAAGTCTGATTACCTGCCACTTCGCTTCAAACTGTCCTCATAATGAGCTTTGAAATATAATCAATAGTATCGATTTGGAAGTGACTTTCATGGGCACTTAAATAAAACTTGGAGGGAAAAAATTGTTTGTGATTTTTCAGTTTGTTTAGCTATGAACCTGATCATATTTTCTAGCTTCAATCCAATAAAAAAATTGCTAACCCAGACCATTATTTGCTGGTTGAAAGTAATAGGCCAGAAAAATACTAGTTAATGATAAATTTCTACTATTTCATAGTCCACAACCTGTATTAATACTCCTCACTGTCTGATATTTGCAATAAAATTCTGAAATTAGCATTTACAGTTCTCAAAGAAATATAGACTGAATTATGTTCAATGATGAGTAAAAGCATAGTTTTGCTTTATCTAAGCCAGTTCTACCTGTTCTGATGCCTACACTCTATTTCTCACTTGGGAATAGATTGTCACAGCCCCTTTTATTTTCTCCTGCTGGGTATAAGTCCCTGTATGCAATCTGAAGGAAAATAAATGCACTGCAGAAAGGAAGAGTTTCCCAGATGCACTGGAAATTCCACCCTCTTGCTCAGGGCTAAAATGTCAGCTACTTATTTGCTGCCTCTGAAATATTTTTCCTGTAATTATCCCACCTACTACTGCTTAAAAAAAATCCAGGCCATTCTGCATACAAGACATCAAAAAATCTTGCAACTGCAGATCTAGGAAAAAAGTGAAAAGCAGCTTCTATCTGCTGAACTAGAAAACTGAATAATGGGGTGAGCTCTGTTCTCATTTCTTCTTGATCCAGCTCAAGGTTGCCTGGCTAGGGGTGGAAGGATAATTAAAATATACCAGCATGGAGGGCAAGAAGGCAGGAAATACAGGTGAGCTACAGCTGCCTCCTGCGCTGGTCACGGGACACTGCCACAGTACACGATCCTTGTAGAGCAGATTATAAATTAATAACTCCTTCTTCAGTGATCAAATAAAACTGCTTGATATTTCCTTCTTTCACTTTCTTTCTAAGCAAACACATAGTAGCTGATAAAAGCAAAATTCTCTGCTTTGCTCTGGTTTCTAATCATTCAGGAAGAGACCTCAGACTGACAGAAACATTAGTTTGCAGGTGATTTTTTTCTGTGGCTCCAGGAAAAAAAACCTTTCAATTCCAATCACCTATATTCCATTTCTGTAAAGAAACCATGATAAGGGAAGCAGTGTTATCAAAAGGCTACATCTAGAGAAGTCCTCCACTTGCAATGGATGCCTACATCTGCTGGTTTTTGTAAACAAAAATAAACGTAGTTGCTTTGGAAACACAGTTATGAAAACACTTCTGTCCTCTGTCATCTATTTTGGCTTGGCTGGGATTTGTTTTGTTTTTAATTCAGTAGATCCTGACTACATATCCCCACCTGTAGTTCTAATCAGTGGTTACAAATATTGCAATTAGCTGCTGTGGAAATGATTGTGTTGTCAGAAACAGAGGATTAGAACTTCATATGAGAAAAATCATCAAAAACAGATGAATGCCTGAGAAAAAAATTAAGATCTGGGTCTCATGCTAAGATTCTTAATAACAAAATAGAAAATGAATAGTAACAAAGAGGAAACCAGAAAAGTATTACTGCTTGCCTTTAATGCAATTTCCCCCCAAAGGTTATTAAAATCCATTGATTGTGAAATGTCTGTTCTCAGGCAAAGATTTAAACTGATTAAAATGTACCGTGTATTGGGGATTAAACCTTTATCCCATGACAAAGTTCCTCTCAGTGGAAACATAAATGACTGGATTCTGAAATTCTAAGAAAAGGATTTACTTTGAAAAGAAAAACTGTTTAATTTTATCGATACCAATGCAAGAAATAAGGGACCAGTCTGTGGAGTCCCAGGGGCCTGAGAGATACCCTTTTAGATAAGGGTGAGAAAAACCTTCCTCCCATGGGCCTTTGCAGCCACATGTTAATATTTCTTAGGTTTCGTTCTTCTATTGGTTTGTTAAGATTATGTCACCCTGTTCAGCCCCGTTCACCATATATGCACCCATCCTAGGATGTTCTTCCTTCCCTTGAACCCCATTGGGTTAATTTTGCCGCTGTGTTCCACCCCTGTAACCCCATTAGTCCCCCCAGGCTCTTATTTACTCCATTGCACCATTTCTTCCCATCCCTATTGGACGTTGACTGTCAAGGACCACTCCTTTTATGTGGTATATAACCCTGGATCCTTGGCCCCCTTTTGGCTCTCGTCCCTGGAGTATATTGGAGGCTGTATCCCCAATGCAGACAATAAACAGGGCTTGGATTTACAAATGGGATCCTGTCTTCTTGCCTTTATCCTCAGCCTATTATCAGCAGTGTCCCAGGTCCTGAGGCACAGGTCGCTCTCAGGGACACACAGTAGTATGATGCTACACCAGTCCTGCTCTCACTTACAGTTCTTCACCAGAAACAACATAAAAACTACTGTTTCCTTAAAAGCAGTGATTTCCACATTTTTCTAGATTCAAACCCTACTTTTGTAGGGCTGACAGACCTACATATGGGTGCAAATGGCTTCATCCTGACAGGTTCTCAGGAAGGAGCTACAGCCCATCTCTGGTTTCATGAACACTATCTTCACTATCAATTCTGAAGAAAAAAAAGCATTTTCCTGTCAAAGGTAAATTTGAGTGACTCCTAAAAAGAACTGTGATATTATTTACAGTCAGAAATCATTCTGATTAAATGAAATGCATTTTCTGAATGTATTCATTTTCAAGACGACCTGCTCTTTTATTTGGGTCAATGAAACTCCATCAATGCACTAGCAAAATTACAAGAAATTCAGTTGGTTTTGTTGTTTAATGCATGCCAGAGAGGCAAAGGTGATTGTTATCCCTGGCAGACGCTTAACAGTAAAATAGCTGGTTCAATACAGCATTCTGCATTCTGAGATGTAAAGATGATATTGTGTGAGGCACAGCTTGATAATAGTTCTCATTATTCCCTTTAAGGTCTTCCACTTGTTAATTCTGGACCTCAGTGTACACATATTTGTCTCAGATCAGATAAGGCATTTTTATCAGATCACAGACAATAGATGCTTCTAGTCTCTTGATCTATTAAATTTTTGTCAAATGCTGTATAAAAGACCTCTGCTTCTTTGGAAAGCATGTTCATCCAATGTTGATAATCCTTAGAGTACCAAGCTTACAATTTATTTAGAATAAATTCAGATATTGTCTTGAAAAAGGCAGTCTCCCAATGTATTGGATCACAGTGGCATTTTATATTTCTTAATAAATAGGCAACAGCTTTCACTATGTTGTGTTAGTGCAAACCAGTCCACACTTTGGAGAGATTTTCAACTATATTTTGTTATTACTTTATTGAGTTACATCTCTCTTCTATCAGGTCTTTCAGATTATTTTGACTTAGTATCTGTTGCCTCATATTTTTGAGACTCTGGGTGGACGTGCTTTTAATATATTAATTTCTCCTGATACTGTTCAAATTTTGTTTCCTAGTATGTTATTTGAATGTGTATCTAATTTACACGTGCATTTAATAGAAATAGACAAATACAATAAACAGAAAGATTAATTTGTTTAATCATACCTGTGCTTTTCTCCTGCCAGTCCTGATTGGGTGAGTCTATCAGCATTTTTTTACTGCCTGCTAATATTCAGCTTAGAATGAATGAATGTTTCATTGTAAACTTTTTACCTTTTGTGGAAACATTGCCCATTCTGCTATGTGAACTCACCTCATTCCACTAGGTCTTTGGGTACACTGCAGATACTCTGTCATTGCATCCTTTCACCATACCTTAGCACCTCCTCCCACTGTTCCAGATTGCAAAACTGGTTTTTCAGCTTCATTTCCACACTCAAAACTTGTATTTTCCCATATTGGTGTTAATAAATAAATAAATAAATAAATAAATAAATAAATAAATAAATAAAGCAACGCCTTCTAATCCATTTAATGTTCCTATAGAATACAGGAAACTTCAAATATTCCTAGCAGTTTCCTCAGTCAATCAATTCTACATGAGTTAAGTGGAAGCTATTAAACACATCAAGAGCGTCAGAGCTAGCTATTGTTAGAAAGAAGACTACCTTTCTGAAACTGTGCCTTTTTCTGGCATCCCTTGCTAGCAAAGGCAGAGTGAAGTGCTGTTTAAAACTCTTCTATTTCCAGGGAGTTTCAACTCTCATGCAGCTTTTAACTGCCTGTTTTTCCACTGCAGGTCCTTTCTTTGTTGCCCCTTTTCCTCTGTTATCATGCAATATCTATTGATCATTCAATGCTTCCGTGCTGTTTGGCACCATAGGTGCTTCTTACTGCCTCTGTTCAAAGCAGCCTGGTAAGCCTGGACAACCCAGGCAGAGCCTGAGGTGTGACTTCTTTCCAACTGCATGTCAAAATCTTAAGAGTCATCTTTGGTCTGATCAGGTCCTCTAAGCCCTGTGTCCAACTCTCAGAGAGAACAAAAGGAAGTTTCTGACAGGAGTATAAGAACAGAGTTACCATATACTTTCCCTTGAACTACTCCCTTTGTCTCGAAACATTTTTGCAGCTGAAGTAATTCCTGATCATATATATATATATATATATATATATATATATATATATATATATATATTAATCTCACAAGGATTTGTTTTCAATGACTTTCACCAGCTTTCTCTGGGATCTTTGTAAGCTTAAATAACTGCAGCAAATTCTGGCAAGGAGTACCACAACTAACTATTGCAGACTGCTCCACTCACATATATCCTGGCTACTTTTGACCCCTTCCTCTCCTGGTCTCTGGTAAAGAAAGATGCAGAAAACAATCATTTCCAGTCCCTAGTTACCCAAATCTACTTGTATTATGCCTCATTACTTTTTCAAACAGAAGGCTTCTTTCACTTACTTGTTTCTCACATGGATGTGGATCTTTGATAATCCTTGCTGCCTTTCCTCAGATTATTTTCAACTATATTCTCTCTGAGATGGAGAGGACCAGAACCGTACAACTACCACTGACCAGTGACTGCTCCACTGGGTCACTTCTTGAATTTCTGCTTCCACTTAGGCTCAACAATGCCCCCAAGGCACCCAAGTCTGACTCTGTCAGAACTGGCCAGCTCATATAGTCACAGTTCCAAACAACACAATAATATGCACTCAATGTTGGCTTTGGATTAGCATAACAATTCTGCTGCCTAAAACTTATATAAGAAATTTCAGGAAGAAGATAATCAAAGCAAAGGGATTTTAAATTTTGGGTGTTAAGAACATTGCCCTACACCTTGCAAGTAAAGTATTCTGCTTTTTGTGAGCTTTTACATGCAGATTTGTAGTAAGAAGAGAAGCCTTCAAGTCTAGATAGAAAAAGGAAAAGTACTAGCAACATCGTAAAAGGAGACATTGCAACCACCATCAGTAATATGTTCTTGTTCTGAGTTCAGGTTAGGATAGGACTCCCCATACTGTACTAATGTCCTAAGATCCCCCAAAAATACAGTGCCTTTGCAGTGGCAGTTCCAGTCTTCTGCCTTTGCCTCTCTATTTTTTTGTGCTCTCACTTGTTCTCTTCTTGCACCTCAGGTATTTTTTGCTGCTTCTTTAAAAATCATTAATACTTCTGCAAGGCTTAATAACTTTGGGGTTTGTGGGGACCTTTTTCTGATAAGCGAGACCGATAGCACTAGACTCCATGGTGGACTCAATAATCTCTCTACTGTTATATTTATAATAATAAATATTTATATGCTATATCAATCTCCTTTTAGCCATTGCAAATATAAAAGACTCCTGTTTAAGACTGTAATGCTATCAGCCATTCAAAGATAAATAGTCAGTATTTATTGTAATGTTCAGCAGCAACACTAAGCTGTAACTAGAGCTATAACATGACATGGGAAGCCATCTGAAGCTATTGTTAACCAGAGATTTGGAGAATAGAAAATGACTGTAATTACTGGCAATTTTGTTTTAAAATATCAGTTTTATTTAGCAAGTTGGCATGGCCTCCTTCTATTGATGACTATATGATGTCAAAATTAAGTTATTTTTCATTTTTCTAAAAAAAAAAGTCAACAAGCTGAACAACCCTCTCACATCACTATTAACAAGATAATTCTGAAATTAATCTGCTGGTTTTGCCTGGAGTTAATTTTCTTTGGAATGGCTAGTGTGGGGCTATGATTTGGATTTGTGCTGATTACAGGGTTGATAATATAGAGATATGTTTGTTGTTGCTGAGCAGGGGTTACACAGAGCCAAGGCTTTTTCTGCTTTCCATACAGCCATGTTGGTGAGGACGTTGGGGTTGCATGGGAGGTCAGGGGGGAGACACAACCAGGACAGGTCACCCAAACTGACCAAAGGGATATTCCAGGCCACATGGCATCCTGCTCAGTATAAAAAGTGGGGAAAGAAGCAGAAATTTGAGGATGTTTTGTGTGACAAGGTTTGTCTTTCCAGGTCACCATCACATATGATGAGGCCCTGCTGTCTAGAGATGGCTGTACACCTGCCTGCCCATGGGATTAATGGATTAATTCCTTGTTTTGCTTTGCTTATGTGCATGGTTTTGCTTTCCTTATTAAACTTCCTCCACCTAACCATGGGTTTTCCAGCTTTTACATTTCCAATTCTATCTCTGATCCTCGTGCTGGAGAAGCAAGCAAGTGGCTGCGTGGGGCTTAGTTGCTGGCCACAGTTTAGCTGCAACAATTTGTATCATGCTTGTAGAGTCGTAACCCTTCAAGCATGCATCAGGAAGATATGCTTTTGTAAATCCCTTGGATTTCTTTTAGGCTCTCTTGAAGTAGCATCTTTCTCATCTGCAGGTTGCCCCAGGATTCCCTTTGGATATGTCACATTTGGATATATCACAAATGTATATATCACATTTTAAAAAAACTTTTAAATGTAATATATCCATTGAGATAATATATGCTCTCTCTTACCTCTTTTCTGCCATGGCCTGACCTTGCATATCTGAAACTACACCTAGAAGTGCATTCTATAGCACCTTTCCCAGAGATTCTAAAATATTTTATAAATATTAAATCATAAGCTAATTCCAGACACATGAAGAAACTGAAAAGTATTTATGAGCAATTCTGTCTCCCAAACTCCACTGCATAAATCAGAAAACCAAAATGATGTAGCAGACACCACATGAGAAGAGCTTCAAACAGGGACTAAAGCATTCTGCCTCTGAATATAGCTGCAGGAAGAATGTAAATCAAGAGTACATTGAAAGTTGTATTTTCCCTGATGTAGGGTCCTTATGAGACCTTGGGTGATTAAGCAACTTGACTTGGAGCATTTATTCCAGAAGTCAGTGCTTGTTACAGATATATAAGGTGACAGGCTCAGTGTTGAACAAAGACAGTGGTAACTGCACAGCAGCCAGCACAGTCACTAGCAGTATTTTGGGTTTCCTTGGAGTTTGCCAGTCAAGTACTCAACCTGCCTACCAGAGCATGTAAAATCGAGAGAGATCAGAGCATGAGATGGTATTGCTGGAGGCTATAAAAAGCAGGCTGTATTTTTGTTCTGTCTTTGACAGGTTTCTCAAAATGCAGGTTTGTCACAAACATTGTCCTGCAGCCTGTGGCTATCAAATACAAAATCTGAGAATACAGCTGGGATTGCCGCTTTCTATCATTAAACGATTGATTTCTTTTTTATATTGCAAAAAAAGTGCACAAAGAGGTTCAACATGTGACCTTCCTATTATTGCCATTTCTGTATCATTTTTGAAATTCCTTGTAACTCTGTATTTGGATTTAAGGGGAAAAAATGTATATAGAAGGTACTAACAGCCCACTGTCAGGACCACTATCACACATTAAGTACTTTAAGTTTTGGACTCTTCCTAGTGGCAGAGCCACACAGGATCTTTCTTTCCTGCCATTAATTAATGCCATCAATACCCTCCTTCCCTGCTGCAACAGTGTGAGACTGAGACACACTTTCCTGCCTCTGACTTTTCCACTTTTTTTAGAGATCTGCCATGTAATATTAGAAAAAAAAAAAAATTGACAGATAAAGAGCTTAATGGGTCAAACATCTTTAAGCCCACTACAAGGAAAAAATGCTTTGTTTGCCTTTAAAAAATTGAAAAAAGAACAACTGGACTCCTTTGATGCCATTCTGCCTTCTGTCTGATCAGTCCCATGGGAGATGGAGAAGCTAAACATTGCATAAACCTGTCTCTGCAGTTCACTTCTCTTAAGGCATTTTCAAACTTACTCCACAGTATCTTTCAGTCAGCTTTTAAAAAACCTTCAAGAAATACTTTATTGATTTTGATTCAAAAATCATTAGAATAAGGGGACCAAAAGCCTGTTTTTTCTATCTATAACAAGCTTTTTTGTACAATCTTAATTCATTTTGAAGAAATAACAGACAGCTATGAAAATGGCTGTGTTATAAAAAGCAGAATAGCCATTGAATGACAGCCTGAGAATTATATGGTTTATTAGGACAGCATTTGAAACAGCTCTCATTTACATTAAGATCTTCTCACTCTTCCTATATGTGACTGAGAATTAGATATAGTTTCTGTCCTGCTGAAATCATCACACACTCACTGCTACTCTCTATTAATGACAAGGAATATGTCACAACAAGCATGTAAAAATTGAGGTGGCTGCCCAAAATTTTTAATTTTTTTAATGTTCCAACTGACCAAGTAATATACATAGCACTTCTTTATATAAAGTTTTGAGACACTTAAATAAAATTAAACACAGAGTAGAGAGTAATCACATATTGCAGGGATAAAGATGGAAATGTAGTGATGCTTTATCTTGAAGAAAGTACTCAGCATGATAGAAATAAGCATTTACCATTTTGAGGAAATATTAAGGACATTATTAGGAAAGCTTATTACTTACCTGTTAAAAAAAAGTGACACTCTAAATTCATGGCACAGAATATAAACAAATAAAGGGGCCACCTGAGGTTTTCTGTATCATACCTTAACTGTGAATTGTGAGATATAAGATTTTTTTTTCAAAATTTTAATGAAGCAGACAAGTCTTGGACCTCAATACTTCCATTACTTCACAGACCATACTTGAATAATCATGTATATTTTATATATAGGCCACCTGCACATTTCTCCTCCTCCCAAGACTAATAGGTGAACAGCAGGGACTATGTTTCTCCAAGCAAGTGTTAGGGGGAGGCAGGGTTGTTCCTTGAAGTTTAAATCTCTACTTGCATTCCCAGACTGCTACATCTCCAGCATTTGGGGATTTTTCATCTTTACTAGCAGTAATTTGTAGCAGCTCAGTGTATAAACTCTTTCTTTCCTCGATCCTATTTAAAATGTCCTTTTGCTTCTTTTCCTCTATTCTTCTTGCCCATGGTAGCATGAAAGTATTTGAAGATGATGAAGTGAAATGTTTGATCTTTTTTGCAGTGTTTCTGCCTGGACTCTGTGCATTATCTTGTGTGTCACTAGATAATACCTGGGGGGAAAAAAGACCCTGAAAATATAAAAATAATCATATATGAAAAAGATTTCATTTTGCCCCATTGCTTCTGAACAAATTTAAACAGCTGCTGACAGCTCAAGAAAACTTTGAAAAATGTTCTTTTTAGAAACTACTGTAATATATCACATTTTCTGTATATTTCACTTCTCTTATTCTCTCTTTCTCAAGACATTTGCATGAGAATGAGGTCCTTCTTTCCAGTATTTTGCTGACTCTGGCTGTCACTGTACAGATTTGGTTCAGGCTGCTTGGACAGCACTTCTGGCAGTGCTTGTGTTTTTCAACAGTAGTAAAGCTAGAGATAGTCAAAGAGGTCAGAGAGGAAGAAGTTTATGTCTTGTTCCTGCAGCTAGTGAAGTGCAGAGCCCATTTCAGCTCCCAGAAGTAGAATAACACTTATGAACTAGACCTGGCTCTCTGAACTCCTCATAGTTTGATGGAGGCAAGCTCCTCCTAAGTCCTTGTGGGACTCACTTATGTACAGCACACCCCCTAAGCCCCCAGGCTAATGCAGTATAGCACTTACTCTCCTAGTTAATTCCTAGTATGCTGATAAGCTCTTGTAGATCTGGGCCAAACACACGCTGTCTCATGCAACACTGAGCACTGCCTGTAAATAAAATAAAACAAAGTGAATTCCCCGCTGTCAAGTGTTGAAATATCTGATATGCATGGAAAGTTCTACCTTAACTTCATTTGTTTGTGCCTCTCTATACTTGCTGATTGATAACCAAAAGGCCTCAGAAACCTTAAGAAAGGCTGCTCCCTTGTGGTTTTTCTAACTAGGCAAGAATGAGGACTTCTCATAAAATCTGATATTATGCAAGTTCTTAGTTCAAGTTGTCAATCCCAGAAAAATCCTTGATGATAAATGCATTAAGAAAATCAGTAGTATTCACATGATTCCAGGTGTCCAAATATTTTAGCAGTTCTCCAAGGATTAAAACCTTGAACAAATGGTTAAGTCAGTTATCTAAACTGTACAGCATCTGCTCAAGCAAAATGGACCCTCTGAACCTTCTCCCATTTTCCATGTCCAGGGACAAACTTCCCTGTGATCCAGGGCAAGATTCCTAGAAAGCAGCTGCTGGCCCGTGGGCCTACAGTCCAGGCCCCAGGAAGGGTAAATTGACACAGCTTCCATATTGCTGGCAGAGCCCTCTCCCAAGGCATCCCAGGGCTCTCAGGAACAAGCTGGAGCCTCAAGCTCTGCGTGGCCGGGCAGAGAGTCAGGCTGGACAGCATAGCAAAAATGAGGGCAAAAGCATCCATGTAAGGATAGAGGTTTGGGAAGAGAGAGACCTGATCAGGTTCAACAAAGGGAAATTTCAGGGTCCTGGGGAGAAATAATCCAACACACCAGTACAGGTTAGGGGCTGATCTGCTGGAAAGCAGCTCTTCAGAGAAGGACCTGGGGATCCTGGTGGACAACAAGCCCTCCATGAGCTGGCAGAAGCCCTTGTGGCCAAGACCAGAGGTATCCTGAGCTACACAGAGAAGAGTACTGCTGTCATGTCACAGGAGGTGATCTGACCCCTTCACTCAGCCCTGGTGAAACCAAATCTGGAGTGCTGTGTCCCGTTCTGGGCTCCTCAGTACAATAAAGACATGTAGCAAGTCCAGTGGAGGGCTACAAGGATGACCAGGAGGCTGGGTCAGCTCTCTTATGAGGACAGACTGAGGAGGTGGCGCTGTTTAGCCTGAAGAGATGGTTATCAATGCAAAAGGAGGATATTATCAACGCACACAAACCTTTTAAGAGCAGATCTCAAGAGAACCAGGATGGGCTCTTATCGATGACTGAGAGAGAGACAGGAAGACTGCCTGGTGGTCAGAATTCGTTTTTTACTGTGTGCTACAAATCTTTATATATAATTCTAGGAAGGCTAATAATTTTTTACTACAATTATTTGGTTAAACATCACATAAAGAAACTTATGCATTTTGCAGCATCTCTTGCTTGCAGAAGTTGATTCAATCGTCTTTTGCTGTTGCCAATCTTGATCCAATCTTCTTGTAATCTTCAAATCTCTGTTTGTTCTTGCCAAGGCATCTTGGTTATCAAACTGGTTATGCTAATTAAATCTGTAGTACTCTCTGTCCTGTGTACCACAATAGGCTCTTTTCAGTTCAGACCAGCAACAGGACAAAGAGCAATAGTCACAAACTGAATCACATAAAGGGTGGACACTTTGAGGGTGACACAGGATGGGAACAGGCAACCCAGAGGTTGTGGAGTCCCTTTCTCTGGACATATTCATAACCCACCAAGGTGCAACCTGCTCCAGGCAAACCTAATTTAGAAAGGGGGTGGACTAGATTATATCCAGAGATCCCTTCCAACCCCAAGAATTCTGTGATTTTGTGCAACACTTCCAGAGGCGGAGAATTGAAGCCCCCACTCTGAAAACATGGAACAACAAAAAGAGGAAAGAAATTGAGTGCTCTGGAATTACTACCATTTTTGATTAATGTCCTAGGCCTACACAAATTAATTTAGCAAAATATGCTTTCCACATGCATTAGCAAGTCAATGGCATTTATCCATGCAGATCTACAGACTAAGTTGTGTAGACTGTGTGAATGTGTTAAAACTAATAAGCATACCTGAATTAAATGAACAGTTGGAAACTGCAGGCTCGGGGACTTTGTAATACCATGTGGAGTCTTTCAGATGTAAATTACCAGCTGAAATTCAGCCTGGGTCAGTAAAAATCCAAATTGTTGCATTCTAATAATTGTTCAGTGGTCTATATGAAATTAGTTGACTGACATGTCTACAAATTACAAACACAGTTGCTGCTAATAGAGCCTCTCAGAGAGACTGGAAATTTCATGGACATGGAGAATGAGCTTGCAATTCATCCTCAAGGTGAACTCTTCAAGTCAGGAAGAGGCACCTGGGAGAGCTGTGTAGTGCTACTTTTCACGCTCAGACTGTTCTGATTAATTATTATCATTTATTATTTGTACAGTCCTCTGTTGCAGTATCACCTTTAAGCTGAAATCTTAGATCATCCACTTTACCAGGAATGACAAACACAGTTACAGCATCAAATCATTTGCACTTAAAAGTCCATCTATAAACTACTCTGAAAATGTAGCCAGATCTCTCAGTACAAAATAAGGTGGGATGACTAGAAGATACAGGAAATGAGTTTAAGAACTGTCTTAACTTTACAACAAGGTCATATCAAGAAATTTTCTAGTGTGGCAGTCTTCTACTTTTCCAGAGCTCTAGTGTGAATGTCAGAAAAATGTAAGATACACTTTATATTACACCTGTGACTTTCAGAAGTTAATTTCTAGTATGACAAAACTATTTTGGGAAAGAAACTCCAGATTTCTAATCTCAAGTTGATCTGGTAGGAAGGTATCTACAGGGTAAGTCCTGGGAGGAACAACTGAGGGATCTGGGGTTGATTAGCCTGGAGAAGAGCAGGCTCAGGAGTGACCTTTTTCACTTTCTACAACTACCTGAAATGAGTTTTTAGCAAGGTAGAGGCCTCTTGTCCCAGGTAACAAGTAACAGGACAAAAGGATATGACCTCAAGCCATGCCAGGAAAGGTTCAGGCTGGACATTAGGATGAATTTCTTCATAGAAAGGGCTGTCAAGAAAGCATTGGAAGGGACTGCCCAGGGAGATGTGGAGTCACACTTCCTGAAGGTGTTTAAGGGAAGAAGGATTGGATGTGGCACTCAGTGCTCTGGTCTAGTTGACATGACGATTGATCAAAGATTGGACTCCACGATGATCTTGGAGGTCTTTTCCAATTTAATTGATTCTGTGATTCTGAGAAAAACGGGGAAAGAGATTTTCAGTGTATATGATCACAAATGTACACATTTAGAAAACTTTTGCATATCAATACACTGAAAGACTTATGTTTAAATTGGATTGCATCAAGAATTTCATTGACATAGTAGATGTGATAGATTTTAATAGAGATTAAAATATTGCATTAGCTATTTATCTTTTTTTTTTCTCAATTCTGGGGGTTTTTTTCACATTTAAACAATATTCAAACTCTGCTAAGAAACTACTTTTTTCCCTAGTCTGTTTTACATATTCTTATGGGAAAAAAAAAAATCCTGTATTGGTTTCATGCTTATATTGTCATGTCCCTTATGAATCTGATAAAATATTCACAAAGATAACTTCATCCAGTGGGTGATGCAGGGCCAGGATCAGCTGTCATGGGACAGATGCCTCCTCCCTCACTGCACAACAGAGTGTTCTTATTGCTTCATCCCACAGCTCTAGCTCCCTTAGCTCTTTTGTCAGATCCACCCCAGGGAGCATAGTCATTACTGCTACAAAACAAAGCAAGGAAAGAGTAAGAGAAGTTGGTATATAATTTTTCCTCAGAACTATCACCTCGGTGAAATGCTGTTGAAACACAAATTAACTTCAGTCCTGACAGAGCACTGGGCATTTCTGCAACATTAGATCCACTGGCATCTTAAGAATACCTCACACATCTGACAGAGATGAAAACACTTAGATGAGTGGAAGATGAATACCCACACTGGGGCTGGCAGCATATGAAAGCCTCTCTTCCCGAGAACTGATGGCATTAACTTGAAGGGAGTCAGGACTCAAGCTTTGCCTCTCAGTGGAAAGACATTGCTTAAGTGACAGTGAAATATTGCTGGTCAAACAAAGTGTGATGCCTGCCAAGCACTCATGTCATATTTTGCTTCACACCAAAGCATTAAAGCCCAACCCATTTCCTCTCTGTCTATACCAGGCAGGGCTATTAAATCACTTAAAAGCTTGCAACTCCTTCAAATGCATGTCTTCTTTATTGAACACTGCCTTATTTAATAATGTGATTTGCACTAAATATTCCTTCTTATTTTGTTCACATGTGTTTCTGACCAGTCAGCTTTCAATCTTTCATATAGTTTAGAAATGAGATACTCTGTAGCATGGCTTTAGCAGGTTAATTTAAAGTCTTCATTTCTAGTGTCCTGTTTCTTCTTTTCTGGCAATCTTACTAGCCTTCTGTATTGAATTATATAAATTAGAATTTCATCTGTCAAGGCCCACTATTTGCCAATATATTATATTTATCTGGAATTTAATCACAGTTTAGCTTAAAAAAATTTTTAAGACCACAGCATATACTATGCTAAAATGATCCTATCCTTTATGTTTCTGTAACAGAATTGCTAGGAAAAAGTTATAATTAGTGAAAAAAAGATATGTTACTCTGGAGGTATGCTAATCATCCCGATTTTCTGCTGAAAGTAGCACAAACCAAAATGCAAATGCTGGCCTGAGGACTAAAAAATGACGTCTTACATTTATAAAAAACAAAACCAGAAAATATTCAATACTTTGGCTAATATATGGTGGACTGGGGAGAGACACCAAGGCCAGGAGCATCAATAGAAGTTGAATGGGTTTTATTCTTACCATTTCCATAAAACAATATTTAGAGGAAGCAGAAATATTTTTCTCCTTTTAAAAATGATCACAGACAATGCATTTTTCAATGGATACAATCTGTCTTATGGCATATGAATGCTTTTATCACATTATTCCAAATGCAAATTGCACATCTTGCAATAGAAAACTTATCATGAGAGGTATCTATCCAAAAGTACAAATTCGGCTGGGATATGTATGCCCCCATAGAGAAAGGTGCATAAGCATGCATTGTCAGGGACCCCTTTACCTTGCTTGAAGTTAGATATATAGCTATGATGGTCAACCAAGTCTTGACCTTAGCCCAAAATCTTGATTTTTCTGAGTAGTAATTTTAAAAGGTTTTCACTCTATATCAGAGATTTCCCCAAGAAGTAATGTTTTTCAGGAAAAATAGGCAGCAAAGGAATACTGAGATTTAACTCACTATATCCACTCCATGTTTCCCCTAATACCTTAGAAAAATACTTCCAAATACAAGCTTTGTGGAAGAAAGTCTGCATGGTTTCCTGTGCTCTGACTTTGAACGCACTGAACTTAAAGAGTGGATATGGAAGGCATTTTTCTCTAGCTGCACTGAAAAGCTTTTTTGTCCCCAATAAAACAATGTGAATAATGAAAGTCTTCATAGCAACACTAAATAAATAAACAAATAAATAAATAAATAATACCCCTCACTTATTTTCCCCTTTCATTTGCTTTTCTTTTAGATGCCTTCTACTAAAGGCAGTTCTTATTAGGTTTACCTCTGACAAGAAAAATATAGCATAAAACTGGAAATTTCAGGTTTGATTTTATTATACTCTTATAACTTAGGGCTTCTGCCATAGAAGAAACTGCAATTTTCTCTTTATTCCATAAATAAAATATATTTGCTTTAAGGTGTGTTCTTGTATTTTACATTTCCTGGCTCATAAGCCACCTCAAATTCTTGAAGATGGAAACATAAACTGAAGTACTGAACAAGGTCATTCCTCTGGCAGTCTTACCAAATCCAGATCATGTGGAAAAATTATTATATCAAGAGATAGAAAACAATTTTTCTAAAAGGAATTTTTTTGCCATTCATTTCTTAGTAATCTTTCTTTTGTTTTTTTCACTGCAATAAGGGCAATGTTGCTTTGGAGAATGAAGAAGACCAGAAAAAAATGGGTCTGCATTTAACAAAAAAAATCAAAGCTAATATGCTTTGGGGTTTGTGGGCCAGGGGAATGTATTATTATTTTATGCTCTATTCTTTGCTCTGCTTTTCCATAAAAGTACATTTTGAGGATGGACCCTGCAAAATTGTGCGTTCAGGTTTTTTACGATTCCAGCTGGCTGGTTTGTACCCATTTGCAGAAATGTTCAAATCAAACACTCTTCTCCATGCAGTGCTACCAAATCAGCCCATGTCTGATGTCAGGAAAGATGGGCAAGCTTTCTTCAACTAGTGCCCATGGTATGAGACATTCCTAGGGATGCTTTCAGCTGCAGCAGGAACAGTCAAATCAGAGTTTCAAAAGCATGTAGGCTTTCAGACTCTTTCCCCAAAGTCAGAAACGTTTGATTGACTGATAGATTCTTCTGCCAAAAGCAACTTGGATGGAAAACCTCTTTTGGGTGTTCTGTTGACGGCAGCAATAACCTCAGGAATTGATGGTGAAAACCAGTTCCCTGTTTGGTCTTTAGGACCATGATTAGATCAGAAAGACCCTGATTCTCACAGGGTTGTCAGTGCCTAACTTCCACTTAAATAGTCATATGTTTTATAATCTTTTGTGGAGCTGTCTTTCTTTTTCACATTTCAAAGTGTGTCTATGTCACAGGTTAGAATTAAGACAGGTCCAATTAAATTCAGGGTCCAAATTATGTAAGAAACCTGGATTCTTCATACCAGATAACCATACGATGGGTAACAGAATAACTCTCTTGTTCTGCAACTCAAAGTACCTGCACTGGGACCAACCAATTAGCTCTACATGGTGTTTCTTGTTAGGGTACAATTAAATCAGTGCTAACTTAGCAGTCTTGGAAATGGTCCACGTGTATTGTGTGTGTGCCCTTGCCTTTTCCCATTCTTAACATAGGTCCAGATTATTTGTCTGTTTCACACGGCCATTGTGAGGATGAGGTATACTGATAGTAATGAAGCACTGGATGGTTATGATTTTAAGATTGAACTAAAAACTTCCAATTTAAAAATCATTATAAAATGAAAGTATTGGACAAGGCCTACCAAATGAGGTTGTGAAGCTGAACAGTGACAATAGGTTGACAAAAGAGCTTCAGGATAAGCTTGCTAAAAAGAAAAAATACATCTTTAGAGGAAACCCTGGTAACACATAATTTTGTTAGATTTATTACCTTTGCAGACTGTTTCTATTTAGCAGGTTCAACACAGAGAATACAATAAATGGAGCATTCCTTAAACTTATGTGGCTGGATGAAAAACCCAGTGCAATAGTCACCCACATGTCTCTTCAGGGTTTCTTTCTTAGATTAAGTTCTTCAGTCGTAAAATCCAAAAGGTAAAATTTGATTAGCACTACATCCAAAAGT
This sequence comes from Chamaea fasciata, assembly GCF_029207755.1. Classification (NCBI taxonomy): domain Eukaryota; kingdom Metazoa; phylum Chordata; class Aves; order Passeriformes; family Sylviidae; genus Chamaea; species Chamaea fasciata. The sequence goes on along the minus strand of NW_027094086.1, from coordinate 54,236,936 downwards.
ATTTGCCATTTTTGTACTAAGGCTTTTGCCTGCCTGGTAGGGTTTTTGTTTGGTTTATTTTTTGGATTTTTTAATGAGTGTGGAGAGGAATTAGTTTTAAAAACAGAAATTCTGAATTAATTCAGGGGTGCCAGACACTGTGCAATTGGCAGTGTTTAAGGAAGCATGCTTCTGGGCTGAACTCAGGCCTTGACATAGTGAATGGAACAAAGATAGTGTAATAATATGCAGAGATTTTCATCCAAGGATCAGAGAGTTTTAATAGAAGTGTGTAAGTTGGTAATAAGATTTCTGGTTTATAGCAGAGGAAATTGGGCCAAGATATTTGACCTTTTTTATTCACACAGAGCATGAGTTTCCTGCAGCTGTTGCCAGTCACCTACCTGCTGCTCTGAAGTAGACCAGAGCATTGCCTGGAGCTATAAAATCCATTCTAATGAGAAATAACATGTTTCTGACTTTGTTTGAGAAAGGAGTCTGAAAGTCTTTAGCTTCTGGGACAGAGCTATACAAGGATACTCCAGGTTTAACCTGGGTTTTATGTCAGCGGAATGGCAAATGGTTTGGGAGCAAATGATTGGCAAAACTGTCACAAATCATGGAAAATCCCTGGCAACCAGACCAGACCCCACTGTCAGTGTGGTGAGTCCCTGGGTGCCAGCTAACTCCTACCCCACAGCTGTAGATTTGTAATTTTGTGCCTGCACGGTAGAACATAGGATACCCTGGGAATCCTGCCTCTAATATCTTGAAAGAGTACTGAATCTAAATGTCAAGGACATCTTGAGTTCAAGTAACAGGTATTCTACAACATAACCTTTTTGTAAATTTTCATGTAGTTTTATATCTTTGCTCTCACCCTGACAAATGTTGATCAAAATAACTTAGCACACACATGGATGCTCATAAAATCAATGCACCTGTAGGATAAGGAAAAGTCTCAAAAGAAACCTGAAAGATAGGCATACTGGTTATACCTGCTGACTTCTCCCAAAGATTTGCTGATTCTTTAAGTCTTTATCAAAGAATCAGCCAAGTGTTTTTAAATTGTTTGATTAGCCGGGGTTCTTAGTGTGGAGACAATTAGACAGTGCTCTATCTGTTAAAATAATGAGAATGATGAGAAAAGTTAGATAATTCTACTCCAGCAGAGGGCTACAACAATCACTTTTTGAAGAGATAAGATCATTTCAGGAGAAGGTTTTCTGAAGTTTATGGAAGATACACAAAATGGAGATGTATGCAGTAAGTTTCGTTCCACACAAAAGACATTTTCCAAGAAGGAAAATTATTGATGAAAAAACTCCTTTAGTTTCTGAGTGCAATTCATACCTTGCAAAGTCTGTGTACCATTTAAACGAATTCCTGGGATTAAACAAAATGCTTTATCAAGCCAGTGTATAATTATGAGAAGCTCCTGACATATCTGTATTCTTAATATATTCTTTATGCTGCTAGGAACCCAGGCTGGGATTTTCTAGGCAGTCTAAAGGAATTATGTTCCACACTGTTTTGAAAATCCTAGCATCAGGTGGCTGTACTAAAATTGCCTATTCATACTACTGATAAATATGGACTATTTTTAAATAGCTCAGTTCTGTTGCAATATGAATTATTTTTATGTTCTTTTGGCACAGTAAAGAAAATGACAAAGAAACCAAACAAAAGGGTTCGTGAGCAGTGTGTAACCATAATGAAAAGAACTGTGCCTGGCACCTTTGAAAGACGACACAGGTTTAAGTGACTTGTATTTACACCTTTGCCATCCAGAATGCAAAGGGCCTGCAGAACTGGACAAAAAAGAAAAATAGAGTGCCTCTGCAACCCCTGTGATAAGAGGGAGAAAGAAAGATTGGCTTTTAAATCCTCTTTCATGGTTCCCCTATAATATAGGAAATCCTTGCTGATACACAGAGTCAACTTTGTTTTCTGGTTTCATTGCACTTTATGTCCAGACAAGGAAATAGCAATAATATTTCCATCCTAAAAAGTCTTTGCTTTAGACTTGTTCCTGTCTATCAGAACCTTTTTTTATTGATTAAAGAGAATCAGGACCAGCAGTTCACATCTGCTCCTTTTTACACAGGGCTATCCTATCTGCTTTACTTTCCTCATTCTTCTGAAAAAGCAGCATTATAATTCTCTACTTAAGAAAGATTATTTCCTGTGTAAAAAGAGGGTAATATGTTACCTCATCTACCTATTTGCAGCTTGTGATAATTCAGGGAGATGATCTCAGGTTTAGTGTATATCACACCACAGACAAAAAAATTTCTATTGTATGGGGAATAAACTCCACCGGAATTTTTTTAATGTTTGAGGTGTGAGATCTGGCACAGCAATGCTGTCACAAAATTGATCTGTAAAGCACAGAAACAAAAATCACTGTTGTGGGCTTTACCTCAGTAACCTACATTCCTTTATTTAACCAGCCAGCTGTAACATGTTCACTCAGACAACATCAATTCCTAATTTGTCACAGATTTTAGGACTAGAGATCACCTTTTGGTCCCCAAAACTCCCACTGCAAGCAGTTTTTCTTCTTGCTGTTACCTTTACACAGAGTTTCAAAGCAAAGGCAGAATATCAACAGCTGGCAGCAGTTTCCTGCCTCATCCTGCTGGAAGTGATGAACTGGTAATTAGATTGTCCAGCTGATAAATGATGTACAGCACTATGTGATATATGAAATGGTACATTGAAACCCCATCCTGTAACTTGCATGTCACAAAATGTATCAGTCTCTAAACTATACTGCCCACACACATACACACTTGAGAACATGAAATTTTAAATATAGAAATTCTTTTGAAGTACGCCTTGAGTAATTTTAAATGTGCTTGTTTAGCAAAATAAATCCTGTGGCAAGTTATAGTTTCTACATTTCTGATTATTTTTAGTATGACATAGCCACGTAGCTTAAAATATATATACCCAACACATGCTGGATGCTGGGAGCAATCAGATTTCTGTCATGTACATGGTCACACATACAGCTCCTTTCCTAGTCATAAGTATAACTATTCTTGTAGTCAGAATATTTTAGAGGCACATTTTGATTAGAAATAAGGACTATCTTGCTAACAGTCAGCTTTCCTTATGGGAAGTAGGGTTTGGTAAGAAAAACCTCGGCTCTGTGAAAAATTCCCTATGACATTTCTCAGAAGCTGAAATGCAGTTTAGAGCATTGTACTTTGCAGGGCATGGCAGAAAGGTCAAATGCTCATATATTGGCTGCATGACCAATTTACCACATTTTAATATTTGTAAAAGATATCACCTACTCAAATATTTAGTACCTTTAGAAATGTTAGAACTCCTTTTATATTTTCATAAAAAGAGATCAGTTTAGACATAATGGGATTGATTTAAGAAGAAAGAATGAGTTGGCTTTTCTTGTGCAAAGTGGCTGAATGGAGGGTTGTATCAAGATGCCTCACCATGCTCATGACCCAAATTAGTAAAGGAGGTCATTTTTGCATGAGACAGTACAGCCTAGCACACATGCTGAAACAGCTAAAGCTTGGTTGTCCAAATAATATAGCCCTCCTTTTAGAGTTTTGAGAGTCAGAGGAAGCAAAAAAACCTTCAGCTGGAGTCAAAGATATGTCAAAATAATGGTCCTGATACTCTGGCCTCAAAAGACCCATGTGTAATCAACAACAACAGAGTAAACACAGTAAGTGCCACAAAAACACTTGCAGTGTCACAGACACAGATCATCAATGCTCGCATGACAAATTATTCTTGATCATCAGATGGACAACTTGATTCAACTGCTTTGTATGATGGACATATCAGACCATGGGTGTGCATTGTGTAACCTACCTGTCTGGAGAGGGGCAAAAAAAAGGTTCTTAATAGGTGAACTTAAAATAGATGCATACAATGAACTTTCAAAACTATTTTGATGAAGAAAGCTAATTATAAATAGCACTCAAATCTGAAATAAATGAAGGAATCGTATTTTTTTCCCATTTTCACAAACTTTTTCTTCCCTTAAACTTGTTTCCATAGTTGGGTTTTATAGCATGTCATGGTAGGAATAGCGTTCCCCAATTTACTGTTCCCACTGGAACACACCAGGCTGTGTGCTGTTCTCTCATCTTCTTCCCACACCCCTTACCCTGCAGCGAGATGGAGAGGAGAACTGGAAGCACAGAATAGATAATGGGTTGTGATATGAGCAATTTACTAGAAACAGGAATGAAATAAGAAAATGGACAGTAGCAACAATATTAATCACAGAGTGTAAAAGGTAAACAACTCACACACAAATGCTCCTTCCCATGTGGAACCTGTCACCACACGACACACAGTCTGCCACTAACCCACACTGGAAGGGAAACAACCCCTCTCTGTCCATTCTGCATGGCATGAAGTAGTGCAGAAAAACCACAGGGTCCTGGCCATGCGCCTTCTAACATCTGCAAAAATCAACCCTGTGCTGACCATAGCGAGGACGCAGTGCCTGCTGATGATTTACCACCATTCAAATATGCTTCATTTAGTGCACCTGAGACTCTGAGAATATCAAGGGAGGGGAAATATTTAGGAGTTGCATTACCTTTCCTTAAAAAAAAAGAGAATAGGCAGATACAAACTATGCAGAGTTCAAATTGTACTTTATCTAGTTTTGCAGCACCTTTCAGATGTATTCCTCTGCACTTGTGCTAAACCTGTTCTCTAATTTCTTTTCTGCTCTGTTGGCCTTCATTGAGTTCCTATTGTTCAACCTTGTCTGCTATCTACTGGTAGATACTAGATGTTCAGCTTTTGATAATCTTAGAGTTGCTAGATGTTCGACTTTTGCTTATCTCTTGTCAGCTACTCAGCTGGACAGCACTCTTCAGCTTTGTTTCTCTGAAGCAGGAGGCTGATTTTCAGTCATCAATTAAACCCTTTCTTGTCTTTAAAATCATTTCTACCACCTAAAGAAGGGAAATTTCATTCCCATTGTAATGCAGTTACAGCATTGCAGATAAAAGTGTGTGAATAACATTTATCTTTGCAGAGTCTGAAAATGAAGTGATGTAATACAGAATTAGACACTGATGAGAACAATGTCGCTTCCTGTTTCTACCTTATGTTAAGGAAGGTGTTCCTGAATTAAATATGACTATACCCATGGAAAAGTACTGAACTCCATCAGACAGATGCTGAGCACAGAAGATTGCTTTCATGTGCTCTACAGAGCATTCTAGAACAAAAACCAATGGGCCCAGTTATATCAGTTACTCTTAACTGCCCTTTAGGAAAGGAAAGCAAAAAGTCTGCACCAAACAAGGCAAGCAGAACATAAACAAACTTCTGGTTGCTGCTTGCTTACCAACCTCATGCAAGGATCACAAGGGCTGGTGAGTCTTGATTTCTTCCAAGCATTTTTTACCATGAGAGTCCGTCAGCACATCTGTTGGAAACTGCAAAGAGAAACCTAAATCTTTTTTCTTTCATTTTGTGGAGTTTCAGTAATTCCTCAGAACAGAATTTTGGTAAAAGACAGACTACTGGGACTAATTCTTGTCTAACTTTGGAGGAGATGGGAGTATTTTATCACTTTACTTTGCCTTTATTTTCCTGCAGAGTGAGATTCCTGAAAAACAACTAAACATGTAAAATTATCAATCATAGCAAGTACGAGATTGTACTGAACAGCAGCTGGGATAGCCAGTGAATTATCTTTAATGTCAATGGTATGATAAATACATAGCCATATGCTCTTACCAGTTTTCAAATACAGCCTTTATTTTCCTTTTTCCACAGACTTGTGTACTTCTCCAGAGAAACCAAGGTGCATACATGTGGTATTCACTCATGCTTTCAAAATATATTTCTGGGCAAAAAAAGGAGCCATAACTTATATGCAGAATCAAATGTATTGTTAGTTTAATTGAAGTTTTAACAGCCTAATCAAGCACAATGAACAGTTATTATTGCAGTTGAAATTTAAATAAAAGTCACAATCTGAATGACCCAATTATTACCGGAAAAAGTCCTTTATCGTACTGCTACACAGTTTGAACATATAAGTACCTTTCCTCTGTGTACACTTTCCAGTGTCCCACTGGCTTACTCAAAAAGAATCAAGGAGAGAGGTACAATGATTCCTCAGCATGCCAAGCCCTGACAGGATGATTGTGGAAAAAATCCACAATTATGGATTGGGGTTATCTCTGTTCTCAATTTTCCATCCACTTGTCACTAAGTTCTTTACATTATCTACTAGAATGCACTCTCTCTCACTTTCTTCCTTGGTTCTGAATTCCCCATTATACTTGTTCTCCTGTCCTTTTTGCTTACTCTAGGACTGTCTTTCAGGGTTGCATCCCTTTAGTAAGCAGTGACTGACCATGAAGATTTACGGGTTTTCACAGTCTAAAGCCTCTGTATCCTCCTATGCCTATGCTCTCTCACAGCCCATTTTTATTCCAGGGTCATAAAGAATTCAGTCTGCATAGAATTGCTAGTTATTACAACTCTCTATTAATTAGCATTATGCACTGTGCTGTGCAAAAGTGAAAAACTAAGCTAAGGCAAATTTAGGCAGTAAGCACCTGACTGGTAGACAATTGTTATAATACCTAAAGTAAGCTGAATATAAGCTCCAGTCAAAGGAAGCCCCTACAAGTCCTGAAGCACCGCACTATTAGGTCAGTACAAAACCAGTGTCCTCTTACAGGTAATGCCCCAAGTGTATTTGTTGGGCTGCAGCACTGAGCTAGTGCAAATTGTCAAATCATCTGCCTTTCCCTTAAACCCCCAGGCCAGAGAACTTAAAAGCCTTTATGTGTCTGAGATTACAGATCCTTGTAAAACCTGAACCTGTGGCTAGGAGGAAGTTTATAAAACTTCCTTTGCCCTGGGAAAATTATTTCTATCTCAGTCAGTACCTTTATGCTACTCAGTCATGATATTTCGAAATAGTTGCAAATAGTAAGCAAAGATGGGTTTTGCTATTTTTTATTCTTGCTTTCACTTTATGTGTTTAAACATTGAAGCTGATGAGGAACTGCAATGAATGCAGCAGTAGCATTTGTGGCGAGGTTTGGTAGCGACACTAAATAGCCTGCAAAAAATGGCTTCATGGGGTGGGGATGGACAGGGGAGGTGGTATTTTCTGTGAAGTTTCCCAAGGTGAAGATTTTCTATTAAAACTCTGAAAGCTATGTTTTCCAGACATGACTTTCCTGACTACTTTTGGCCTCTTGACAATGTAACATTATCCTGGGATTCTTTCCTGTCTTAACAACCTTGGTGAAAGTCATTTATCTATATTTGTTACATATCTGTATGACCTACATTTATCAAGTATAGAATTCCAAGAGATCATGCAGACAATCTGAAGGGAGAAAGATTTTTTAATCTATTAATTTGTAGCTATAGATAATGAATGAATAATCTTTTTTTAACAGCCCTGAATCAAAGATTTTAATCAGTTTCAAAGGCTCAAACAGTGCAGTAGTTTCCTGGGACAAAATTTTGCCTTTCAGGTTTCTCCATATAGACAAGCCTGCAGGGCTGGCTCCACAAAACAATAATCCCTTCCCTCTGTATGGCAAGATGCCCTGGTCCGCAGCCCTCTAATTTATTGTTATATGAAGAGTGTAATCAGACTGCTCCTCTGATGTTTCTTTGGTGATGCCCTCTGATCTCATTCCCTAGTCATTTACTGCTAACACCTCTGGTGTTATTGTGGCCATCTGACACACTGGCCTAATCAATAACCAAGATGTACAAAAAAGGAGAGCTCTATGGTGAGTCTCTGCAGTCTCCTTTGTGAGGAAACCTCTCATTACAAGCAACACTACTCACACTTCCCCCCTTAAAACACTGGCCTGAGACATGTGAGAAAAAAATTATTCTATTTTCTAGCACAGCTATATGTCTCACCTTTATGGGCGTACACCAAAGGAGAAGAGAAAATACATAGCACATAATTTTGCATTTTTATTATAAGGTTGAAACTAAACACTAGGAAACCTTGTCAGTGCCTCCTAAGCTGATTCCAATTAAAGCTTCTGGCAGAGTTCCAGCTGTTTTACTACCTCAAATAGCATTGAACATAACAGGGTTTATGAAGCATTCAAAAGTCAAATACCCTATTAACATAAACATGTAGTGAAATCAACTCTTCTACAATTTTCAGCTTGCTTTCTTTCTTTCATTTACGTTGGACTAATCTAAGATGATGTCTGTTTTCTTTGTTGCATCTCCCTTTTTTTCTGCTTGCTGGAATGCAAAACAAGATTTAGTATTTGAACGGTGCCATGAGAACTAAGTCCCTTTGGCAATTTTATTACAACGCTTCCAATCCCACTCTGTTTCATTAGAAACATGCTGAAGGTTTGTTTCGTACTCTGCTTTTAGCTCCAAAATAGCAAGTGGTATATTCTGTTCTGGACTGTTTGGGAAGCTTTCTGAAAACCTGGATGCTAATGCCAAGACTTAAAGCATAATTGCTTGATTCAATTCACTTACAATTAATAACCATGAGTGAAAAGAAAGAATAGTATAATACTCAAAACTATTTCCTGATACAGTTTTTTCATTGTTAAATATTGAGTCATTCCTCTTTAAACTGAATGAAAATTAGGGATACCTTTCCCTGCATCTTCAGTAAGGTGTTCAAAAACATTTAGTGCTTTTTTTCCAGAATGCTGATTAAAGCAGTGGACAGAAAATAATGGAGAGTGTAATTGAATAATGCTGAATTCTTTATAAATAGATATATATTTAAAATAATTATGGGCATCTGAAAGTAGAATGCACTCCATTGTATGCAACCCACAAAGCAAACCCATTTGTAATCATATTGCCATCAAAGAAGTTTTGAACAAGCAGAAATAGAAATATGCAATCACCATAAATCTGTATTGGCCACTATCTTAGACTTCATGAATATGGTGACTTAAGATAAAGCTATATGATGTTATTTGTTAAGTCTTACCTTTTTTTTTTTTTTTTTTTTTTGTGGTTCAGCATCTGATATGTCAGCTTCACATTCTCAACATGTAAATTAAATTCTGCAGTGTATCATATTGCTGCTATTCCAGATCTGCAAGATTTAAAGGATGTTAAAAACAAAACAAACAAAACAAAACAAAACAAACAAAAAAACAAAAAAAAACAAAAACAAAAACAAAAACAAACAAACAAAAAAAAAAAAAAAAAAAAAAAAAAAAAAAAAAAAAAACGAACCCCCCATTTTTCTTTGAGCCAGAAGCATTTTCTTCCTTCATATGTAGCCTGACCCTGAGGCCATACCAGTTTACGAAATAGCTGATTTCCACAAGGTCCAGTTCAGATCCATAGTGGATTAGATGCAAATGATTTTTCTTTTGTTTTAGCTGAAATGAGAATTGTTAAACAAGGGTAGTCTCCTAACACATAATAAAAACCACCCTAGAACATATTTTTTAAATGGGAAAATCAATCCACTACTTTGAAGACAGATAAACTGGGTTTTTTTTACTTTTCAGTCATATATTTTAAGGAAATTTTATTTTAGGAATTTCTGAACTACTTGTCATATAATATGTTATAATCAATTCAGTCCTTAACAAGCTGAAATCTAAATAAGTCCAGAACAGCCTCAAAAGATTTCAAATTTTTGTTAGTTTGAGAAGGATATTTCTGTAAATTATGTGTTATCCTTAAATTTTCAAAATGCTGTATTCTTTTAATATTCTTTTTTCCCACCACTCTATTTTTTTAGAAACAGCCTATTTTCTAATTTAGCAAATTAGAAAAAAGAATACTATTTAATGGTCATTTTGGCTTTTTAATCAGTTCAAAAGCCTGAAGAATGAGGAAGAAAAGTCTTGCAAATACTTGAAATCAAGATCTAATGCTTAGTACCTTTAAATATTCTTTAGTATTCTGACATGCAAATCTTAAGTTCCTTTGTATTGTATGACCTTGGGAAAAATAATTTAAATTATTATTTTATTAAACAATATAATTCAGGTTTTAGCTTAGTATGAACTTTCTGTGTCTCACTTGAAATTCATTATTATCCTCTTTGATACAGATAAGTGGGTTTTAAAAATCCTAATCTTTCAATTTCTGCATTACTCAATCTCTTTTTAAAGTTTACTATTACTCTAAAAAGTGTGGATATGAAGTGTTGCATATTATTCCGGGAGTAAAATTGTAATTCAAAGTAAATATTATAATAGACTATTTCAAGATTCTAAAAGCACTGAGACCCTCTATTTTCTTTAACTTTTGGAGTCATTTGGACTGAGACCACAGTTCACTATGTAAGAGTTTCCCTGCTGCCTTTTCTTTTTCCTGTTTTCCTTGATGGCAGCCTACAAAGTGTTTTCTTTTTTAAGGTGATATTTAATGCAAGCCACTCTAGTTTGCATTCAGGATATGAGAAAGAAAAGCTTGTCAAATCCTACTGGGAAGTTCTATAGTACCACAGGTGACTTCAAATCTACCCGCCTTTCCTTTTTGAGACTACCATAGTGTTTCACACAAAGAGCTTAATCACTAAAACATAGCTTGTTATTTAAGAACCGTGACTGTAGAAAGGCTACATCAGTTAGGAAAGGCAATGTTCTAGCTAGAGTTCCAAGTAAATGCTAAAACACAAATATATTATTGTTTAAAATTTGGATTAAAGTATCTTGTCTTTAAAATGTTCCCCAACAGTCTTTTAAGAATATATTGTTCTTTTCTAAAAGTGCAAGTCCGTCTTTGATGTGCACCCTCATTTTGGACAGGTTGCAAATTCTTTCTTAATTTGATCTAAATTTGTTAATGTAGCATTTTAGATTCATTCCATGCTCCTGAACACTGCATTTATCATTGATTTTTATTCACATCTGCTTAGCTCTTCAGCCTACTAACCTAATGCTTGCCTCATTTCCGGACTTCAGGATGGATATGGAAAAAAAACCCCAGAAAAGATTGACAGAAAAGAGCAGCAGGATGTTTGTTAATTTTGAGTTCTGTGTATGAAGCCTGATTAGCCATGACTAGCTCCAAGTTAAATGTTGGTTATTTACAGAGGAACACAGGGAGAAAAATCTCAACATTATTTTTTTCTTTTTTGAATTACAAAGATACACTATTGTTTCTCAAAAGGCTCCTCTCAGGTTTTGTTTGGTATGTTTCTTAGTGAGACTACTGATAAAGTGAGGTGTGTCATTTTAAGATGAATAGGCACAGGATGCATGAGATGCAACATTCAGAGCATGAAGAATCATTAACTAGCAACGATGTCTGAGGGATGTTCCTGCATTTCTAATGCTTCACTGCTTCGTTGAGTAGTGAACACAGCAACTCACTCTGAGGCAGATGTTATGCCCACACACATTGCAAATGCAAACAATTATCTCCAAAGTGTGCAGAGAAAAATCAGACAAAATATGTAACATTTTTGAAGGAAGGGAAAGAAAAAAAATCGAAAACCAAAACCCCCAACATATTAAGAATTTATGAATTATTTGAATTATAATTTAAAACTTTATGAATATTGTAACTGTTACATTCCATAATTATGGGTATGAAAAACAAAACATTCAAACTCAGATTCAGTATTTGGCCAAGAAATGATCTGGTTTGAAGGATTTAAGGAAAACAGAAATCTTTCGGCTGAATCTATAGCTAATTTGTAAATTGCTGATTATGGTAAGAATGTTATATATGCGACTCCATTGCTCTATAATTATCTGTTGGTCACCACTGAAAATGTCCTGAACTACTTGACCCAGGTATAGAGGAATATTGGAATAAATAAATTTGTTATTTCGACTGGCATGGAAGTTCATAAGCTAGGGACATAACAATGTGTCTCATGAGCCAGAAGTTCTCAAATACTAAATGCAGAAAATCCCCAACCTAATAAGGAGAATTATGAGAGAGAAGGATAATGCAAGGATATCTTTCTGTGGGAAGGGGGAAGTCAGGCAGAAGTTTAGCTATCTACTGTCTTCCCAAAACCCAACACTATGGTTCTGTTCAGTTCAGCCAAATTGTTTAGTGCCATAGTCCTACAAACTCTGCAATTATTACTACTATCAACAATAAAACAAAGTGATCAGGAGCTAAGAGCAAATTAGTGTGTTTGCTGTAGTGTATCTTGCCTGTATAACCATTTTCGCCCAAGATATTATGAATATCTACCTCAAATTTTGTTCCTGTGGTGCTCAAAGACATCGTCTGTAGGTTGAACAGGAAAAAATTTTCTAGTGTCAAGCTGTGTAATCAAGATGAGACACAGTACTGACCAAAACTATTGTAGTTCCAAGGGCAAGCATTTACATTTCATGCCATTATGATATCTTAGATGTTTGCACCATCTTAAACAATGCATTGAATCTCAGAGGGAGTACACAGGAATCTTTTCACCCAACATGAAATTGCAGTGACTTCAGGGGGTGATTTGATATATTTTTATAATGTATACTGAGAACCAGTAAAGGAGATATATTAACCACATGGAAAAGGTAAGGGAATAACACATTATCTTCTCACCCTATCCAGGAGGGAACAAAAATGCTTTGCTTCAGCAGCAGACTGGATCTACACACCTAGAGGGTTCCCTGATCTGCCTCCACAGCCCGGCCGTGGTACCCTACAAAGGCTGTGAACTCTCTTACTACAGACGTGGCAATTAATTTCCAGGGAAGGAGACAGGAATGGAGGAGAAAAGGACAACTCATGAATCAGAAAAGACAGCACTGAAATCATTCAGAGAAACAGAAGTTTTGCTCTGTTATTAAGGGAAATCCCACACCTGAAAATAATATTAAAACAAAAGTGAAGGGGAAGATGTTCTGACCTCAGAGCTCACCTTTTTTCTCTAGACATCTGATATGCCTCTAATAATATTTCTAATACTGAATATAGGTCAAACAAGTAAAGTAAACAATTTCACAGGTCTGTAAAATCTTCAGTGCTGTCAACAGGTACCACTGAGTAGTAGGCTGGAAATTCCTGTTCTCAGTACCTCCAGTCCCACAGAGATACATTGCATTATTTAATGAAAATTCAGACTTTGTGTCTTTCCTGCTTCTGACTATCAAAGACATTTCCTGTACAGGTTCAAGCTCTCTGTGAGTCTCATGATGACACAGCAAAAACCTGGGATGTGTGCAGCAGCTCAGGATAAATGAGCCTAGCATTTGTTTTAAACCACATTTTCTTTCACTTTGAGAATAGTCAAGACAGACTAAACAGTCCTTGGTAGTGCCTCACAATAAAAAGGGCCTTCAGGCTTGCAGAAACTCCACTGTTGTGTCACAGCCTAGATTCACTCTACTGTTAAATAAAGTTGGCATTTTAGTTCCAGGTATACCTCCAGTGAAGTCTTTTTTACCCAAGCTTACCAAGTAGGAACAGCCTGTGACTGCTTACTCCTGCCCAAACCAGCAGATAAGTATTCTTTCAGGAAAGTCTTCTCAGGCTGCTTCCTTAATTGCTGCTACACATTCTTGGGACAGAGGCTAGGCTTAGCTTTGAAAAAGGTTGTTTACTTTCACAAATTAATTTCAAGCATGGTATCTTAGATCAAGGCTCCCCAGAATGCTGGGGATAGTTCTTAAATACCTGCACAGATGCAGTTATACTCCCTCTTCCTCTGGAAATCCTGGATCACTGAACTTTAGCATTCAACTTTGCCTGAATTATCCAGATCTCTAATAAAGGTTATCTCCATTTCTCTGGGTCTCATCCCATTATTATGATCTTATCACTAAGGATGCCATTGTATTGGATTTGCATTGATAGTGGGAGGGCTTATAGGGGTGACTTCTGTGACAAGCTACCAGAAACTTCTGGCAAATACAGCAGAGCCAATGGCAGGTAGCTCCAAGACTGATGGGCTGGCCAAGGCTGGGCCAATTAGAAATGATGGTAACATATCTGTGATAACATATTCAAGAAAAAATAGTAACTGTGGAGATGTAATTGCAGTCAGAGAAAAGCGGAGTGAGAATGTGTGAGAGCAACAGCTCTGCAGACAGCAAGGTCAGGGGAAAAGGAGGGGGAGGAGCTGCTCCAGGTGCCAAAGTTGAGATTCCCCTGCAACCTATGGTGCATCCCATGGTGAGGCAGCTGTGCCCTGCAGCCCAAGGAGGGCCACAGGGATGCAGAGATCCACCTGCAGCCTGTGGAGCAGACTCACACTGGAGCAGGTGAGAGGAGGATGTGACCTGTGATCCAGCCTGTGCTGGATCAGTCTGTGGGGCTGCACCCCATGGAAGAGTGACCCACATTGTGGAGATTCTTGCAAATGGGATTGACTCATGCTGGAAAAGTTCATGGAGAACTGTCTCTTGTGGGAGAGACCCCACGCTGGAGCAGGGGAACAGCTCCTCTCCCTGAGCAGTGAGATGAACAAACTGTGATGAACTGGCCAGAACCCTCGTTGCCTGTCTCCCTGCACCACTGGAGGAGGAGGTAGAGCTGGGAAGGAGGTTAAGGTGGGGGGAAGGGTTTTTAGATTCACTTTATTTCCCATCATCCTGCTCTGATTTTTTAGTAATAAATTCAATTTTTATCCCTAAGTTGAGTCTGTTTGGCCAGTGGCAGTATTTGATGAGAGATCTCTCCCAGGCCGTATCTCAGCCCATGAACATTTGGTTACATTTTCTCTCCTGTATGCACTTGCAGAGTTGAATGATAGAGCTGTTTTGGTGGGTGCCTGGCGTTCAGCCAAGGTCAGCCTGCAGCCCTACTAGACTAAAAGGAAATATGCTTATTTCTTTATAAAATCCTAGGTCAGAAATACAGTTGAAAAATGCATAAAGACACAAATATCAAAAATAAAAGAAAATCACTCTTAATCCAAGATACAACTCTGTTTTCCCTTCTTCTCAAGCATTTGGTAAGCTATAGATGCTTATCTGAGCCATATATAAATAAAGCCCTACAAATGCTGTTAGTCTGCCCTCCCTGAAAAATAATCCAGATAATATTGATCCAGACCTTATTCAGTAAGCAGGTTTTTTGCTTTTCTTAGACTGTTCACTGTCCTCTTCATTTTAAAAATGTTAATGTTCTTTTGGCAGAGAAAATATTATCTCTTCTACTAGATCATTGGACTACTAAGTCATAAAATGTATTTTCAGGTCTGGAGGGGAATATGTCAATTTCAATATGGGACCTTGTGAAATAATAAATCATATTTTTCCCACTCATACATTGCAGAAATGTATTTGTATAAAGACACTCATTTATCATAAGACTTAAAACTTTTTATTCATATGTATATGGGTTCAATAAATTAATAAATAGATATTCAGAGTCTGGCAGTAAAAGCACCATGGGTAAGTTACCAGTTCAGAGGACAGATACAACTCAGAGACCATGATCCAAGTTCTGTAAGACTGTCATAAATGTTATGAGCTATTCTAGGTGATCCATCTTGTGCTGTATGCCTGAGGGCTTTTTACCTTGGAAACACTTGTAAAAGACTCACTCGCATTGCAATAGAACACATTTTCAATCCTCAAAGTCTGTGTAAAATAAAGTTGTTATTGAGGTTTAGGTACTGCTTGTTGGTGAACACCAGTAATGCAAAATATTATTACTGCTTAGTAAGTCATTAGTTAAGTCATAATACTGAGATCTGTAGAAGCTCAGGTTTACATTTATCATGCAGAATTACTCTTCTGTCTGTGTAAAGCATTGTGGTGCTTAATATTAGGTAATAGTGAGTTCTGACACCATGCATCATGCCTTGAAATTCAAAGTTCAGAATTTTCAGTATAGCATTATCTTTTGAAGGGGTAGCACAGCTATCCTGTGAATTTCTTGTTCATGTTCTAATAGGGTGAAATCACATTTTGCAATGTTTTCAGTGTCAAATTGTATGGGACCTCAGCAGCATTGTCTCAATTGTATTTGGCATTATGAAGCAGCACTGTAAAGGAAATACGTTGGCGCACAGAGATTCTATACCACCATGGCTACTTATTGTCAATACTTAATCATGGGTAATACCAAATATAACAGATTTGGCTGGCTTCTAAAATAAAAATATGTAGAAAACAATTCTGGGTAACTCGTAACTGGTTGAAGAGGTGCATCTGAGTTTCTGCAGTGTTGTTTGTAGAAGCAATTCCATCAGGACTGAGCAATCTTACTTTTTGATTATGGGAAGCTCAGAAAAGACCAAAACTCTGATGGTTGTCCCTCTCACATGAAGTGTGAGCACCATCTTCTCCCTTTCTCAGCATAACTATGAAGGAACAGCATGTTTTGCTCACAAATGGCACTTGAGAAAAATATCCTACCAAATTAATGCATAGAAGATGTTTGTAACTGACCATTTCATTTCTTTTTCAAGAGGTTTTAGGTGGTGTTTACGTGCATCTGAGGGTGTGAGGAGGGGAAGTGTGGAAGTAAGTGTGAATACATGCACACATACACATGATGTTTTGGTTATATCCACAGGAGTTGCAGAACAAATCTGGAATTCATCTTCTAATCATCCCAGAGACCAAGCTGTCTGGTGAGACCTTCTGCATAAGCAAGAGATTCAGAAATCATTCTAAAATGAATAAAAAAATCTCTAATAAACTGTTTTCATTGGTCTTCCATTGATTCCATATTTCCTTTGGTAAGAGAGAGAGAAAAGTCTTGTAACTTAGTTTAATATGTTTGCTTTTCTCTGGAAAACTGATCTAAAATCATCTGAAGGGATGGAATTCATCTACCTTACAAAATCACGTGCCTGTAAAAACAATCATATAATTATAATTTTATTTCATACTGCTTTTCAGTGTAGGTAAGAAATAGCAAATATTATAAAAATTGTTTTTGGTTGAGATTAGAAATACCTGTGTGATTTTATAATTTGAATGTCTTGCTCAGGTAAGTATTCATCTAAATATTTCAGTCATTTCTTTTTTAAAACCATAACCAATAATATCTAGATAATATCTAGCCCAGAAAATATGTAGCTGCAGGTAATATTGATGACAGTTTGGTGGTTTGGGGGGGTTGGGGGGGTTTTTTTGGGTTGGGGTTTTTTTTTGTTTGTTTTTTTGCTTTAATCCTTTATGTCATATTTCACAAGTTATATTAGTCAAAAAAATACTCATACTTGTTGGCATCTATTTTCTTTCAAAAATCTTTCTGGATCACTGACTATGTGAAGGACAATAATGGTGAAAGGTGAAAGGAATGAGTCCTTAAGGCTGCTATCACTTCACAAATATGACAGAAAGTAACAGTAAAAACCTGCCATAAGGATAAGACACTGATTTTAGGAATTTGCTTCCCAGAAGAAGAGAGACTGCAGGTTTCATCCTAACACAGCAGCATGTTTTAATATCAGTTGGTCTCAGTACATAGGCTGTTATCTCCTGTTTGCAAGATTCAAGTTTGCCTTCCATACTGGAGAAGGCAAAATTGTAAATGTACTGCTTTAAGTAAAGAATTCCCTGTGTATTTGAATGAAAATTCTGGAGGCAATTTTAACTAAGAATTACTAGAAATTGCTCTGTGTTTTGGATATTGTTTCTTCTTCAAACATGTACTTCTGTATTTGTAAGGTGTTTGCCTGTTTTTCCTCAATCCATGCACAGAGGAGAAAAAAAGATTGAAAATGTAAATTGATTTGTAAATAAGAGAAAGTTTCAGTCATGTATCTTAATGTGTAAATATAATTTTTCATGCATATTATATTATGAAAATTAATTCCTTGAATTATTTTGCTTTTATATATTTTTTCCTGTGCATCAATTTTACCTTAAAACATTAAGAAGTCATTCAAATGTGAGATGGAACCTTCTGGTGTCAATAGGAATAATTTATTAAGAATTCACCTTCGCAGAATTTTAACATACAATTTTTCAGATAGCACTAAAACCACAATTGTAGTGATCAAGATTAAACATGCTTCAAAAAAAATTTAGGCCTGGTAGAACTCACAGTCAAAGGACTTATAAATCCCAAGTAGCCCCTGTAAAGGTCAATTAGTGTAGGAAAAAGAACTAATAAAGAAGATCTGAAATATGAAAAACTTAGGAAGTGAGCTGAGGAAATGTATGCTAATTATGTTTTCCATAGCCCAGTTCAACAATAAGCCTATTCATAATTCAGAACAAGTTGACTGATGTTGGAATACCACCTGAGTAAAACACCTCTACATTGTGAAAGAGAACATAATTCTGTGTCCCTGGTGTATTTCTTCATTTATAAGCTGTCTGAATTGAAAAGGCAGATGTTTTATTCTGGGAATTGACTGCAAGGGTGATTGCTTTCAGGTGAAACACTTAATAAATTAAAATTTAGGGAGCAAGTTAACTCTCCTTAGGGAGAAGAGCTGAAATAAGTAACTGTGAAAAGAAAAAAAAAAAAAAAAAAAAAAAAAAAAAAAAAAAAAAAAAAAAAAAAAAGCCTGGTGGTTTGTGTTACATTTCTGTGCCTAATTAGATAATTAGAAGGTGGGGACTATAAGGCCTAATATTGATTATTTTTCTGAAAACATCTTTGCTGAGAACAAGGACACAAATAGGAACTGAAAGCATTTTGGTGAGCAATCTATAATGGTCACCTTTAAGAGCTTTATGGTTGCTTTAGATAACAAAACAGTGCTCTCTCAGAATTTGCAGTGCACTTTAGAGACTAGCACAAATACAGAATTGACTGTAGTTAGATATCACTCAAAATGAAAAGTTTTTGAGGATGATCCTTGGTGAAACAGCAACAGTCAGCAGATGTTATTTTTTCTTAAACATAAGCAAAGCCTACAGAAGAGAATATTAAAAACTGACCAAGGCAATCCATTGAGCCCAGTGTTTTATAGTGAATTCAAATAAGAAACACAAATATTTTTCAGTCTTTGTTCAGTTTGTTCAGGTAAACTTTGCACACAAACTATTCCTTGTTGGGTTGGTCAGGGGATTTTTTGGGGCAGGCAAAAGGGGCTTTTGCACAGATATTTCAGAACATTCATTCACAGGTGTGTCTATATGTGTTTTAGACCAAATAAACATTTGGAAGTTAAGTAAATTATCATTTCAAGACAAAAAACCATCACTTGCTGTGATCCAGAACAAATTAGGCGACTGAGGAGAACTCCTGCTTCACCCTGCATAAAGAGAGGGTGCTGGTTCTTCTGAACATTCTCCTGAACCAGAAATTTCAGATGAGCTGAACTGTAAATCTGAGCAATTAAAATGTCTGTATACATTAATTAGATTTTAAATTATATACCGAGGTACAGTCATGCAGTCCAAGTAGTGCTTCAAGGGACCTTGTGTCGGCTACTGAACAAAGAATGTAACACCCAAGCATTAGGATACAGACACTTTCATCACTGATGTGCCAGGGTATGAAAGTGGAAAAAAAGAGAGCTTTTAGTAAACTCATAATAACAAAATAAGAGCATTCTTCATGCAATTTTCTCCTTTTTTACCATGTTCTTTTTCAAAATCACTGGAATTTACAGTTATCTTCTCTGGATACAATTGCTCATCTTTCTTGGTTGGTTTTGTTGGGTTTTTTTTCCCCCAGTACTCTAAAAAGACATAAAAGCCACATAAAGTCATATTTTTACTGATAGGAATGTATTATATGTATGTCTATGCTTTATTTTAAAAACTGACTATTAATTCTGAGCATTCCTTTAATTAGATTCTATAATCATTAGATTCATAAATCTTTTGGTGATGATTGGTGGTGATGGTATTGTTGTTGTTATTTTATTCCTACAAAATTGTATAGCTTTCCTTTTTGTCAGGCTACCTTGGAAATACCAAATGTGACAGAGTGGAAGGCAAAATTTGATTGACAAAACTACCCATGCTTTCTTTAGTTAGAAATAAGTCTATGAAAAATTCATGGAAGAAAAAAGGCTACTCTGGTACTCAGAAGCATATTTCTTTTCCTCAATTTATTCCTTTTGTAGATAGAAGCTATTCGTATATTGACAAACTTCCTGCAACTTGAAAAGCCATTACTATTGTAGAATTGAATTTGAAATTGCAGCCTTCAAATATTTCTCTCTCTTAAGTTTAACTTTAATAAACCCACAGGGACTGTTTTACTTGAAGGATTTTAAACCAAAAATTCCTGCTTAATTTTTAACTTCCACTGAACCATAGAAGTCTAGTAGATTAAACACTACTTAATTTTGTCAAAATTAATCATCTTACTATGCAAGTCTTTTTCTTTGAAGGTATAGACACCATAACTAGATACAATTAAAATCAATCTCCTTGCAACACATTATCTTTTGCCAATTTCTATTCCCTAAAACACCTTTCTTGAGGTGTTTTAGGCAATAGAAATTACCTGCCAGTGTACAGGAAAGGCATCACTGGATATAGACATCCCATCAAATTTTGTCATAGAAGAGATTTTATGCAGAAAAAGCTTGGGAGACTCCCAAATAAAGAGCTCACAAATTACAGCTCTCTGCAAAAATTATGCATATGAGGTAGTTCAAGATAATTCAGGAAAGCTTTTTTCCTCTAATTTGCAATAAAGAAACCATTTGTTGCTAAAATTGACCTCATATTATATTTTCCTACCATGATTCCTCCATTCTAGTCCCCCACCCTTCCCCCCTCCAAATTTTTCTGGTATGCTAAGTGAAAAAAAACCCTTTTTTGGATGTTTAGTTTGGTTTGGTGTGGCTTTGTTTTCCAGGAAAGTGACAAGACATTTTTTCCTGTCAAGAGAAACAATCACATCAATAATTCCCTCTTGTCTTGGATTAAGTACAGGAGGAGTTCTCATGATTTTACAGGAATTTCACCCTAGAAATGCAGCAACCCAACTGGTGAAGAACAGAACAACCTGTAGCCTATGTGCCACAGACCTAATACATCAAATAAGATTACAAGTTTCATCTGGAAGTTCTCTGGTCCAGTTCCCAAATTGAAACAGGGATAAATATGAAATGAGATATGCATTTCAAAAGTTTGATGCAACTTAAAAACTATAAAATCCCCCACAATTTCTGAACAGACAAAAGATAATGCATTGCAAAGTTTTCTCCAGAACTGCCAGAGCCTTACTATTCTGCCTTTCATATCTTTCACTGATGTCTCCCGGAGGCTTTCCTTAATTTGGCTGGTGACAATATGCATTTATCGGTTTTAATATGATGAATTTAAAAAGATAGAGTTTAGTATTTTTTAGTATATTTGTATATTTTTAGTATTTTTGCTCTATGCCTTATATTATTTACCATCAAAAATTAAACCTTCTTTGATTTTAACTTTAAAATTGCATTGTTTTTCCACTTTGATACGCTTTCAACATGAGTCTTAAAAATGACTCAACACCTGTTGTTCACAAGCAACTTTCCATTAAATTATTGATATTAAAATTAAATTAAAATAAAGACAATACTGAAACTGTTCCACTGAAGACCTTTTGAGTTTTGTGTGTACAAGTGGGATCACACAGATTAGAAAATAAAGTTTATGGTACTTATACCAGTCATCAATCATGTTCCTCATGTCCAGTTAAATTAAAAAAAAAAATTTAATAAAAACTCTGACTCTCAGATAAAAATTATTTCTGTGAATTGCTACCAAAGTATTGTTCACTAAGCTACTATTTCAAAAACTAACTAAAGTCTATTCTTGAATGATTTGAAATATATGAAGGAAAATTTACATAATCAATATTATTATATAATATGTTTCTTTTATTTCTTGCAGAGGTCAGTGTAAAGTTCCTATAATTTTAAGTAAATGGTATTCTTGGAATGAATAGATATGATATGAATCTTAACTCCAATAAAATTCCATAAAATTTTCTGACTTCCTTTCATCCCAGTTCATTACCATATGCAAATTTAAATTGCTAGAATGTGATAAATTTAAACATTTCTGTATGACATAATCAATTTAAACTGCCCAGTGTGCTTATAAAACTTGTGAATGAGATCAGCCTGAAGTACCTGTATTTTGAATGACCAAGTCAGAAATTGAAATAAGGCTTAATGAAGGAAGGGATGATCTGGTGTTTGATGGACTTTGATGATAGTGGTAACACACAAATGTGACTAGTAGAAGGGAAATCAAATATCAGAAGACTACAGATCTACAAAAAGAGCTCTAGAGTAATCCCAGAATTAATAAAGATCAGCCATATGACTCTGCTGCAAGACAGTAGCGGCAAACATAAGTTGCAGATGTTTTGTATCGGCCAGACAGCCTAGACAAAGAAATGACTTAATAGTTTGTATATATATAAACAGATATGTTTTTAATTAGCCAATACCAATGCCAGTGTA
Source organism: Chamaea fasciata (assembly GCF_029207755.1). Lineage (NCBI taxonomy): Eukaryota > Metazoa > Chordata > Aves > Passeriformes > Sylviidae > Chamaea > Chamaea fasciata. Next base: position 54,214,720 of record NW_027094086.1, on the reverse strand, counting down.
AGGACTTCAGTTTGAACAGTTTGCACAAAAAAACAAAAACAAAAACAAAAAAAAAGAAGTGTCATGGTATAATAGTTCTTTAGCTTTTTGGCCTTTTATAAGTTAGTGCGAAAAACAAATGCAATGGTCACTTATTCCTATATATATGGGCAGAGAGGGACTAAAAGCCCTCTTCTAATCTTTAAAAATCTTTGCAGACACCTTGTCTCATATCCACCTACAGCCTTCTTACAACTCTCCTAAGGCAGAAGTGTGTGATACAATTGGAAAGCAGAGGTCACTCTATACACAGCAGCCTTCTTGTATGTCCATTCAGTTTTTCCACTGTTCTACAACCATAGGGGTTTGCAACATGTGAAATCTTCCAGAAGTCTCTCTGGTCTATGTAAATTGAATTCAGCTTGAGTAATATTCTAAGTCATTTGCCATGGCTGTCTTTATCACAGTTGATCTTAAGTATATGATTTTGGAAGTCTTCCTGAAAAATATTTGACATTTTCCCACCTACTTCTTTAAAAGCTATTTTCTTTAAGGTTTCATTAAAGGCTGCTAATGCAAGACACTGGGATCATTTTAAATTCACAGCCTTCCCATGAAAGAGAGACTCAATTAAACCTGAGTCTCTGTATGCTAAATGGAACACCTTGAATCCCCTAATCAATTATTTAAATTATAACCTTGTGTCCTTCATTGCTTCTATTTACTCCTAATTAGTGTTTTTTTCTTACTTTATTGTTTCATTTTGTTACCAAGTGCTGTGTGTGTGACATTTATCTCACATTTATTCACAAAGTGCTTAAAGTTCATTATTTACCATGCATAATCAATGTATGCTAATTCTCTTTGCTTCTGTTTCTGTCATTGCATTTTAAATTACACAAACAAGAGCTCAACATCTACAAGCTAAGGCTTTAGGAAAATACATCATCTTGGAAAAAATCAGGCCTTCTAAATGTACACTCTTTCCTCAGGAAATAAAAAATGGAAACAGGCTAGAGCATTTGTTAAAGACAACATTATTCTTTCAGATCTACATGGCTGATCTTAACTCCATTACCCTGCTCACCTTTTCTGCACAGATCTCTGAGCATGAAAGATATACAGAACAGACTATCAAAGGTGAGATCTGCTTGGCAGGACCTGAAAGAAGAGTATTGCTTTAAACTGACTGTCCAAAGCTTCAAGATCTGAACACAAAACAAAGTTCCATTTTAAGTAAGCTAGGAAAACATTCCCCATTTATGGCTTAACAAAGCCAAACACTGACACATTCTTCAGCATTCTGAGCAAGTGGAAAATTCTTCAGTATTCCTAAAGAGCAAATAGGCCTTTTTCTTTTCCTGTACTCAAGTTCTGCCACCCAAAGGTAAATGGACCAGCTGTAAAGTTTTTTGATATCTCAACTAATTCTAAAAAAGGCAAAGAATAACTAAGTGCTGCTTCAAATCATTACCTTGAATCACCAAATACAAACAGTAGATTCATGGCAGACACTCATCACAGCGTATTACAATATCAACTATAAGATTCAGAAGTCCTGTAATTACTGTAACTCCACCATTCAACGTCTTCTGAAATTTCAGCAGGCCGTCATCCCTTTTGCATCCATATGCAGAAGAAGAACCTAAACATGTGATTATCATGGATGTATACAGAGGGAGAGCAGCTGTAATCAGAGACTGATCAGTCATGATGCTGTGACATCTCTTTGCAGTGCTGACTGAGGGGTTGAAGGGTCAGAATATGGACTGTGAAGCAAAGACTCTCTATCACTACAAATTGTTGTTTTCACTGAAGAGATTTAAGTTCACAAATATCCAGATGATGATGATGATGATGATGATGATGATGATGATGATGATGATGATGATGATGATGATGTATGTCACACATCACACTTACTGGTTAAGAATTCTATTGTATGGCTCGTATGGGACAAATAATACAAAGGCAGATCTTGAAGAGAGACATTTCCCCTCAGAAATGCCAGTGTCTAAAGCTCCTCTTTCGAAACGCATCAAATGCTGAAACCTTGGCAGTTTTTTTCATAAACTTCAATAGATCTTCCACCTGTCTATTGTCTTAAAATAAGTCAAAAAGAAATTAGTCCTCTATTTAGACTTGTAATGTTAGCAGTCATTGCTTAAGTTCTCGATGTCAGCTTTTTACTGTGGTGGAAAAGTAGATAAATGCAAATTCATAATACTCCCACAATGTGGTGATTTTAAGATCTTGTGCTTTGGTCTGTAAACTGAAAGTACTCCTTTTCCCCCACTCATCTGCATTACCAGTACAAAATGGAAAAAGTTATTTTAACAGTGTCATCAGCCATACATTCTATCACTTTCTCAGTATTATTCACAGGTACCACTAAAACACATTTTCAAAGGAGAGTGGAACAGCAAACTGGGACGTTGCAGAAGCTCTAAGTCTGATGAATGCTGACCCCAGAATTCATGGAATTCATGGAAAAGCAATTTGGAATCTTTATTAGCTATGCAGGGAAAGGGAAAATTTTTAGACTTTTTTTTTTTTTTCAAAATTTTACTGAAAGAGCTAATTTTAAATTCTCTCTTTTGGGGAGTGGTTCCCACTGAAAGATGGAAATCCAAGGACTGTAGAGATATTAAACTTGAAAAACTAACATAGTGCCTTCCAAAAAATGGAACTGAAAAAATCTCATCAGATCAGATGCTGTTATCTTGTGAATATACAAAAAAAAAAAAAAAAAAAAAAAAAAAAAGCATAAAAATTGTAAATATAGAACTCAATGTTACCGACATACTGGCCAGGCTGCTTCTGCCAATCCCATACTAGAAGAACAGATGCGGTAGCAGATAAGAAGTAAAACATGTTCCACAAAACAAAATGTCATAATCATATGCAGGTCTCAAAATTAACTGCTTTTTCATGTCAATTTTAGTTGTCAAAATCTTCTGACATTACCTTTGAGACAGTCGTTTTAAGCAACAGAATAAAAAAGCACAGCTTTATGTTCCTAAAAGAATGTGTCCCAGTAACTAATATGATACTGGGGTTGGCTTGATTAAAGCATTTGAGATTAAAAGAAGTGCAAAGGATAAGCAAAGTGGACAATACTACTTCTCCACTACAAATTATTTTGTGTTTGTATATAATACAGTTTAATTTATAAACTCCCTTGTCACAAAAGCTTATCAAGGCACTTCACACCCTGAAAGGAATTATACATCAGCTCAGTAAAAAGCCATCTTAAAAAGAGTCTTTAATCTTATTTTAAAACATTTAGCAAGGGAATGAAATAAATGGCTTGTAATACACTCAGACCCAGAAGCCTTGTTTATATTTATCTTTTGAATACAGAATTCTCAATAAGAGTGAATGCAGTACAGCAACTTCAGTATCACAGTATTTGTTCAAGGTCTCTGCTGAATATCATGAATTAGTCCCTCTTTCCTTTCAGTTGACCTTCTCTTCATTTATCACTACATAAGGTCAAAGACTGACATCCCAGAGCAGACTAAAGCCCTTTTAGTTCTTCTTGGAGTAAATCCCAAGTCCCGTCAGCATTTCTGTCTGCATCCTCCAAGCTCAATCAACCTTATTTCAGAAGGGTCAACCTAATGCTCAAAATGGATTGTGGGTGATCCCATGTTCAAGATGCATTTAGTCATCAGTCCTTGCTAGGTTACTGAACAGTGTGCCAGTTGAGCCACTTGTTTTTCTTGAGGCTTATTACTGGGGAATCAAACGGTCCACACAGGTAAAATCTTGGCTCAAGTGAAATTTGTCTTTTTTTGCCTGAGCGTTCCTGCTGATCTTTACTGAGTGACTCTTGTTACTGCTGTACTTCTTTTTACTTGGCAGTGCAGTGCAAGATTCCCACACCAGTTTGGAGGCAAGCACAGTCCAGCCACAATGCATCACCTGCACCAGTTTAGTCAACAATGTCCCACTGCACTTCCCTGTGAGGAAAAGGGGTTGATGCTTTGCTCCACACTGCCACGGCTAAAACCTGGGTTTTATGTGAATGAGCGTGTCTGAGGTGATCCACAGTAGCACTGCACCATACTGCAGTCTGCCAAGCTGATAAGCCCACAGTCTTGACTGCCATCCTCCCACACATCTTTGCCTTCCTCCTGTTGGGGAGTAAATAGTAATATAGACTGTTGTGAAGTGTCCATCAAAATCACTTAAAAAAACCTGGTTCCATATGTTCCATTCTCTTTTTAAGGCTGAGACATTCTTTCTTGCAAGTACCTAAAAGTAAGAGTAGTGAAATTCTACGCTAAGACAAAAAGCTAAGTTATGCTAAAGATATCTGAACTTGTGCTTCTGAGAGCCTAAAGGAACTAGGTACTGAAGCAATGTCCAGGTGCATGTGCAAGCTCCTAATGTCCTTGTAGAGGTTTTATATCCACTCAGATCACAGAGGTAATTCTGTCTGTGAGGGTAACTCTGGCCATGCAACACATTGCAGCACCCGTTTTTTGCTGATAGCTGGAAAAGCAGGGACATTACACAGCACACAGCACGAGGGTGGAGATGTTAGGCTGGACCCAGACATCATCTGTAGTGTAACTACCTCACTGTGCTGTGCACAGTCTGTGAGCCAGCACTGAAGCACCCTTCTTAGCTTTATAACAAGATTTTTAACATGACAGTGATACATATGCCTTAGACACAGCTAGGAGCTGGTATAAGACCAGTTTCACTGGCTCTGTGCCTTTGTTACATGTCAGCTTTCGGTGATAAATTTCAGGGATGCAGCAACACTTGCAGGGTCTCTTTTACAGGGAGGGAATGAGCCTCCTGAATGCAGAGATGATGGACATTTCAAATTGTGTAGCAGTTCTCAAATATTTTCCGCCTCTGCACACAGACAAAAATTCATCAGTCTGGTTTTTCTCTCTTATGCAAATCCTGTCACTTCAGGATCAAACCCTTCTGAGAGCACATGAAAATAACTGATGAGCAACTCCCTCTTGACAGCATAGGGAGAAAGGAAGTGAGTATCAGTTACCTTTCATGGGCAGTCACTGCTTAGCAGCTCTGTTCCCATCACAGTGGAACCCAGTGAGAAGCACTTAAAAATTTATTTTATCTTAAATTTTTTTTCCTCAGTCAATATCTAACTTTTTTTCCACTTATTTTGAATATCTTGTTATTCTTATCTCCATTTGGTTTGAACTGCCCGTATCCCTTTTATACTCACCCCTTTTGGTTTTCTTGCTTTATCTTATTATGCATTTCCTTGCATTTTTTAGGTCTTGCTGTTGTCATTGTCTGTAGAGTTGCTGATGCTTGGCTTTTCCCTTAATTTGAGATGAACAGAGAAAAATTTATTATGTTCGATGTTGAACATATGCACACAATAAACACCCAACTTTAAGAAGATGTCATGGAAGCATCTGCTATGTTATATTTTTGTGATGGGTATAAAACTGAAATAATTGGTATTTACTTTTTATTTTCATCTTCAGATGTCATTTCTGCCCACCCCCTCTATTCCCACTTAAAAACGTAGCACTACATTAAAGTTAAATTGACATTAAAAAAGTCAATTTAAAAGATTTTTTTTAAACTCCTGAAATTAAAACATTCCCAAAGTAAAAATAATCTTAACTACTACAAAGTTTTATGCCCTCTCTTGCACTCTACACTCATTACCGACTACAGCTTAAAATCTATGATCATTAAGGTCTTTACTACCTGTTGGTGTGCATGTAAGTGAAAAGGCTTTTTTGTCTGACTACTTAAACTGAACTGACATACCTAATAAAACAGGCATTGAGAACTCAGTAAAGGGGTTTTTGGCACCCCAAGAAGTGAGTGGGATCATAACATAATTAAAATACATAGAAGGCAACTCTGAGTCAGCAAGGCAGCTACACTACTTGGTAGCTATCACTTGATTACTCTTGAAAGCTGATAAAAATCAGAAATAGTGATTGCCCACCACAGGCATGAGATATCAGGCTGCTTTAGAAACATAATCACTGTGTTGTGGGAGGTCTAATCAACAGCTACCTATAATCTCTGTGATAGCTGTAAAAATGTGTTAATGAAATATTCATGCAGTTAACTGCCATAGGCAGAAAACATCATAACCAGCTCCTTTCAGTAATGAATACTTTATTGGACCATCCTGTTCCAACTTATTTTCCTACAAAAGCGAAGTAGGTGCAGTTGCTGATTCTTCCTAGACTCTGTGAGCACCAACTCAATGAAAATATCAGTGTTGAGTCAAACTCCTAAGGAAGTGAGGATCAGATGTTGGAGCCTGTTGTGCCTGGAGAAGATGGCACAATTTAGTGCCCTGAATACAATTCACATTTTAGAGATGGTTTCTTTCATTTATAATACATTGGCAAAGTTTTCATTCCGGAAAAGCAAGAAATAAGATATATATGTGGTTCATCCTTGCTCCTACTTCAATGGCTCAGGAAAATATCAGAGGAAGGATTTTGTTTATCAAAGGCATTAGGCTGACCTAACAACTGCGTTTAAGTCTCAGAAAGTTGTCTCTGCATCTCACTTCAGGACAGTAAAGAATGCAATAATTCATATCTGCTTTACTTACAGACTGAATTAACATTCGTTAACATGAAGTGCATTTGAATATGTATTTTGCAAGGTGCATAATACTTAGTATTTATGAAACTTAGTATTTATGAAACATATATACATAAATTTAAGCAACATGGTAGTGTCTAATTATGAGACTTCAGCTGGCATGACAGCAGACAAAATGTACAGAAACCTCCAGATTTTTACTAAGGATCAAGAATCCTACCCATTTCAATGAAAGATTCCTAAAAGAGATTAGGAACTCAGAAAATTAGGCTGCAATTTGAAAAATACAGCCCATAATCAGTTCAACAAGGACAGAGATTATTTTGAGTAGAACAATCGAAAACTTTGCTTATATAACATTTCATATGAACCTTTATGTCATTTTCCTTTTACTAGACCATTAAACTTAATATCTTTAAAGCCTGAAGTGATCACTGCCTTGATAGAAAATTTAAATTTTCAACTGTTTTTTGAATTTCATTCATCAATGCAGTTACATTAAAACTTTTAGTGTATTAAATGAGGCAATGTGGAAAATATTTTTAAAAACAGGAGTATTCTGGATAAAATGTCCAATGATTATATCAGGTATGGTTTCAAATATACCTCTTGACTCATGATTTAGGCACCTGCAGTTCTACTGTCATTTCAATAGCTTTACCAGAATAATAGCAGGAGATTCCTCTGTTACTCAAAAGAAAATCTTAGATTCCCTTAGAGCATTTTAAAATATAAAGTGCAAACTTAGCTGAGAAGAAGTAAAGGATAGATCCAAGAAATAAATTCAAAGGCTCCAAGCAAAACTTGCAACCTTGCTCAAAACACCCTGCTCAGCTACTGCCTGCTCTAGAGGCACTTACACCTGATAGATACTCACCATTAGAAGTCATCAGGCTACCTAGAGCCACCTAGAGTTGTGCCCAGGAGTGCTTCAAGTGCTCCATAAATAACGGACTCCCGGACCAGGAGGTGGCTGGCAGCCAGGATGCAGTAGATCTCTGTTAGCCACGTCAGATCTACTGCAAATACAGCACAGAGGAGCTCCAATAGAGCTAGACTTGTTAAACATATGCAGAACAAACAGGGATGAACCTGAGATCACGACCAGGACCTCACTCTACATCAGGGTCACAGCCGGAGCAGACTCGTTGCAGCGCTGACACGGAGCTGCTTCAGATACTCATGCAGGGAGCCCAGACACCCCAACACTACCCTGACTCTGCCACGCTTCAGCAGGAGCTGTGCTGGGAACTCAGAGCAAGTCTCACACTCCATATTTCAGGATTCACAGATGAAGTAGCAATGAACTCCTCTTCTGCTCAGGAATCTGCTTGACGTGACGAGCCTGCTCTGAAAATATTTACCACAGTTTATCAAGTGAGCATCATATACAACACAGAAAATAGACACAGGTGGCACTTCAGCTCTTCACCATAAGCTAGTGTTTTGTGCCATAGTGAGGAATGGGTTTGTAAAATTCTCTCTTTTTTTCCAAATCAGCTGTCTTCCCTCCCTGGTGAATTCCTAAAAGGTAGTTATATAGTTTTAGGTTTATTGATATACTTACCTCAGTTGCTCCCCTTTCTCTTTCAGAGGACTCTGAATTATTAGTGTGACAAAACATAACTCCATGAGGAGAAGCTGGTCTTATCTGCATCCAAAACAGCTGCCAGAATAGAAGCTGTACCCTTCCCAAGGATTTGTGGGTTTGACTGTCCTCAGGCAAATCAGGACTATCAATTTTCCATATTCTATTTGAGTAATGTAAATAGTTGGCACACCAGCTAATAAAAGAGCCTTCACTGTTATAATTACCTCTTTGGGCACGTACGCCATCCAATTTAAAAAAAAATTTATAAAGATGAAAAACGAGTTCCAGACTAAATCCCAAGAGCTGTAATTCAGAAGATCCCTGCTGGCCTGCCAATAGTTTTAGCTTGTATTTTGAAAGCCTCTGTTTGTCAGAAGACATGGATTAACAGGCAAAGCTGCAGCATCCAAGGACACTGAAAACACCAGGTTTTTCTGTTGGTGTCCTCTGACCAACACAGATAAACTCAGATGCTTGTGCATTTACCTCTGTTCAAAAGCAGACATATGTCCTGTCTCTAGTCTTCAGTCCTGATCTGTATTTATATCAGGAGCTAGTTTGGTCAACTTAAAAAATCTCTTTGGCCAATTAGCTCTTTTTTTATACACTTGATCTTTTGAAAAAATTATCTGGAGTCAGAATTCTCTACACTCTCCAGGAAAAAAAAATCTCAATGTTAGTCTACTGGTAACATGATCATCTGAATAAAATAATCACCATATTTATGCTTTCAACAAAGTGCAGTACAAGAGTCAACTAATTACTGTTAATTAAAAAAATTGTCTTCAACCTGCCTCTTTTCTAGATGCATGAGAACCCATCATCTGATTTTATAATGATTATAATAATTAAATTATAAAAATGTTTTCAAAGAATAAATGAAGTAACAGGGCATAAAATACTGAAAGCAACGTAAGAGCAGTTAATTATGTTGTACAATATATTGTGTGGTTGTAAAGCAGCCAGGACCAAGAGATAACATGAATAGAGATTCAGTATTTTATCGCCTTTGAAACCTTTCTGCTTACACTGTCAGCACAATAGCCTGAAAAGATTCAGTTTGTAGAGAGGCAATTTTATGTCATGATAACCATGGATTGTAGGAGTAACCTCTGTCCACAGCATGAGATGGGGAAGCAGAACTACGCTGTTTGTGCAACATAGGCTCTAAAAATTATCTTTTTAGTTCTTTTCAGAACTGAGTAATCATTAATTCACAATTTTCTCTGCAGTCTAGGTGCTTAGGACATCTGACACACAGCTCGTACGTGACATGTACTGTCACAAGTCATTATGAGATGAATAATAGATTTTATGTATTTGAGATTAGATGTGTGGCAAGTGTGGAAACGTTATTTTTCTGATATGTCTCTGTAGAATTAAACTAGTTGTCAGTCAAGTCCCAAATATTTTTTTTTTACTTAAACCAAAATAACATATTTCAAAAAATATAAATATTGAAGCAGACAACAGCAACAACAACAACAAAAGGGGGGGTTGTGTTTGCTTAATCTATTCTAAAATGCATTCTGGATGTTTTCATTAATTACTATTTTGGAAAAAAAAATAACCATGCAAGATGCATAAATGAGTATGGGATTATTTTTCAGCAGTGAGTCCACCAGCTGTAGATACTTTGGAGGTATTACATTTTGGGAGGGGGAACAGGGGGGATGAGAGCCCTTGTATACTCTGAGCTATTCAAGTACTTGTGAAGTGTTTTCATTCAAGCTGAAAGGGGTCTGTGAGCACCCATTTGTCTTGTAAGAGGCATTTAATGGAAGAGGTTAAAGAAAGGGAAAGATCTAGATATATCTAGAGGGCAACAGATTTCTCCCTGATTGACTGCTTGAAAAAAAAGCATATAGGAAGAGGAAAGTGAGGAGCACCAAAGGAAAAGCCAGTATGTTTGCCAACATGCCAATGTTTACTTATTGCCAATATGGCATATGTTTTTTGTGATTTGTATTTATTTCCTCCTTAAAAGCAGCCTCTTCTGATTCAAAATTACCAGGTTTCACTGAAAATTATTGTTGCAATATTCTTTTCTACTGTATTACTGGTCAGTACCAAATAAGGTTTTATTTTGTTTTGTTTTATTTTATTTTATTTAAAAATGTTGAAATATATTTATAATATGTTGGTGTTAGAGTAGTGTAACAACACAATGTTGTTGCTGTAAACCTTAACCCTCCCTTCCAAGCTGTTTCTAAAATTAGTTTATGCAGTCTCTAAAACAGCACGAGTCTTCTGCTTGCTCTGCCACAGTTTACAGGATAGCTAAAAACAACACAGCAGGATGCTGCAGCCTCTGCGGAGTCGTCACGACAATCTTCAGGCACCAAGAAAAAGATGATACAGCACCAGAGATTTAGGCTACATGAACAGGCATAAACCTGTGCATTTGTCACCTCACTTCTTTGGGACATTCCTTTCTCAAAAGGGAGCCATAACCCAGCCTCAGCTTCCTGGAATGGGCTGGATTTTACTCAAGAAGTCTAACTGGCCTCCAGTTCGGTTTGGATCTTGTTTTTGAAAACACATACACTAGAATGTACAAGAGGAGATAAGCCTTTCTGCTCTTTCTGTTTCTTACACAGACATCATCTGATAATTGGCTAATGTAAACAGATGTGACTGTGGATGGAAAAGGAAATAACTCTGGTTTCATTGGTCTCAATTCACCAGTTTCTCTCTGATTTAATCAAACACCTTCAGCTTTTTCATGCCCTTAGTCAAAGGGTAAGCATAAAATTATGAATACTCCAAGAAGGAAAGTGAGTGAAAAATATTGATCATTTTACAAGTCTTAGATTGACCAGGGGAGCAGTATTCCCACAGGAATTCCCTTCCCCAAAGTAATGCCAAAGGCATAGTAAATTGCTCACTGACACCTGCTTTCTCAGAGGAGGTCAGTTTAATGACAACTCTATATGGTCATCACCACATACCCTCTGGTTGTCATAAGGGATTCCAAAGAACTACTTCCACAAGTCATTACTTCTTGTATTTTCTCCGCTAATTTCACCAAATTAGGTGAAATTAAATCAGAGTGACAGCATAAAAATGGCAGAAATTTAATTGGTAAATTCATCTTAGGACATTATGAGGTTTCACCTTATCCTTGAGTATCCTTTGTCAGAAAAAAAAAAGAGTATAAAAGAGCATATGTCTCTTGTTTCCGTTGGAATTGTCTTTGCTATAACATCAATTGTCATGCTGGTAACGCACATCTCCTCCAGCTGAGACAAAAGAACGCTACATGTTAAAACAGCAATTTGCCATGCACTGATACTTGCCAAACTTTTTGACATCACTTCATCTGTTCTCATGGAGATGGCTTCTGACAAATAACATGGATGTGACCTGCATGTCTCTCTGATTTGTGTCCTGAAACATTTTGATCAGCTACTGAACGTTAATATCTATTGAATTCAGTTGTTACCTTTTTCTCTCTTGAGGTTAATGAGCTTTGTTTCTTAAGCTGTATTTCAATTTTCTGTGCATGACACAGCAGTTTGGTACCATAAAAAGTATCTGTCTCTCTGGAACCCCATGGCAAAGTTGGATTTTAACGCTCTGCAACCATGGTTACACTCATGTGCTTTCCTGAATTTCATATAGTTGAGAAACTGGCTTAACAGTGCTGCAGCAAGAGAGGCTGTTCATTCACTTGATCCTTCTATGTGGTAGTCCTTTCTTTTAGCTGTTTGTTCAAAACAGTTCGAACCACAAAACAGATCCAGAACATTTCTGTGATTATGGAAGAATGATTTTCTTTAATTAGAATTAGAGGGAAGCAAAAGTTCATTCCTAAGTGTGCATTTGTGTTTGGGGCTAATTTAAGTTTAATTTCTGTGATACTTTTGCATTATATTTGTAATAGAAACATGATTTTTTTTTCTGTATTCACTGATTCATATAACGTAAGAATGAAACAGGAAATATCATAATAATTCAACAAGGAAAGTAGAAAGAAAGTAGAAAAAGAAACCAAGGGGACCACTTAACCCCCAGTCAGAAATAGTGTTTCCAAACCTTCCATTTGCTTTTAAGGCTCGTAAAGCAGTAACAGGCCAGAGGGAGAAATGGAAAATTATAGGCACAGATGGTCTGCAGCTGAGTGAGGTAAAGGTAACTAAGGAAACTCTTTTCAGAAGCTGAAACAATATCATTTATGTTCTGCCTTTGCTTGGCTCTGCACAGCTGACTCTGAAAACTGCGGCTTGTTTTGGAATTGTGTGTGTTAAGAGCAGATTTACCTTTACAGAATTTTATCCTTTCAATTATTAATTGCAACTCATTATTTTCAGCTGCATTATCACAACTAAATTTTGAGCTTAAAGTTTTGAATATCTTTTTCAGGCATTTTTAATTTTTATTAACAGAGGATAATTGTACACTGTCATACTAATTCCTGAACAATGTACAGGGAGTTTTCAGAAGTGGTGATATTTTGGCAAGTAAAATAGAGAATATTAAATACATAAGTCAATACATAGTATGCTTAAGAGTTGAAGAAGATACAATTGTTGCTAAATGGATACAGCACATTCTAAAAAAAATAAATTAAAGGGTTTAGGAAAAAAATGCCTAGAGTTGTCTCTAATAGTAATTTTCATATGACAAAAGTCTTTGGATGTGTATCAAAACCCCCAAGGCTTTGATAGGTATTTCATGTATGTATTGGAGTGTGGGATGTTTCCCTGCCCACATAAGTAGATCTCTCGAGTTGCTGTAATTACAACATGCAAGACCCAAAAATCAATCACAATTGTTGGAAAAATCAGATGTGCACCAGTGTGTATGGTCATGACATGAGCACACATGTATCCACACCTCTTAGACAAGGAAAGGATTTTGGATAAAGACAGTATCCTTGAGTACTTCCATACCCAAAATCTTGTTATGGGTAAGTGGCAGCAAAACCTACTGTATGAAGACAAGCATTTATTATTACCCAGAACAAAATATGAACAAACTAATTAAGAGGTTATAAACAATTATTAGTTCAGTTACAATGTCAACATAGCCATGTCCAAATTAATTTTTAAAAAACCCTCATTAGTAATAGATTTTAAATGGTTATTAAAAAACATTCACCAGTCCCTGCTCCTTTTCTCAGCTGCGATGAGAACCCTTCCAGGGTTCTTTTGGGTCACAAGGTTGATGGTTCAGTTATTTCCAAAAAGACTAGGAAGAGGGATTTGATGCAGTTTTGTCAGCATTGTAGAATTTTTGCTGGAGGTCGACAGTGACTGTGATGGGGTTTTCTTTTATCACCAATCTTGGGATTTCCTTGTGTTTATTATCATTTTTTTAATTATTATTTGTAGTCCCAGATTCCTTCTGAGTCCAAGGAGTGGTAAAATTGCCTGCCCCAGCCATAGGTGCCCTCAAGGGCTGTTTCATCCACTGACTTCATGTCTTTGTTGGAATGGTCCCATATCAGGGATCTCAGGGTGAAGTTAGACAGAAGAGCCCACAGCCACTGCCCCTCTTATCAACTTCCCAACCAGGCTGAACACAGCTTTGGACATGGCAAGCCTGGATAAGCCTTAGGTCCCTGCACTGTTGGAGCAGTACAGAGCCTGTGACCTGTTACAACTCATGATAAAATTGTACTTCCTGGGCTACAATAGCAATGATGGTGTGATTAGAGGCAACTGCTGCTGGAGAATATGCTATTAGATAGTACCACTTCTCCAAGGTGCTCAACCAGATATAAATGCTCTGCCCAGTACTGGTATAACAGCAGCAAGGGCTGAGCCAAACGACTTTCCAGGAAACTAACAGGTCTCCAGCTGCAGGAACTGGCATCCTGGCAAGGACCAGGCAAAGGGAACCAAACAGGATATTGCTGGTACATAGTAGGGAGAAGGGCTACAGTAAAAGCAATCTTAAATGAAAGGTGTAGATTTATACTTGGGGAGATGGGGATGAGAGGCTAATAAGACTGCAGACCCTTCATTAAATTCTTGTCACAGAATCACAGAATATGCTGAGTTGGAAGGGACCCACAGGATCATCGAGTTCAGCTCCTGGCCCTGCACAGGACTCCCCAAGAGTACTACCATGTGTCTGAGGGCATTGCCCAAATACTCCTTGAACTCTTTCAGGCTTGGTGCTGTTACAATTTATATAATATCCAACCTAAACCTCCCCTGGCAGAGCATCAGGCCATTCCCTGTGGTCCTGTCACTGGTCAGCACAGAACAGAGATCAGTGCCTGCCCCTCCTATTCCCCCCACAAGTTGTAACTGCAATGAGGTCTATCCTCAATCTCCTCCAGGCTGAACAGACAAGTGCCCTCAGCCACTCCTCAAACAGCTTCCTCTCAAGGCCTTTCACCACCTTTGTTGCCCTCCTTTGGACACTCCCCAACAGTTTAATATCTTTTTTGTACTATGGTGCCCAAAACTGCAGACAGTGCAATAATGTTCATCATAGGGTAACACCAAATTGTTGTTCTGAGTATTGACCACTGAAGCCTGCTCAGCACTAGTGATGGTCTAATTTGTACTATGATTCACAGAATAATATTATCACTATGTTCATGACTTCTGAATGTTTCTATTACCTTGATGTAAAGGAAAATCTGAAGAAAATTGTTCAGTATTTATTAGGTTGTAACTCAGAAAATAATATGAGGAAACTTTGGCCTTGGAATGCTACATTTAAGTGAAAGCACGTAATGTTACCATTTCATAGATTATGCCTTTTTTTCAAAAGGGTTTTGTCCATTTACCATATAAAATGTTATAAAACTGTTCCTACTAATGAGATTTTGAGTGTTGATGCTTACAGATACTTCATCTGTCACAGAAAGAGTGATGCAATACTTAGCCATGTAAAACAATTTGGGAACTAACCAGAAATCAAGTCACTAAAATAATGAGAACATCTGTTCAACATCTGTTGTTTAACTTAATTTACTAGACCTGTGTACAGGAAAAAACAGCGTTCTCATTACTGGTCCATTGACAAATAAAGTAATGAGAAATTGATTGAAATTATTAACAACTCCATTTCAGCGTAGTGCAACAGCTTATAATTCTAGTCTGGCATGAATTATTTTTAATTCCAAATTTGATCATAAAAATTGCTATTTTTCATCAACTTCTGTTACCACCACTTTGTATATAAGAAGCAATTAAGAAAATGTTAAGCACGTTTGAAGTGAACAGTAGTAATTTTTTAACTTTGTTACCACTGTAACTATTTGAGTTCAGGATGAAATATTTTCTTTTTATTTCTCACATGATTCTGTAGAAATGAATGTAACATCAATGAACCCAGACCTGTGCTAAAGTTGCTATTTCATCTAACTTACAGTTCTAAGGATATTTATAAAAATCTAAGCAAGTTTTTTTAAATCCATTCTATCCACTGTAATTTAATTTTTTTGAAGTATGCAAGCACCATTTTATCTCCCTTAGCATATTAAAAGTAAACCATATAAAATATGAGATTAAATTATACCTCTGCTTCAGTTGTGTAAATATTTATAAGCTTTACATTAAACATAGCAGTTGTTGCTAATGTAGTTATTGATTAGTAAATCTCAAGTGAAAAGGTTGCATTAGTCTTGCATTAAAACACTCTGAAATGGACCTTGTATTACATTTTATCACTTTTTTTTTTCTCTAATGGGAGTGTTTTGGAAAGCATTTAAATTCATAACTAATCTCTCAAAGTTTTTTAATCACTTACTTTTCTGTTATGGAAATAATTCACAACTGAATCATATTTAGTGGGAAATAATTGATTCCTCCTACTAGAAAAGAACAGTTTTAACTTAAGCCCTTCACAGGGCTCCACATCCAAAGGAAACTTCTCATTCTGCTGAGGCTTTTGCTCACTTGAGTAGAGGCATCATTACTGGGCAGGAGGAAGAGGAGGTTTGGATATCAGAAATGCACACAGTGAGTAATCCTGCGAGTGCCTTCTTTTCCCTAAGAGTTCCCACATACTTGCTGAGAAATTGTGCAATCATCTGAGGACAAATTAGACATCACACAAATGATGGAAACTACTAATTTCATTTAAGCATGTCATTTAGGGAGCCTGGTGAAAAGTGTAGGAAATCCAACAGGTTCCAACTCAAGGATGTGTGGGAAAAGCAAATAACTTTTTACCACATCTCATCTATCTAACGGGGAGAATTCACCGGATTCCACTAAGTTTGAGTTCAGTATTTAACAGAATACAAGCTCAGTACAAAACAGAGCTTAGCACTGCATTTTATTGTACAGATGAGCCCAGATACACAGTCATCACATGTCAGCAGGTTTCCAGGTATTTTGTGTGTGGATTTTTTTCCTATTTCATTAAATACTAGTCTAAGTCAAATTGCCAAGGATGGACATGGGTTGAGCATATTCAAACCAGTGAGTGCTATGGCTTGCCTGATAAACTTGCAACGCTGTTGTAATTTGGTTTTGCATTTCCGGCTGCTTCACAGTGTTCTTGACATACCAGCACACAAAATGAGCCAGATCAGTTTAGCTGGATATTTTGCAGGGAAGCAAAGCATTAGCTCCCATCTGTTTCCCTTCCTCAGTGTTACTCATCTCTGGCTCTCTGACCCAGCACACCAGGCACAGAGGAACAGGAGGAACTGCTGTGCCACACTAGGCATGTGAATGGTGTCAGCTCCAGGACATCAAGGAAAGGAGGGGTAGCCCCAGGCTTTCTCCCTGGCTTGTGCCTAGACTAGGGAGGCACCATATGACTTGTGAAAGGGCACACACACCCCTGCCATATGGCCTGGCACAAAACACAGAGAGATATCAGGGCTTCTGTTCAGCCCAGGATTGCACCTATCTCTGGATTTTCCTCTGAATTAATTCTGCATGGAAAAAAAGAAAGAGAGGACATGGGGCTTCAAGTTCTGAAAGCTGTGAGAAAAGTGTTTATTGAGTTGTGTGTAATTAAGCTTCTATCTAATCACAGAAACAAGACTCTACAGCACCTGCTGCATATTATGCCTGGCTCCAGGTTCATGCAATAACTCACGCACTTCACCAAAAACTTGTAAAATGAAGGAGAAAAATTCATACAAAAGGGATGAAATTTTCAAACCATCGTCTACAAAAGGAGCTTGATCTGCTTTTACAAAAGCAGCAAGACTTTATTCCTACACCTGCTTGTAATACTTATTCCTGACATAACCACAGTGAATTTCTACACTTCAGATTATTTTTGGTTTCTCTGAGGCAGATGGAATTTGCCTTTCACATGACGTCCTGGGGGTGAAGGTTTAGTAAGGATGAACTATGCAATCTGCTTCACTATAACACGTGACATACTGTTGATCAAAGAAGAATGTGTTAAGGACCAGATGTTGCAAGTAGTAACATGTCCCAAGCCTTGCTTACACCTACTTCATGGCATGGCAGACCTAAAAGTACCTGTAAGATGTGATCAATAGGGGAAAACATAAGTGAATACCCCAGAAGAAATATCTCAGTTAATTTTCTTCTCATTATTAATTCTCCCCTACCCTATTTTAACATTCTGCTGTAATTTCCCTCTTGTGTTTCATTTTCTTCATCATATTTTTACCCCATTGGGAGATTTAACTTAAAATTGGATTGATAACTGCCTTCAATTTATTCTTCTCATTTAAAATGCATGGGTCCACTTTTTCCCCAAGGAGTACAACACTACTGAGGATTATTTCAAGTCCTGTGGGAATGAAGAATGTTCCAGTTAGTCAAAGTTCCTCCCTTTGTCTCAGTATGGCTGTTTAATTCTATTTATTCTGTAGACTTTTAATGTAGAACAGCCATTGGTACAGTAATGCTACTATGTTTCAAATCTGTGGAGGGAGTCTAGGGTTTAAGGGGTTGAATAAGAAAATGGATAATTGTTTCATTTGCATATTTGACATGAGTTTCTTGTGTGATAGAGTATCATTTGATCTTTGTGTCACACTTTTCCATCTACCAAATGAATTAGTATGGAAGATCAGCAGAATATGATTGAACATCATGCTTTTTTTTACAGAAAAGGACTTTCCATCCATACTAGAAGGACATTTGGTTTGCAAGTTCTCTAAGACAAGCCCCTGACTTCCTTTATTTATTTTCTTGTGCTCTTTATTTTCTTGTCAAGAAACAGTCCAGAAAATTGGAATAATCTCAAAAATAAATAAATAAATAAATAAATAAATAAAGATGATCTAGGAGGAAAGCTATGAAGGTTGTTTAGACTAAAGAAGAAAAGTCTAATGGGAGAGTATGTTGAGAAGAGGGTGCATTAATCTTTTCTCCATGTCACTACTGAATAGAGTAAGAGGTAATGGATTTATATTTCAGCATGAAAGATGGGGGTTAGTCATTAGAAAAAAGATTTTAAAAAGACAATGAATACTGGATTTTTGTGCAGCCTTTAAGTTCTGTTGTAGACAAATGTCTATCATAGTTATCAACGTTTTGGAGGATGGATTTATGGCAAGGCTGATCTCCTGACTTCTCCATTTGCCAGACACATTTTCTGACTTTTCCTGAATCTTTTCCCCTCCTGTCTTATCTGTAAGAGGACAAAGTGACTGTTTCTGAGGAAGCACTGTGCCTGACAGAACACCACAGGTGACACTATGTACATATAACTGTATATGCCACTGAAATGCAACTAATTTTTGTATTACATCCTTTTACAGATAATTTATTGCAAATTCTTACCTAACACTTGCTAACATTGAAAAAGTATATTTAAAAAGACCATGTCTTAAGAACTCTATTCATCAAATCATTGCATTTTTCTGGAATATAATATGAACTTCCTTTATGTTGCTATTCAAACCACAGTGTCATCTCTTATTTTATGGTCACAATCTGTCAACACAGTCTTCTATCTCATTAGGGACTCAGTATGATTGAGAGTTGCTTTCTTCATTCTTCCTGTGATTTTTTTTTTTTTCTCTTAAGTAGAATAGCATCTTGGCTTTTAAGATGGAGTCCAGTTTGACTTTCTCGTTTTCACATAGCCTGTTTGCAAACTTCACCTGCAACTGAAAGAGTACCTACAGTCTGCCCCCTTCCCACCAGACCACAGCTGTCCTCTCTGACATCCATGCTGCAAGACACTCTTGTCCCTAGGCTGTAACAGGTTGTGCTTGCAAATAATTTGAATTTTTAAAAGGACAATTTAAAATGCTGTAGCAAGAAACAATTCCACCTATTCACTATGAAATTTTAAGGGCATATACAGATTCAGAGGTGAAGCTAGATTATCTGTTGGTTGCTTACAATCATCCTGGAAACTGGAATAGAGTAAAAACCCTCAGTCAAGGATTATGCTGTGCACAACAGTTGAAACACATCCTTTCCTTGGTGAGTGACACTGGGAAGAGAGGAATTAGTGCAGCAACATCTTTTTCCAGTGTAGCTATGGGAACTATTGGCTTTTCAGAGTTGAGTCATTCATTATACAGCGCTTGCTAAACTCATTCTCAGTGGGGGTTACTGCCTTCAAACTGCTTTGGAGAATCTAAGTAAATCAGATAACATGTTAATGAGTGTGGTATAAATAGATAGATAGATTTCGCTGCTGAACATCTTTGTAATTTGTGAAAAGTAATGGTGGTCTGAAGCTTTTGAGGTTAATGAAAATAAATAGTGTGTGCTTAACATATCACTGAAGAAGGTAGCTCATATTAGTATCAACTTTTATTTCAAAATGTATTTGTCCAGGAAAAATACGAAAGGTATACCATATGAACATTTTCTGAACTCAATGAGGGAAAGCATTTGAAGGGTTTAACCTCTTTACCTTGGCATATTTATATAAAGGTAAAATAAGCTTCCCAGTAAAGGCTTGATAAAAGTGGAATACTTGTACCTCAGAGAAATAATGCTATAATCCATCACCTACTTTCCTTCCTCTTAATTCATGTAAGTAGGTGTTTATTTTTTAATTTAGTGACATAATAATATGGTATCTGTTACTCTGGCTTTATTGGTCTGAGTAACAACATTTAATGTTTGAGTTTATTTTCTGTTCCAATGTCCCTGTTGAGGTTTGTAATAGGGAGAAATTTATCCTTTGCCTCCGCACAGCTGATTTGCCTCAGCTTGGATATCTCATACACAATCCTAAAAAGAATTCTTCCTCATCTGTGTGTGATGCAGTCTAAGTTCAGTCTTTTAATGAGTTTAATAATACTAATTCACCTGCTTAAACCATTACTACTATCATTGTGGCCCACAATCCATAAAAATAAGGCAGAAACGGTAGGATGGTAACTTACTCAGTGACATCAGCAGAAGTCAATCTTGTTTAGAGCTCAGTAGTTCACTATCTCCCTGTTCCTCAGCCAGCTAGTATGAGCGCACAGAACCAAGTAGCTTTTTTTGCTGCAAAACTTTCACCGTCAACACCATTTCAGTACCTCATTGCAGTTGGAACCAGAAAGTTTTTCATTATTCTCCACATGAAACTTTCCCTCTGCAAGTTAAGCTTCTTACTCACTAATCTATTCATTATGTTCTCTTCCAGTTCAACATCACAGCCAGCTAGAAAATTTCCATTAAAACCCAATTTTTCCCACAAGATTAGAAAATTGATCATCAACATTTTTCAAATAAATTTTAGCTATCAGTGTGCTCTAGGACCATTTTCAGAAGTCTGTGAAAATGTTTAATAACGAACTGACATTAAACAATATGCAAAAATATCTTAATAATCTAGCATTGCATTTAATTGAATATTTTAATAAAAACTTAATTAAGGTTCCCACATTTGTACTTGGGGGCTATCCTGAACTCAATACCATTCAAATCTCATTAGTGCTAATGGCTTAATGCCATATGTGGAGAATATAAAACACATAAAATTTACTTTTAATAAGTCATTCATCCTACATTAAATATAAAACTATTATTAAAACCACATTAAAGAGGATTAACCACTAGTATTACAAGGAATGTTTTTAATAATCAGTTGATATTTATTTAGTTTCTAGTACTGTCTAATCATTACACAATTATGGTTTTATAATTCACCTCTAAATCTTAAGCAAATGAAATGTCTATCTGGAAACATTAATTTAAAAAGTTACTGAAAAACATATTTGAATGTCATTGGCTTGATTTTTTAATTTCCTTGTCTTTTCTTCTATTTTTTAAGAGAGACAGAGGCAAAAGTTTTATTGTATGAACATTTTAGCAAAGAAATTTTAATTTAAAGAAAAAAGACAGCAAGTACACACCAGATGATCAGAAGAACATTGTATTTCAAAGCAGGTAATTTTTTTTTAATGCAAAAAAACCATATTTAAGTGAGAAAAAGTCTGTCTTCTTAACACAAGATTATAACAAATAGAACTAATTAACAGTTATCAGACCAAAAGGAAGGGGAAATTGGACAGAATACAGGCAGGGAATGTTTCAGACAGCTGAGTTTTGGACAAGGAAAACTTTTCAAGTACTAAAAAATAAAATGGAAATATTGAATTCAGAATGTTTCTGTCTGTTTAATGTCTTTGAAAGGATGGTGGAAAACAGAAACAAAGAGTATTATTGGAAAAGAGGGACTTATCATGGACCAACTGTGGACCATTTCTTCTCCACTTGTCACACTTCTGTTTAAAACCTTTTTAGGGTGTCTAATAATCACTTCTTTAATATCTTCACATTGTCTCACACAAAACCACATATGGCTGCATCTTTCCTCTTCATAGACACAACTCAACTGACATCTAAGGGATTAAAACAGTGTCTCTGGTGAAGGCCAAATGAACAATGAATAGCAACTGCTAAAAGGCCAAATGAAAAATGAAGAAAAAACATAGTTAAAAGTGCCATAAAACACATCCCCATATTTTGGGGATCTTCAGTGTTTTGATGAGTGTTACATGAGACAATAGACATGAAGAATCTGTAGTAAATACAGCCCCAAACTAAATGTAGAAGGCTAGACTCCACCATGGAATACATTACTGTACACAGTAGTAGCCACAGCACCGAAACATCTATATATTGCTTTATAATTATCCTTGCAAATCCACACCCACTAAGCAATGGGAAAGCTCTGAGAACAGCTTGGAGATATGTCTTCAAACAGTTTATATGGTATGCAGACTCTGACCTTAAGTTTAGTGATGCCAATGCTCACCTCTTCATTAACATGGAAAGGGTATGAGTCACAAATAATGCCATATGCCTGGAGTATATTAATCCCTTTAATGAACTCAGGTTGTACTTAAATGAAGAAAGAAAAAAGTTGAAGATGAAAGAGAGGTCATCTTTGACTTTGAAATCCTTTAATTTCACCAGTTTCTGTCCTAATATTACAGTTATTTAAACGTTTTAATTGATGACATTGCAAACACATAAGGCCTTGAAATACAGAATATTAATGAGACTTCTTAATATTTGGCCACAACATCTTATGAAATCCATGTGATTTAGCTGCATTTGGAGAGAAATTATCTCTAAAGTTTCAACATTATTCAAAGTTGCTCCTTTTACTTGTTTTATTAATGTGAAATTCTAGACACCTCCTTAAAAAAGATGAAGACCCATTTGTAATCCAAGAATTTTTCCTAAATCTCAAATCCTTGAAAAATACTCAATTTCACTTTGAAATGTGAATATTGCTTCAACTACATTGTATTCTTTTTAAATAATAATATTCAGAGATTGTTGTGTTCTTTTCTTAGACAATCTATATCATTCATCTCAGTAATGCTGCTTTTTTGTTTTCATGGTATCAACTTCCTCTTTGTGACGGTCAGACCCTCATGGAGCTCTTCATACAATTAACTATTAAAAATATGCTTTGCAACAAAACGTCACTTGATTTCAGATTATTTTTCTGCTGAAGCATCCAACATAGCTGAGTGCTAAATCAATTTATAGAAGGAGTTATGTATACTAAGAGATGAGCATGGCGTTTTATGTGTGAATCAGCAAATTGTGAACAATTCAAAAAGAATTTTAAAATAAAAAACACGTTGACCTTGGAATCTCTTTTGTATGAGTAGTAGACATAGGAAAAGGAAGGAGGAACAATGTTCAGGAAGGCACCCAAAGTCAGTTATTATCTCTATCCTTTTATGAATCAGCAATCCAGATGCATGCCCTCATTCAATAATGCCCAGTCACAAGATCCTCTACTTAGTACTAAGAGACTTTACGCCTTTCCCTCTGGTTGATGTTGATCCACTGTGACCCAAAAGAGATGGAAATCCTTTGGCACATGAAACAAAGATCAAAAAAGATAATGGAAGTCAAAATGTTTAATGCCTTTTAGTGGTCATCTTAAGTTAAAAATTTTCACTTGAACATAGCTGCCAGAAAGGATAAAATGTAATGACAATAATTTTAAAAAGAAAATGTTAGGGAATACTATGTTAAATGTTTTCGAATCAACTACGTCTGCTAAAATGTACTCTGAGGTACTTAAAAAATGTGCCTGAGGCAATCTCAAAACCATTATTACCGTGGTTATTAGGACTGCCATAGGGAATGTGAGAGCTGTCAAACAAATGCCAGTCTTTAGAGAAAGTAAAAGAGAGCATCACACCCAGGTCTATGAGGGCCAGTGGCTCTGTGGGGCCAGAGTCCATGGGGGCTAGCTGTAGGTCCGTCAAGGAAGGAGCCCATCACAGTTTCCCAGGTAGAAGCAGGGAGGACAGGGGGTACTGGGGCAACCCCAGCCCTGAGGACCCAGCATCTCCCTGGGGACAGGAGCAGGCCTGTCGCAGGGACATGGGTATGCAGGCTGGCCTAAATCAGCAGAGCCCATGTCCAGGTAGGGCAGGGCTGTGGGAGCTGGACATGTGCTGCCCTGGGGTGCCACCAGGGCAGAGGCTGGTGGCTGGGGACTCTGAGATGGGGTCCTGAGCCCTGGGCGAGATACACACACACAGATACACAGAATGGCTGGGTTGGAAGAGACCTCCAAGATCCTCGAATCCAACATAGCCCTAACACCTCAACTAGACCATGGCATCGAGTGCCACATCCGGTGTTTTTTTAAACACATCCAGGGATGATGACTCCACCACCTCCCCCGTCAGACCATTCCAGTACTTGATCATTCTTTCCATGAAAAACTGATGAGGGAGTCTCACAGCTGAGCAGGACCAATCAGGGTTGGAGGAGCCTCAAGGACTCAACACAGTAAATAACCTCTTTAAGGAGACTCTAAATATCCAAATATTGACAACACAATTATCAGTTTTTTCATGAGGATAAGCTGAATGTTTTCCTAGCACATAAGACCATCAAATAGAAAATACACTGATTAAACATAGAAAAGAGAATATAGAGGAATGTATTCAGATGTAACAGAAGTGATCTTCAGAAACAGCAGAAACAGTCTGGAAAATAAAGGCCATATTGAAAAAGAATATATTCACTGAAGCAACGATCTTCTTGCTATTGAAAAACAGATATACATCATTCTAGGCTTTATAAAAAATATTTTAGTCAATGAGACACCTCAAATTATTGCTTATGTCATATTCAGAATATAGTATGTTCACTGGCATTACATGTTTATTTTAGGTAGAGCCTTCAGGACCAACCAAGAAAAGCCCAGATCAAAGCAACTTTCTCTCTGATTTTAGGAGTCTGGGATTTGCTAAAGAAGCCCTAACTTTTCCCCCAAGTAGCAACTCTGCATTCTGATCATTTCCTGTCCTGTTGTAGATTCACAGGTTCCTTGGAAGGCATGAGTTTTGTAGGAGCATTTGAGCAGCTGTTGGTAGAAGTCTGGAAATGTGCATTTAACACTGGGGATGAGGGGGAGGGTGAAGGACAAAAATTAGCATGGTGAATAAAGTGCATGTCACCCCAATATATTGTAAACCCACTAAGTTATAAAAGGCAAATAGAAACAGATTTCTTCATGGGTAAGAAGTGACACAATTTATCTCCCAAAGACTCGTCTGACATCCAAACATGAAACCTTACGTACATTTATGTAGAAATCATACATACACATGTGTACTCTGAGCCATGAAGAACTGGACTGAAGATGATCTATTGCAATTCTAAAAGAGGTACAGTAATGTAATGAAAGATGGAGAACATGATATAAACAATTTCATGAGTTCCATGTTAGCATGAATCATACCTTTTCACTATTTTATTTTGTTTTCTTTCTTGTAGGACCCGACATGTTCCCTCTGCTTAGAGAGTCATATTTTCCATTGACACGGTTGGATTTCTGTGGGAGAATTGGTGAGAAAAAACTACTACAAATTGGAAGATAAAAGACAGTAAATATTCCTTATTGCTTGTTATTTGGTACACATATGAGGAGGATGTTTAAAAGGATGGCTTGTGAATACAAGTATTTTGTTGGGTTTTGGCACAAATGTTCTGGCTGCTGACTGTTGAAAGATGTTATTCTGCTGCCACTCAGATGGGTCTGCCAATACTAAGGGTCTTGCTGATGAGCTGGAACAAGGATGTAGTGGTTTGTCTGCCACATGCTGGCTTCTCCTCTTCATGATTTTTAAATTCTCTCTTATTTGGCCCTGATATTATATGTAAGTCTAATGAACTTCCATCCAGATCTCTACAGAATGTGAGTGGGTCTGACAGCTTTATACGGCTTATGTGGATAAAAAAACTACTAAACATGAAGACAAATTGAAATATTATGAACATAAACAAAGAATTTGCCAGCTACTAGCTAGAAGAACTAGTCACGGTTGAGAATTATAATTTAAAACCAGGCACAAAAAACAAACAACTTTTGGAGAAAAGTGTGCAGAAAAATCCTGTATAAAATTAAGGAAGTTTTACCTTAAAACTAATTAAAATAAAAATAGCAGTGGAATGAGTCTGAAAAGAAAGTTAATATGGGAAAATAAGTTTACTTTTGAATACTATATATCAGAGGCCAATACCTGGGTCAAATATTGGTTCTAACAAAAGATGGATCTATTTTTCACTTCATAACTCTGTTAATGTTGTTTAATAAAATTCCTTTATAGAATCAAATAAAGTTAAATGAGTTGGATTTTATTAAAAAAAATCTATGTAATTTCATTATATTTTAATGAATTGATAAGCAAATACGAATTGGCATCTATAGAAAGATAAAAGATGCAATTGTTTAGAATTTCTTGGTAATTCTTGTAGTGCATTCCATATTCTAGTCAGAAATGACAGAATTCTCCTGAGCTGTTCACAAAAAAAAGTGGAGTTGTTTGAATATGTATTTTCTGTGTAGTGTTCACTCATGAATTCTAACTTTATAATAGAAAAGTTCTGCACTGTATTGGCAGTGACCAGATTTGATAAGAATCTTCTCTTGAATCAAAGGATTTTAGAGGCTCCTAGTGTTTTCTTAACATCTCCATTTATCTACTCCTCCAAAAGAAGAAACAAGAAAGTGTCATGAAAATGGTTGTGCTCAAAAGTTTTCTGTTTGTAGTCCCAAGAACAAGTAACAGCTGACCTTTTTTATTATCTGGAACTAACAGGATTTCCATATATTGTTTTAAATTTTTGCCATGCTCAGTTTCAAAGAAGTAGCTTTCATTTGAGTGAAATTTCACCATCTCTGGATGTTTCTCCCACATGAATTATTTTGGGTGCCCTACATTCCATGACAGCAGTGATGGGAGGGGCTGACCCTCAAGTCCCTGGCTAAAGGCACACTGCTGAGATGTGAAATATGAATTTCAGGTTCCCGCTCTGCCTTCTCCCAGACAGGATCTAGACCCACTGTTTCCCACATTTCATAGAAATATCTTACCCACCCAGACGTGCAGCTATGTTGGATGTAGTTTGCTCTCAAAAGAACATAAAATGATTGTTTTAATGAGACACTTTTTCGTAGTGAAAAAATATTTTTAAAGGGATGTTTTATAAAGAGAACTTTATGTGAAGAAGATTTCTAGCCCCTCACTCAGCTGTTGTCCTGCTGATACCATCAACATTATGCTTCTTCTGGATAGAGAGTAGATTATTTAGTTCATCTGTCACAAAATATAAACCATCCTCCTGCTTTCTTTAGCACTCGTTCTGTGGGGTAAGGAAGGGCAGGACTTGGTCCCTTTAAACCACAAATACATAAACTACATGACATCCAGAGGTTTGTTCGTCATCCATCTCTCCTCTCCACCCTCCCCCGCCTTGCTGTTGAATAGCTGGCTATCCCAGTTTCCAGTGCTGGGTGACAACCTCCATGCAGCCCTGCAAAGTGCTGTGCAGAGATAAATGTCTGCCAGCACTTCTGTCCACTTTTTGGTTCTATGTGTTCACTGCCAGAGAGTTTAAAAAGTGAGCTACCTTCCCTGCCATCTGATTCCATGGCAACCACTCCTCTGCTTTCTCCCGCTAAGCATCTGTTAGTGTTTTCATTGTAAACTCCTGTTTTCAAGAGTTTACAGATTGGCATAAATTGTTATTGTATCAGAAAAATAAAAAGATCTGGATCTTTCCCTTTCAGCTGCTTAAAAGAAAATAGCAAAGTCCTCCAACATTCAATGCAAAACAAAGCAAAACCAATTGAAATTATTAGAGGTTGCCATGGAAGTCTGAATGGCACTTCAGCTCCAGTTCCTACCTTTCTAATATTTCAAGAAAGCAAAATTAGGTACACAAGTCATTTAGTGACAGGATGCAGCAGTTCAGCTGCTGACCTCAGTCCTGCTTTTATCTGATGCTGTGGCAGCAGATAAAAAATTGCAATTCTAAAATATAGAAAGCTGTGCACACTGGTGAATGAGAGAGGTGATCAAAGTAACAGGTGATGGACTAAGATGGAAGTGGGAAATAAATGAAGGAGAAGAAGATATCACATGTTAGGTATAAAGGTAGCAAACCAGAAGAGCTGAACCAGAGGGAAGAGAATATAGATGAGGATGGTTACCAGTAAGAACGAAAAAAGGATATTGTCAGCAGTGGCAGATAATGGTGCTAAAAGAGGATCATGGAATACGTTACCAGAATTTCATTTCTGACCATGATAGTTGGACATTTTAAAAAGGGACACAAGTTAGAGGCAAGGAATGATGTTTTGGAGTAAATGAAAGGAAGTTAGGATTAGTAAAGTAGCTTTTACCATCACTGAAACAAGGCTATTTTTATTCTTTTCTTCACAATGCAATCCTAAAAAAAGTGAGTTTCAGGATAAGAAATTTTAGAAAGGGCACTGTGAAGGCCATACTATCCTACTAGGTCAATCAAGGAGATTTTCACTGTTGTCTTGAACAGAATAGGAAGGACTAGGAAAACAGTGAGTACTTTTTAAAACGGATCAGTCTAATAAACTGAAGGATTTTATGTGTGACATTATGTGGAACACCTACTTCTCCAGTAGTTTCTAGACATCACTACCTCTCCTCATTTCTGTCACACAGTATAAACAGATTCCAACCTTATTTATTTGCCTGTAAATAAATATTTGGCTCAGAAAATGCAGGATATCCAACCAAATTGAGGCGCACTATCTCTTTATTCTGCTTTTAGGACTTGGGCCAAAGCTGGAGCTTTGTCAAGTTCAATGTCTCACATATTCCAGGGATATCTGACCTCTTTAGTCGCATATTAACTCAGTTCCATCGCTGTCAATCACAAGTCTTCAATTGCAGCATAGCAAGTATCAAGAGAACTCTCTATATTCATGATAAAACAGCTTTGTGGTGAAAATAACAAGGCTGTGAGAAGTCTCATATCATGCCTTAGGGGGACAGTAAGACCAGAACAGCAGACACGGTCACGGGGTTCAGCCTTAACTATGCCAAAAAAGATGGTTCAACAAGAAAAATACCTGACAAGATTGTTCAGCCGTAAATACCTGAAGACAGATGCAAAGATGGAGATCAGCTCTTTTTCATGATGCCCAATGGCAGGAAAGATGCAATGGGCACAACCTGAAAAATAAGAAGCTGCCTCTGAATATAAGGAAACAAATTTTTAGGGTGATTAAGCGGTGGCATAGGTTGTCTGGGGATATTGTAGAGTCACCTGGTTGAATATATTCAAAAGCTGTCTGAACATGGTACTGGTCAACCAGCTATGAGTGCCCCAGACTGAACAGGCTTTGAACATGATGACCTCCGGAAGTCCCTTTCAACTTCAGTGGTTCTGTAATTCTGTGATTCTGTAACAAAATAATGTGCTGTTTTGTGTTAGGTTTGAAAAGTAGCCTAAAATTCTTGTACAAGATGTTCAGTAGTCTAAATGGAGAGCTATTGACAAAATCCCTAAACACTGTAGAGTTTCACAATAACTCTAAAGATGCCAGAAGCCAGCCTAAACTGTGAACAAAAGAAGCATCTCCATCTTCAGGCTCTTGTTCCCATCTTTGCACCTTCTGTCCCTTGTGTCACCACAAAACATTCATGCAGCTTTGCAGTCAGGAAGGGCTTGGAAATACTTTTAGAAAAATTATTCTTTTGGCAGCGGCAGTTTCCCACGCAAAATAAGAGTTCTGCGAAAGTTTATGACAGGGTTGAGGGCAGAAAAATGTCTTTCTACTTTCAGTGTGAAGTCATTTCTAAGTCATTCCTCAATTACCTTCAAGAGTTCAGATCAGCTTACAAATCAGTACCTGCCGGCAGCGCTCCATTGTAGCTGTTAATTCATGCTTTCGCATCTGTTACATTAGCATGCCAAAAGAACTTACAACCTCCTTGAAATTTCCTTCAGCATAGTTTGAGCATAATTGAATATTAAGAGATCAAAATTTAATTTTTGTATTTTCTTAACCAAATCTATTCAAATATGCCCTATGCACTAGCCCCCTTGGAGTATTAGGTGTAGAACAAGGTCAGAACTTTTACAACCAAACATTTCTGAGTGACATATAAACAAAGAAAGGTTGGAACCTTTTCTTTCTTTTAAAACATGAAAAGCCAAATGTTTCTAAGCAATTTAACATCCACTGGGCCATGCTGCCACCTGTCAATCTAGTAACCCCTTCTTAGATTTATAAGGACACCCAAAGAATAGTTGAGTTAAAAATATCCTTCATCTAACTATACTTCATTCTAATTAAAAACATGTAGCCTAAACTTTGATAAAGAGAGGGGAAAAAAACCCTTAATATAAGGGCCTGAATAGGCAGCAAGGCTGCCTGTGCTGTCTAGGTTCACATTTATAAGCCCTTTCATTATGTGGGGATCAAATCCGTTCGTTAAATATTCTCATTTAAAACCAATTTGCATAAATAAGGGCTCATTTCTCAAAGAGCACACTCATTCAAAGAAAATTAGATTTCACTTGGAAATACACACAACTCCAAATTCCTCATCGTGTTCTCAGGCTGTGTGAAACAGAATAATTTCCCAACATGTCCTATACCCATTCTGAAACATGTTTTTCCCATTCTCTGTTTGATCCAACAAAGCTGCACCAGAGCCTTTATGAGCACATCAGTAGGTGCTTCCACTTCCTGTATCAAAGCAAGACCTTGTCAGGCACCTACCTATGCCTTGCTTTGATTTCAAAGGAAGGATGCACATTTGCTGTCCAGAGGCAAACTGTGAAATGTTCCAGTCAGGTCCCTTGTGATAAAGCAATGTGGATTTCTGGTTGTTCTGACACACCTGCTCCATATCAGTGTGTACACAGGCAGTGTCAAGGAAAGCCTACATCTCTACCCAATTTGAAATTGTCATTTTGGAGATGGATGGAGTCCCTCTGTTTTCTTGCTCCCTTTTGTATATCAGCTTCTGCCCAAACTTCCCAAAATGTGTATTGGAAAGTTGTTCTGTTCACCTTCCTAAGCTTTCCCAATTGCTCTCCCAGCTGTTTAAGAATGCCTAGGGCTATCAACGAAGGCTTTGCCTGGAGTTTTTGGCATCAGGGGAAAGTAATAAGTAAATGATTTGCAAGAATTTCTTGTTTACTCATACATGTTCCATTCAGACTTTAAAAAAGTCTCTAAAGCTTACCTGTCTCTCCTTAGCAGGAGCCAGGTTCTGTCACTGACTCTTTTCAAAAGAGCCTCCTCCAGGCTTAACAACGGCCATTACAGTCAGGGTAATTCAGAGGCACTCACTGAGTGCAACAAGGAGCTGAGATAGCATTTTTGCATTTGACTACAATGATAAAGTGTGTAAAATACGTGTAATGTGTAAAATTACAACTCCATGAAAGAAGCCTGGGAAAGTCACAGATTTCCCAGCTGCAACTGCTACTGTATCAAGTAAGAAATCCCATAACCAAAACAGTATTATAGGCAACATTTAGAGCACCACTCAAAGTCTAACACTTTAGAATGGCTTTAGTTGCATTGGATTAATTTTTCAGGAGTAGATGTCAGCTTCTGACAGATTTCTGGTTGGTTTTAATGTTTGTTTTGCTTTTGAGCTGAAGCCGTTCAGCTACTGCTGCAAATATACAAATGAAACATCACGTTTTGATCAATTTTTAAAATGAGTGGTTACAACAATTTATTTTGAGGAACTCCAGGACTTCTGAGATTCTAAAATCTTCATGTTTGGCAAGGAATTCATTGCAGAAAAATTTACATAGATTTGGACAGTTTACAAGCCTTTAGATTAATACCTGTTTAGTAGAGTAAAAAATGACCAAGTTTTGGCACCTGAATTCTCTTAAGGTTTCACTTTCACGGCACATCCTCTGCCCTTCCCTGCCTGCTACATGCTACTTTTTTAATGACTAAAATAACTGTGTAATGACTATTACATCTCTTAAATGGACATAAATGTATTTTGGGAAGTATTTGTGCTAAGATTTTTTTCTTAAACCGCTTTCTAGTTTTGGAAATTAAGAGTTATCAAACTCTGAAACCATGAACAGATAAACTTTTTCTCATGTTGGCATAACTCTTCCCTGCTAACATATCAGGTCTTCTCAGTATGTTGGGAAGGTTCCAACAAAATTATCTCCTAGCGTTGATTTTCATTTTATGTTTTGACAAAGCTAAAAATCCATGATATGAAACATATCAAATGGGCTGAATAGCTGATTGACTGGGTGATGGGATTTGTTTGTTAAAATTTAAATATAAAACATGACCCAGGTTTGCATAATTTGGTAACAAGGGTTCATAGGTTCAGTTATGTTTCTTATTGAGCACGAAATTCATATTAGCAGAAACATGGGAACTCTAACATCTATTAAGTTTACTTTGTATACTATGATTAAAATAAATTCATGAGAAACCAGGAAATAAAAACACTTTGATATCAGCTATGTAATCTACATCACTACAGTTACAGTCCTCTTAAACAATGTTCTCCACCTCATGAGATGTTTGCTATAATCTAAGTATCCAATTATAACATTAAAATTACTTTTCTTTCTATATCACACAACATATTAGCCATACTGGCAAGACATGTTATAAACCTACATCTGATTTAAAATATTTTATTTGCAGTGATTTTCACTGAGTGCAATTCTTGCTATGCTTTTCCTTAACAAATTTTCTTGCTTCTGTTTACTAACTGAATAATTGTCAGAGTATAATTAACACAGATGTCGCATGAGTTTAGTTTTCAGGTTCAGGTTAAATTTATACTACTGCATATGGAAGTGTCTAATTAGATTGCTATCTGAAATGGTGAAGGAGTTACAATATTTTGATTAAAATCTTTTTCACAGACTTCTATCTTATTCAGTGGTACGATAATGCTTTCATTCATCAGCAGTTTCAAAAATATGACTTTTATGTTAAGCACATCACTTTACACATAGCAGTGTTGACTGAGACAGGAATATTTGTAAATTCGACACTAAGTCCCCCAGTTATTCCAAGGCATTCTGAATTCTGTAAGCTAAAGTTTTACTTATATATATTTATTAAATACTGGCCGAATGATTACCAAGATCCTAAATATTTCTTATTTACTTATTTATATCATTTACTAATTTACTTATATATATTTACTAAATATTTTTTACTTATATATATTTATTAAATACTGGAGCAATAGTTACCAAGATCCTAAATATTCCGATATTTGAAATCCAATTTTATTTCTTATTCCCGTGATTTAATTTCCAGTGCTTTATTTTCCATTTACTCCTTTCTCTTTTGGTGATACTTGCAGACACAGAAGTACTGTAACCTAGGATTCAAAAGATTTGGCAACAAGATGGAGCTGGTTTTTAGCAATAATCTTGAAAGATTTATGTGTCTGTATACTACTGTGAAAAACAAGATGTGTACAAAGTGTGATTTTGATACTTTATTTCAAACCAGTTATGATGAATTAGCTATGATTCCAGTGATAACCTTCAACTGTGATATTTTACATTGATGCCAACAAAGTGGATCATGTGGAATAGGGAACATAAAATGGTGGCAAAGTCAGTTAGATAGCTCTTTGCTATATGAAAAATGTCATTGTGCACATCTTTAACAAGAAATTACTTCAAGCAGTGAGAATGAAAGTCATACTGATAAGTTTTGTCATAGAATACTAATGAAAGAAAATGTATTTATCGTAGTAGAAAATAAAAAGTTAGTTGGTCAGGGCAATTACTAACTCCTGTGCTTAATATAGGTTGATAATGTACCCCTTCCCTCTTTGTGCCTTTTTCATTATTGAGTAATTCCAATAAATTATTAAAGTGCTGATTAGGTTCTGTAATCCAAATTACTAAATGTGAGCTAAAGAGCCATTCACAGATATAGTCTACCAAGCAATGTTTTAATTCTAAATTGCCACTTAAAATTCATAAGCAGATATATTAAGTATGTCGTTCACATTAATTCTGATTTATAATCTGATATGATTACTAAATCACAGAAAAAGATTGTTTTATATACCTTTTTATTGAAGAAAAACTCCACCATATGTTGCTGAGAACAACTGACATTGCAATAACATCGATGTTGCAATTGAGTCTTCAAGCTCTATAGTCTTTCCTTGACAACATTTCCCTACAGAATAGCAAGTATCAGGTACTTTTACTCAAGTAAAATGCACTCTGAAACAATTGCATTGTTTTGGTTGAGATTCAACTGAGATTCCAAACCAAACAAACGGTGTCTCTACTGCAGTTCTTCAGTAAGTGAATAGCTGGTCTCACACATTTAAGAAAAGGAGATTCTTTCTATCCATGACTAGGGAATTAGTGGAGCAGCTAATTACCTACATCCAAACAAATGTATGACAAGACAGAACTCCTCAACACTGTCTCAGTACTCAAAACCATCCCTTTAAAGCCCATATTAACTTCACTACATAGTGAATTCTATGTATGGAAATCCATCATTATTCTAAAACTGTTCAAAGGGAATATTTCCTTTATTATTTATGACGAGTAGCTTTCAAATACAACTATATCTCAGAAATTTAGATCCTCCTTCAAAACAAACATACAAAACAAGGCAATTTATTAAAAAAGTGGGCATATGCTCTGTTACACCATGCTCTCCCAATACATTTGTTTTTTTTCTTTTCAGTATATTTCACTGTAGTTTTGGGTGCATCTTTTGCAATGCTATGATTACTGTCATTCATCGGTGTAGTAATGGTTCTTTACTTACCAAGGATGAGCCTCTTAAAAGCAGAATTAACTGGGGGTCTGTTTGTTTCTTTATTTAAGGGGCAAAATGCTTTAAGAAAGGCTTTATGGCCAGTTAGATCACGAGCACCATCTGGATTTTTCTTTTGAAATTTTCTGTCTGTAGCCCTCAATGTATCTCAGGACACTATAGTCATGTAAGTAAGTGTTATTTAAAGCACTGTACCAGTAATCTCTGTGTGCATGATGTTAAGTCAAAGAAGCTGGGTACTTTTGTCCCAACTTTCTTTTGCTAAATTTCTAAACTTCTAGAGAGTAAACATAAAAAGGCAATTTTAATTTAATTGTTCTTCTCCACAGGGCTCTTATGGTGACAAACACCAAACCATCCCCTTTTTAGAATCTCAAAGTACTTATCTCACTGCACTATTATTCTGTGCTCAGAAACTTTTGTTGAGAAGAAATGAAACACAGAAGAGGCATGGAATATTTATAATGCCTAATTTTGCATAGTGCCATTGCTGTCCATAAAAAACACCAATACAGAACTGATTTGTGCTCTCACTGACTCCCATAAAGTATCTAAAACAGGTAATGTGCATCTGTTAATCCTTTCCCAAAGAAATGCAAAACTTTTCATGAGATTCTTCAAAACACAAGCACCCAAAATATCAAAATTTTTGATTCCTGGAAGTCTTACCTTGCACCTTCTGTGTGTGCTGAGCACCCACATTTCTGCCTCCATGCCACTTGTTTTATCCAGTTTTATTGACTTGTTCCCATTCACAGAGGTGTTACAATTCCCCCATTTTGTAAAGAGCTGTTAGAGTGGACCAACAGAAATGGGAAAAAAGCATCTATCATTCCTGTGATTTTTTTTTCCTTGATACCAATTAATTACAGAGAACCAGAAAGCACAGAAGAAATGTTTAGAACTGAAGATATCAAAATGATCTCATCAGTGGAAAGCTGGATCTTTTGGTTAGTAGTTTCTAATTTACGCTGTAGCAGATGGATGGTGTTGAAGGTCACAATTACTGTGTAAGGCCAGCTTGTCTGTAAAGTTTGAACTCCATGTAGATAATGCTCATTGATAGAGAATGCTTGTAGTGAAAACCTTTTGTTCTTCTTTTAAATCTCTGTTCCATGTTGGTAAATTGCATCTCCATGATGAAACAAAATCATATTTCAGGCTATCCTCCATTTCATTTTTCATATTGATTCTGGAGCTATCTAATTAGACTGAAGAACTATGTAAACATCAAAGAAAAAGGGATTTGTTACTTACTGAGTTGTAAGAAAAATCTGAACTGAGAAATTTTTAGACACTCAGTCTAATAAAAATAAAAACTATACAACTTCTTATTTAACTAATAGATGAAAAACATTTTATTTTAAGGCAAGAAAAAGCCAGGTCAATTAACTTTTAAAATAGAACAGGAGAAAATTTTCAGAAAAATGCAACTCTTTAAGTGACAAGAGCAAAATTTGTTAAAAATCACTGAAATCAGTGCCTGCTGCAGAGTGGATCTTTAGCAAAAATTGTGAGTGTATGTTTTCACAGAATCATCAACTGAAAATAATTGCTGCTTCATGTTCTTTCTGAAAACTGAATTGTGAGGAGAATATTCCACATTCAGCAAGAGATGAACTGCTTTGTGCACTGTGGGATAAAAGCATGCAGATCTATATATATCACATAGTACTTAACAAAACATATACAGATAAACCTCCTTTGTGCTAATTTGTTTGTATAGTTATATCCCATCATTCATGAGACATATTCCTAAATTGAAACACTTAAAAAAAACAAAACCAAAAGCATTTCCAACCAAAAACAAACAAACAAAAAATAACCCTCTCCAAACCCTCTAATTTGAAAATTCAAGAACAAGTTACTTGGGTACAATTAGTGATTTGAAAGTGACATTAAGTTGGTACTGGGAACATCAAGTAAATGAGCTATAAAATTTTCTGCTGTGGTCTTTCCAGTCTAACTTGGGCTGTGAAGATGACTGAAAATATTTCTGTGTGCAGGATACTCAATGATTTTTTTTCTTTTTTCAATGAAGTAGGATCACTTTCTAGCAAGTATTTATGTATGTAATGGTCCGTGTCCCATTACAGAGGTTGAAATTAAATTTTCTCCTGAATATTCACGTCCTTTTATTACTACCTGCCTAAGTCTGGTTATCTTTTTTATACTAACTATTCTGTTGAAGCTTAGAAAGCTCTAGAGCTATGCTACTGATAGAGACAAAATAATTAATTCTGAGACCCTTTCAACAAGGCAAGTGTAATCAGCTGAAAAGTAGATTTTGGGAACAAGTGCAAATATATAGAGTGTTCCAACTGAACCCTCACCAACATTTGGGGAAAAAAAAACTGTGAAGATTGCTGCATGCTTTTTTGATCAAACATAGGCACTTAAAAAGACTGATGCTTGCTTCTCTGAAAAATCCTTTTATTTCCTAGGCATTGACATTGATCAAGTCAGTATTAAACAAGCTCATTTTTTTCAGCAATCTGTTATTTTGTAGTGCATTGCAAAGTTTTTTGCAAGAGTGTCATATATTTGCAGATGTCACCAAGCTGCAGTGAGGCAGAGAATGTGGCACTGTGAGGAATGAGTCTCAGCCACTTGTCTCACATCTTAAATGCATGGAAGAGGAATATGTACATGTAGCTTTAAGAAGCTGGAACTGCCCATTGAAACATATGCACATAATTAAGATAGCGAAGGCAAAGACAGAAGCACATGCTCCATTCCTAGTGACAGGTGAGTATGACACTTTTGATGCGTCACCTTCACATTCAGTGTGACCTGTGTTAGTGTGTAGTACCCAACCACCTGGGAGATGTTATAATGTCTTATCAGTTCACAATTACCTGTGAATAATGATCTTTCTTCCTGGTTTGTTTTCCTTACTATCTATGTCCTCTGTAAGTCTTGTTTAAGCAGCCTGCAGCTTCTTTCTTCGCTTCCTCCTGATGTCTTGGAAAGGCTGACCTGGAACAGAGACTAGACAGAGCTAGAGAATAAAGTAGGTATTTATTAAAAGGCCTTTAAGGATACACCTTGGGCAGGAAAAGAGCCTGGCCAGGGCTACACCCAAGGTGGACCCAAAATGGTCACAAAATGGATGACTGGTCATGAAGTGTTACACGTTCATAAGTTTTGGTCCGTTTGCATATTGGGTTTAATTGTCCAATTACAGCTTCAGATGATGAGGTCCCATCCTTCTTGTTTTCTCTCTTCAGCCCACCCTTGCTTATGCTTTTGGGTCTGAAAATTTGTACTCGTTGTCCTTGGTCCTCAACAGGAAAAGGATTTGTTTAGTCTACCTACTCTGTGAAGAGAGGTCACTAACACTTAATATGAGGCTCGGAACTACACACCAGCACAGAATCTGGAAAACATGAAAGCTAAAACATAAGGCATCACTCCCATGTGTCCCGTAGCATCACAGAAACGGCCTTCCTGCTTCTTCTCTGTTTGGCCCTGCACACCAACTCAGGATACTTCAAGTTAACCCTGAGCGTGCCACCATGGCTCATCCAGCTCCTGCTTAGACACAACGTGTTTGGTTAGAGATTCCTTTCTTACACCATAGTTTATTGCTTTGATAACATCATTAGCAGTGTCAACCATGTTCTGCTAAAAACTGATTTCGTTTTTCTTCATATGATCAAATGAAGTAATCAGTAATGGTAAAGTGACCACAAAAAAG
Source organism: Chamaea fasciata (assembly GCF_029207755.1). Taxonomy (NCBI): domain Eukaryota; kingdom Metazoa; phylum Chordata; class Aves; order Passeriformes; family Sylviidae; genus Chamaea; species Chamaea fasciata. The sequence goes on along the minus strand of NW_027094086.1, from coordinate 54,176,420 downwards.
CGCCATTTTTCATTTATGTCAGTAGCAGTTTAACTTTTAATTTTTGTTGTCCACATTAGTGTTTCTTTTCTCTTCTTTGTGATTGGCTAATCCATAGATATTTTAAGTATAACTCATCCCAAAGTTAGGATACATCAGTTGTAGGGTACACATGGTGACATTTTAAGGAAAGAAGCTTAACTCATCTGTGCAGTTTGTGTAACTGCATGTGCATGCATTTTCAAAAGATTAGTGCAAATTACCAATGATGTGTAATCATTTAAGGAGAAAATATTAGGAGCTAATAATGGATTTGTGTTTGAAACTGTGATAGTGGCCTAGACAGCTTGCAAATTTGATCAGAAAAAAAATGTAGGCATAAGTTGACATCTACTCTTTAACTATGAGAATTTTATTCAGATATATTGCTCAAAAAATACAAAAAAAAATTACTACAACAGAACCCAGACTGGAACACTACAGTTGGCAAAACTTTTACACATATCTATGCTAATGAAATATGTCACATATTTGTGGTGAATGGGAATTCACAAAAAAGTTTTTAAAAACTGAACTTTCTCATTATGAACGTTGGATGTAAAATTTAGATTTCAGACTGGGATCTGGGAGATATATTCCCTGACTGTGTGAAACCATAGGATGCACTTGATTTTCACCCAAAGATTTGTGAGAATATATAGGTCTGTCAGCCAGAGTATGGCTGAGGCAGATCACTTTATCTAGGCAATCAGGGAGTCACAGGGATAATAACTCATACTGTAAAGTATTTCTGTGCCACCATGTACAGAGAACCATATTAGGTACCTTTCTGTTTGATGCTATCCCACATCTACATGTTGTGGAAGTAGTAAAATCTTATGGATGCTGTGCCATATACAGTTTTGCAAAGAGTTTCCAAGCTTTCTTTCATGGAAAATTCTGAGGTGGTTAATATGGCCCTTGGGCAGTAAATTCCACAGTTACCTACATAATTATAGGAACTCACTTTGTCAGATGCTTTTGATAAAAGGAGCTATAAACAAGCCACATAATCAATACATGGATTTAACACATTCAGATATGGACTTAGCAAGGGAAAAAAGAAAAAAAAAAAAAAAAAACCACCACCAGACTATCATATTTTTATATTTGGTGCAGAGAGGTTTCTGTGTAATCAAAATCCTAATGCAGGAACAGAACTCTTCCAAAATGCTCTCTGCATTCTCTTGGTGCTACTGGGAGTGCAAGGAACAATGTTCTCAGGAGTTTGGGTTCTCTATCATGCCAGTCAGGTTCCAGAATCCTGTATCCTCACAAGAAAAAGCAGCTAGGTATATAAATATATAAATGCCAGGTAGCTGCTCAGAAGCCTGCTGCTCCAAGCATTGGCCTGGGATGAGTGAGAACACTGTGCTATCAAAAACTATTCAAACCAAGTAGAACAGGGAGTGAGTAGGATTTAATACAACACAGCAACACAGCCTTTCAGAAAGATTGGACTTCCCTAGTCCCACATGCACTATCATGAGCCACCCCTCCAAAAGGGGAAATCCTTTTGAAATGAGTACTACTATGGTCATGAAATTTTTCTAGTTCTTTTTCTATTTACAGCTTAGCCTCTATTTATTTCCTTACCCACAAGCCCCACCCCCCCCACCCCCATCCCACCCCTCCTAGATTCAGAGTAAGTATCAAGCATAATTGAGAAAACTGTTTCTTCTTTTAGCATATTTTAAGCAAGCTGGAGCCTAAGGGGCATTACAGAGTTAAAAATCAAGTAAGAGCAGTGGAAAACAGAAAAATTATGTAGTAATAGATGAGGAAGGAAGAACAGAGATTTGAATGGAGACAGAGGGGCAATGAAGCAGTGAGATATGACAAGGCTGTTCCAGATGGCAGAAGCAGCAGTTGGGAAGGCTCTGGCACCAACAGTGGCAAGATTGCAGGCAGGGACAATGAAGAACCAGGCGCTCTGCAGAGAGAGGAGGGAGAGAGAAATACAAGGTCAGGGAAGCAGTCTGGCTCAGCTGCATGGAAAATTATAAAACCCAGGCTGATGATACTCTGTCACTGAATCTTGTGCTGCTGATACACACCTCTGCAGAACTGCATGAAATGGTGACTGCAAGGTACTAATCATTCACCACTATGGCAGGCACCCTGCACGGGTCAGGAGATTGGTGAGCAGGGCAGCAGTCGTTCAAACCTCAGAGATGCAGCTGGAGAAGGTCCTTGAGGGACAGATCTGCTCCTTATGTTTGTGAGTGGAATGGAAAAAATTATATAGATTTAAGTAAGAGGTTTACTGACATTTTTGAAGACAGGAATTGCCTTTTCAGCTTTGGAATTTGCTTTCATATAAGCCACTTCCACAAGAATGTCATTGTTTTACACAGGTGATAGGGCCATAACCTCTAGTAAGGTCATTTCCTCTTGGATGCTGTAAAAATACCATGTCTTGCTTTAAAAGAAAGCCCTTTTTTGCAGCTTTTCTATAGCTCAGGCAAGTGTAAAAGGCTTTTCAAATGTGCATGCAAGAAGTTTCCTTATGTGAATTAAACAAGTGGTATATTGTGCACAAACTCTGGAAAAAAATCTCTTTGAAAAGTCTGTAAATGATTTTATGACAATAGTTCATTGTCTGCAGCACAGATTCGCATAGATTAATCTACACTCTCTGAACTGCTTCACTCATGGCTCTTGCAAGAATAGCACCAGGGACCTTTCATTGGAATCTGGGGTCAAGCTCTGCTGGGATCTTCATTTCACCACCGCTGACTTGGGAAGCTGTGAATCTGGATCGGGGCGCCCAGCACATACAAACTGCACCATTATGAGCTACCCCCTCCTAGCTGAAATAAAGAAGGTCTGAGCGTGCTGGTCAAATGCCAAGACCACAAATGTGGTGAGGTTCTGTCCTGTGCCGTAAGCCCTGTGAGGCAGATGTCAGGTAGGGATGTGTGTGAGCAGATGGATCCTTCCTCTCCTGGCAAGACAGGCCTTTGAGGCTTTAGCACCTAAGGCTAAGTCTCAGTCCCTCAATCTCTAAGTGTTTAAAATTAACATCAGAATGCAGTCAGTGCTGTACTAGTTGGACCACTATGTTAATAGATTGTACTGTCCTCTTTATCTGACAGTGCATAATAGATAGCTCGGAAAATACACTTTACAGTTAAGCAGCTGGGAACTAAGTCACCAAGATGAAAAATGTCTTCCTAAATTTCTTTTTACTTTGGGTATTTCTTTGTATATCTGAAACTCCCGATTTTTTGGAGGAAGTGGCTACAACACTCCAGATGTTGCAAGCTTTCCCCTTGATTTAAACAAGGGTTGGAGCAAGTGATTAATCTTTTTTGTCACATTTTGAGATACTCTTGTTTGCACATCTGTCTAATCATATCGCATAAAATGCTTAAGAACACAGAAAACAGAGGGAAGGAAAGGTTGGATATGTTGATTGTAGACTTAATTACATTTAATTGTTGAGAAACTATTTCTGATAAGGTAGGATTTTGCTTGTGGTATTTTTAGTGTGCTCTTAGGGAGGATCCAAGTTGACCTGGACTCTCGAAAGTGGCTATCACTTACTCAAAAAGCAGTTCTACGTTCTATTATTCTGGATGGTCCTTGACAACTAGGAGGTATCCAAGAGTTTCAGTCTGATTTGTGATGTCAATTCTGGCTTTTAAAATAAGCAAGTTCATTAAATAGAGAGAATCTTCTGTGCCTCTGTATCCTATGCAAATACATCAACATGTTATTAGTGATTTACTGAGGAAGAGTAAATTGTCTGGTGCTTCATAATTTTCTTTTAGTTTAAACTACAGTGTATAAGTCTGAGATGAATTTGAACTTATATGTGTTTGCAATAGGAAATTTTATAAAACATAAGGACCAAATTGTTTCTTGAAAGTGACTGATGTAGTTAGATTGCCAGATCTCGATGATGGGTTTGGGTAGTCATGTCCATAGGAATTGGCTTTACCCTTCGACTTCACTGGTCCAAATAGTCTTACCCTTCTTCATATGAAAACTGTAGGATAAATGGTGTCAAATTTTCCCTTGTCTCCCAGAGAACCAATTAAGCAGCATAGTGCAGCACCCAGCACAAGGCATGGCCAGTATGACTACTGTGCACCACTCATTTCATACTTTCATTCAATTCCCTTTGCCACTGTGATTTAATTAATTTCACCCCATCTTATTAATCTTCAGATAACATCTTGATATGGACTAGAGTACAGCTTCATCGTGTTCATTGGATTTGTTCTAAGGGCCTCTTTGTGAACAGTTTTTTGTCTTTTCCCTCCCTGGAAGTTTATGTGGATAGATGTCTAGTTGCCTGAGTTCACAATTACTAATGTCACATCTATAATATTAGCCTGTGAAAAAACACATTCATACTTCTTTAAAATATGATGTGAAGTCTACTCCTGCTCTTTTCTCTCATTTTGAATTTGACTTAGTTGCCCGGGGTGCTGTACCACCGGCTTCAGACAGTGATTCAATGCCTGTGTGGTTTGAGAGAGTTTGGAGAACTGTTGCTGTCTAACAGTGCTCTCTACTGATGAAGACTAGAAAAATCATTTTATTTTTGTGCTTTTCTACATGCTGTTAATTTCTCTCAGAAACTGTGAAATTGAACAAAAAGAAGTATTTTAAATATTGTGACAAAGTAAAAATTTCAAGCTGATCCATACAACTTTTTGATTTGCTTTCATTTAATTATATACGACTGGCTTATCCATATCTTATGGTTGTGCAATAGTTACAGTAATGTATCAAAATATTTAGATATTTCCAAGCAGGACCTGGGTATTTGGGAAGAACAGAATTCCCACAGTCTGTTTTTCCTAAGTGCTTGTGGCTTTCTAGGCAACATTTTCCCATCATTTAAAACTTTAAAGCAGAGATAAATGAAATATTAGACATCATGCTCACTTTGCAGAGAAATCTACCACAGGACACACAAAAAATTACATCTGCTGAAAGCTGTGAAAGTGACTCCCTTAGTTTTCCAAATATTTAGCATATTTCAACTATATGAAGTCTTCAAGATTAGGCTCAGCATTTGGCTTTAAGTAACTTCATGAATTTTGTATGAAGTCAAATAGGAAGAACTGCCATAAAATATTGTTTGGGCCTTTTGTTGCATTAAAAGATCTTGTAAGAAGTTGGAGAAAGACTTAACTAAGGCCTGTAGTGACAGGAAAAGGGGCAATGGCCTTAAACTAAAAGATATCAGATTTAGACTGCACATAAGGAAGACATTTTTTATGGTGAATGTTGTGAGACAGTGGAACAAATTTCCCACAGAAGTTAGGGACCCCCCATGACTGGTCAGGTTGGATGGGCCCTTGAGAAACACGGCCGAGTGAAAAATCACTAGATCTAGAGAAAGAGAGGCTAACCTTTAGAGGTTTAGAGGTCCCTTTCAATCCAAATTTTTCTGTCATTCTATGAACAGAAAGAAAGAGACAGAGGCAAAGAGTGGGACATCCAATATAAATACATGAAATCACTGTATTTGGGTCTTTGAGACTCCAAGTCACATTGACTCAGATGCCCAGCACTCAGAGACTTACTGAAACATCAAGCCCAAACTGATAACTATTACTGGGAGGGAGGAAGAGAGGGAGATGCCACGGCCTGTCCAATGCTCCACAGAGCCCTGGAGGTCCCTCTGGTTTTGTCTGCATTCTCCCTATTGCGTTGGTAGTGGGCAGGGCTTCTCTTTCCTTGGGATGTTATTCTTAGTGCTTTTTGTTGCTTTTATGTCAGAAAGATATTGTGTGTCTGCCCAATGCATACTAAACTTGCTTAGTCATTTTCTGAGAGCCTTTAAGCCATCTTCTGTGAGATTATATGTAAATCAGTTGGCAACATGGGGCCACGTGTGGTAACAATAATATTCAATCACATTTCTCCAGTTGCTGGTCGCTTTAATGTCTGATTATGAAACAACATTATAATAACTTCATAGTCTTCGGCTAACCAGACTGAAATTGAGTGTGGGGACAAAAAACAATGCAGCACAAGCCTTGCCTTATTTGCAGTACTGATGCTGTCTGAATGTGTTTTATAAATATTCCTTTGCATTGATTTTTGTAGTTTTAATCTATTTCTCTATTTAAGTCAATACATAAAAAAAAGAATAGCTGAATCATAACCTCTTTCCTTGAGTAGACTACAATCACAACAATACGGAGACTTCTCCTCCCTCCATTTTTCATTTCTGCCAATGAATTTAGTCTCAAGCACACAAATTCCTTGGTCCATTTGGAATTCATGTGACATTTTGCATGAAAAACAGTGTGAAATGCTGGGGTTTTTTCTGCTCTTGTGCTGTAAATTATTCATCTTTTTGATTTATCAGACAGCTTTTTCTTGTAGATAAGAAGCCACCTCTCATTTGCTCCACAGATCACATAGCCTAAACAATAGAAAATGGCTTGAATACAGCAGAAAGCAAAAAAAAAGGAGACCTGAGTATGTGTAGTTTGTGTTAGGATTATTAAAAGAAAATGCTATAGCTCCAGACCTGCTTACCTTTGAGTGAAGTTGTTTATGCATGAACTAGGTTATCCAGAGTGCAATAAAAATGCAGGTGGTACAAAAGTAGATGTCCAATTTTGAAGGATATCAAAGGGAGTTAGAGAAATTACTGGGTAATTACCTATGGTCTGAGCCTTATAAAGGGGTCTAAAAGTAAGTAGATTAAGATAAATAATGACAGGAGGGTATTAATAATTCTTGACAGGTTTTCTTTTGAAGATGTTTCAGAAGATTTTTTTTTGCTGTTTTATTTTTGTAGGACATTCTACATGACATCAAGTGGTGACCTTGCTAAAAGAATCACACAAGTGACTGGAGATCTGTGGTGGAAGGACTGGCATGGTTGAATGCTCAGTTCTTCCTCAGACAGACCCTCGGTCAGGAATTGCTTTCCTTGTTCTTCCACTGTTTCCCACATTTCCACTGTCAGTTTCTGTCTGAGGCATGGCACAGGGCCAGCTGCACAGTTAGCCTAAAGCAATACCATCATGTTTCAGTTTTGCATTTCTTGAGATTTGAAACGAATACTAAAATATTATGTGCATGGAGAATTCTTGCTTATGAATTTGCCAACTTCTGACAGATGTTTTGGTGTTTCTCTTCATAATCCAGTTGATGCAACATTTCCTGCTGGCCTTCAGTTTCTTATCCAACAGTGTCTACAACAGCAAGCCAAAGTGGCCCATTCCCTGGGCTTGATGGCAAATAGTAGTTCTTCCAGAAGATAAATTCTCTTGTCCCCCTCAAAACAGTTTGACCTTATTCATACAATTGTGAATGATACCTGGGTTTGGCTATCCCCAGAGTAAACTTTGCATTGCCAGGGAAAGTGTTAACAGGCATAAGTCAAAATGGGATTGTTGTTGACCTATAGTAAAGCTGTGCTTTGATGATGTTTAGCTTACTGACATAGATGTACACCAGTGGCTCCAGCAAACAGAAGCCCAGTGGTTTCATCATCTGGAGAAAGATATTTTGTATGCAGTGAAATTGAGGCTGGTTTGTTAAGGAAATACATGGAAATAGCATCAAATGTACAAAACCATAGAGGCTGTGTGCTTTCTCCACAGCTTCCACTGAATATTGACAATAAGTTATGTAGATAATATGAAGATAGTACTATGCTCTTGAATTGCTCCATTTTTTCTCTCAACTAGAAAGCTGCTGCTGCAGCTATTGCATTTTACAGTAGTATCACAGAATCACAGAGTCATAGAATGGTTTGGTTACAAGCAGCCTTAAAGGTCATCACATTCCAACCCTCCTGCACTGTGCAGGGACATCTTTCACTAGACCAGGTTACTCAAAGGTCCATCCAATCTGTCCTTGAACACTTCCAGTGATGGGGCCTTCACAGCTTCTCTGGGAAACATGCTTAAGAGTCTCACCACCCTCCCAAAAAAAGAATTTTTCCTTCTATCTAATTTAGACTTACCCTCTTTCAATTTAAAGCCATTTCCCCTCGTTGTATCAATAAAAGCCCTTGTTAAAAGCCCCTCTGCAGCTCTCTTGTAGGTACTGAAAGCCTGCAATACGTTCAGCCCAGATTTTTCTCTTCTCCAGGTTGAACAATACCAATATTTTCAGCCTTTTCTCATGGAAGAGGTGGACCAGTCCTCTAACCATCTTCATGGCCCTCCTTTGTACTCACTCCTACAAGTCTATGTCCTGGTAGTTTTTGCTGTCTATGGCTTGATGAGAGACTGTGAAATGGCAATGGCTCCTTAAGTTTCTGTCAATTTCCATAAAAATTTCCTTTTGAGTACTGAAAAAGATTAAAGCTCATGGAAGCTTCTTGAAAAGATCACTCAAAAGCGAAAAACTACATAGTTCTAGGTGCTAGTGACAGCAGCTAAGCAAAATATTTTTCATCTGAAAAAAATACATATTTCTATTCCTTTCCAACAGTTGCTTTCTTCACATCTGTGAATTACTGAGGCATTTAAATCTTGTTTCAGATTTTAGAAACAACAGCAGCTGTTTGTTGTGTCAGTCAATGGAGGAGGGATATGTCATCATTTATGCATCACATGGACAGGTTAATGACCTCCAAGACAAGACACAGGCAAGAACTCAGAGGCAGGAACACTTTGATCAATGCCAATGACTGGCTAACCAACATTAGCATGTGAATAAGTGAGTTTTGGCCAGGAATTTTATGTATTTTTCTCAATTTTTACACACAAATGGTGAAATCAAGAACCTGTGAGACAAAAGCTTGATATTTAAAGTTCTTATTACATTTTTTTCCCCCAAGGACATTACATGCGGCTTACACAGGCAAACTTCACAGTGGGCAGCAGGTTTAGTGTGAGATCCCAGACCTATGAACTTGCAAAATGCATACACAGGAGAGAGACATGAATTCAGCACAGGCAACAGTGCAATCAGGTCGTTTGTATCAATGCTAAATTTTTCTAACTGAAAGAGTTGTGTAACATCATAGGTAGAAATATTTGTACAGCTGCCTTCAGATATACTATTTTTTAATCATCTTTCTTATTACTTAAAACTGCTAAATTTTAATTCCTCCAGGCAGATATTTTCCATGCCATGTGTTTGCCTGAGGACACATTTTTAATTGATTTTGAATGTAGATTAAAGCAGGTTTTTGGCTTTAAAAACTTGGCTATTTCTCAGAATGAATCACAAGTGAAATATGTTTTGCTCACATTAAGACGCCTGAAGTGCCAGCACCTCTGCATTTCAGCTGCTGACTCAGAAAGCCTTGCAATGGAATCCACTCAGAGATGCTTTTTTTTTCTGCAAAATATTATCTGCAAACTTACCACAAAATCAGCAGCTCAGGAGTTATATTTTTATAAGATTTTGTTTACTATGTAAATTACATGTTATGTTTCTGGGAGATTAACATGACTAAGTTTTTTCTTCAGTGTTTCTTGTCTGAAGACAAGGAGAGCTGATCAGAGATATTCTGATCTGTGAATCTCTACAGCTTCCAGGAGTAACAAAAATTCACAAAGATGGCTGACACCCTTGTTCTCTAAATACCAGCCTTCGTGAAAGACACCAGAATAAGGTCATGAGGCTGTTATAAGAGTAATGGACAAGGAACTTTAGAAAGACAGCAGCAAAGGAAAAACATAGACATATAAAATTGGACAGTGGCAGAATGATAAAAAATAGTGAAAACAGTAAAGAAGATATCTAGCCCTTGGGATGTGCTGAAGAGGGTAGCCCATGCTTGAATGCAATTAGGTAACCAACTTGCAATTTTACCAGCTTATTACCTCACCCATTTATTCCCTGCTGAAATGAGGTCTTACACATCAAGCAGTGTACAAACCTGTGAAAATAATTCATATGTCTATGTTAACAGGCTGAAATAAACTCATCCATGCAAGTTTAATTCTACATCTGCCAAATCCACATAGCTTTTTCCTTAATATGGTTTTAAGCCCAGAGTTATTGTTTTGGGAGTTAAAGGCTCCCAAACTTCAGACAGAATAGCAAGGGTGTTAATGGTTTGTAGACAACTAGTTATACCTAGTTAACATGGAAATATAAGAAACGTTTGTAGAGCACGCTGTGATAGTTTGTAGCAGTTAGACACCATGGCAGTTTCTAAAGGCTTTCTAGATCCTAATAAGTATTTTAAACAGCTGAATCCATCCCAGCTCTTAACCTTTTGAATTGCCATGGAAATGGGCTGTTCAGGGACTGATGAGGGGCACCAAAGTTTAAATGTTATTATCAGTGAGTGTATCAATATGGCGGGCATTTCAAATTCTGTGTTATACAGACCAAAAAGTTTAGAGTGTGGCTTTGTTTATTTTTGTAGTGTACCATGTATTCAAAAGCAGAGCTGCACACAGCAGCTGGCTGTGTTAGTTCCAGCTGGTGATACTGTGGGCAGGCAAAGGAGAATCAAAATTGCAGCACCAAGTCAGTGAACACAACTGTATGCTAGATTGCTGAGGCAGGAACATAAAACTGATTGCCAGTGTATTTCAGTATCTCCGCTTTTCCTCTCCATGTGTTCATTCCCTGAGTGACAGGGAGAAATGCTTAGTGCAGTGTTTGGTTTCTCTTACTGAGAATGGAAAAGAGGGAAAATTCGAGAAAAGAAGCAGCTGCTGCACTGATTTTTGAAAGGTGTGGATAATTGAAGAGGTTAAAGGCAGTTATCAGAAATAATTGTTTTTAAAATTAAGTAGAAATTCACCTACATAAAATGCTTTAGTGCAACTTATAAAAAAATAACATTTGTTGGTTATTTTTCTTTTTCCTATCCAGCTGTCAGCCTGTTGACATTGTTAGTTTAGCAAAACACAGAAATCATTCTCTTGGGTTTCTGAGGTATTGATATTTCTCCTATTAGTGAAATGCATGTGGAATTAGTAAGAATCATTAAGTTTTTTGAAAGACAAAAAGATTGGCATCAGCATAATTTCTTTACTTACTCAGAAAAAAACACATTTAAATTTAAAATATATGGTTTCATTTAAAATATATGGATTTTTTTATCATAAGAAATATATTGAGAAACCTTTAAAAGTACTCATATGTATTACAAGGATTTCAGCAGGAGTCATTATTGTGCTTAAGATAAAAACACAAAAATAAATCTTCCACATATGTCTGTACCTCACAGTTAAGGCTTTTAAATTACAACAAAAGCTATTAAGTCAAACAATTCAATAGACACGTTCTGGAATCTCTCTGATCTTTTTTCAATATGACCTATTATTTGTATCACCTAATCCCACATTAATATTTTAATACACTTTGTATGTTAGTGTAAAGTCAGCAGCAGGGTCCAATCCAGGGGTTTAGGGGATTTTTTTCCTCTTTATTGTTGTGCTTTTATTTCCTATTTGAAAAATAATCCCTATTGTAAAAATACTAGACATATTCTTCCATAATACCTTGGTACAGAATTGCATTAGGTAATTCTACTGACAGTTTTGACCAGTGAGCCCAGCCTGTCATTCTGAGGTGACTGCTGGTGAGGATTTCCCCATGGCTGAGGTCTGCAGAGGTACATTGATTAGCACAGGTGTTGCAAGGTGCAAAATGTATTAAGCACAGATTGTCTGTTTCCCAAACCCATCAGGGAGACCATAAGACCAAAACATAAAGTAGGATGGCTCTAGAGCTGCATAATATACACCAGGAGTCAACACAGGTCAGTGGACAGCACACAGTGCAGAGAGCACAACTGTGCTTTTAAGGGCCTTTGTTCCCCTTCTTTATGTCCACTCTAACTATAAAAACAGCAGTTGAGCAAAGGTTCGATTTTATGCAGCCATATAATATCCAGAAGATAAAATGCCCTTCTTCTGCCCTTTTAACACTCATGAAGAATTCGTTTCATTGTCTACCAGACATTATTTGGTATAAAATGAAAGATCTGTTTAGGTCTGATCAGAAAAATGTTAGCAACATATTTTTGGCGGAAAAAGAGTGTTATGGTAGTACCATGACTGCACATAATTTTTAAGTAAAATTTCGTCTTACAAAATTAAATATATATGAAATGAATACCTATTATTTTAAGAAATCATAAGAGAAATGATATTTCATTATATACTTTTTTCTTTCCTATTTTGTTTGTTCTCAAATAGTGATTCTTTTCAGTGCAACAGAAAAAGTTTGCACTTTGACATTAAAAAGAAGAATGAATATTTTGCCTACTCAGCATGACAGTCATCCCAAGATAAGGTAGATATTCTGAGAGCAGACATTCAATATTTTAGAAAATCAATCCTTTTAAGACATTAAGCAGCATCTCACAACTCTGAGCTCTCTGCAAAACATCCAAAGACAAATGAGTGTCTGCAGGAAGATAAACGAGGCTGCAAATTATTTCAGGGATATTTTAAAATCTGAATTATATTTATTAATGATTGAAGAAAGAAGATCCATATGCAGTGAATTCTTGGTTTCCTGGTAAATTAGAATTTTATTGCCATGGGATATCCTGAGCTGTAAGGGACCCACAAAGATCATCAAGTTCAACTCCTGACCCCACAAAGGGCAACCTAGAGATTAAATGATATGCCTAAGAGCATTTTCCAAACACTTACTGTACAGCAGCAAGCTTGAGGCTTAGGACCACTTGTTCCAGTGATTAAACACCCACATAGTGAAGAAACTTTTCCTATCTAAACCCCTGACATAACTCTAATCCATTCCCTGATATCAGCAGACATCAGAAAGAAGAGATCATAAAATCATAGGACAGTTGAAAGATTTGGGTTGGAAGGAGCCATTAAAGGTCATCTGCTCCAACCCCCCTGCAATGAGCAGGGACATCTTCAGTGAGATCAGGTTGTTCAGAGCCTTGCCCAACCTGACCTTGAATGTTTCCCGGGATGGGGCATCTTCCACCTCTCTGCGTGGCATGTTCCAGTGTTTCAACATTCTCATCAGAAAAAAAATTCCTCCCTTACATCTAGTCTAAATCTACCCTGTTTTAGTTTAAAAATTTTACCCTTTGCAGGGTATTACCCTTACCCTTACCTTTGTGACAGGTCCTGCTAAAATATCTGACCCCATCTTTCTCCTAAGTGCCCTTTAAGAATTGAAAGGCCACAGTAAGGTTACACTGGAGCTTCTTCTTCTCCAGCCTGGACAACCCCAACTCTCTTAGTCATAGGAGGGGTGCTCCAGCCCTCTTATCATCTTTGAGGCCCTCCTCTGGACTCACAACTCATTCCAGCTCCTTCTTATGTTGGAGGCCCAGAGCTGGATGCAGCACTCCAGGTGGAGTCTCATGAGGAGCAGAGGTGGAGAATGACCTCCCCAACCTGCTGGTCATACTTCTATCTGTACAGCCCAGGATGCTGCTTGGTTTCTGATCTATGAGCACACATTTCCAACTCATGGCAAATCTTTCATCCACCAGTACCTCCAGCATCTTCCTCTGCAATGATCCCCTCTCAGTCTTCTCTTTCCTAAGCTGAACAAACCAAGTATCCTCAGCCACTCCTAATAAGTCCTGTCCTCTAGTTCTTTCATGAAATATTTTTCATGCTTTCTTTGGACATATTCTATTTTTTCTGTATCTTTCTTATATTGTGGAAGCCTAAACAGCACACAGGTGATGCTGCACCTACAATGAGCACAGTAGGCCAATGATTCCTTTGGATCTGTGATCTATGCCATGCTTACAGCCCCCTACACGAGGGTTGGCTCTTTTGGCTGCCAGGTCAAATTGCTGAAACAGATTAAACTTACCATCAACCAAAACCCCCAGATGCCTGTCAGCAGGGCTACACTGCACCCTCATGTCCCCCAGTCTATGTGTACATCCACCAGATTACACTGCTTCAAGTACAGAATCAAGCATTTGTCCTTGTTAAATTTCACACAGTTGATGATTTCCCGGTGCTCTAATCTATCAGGATGTTACTGTAAAGCATCTCTAATCTGTCAAGATCCATCTGTAAAGCCTCTCTAGCCTCTAGGGAATAAACATGTCCTCCTAATTTAGTATCACCAGAAAATGCGCTTAGTGTACACTCAACTCCTATGTCCAGGTCACTGATAAAAATATGGAAGAGAGCCAGCTCTCAAACTGAGCCCTGGTTCATGAGCACCACAAGTAACTGAACACCAGTCAGGTGCTAGTTAAATCAGGGACTACAACTCTCTGGGAATTGAACCACCACCACATTTTGTACATGTCTAGTTGGATGCTGGACATTTTGTTCTGGAGGATACTGCGAGAAAAAGCTTTGCTAAAACAGGCTGCTCTTTATATGAGAGTTTCTGTAGTGTTTTGAGTGAAAAAATACTATATATAATATGATTTACTATTTCATGAGAAACTCCAATGGATAAATAAAGTTTTAAATATAAAACAGAACATCTTTTTCAGTGGGGGATTAAAAAAGGAACCTTTTCTTTGAGGTATTGGCCTGTTTATGCCCTTTTCACCTGAATACTACAGAGACTGCAGTTTATCCAAGCAATTGTTCTATCCTATGAATTTCTAGAATTTGAAACACTGTCTAGTGGCTTATGGGAGAGCTCTTTTAAGGAGTGCAGTAATCCAAACTATTTTTTTCTAAGGCAAATATATGTCATTCAGTCAGTGGATAAGAGAGACTTTAAATGGATTCAGTCTTCCTATTACAGCAGCAGTGAAATGTAAATATCAGGAGAAATTGATTCGGAAGCATGATTTAATTCATCCTCTATTTAAGACATCCAGGTGTGAAATGTGTAAGAGTGCTTTATGGTTAATGATGTCACTTGCAGTACAGGAGTCTCCTTGGCAGGAAAAAGGTTATTCTGTTTTATTTCTTCAGATAAAACCTGTCCAAAGACTCCAGACCGGGAAGAGTTTAAATGGAGCCAGGGAGAAATACAAGTAGAGTACTTTACAGCAAATAGAAAGAATCTGTAGTCATTCGATAAGGAAATAAAATCTCTCTTCACTGCAGCTCTTCACTTAACAGAAGGGGAGTTGGTTTTAATTTTAAGGGCTTCTAAGCATTTTTACAATTATCATCATAATTCTTATCAATAATATCATTATCCTCTTTTCTATCATACTTTTTTTTATCCTAGTATCTGCCATTAAAATGAAAAAGTCTTCTGGCCCAAAGTCATTTTTTCCACACATCACTGACTGTGTTGCACAGTGTGGCTCTTGCTTAATTTTTCTCCCAGTGCCCAGCAACTTCATGTTTCCTGTGAGGTGAAAGATGCCTAACGTACCTGTGAAGTTTCAGTTTGTTTTTTAATTTTATGCTCACAGAGAAGTTGTCCCTCTGGGGAATATTTTAACAATTAGTAATAAAGCTTTTTTATGTCTGTGTGCTCTTATTTTACTTTAATAAGAATTAGCAAGCACCAGTCTTGTTCTATAAGCTTCTACTGCAGTGTCTGTACACACAGCCAAGTTACACAAAATTTTCATACGGAGGGGGAGCAAGAATGAGGCAAATGGGTTGTACAGTTGACCCTCTGCCAAGATATTATGACATAAGAAGAAACACTCTTCTTCAGCAGGTGATGTGGTTGGTCCTGGATCCCAGGACAGAAGTACTTTCCTCTTTATAGCCTTGCATAACTGGTAAAAGGGAAATTTGCCTTCATGGCTGCCCTATTGATAACTATGATTTGAATCAGACAATGCAATTGTCTTCTTGTCTCGGGGCACAGAATCTGACAAGATGAACTCTGAATCATTAAGTGTATTTTCCAGAAAGAGCTGGGGGAAAAATATATTTTCCCCTGATTTGGTTGAGCATACATGTATGTCCGGGTTTAAAAGCCCTACAACACACTGAGATGCCCAGCTGTTTAGATCTGGGGCTTTTTTTCCTTCTAGGAGACTGCACATCTAATTAAAAACTGTCAGAGTAGTTTGTGTTTAAAAAGAATTGTAGGTTTGAATGAACTTGATACATTGAGTATTCTTCTACTTGCCCAGAAACTATGTCTACTTGCTGAAGGACTTTCATGAAATGACTTGGAAGATACATCACCTTCTATTTTCTATTTCCAAACCCTTCTTTAATGTTACATATTCATCAGTTCCTACCAAAGCTATAACTTTCCAAAAAGCCATGAACTTTCTAAGTAAGCAACATACAAATAGGGTCTCAAAGCAAAAGTGAATATGATTACAACTCACTTCATCTGAACTTATTCTGGAAGCCACTGCTTCAAACAATTTTAGAGGACATGTTTTACAGTCACTAATAAGTTTGCATCAGAGAAATGGAAACAATCAGAGGCAGAGTTAAGTTTTTAGTAAAATAGCAAAGTTCTGATATAAGGGTATTCTCATTCACAGTAGAATTATACTTGAAAGAAGTTACCTGCAACACTATCATAAATGAAGTCAGAGACTCAGTGAATCCAATGGTCCAGTGAATCCAATGGAAATTTTCATTCTGGGTTAATCAACAAGGTGGACTTCTACTTTAAGAACGTTTTGGGAATCTAGCAGAAGTAACTTCTATGGGGATATTTTCTATGGGAAAAATATCTTGCTTGTATTTCTCTACCTTAATCCTTTGATTCCAGCTCAGCTGACCAGTCTGTACAGCACTGGAGTGTCATCATCTACTGGGAAAAATTCCAGGTTCTTGAGAAAGCTTTAAATTTCTTTAAAAAAGAGAGATATATGCCTTGGTATTAAACCAAAATGCCTGTTGCTCAACCGTGGGTTTTTAGATTACAAGAGATTAGATATCAACAATATATTATAAAATATAATAAATACGTTTTATTAGTACATAGTCAGGGGTGGACTGCAGCATAGATTTGTGTAGGTCAACACTGCCAGAAGTTAAACTGCTGTGAAACTTGCAATGTGAGTGGCTTACCACTGAGATGGTCCCTGCATAGCTGATGGGACAGCAAGCAGCAGCTCCAGTGACAATCAGAAACTGCAGTTGAAATTGCAGCCTTCAGCACTGCTCTTTCCAGGCACTGCTTTTGCTCTGCTAATAACAATGATCATATTGAGTCAGTTAAGTCAATTCGGTTTTTATTCATGGATCCCATGTAATTCAATACATGGCAAATATCTTCTGGTGTCATCTACCTGTGCAGTTCTTTCCTCTCGCAAATCATATATTGCACTTCCAAAGCTTTGTACCAAGCCAGTGTCCCGGGAATTAAAAAGAGCAACTATTGACTCATTCTTTTGAAAAGTCTAGCAAAACCCCTCTTTCTTACAGGATGAGTTGCTGACCCTTGACCTCACAGCAATGCATAAAAGTGTTGATAAACTGCATTGATTTGTGAAACAATCAGATCCATCCTCTCACTGCTGTGGATTTGAACAGAATAAGAAATATTACCTTTCGTATAGGCTCTTCTACCACAGCTTGATATCTTGTTTTTTCTACATTTGCCAAGAGAGATGAAAACAGATATCTAAAATCTTAATGTTTACAGTGGTATTACGGTATTAGGAAACAGTGTGAGAGAAAGCGTTTGAAAATAAAGCACATTTGGAAAACTGAGAGGTAGGTTGCCCTGTTTTCGAGAGGCATAAGACAGGTCTTACAAAAGAAATATATAAAAGACAATTTCCTGTGATACTAGACAAACCTATGGTGCCAAAGCTTATTGAGGGCAATGTGCAGTTCTTGTCCTCACATCACTAAAAAAGATCTAGAAGAATAAACAGAAAGCAGCACAACAAGTAAAACCAGAGCTATGAATCAACTTTCAAACAAGGAGTGGCTTTATGAAATAGGTTTCTTATTAGAAAAAAGACAGCTGAAGCCATATGTAGCAGGAACCTGCAAAACTGTGAGTTGCAGGGAAAAATAGATAATTCATTATGTTTTCCAGATCAGGACGTAACTAGTGGAGGTTGTCCCTGTCCACTCCTGGCAGAGGGATTGAACTAGATGATCTTTAAGTTTCCTTCCAATACAAACCATTCTATGATTCTATGATTCAAGGAAAAATTAAAAACAACAAGCAACAAGCTGCACATTCAAACCAACATTCAAAAAGAAGAAACTTCTTCATGTGGGGGGAATCAACTGCAGAACTCCTTACCATGTGTGCTGTGAATGCAGTATTTGCAGCAGAAGTAGTACGGAGTTACGAGGAAAATACACCAAAAAGCCATTAATAATTGTAAAAAAAAAAAAATGGTCATCCTCTCAGGATATCTGTAGGAAATCTGTTATGTATGATTTATCGGAGATTCTTCTAGCAGTGTCCAGGCATGTTTCATGTTTGCAACTGTTGGACATGTGACTAAAGCTGGATAGACTATTTCTTCAGTCCAGTATGATCATTCCTACTTTCTTCTTTTTAATTACAGAAGTTAATTTAAGTAGTTGAAACTTTATTCATACTACTTACACTTCAAGTGTATTTAAATACATTTTGCATGGGAATTCTGCATCAGAGTAGGGAAGGGATAATGCTACAAAGTAGGACAGCAGTGTAGCAAAGATTGTTCAGTTATATTCATTCATGTTTCACTAAGTCAATGGCACCACTTCTGTATAAAAGTAAAATGTAAAGTGTAGTAGTTTGAAGGCAAAACAAATGAGAGGCTCCAAGTCAGAGGTACAATTTAATAGGAAAAAAAAAAAAAAAGAAAGTAAACTAGAATAGATGCAATAATACAAAAGACCACTGACAGAGTCAGAATACAACCTGAGCGTAGTGATGGAAGCAGTCCAGATGAGGTGGTCTTCCTGAAGCAGTGATCCTGTAGAAATGTCTGGTAGCTCAGGTCCTCTGGGAATCCAGTGGGTAAGCGCCCCTCTGGTGTTCAGAGTCTCAGCTTATATCCAGGCTGGAATGCTTGGTTCCTCCCTCTGGGCGGAGCATCTCACAATGGGATGGTGAGTCATGTGATAAGGCCTGATGGGCCCATTAACAGGAGGTAGCCCAGGAGGGGGTTATCTGTGAGCTGTGTAGCAAAGGTACTGATGGGCCCATTAACAGAAGATAAGCCAGAGTGGAGGAGGCAGGGAGCACTGCCTCACCTGGTTTCAACAGTTCATGAAGATGGTGATAGAATATACTTCAACCCAGGACATAAAGTTATTTAAAAATATTGAAAAATAAAAACTTTCTCAGAAAAAAAAAAAAAAAAAGGTGTCACAGCAACCAAACGTATTGTCCCTAATTTAGATGAGAATTAAAAAAGAATCTGTTTCCAATAAAGCAGGTAAATGTCAAAGTTGATTTAAAGCGAACTGGTCAAAAACTGGTCACAGGAAAACAAATTATTTCTAAACAGGTTAAAAAAATCCTACAGCCCACACCCACACCTGATTAAAAAGCTATTTATCAGAATTAAGGGTGTCGTGCTTTTCCTGTATCAATATTTATGCCTGTGCTGAGCAACAGATGCAAATGGGATGGAAATATAAAAATCTAATTTATTAAGCATGTCTACATGTTTGGATGTTAGAGAATAGAGTTTGTTTACAATTACCTTTACAATTACTTATACGTATTTCTCTACTCACTGTTTAAAAAACCCTAAGGCTGCCCAAAACCAGTGTAGAATGTTCTTTACTTCAGTCAATGAGCTTTAACAGAAACCAATGCATTTTAACTGAATTTTTGTTTATCTCAAGCTGCACATTTTAATGAAATCAATACATTCTTGCTGAAAGCCTCATGAATCCATTGGAAATAATACATTTTTTACTGAAACCAATATACAGTTTTATAATGTCTGTATGTTTTAGTGAAAGCATTGCAATACATTTTAGTTGAAACCAATACATTTCTCCAGGGCTGATACCAAAGAAACCT
The DNA here is from genome assembly GCF_029207755.1 of Chamaea fasciata. NCBI lineage: Eukaryota > Metazoa > Chordata > Aves > Passeriformes > Sylviidae > Chamaea > Chamaea fasciata. The sequence goes on along the minus strand of NW_027094086.1, from coordinate 54,156,656 downwards.
TATTTCACTGTGAAACCAATGCATTCTTGCTGAAACTAATATTCTATATGCCTGAGCCAACATTGTCAGGCTAAATGAATGCTATGTTTGATTTTACTGAAGAAGTTACACTTTCAATGTTACCTTAACACAAGGAGTTTTGCAAAGCTCATATTTTAGTATGTACATAAAATAAGAAGCAGATCATAAGAAGTCATTCTGATATAGATCTATCTTCTTGGGGATTATTTTTATGTAGTCTTGCAACACAAATGCATTCTATCAAATGAGTAATGATATAGATAGGAGTTTATTTTCATTCTCATTAGACTTTCACTAAATCTTTTTCTTTCACTTTATATGCAACTGACTTAAAATAAGTCAACATTACAGGTGATTTACACTTCAGAACAGAGGAACAGAACAGTGGTTAATGATTTTATTGCAGACTAGAAGTGATTTGTTATGCAAAAATTTTTTGTATGAATTGTTTTCAGTATATCAGCCTTGGTATTTTTCTCAGCATTATGACTAAAAACATGCTGATCTACATTACTTAGAAATGTTTTGAGTAGTCTGGTACATGTAGCTAATGATTTCCTATCCTTCTAAATGTTTTAATCGATGCAATTAATGTGAATTAAAAGGCTCCATCTGAATTTTAAAGATCAAAAGAAATGTATAATCTGCTTAAAATTTAGATATAGTTTTTCTTTCTTTATCTTCTCAGTATAAACATATAAAGTAGACTGAGCAAGAAAACCATCAACACCATGAGTTCCAATAAAAGTGTTTTGGCATAACATGATACAGCAGAGAACGACAAACACAAAGACATTAAACAAAAAGGATCAATTTTATACCATTACTGTTCTCACCACAGGCTCATCAGAATATTATCTTCAGTTAAACCAAATATACCATCATTTCCTAATGAAAACCCAAATGCAACGAAACAATAAAGAAATTTGCCATAAATTTGCCATTCAGTTTATTAAACTGAAAAAATAGTCCTGTAACTGCAACACGTTACAAGCTAGAAGCCCAGATGCTAAATCTGATCATTTGCAAGCTGAAGAGTGCAAAGAGTTTCCCCAACTCCCACAGAAAATGTGTTGAAATTATTCAGTCTTTATTAGCTAAGAGATGTAATTGTTTGCTTAAGGTGACCTTGATTAAGTGATTATTAGGGCTTTGTGCATTAGAGTATTCACTTCTGACCCTACTGTTCATGGGTTCCTTGAAGAAGCAACAAAGATACTAGCAAGTAACATGGAGCACTCCCAGTTCATCAGCTCCAGTTCTGCATTCCTATCTGTGCAGATGGGATCCTGATATTTCAGGGACTAATGAAGCCATAGCCTTGCCATATCAAAGTTTGCTTTGCCAAGCTTGCTGGTTTGCAGAGCTGACCTACTTACAAACCTTATAAAAACAAAATGGTCATTTTATCTCTGAAGTTATAGCTAATCACATCTTTAAAAAAAATCTTTCCCTACTAATGATGCTTGAGAAATAATTAATAAAATGCAAATGCAATGGAAAGTCGGGGGAAAAATGCAATATTGAGGAAAATATATAGTCCAATTAAAATTATTAGCATAGAAAAGGGTTGACTATATTCCTACTGCAGCTGCTTGCTCACTGAATGGTTTTCTTCATGTACAATAGGTTGCCTTGGGGGTGATTGATCCATTTCCAGAAAGATAATCATTGCTTTCCAAAGAATCTAAAAGACAAAGTGTAACAAGACCATGCACTCTACTAGTATTGGATTTTACTTCTCCTCATTATTTAGGCCCCTCTAGCAATTCTCCTTTAATAAGTTCCTGTAGTGCTTTGCCAGAGTCGTTTTTACTATAACATATTTTATTCGTTCAAATTTACATGGTCCACTCATCTTGACATAGCTTCTACCCCACATCTTTCTAATTACTGCTCTTGCTGCCATATCTTTTCTTGCAAGCATTTTAAAATACATGCCATTATTATATTTATTTCAGAATCCTGCACAATGAGGAAGGATAATGTTTGTTGCCCAGTTATGTCCTTTTCAATGCCATTATTAAAACATACTTGACTTTAAAAAGGAGTTCAAGTTTTGGACATTTCAACAGTAATAACTGTACACCAGACACTTATAGGTAGCTGAACTAAAACCAATGCAGAAAAGAAGTACTCCATTGGAAACTCAGGTACCATGATGGGTTTTCATGATCACAGACACAAGCAAGTTTTAAATTCATGGTTAGTTTTAAAGGTGTTTGTTAGAAACCACTGGAAATTGGGAGTGTGGTTTCTAGAATCACATTAAGTGCATGTTTAGCATGAATTTTTTGTAGTGCTAACATTCAAACAAGACTCAAAATGTCACACAGGATGTACAGACACTTCATGTCACAGCTTTCTGTTCTTATCTTAATAGTCGCCACAAAATCAGGAAGGTATAGAAAGAAGTTGAAAGATTCATTTGGATCTTTGGGGACTTGCCTTTAGATAATTATATGCCAAGCATATTGTTCGTACCAGCAGGAGCATTAGAGGGGACTTGATCGTAGTCCTTACAAGTTAAGTCAGGGAATGGATTTATGGTAGGAAGAATCTTGCAAACCAAGAACAAAGGAGAGTCAAATGTGTAAAAATTACATTAAGCATGAAATGAGGACCAGAAGGAATATTTCTGTGAAATGTAATTAATAACTGAAACAGTTAATATAGGAATCCAAATCTGTGCTTTGAAATCTTTCATCCTGCATCAAAGCTAGTATTCTAGCTTGACAGAGAAGTGTTAAAAATATTTATCTTTTCAGATCGCAGGCTATTTTCTACAGAAGTTTGGTCTAACAGGCATACTAGTTTTTCCTGTTGGTCATAAAAATCAATATAATCAACATTATTCCATAACAGATACTCGCTGAGGTTTATAATAAAGCACTATTAATACTCAGACAAGAAAACACTATATAACAATCTTTAAGATGTGGCTGGATATAACATAGCAAGAGGGAAATCAAGTATCCAGATTGTATGTTTCATGTTGCATTAAAATTAACATTTCAGTTTGAAAAGATTCTTCTGAATTTATTCATAAGACAGTAATTAAATTTTATTTTAAAGTATGGTCATCATTTGGGATTGTGTTTCTGAAGTTAATAAAAGGAAAAACAGAAGTAAAAGATGCAGGAAATCATCCCTACCTTATTCCACATAGGGTTAGACTGACCTTGTCCATCAGCATCTTGTTACAGTTACAATCTTAGCTCCTTAAGCATGTTTTTCCAGATTCTGCTCCTATTCACAACATGATTGACTTTCCTGTTATTACTTAAAACATCTTCACCATTTGTTGCCCAAAATGATTCTTCTTATGAAGGCCAATTATTTTTGAGATGGAAATTTCACCTCTCCTTTCTCTTTTGCATTTTCTTTCCACTAACTGTCAGCCTTCTGACCCAAAGGAAAATACACTTAATTCTTACATAGTTCATGACTATTTAAAGATAAAAGAAAGACCTCCTGGGAAAAACTAGAGACCAATAAGCACAAAAATAGCATCAGCAACTGTCATTATCTTAATAAAGGAAAGAACACTTCACATTGTCCTCTTCTATGTCAGCCAATATCACACCCCTTTCCTTCATCAGTTGTTATATTTATGGCATTGGTAGCCTCTTAAAAACTCTCCTCTTTTGTTTCTGCCTTCAAAAAGTCCTTCCTAGCTCCCAAAATCGTTGTTATATAATAACTCCATCACTAAATATTATCTCTGCTCTTAGGTTGCTTTGCAGAGATTGAATTCAAGGCAGATCATGTGATGCAATATGTGTGGATAACCAAAGTAAAGGAAACAGTGATATCTTAGATGCACTTGTGAAAGTTTTCTGCAAGGAGAAATGCATTGTATGGTTATGACTGACCAAACTCACATAAAGAAATCTAATGTCACATGCTGGAAACCCTGTTTTTGGCTTATCAGACACAAAAGAACTGCTGCACATAGGTCACTCCTTTATGAAGCATTTAAATTTGACAGTTGTCTGGCAGAGAAAAAAACGAAACAGCATGGGTAAATGTAAAACTACCTAAAGCACTGCAAGCACAGAATTTGAGATCTAAATGAACTACCTCCTCTAATAATGATGCACTGCGCTTTATTAAAAATGCTGAGTATTTTATATCCCACAGAGTTCTTTCTCTTGAAGTAGTAGCACTGTAAGAGCTCTCTCCTCCTGTCAGAAAAATTGCTTCAAATACTCAGCATGTTCACTTGGGGATGCTCATGCAAGGGTATGTCTTTAGTTGTTCTGATAAGACAGAACAGTCTTTGTCATTAATTAAAATTTCTATTAAAGGGGAATGTAACTCTTCTTAAAATCAGTGAAAATATTTGCCTCACTTCAGAAAGTCCCATATCTCACCATAAGTGATTTACGCTATCATCTTCCTCTTAATTTCTGAAGGATGCTCCACAGAGGAAAAAAAAGGCACATAGCATCATGTCCCATGTGGTACAAGGAGAATTCTCTGACATCTCCTGTTCACAGAAATTGTCTCCAGTTGAAATTCACTTTTCAGTTATTTAGTCCCTGTATAATGTCATCTCTGCACATCTAAAACTCAGAAAAATTTGCTACCTAGGGAAGCTTGGTGACAAACAAATCAATGGTTTCCATTTTGCTCTTGCCATACCTGACAGGGTATATGACTGCTGGATGTCAGATTCTTTTTAGACTCGATTTATTGATCAAGTCTGTCCAAAACATTTAAAGCCTTCCCTTGTGTTTTGAAGAGTATAGAAAATGCTTTGTTGCTTAAGGTTTCATGGAAGCTGAGTTATCTGTTTTCCACTTATCATTAGTGCACTTACAGGCAGCCTGTATGATAATCAGGTGCCTTTTCTTCCTTTCTTTCCATTCAGCCAACTTCTGTCAAATATCCTTTCTCTTACCTATCCCCATTAAGTACTATTACATAGGGTTGGCAAAAAGTTCTGAACAAGATAATTGTTGTGTCTATTAATAATCATCTTTCTAGTATGTCCTGAAGAACTGGGAATATTTGTTCTGAGAACAAAGGAATGGACTGACAATCCTTGATTTACTCCTTTGCATGTTCATTCACAGATTTTCAGGATAAAATTTTAAACTTTTCTCGCTAGAAAGCATAATCTGGAATGCTTTTGACATCCGAGCCCTCTGGCATTTCCATTTTATGTCAGATGTGTTGCCTACCCAATTCTGTTACTCTTTGAATTCATGGTAAGCTGAGTTGTGTCAGTCAGTCCTGCATCTACGCACCATTTGTCATGGGATTCCATGAAGGGAGCTGAGCCTGTAGCAAACATCTGTATCTTTTTTTGCTTTGCCTGCCTCACTTGGATTTCACAAAATGATCTACATTTCCAGGAACTGGTTCTATTCCCACAACATGTACGTAATCAATAGGACCCTGAAGAAAAACATGTGTTGTTTAACACAGTCAATCCACTCATGTTGGTGTGTGGCCTCAGATTTTCTGGGTCAGCACAAACCCTCCTTCACAAGAGTGAGGGATGGTATTTCAGCACTTGAATTCTCTTTCTTCAGCATACTGTGTGCCTGACCTTATTGTTCTATAACTTGTTGCTGTCTTGGCAGCCTCTGGCAAAGGTGAATTCAAACAGTTCTGGGGCATGATTCATTTCCAGGAGCACCTACAGGTCTGTGCGTTGGAGGGTTGAAGGCTCATAGACACTGCCTGTGAATCAGTTCGCTGTGTCATTCCTTGGTGTCATCTAGATTGAAACCAAATTCCGAATTTTGTAAATCATCCAGCAACAGCTTTTTGCTTTCTTTATTCATCTCTAGGAACAAACATTGGGGGTTTTTTCCACACCTTTGTATAATTAAATTATGGTTTTCTGACTTTTCACAGAAAGCCTGTATGTCGTGTATCCGGAGGAAGCAGATTCCATGTTAGATTCACAAGAATGCTTACAAAATAGTGCAGTTTACTTGGTATCACTCTTCTTTTAATGATGTCAACAGAACTTTCATTTGAAAAGTAAATATGATGATAATGACTAGAAAGAGAGTATGTGTTGCAGTTCAGCCCTACTGCGATGGATCTGTTATGGTTATGTACCTTGTCCTGTAGTACAAATCGAAGTCAGGGATACCTGTGGGAGTGAAAAATACTGAATCCATTTGGAAGCATCATTAAAAAACAAAATCTACCACTCACTCACATGCCTTTGCATTATAACAGGATACTGGAAGACTTGAATGACCTCCCCACTTCGTCTTCCATCAATCCATTAGCTCAGCTGTAAGAGGAAGGACGTACAGATGAACTAATATTTGTGGGGCCTTGTTGCCACCAGAAAGAGATTAAGTAGATTTCACACAATTCAGAGTGCAAAGAAAGGGATATTGCATTCATCTCGTATATTTTATTTATTTTTACAGTGGAAATGGAGAGTTTGAAGTTCTGGGTGCAGTTTTAAAGCTAGATACACCCTAAGCTTGGGACACAAGCCCATTGGAATCTGCTCTGGTGCACAGAATTCATCCCTGAACAAAAGAACCAGTCCTGAAAATGCGGTCACTACCTCTCCATTTCACAATGACACATTTTTCTGAAGCAGCTAAAAATGGGGGAATTTTAAGTTAAACTTCATGTTGCTCTTCATGCTTTCTACTCATAGCTGAATAGTTATTCTACCTAAGAGACACAAATGATCAAATTCCCCACACCACAGTTTAATTACTCAGACAAAAAATCATGAATATCCCTCTGGCTGACTCTGCTAAAAGAATAATGAGTAAATGAAAAAGCTGTTTAAAAAAAATAAAGAACAAAACTTACATTTCTCCCCAGTGACTACCCAAGTACTTTAAGTGTGGATGGATATATGTATATATACATATTAACATATATATTTATGCCCATATAAAAATGTACATGTATCTACATATATAGACTTACATTGAAGGTAAGGACTAAGAATGAGATATTTTTGTTAACATTTTGAGGGGTCGTGTAAAAAATATATATAAATATATAACATATCTGTGATACGGCCTCCCAAACTCCAGATTTATTTATCTGAATTCTTAGGAGTTTTTTCTATGTTATCACGTGATACAGGAAAAAATATGTAAAAATATGGAGTCTGATTATTTTTGAATGTTTATTTTTGCTGAGATTAAAAAGCCATTTAAAATACAGTAATGCTATTAAGTTAAGGCACAAATTATATTGGGTTATATAATAATTTTTTAAAGTATCATTTATTTATTTTATTGAATAGAAACGAATGTATTGACATAAAGTATTTATAAATAAATATGTCAATGCATTGGCATTGACTACAAAAGCTCATTTAACTTTTTTACTAAAGGAATAGTTCATGTGTCTTATGTGTATGTATTATTTTGTACCTTTATTCCATTTTTTTGCCAGCCCTATTTCAAACTCTAAATTTGCTTTTTACTCTCTATTTCACTTTTCTATTTTTGCATGCTAACTAAATTTTTTCCTACTGCCCATTGACCATTTTGATTTTTTAGCCTCTCTTTATTGAAATGAGAGTCAAGTGATAAACTCTGAGCTTTAATTTTGAAACTATTATGCTGAAAGGAGCTTGAAATTGGTTAGAATTAGCTTATTTGTTCAGCATTGCAAAAGGAAAAATACTAGTAATTCCTGAGCACTTCCAATTTCCAATTACTTCAGAGCAAATTTCACATATTCAGCATGTGCCCAGTGCTAGAGTTGCTTGGGAACTCCCTTGGGAAACATTTTCCTCTCTGTGAGCAGAGTCGTTGCTGTCCAGACCTGAAAAAGAATTACTCCAGTGATTGCAACCACAAAACTGAAAAAAAGGACAGCATTAGTCTAAGACTGATGGGCAGATAGAAAATGGACGGGAAGTCTAGAATTACTGTGTTTTCTTATATATTCTAAAATAATTTGTGCATTAGAATGATGTTTGAATAGACCTCTTGGTGTACAGGCCTCTACAAGCTGTGGACAGTATTTCTGTAGAGCAGAATGTGCAGCATGCTAAGTATCCAAACAGAGCCATAAGAATCTATAATATTAACTGAACACTGTGTTCAACAAGTGTTTGGTTGATAAAATCTTGCACGTGTCCAGAATGGAATAAGCTACGTGAAGATTTATGAAGTCTATGAGGGTGCTCTGCACTTCTCAGAATGGCTTAAAATAATAGTGAGACAGCTCTTCAGGGGTGTTTTGAAAAGCAATAAGTTGTAATAAAAGCAAAATAACAAACAATACAAAAATATAAGGAAAAACCAAGCACAGGAGTCAGAGAAGCCTGGCACCTTGCTACAACACCCCAAAAATCCCAAAGCACCTCCATGATCGTCCTTAAGATCTGAATGACCCAGGAGGGTTCTATTGGCAAGCTGCCAATAACAACAACTACAAGTTTTGAGAAACATTGCTAAAGCCCAACCAATGCCACTGTGCTGGCACTGAGCCAATTACAATGAGAAGGCTATGAAAAATTCTAGTTTAACTTCTATGCATGTTCCAAGGTAAGCTGAAACTCTTTCCCTTAAATAGAAACACCTGCTTGGGTGTGGGAGTGCATTACTACACTTGGTGCCTCAGAGTATGCCTAGCTGGAAGGTAAAAAAATTAGAGCAGTCTAAAAGTTCAGGTAAAAAACATCAATAAAAGGATTCATGTTATATATGTAAAAACTGATAAAGCTCATGCTAATGGATAGCTCTTCAATGCATCCTGGTGTTTCAAGCTGCTGGGAAATTCCTCCTTCTGTCCCACTTGGTGTCCTGTACACAATGTTGTGTCACCCACAGTATTGTCCGACTTAAAGGTTTCAGAGTTCATATGTTCACAGAATATGCTGAGTTGGAAAGCACTCCCAAGGATCACCAATCCAACTCCTGGCCCTGCACAGGACAGCCCCAGGAATCACACCCGGTGCCTAAGACTATTGTCCAAATACTTCTTTATCCCTCTCTGGCTTGTTGACCACTTCCAGTCAATTTAGACACAACTCTTGTTTTGCAGTGTGTCAACTACTGAGAAAAGACAACTTGTTAATAGCAAGCAGTGTTTTATACATCATAATTAATATTCCTTTAAAATTACACCTCAACCTGAGCTGCCAAATTCTTCTTCAGACCCCTAAATAAATGAACAGATGTTCAGAACTAACACACTGCAAGTCAGCCTCATCGTGCTTGTTAGAAACAAAGGAAATTTGAACACAGAATATTTTTTTATGCCTGAATAGGGAAAGAGGATATGAATTTTTTCAAAAGAGATTTCAAATATCTTTCTTGTACCTTCATTAACCCTGATAGTTCTTAATTTCGTGCTGTTAGGGGCATTGACTTTTCTGTTCACGTACTCTTTCCTTTTCATTCTGCAGTAGGATGGTAGTAACTTTTATAGGACATACTGCAATGATCAGACATGATTTTCTGGTTATTGCAAATTTCCTAATGAAAACAGGTTTAATCATAAACAACACCTTTCAAATTATTTCTCACGGTGTCTTTATGGTGCTCCAAATCCAGTGCACCTGTGCTTCCAATATTTTGAATGGAACCAAAAAATAGATGGCGATTACTTAACATCATAATAGGTCTCTAAATATTTAAACCAAATTTATAATTTCTTTGAGATGTTCAACAAGATTTCTTGAAGAGCTGCACAGCACAGGTATAGACCAATGGTGACCTCAAGTGGTGATTTACATTTTGACTGTATTTGAGAATATTCACAGGTTTGATGTCAAGAACTGGCAGAGGGGCATTCCCAATTTTTCTTACTTTTTATTTCTTTTTTTCTTTTTTTTCAATTTCTGCTTTATCTGCCATGCTTTTTATTTTCAGTTCTGCATTATCCTGTGGAAAACATCAAATACCATCCAGGCCAAAGGTTGTCTGCATGTTTCCAAAGATCACAGGTTAGGGTTCGCTGAGGTCATCAATACTATGCCAGAGAAACACTAATACTAGATACTAATAACTAAAAGTCACTATTCAGCAAGGTATTTCACTTCTAATATGTGAAAATCTCTACTTCATTCAGGATCTGAATTAAATGTGAATTCTGAAGGATACAGTGTCCTTTGTTTTTGGCAGGCTCCAGCAGTATACTACTCCTCAGTAAGAACTAAAGACAACCTATTTCTTTTTAATTTGATCCAATATCAAATACTTGCCTTGAGGCTTTCCATTTTAGAGACTACATCAAAGGCTGTTTTCATTGCTCTTGCTAGTTCTTATCAGTAGATGATAACTCTGTTACCAGAAAGTCACCACATTTAAACAAGCAAGGTATTTTTCAGGTGTTTCAGTGTTGTAAGCAGCAAATTGGATGCTGTCAGTGTCGTAGGGCACAGAAAGAAATAGCAACCAGAGCCTGCAAACACAGGGCTACAGCAATTGCACAGCTTAGATTTCAGGAGTCAGATGACCTGGGCATCCTTTTGCTTACAGAGCAGATGTTATTCTGTGCTCCTCTGCATCCTCTCAACAGCTTTTTCCCATGAGCCCTACGCTTATGGTGACATGGTATATCTGGGTTTTTCCCTATAAAATGTCACAGAGAATTGCAGCCCTCCCTATCTAAAGCTCGGGAAATCACTCTGCACTGCATAATTAGACTTGAAATCAGCTACAGTGCTAAGCATCTCCATCTGCAATGATCTTTTGAAAAAGAACATACCAAAGTTAGTTTCAGTAAAGGGTAAATATTAAAAACAAATTTAATGGGGTTTGTTTTGGGGTTTTTGGCTTTTTATCTCAGTCCACATTTTTTGGAAACTTCCACTGCTAAGGTGTCAGAATGATTGTGAAAGTGTATATAGAAAGTGACAGGACAGTTTCTTTTCCTTTAAAATGGTGGATTATCTGACCAGTTTCAGTTCATTGCTAGTCCATGACTAGTGTCTAAAACAGTAGTGTGGAGTTCCAAATTAGTTTCTTCTCCAGGCTGAACTGTTATAATATGCAGGTTTGACTACTGGCGTACTGGATCTCTGGAGCTGGTGGAACATAAAGGGAGGGAAATATTTCTAGCAGAGTTAAATCAGGTGGTTAAAAGGGATCTGGCATAAACTCCAAAATCCTTTCTATAGCATTACATCCAGGCAAGATTCCTGTGGAAGCGAGAGAAGACACCTGACATTCCAGTGCCAAATTTCTGAGCCTTCATTACCTCATTTGGTAAGAGAAAATGGAAATTAAATTATAGGATAAATATATCTCATGCAAAAGGAAAATCAAAAACTCACATACCATTCCAGTCTGTCACCCAGGTTGAAACTGGGACTTAAGTAAAACACAAACCCTCCTTTGCAACATTTTTGGCCACTGTGTATGATTCACCAGAGTATATGAAGTCCTTGAAAAGATGGTGCACAAAATAGTCGTCCCACTGTAAATCTTGGCTTTGTGTCACCTTCATGAGGAAATGTTCTTTTCTCAGAGCAGTGGTTCCAGACATTAAGAATCCACTCTTTTTAAAAAGACAGCAAAAGACATCTTAGGTATATTGTGACATCTAAATGTGCAATGGCCAAAGTTAGACAGGCAAAGAAGAGAGTAAGAGATATCCAGCAAAGCACATCACCTATCTTTAACCATCTAGAGAGGATTTCTATGGCATTCAATGTGATGGAAAAAGGCACCACAACAGACTGACTCCTAGAGATACAACCCTCTTTGTCCTATTCAGAAAGACCTTGACATATCACCTGTAGGGGTAGATGAGCACGAAAGCAGGAGCAAGTAGGAGTAAGTTCAGCACTTTCGTAAGTACATTTTAAATGTGCCTGCATAAATTTAAAAAGTGGTATAGCAAAGTAAGTCTGGACAATTTTGTGAAATTTTCAAACTATGTTCTTTCACCTATATTTAATGCATAAATGATGTGTATATGCATTTCTCTGTTTAATTCTATGCTGTCATCAGTTGTTCTACTTGTTTTTTCTAATAATCTTGCCTCTCATTCTCTTAGCATCAGTTGTAGACTCATGTTAGAGCTGCTGAACATGTCAGAGCAGCAGCAGAACTTGCTTTTCAGAGATCTGCTTGTGGCAGTATGTCATTCTTACTTGAAAAGACTTTCTGGTACAGGGCTGAAGCCATCCTTGGTACTCTGGAGGGTCAAATGTTAGAGGGGCCCATGCCCCAGGAGTTCTTTAAAGACAATAACTGTTAATAACATACCAAGAACAAAAACTGTTATAATATAGGACCAAATCAGATTCGAACTAAGGGCAAAAGATGAATGAAGGTTTCTGAACTGGAATCTAAGTAACCGGTTCTTGGTTTGGAATTTATGTTTATGATACACGTCTTTATTTTTGTTTCGTTCCACAAGAGGGCAATAGTGAACTAAAAATATATTTCTCCTTCATTCAAGAGTGTTGAGAAGATCATAACATTATTTTTATTTAGAAAAAATCAGATGTCACACTACTATAATTCAAAACCACTTTCTGAAACTAAAAAAAAAGCTATGTCTGTAATAAAATCTTCTGCAAAGAAAGGAGGATTGTATTTTCCATAAAAAGGAAAAATTTCAGCATGTTTCATCCTGAGATGGTGAAAATTAGAATTAACTCAAATACTAAGGAGTTTTGCTCATATTTCTATCATCTGAGAACTTTTGTCATAATTTACGCTGTCCTAGGTATTAAGTTTTTGTTGTTTTATGCTCACCATTACTTAATTCTATGTTTAGATTTTTCCTTATCCTAAGCAAGATTTTAATTTATTCTATCCAGGCATTTTCCATTTGAATTTTGATAGCCTTCTTCTATTTTTTTTTTTCTTGTCTCAATGTATTTGCTATATATATTAATGGTTCTAATGTGTGTCTTGAACAACTGACTTGAGAGGAATTATTTGTGATTCCTTTCCAAAAAAAAAAAAACAAAAAAAAAAAAAAAAAAACAAAAAAAAAAAAACCACCCAGAAGATTCTGTGAAATCTTAAATCTTTTTCCTTCTTTCCCCACAGTGTATCTCACCAAACTCTGGCTTTCTGTGCATTATAAACCTGTTGTTTTAGTACTTTATTTAATTTTTATCATGGAAGGGGAAATTTTCAGTTCAAAAAGGTTAGAAATTTTGTTCACCCATAACAATATTTCTGTGTTTGCTGCTGACTCAAGATAAATTTTTGTTTGTGATTAACAGCAATAAAGGGAAAAACACATCTGTAGTTTTCAGTTCTTGCCCACACAAGACGAGCAACATTATTATCTTGGAGTAAGAAACAATTTCTGTGCACATCAATCCAGAAATATTTGAATATTTGAAAGGAGTTTTTGAAATAGCTCTGCAACTGAATTACTGAAAGTTTTATCATCTGAAGATGATGTATCCTGAATCACAGCAAAAATCTTTGCTTCTATTGAAACACTTGATATGAAAGAAAACAACTACAGAATGGAGCGCTGTTTGTTCACCTGACAAACAGTCAACAGAACATTGCTGAACTCTGTGTAGTTAAAAAAACAGTTAACCTAATTCTCTGAATGGATTACAATGTCAACCTTGAAAATTGAATTTTTCGCTGCTGTGTTCTTTAAAGCTAGTTTGCATACAAAATCTTGCATGTGTTTGGTGAAATGAATTGTACATGGAAGTACCTGGATTAACAGGAGTGTTTATGCCTAATAATACATATACAGGACTTGTTCCAACATCTGCAGTCCATCTCAGTTCTGCCTTCTCCCAACACAACTCAGTTCTTCATTGCATGGAAGAGCAAGGAACTAACCCTAGACCAAAAACATCAAATATGAAATCAGCCATTGAATCCTAAGCTGAAACATCTGAATGTGTTTTCTTACTACATCCAAAGTTGCATGTGAACAGCCATTGGACAACATGGGACAACATTTATAGGCAAAAAATCAAGTGTCTTGCCCAAGATGATTTTTCTGAGATTTCAGAGTTTTGCAGGCTTGGATTGCCTAACCCTCCTCTAAAGCACTTACTAGAAGACAAAGCAATCACCTTCTGGCATGTAGGCTACAGTCATGTAAAAAGGCTTGTAAATTTTAGGGATGGGGAGGAGATGAGGAAATAAAAGGGAAGTATCTCAGAAGTATGAAAGGATAGGGATTGGGATTTTTGCACTAGAGGAATCCTTAGGACAAAAAGCTTGAAGAGATGGAGCTCACTGATGGTAGGTCTTGATGACCTCTGGAAGTGCTAAAGCCCTTGAGAGTGCAGCAGCAGAAGTGAGCAGCTCTGGGTCTAAAGCAGAAAAAAGGCAGCAAGACGTTAAAATGTGGTGTCACAGTAAGAAAGATTCAGGCATGACTCTCTTGTAGGTCCTTCAGCTCCCCTTCAGATATCTTGCTAGCACTACAATCTGTCACAAAAATATACCCATGAGTCATTCTCTTCAGAACTTGTGAGAGAGGAGAGGGATAAGCCAAGGTGACTGACATTTGACATTAGAGGACAAAGACTTACAGATTTCTTATGAACAGAAAGAGTGTAGAAAATCAATAGAACCAAGAGAAGCATGTTGCAAAGATGAAACATTTCAATTTAGCCATGGAGAGAAGATATTTGAAGTAGTATAGTGTCATATGAAAAAGCAAGCCTTAAGCAAACTGCCTCTTACTTCATTTTAGGACTCTGCTTTCATGACATGAAAGAAACAAGCAAGGGCATGACTATGACACTCAGTCAGGCTAAAAATTTAAATTTATTTGGACATTTGCAACATTGACTGCTGGGTGTGCAGGAGCCAGTTGGACACTTTGGTGATTCCCTGTATGGAAATCAGAGATGATGTTATACCTGATGAGAAAAACAAACGCAGCCCAAGAATAACTGATGAGGGAAGGCCCGACAATTTTGGCATATGGCTACCGATGACTAAAAGAGGTAAAGAAGAGATGAACGGAAACTTAATTGAAAGCATCCATGTAAATCATTATATAAACCAACAAAGTAATGAAGGAGCTTATAAACATCTCAGATAAAGTGAAAACTAAAAATCAAGAGAAGGATGTACATATATTGGTAATGGAAGAAATTCTGATTTTAAAAAAAATAAAACTTTTGGAAGATGAATGTCCTTTTTTTTAACTGAAATTGGTCTTGTCTGTTGGTGCAAAAAATTAGCTGCAAGAGTTGTCTGGACAGCAGGCCTTTTTTCCAACAAAAATTAAGTTATTATATGGAAAATTACGCAGAAGCTAAAATACTGCCATAGGGAAACATCATTGCATTTATCCCTATGTATAGTTCGGGTACTTTATACTTCATTACTCTTTTGGTCAATTCTGCCTCTCAGAATATACTCCCAAGGAGATTGTAGTCTCCTCCACTGATGAAGAAATCAAAATATTACACAATTACCTGGCCAAAACACTTCACATTGAAAGATAACCTAGCCAAAATATCTGTGCTAGAGAGAAGACTTGGGAACGAACTAACCTAAATACAGTTTCTACAGCTCACTACAGCAGCATCTTGAATCAATGTATTTCGATTTTAATTTAAAAATATTCAGTTTAAAGCCTTTCAATGATTAAAAAAAAAAAGAAAATCACAGAAGAAAGAGATATGTTCCACAAAGAAGCACTAACTGAATAAAGTAGATATTCAAGCAGCACCATAGGGGGAAAAAACATTAAACTTTTAAGTTTTTTTAAACTCTATCCACTGTATGAAATGTTCTAATCACATTTTCATGATTAATGCAGCATTAAATTTTGTGTTGATGTTAAGGTCTGAAGACCTGTAACAGAGAGCACTCACCCTACACTCACAAGAAACACAGATTGTAATCTCTTCAGGGGACAAAATGAATATAGTGGGAATTTAAAATGAAATAAAAAGCATGAGTTAGATTAAAAGTGCATTAAAATATATCCAGTCTCTTGTATGATGTGATATGTCATGATATCATAAAGATCCAAGAAATTTCTCATACAGATAAAGATCATTACTCTAGTGTGCATTCAGATAGCATATTTCTTTCTCTTTCTCTTCATTATGCCATTTTCTGTTGCTTTATTTTTTTTAATCTTGCTGTTGTTTGGGGTTACATTTTTTGGGCTTTTTTTGTGGTTTTTAGATTGATGGGTTATTAAATTATGCCTAATTAGTCCTTTTTTTACATTTTTTTCCCAAAACAAGTATCACTTCCTATTAGAAAACTTGGATTAAATACTCACATTTGAAATAGCTTTAGGATGCATACACTTGAAATTATGCAGCTTCTATTTGATCCCAGTGACATTGAAGCTGGGCTAGTTGGTGTAAATTAATTATTTTCTATGCTGTCTGTATTTCTGCACTTCCGTTAATTTACTCTTCATCTGTGAGTGAGAACAAATTTAGAAGAAAAATGTCACCCGAACTAGAGAAGGGCTGATCTAGATTTTGGCACAGACTAAGAATTTTAGTGAAAAATAACAACAAAAAATGACAACTAAAAACTTACAAAGTTAATAGAGAGCACCTGCAAGGTCAGATATGTTATCTGCAATTTTTGGCAGCTGAAAAGTTGTCACATAACAGATATTTGAGAAATATGTCAGAATGGAAAAACCTGTTTGTACACTGCCATACTTGTGCATAATTTCTACATGATGAATAGATAAGGCAGATACTGAACTGGAGAAACAGTTTGTCTCTTGGAGGACTTCATAAGATGGAATTGACAATTTCAGGTGAAAGAAAGGCCCCTACAGGAGAATCAGCCATTGAGTTACATAGGAATTGCGTATATTATCTGTTAAACTACATCTACACTATTATACTAGGGTGTCTTAATGAGTGTAAACTGTTTAGTAGAAACAGCAAGGAACTGCTTATTTTCATATTTGAGGAGCAGACATCAGTCATCAGATAAGCAGTATTAAATGGAAACCTAAATGGTCAGAGACTAGATGGGACTTTTTCCACCTAGCAAAAAGAACCTGCAAGAAACTGTCACTCTCTGAAAAGATACCATGTGTTCAAGAGTTGTTTATGTTCAAAATTATGTTATTACAGGAGCATGGTAGCCTAGAGTAGTGATTGTCCACTTTTATTTATCCAGGTCTTCCACTTTTGAGCTGAGAAAGGCTCAGGAGCAGAAGGCACAGCAAGGATGAAAACACCTGAGCAGTTTAAAAACAATGCTGCGGAGATCACCAAAAAAACCCAAGACTGCTTTCAATAGCAAAGAAATGGATCCACACATCCCAGGTGACTGACAAAAGCCTGACATCCTCTTGTCTTGTATTCTGTAGCTGTCAGCTGCCAAGGGTCTTTGAAAACTCTATCTTGTACTGCCAAGCAAAATTCTGAACTATGTGGATAAAACAACTGATCTAGAGACAGCGGCAATTATTATGCTAATTGGAAATGAAAAAAATTATGAAACTAGTTAGATAAACACTATGTCGTGAGTGAATCATTTACCAATTTAATATCTGGTTTAAATTGCCTGTTATTTTTCATATAAATGTAATAAAATATAATGGGTTATGTGTTCTCTATCTAAAAAGGGGGTGGTTTTTTTCCTATTCCTCTGGCTATACATGGTACATAGGCTTCTAAATGACCCAATGAAGATTTAAAATATAAATGTCAGCACTATATTTAAAATATAAATGTCAATCCAAAAATGGAGTTTCAATATCATTCACCTTAATTATGTTTCAAAATTATGAAAAAACATGGTCACAGGAAAACTACTATAATACTTAAAATTTAATCTGCTGGTTATAATCCCACTTTTTGAAAGGAAGGCTTGTTGAATGAAGCTGAGTTCGAATGAACAGGCAGTATGCATCAGAGAATATTATCTTCTATCCACTCCAGGTACCCACCAGGAAAAGGATCCAGCCACAAATGAAATATGCTTAGCATCACTCCCAGACACTGAAGCCACCTGGCACAGACTGGAAGAAAAACAGGGTTTTAGCCTAAGTATGCCTGGGGTTTATTGGCATGCAAAAATGGTTGGCATAGGCCATGAGAGCAGGTTAGAACATTGTCACCAGTCTACAGTGTGCATGAGCACACAGGAGTACCCAGAAAGGTTTCTGGACATTTTAATTTACCAGTATAAGTACAGCCGTGGGATGCCAGAGCATGTTCAAGACAGTGTTTCAGAAAGAAAATTTGGGCAAATGCTAGTGGCCTATAATGGCAGGGGAAAGCCTACCTCTTCCTAATTTCAAGCTCCAAAGCATGTACATGGTGACCACAAAAGCAAAAGGAGAGTTTTTTAAAATATATTTTCCTTGTTGTAACCTAGAACATTAAAAAATCCTGAACAACCAAAAAGGGGGATTTGGAAGAGTGTGAGTCATACTACATGTTCTATCAAGCAAATGTCTTGTGATGTGTTAGTTTGGAGGTATATATTAGTTTCATTGATAGAAAATAAGTAAGTCAAATTATGCAGACTGGTTATTATAAATGCAGTTTCAAAATTTTTAATATGGAAATCAAACTGGATCTTAAAGTCTACTCAAAAATACCAAATTATCTGAATACCAATCCAGGAAATCAACACAGGCTAGAGACTCATCTGGAGTAAATTCATGTAATTGTTTTGATTTCAAGGCTAGACTCATAGAGGTAAACTTGATTTTCTTTTCTCTTTTAATGACTACAATCATCTCAAAGAAAACAGGATATTAAACAGAAGTGAAAAGGCTAATGCTGAGAAAAGAAATTATAAATCTTAGTATCTTTGAGATCTTCATGGAGAAAGTTTTTGGTTTTATTTCTATATCTGCTATTTAAATCAGAGAAGAAAAATTTCAGATTTCAGATCCTTTTGAATCCCACACGTTGCTATCTTTATTTTGGTTCTCCACATCATTAAATTTTCTCCTTCCATTGCAATAATATAAGTCAAGAGCAAATCCATTGAATTCAGCATTTTCACAGCATTCAAGAGATCCATATCTGGAAATAAAAAGGAAGAAGAGCCAGATTCAGTTCACAGGATAAACCCCTTTCATGATGCTATGCCTATTTCTTGTCTCAATTTGATGGGGAATAACATGTAAATCTAGATTACAGATTTAATTAGAAATATTTTAAAGACAGGTGATATTTAAAGAATGCAAATAGATATACTAGTTAGAAAAATGTCAATGAATCTTAATAAATATGCTAATCCTAATTGAATTAGCTTAAGACAAAGTTCTCTAGATCAGTGCTTTAAGGGAGATAATCTTCCAATCAAATAGATTGCATCTTCAAGGAGCAGTCTTGATTAAAGAAAATCTGATATTTTTTTGCGAAGTTCTTTTAAAGAAGCTATATAACAGACTTCAGATCACCATTTGGGAAAATGCAAAAAGAGACCTAAGCTTCCCAGTTTTTGGTCTCCATAAAACCTTGCCCAAACTTCAAAGCCAATCCAATCAAGTTCCCATTTTCTGTGCTTTCTCATAAGTTGGTTGGTAACTCATGTCCTAAACAGAAGAAAGATCAATAAGGTATGACAATCACAACACATTGAAACGTACAGTAATCTCATCTAGTTGGTACCATTATCAAATACAGCTTCCAATTAAAAGACAACCAAGAAATCAGTAAAAAAAAAAAAAAAAAAAAGAAAAGAATAATGGCCAAATATGCTGAAAACAATATGTGAGAGAGTGCAATCATTTATTAGCCATTTTATATATGTGGGAATGGGATCAACTTTTTTTTTTTTTTTTTTTTTTTGTAATTTAAAACTTTTTTTTTCTTTTTGCTACATTTTCATATAAATAAAAAAGCAAGATTTCAGCTTCTTTACAAATCCTAAAGGAGCAGTTTGGTATATTTAAATCTGAGGAAAATATTCCCCTCTTATAAACAACTTTTTCCCTGTTCTTATTTTTGCCAATTATGTGAAATTTTAGCAGATAAATCTAAGAAAAATCTGATTGGGATGTTTACAGTGAAAATTCTGCATCTGTGCTCAGACTGGAATATCATTTTGTTTTGTTGGTTGTCAGCACATCAGCAATTGTATGTTCATCAACCAGCTCCTAAAAGCAGAGGGAATCATCTTGGCTTTCTTAGTAAGACTGAGAAAGAGAATACAATTAGATAAAATTGCACAGTTTTTACAGCGTGAATCATTCTGTTGAAGACATCTCATTAATTTGAGGTTTTCGTGGCTATATTTTGGACAGAAAACAATGTAAAATTTCTCACATTTCTATTCAACTGTGGTGTGTTTGTAGCAAGATAAATTGCAGAATCCAGGAAAGTCCAATTCACACAGGTGCTTTGTAGCTGTTACCATAACCAGAAGAGTGAAGGAAAGCAAGGGAAAAACCCAAAAAGAAAATTTGGTTGACCTTCCATTTTACTGCAGCCCTCACAGCCTCTGTTTCAACCAAGAAATACAATCTTTGTGCTGACCTCTGCAGAGCTTAGCTCAGACAGTATACTTTGACTGTTCAAGCGTATGTCCCTTAGATGCAGACACACACCATCTCTACTAGAAGGGCTTCCCAGAAAATGTGCAAGACAGCATTCTTAAACTCATTAAAAGAAACCAGTTAGAGCCCAAAGGGTCAGAAAAGTAATTATTTTGTATCTGATTCAATACTCTAGAGGCAGAAGCCTGCCAAAGCAGAAGCATAGGGATATTATTCAGAGGCAGCACACTTACCTAAGTCTTAAAAAATGTAAATATATACATACAAATTCCAGTATTTTGCAAGATGAAATCTTTTTTCTTCCCCAAAAGTAAAACTATTTCTTTACTTCAACTCACTACCTAGAGGTTTAATCCCATTACCATTCTTTGCAGAATGCCAAAAACAGGGACATAATCAAAACAACCTTTACCAGAAAGGAATTAGAAACAAAAAAGTCAAAATCTGGTGAGATAACATTTTTGTAGCATTAACAACTAGTTACTGCAACTAGTTTGCAATTAGTAAGGGAAATTATCCATGGTGAGTTGAAATCTGTTACTTTATAGCCTTCCCCCAGCAACACGTATTTCAGGTTATAGACGCTGGAATCAGTGAGACCTGACATGATGGCAAGATCAGGTGACCTGAACAGTGACATTACATTAAAAGCTTTATCTGCCCAGTTTTAGGAATAGCTTTTTAATATCACATAGTTATTGCTATTTTCCTTCTTTTTGTCACAAACATCCAACATAGAGGGTAGGAAAACTTGCATTCAAATTTTAAAACACCAGTTTTCACTAAAGAACTTTTTCACTGCTGAGGAAAGACACTTTTGCCAGAAGACAAAAGCCAGATTTTAGTGTTACCTGCTGTTAACTATCATATCCAGTAAGGGACTTAGGAATTTAGAAGTAAGATCTGGCTCCCACCACAGAAAGCAGAGGTCTGCATGAGGATGATGAGCATCATGAACTCCCTGTGAAAGCACCAGCAGTCAAGTGCCTCAGCAGGAGACTGGAACTCGCTGGCATGTGGCATCTGGGTCAGTGTGCACAATACAGAAAGAACACAACATTGTCTGTGGGAATTGATGCTGACTGATCAACTTCTCCATAAGCACTGGGTGCTTAGAATCAGATTATTTTAATCCACTTAACACTAATGGAACATTCCTTTGGTCAACAGTCTGTAAATTCCATCTTCACAACTGACGAGGATGTTCTGTGCCTTTCCCACACTGACTGCACACCACTTAAACTTTCTGAGTCAGAACTGATGGGTAATTTTCAGAAGCAGAAGTAAGAAAAATATTATAAAGTGAGTGCAATTCCTTTACAAACAGGTTTTTAAGTACTTTGCATCACCCATGGCACCAAAAATGCCCCCAGCACTATGCTGGGTGAAGAAGAAAGGGATGCACTGAGGACACAGAAACAGACTGTCCCAGAAAAAAAAGTGAGCAGGAAAATACACAGTAGGTAAGGAAAGTGCTGTTTAAAGTTTGTTTGCCAAGAAAAGCATAAATGCTGTTAACAGGAAGGCTTTCATCAATAAGTATTACAAAATCTTTGAAAGACCCATACAAACTCTGGATAATAGAATCAGGTAACCCCAGCTCCACAAAGAACTACAGAAGAGGTAGGTGGTGAATAAGTCAGAAAAAGCTCTGAGATGGAGACAGCTCCCGGGGATCATCTACTTCAGGACACATTGCATGCAGTAGATGTGAGTTTCTCTTGTTGAGTTATGTAGTATAATTCATATTTGAAAGGGCAAGAGTTTTATTTTAAAATACTGATGATGTGGTAAAACATAGACATTTGTGTTAAAGTGTTTACTCTGTGGAGGAATCTGACCTAGAAGAGTTGGATTTTGGCTGCACATTGGATACAGACTGATATAGATATGTCTACAGATACAGACTGGAAGAGATGAACTTCTAGACATCACAGGAGATCTCACTTCTATGTAATATAAATGAACTGACTGAAGGTGAATGATTGACACCTCACAGATAATAAAATAGAATCTGAGATGTGGAGACATTGTGTCACTGGTAAATCTGCTTTGAAAAGCATGAAGACTGCTGACAAGAGTGCTTCTGGTGCCGCAGATCTGTTCAATCCAATAAAAACACAGTAATCTATGTTGGCTGTTTGTCTGACAG
This sequence comes from Chamaea fasciata, assembly GCF_029207755.1. NCBI lineage: Eukaryota > Metazoa > Chordata > Aves > Passeriformes > Sylviidae > Chamaea > Chamaea fasciata. The sequence continues at coordinate 54,134,113 of NW_027094086.1, read as the reverse complement.
CTATTCTTGAGCAAAGCAATCTGAGTAGGTTTATGAGCCTCTGCCTCAAAGTCTGTGAAAGATGAAAGAAAATTTGGCTCACTGACAGAAGACAAATGAGAGTGGGTCACAATCTTGAAAAATAACCAGAAGTTACAACTTAGGAAAAGGGAAAATTTTACTTCATTTTCTAAGCAGCAGTCACCTCTACCTCCTTGTACAGGGTACAAAAGAATAAGAACAGATTTTGACACACTTAATAAGGGACCTGAATTAGTAAAAATGCAGATTTTGACCGCCTGTTTTCACAAAACTTTGAATGTTGATTCATTCCCACAAGACACTTACCTGGGAAGACACCTCTTACGGACCCACACAATCTAACTTATTCTATTAAAGATTTTATTACAGATAAATTGTGAGGGTCTTATTTTAAACAAAGTTCATGTCAGGAAGCCTTCCACTTGTCTTGTGATCAGAATACCATTTGTCTTCTTCCTGCCACAGGCCCAGGTATGACTCAAAGGTCATTTTCAGGTAAATGGCCAGGCAAATGTCCTATGATACTGCAGGAAAGACCCTTGCTGACACATCTGTAGCTAGGCACATTTGAGATGATCCACTTGGATTTATGTCATTGAAAGAGATAAGGAGCAAGCCACCAGAAACTTCAGCAGGGTGAATCCTCTCGATGTGGCACTCTCACAAGTGAAACTATAAGCAGAAGTTTATCATTAGTGAGGGGGAAGATTTAATTTAGTCCAAATACTGGGTGTGAAACAAGAGACAATGAGAGTAATTTTGTGGCAAAAGAAAGAAATCTTTGACAGCAAGAGGATGTTGAAGAGATGAGGAAAATCTTGAGGAATTTTTAAGACATTTACAGTGAGAAAAAAAAGATTATGCCAGCAGGGTGCCTGCTAGCCCTGCACTGGGCAAAAAAATTGAAAATATGGAGCTGGCTGAGAACAGAATCTGTTTCTCCCCAGAGGAGACTAAAATCTGTGAGCTCAGGTGTCTAGGAGAATTTTGAGCTCCCAATTCACTGCATTTCAGTAACATAAAAAGCTTACTTTCCTCAGACCTCTTGTGAACTCTGACTTCTATTTATGCTGGTTGAGATATAAATAGTTCACATTAACGTTTGGAAATTACTGTGCTACATATGGCTTATATGCATCGTCTCGTGCTGTGCAGCACTTTTAGAGGAAAGGACCCCTGTTAGAAAAAACTTTGAAATAACTTTCCTCTGTGTGGAAGCCGGTTCTTTTCTTAATATGTATAGAAAGTTTCTGCTTTCCACAGAAAATCCTGATTTATAGCACTGTTCAGTGTAAACTAGACTTGTGCAAACATTAGGATGAAAACTGAAATATATTAACCAGAAAATATTCTTATCATTGATGCCTTGGAGTGTCTACCTAGAACAGAGGCTGCACCCAAGATGGACAACAGTCACGAGTTCTTCAGACAGATATAGGTTTGGTCTATTTGCATACCAGAGGTTAATTCTCCAATTACAGCTGCAGGTTATGAAGTCATATGCTCTCAGTTTCCCCCCCAATTCACTTTTGTTTATACTTTTTGGGGCCTGAGGCTGTAGGGTGTCCTTGGGTTCCAGGACCAGAGGAATTGTTTTGTCTGACCAAAGTGTGAAGACAGTAGTTAACACTTTATATAAAGTTTAGAGTTATGCACTAATACAGCACAGGATTTGAAAAATAAAAAGGCTAAAATCTTAAGGCATCATCATGACTAACAGAACTTCATTTCCTTATGTGCCCACTCTCTGTGGACTAGACTGGCTCCTACAAGTTGCAAAATACAGTGCAGTAAGATTTGTTTAGGGAGAAGCCTAACAAAGATGAGAAGATCTGCACGTGTACCCTTCTTTGCTCCAAAATTCTCTAGTATTTTTATTTTCATCCTATATAGGATATAACACTTCCTTTTTCCTAGCCTCTTATCACCATCTCTGCCTTGTCATAAGACAAATTTTCTTTTAGTGCTTTATATTTGTCTTGTAAGATTTGATTCTTTTGGAACCAAACTGACTTGTTCATGTCACCTGTTTGTGATTAAAACAAGGACAAGGAATTTGGTAAGCTTGTATAGTGTACTTCCTTCTTTTAAGAAATATCCTGGTAGATGTGGTTTTTATATTAACTAAGAAAATAGACAATTTTCCTTTATTTTATTTATACCACATGCTTGAAATAAGCCCAGGATGATTTCTCATCTCTAGACTAGCTGGCCTCAACCTATTCCATATCTCACAGGGAAGTATTATCAGAGCTCAAATAATTTACATTTTAACCTATTCTATTTGAGCCATATTCTCTTTTTCCTTTTTTATAAGACAGTGATGTTTACCAAGCATAAAATCTGTGATGGGGGCAGTACAAGTAAAAGGCCATGGCTTCCTACTGACCTGGCAGAGCAGGATGTCAGGACATGGCTTGGCCTGACCTGATTAAATATCTGTTTACAGTAAAACAATGGGGCAGTTGCCCCACTGTTTTAGTGTAACCCTGAAAATGCCATGTGGATAAAACTGAGGCAGGGAATCAGCAGGCGACCAAGAGCAGCCTCTTGAGAAGGGCTGGGACTGCTAAAAAACAAAACCTATAAACCACTACAAGTCCAGTGATAGTATTTCAGCTTCTTGTAGTCCACTTTAACATTGTTTTAAGTTATTCTTAGCATCTTTATGTAAGGAGTTAAAGAGTACAATTGCCTGTCTCATACACTGTCAGGGCCACAGAAGAAACTTGCCTTTCTAGGTACCCAGAAGGCCTGGAAACCACTGAATCCCTGTCCAAAGTGCAAAGGATTTGGATACATATACAAACAAATAAAAAACTTATTTAGGACATTGACCATCTAATTCATGGACCTTAGAAAGTCCTGACAGACTGCCAGGTGTTTTCCAGTGGTTAGAGAAGCAAAGAACACCCTACTGAATGGATTTATCTCCCTTCTGTCTTTCAAATCTGTTTTGTACAGCAAGCCCCATTGAGCTGTGCCCTAACCATATGGATATCATTCACATAAAAGACTGAGAAAAGGAACATCACAGTGCTTTTGGAATTTGGCTGCAGCTTAAGAAAACGTGGGGAGCACCAGAAATAAATTAACCAAGCTAATGGTCTGAGAAATACTCTCATTTCCAGATTTTTTTTCTTCACCGTTTTGGTTGGTATAATTTTTTTAAAAATATTTCTTCCTTCTGCTTTCTTCTGCCTAAGCCTGAAATTTCTGAGGTTTTTGTGTTCACCTAAAATGTCATCAACACCTTTTGCAGGTAATTTTGGATGATTTTAACCATCTCTAGATTAGTGGTCAGCCACAATACACATATCACTTACTTTTCTTCCTTACAGAAACAGCTCACAGAAGATATCATAATTCCTGCTGCACACTACAGGAGAAAAATATTCTTTCCACAACCAAATCTCTTTTTTAAAGCTGGAGGCTGGTTTGTTTACGATGTAGAGAGAATAGTAGTGAATGTCAAGAGGAGAACAAGTATCGGTGTGTGTGTGTTTTCGACTGCCATGAACAGCAATCTAAAGAAACAGATCCTCTCCAGAGGAGTAAACAATGCATTGAGATGAGATGCATGAGAAACTATAAAATTTGAGAGATATTGACTTTTTCAGCCACAGGATATGAGAAATCAGGGGGAAAAAAGTGTTTTCTCTGACATAAAGAGAAGCTCTCAGAAGAATTCACTAAAACTGTATAAAACTCACTTGCTCATTAATGTACCCTCACATTTGCAATTTCTGAGAACATAAGAACATATTTGGACTTCTGAGAACCTGAACTTGCTAATTAAATGCTATAAGAGAAAATTCAGCTCTTGTTTGGAGACTCAGTCTTGAAACTGCCCAAAATCTGTGCCCTAAGTTTTTGTGAGCCATCATGTTTAACTGTAATATGCACAGCTAAGCATTTAAATAGCATCTAACGAGAGGATAGGAACTGCAAGCCATCATTAGGTGAATAGTTGCTTCTTGAAAATAACAAAAATTACAGACATTAGTTCAGGAGTCCTTTGAAAGAAAAAAGTAATTGTATTAATATTATTATACATTATTATATTTTCTTTATGGCTATATGAAAAAATTATATGTAATTTATGAACTTCATCATAATTTATTAAGAAATAACTGTCCTCACATACCCTGTTTACCTGTTCTGAGTTATACTAATCAGTCAGAGTTTTTTTATATATCCCAGTACACAATTTTGCCATAATCAGGAACACTTTGTAGACTTTGTACCCCCCCAGCAGTAGAGTTCATCCTGGCTCACCGTGGCCTCAGGCTGCCCTGCCATTTGTCAAGAGGAGCAGTACCCGTGGCCTCTCCAGTTTTAGCTTCAACCTGTGACCTCCAGCACAGCACTGGCCCCTCTGACCAGCTGGGGAGTCAGCAGGTGACAAACAGCGGCCCTTGTGGGCAGCTGGGGCTGGGCCAGGCAACTCTGCCACCCTCTGGCTTCAGCTGAGAGCCCCTGAAAGGAAAAAAAAGGCCAAGAGGGAAAAAAAAAAAAAAAAAGGAAAAAAAGGAAAAAAAAAAAAAAAAGGAAGGAAAGAAAGAAACAACAAAGCAACACAAAAATAGCCCCAAGTAGACATAAGACCGGGAAGGAATATGAAAAACTTGTAATCCTCCCAATTTCCTCTTGAAGGGACTAAAACTGTCATTCTTTCATCCTGGTGGCAGCCAGGAAGGGTGAGCATCACAGCAGGGTAAGGGGTGAGATAGAAGTAAGCCTTCCAGAACAACAGGTCTGAAGTTTGTGCTGATTAGGCTTTGCATTTTTTTTTTTTTACATTGTAAAAGCATTAATATTGGCTGATAACATCTATTTGCTGCCCTTTGATTAGATTACTAGTACTTCAAATAAATTGAAATTAAAGACTAGGATACATATATGTGCCATGTTTCCTTTTGCTCTCAAAAATATTTTAACTGTAACACTATCATTTCATTCTTTATTATGTTTCCATATTTTTTCACATATCTTCTTATATTTTATAACTGAAATTATTTTACAAGTAATGAGTTCATTCAATTGCTTTTTACAAAAAATCACACACAGCAAGTTCAGGACATGAAATGCTATGGAATCTTATTTCTCAAGTTACAGGACCTGGTTCTATTATAGAGCTTTGAGCACTGTAAGTTGCACTATCTATAGAATATAACAGATGGCAGTTAGTTGTTTGGTCCAGTAAACATCACTTAAAATGTATTTTGTAAATCACACATCCCAGAGGGCCCCTGGCTCGGTTTGGTCCTCTAATGCTGCCACAGCACAATGATGCAAAACAGCTCAGAAAAAAATCAAGTACTACATATGTAAATGCTCACACTGTGCAAGCACTGTATTTATCAAGTGCTGAACTGTACTTAATAAGAACTGGACTGTATTTTGTATCTCTTGTTAAGAAACAGAACAGAGAGGGAATCAATAATAATAATAAAAAAAATATGTTGGCCAAAACGTAAACTAGCAGAATTCATTTATAAAACAAACAAAATGAAACGTTCCTCACCTCTCTGATGGACAGCAGTTTCTAAACAGAACCTTTGAGCTACAATGGCAAGAAATTCCAGTCTTCATATACATTCTCCTCAAATTCATCTAGCAGACAGTTTGTGTTCATTTACTGCTCCTGGGTACTCATACCAATTAAAACTGTACTTAATTATATTATTTTGAGGACCTTGATTAATAGAAATGTTGTTTTCAAAATAACAACAAAAATAACGAGATGAATGAGCCAACAATTGGCTGATTGGCAAGGAAATTAACAATTTTTTTAAAAAATATTGAAATGTGATTGGTCACATACATCAGATTGATCAATAATAACTTCAGGGGGGAAATCAATTATAATTAGAATAAATGGCAGCTTAGATACTGCAGAGATTTACTTTTGTTTTGCTTCATATTCTTGTGTGTATCCTAAGATCAAAATGAATCAGCTTCTGAATGACAATCATGCTTAAACCCAAAGGTTTTAATTAATTCCTACTGGCTCCTTCATGTCTCTGTTGAACATTTGCAAGAGAAAATAACAATCATAACACTGATCTTTTTAAATAGATCTGAAAAGTTCAAACATTATCTTTTTGCTGTTTTTTTTCTCTTTTTACTTGAAAAGTATTAACTTTATGCTGTTTCTGAGTTAGGAAGTCATTTCCACACTGCTTCTTTTCTTTTGGCATTGCCAGTTGAATATCCCAACTCTAGTCTCAAGCTGAGCTTCACAGCAAGACAATTTAGATTCCTATTGAAACTCAGTGTGTAGCAAATGTGTCTCTCCTTGTCTACGGAAATAGCTGCAGAATGTTTATATCACACAGAATTTGTGTTCTCACATGGTCTGCTGTACATGCAAGCCGTTGTGATTATGCTTCCACAAATGAAAGAAGTTATTTGATGATAAATCGCAACACAGCAGGCATGTGTGAACAGATGCACAGAAGGGGACTGGAAATGGATGAAGACAGCAAGGGTCCCACTGCCATGGAGGTGATGTCCCACAGGGAACAGTGTCTGTCATCCACAGGACCAACACCTCCAGCACAGCAAAAGCTTCAACCCAGAGCAAGATGTGAGGAAGGATGCAGGTCTGCAGGCCAGCACCTCCTCAGGCAGGAGGGCTCAGCCTCAGGGAGGTCACTTTTACAGCCATGGGATCCTCCCTGAAGATGGAAGACTGCTAGAAACAGATGGTATCCACCTGAAAAAGTGGAGCAAGGACACCTTTTCCAACAGGCTAGCCAAGTTGATAAGGAGACATTTTAACAAGGAATGATGGGAGAGGGAGATTGCAGACCATGATTAAAAAGAAAGCAGTAGGCAGAGGTAGAAAACAAAGGATGAAGGACAGTGGGATCAAGAAAGAGCTCAAGAGTGGTCAAAGAGGTTGAAGGAGCACCAGCCTCTCATGTATGTAGGGAAGGGAAGACAATCAGGGAGAGGGCACTAGGGAGGATGCTGACCCCTAAGAGCAGGAACAGCTTGGGTATATGCAGCTATTGTACATGATAGAGAGAAGTCTGGGTGAGAGCTTGCAGGTCAGGGTCAGCAGAAAGGCCAGGAAAGGTGTCTTTAAGGTGTCAGTTTCTCACAAACCATCCAGTCTGGAAGACAAAGTTGTTGACATCCTCTTTAAACAGTGAAAGTCACTGCACCACAGAACCTGGTGCTTACTGGGGTCCACCAGATCCTGGACAGGCAACACAATGGGACCCAAACCATCAAATATTTCTGGTGGGCATTGGGAATAACTTCTTCATGCAAGCTTTTCACAAAGTTTATGGAGTGAGTCCCCCTACAGTACATTTCTGTGCATGTGGAGAAGAAAGTGACTGGGAACAGTCAGCAGAAATTGGCACAGGTAAGTCATATAATGGGCCGTTCACTTAAGACTTGGACTCGTTCCTTGTGGGTCCCTTCTAACTCAGAATTTTCTGATTCTGTGACTGAACAACTGAAGAAGAATAGTGGATGGCATTTACTTTGCATTTAGCATGACTTTTAGCAATAACCCTCTCATATATGAGTTGGGAAATTATGGTCTGGATGGGTGGACAAGCAGATTGAAAAAAACTGTCTAGATAACTGCTTTGAGAGTAGAGATCTGTGGGCAGTGCTCACTTAAAGAGTACCACAGGGATCTTTGATGGGTCCTTTCCTGTATGACGTATTAAATAATGATCTGAAGAAAAAGCAATAGAGCACACTAGCCTTGGCAATGCAGGTGTCACAAAACTGGATTGGGGCAGGGGGTAGCAGTCAGTATATTATGGGAAAGAGCTGCCCTTCAGAGACCTAGGGGGGCTGGAGGAAGGGGACAGCAGGGACCGTAAGAAACTGAACAAGGGCATGTGACAAGTTCAGAAATAAGGCTGGAGTTTGAAATTACACAGTCTGAAGGCAGAGAGATCAGGGAAGGACAGGTCTGCAGGGTGCAATTGATGGTGTCAGGCTCCTCACAGTAGTGTTTGGTAGGAGAATGGGAGAAAACAGAAATAACTTAAAAGAAGTGAGGTTTAAACTGAACGTAAGGCAAACCTCTTTCTCTGTGAGGACAGACAGGCATTGGCTCATGTTGTCTGGGAAGACTGCAGTTGGTCTGTGGATGTTTTCAGAACCTAAATAAAGCCTTGTGCTTTGCACTGGAGATCCCCAGAGGCCCCTTCCAACCTGAATTTTCCTATAATTTTATTGTCCCCTGAAGAATGTGTCCTACTTGTATGCAAATGTTTTACAGATACCTCATTCATGTTGCTACATTTTTCATTAAGTGTTGGGTTGTCTCTGCTGTTTTGAGGTATTTTGATGGATGGTTAATGGTTTTAGGTGTTCTTTCCAGCAGTGTAAGCACACTGTGCTGTGTTACAGAGTTGTCAAGAGAGAGGAAATAGAAACTCCGCCACAGTACCTTCTTCCCAGAATGGACTTCCTGCCTGCCTGGCTGTTGTACCACATCACAATCGCTTCCATCCATTCCACCTATTTCTTTATCCCTGTCCTTCTACCTTTCCAGCATGTGATGTATACCACCTAGTAATGAACTGAGTTTTTCCTTTATCTATGGACAGTACCCCTGAGGAATTTTTCTTTTAACAAATTTTTTGTCTAGTACTTCTTAACAAGCATCACGTTTATGTACCTGCTCACTAGGAAGCCCTTCTGGTTTGATGCATTCCCTTTGAACAGGTTTTCGGCCTGCCAATGACTCATCCTTCATCTGTTTGGTCAGGATAGCATAAAAAAATAACATCCAATAACATCCAGTCACTCTTTTCTCTTAAGATTTTCATCCTCAAAATGCTTCTAATCAGAAGGAATTCTAGACAGAAATTAAAGCTTTTGAAAATATTAATAAGCCATGGCATATTTCCTGAGAGAAAACTGTAATAAAAGAATGGCACAGAATGCAGCAAGCTGTAGTATCTTTTCTTTAAAGAAAATTTCTGTTGGGAGAAAAAGTTTCACTCTTTTCAAATAAACACTCAAACACAGCTACTTTCTGTAATAGAAAATGTTTGTTTTAATTTGCTGGTTATCTGCACACCCTATGCCTTCCAGCTGTACTAATAACAATAAGTAAGTGCTAATCCAGCTGCAACCAGGGACAGGAGAACATAAAGACAATATCTGGTGGCTGAGTTCAGCTCTCAAATACACATTGCTGCAGTGAGGTAGCTGCTAGTGCAAGAGTTCTACAGAATTACTTACTTTATGAGAAGATCTTTCTCATAAAATAAGTATTTTAAATAGGATGTCAGACACAATAACTTCAAAATGTCTACAGGAAGCAGCAGAGTGCCTGGGGTGGGAATGGGCACCAGAGGGGCACAGCAGGATACCACACAGCTGCCGGGCTTCTGCAGGCTCCCCTGAAAAACACTTGGGAAGGTGTATGGAGGAAGCCTGCCTGGGCCAGACTTGGAGTGTGTTTTATAAGGGGCTGTAAAACTCTTGTTCAATCATCAAACAGTACGAAGTAGAGGAGGCCTAGCAAGTTTTAAAAGATTCTCCAGTAAGACTGGGGAAAGGATTATATGGCGTCTAGTCTATGAGAGAGAGCTCTGTGGTGTTTGTTTCCTTTGCTCGCTTCAGCACAAGTCACATATCCTTTTGCCTGGCAGCAGTGTTTTTTTCACAAAAATAGCATTTGTTTTATAAAATGAACAGCTGGAATACATCTGATTAATTGTTGTAATTCTTTAGGGGAATGGTCTCTCCCCTTTTGAACCCCCTGGAATTTCCTCCCTACATGTCCATACCTAATTGGCTGACTGCCAGGACCCTCCCAAAGTGGGAAACTAGATAAGACACCTGCATTTCTTTGTTCTTTCTCTTTCCCTCCTGGAACTTCGAGGAATAAATGACTTGGAATAATCTGGGGGTAAGAGCCTCATCTTTATCTTTTGTCCTGTCCCTTCGGAAATATTCCTCCAAAGCCTCTCCAGAGCTAGTCCCGGGGGGGGTGGGGGGGCCTGCGGGGGAATATTTCAATTAAGCTCATTTGGATAACTACTATTGATTTTTGCTCCCTTGGCAATGCTGTAATACAAAACCGAGCTTTTTCCCTGCATTTATTTTTTCCCCCCCTCCTTTTCAAAGTCTTCAAACATTGATAACCAACCTGCAGGATTTCCTGCAGGCTCAGCAAGTGTGCAGAATACAATTTCAAAGCCACACACCAGGGTTTCAGTAAGTACCACATGGAAATATGCTGACACGTGTGCCAAGTATCTCCTAAGGTTGGCACAAGTGTAGGCATCTGTAGAATCACAGCCTTATAATCTCATTTTTCAATGCACTGCTTGAACAGTGACATTCATCTCTCTATAGATCAGAGCCGTATGTAAGAAATTGAGCACAAAATCATTACAATGTGATGCCGATACCTTTCTTTAATATTTTAAAAATTTTCCAGTGGTGTTCACAGTCTCGCAGAACCTCAGTTGTAGAGAAAAGACAGGCAGGTAGACAGGCACCCTCCAGCAGGAACATTTCTCCAATGGCAGAAGGATGGGTGATGGCAGAAGGCATCACTGTGATGTCTTTTTCCTCATTCACCTGTGTAGAGCTTGACCCTACTGAAACCCCCCAAAAAGCACTGCCTAAATTCAAGGCAAAGGTATCACTACTCCTTCTGTTCACTTCCAGAAAAAGATTCTGCTGTTCTTTCCTGACCTGTGCTTGAAACAGAGCAAATGATTTTGCCCAGTCCTGAAGAATGAAAATAATAAAACTAACCATGTCAGTCTACTTTAAAGGTGAGTCTGTTTACATGCTCAGAAAAGTAAAGCTGTCACAAAAAGTGTCCTAAGTCAGACACAGAACCCCTGATCCACAGCAACTGCACAATTGCTTTTGTTCCAATGCAATTTTGTAGCTTCAATGTAATTTTTCTCTCCTCAGTGCTGGGATTTAACAATTTCTTCTTAAAATAATGCAATGTTAACAAAGAAACACTGTGCTGGTTTTGGCTGGATTAGAGTTAATTTTCCTCACAGTAGCTGGTATGAGGCCATGCTTTGGATTTGTGCTGAAAACAGTGTTGCTCATTCAGGGATGTTTCTGTTACTTCCAAGCAGGGCTAACATGGAGCCAAGGGCTTTTTTCTTCTCATACCACCCCACCAGTGAGCATGCGTGGGGTGCACAAGAAGCTGGGAGAGGACACAGCCAGAACAGCTGACCCCAACTGGCCACAGGGACATTCCACACCATATGGCATCATGCTCAGCATATAAATAGTGGGAGAGAAAGAAGAAAGGTTGAACACTTAGGTTGATAATGTCCTCCAAGTCACCATTATGCATGATGGAGCCCTGCTGTCCTGGGGGTGGCTGAACTCCTGCCTGCTGACAGGAAGAGGTGAAATAATTCCTTGATTTGCTTCACTTACATGTGCAGCTTTTGCTTTCTCCATTAAATGGTCTTTCCCCTATGAGTTTTCTCCCTTTCACTCTTCTTATTCTCTCCCATCCTGCTTCAGGGGCAGTGAGTGAGTAGTTGCATGGGGCTTGGTTGCCAGCTGGGTTTGAACCACAGTGTCACACAATTCTTCCTTTTATTTTGAAACAAAACAGAAAATTCCTGAAACTCTGTGTCACTTTTCAGGCTACTGATCAAAAACTTGCTTCCAGGAAGGGCAGCCAGATTGACAATTTTCCATCTCTCTTTGAGAAAAAGCTGAAGGTTTTTCTATTTTTCACTCAGATGACTGAAAAATAGAAGTCCACTTCTTAAGGGGACATGCATGCACGCAGGAATTTTGTCCTCTGTGATTACATAATATATTTTCTGAATGTATTTTTTCTTCTTCTCCTGAAATATTGCCTCAGATCTACTGAAAAGTATTTTGGCCATTAATCATCCATTAAGGGTTCTGAAGAAGATGTCAGCAGAAGAGCAGAGCATCCCCAACATGCCTAGGCAGTCCTAGAAGCTCCACTCCTGAATGCTCTCCATATTTCCATGCATGCGCACAAAAAACCCAAAGCATTAGCCACAAGACCATGAATACATAAGTCAAATCATTTGTTATCCTCAACACCTTTTCTTTGAAAGAAGCTCCTTTTCTCTTGAATTGATGAATACCTTTTCCCTTTATCTTAAATATACTTTCCTTTGGTAGTGCAATAATGGAATATGTTCCATTCCAAACTGCATCAATCAAGATTACCAAATTATTCTATATTCTTCCCAAGTGCTTCACAGAGAATATTCACATCCAGGCATCTATTACAGTTTACTGTAGAAATGTTGTCAAGTGAGTGTTTAAAATCTAACTCTGTTCCTCAATAGCCCAGATGGCACAAGTTTTTTCCAAATAAGTCATCTATATGAAAACATGCCAAGTGTCTGGAATAACAACATGATACACAACTGATAGAATTTTTATTTCTTAAAAAATAATAAATTATCTGATAGGGTGCACTTTCTACAGGTTTCTTGCTAGCAAATATGTTTTCTCAATTGAAAACTGTTTAGTGTTTAGCTTTCTCATTGTTTTGCCAAAGTGTTCATATCTTTTAATTCAAATATTTTCTTTGGGGAAAAAAAAAAAAAAGTGACTGCAATTTTCTACTAAGGAAGTCGAAATGCCTAAATATTTACTGAGGAAATGAAGCCCTTATTTGAAATTCCACTATTCACCCCTGTACATTTCCTGGGCCTTTGATAATCCCCTGCTTTCCTAATCCAATATCTTTTGAAGGTCAGAGAGGGTATCTACTGACTTGGTTGATGAGATTCTGTATTTTTGTCTTATATATCCTACTAATTTAGATTCTTTGTTTAGGTGCCAGCAGAATTTTAATTAGTCTTAAAATCTTTCCCAGTGAATTTTCTTTCTCTCTCTGTCTTCAAACACACACACAGCAGTGACCCATCATCTTCAGTAGTCCCCTGGTTATTATTTTGACTTTGAAATTTTATATAAGTCAAGCACTCTTACTGCTGATATCCAGCACAGATGCAAGATAACTTTTGTATTGCTTTTTTCAACAATACAATTTTAATGTTGACGTTGTATGATCATTTCTTTTCTTTTGTACTTCAGGAAGAAGACACTTAATCTTAAATATTCGAAGGTTCTTTCATCTTGGGCTCTTTCATCTTCAGTGATCCCACATTTTAAGGATCAAGTTGTCCATTGGCCTACTTTAAAGTGAAAAACAACAAATGAGTTATTGTGCATAATAAGGGAGAAAAACATTAGGTCCCCACCAGCAAGAGGAATTCACGTATGTGAAGCATCTATAGTTATTCTCAATTGTTCTCAGTTGCTTGGAAAGGTAATGAATTAAATAATCCCAAAGTTGATTTCTCATCTTAATATGAAGTGAGGTCACATACTATCTTGGCATGATAGAATCACAGTGGAGCTGGGTTTTGTTAAACTCCTTCCTTACACCATGTTACAGGAGCAGGATGTGACATTTCATGCTGTGGTCTGACAAGGGGATGCTTGGTTTAAGGTTGGAGTTCACAATCTTAGAGGTCTTTTCCAACCTAAGTGATCCTCTGATGATTCTGTGACAATTCTGCAAATCCGTGACGATGTGAAAGCGAAATTTCTTATCTACAGTAACTTATAATAACATTCTAGCACAATGTGCAGATCCTTGCTTCCACAGGGTTTTCAAACTGCTTTGTTATTTTTTAGGCACATTTGTGAAAGACACTATGGATGACCTAAAAATAAAAACATGATAATTCCTTACCTGACATATCTTTCCCAAATAAAAGCTTTATTAAAATGAAAAGCATATAACAATGTCTACAATGTCCAACACTCACAGACCTCGCCAAACTATTTGGCAAAATAAAAAATATTACCATAGAGCAGAAGATTCTGCTCTACTGCTTTCTGAATGTCACATCTATCTCACAAACATATGTTGGACCCCGTATAACAGAATTTTGGTGGAGTTTAAATCCATGGATCATTTACAGAGAAACAACAAATACTTTCTTGTGAGAAATGCAAGGTTTCTTTTTGGCTGGGGGAAGGGAGAATGCCAATATTAACCATATGGAAAAATTCTTGACAATTTTGTGTAAAGTTTCTCCACAACTTACCTGAAAATAAAAGAAGGAACTTCAGTTTAACAAAAAAAAAAGCTGTAGCTTCATGGACACATCATGTTTGTAGAGAGATTCTAATTCCTGCTGTTCAAGCACGACATAAGGAAATTGTTAACTTGACCTCTGTGCCTAAACTATGAAGGTGGTCATGCTTCAGATATGTAGCAAATAGGAACTTTGGAAATTAATTCACTAAGCCAAACAATCTTTCCTCTGACAATGAGAGTACAGGTAGGTAATATTCTCTGCCTTCATTCCCTATCCTCAAGGCAAGGCTTCCAACCTTTGGAATTGCTATCATGGTAATTTGGGGGTTTTGTTGGTTTAGTTTTTATTTTGGTTTTAAATTATTCCTTGAAGCTCTAACCTCAGAAACTAACAAACATATCCCCTTGGGTAATCTTTATTTACAATTTTTCCAAGTGTGTGGTTTTCAGTTAATTCTCCTGGGCAAATACCGAAAGATTATGAAAGTTCAAGCTACTTTTATGAGGGCATTATGGCCCTAACTCAGTGCATCCCAGATCTTCTTACCAGTTTGAGTTTCTTTTTCAGTTTGTTTTTTTGGGAGATTGGGATTTTTGTTTTGTTTTGTTTTGTTTTGTTTTGTTTTGTTTTGTTTTGTTTTGTTTTGTTTTGTATGAGGTGTTTTTTTGGAAGAACGGCAAGTTTGCCACATACACCCATACTCAAGGGACTCTAAGACATCACTCTCTACAGGAATACTTAATACTGAGAGTGGATCATTACACTGGTTTTTCAACCGATCTTCAAAAAACAGACCAAAATGAAAATGATAGAGTGAATAAAGATCATCATGTGCTTTGCTTCACAGACCTTAGGATTGTAGTATTCTCAGGACAACTTAAAACTTATCTCTTTTGGATGCTGACTTCCATTGGCTTACCTATAGCTAGTGTAAGTGACATTAAGTTTTTGACAGTAGGTTTAAGATAGAGCAGTTGTTTGGGTTGGTTTGGGCTTTTAAAGGAGAGATAATAGAAGAAGACGTCAAATTATAAAGCCTTCACATCCTGAAAAAAGAGAAACCATCAAATGGCAGGATACTTTTCTTTAGAAAACAGACGCATGGGAGTAATTCTTCAAAAGAACTATGGAATTGGGAATAGTGCCCTGGAAAGAAACCTTAGCAACCATTTAACACTGCGAAGTTGTCATCGGTTGCTGGTGATGACAGAAAAGTTATGGAAACAGTTTAAACTCCATCAGCTGTTAATCTTTCACAAACCATTTAACAGGAAAATCAGCAAAATGGAGAGGGCTTAGAGCGACAACCTGGGAAGTAGTAAACCCACCTTGTATGCAATTATTTTCTGCTACCCCCTTGTAAAGCACAAGATTTTCAAGAAATGCAGGAAATTAACCTTCAGAATATTTTGTGTGCACAATAAATTCTGAAGCAACTACAAAGAAAAGAATACTATAGTTTCTTCTTAAGACAGTTTAACACAAAAATGAAGTGCTTTAGAAGTCTGAAGTACACTTATAACACAGAAAAAAAAGTCTTTATAACTTTTAAGATTACTGTTTAAGAGTCAGCTCTCATTTGAATGTTGGGTAACCACTTTAGGCAATGCATATTATCTGAGGTTGAAAGTGGTAAAATATCAGCTTTTCTGATTTGCAAAACTCTTCACAGTTCAATCAGTGAGTACCCTGGTCTTCAAAGCCAGAAAAATATTGGAGCCTTTGGATCCATAGATGACTCTTATCCCTAGCTACTTGTAAAATGAAAGCTGTAGCTTGTACCCAAAGGAACAAAAATACTGGAGTCAACACAGAAAATATCAGCTTCCCAAAGGTCTTGCTTTGTATTGAAATTTCTCTCCATCTAGTCCTAGAAAAGTCAGACAAAACATATGAATGTGACCTAACACTTTGAACTGATTTTGTTGCCTCCTAAAAAGAATTCCTCTAACCATGCACTATTTTTCCCTCAAGACATCAACAGGAAGTTTCACAGAAAAAGCTACTCTTAACAGGTTGAGCTATTTAAAAAGAGAACCAAATTAATAACCTGTCCAGAATTGTCTTTTCTCTGTTATTTCATATATGTAATGACTGCCTGGGAAAGGGCTCCATTACAGATGTATAAATATCTAATTAATATACCTAGATATTTTGACATTATTGATTTGTTATAGTCTCTAATATCTGCCCTGGCAGCTTTACCGCTCACTGACTAAGAAGAAAAATATACTCAGAAATACTGGGAAGCCAGTAAAAAATGTTTTCATTTCATTTTGGTGGGGCTTTTTTTTTTTCTTTTTTTCTTTTTTTCTTTTTTTTTTCCTTTTTTTTTTTTTTTTTTTTGTCTTTTTAATATTTATCTTCTTGCTCGGCATGAAGAATTGTTGAAAGTTAGCGAGGAACTGAAATGCCTGGGAGAGCATTCCTCCTAAATATTTTAAGCAAAGTTATGTAGAATTTTGTTAATAAGTATTTCAATACTGTACTAACACAGTTATATTCAGAACACAGCGGTGGGAGAGGGAGCTATCTCTCAGTGCATTATAAACTTGACGAGCATAGGCTGTGAGTTTGAGGGACGTGAAGATGGTGTTGCCTGAGAACACTGGTTTTAGGAGACACTTCCAAAAATCTGAGAGGAAGGTGAGATGAAGGCTGTGTTTCTGTGCCAGTACAATATATTTAGCAAGCGTGCCTTCAGTGTTAATTCACACACACCACATTTTCTCTGGGAAAAACATCCCAGAGAACTGTGAAACTCCAATGCAAGTACCAGAACACCCAGCAGCTCCTGGCTTGAGAATACACATCCAGACAGGTACAAAACCTCCTCTACCACAGTATTTTCCCTTCTCTCCTTCTTCTCCAGAATGCAGTCTATCCATGGAACAATATGAACTTTTCTTGAGTAAGTACCTTGAAGAAGGAAGTCACTAACTAAGAAGTAAAGCAGTCAGAGATAATGATACATCAGAACGAAGGAGACAGAGATGACTAGACCTACAGCAAATGAAGGTGTCACAGGAGTAGGAGAGATCTTGAAGGACGGAAATGAAATTTTGATACAATTTCAGATTTTTACATGCTGCAGATGACTCAGTTGCCTTGAAAACATGAAAGCCTCTCAGGGCTGCACAGTTAGATAACTCTACACCTAGAGTCTTAAGGACATTTTTCCTACTTCTGAACGGATATACAATTATATATACAAATATATTTAAGTGCATCATTTCTGAATCACTCTTGAGTGAATGAAATGATATTATATTTGAAAAATAATGCATATAAATTAATTTATTACAATAATCTGAAACTAAATAGACCAGTAATTAATCTACTTTTTAAAAAATCTATAGATCAATAATAAGTAATTATTACTTAATTGCAAAAGTTACAGTGCTGAAGCTATGGAAACCACTTTTTTAACAACCAGAGAACTATTTATCTCAAAGTAGTTAAAACTAGCTATGAATTTAAACAAAATTTTGGCAAACATGGGCAAAACATCTGACACAAATTGGATTTGGACACTAAAAATGTATTTATATATGTTTTTAAGACTGGATATGGATGAAGAAACAGTTTGAAACCCATGGGAAGGTAAGCTCATTTTAAAGAAAGAAATTATTAATAGGCAGAAGTGAAAATATTTGAATAACCCTTATAATGCAGAACATAGGGTATTCATGTGGAAAGGCAAAAAAATCATGTTTGTTGTCTTAAAGTTAATAATGGAGGGAACTGGTTCATGTATTCCTTCTTCCATATAGGTTCCATGATGCCTTAGTATTTGTGGGAAGATAATGTCTCATCCTTTTTTTCAATTGTCATCTCATTGAAATTCCCCTTAAAATTCCAGCCTTTCTATTTAAATTCTCTTGGGTTTAGTTTTAAAGAGTGTTTTGGTAAGCTTTGATATGAGCCAATTAAGAAATAAAAATATTGTATTCCCACAAGTCTAAGGTGCATCCACACTAACATCTTGACTGTGAAGTATGCAGAACTTTATGCAAACACCCTCACAGCAAACTTAGATCTTTTCCACTGTTGAGAACTTGCACTTTGGGGAATTCAGGACAAGATGCAGGAAGAAAATATCCACATCCAGATGTGATATCAAGTATGGGAGGTATTAAGTATTAAGACTACGGCAAGAGCCAGATAGATGGCCCCGAAACAGCAGAAATTACAAAAGTCCTACTGAGGTTATTGCAGAGTTGTGAGGGGTGTTATTTTAAAGCATTTTCTCTCCATGTCCAGAAAGGGCTGCCTCTATGGTCTGGAAGAGGAGAAGGGAACTGGGGGTGCATCAGTCATATCCACCTTCTAGAGTGCAGAATTGTGTCATCAGCACTGGGGTTTTCAAGTGCTCAGAACTGCAGGATGACATTCTTGTACATTTTATCTATAGTAATTTAAAAGACTAGTGGGAAATCTTAACGCCTAGTGATTTGTCAAGCTGACAGCAATTACCTCTGGATGGGCAAATGCTACATGCTACAAGTTGTAAGAATGAGATGTGATTCTTTTCCTGCGTGGTTCCATATTCAAGCAAAATGTCAAACAGTTCAGTGAAAGGACTTTGGGTAAACAGCTTTATTTCCAACACAGCGAAGGTGTTCACATGAAAACTTTCTAAAGTTTACTAGTTTCTGCCACCCAGAAAAAAATGAGTGAAACCCAGATTCAGTTAGCACATTAAAAGCTTTTGTCTTCTCTCTTTTTGGACAGCTACTCTGGCAGCCTCCATCTTAAGAGGGAAAAGTAAGGCATTTTTTCCAAAGAATATATTTCCATATACTATGCTTCAAATACAAGCAGAGGCTTTTGAAGAACAGTTCCTATCTCTATAACTTTTTCTACTAAGAGATAGTGAAAAGCACTGCACTTACTTTTACAGCATTTTGAATACAGAGGTCTCACGTGGTATTTTTACAGCAAAAGGATATACTCTTCCCCTTGACTTCATACATTTCTAATGTTCATGCAAACATAGGTTGAAACATAGGTTTTCAATTTCACTACTCTATGATCCTTCTCAAACTAATTTTGGAGATTTCAGTAACTTAGGAAACAGCGTTCATGTATGGGTTTGAAGTTTCTGTATATCAGTAATGTCTGAGACTCCCTAGAATAAAGCAGTTGTTCAGTGACCTGTGTGAAATACAGATGGGTGGTGTCAAAACAGCTTCCTGACAGACAAGCTGTTGTCAAGGCTGCTGCTAATTGGCGGTGTTACTGTCATTCACAACAGAAATCAAGGACTCAGTAGACAGAGATGTGTTTTTTTGGACAGTTTACCTACAAAAGTATATGTTCAGTGGCAGCTGAACAACAGTAACTGTAAAGAGCATTTTTTCTCTTTCTCTTTGCTTTTAATAAAGTGTGCCTGCTGGGTTTGGCTGGGAAAGGGTTAATTTCTTCTCAGTAGCTCTTAGAGGGCTGTGTTTTGGATTCAGAATGAGAATGTTGTTGATAAAATGCTGATGTTTTGGGGTTTGCTACATTTTGTTTATCCCTAGTCAAGGAATTTGTCTGTGTGTGTCTCCCGCTCTGCCTGTGAGATACAGAAAAGAAACAGAGGGCACAGAGCCAGAACAGGTGACCCAAACGGTCCTCGGGGATATTTCACACCACAGAACATCATGCCCAGAGTATAAACTGGGGGACTTACTTGTAAGAGGGGAAAGATCTGAGTTTGGAAATAAAGTCTGACAGTGGTTAGGGGATGGTGAGCCATTGTATCACTTGCATCACTTTTTTGTTTGGGTTTTATGGGATTTCTTCTTTCCCTTTTTATTATTATTATTTTCTATTACTATTATTGTATTTTAATTTTTTTTTAATTCTTAAGCTGCTTTTATCTCAACCTACAAGTTTGACTTTTGATTCTCTTCCCTATTCCACGAGGACAGGCATGGAGAGAGAACAAGCAGCTGCATGGTGCCTAGTTTCCAGCTCAGCTTAAATCACAAGAGTATGTTAGCTTAATGGCTGTGATCAATAATCTCAGAGGTCTTTTCCAACCTTAATGGTTCTATGATTCTATTACTGGAGTTGAAAGTAGCTATGGAGATGAAAAAATGATGACTCTGTAGCTGGTTTGTGTTTTAAAAAATATTGCAGCTGTAGTGGGCTGAGTACAGTATTCTGCAGTACAGAGAGATGCAGACGCCATAAAAGGGTAGTGAAAAACTTTACTGGGGAAAATCACTGATCTCCTATTCTTGGCAATACAAACATTCATTCACCATATCTTTTAAGAATTTTGCAAGTAATGATTTGTAATTAACTGAAGAAAAGTTGTAAGTGCACTTCAGCAGATTTCTTGCTACGCTATTCTGTACTACTTCAAGCTAACCAAAGAATGGAGTCAATTGTAAGACACACACAGCAATTGTTCAATAGTAGAATTTGCACAGCGGGAATAGGATCTGAGTGTGACTTTCAATCATTCTGGTAGCTGATTCACTCTGTGAGCTACCCACTTTTATAAGCAGTAAGCAGGTCCAAAGGGATAAAATAGAACCATAAAAGCATGCAGCTGCACAAATGTAATTTCCAGAAGAAAGCTTGATAAAGATTCAGCTGAATTCTGGTATTCACTCTACAGATAATCTGTGTTATTTCATATATTTTTCTTTAGCTTACTAAAAGCAAGCAAATCAATGCCTTCCAATGTAGGCTAGAAGACAACACTGTTGTGTTCAGTCAAATATTGAATTGAAAAGAATACTAAAAACGTGGACACCTGAGGTAGCTTTCCTTACACAATGCTCTCCACTCTCCTCTGACACAGATTTCTCATCAGTGGAAGGATAAACATAATCCCCACTATCAAAGCCTTTCCCTAAACTGCACTTTTTAACTACACTGTATAGTGCTGGGGTGTTGCATGGTGACTTGGATCTGCCAAACACAAATCTCATTTAGCTATCAAAGACAAATATATATATTCTTAAAAGTATGTCTTTTATGTCTTTTGAATGTTCTTTTCATGTTCAGGAAAAGTAGTTTTAAAAATACAGAAACAAGAAATAATTGTGCTTGCAATTTTAATATTCACCCTTTTCCTTCATTCTTCTTTAAACTTTTGACAATATTGTACTGTATCTTCCTTGAAACCCAGGAATGAGACCTTCAGCTTTAAAAAAAAATACTCAAAAGCTGAAAAAGAAACCCTAACTAGAATGCTTCAATATTAATAATTTAATACAAAACAGGCAGAATTAAAATAATTGGATATAATTGTAAAATTAATGATAATGAATCACCAGAGCAAGTGGATGGTTTAAGAAGGCTGTGGTCCCATGGAAAGCCCATGCTGGAGTAGGCTACTTGTAGGACCTGTGGCCCCATGGGGGACCCACACTGAAGAACTCTGTTCCCGAAGGGCTGCACACAGTGGGAGGATTCATGAAGAACTGTGTCTAATGGGAAAGACTCACATTGGAGAAGTTGGTGCAGGACTGTCTCCTGTGGGAGGAGAAGAGTGGAGCAGAACAGTGTCAGGAGTCTCTCCCTGAGCAGGAAGGGGTGGAAGAGACAACATGGGATGAATTGACCTTGGATCCTCTTCCCCACACTCCTGTGCCAATGACAAAGGGCAAACTGGTTAAGAAATGGAGCAGACTGTGCCACATGGCTCTCAATCACTCAGTACTGAGATTTCAAAGCTGATCTCCCAGGTCACAGGCATGTGCTACAAGTACTACGCTGTCACTTCTCTGCAGCATTTCTTCAAACCGAACAAGAAATAAAGGGCAAGGATAGGCTTCTCAAAAAGCTGATCTGACCTCTCTTCTCTCACTCAGAAGGCCCTTTCCTACCTCTCATTCAGACTAGGGGCTTTCCTGCATGGCTGATTTATAAATTTGGTTTTAAAATCCCACTCACAATAGAGACCTCCAGGCATTGTCCTCCTTCCCTCAGATGAAGAAAAGGCTTTTATCTCTCTGTGCAGCTTTGCAGGTGACCCATATGATGACAGTCCTGCACACTGGGAACACACACCCATGGTGGTGAAATTCCCTCTGGGTACAGATACTCCCTCTGACATGCCATATACTGCCTACATTGCGCATGCCCACCAAAACCACCCTGAGCACGGATGGTGAATCAGGGCTGATATGTGTGTATGGTGCCCATGCAGCCAATGAAGGAGAACTGTGTGGGAACTTGCACTTAGTAACACTGAGCAGATTTGAAATTACAGATGTGTTTTGAAATGTCTATCTGTATCCATTTTTATTTTGTTTTATGGGAAAAGTCTTCTGCAGGAGACTTGGGTGGAAATGACTCACTCAAAAGCACCTATCATGAAAAAAATTACAAAACAATCCCAAGAAACATAGTTCCAGTCTTCTTTTGCATAAAAGGCAGGGAGAGAAATAAATTAGTTTTTAGGACCAGGTGTACTTTTCTGTTAAAAAGAATGGGAAGGCAGAGGATGTCTTGAGAAAAGAGGTCTCCTCACAAATGCAAGAATAAAAACTTCTTCTGTACTAATCAAAGAATCAAATTTTGAAGGTTTTTTGTAACATAAATGTCTGAGAAACTATACTACAGGATTTTTGTTTAGGTTGTGTTTGCCTTTTTGAGACAGATGGTGCAATTGCAGGTGGAAGTATTGAAGCATTGGAGTTTACATTCTGTTTTCCTGGGGGAAGACCAAAATACATCAACATTTTGCTGGGAAAGACCAATATCAATGCTACACTGAAACCACTAGTGAAACGTGTTACAGTGTCACATGTAGCCCCATCCATCACACCGGCAAAGACTACATCACCAAATACATGGTCCTGGTATGCAGACAGATACGAAAGGTGAAATGGAGCCCACATGTTCATGTTAGCAAGGTGGACAGGATGAAGATTTCTTGCATGCTCCATTGTTTTAGCATCTTATCTTTCAAGTAAAGTTTATAAGAGATATTTAGGAACTCTCAGTGAAATACATCACATTTTTATGAGATAGATTATTCAACGTTTTAAGCGGGAGCAAGAAGTAATCTAAATAAGGACTTAGGCCTTACTCTTTAAAATGTTATTTTATACTGAAGGGTTTGGGCTCAGTTGCAGTATACAACAGCATATCAGTGGAAATTGCCACCTAAGATTACAGCAGTGTCTGAGTGTCTCTGTTTTTAAATTTAATGTATTAACAATCATAACAAAATGTGTAAAGGGGGAGTTTGCAGAAGACGAATGCACTCTCCGACAAGAAGAAAGTAAGAAAAGAGTATATCAGTAGGTCAGGTAAGATGCCTAGCAAAGCCTCTTCTCTAAGTAAAAGTCAGATTGCCCAAAGACATCCTGCACTCAGAACCAGTTCAAAATAAATCAGAATGCTCACAAAAGCACAGAAGTAAATATTCATAAGGATCATATAGTTACTTAAATAGTTACTTTCACTTCTCCCTTCCCTCCCTCCCTTTCTGTTTCTCTAAAGAGAGAATTAAAGTTGCAGTTTCCCTAGGTAGAGAGAACCAAATTTTTACTCTTTTTTTTTGCCACTGTTTGTCACTGTTGAGTGAAATCAACAGAGGAGGCTCCACCTGAAGACAAAAAACATTGCTCTTGACTTTTGGCAAACACAAGGCAATTTTGTAAAGGATATCACTTCTCTTTTACTGCTTACTTGTTAAGAAGCCTTGAATCTAACAGTTATTGACAAATAGCTTTTCCAGACCTCTGGAGTGTTTTAAAAGGGTGTCTGCTTTCATGAAACATGGTGAGGTTTCTCAAAGACTGCTTTGCAGCAGTCCCCTGCTTTTGGCTACTCATTAGTACTCAGTAACCTGAGAAGTCAGTTACTCCCCCCTAGTCTCAAGAATACAATTTTGGTGATACAGCCCAAGATGCAATTAGTCCTTTTTTTGCTACAGAGGCACCCTGCTTATTCATGATCCATGTGACTGCCATGTCATCCAGATCTTTTTCTGCAAAGACCTTTGATACCTGAGGACAGATCAGATTAGGAAAAAAACTGAGGTTAAAAAAAAGCCACTTGAGTAACCCAATCTTCTCTATGACTTCTGTCCTTGGACCCTCTACCTCACTGAGTAATGGGGTCATTTTCTTTGGTCTTTCTTTTGTTGGCAATGCACTTGCAGAAACATTTCTTAATTATACTTTACATACTTTAGCTTTCCTAACTTCATTTCCATATATTCAAGCACTGTCACTTAATTTCTCCTTGCTTCCACCTTCTGTTCACTTCATATTCCATCTGAGTTCTGAAGTAAGTTCCCATTTTATCGGTTCTGGCTTCTGCTGTACTTCCCTGACTCTCTGAAGATCAGCTCTCTTAGGCTCTTTTGTCCTTCATGCAGCAGAGTGCAATGCAGAAGTTTCTGATCAATTTTAACCACAGTAAACAGAAAGTCAAAAATTTTTATTTTCATTACAATTGTAGGAATAAAATTACCCATATAATCCCATTATAGGGATTCCTAGAAATCTTGGGTTTGTTAGCAGTACCATTTTCAAAAATATTGGTCTTAAGTTATATTAAGACGACCTTGATCTTGAATACTCAAGGTCAGAGACAGTCCTTCCAGGGACTCCAGAAGTTCTTGGTCAATTATCGTTTGGCAGTGAGTAATGAGTGGGGTTTTTGCAGTTTAAAGTTCAGAAAGTTAGGGATTGAGAATAAGGTAGGCTTTGCTCCATGTTTTGAAGAAAACAAAGACCTTCAGATTATTCTACTAAAATTCTTTTTTATGTTGCAATGCATATCCTGCTTGGGAACTATCTACTCATGAAGACCATAAAAGGAGGATTTTCTTTGCAGTAATGAGGTAATGAAGGCTGAGTTTACATTTGATATTCCATCTCAGTCACAATATTTTGATTAAAAGGAGTGGGGCCAGGCAACATCTATCTTATTTTTTTCTGGTTTGTTCAATGTCCTAAGATTCTGTTGCCACTGTCTGTGTTATTCTTGGAGAAGTGGGAAAGGAGGAATGGAAAGAAGATTATAGATTCATAAGTAAGGTTGCACCATGCACTGTGGAGGATAGATACATGTAAAAAGGTTAGTCAAGTCTGATTTTGTTTCAAGAGCTTTCATCCACAATGGTAAAACATTCCAAAACCAGTTCTATTTGTACTTTGATGTATAAATATCTGAGAAGTGAAATTTTCATTAACTTGGACGTTATTTCAACAGCCCACTTCATGCCTCTTGAACATGCCTCCATAATGACATCTGACCCTTGTGACTTATATTGGAACGTGATCAAATAAATACAAGGTCACCCACTGGGATATTAGAATCAAAGGAACTAATTCATAGCTGACTTCTGGTATTATTAAGGAGGCAACAGTGGTGTAGAGAGATTGTAGAGCATAAAAAAGCATAAAAGGAAAACACTGCTAATGAGATAATTTATAAAAGCATAAAGTAGCAAGACTAAGACTGTGATGTTTATGCATAAAAAATACATTTTCAGTAAAAACAGAGTAACATTGTACTTGAATGGGGGAACTAAGAGGGAAACTTGAAAAACTGACTTCACATAAATATTGTTTTAAAATGTCTCTGAAATCATCTCTGAGAAAGGGACAATGCGCTGTGGAGAGAGAAGGAACTTTGGAAAAATCACATAAGGGAGGAAGCAGAAAGCACAGCTCCACCATGGGAGAGGTCTATATTATATGACATTATTTCTTCTTGTCTTTTATTAGAAAAGACAAATAATGCTAAAGATATTTCACAAGGTCCTTAAGACAACAGGGATTTGGCTACAACAAAAATTTGTTTAAATACCTTTTTTAATAAAGAGGAGAAAAAAAACTCCTAGTTGGTTCTATCTAAAGTGAATCAGAAGAGCCCATAAAGAAATCAAAGAAAGAAAATCCTTAAGTATCTTCCCACAGTAAGGCTCAGAGGATATGACAAGTGTTATGTCTCCTGGTTTTGAGATCACACTGTAAAGAAAGAACTTTGTTGGCAAGCATTTTCCAGTGAATGCATTGCACGGTGACCAGGACAGACTTTGTTGGGATCTTCATCTGCAGCCAGAAGTTTTTCCTAACATAACAGTCATTGCAGAGAAATTAAGTCAAAATCACCAAGTTGGTGTAAGTCACCAATTTCAGTAGATCTGCTTGCCTGATATTCTAGATGAAGATACACATTCCCAGCAGATCTTCAACATTTGGACCTAAGAATTTTAGCCATACTTTTTGCGCAGACATTACCAGATCTAGTCAGAATGACTGAAAGCAGAGTTGAATTACTCTGATTAGAATTTTCTAGGATCAGACAGCTCTAAAATTAAAGTTGGAGATATCTGTGAATCAAATCCCTATGACTATTATTCTACAGGCTCTCTTGTGCACTATATCAATTACAAATATATATATTTATTGAACACACACCATTAGTTTATCACTCACATTTGAGTGTTTTTAATTTCTAAATTGAGGCATCCATGCAGGCTTTTTTTCCACTCCAGCCCAGTGAATCTAACGTACAACATACCATGTTGGGAGATGTGGGTGGAAGTTTCAGGAATCATTTTGCTAGAAAAGATGAGTTCTTGAATGAGGTAGATACACTCTTATTTCTTCTGTTCCTCAAAACTTCTCTCTTCTGTGCTCTAAATGTCAGGATTTGTGGTAGTAAAAGAGATTGGACTGCAAGGCCCATGATGATTTCTTTGGTTAGCAGACAGACCCAACAAAAGTTTCACAAGCTGGAATGGGAGATAATTCTGTGCATTTTCCCTCCTGCCTTGTAATGAATCTATACAACATAAATCAGGTTTTTTCTATATTAACTCTGAATATTAAATACAAAATGGCCCTGATGTGTTTGCTATTAAGGACATAATTGCCTAATCAGTACTTGCACTTCTATTTGTCTTTCAGGTTTAACAGAGCAAATTTATACTTAAGGAAAAGGACAAATGAAGGAGGAGTATTTATATGCCTGAACACTTGTAGCACAGGTACATTATAGTAACTTTCCAAATGGATGTACTAAATGTCTTTTAATAAAAGTTAATGTTTTCATTTGGAACAGTTACAAAAATGGATGTACTCAAAAGGACTGAAGAAAATAAAATTGATTGGCTTTTTTTCACCTTTAAAACTTGCACTCAGTACAAACTGAATATATTCTAAACACATAGTTGGTTATGTTTCACACAGTCCCCTCAAATAGGTTTTCAGGAACTTCAGTGAAGGAAGTGAAATAAACAGAAAGATGGGGGTTTTTGTTACAGTTTAGAGGTAACATATCTGTACATCAATTTTTTAATATTTTAACTTGCGTGAAGATATTTCAGGCAATAAATTTTCAATTACTCTAAAAATGTTCTTTCTTTTAGTATGCAAGTCACCACACTAAAATCCATGGATGTTAAATATTCATCAAAGTGTCTACGGGGATTAGAATTTACATCTCATCTGGGAGCTAGAGCAACCTCATCAGAAAATAGCATTAGTTTCAAAGCAAAATGTGGAAAGGATGCTCAGCACCTTAGCATTTTGATACTTAACATGTCCAGGAGGTTTATTTTAATCAGAAACAGCTATTACCTTGAGAATAGTGCTGTCCATCTGCACCAGAATTTAATAACCTTGGTAAAATCTTTCTAATCTTTGTCTTCCTCTTGGACTAAACACTGGGAATGCACACACTAGCATGAAGACCAGCACCACAATATATCAGTAAATACACACCAGAAAAGGCAGATTACTGTGCCTGTGCATAGTCCTGAGTTGTGATTCCCTTATCTCTAAGTCACAGAGACAGTCGTGTGGCAACCTGAGTTGAGCATGAAAAGAAATGCATAGGACAGAGTTAGAGTCTCAACACTGCAACACTCCTGAGAGCTCATTTGTAAGGTTGACAGCGAGAATTTGATATATGTGTCCATCAGCCTCTGCATTTGTGATGAAGTTGAACCCTTCTGTGTGCAAAACCAAGTTCAGTAAATGTGAAAGGAATATGTAGGAGAAAGCATGCAATCTTTCTTAAAATAAGGTCAAGTTCATTTTGTTTCAGTAAATAAATTGCTACAGTGCCACAGTTCCAAGACCACGGGAAAAAATGCCAAAAAATACCATGCTGAATTGTGAATCAGGTACCCATGTGGGCTTATTTAAGCCATGTAGAATTTCATTTGTCTCTGTGAAATTATATGGTTTTCTCCAAGAATCACTGCTAATTTCTTCTGCCCAATCTTTAGAAAAGCAAAGCATGATATACTCTTGAAAAACATTTTTTTTACGTGCCAATCCCAACTACAGTTCTTGGAGTGAATGTTCTCCAGCCATTCTACCAGGGCCACATTTTATCTAAGGTACACTATTAAACTCAATTTTTCCTCTCACAAAAGCCCTTGTCATCATTCTAACCCTCATCATGTAGGTATGAAAGGTGTTATAATTTGTGAAGCAGAGGATCATCAGACCAAATGAATTTTATTAAAAGGGGGCTATTAGCCTGTCAAGAAAGCTGACATTGTTGTAACACATTTTGTACATGATAACATGCAGCTATTGTGAAAACAGCAAATACAGATAAGTAGAAAAAGAGTTCGCTTGCCCCACAAAGTCTATAAGGATTTCTAAAAAGTTTCTGTTTCCTATCAGCACAGAACTTTGACCTTAGGAAATCTGTAGAAAACAGATACGCAAGCTTGGTGAACCCTGGAAAGAGGTTTTTCCCATCAAATATCAAATTCCAAATGGCTTTTGCAATCATCTTTGGTCATCATCCAAGACCTTTTCTATTACACATGGACATGGATTAATATGAAACAGCTGAAGCAAGGACCAATATTCAGCCCTCCAAAATGCTGAATGAGCACTTCAGCTACCAGAATATTAATCTTTCGGACCTATAACTACTTGCCTGACAGAGTTCAAATGAAGAAAATGCTTCACTGAAAAAATCTCCAAATTACTTTAAACATGGAAAATATTAAGACATTTTATTCTTTCCTGAAGGGGTTTGGGGAGAAAGAGTACAGTTTTCTAAATACACCCTATTTCTCCTGCTTTTTATTTCAGTACCTGTGAAGATGAGGTAGCCTCCAAACTGTCTTCATCCCTGACATAATCCACAGAAACACTGTATCCCGTGTTTGGGCTGTTGATGAAGACTGGAAATTTTTTTTGTGATTAGCCACTTATACATCCACCATTCATGTGCAAAAGTGGGAATTCAAGGTGTCACAAACTGGGTTAGCCAGGAATCATGCCTCAGGTAGCTTGGAAAGATAATGTGACCAAGATAAACATTGGGGCACTAGAAGAGAAATAAGGACCTCATAAGTCAACTACCAGTATCATTTGGTAATTTCTGTGTGTAGATTGTTCAGTGATAGAGGCATTAAGACCATTGATCATAGAAATGTAACAGAGATGATTACAGTTATCAAAAATATGAACTAAATACATTGACAGGTGTGAAAAAAAATCATAAGCCCATAGGAATTAGAAATTGGCTACTCCTTCAGTTGGTAAGAAATGTTACAATTAAGTTATTAAAAACATAAAGATGAAACTATCTTTTCTTTTCCCCACCACTTAAAACAAAAACCTGTAATATGCCAAAATGCCATACTTCTTTTTTTTTTTTTTTTTAAGGATGAGCTGTTTATTTCTATAAACAACAATTTCATTGGGGCAGAAAAATGTAGTACAAAGGGTAAAAATACTCGAATTGATAATATTGCGACAGATTTCTGGGGAATGGAATTTTTCCCAAGTATATACTCTGCTACTAATATTCTTTTCTTTTCCTTGTCTATAAATCTGCCTCAAAACGGAAGTGTGAGGATTCTCCATCACTGACACATTTGCCTCCTGCAATTTGTGTCATGTGTGTGTAATGCAGGAAAACTTCCTTTCACTCTAGTTTTGACTGAAACCAGACAATAAAATAATAATTTGGATTTCAAAATATTTTCAGCATGGCTAATACTCTTCAGGAAACTGGCTCTTTTTAATTTTTTCACTTGGTGGATTCTACATGAAAATAATCTTTACTTTCAAAATGTCAGCCCGTGATCTTTCAACTTAAGCCTTTTCCATCTTTAAAAACTGACAGCCTCTCCGCTCTCCATTTACAAATTCATATTTTCTATTAAAACTTCTAAATTCTTCCCTGTTCTGTTTGGTGTTAACAAGGTGGTGACATTTTTT
Organism: Chamaea fasciata; assembly: GCF_029207755.1. NCBI lineage: Eukaryota > Metazoa > Chordata > Aves > Passeriformes > Sylviidae > Chamaea > Chamaea fasciata. The sequence goes on along the minus strand of NW_027094086.1, from coordinate 54,103,833 downwards.
TCCTGCAAGAATAAAAGAAATCAAAAATTGCATTTAATTTAGAAATATTGCATGGAAAAAAATTTCATTTTTTCAGGAAAGAGTCTTTACAAAAAAAAAACTGGAAATGTCTTTTATAACATTTTTATAACATAAATTATGATGAAGGCTGTCATAGTAATGTTACCATTCTGCAGGGGATATTATGACAGAACTCATCATTTCTAGTCTTGTCAATCTCACTTGGTTTTGCTAATCTCTGTGGTACTACTCACTGTCAGAGAGAGTTTTTGGGAAACCTGCATACATATAGATTAATATCAGAATAGAAGAATAGGAAAGAAAGTGGTCTTTTTTTTAAGCTCCTACTTTTTTTGGGTTTTGGGGTTTTTTTTTCTTTTTTGGAAGACATAGTATGCCTGCAGAAACTCACATCTTTGGAGGTAGAGCAGCTTTGGGCTGGACACAGTCACACACTGCTCTTTAGGTCGTTGACATAATGAGGGTAAGGCCAAAGGGAGTTCAGTATGTCTGATTCTGGTCTGACAGCAGCACACATCCTGCTAATACCAACAAGACCATGCCCTCACTAACTCCTGCTAAAGCAACTTGAATGATCACTATCAATAATCGTTGTTTCAAATCCACCCAAATATTATTGCTCTTTTTTTTTTTTTCTTTTGCATTTCCATATGCTTCATGGAACAAATGTAATAACCTGGGGAAGCTGGTGGAAAAAAGTTTTACCATATGACAGAAAACCTATCCTAACACTGGAATGCATAATAAAACACTAGTATCTGCAATCATTTTTTGTCAACCTAAAAATTGGTTGACAAAAACCAATCCCTTAAATAAAAATCACTTTTGAGGAAGTGATAACAATATTTACTTTTATAAAGATAAAAAAATCAATTCAAGTTCTCAAAGTTTTCATTGAGCTTTGTGTAGCCCGTAACAGTATCATTTAATAATATCTTAAATCTCAATTTTTCTCCTTCACTCCAAACAGACCAAATATTTTCTTCCTTTTCTGCTAGCCTGCACCTGATGAAGCTAAAATTTTTGACCAAAGTCAAGTTTTGGACCTTCTCCTGAAGGGTGGTCTGAATGAAGTACATTTTGTTTTAAGGGTGCCAGCCTCAAAATAATGTTTCTACCAATCCTTTGGGGTCAGTTTTCAACATACCATCCAACTTCTCTCTCCTTCTAACAATTTCCTCTGTCAGGACTAATATTTTCAGTAGTCCAGGGGATTTCAGCTGTGGTAAAGATTGATGACTGGTGAGGGCAAGATGGTTCACCATGGGGCTGGCTCTACTAGAAGTTTTTAAGATAAAGATGGGCTTACTCTGTAAAGAGACTTAAATTTTTCAGTATTGGTGATGACGTATTCCAGACTCCTGTGAGCTGAATCAGACAGGAGGGGATTTTTCTACTAAAATGGATGAAAAATACTATTTTGAGGGACTTGTTTTGTTCCTAAAGGCTGCCTCAGTCAGAGAGCCCCGACTTTTCTGGCCATGAACCAGACGTTGTAACTCAATTTCCCCTCGGATTTCTTTCAATCAGACAAGAAAGCAAGCGGCAAAACAGTTTTAGACTAGGTTTGAAGGAGAAGTCATTATTTTTGTTGCCTTCTCAAGAGCAACATGACCCATCATCCTCCCCCTCCAGCGCCAAGCTCCTGAGGAGTTGACAGATTTCCTGCTGGTTGTCATGTGTAATCGTTGCGGTCAATTAGGCCCAGAGCTGCTGAGGGAGAGGGCACAGTCAGGGTCTTACGGCAAAAAAATAATCACCATTTTATTCTTACGAGAGGTACAATACTTGGCAGAGAAAAACAGAAACTCTTCTAGCCAGCTAAAAATTATCACTATTTTAAGTCCTGTGATTACCACTGTTTTAACACCTGCAAGGTTCTAATCTTTTTCTTTATGGCCTCTTTTTACTCATGTTCCCATTATCCAAAAGAATAAAGTCCAGTCACACAATACTTATCATCTTCCTGAAACCTATAGCAGGATGGGGGAGGGAAGAGGAACATGTTTTTGTTCAACTGACTACTAGACTGCCCATTTTGGTCATTATCAGCTGCTTAAATGACTTTCTCTTAGGTGCTCTAAAGGCACAAAATCATGTTTTATGATGATCCCATCCCTCAGATAGTGTTTTTAAAAGTGCCAGTGGAATCCTCCCATCCTTAACACTACAACTTCCATGCTGTTGTCATAGACAGCTTCCATGAATTAGTGATAAATAAATTACAAAGATGGTAAAAGGTGACTCAAATTTCAGAAGAGCTCATTTGTAGGGATTCCATATCATAGTATTCTAGGAAGTGTTCTGTCTTCTACTCATGATTGCATGAAGTTTGCAGCTGAAAAATATACATTCACTGAAATATAATCTTCTTAAAAACTTAGAAAAAATTAATGAATTATATTGGTTTATCTCATTTCAAGTGATTTGTTTCAATTTACCATTGACCCTTTGCAATCAGGTTTGCAACAATATTAACAAAGAAAGTGTTTGCATTTGTACTGATATTACCAGAGATACTACACTTGAACCCGTTAGGATACAATAGGATCAGAAGAACTTTTTGGATTCTGAAGTAGAAATATTTCTACTGTGCATCTTTTTGTAATTGAGTTTACAATTCCAATTAATTTCATGATATTCCGGGGAATATTCATGCCTCTTTTAAGGAGCCAGGTGCTATTAAAAAATACTTGAACAATTTTCAGTGCCTCTGTGAGTGAAAGAAGTGATTGTAAAGGTGAAACTAAAGTGGTCTGATTCACACCATTTAAGCAGCTTTCTGATATACTGGAAAAAAATATATCTAAAAAAAGAAAAAAATTAGTCTCATTAAAGACTTCCTTGTTAAGGAATGTTTTTGACTGAAAACTAGGACAGAAAGAGCAAAAATGAACCCCAAACAATTGCAAGACAAAAATTATTCATGTTCAAAATCCTTTTTCTGCACTCAGAAAACCTGTCTTTCCTGTCACCATCATATTTCATCGAATATTACCTTTTCTTGACAAGATCCTAGTCTGGACCATGGGCCCAAAACATGCCTATACAGACCCAGTTCTTCAAGCCAGCGGACTGCATCCCTGTCCATCTGCATGGGGTGATGTGTGATTTCACAGACAGATTATGTAATTCTTGCCCACTTTCAGCACAGCTGCTGGAAACTTCTGGAAATGTCACTAGGCCACACCATAGACATGCTGGCTACTAAGCAAGGTTCTGCTAAAAGTTCCTAAAGACGTCAGGATTTAACCCATAATAAAATTGCCTTAAAATTGATGAACTCGAGTGCGTTTGCACTGCGTTGCAGTTTGTTATGCCCAAACTGCTTTATAAATATTAATTAAAGCTAAAATTCTGCTGATAATGAAGCATATCCTGAGCTCTGGAGAGCTGCCTTTGTGCCAAACTCCTATAATTTTAATGCAAGTTTAGCATAGTCTAAATTACATTATATAAATAACATAATGCAAATTGATCTGTAGAGTACACATGTACCTATTAAAAAAACTGGATAAAATGTAAAGTATATAACATGGTATTAATTCAATAAAATTCACCTTTTTTCTTGCCTTCTTAGCAACCCACACAGTGAGTGAATCAGCTTGGTTTGGGGAGGAAGGTAAGCCTCAGAAGTGCAAAATGAGGGGGAGGAAGGCTGCAACTTCATCTTGCAGGGCCAGCTAGCAGCTAGACTGGCCCTATGGCTCAGAAAACCCCCATTTCACACAGGAGCAACAGAGTTTACCCTAAAAGTTCATTCATGACTGCAATCATATTGTAATACGTGAAATAAGCAAGTCATATTCATAACTATGATAATTGCATGTTAGTAATTATGGAATTAATTATAACTTAAGGATAAAAATAATTATGCAAACTGTCAGGATCTTTACTTTCCTTTATGTTGCTATTGTAGTGCTTTCTTGCCCTACAAGCTGTTTTCAATTCTGGAGTTATATATTCAAACAAAGGACAAACTGCTTGCAAAGGGGGTTATTAGAATTGAGTTTTTTTCTTCTTATCCCTCTGATTATATTAGTGGTAACATAGAGATTAATCAGATTCACTACCAAAAGAGTATATTGTATCTGTTTCCCATATTTTGGAGAACACTTAAAAGGTTTCACTGTGCTTGTATTATTCTTTGCAGAGCTCACACTTGGTAGCTAGAAGAGTTGTATTATGTGGATTCCACATTTTGTATTTTCAGCCACCAAAGGGTTATATTGTGCTTGAAACTGTAGCCAGGCTTTCTCAGGGGCTTAGTTTCTGCTGCAATTAAATACTGGGGCTCTCCTAAGGCAAAGGCTAAGCATTCCCAACTTCAGCCATGGCTGCCAGCAGAGGCTGTATCCAAAGCTCAAATCAATAATTCCAAAATCACAACAATTCCTGTGCACCAGTGCTGGCCCCAGCTGGTTTACAGCAAAAGCATTTGCATAGAACAGGTGTCTTATTTTTCTACAAAATAGCCCTGACAATGAACACTTCCAGATGAATACTATATTTTGTAGAGCTGGAACTAAATTGACTAGTGATGATCAGCAGCTCTTTGAAGCATGCTCTAGCAGCCACGGGAGCCTTGAAACTCACTGTCAGAAGTAATGACAGCAGTGCTAAGCTCCCTTTTTTTCCTAAGGACAGAAAAAGTTTTTGTTGCTCCCTTTTTTTTTGAGTCAGACTACCATCTAGTCTAAATTGTTGTTTATTGTTTTTTACTTAATATTTTTTCCTTCCTGCCTTTCTTCTATTCTGTTTGTTTGTTTGTTTCAGTTAAGAATATGTTACATGTAGCTCTCAGAAAATAAGGAAACAACATACATTTATTTCAATGCTTTTTCAAATGAAAATTCCCATGTCCTGAAATATCAATTTGTAGAAAATAATTGCAGTGCTAGAACCCTGAGCCAAAGAGGCAGTATAGTTACCAAATGTTTACAAAACAGAATGATTCAATTTCAACTTTGTAAATACTTAGTAAAAAACAAAATTATCTTGAATGGTACATAGCTTGCTACCTGAGAGAAAGTTTGCTAAGAAAGCAATGTTGTCAAAGTCTATAGAAATATGCTGAGAACTTCAGGGGGAAAATGGAACCTGTGAAGTCAAAGAAAAATTGTTAAATATTGTGACATTTCCTCATCGTTGTGAAAAAGAGTAAATGATAAATGCAATAAATAATTAATAATTGTCAGGAAATTTACAGTTGTGCTCTTGTTTTTTGGAGATTTGGGTGCTGCCATTTGATAGTAAATTATTTAAGGCTGAGAATATCTCTTTATCCATATCATACCATCAAATTTTAAAAATAATAAATATTCTAAGGAAGAAGAACTGCTAATTGAGTTATATTTAGATAATCCCCAAACTAAAAAATAAGGAAAAAATAAGAGCAAATGGGAACTTCCCTTCTGATTTAGGCTGAGAAATAAATCAGTAAGGGTGTTGTACTTATTTCTGGCAGTTTTCTTGTGAGAATCTTCCTCCTTAAATTGTAATGACAAAAACAAAAGAAAGAATCCATGGCCAGATCCCATTGCAAGGCTTTTTAAACATAAGTTTCACATTATAGCTCTACAAACTTTCTAAGATTTTCTGTCTAAAAAGGGTTCATTAACATATTAATTATCCATTATTTTAATTAAACATACAAATTAAATAAATTGCATTTTATTGACAGCAACTGTAGCAATACCAAGGAAATATTGATTTCACAGTTGTCATATTAGTTTTCTAAATATTTCATTTATCATACTTTGCCTCTTTTCCTTCTTTACTCTGTAGCCAAAAAGTAACAGACAGAAAAAGCCACATGGATTTTTTCCAAAAAGGAAAGGGTCTCACAGTGATGCACCATTCAAACATACTCAGCAGGAGACTGAAGCGCCTTTGATGTTATATGGCAGCAGAAATATATTAACAGAGATATTGTAGTTGTCAAAGATGAATTCTAGTTTTCTACAGGCAAATGCAAAATACCTCTGCTTCACTATTGTGGGACATTTTCCACCAGGAATACATGAAAGACCCTCCCTTGTTTCAGTGTGCAAATTCACCTGGCTTGTAGACAAAGATAGAGCCTGTTGATTTTTTTAATTTTAAATTACCATCTTCTTTGATTTTTGTTTTATTTCTGCCTTAAAAAGCATAAACTTTAGCCCCTGAATTGTGATCCTTTCACGTCTCTTTTGCATAGGCTCACTGTTTTTTGGAGGATTTCTAATTCTTTGATTACGTTTTCCCTCTTCCTTCAATGACTTAGATAAGAGAGTTGTCATTTTGTAATATGAGGTATTATCTCTCTCTCTTTCTTGTGCCTATCCGTTTATTTATTTCAGACATAGATTTTACTGACATCAGCTAATTCAGCACTATAATGCCCAAACTTGGTTCATTCACTAGATTTTACATCAAGTGGTTCTGCTTTCATATTCATTTCACCATGCTATCTTAAAAATAATTAATGGTAACACAGAATTATTCACGAATATTTATCTTTTGAGTTTTTCCCAGCCATTACTAAATATTTTCTTGTTTATGAACCTCCTCTTTGAAGGCATATTTACATGAACATTTTGTCATGCCATCATGAATATAGGAGCTATCTTTAAAAGTAATGGTTTAGAAATCATAAGAAATTTCCCATGTCAGAACTGAGACCAGCATAAGTTAATTTGGAATGTCAAAAAACATTATGATATTCCAGTCTGCTCTGACAAGGTTGCTTCAGACTACAAAAAGTTCCCTTTTTTAAGCAGTTCAATTATGTGTACAAAAAAGCTGACATGGAAACACCTTGACAGAACCTGTTAGCCCTTTGTACTATAGCAGAGTTTAATCATAAATGCTCCTGTAACCTCTTTGTATCCAAAAGAATAAAGCATGCTCATAATTTCTATGTCATTATTTAATAATTTAAAACCATTGTAAGTCTGCTAAGTGTTGCACTCCAAAGAACATCCACCCATATGCAATAGTATTAATCACACACTTGACTTAGAAGATTTTATGTGCTTAATGCAATGGATTTTCCTGTATGACAGTATTGGTTTCAACTGGGGTAATTCTCTTCACAGTGACTGGCATGGGGCTGTGGTTTTGATTTGTGATGAACACAGGGCTGATCATACAGAGATGTTTTTGTTGCTGCTGAGCAGAGCCTACACAGAGTCAAAGCCTTTTCTGCTTTTTGTATGCCATGCTGGTGAGGAAACTGGGAGTGCTTGGGAGGCTGGGAGGGGACACAGCCAGGGCAGGTGACCCAAACTGACCAAAGGGATATTCCAGACCACATGGCATCATGCTCAGCACATAAAGTGTTAGAAGAAGGAGGAAGCAGGGAGGAACATTTGGAGTGGTGGAGTCCCAAGTCAACATTACGTGTGATGAGGCTCTGCTCTCCTGGAGATGGCTGAACGCCTGCCTGCCCATGGGAACCAGTGAATTAATTCTGTGATTTGCTTTGCTTGCACACATATCTTCTGCTTTCCCTATTAAAGTGTCTTGATCTCAACCCACAATTTTCTACCATTACTCTTCCAATCCTCTCCCCAGTCCTACTGGTGTGGGAGTGAGTGTGGGTCTGTAGGGGGCTTGGTTCCTGGCTGGGGTTAAACCACAGCAATAGTAAATATTCTTCTAATATTTTCCCCCTGCATACACACACACATTTGCAATATTGTCCAAGCTACATAAATAAGTCAAAGCTACATAAAAGAAATTTGCAAAGTGACATGGAGTGGTCAAGATAATAGTCTGAACCTTTCTGTTTGGAAAAAAATATTCCTTGTCTTTTCCCTTGTTGTTTCCTGTGAGGAAGAGGTCAACTCCTAACTCAATGATTAAGGCTCATTTGATCAGAGACTGATATTACCATGAAAACACAAGTAAGATCACAGTCAGTTCTGTGAAAGACAGCTGAGCAGAGGCCATCTGCCTCCTCACAAAAATCCAGCAGGCCCTCAAGCAATTCTTTACCATCCAAGGGACATCTGGGCATCTCCAGCAGTCCTTTACCCATTTGCATCGGCAGACAGATTGGAGCTTCCAGGCTCATGAGTCTATGTCCTGAGCAGTACCAAAAGAAAGACATCTCTGGCAAATGGAGAGAAAGGGCATGACATTTCATGCTTGGCATATCTTGCAGACACTGATTTCCTTTCAGACACATTTTTGAGTGAATCCCTTTAAACTTGCTTTGAAAAATGAGTAGTTAGTGTACTCACCAAATCCTGTTGATAAATATTTTATTTGAATCTTCTAATTTATAGCTTCTTCCTGAGAGTCCTGCATCCACTTATCAAGAATTGTGCAAGGTAAATGTGGATATTAAAACATTATATGCAGAAAGGTATGTTTTAGCAAGAAAAATGCATCTAATATCTCAATGTCTTAAAAACAAAGATGGGAAATTACAACGGTTGTCCACAAGTGAAAAGTTATCCATTCAAAGTTCTAAAGCATTTTCTTAACCTCAGCTTGGTCCTGGAAAAAAGAGCAATTGGATGTGCTCTGTAACATAGTGGACTTCTTGCTGCATGATGTTTATTTAAGTAAATAAATAAAAATAACAACTTACGAATTAAAATTTTCAGAAATAAAACTTCTAGGCTTGTTTGTTGAAAATAATTAATTATTCTAAAGTATTAATAAAAAATTAATCAGATCTCCAATGGACACAATTTCTTTCCCTCATGATAAAGATTTACGTTATATGCACCATTATAGAAACTAGATCATGTGATGTAACAATGCTGCAACTATGAGAGTCCAGACATGTCTAAGGATTATTTAAAGTATTTGTTGGAAGGTTTTGGTCTGGAATCCCTATTCCAGAAAAGGATCATAAGTACATTCTAGTAAATTACTCCTACAGAGGTTTGAGGTAACCTCTGAGCTGTGTCCATGTCCAAAAAGCTTCCTTTGGATAAGCTGGACTACTGTGTTAGGATCAGATTGGTCCTACAGAAAGCACCTTTGCAGACACTGACCAGAGGGTGCTGGTGGACCCATGATGACAGGTAAGAGACATCTGCAGTGATGGATCTATTTATGGGCTCCCCAGAACAAAAGAGAGGTGGGAAGAGCTCAGTTCACTGGAGAGTCCAGTGGAGAGCCACAAAGATGAGTAAGGGAAGAGCATGCCTTCTTTGAGAGGAAGCTGGGAGAGCTAGAACTGCTTAGTTTGCACAAGAGAAGTCTCAGGGGCATCTTATCAATATGTAGAAATATGATTGGGGGTGAGAGGAAGGAGTGGTAGGGAAAAAAGAAGTTAGGCAAAAAGTTGTGCTTCTCTCAATGGCTGGCAGCTCTGGAACCAATACAACTTGTTTTATTAATGCTTGCAGTTTTGAAGGCATGATAAGCATAATTTAACTTCAGAGATTTAGGCTTCAATTACACTACAAGACTAGATATACCAGCTTTCTGTGAATATTCTTCTATCTGATCTCAAGTAGAAAGCACAGTATCTTAGAAAGTAATTTTGAAAAGCTGCTAGGGAGCCAGTTCTGACTCCCTCAAGAAGTTGATCTCAAGCTAAGGCATCAGTGCAATTTAAACTTGCTAGATTAGAATGCAGTGGAGAATGAGTCATTCCCTTGTGTAAGAAAGTCTTTGTACCCAGGCCTAGAATATTAAAATCAGAGCTTATCCTACTGCTGTGAACACTACAGAACATTTCTGCTCTGCATGTAAATGTAGAGAAGAATGAAAGTATGTTAAGGGACCAGACAACAAGAGAAGATCAAGAGAGACAAAAGGAAAGAAATTCATGAAGAAAGTATGGGAAGTGGCAGCAGTTCAAAATATTAATTAAAAAAAAAAAAAAAAAAAAAAGGAAGAAAGAAAGAAAAAGAGATAAAGGGGGAAAGACCCCTATGGGGGATTTAAAATATTTAGATAAGAAAAAAATAAGAAATGCCTCTAGCACACTGAAGTCATGAAGCAGACAGGAGTAAAAGAAGTGATGAAACTGTATAATCAAATAAGAATACCCTCAGTTAGAAAGAAAATGTGAGAAAGAAACAAAAGACAAGTACAGGATTTCACTCCAATAAGCACTGTAGATAGTACCCCGGAATTTTTGGCATATTCTCATCTGTAGTAGGGCTCCTTTTTTTGAAGCTCTTTTGTAGGGTATGGACAATAAAGATGATAGCGGTCCCAGGAAGCTGTCAAGGAAGAAAATGTTGCATCACTAAAAAAATTGAGTATTAGCACATGAGTTTCCAAAAGGCTGAGATATGGCAGCTCCCATCAGGGACATTTGTAGATGTCAGACCCCACGGAAAAAAACTGAAATACCACTGAACTAGAAAACCTTCACTTAAGATGCACAGTCAGCCTCTAACACTTAGACCCCATTTTTACACACACCCCTTACCCTTCTTACCCATCACATTTCCCTTGTGTTGTACCAGATACATGTAGTGAAACATCTAGATTAAAACTGATACACACTTTTTTAAGAGAAGTTCTAGTGCTTCACCTGTGCCACAACAAGGAAAGGAGCCAGAGAAGTGGTAGAAAAAACAGGTAGATGAAACACCATCTTCTTGAAATTCTGGATTACAACATGCCCTAAACTGCCTTAAATGTGTCATGCTGGATGCAGCTGGCACTGCAAAAGGCACATGGGTGTATCTGCAAGGTGTAATTGCAATGTTTCTGAAAAGGGCTGGAAAGATCTTTCAGTTCTCTGGTGGGAAGGTGGGTGGAGGAAACAGATAATACTCCAAAAATTCAAATTCTGTCTCAGCTTCTGCTGTCTAATCCAACTATTTCCTTTGCACCAATTGAGCACTCTCAGTTTGCCAAATGCATAGAAAAGGTTTTGAATAGAGTTTGACTCTTCTGACCTGAGTGCTCAGTCCCTGAGTGAGAAATCTAATGCAATAGAAGAGCTTAGAGCAGGACCACCTTTCCCAGTGGCTTGTAGTTAGATGATTTTGCCATTTTCTAGAAGTTTATCCTACCCTTAAGACATTTCTTCTTGCCATCCAAACAAGTGGTATTCATGCTAAATAGTTACAGAGAACACATAGTATCCATACTTACAAAATGTAACCACAGTCCAAGCTAATTCTTCTTGGACAATGCCTGTCCGTGAGGAGCACCATTTTTAGAAAGAGAAAGTTAAAGACTCTCTCAAAAAGAGATGACAAGTAGTGCACTTGTACAGAAGTAAAGTGTCCTTCAAATAATATATTCAGCTTTCAGGATCCAGAGCAACCTGTTAGGAAATTATGACAATGAGCATGTTTCCAAAGGTGTCTCCTGTAACTTCAGGAGATGCTAGTAAGTGCCTCTGCTTCCTGGGGACACACAGTCTCCATGGCAGATGCCTACAAGTTTTCAACCCCATTTGTTCTGTTATTCTACCATTATGATGGGTAAAAAAGGGCAATCCAAATGTCCTTAAGTCATGTAGCTCCCATGCCACAGAGCACAAAGGTCCTTTTCAGTCCTGGAAAAGAGTTTACTCCAAAACAATTGACCTGAAAAGTGTTCTTGTTTTGGAACTGTGTTTCAATTTTGTTCTTGTTCCCTGAAAATGTGCTTATGAATTTTTGTGTGCTACTCTAATTGCATCTCAAAGAGTCAACCACCTGTAATGCTTTCAGCATGTTTGAAATATTTATCTGAGGAATTAATTCAGCTGTTTCTCTTTTAGTGGTTCTGAAATCCTACACCCTCTCTGAAACACCACCACACAGGGTGTTCATATGTACGGCCTCCAGGTTTTGCAGCCCTGGTGCAACATCTGGCTCTTTTCACCTGAATTCCTTAAACTGAGGAAGAGAGACTCTCACTACCCTGCAAATCAAGGTCCTGGAGGAACTAACCTAAAAAATTTAAGAAAAAAAAAAAAAAGCAAAACCCACAAAAAAACACGCTGCTCCTGTTTTCCTACATGTTGCAGTAACTCAGAAAAAAAGGAAAGGGGAACAGTGGTGCTGAAAGGAAAAAAAGGAACTCAGAAAAAAAAAGGAAAAAAAGGAACAGTGATGCTGAATCATTGCTGGTGTCAAATCTGGTAGATAACAAACTGCATACGTCAATTTATATGAGTCAAACCAATTATTTTCAGGCATCCAGCAGCACTGCCAAATGAATGGTAACATACAGTTACCTTCAGTCCAGCTTTCAAGGTTTTCTATACAACTGTGACAGAGCAATACCTCCTCAGTCTCTTGTGGGGATGGTTTGGTTAGGGATCTCTTTCGTTTTACTTTTTTTCTTAATAGCATGTGACAATTAAAAATAAGAACTAGAAAAGTAGACAGGAAGCAATACTGCATGTCTCAGTAACAGAGGAAAAAGAGAAAACTGTTTGAAAATAGGAGTGTAGACAGGAATAAATGCTTCCCTGGTTCCATGAACATTATCAAATCTTCCCCAGTGTATGTACATATGTATGTACACATGCACTAAAATCTCATTCACATCTGTAGACAAGTGAGTATTGTATTTTATGGCATGGTTACATATTCTGAACAAGGTGACAGAGTGGGCCACAATCATGACGAGTGAAATTTTGACAAAACCATCTTGCTTCTGGAGGACTGCCCTTGGTAGACAACTGAAAAAATGTGATTTCTGGGGTTTCTAGGCTTTCATCTATATTTAAATATCTTTGCATATTGGTTGGTGGGGGAGGGTGGGAATGTGGAAGTGTATAGAAAGCCCTGGGGCCATTAGGGATAAACACATGGTAAAAGAATCTTTATTCAGATCTGTCACTAAAGGGAATTGTACATCCAAAAGGATGAACAATTGCACTGTTTCTGCAACCACCTGCATTTGCAGCTGAGAAAACACTGCATTATTTAGGTCTTATTTGTCTTATCACCAAATGCCTCAGGCATTTTCCTCCCTGCATCATTCCCATTGCTGTTGCAAAATCAAGAAGCTTAATTGTTCCTCCTGTTAAGTCTGAAGAGTCATTTATTGCTTCCTTTCATTTTATACATTTGATTAATTCTAGCTCAAAAAAAAATTGTTAGTATCCACTATTTTGAGCATAAGAGGTTTTGTTCAATACTTTTTCCATTCTATCTTCTCTTATAGAGTACTTGTAGAGAATTCTGCTTGAAATCATTCTTATTGGGCTGTTCCAAGTAAGAAATTAGGAAATTACAGCATGCAGGGAAACCCACTGGCTGATTTCTTTGTCACAGGGGATGACACAATTCATATGGGCACAATCTGACCTGAAAAAACTGAAACAGGTGTTTCATAGAGCTTTCACAACATAAACCAAATCTTTATGGGTTTGAAAAATCAGCGACCACTGCAAATCCCATCACCTGGCACTGTAGTGTCTCAATCATTTCCTTAGCAGTTTCCTGTTAGCAAACGTATAAAAATTAGGAAAAAAAAAAAGAGAGAGAGAGAGAGAATGTTGCAGAAAATTATGAAAAAGGTGACTTTTAAAGTCTGCTTCAGCAATGGTGTATATATGTGGATGTGTACATGTATACATAAGAGTATATAAGAAATTTTAATCCATAAAACTAAGCAGTTTTTAATTTATATGAAAATCTCCTTATCATAAAACCTCAATCACTCAATCTCAAGTAAATCTCCTCATTAGCAATAACACTCTAACTCAATGGAAAATTCCACAGAATTACTATCATATTTTTCTTTCCCGTTTAAATTCAGTTTTAATGCTAGTTACTGTTCCACCCTAGCTAGCACTTCTTTCAACAAAACTTTTGAAGATTCATTGGATATCATAAATTGGCATGGAGCCGATAGACATGATTCTTTTTCCAGCAGTGCAGGAAGACTCAGTCTATCAGGGAGGCAATCTAGGGATTCAATCTTAGCTCTACACTTTCAGTCACTGATTAGTCATGTGACTAATGTGCTGACTTTCACTAGCTCTTGCCTCCCCTTGGAGTCTTTAGTCTTGATTCTAACTTCATTAATTTTTTTTTAAATGCAGTCTAAACATTTAGAGAAGATATTTGTTCCACATAGACTGAAAACACAGACCTGAGTCGGCCTAACAGACAGCAAATGATCCCTGACCTGAACATAGCTTCTTAAAGCAGGACTTGTGCCGTTTTTTTACCAAAGATTATGATAGACCTTACAGGCTAGGTGTCCTGGGTTGTAGTATAGGATGTGCACAAAGTATTCTATCACCAACTTCATGAACTGTTGAATCCAGGTGGGGCAGTGTTTTCCCAGACCCCCTGCCTCTGGGCCATTATCTTCTGTTAATGGCCCACCAGATGCCTTGCCCATGACTCATAGAGAACTCCCTCCGGGAGTTGCTTCTGTTTAATGGGCCATCAAGGACCCCCTGCATGACCCATCATCCCATTGTGAGATGCTCCGCCCAGGGGGAGGAACCAAGCATTCTCACCTGGATATAATCTGGGGTTTGAGACAGTACAGGGGGCCCTTACCCACTGGATTCCCAGAGGACCAGAGCTACCAGACCTTTCTACAGGATCACTGCTTCAGGAAGACCACCTCACCTGGACTGCTTCCATCACCCTGCTCAGGTTGTATTCTGACTCTGTCAGTGGTCTTTTGTATTACTGCATCTATTTTATTTTATTTTCTTTCCTTTCTTCCTATTAAATTGTATCTCTGACTTGGAACCTCTCATTTGTTTTGCTTTTAAATCACTACACTAGGACTGGACAAAAGACACTGTACCTAGAGAATGATGATGTCAAGGCAATCTTAATTCAAAATATCCCTTTAGAAGCTTTTATTAAAGCAGCTTTATACATTGTGCTGCTATCAAATTTCAAGATTTTTCACTTTCACAAGAAAAAAAAATACCTGTCTTTCTCTGGGGTTGAATTACATTTTAGAGTTGGAATCAAGCCCTGCAGATATGACATCTACAAGTATCTTACGCTTTCAAACACATTTTAATAAAAGCCATGAGTTCTTAATGATATTTAAAAGCCTGTATTTAACACCCAATCTGTGTTGTTTCTGAAAAAATATCTCTTTGATAGACACTTATTATCCACACAATGTTATGCCATAAAATATGCTAAGTTGGTGGCTACATACCATCATCAATTAACTTTATTTTTCATTTTGCCAAAGGAGAGAAGGTTTCTGTTGGCAGCTCTTTCATTACATACTGCACATTCAAAAGTGAAGAGTGGCTCTCACAGAATAATTTTCTGTTGCTAATGTGTGAGCAGATTTTCCCAAGCAGCAAGACTGTAGGTGACTATGATTTATCACTGTTTCAACTATATCTCAGTAGGACTTCTGAATGAGACAGACACACAGCACAACATCTTTCAAAAAATATTTTAAAAAGGAAATTTTTAAAATTCAGTGTAAATCTTGCATGAGAGGTTTCCCTTGTTCCTTTCCTCACAATGACATTTTTAATAAATCTCCTATTATAAATGTGTTTACATATGGTTTTCTCATTTTGTTTTTTTTTCATTGTAATCTCTCAGGGACAGGGATAATTTACATCTGTGCTCCATGGGACCACAACCACACTGTTTACACATAACAAACAGCACCATGCTAGCTGTTTGCCTGTGCTGTGGTGGGAGGTAATTGCACTGTGATTATTCTATTCTGCAAGTTTTCATTTGCACACTTCAAAAGCAAGCTTGAACTAGACCTGGGTCAGTGTATTTCCGAGTCCAATGTGTTTCCACACAGCTGAATTTCTAGAATAAATATAAAATTCCTAAACATTTTTAAAGTTTAATTTGTAAATGGCTATGGGAGTCCAGTTTCAAAATTGGTATTTTCTAGGTTTAGATTCAACAATTCTCTGATCCTGTCACACTGAGAGATACTTACTTTTTACAATTATAGGTAAAAGACATCTATAATACAATTTGAAAACTATCTAGTTGATCATTCCTTTAATGAAATCTGCCTATATAGCTGCAGAGAAATTATAGCAGTAACAAATAAAGGAGAGTCAGTGTATGTGAAAATTAAGACTTGGGCTAATATTTACCAAAGGTGTGGATGAAAAAAAAGGAAAGGGCACTCAAGAGAGCCTGTGGCAACACTAGAAAGAGAAAAATCTGATTACTCCAGATTCATATTCAGCAGTTTTGACCTGGAAAATGCACAAGGGGTGTAAAAGTCGGGTGTAAAAGCCTTTCACACCAGGACAGCCTTTGTCAACACATCTCCTGCAGCAATTAAATTTCTCATTTCTCAGCAAAGTAAAACACAGACTAGCTTCTCTTTGGAAGTAAGGGCTTTTGCACACACGAGTGCAGCAGCCTGAAAGCCCATAGCAGAAGGCACTGATGGCAAGACAGAATAAGCAGTGACAAAGTAGCAAAAAGGAAAATTTCAACAGAAAAGTCAGTCTGTACAAAAACATGCTTCCTGCCCATGACTCAGAAAATCTTGAGAAAGAGATGACTTTCACTGAGGTCTTCATACCTGAAAATGTTCAAATTCTCATTTTTCATTTTTATATTGAATTAATGTAGGAAAGGCACATAGATATTGAGAACAACAAAAGAGCTCCACATCCCATTAGCAATAATTGTAAGTTGTCCTGTGTGTCCTGAACAGCTTAAATCAATGTAGATATCTCCTGACATATCACAGTACAGTCAGACCCCACACCCTTTCACCAAACAACCCAGTATTGGCAGGCACTCCACACACTTTGTGTTGCAGAGGTTTGTTGTCTCTTCTATACTTATCTACTTTGTTAAACCCAGACTGACTCTGCTTTTCAAATTTTTAAAGGAAGAAGGCTACTATATTTCTTAATTTCTGAAGTTTATTTAACTATTTTACTGTCAAGGTATAAGTCATGTTCTTGTTGTTGCAATTAGCGATACAGTTCAGCTCTCATTATTGCATGTGTGGAATGTAAATTTTCTTAAAAAGATCAAAACAATCAGTGATTGTTAAGAGAACTTGCAATGCATTGCAACCTCTCTTTTGAAAAGGTCCACCTCAATAATTCTTTAATCATCCATGGACAACAGCATTGATATTTGAGGGTTCTTCATTCTGTCTTTCTCCATCTACTACAATTAGAGGGCAGATATTAGATGCTGGAGAAGTGCTGATTAATGAGTGCTTTCAATTCACCTCTATGATATTCTGACTAGATTGAGACTACAACTACCTAGGCTTGTTTCAGAGCGTAGAGGCATGCCTTTATATTTTTTCCAATGCACATTTTTTACCTTATTTCTACCTTCTTCCCACAAAGCATGCACATTGCTGTATTTCCAAGCAATTTACGTAGTCTTTCTGCTTTGCACAAATACTTATTCATCACTGTAGGATGGCAGCCTTGCAACCTTCTTTTAGTTTCAGTTCAAAATCCCATTTTACTAAACTGCAGATGTTCTTCTCACTGTAAGATTTAACAGCAAGGTGCATTAGTTTCTTTCTCTTTTTCACCAACTCTGTTGAGGTGGGATTTTGAGATCCTTTTTCTGGCCCTTTCAGGTGAATGCCAACTGAAGTCCATCAATAAAGAAGAGACCACAGGATTGCATCTGATCCTGTGTACAGTCTCCAGTTTCATCTGTGTCATCTGTAGCATTGCCAGTTTTTCTCTTTGGGCAAAATTATTTGAGCTGATATTGTGAAAATCTTGTGCGGTCTGTGTCTTCTTTCCAAACAGCTGATGCTTTGCAGTATCTTTTCATCCTCACTTTATTCTTGAAGCTGAGTTCGGTTCTTGAGTAAATTATACTACTGTAAGATTTCTAACACTAAGTAAAATCCTCTGGTATTATGTATGTTAACATATAAAATCTCTTTCATAAATTGCTGTTGGAGAGAGTAACAAATGGCTGTTGTCCATGTGTTCTTGTGATCCAAAGCAGCAAGGCTGAACTAATGAGTCCATAAAGAGAAAGTGAATACATGACTCTGCAATACCCAGAGGTAGAAATATTATGCTTTGATCAAGAAAATGCCTTTCATAATCACTGGGGGGTTTTCAGTGTTTGAGATACTAAGGCCAGAAATCAGACCCAACAGTGCTCATCAAACTAAATTAAAACATGCAACAGAATAGATATTCTGTAGAAAATTAAATTAAGACCATATCTAAATCAATTATAGTCACACAAAGATTTTCTAATTAATATCTACACTGTGGAGATCAGAGTCACAGAATCCTCTACCCTGCTGCTTCTCCACCTCTTCACCAAATCATGGTCTTGTTATATCTGGAGATGGTCAATACAAGCTGAATTCGTGGCACACATAAACAAGAAAAATATATATTTCTGTAGAAGGGAATAAGGAATAATAGGCTTACAGAGACCCACACAAAGTTGTACAGAACCAAGGTTTTAAAGAAGAGCCAGGACTGGTGGATAATATTGATGAAAATTGTTACCAAACTGCAACTTATGAAGTACCCCTAACCACATGGGACCAACATTGTCTTTTTTCATCATGAATGAAAACACAGGTCCTGGTTTCCAAAGTGTTTGATTTCTTTATGTAACACATCTGAGAAGGCAATTCCTTATCAATTAAAATCCCTTGAATCTGAAAAATGTATTTTAGCTACTCAAGATTTTGACTTTATAGAGCAAGCATAAATACCACTTTGGTAGTTAGGCTCACCTTGGTTTAATTCTATATGCAACAAAGGCTCTTAAAAAGAATTTTCTATTTAATGATGTGTTTTCCACATAATCTGTAATTAAAGCCTGTCCACATGTTTTCACCCAGTAAGAAACTGCAGTCTGGAAAATTCCTCTTTCCACAGAACTTGATCTTACAAAGATGCCAAATAACCAGTGTATTTTGCAAAACAACAAGCTCTGTCCATGCAGCAGCTAATTGGAATTCACAAAAGTATTATCAGCTTGTGAAGATTTATTCATAAAAAGTAGCATAACACCAATATATTTCAAGTGCAGAGATGAGAAGCTCAGAGGGAAAGCACCCTTTGGGTGCAGTAGTCGCTTAGTTTTAATCTTAAATTCTTTTTGTATCTAGACATCTATGGACTTCTGCTAGAGACATGGAATACATTAAATGTCAAGAGTTGGATTCCAGGTTTCAGCAGTTTCCATTGTGATCTTCATAAAGAAAAACTAAATTTATGAGCATAGATTTTTTTTTTTCTAACCTTTACATTTATTATACCGGGGAAAGATCCACGGCCAAACTATCTGGCAACACAGATTAGCTATTGTGGCAAAGGTAGTCTGTATCTGTGTTCTAGTTTAAAACAAATTTAAGAAAAAACTCTCAAATAAAATCCCTATTAAAAAAAAAAAAAATTAAACAAACTTACTTCTCAACTAGTCTAAAAAGAACTTCTTCAAAGAAAAGTAGAAAAAACTATTTATTTAACAAAGTGCTTACAAGCATAAAAAATAAATAATATAAAACAATATAACTTTTTGTTATTCTAAAATGAAATGGTAAATTTAAAAAGTCTTTACTATAAGTTGTAACTCAGCTTTCTCAGTCTCTTATCAGCTCCTCTGATGCTGACAAAATACTGAGGTTCAGCCCCCAGTGGGCTACAAGTACAAGCTACCAGTGCTCTCCTAAGTTTTTCAATCTAAAATAAGTTTAAACAGTCTCAAGAAAAAAAAAAGAAAAAAAAAAGCCCAATTTAAGAAACTTCTCTACCTCAACTAGCTGAACTAACTAAAAACAAAACACAAAAAATTATCTTATTACTATCCATACCTTAAATAAACACACTTAGTCTCAAAGCAAAAATACAAAAAAAAAAGTATTTTCAAAACAAACTGCACACTTCTTCTTTCTCTGCTTTGCTCTTAAAACTAATCTTAAAAGCACAAAACTCAATATAGAGCACAAATAATACGAACAATTAAAATACAAACATCATAAAATTTCCCTAAAACAATCTGACAGTCTGTAAACATTAATATAACCAACAGAATAACTATATGAGCTGCTGGTAGTTGTTTCTCTTCCTCTTCAGTACCACTGACAGGGAATTTTACTGAAGGCCAAAGTGCGCTTAATCTACAAACAGAACTAGAACAATATTTTTATAGTACTCTGATACCCATGCAATTCTTGAAAGAAGAAGCAAAGAAATTGCTCTGCCCCTGTTCTTGAAATACAGCCTAAGGAATATGAAAAGAGAAGTCTGGAGGAAGATGCACAGTGAGGTGTAGGCTACTGCCCCAAAAAAAAGGTTTAGCTCTAGCTAGTGCTTCTACAATGGGATTCCCAGGTGGGAAGGATGGACCTTTAGCCTGGGAGGCTCTTGCACTCTCTCTGAATGGGATAATAATATTGACACAGCAACAGTTCAAGCATTAACCTGTAAAAGCCTATTCCTCATAGCTGAAGATATTGCAAGGGTCTTTTCTAAATAAAAGTGAGGGATTCTTCACTCAGGCTTGACAGCTAAGAAAAGCATGTAATATAAAAGCACTGCGTCTGCTTTTCACAGCTGAGGGAGTTCAGCAGGAACAATTTTGAATACAAATGGGCAATAAACTACCAATTATGAAAAGAACCCAATTAGCTTGTTCTTGAACACAGAATATTTGCTTTGCATAAACATTCCTTATTATGCACTTGAAGAATGAGGAAAATCTAATTTTGGAGATCAGTGGAGGGACAATTTTATTCTTTCTTTCAAAAGCAAAGCCAAAATGCTTTGGGGTAGGGTTGACTCACTGTGATTGGGAGGAAAAAAAAAAAAAAAAAAAAAACACAACACAAACCACAAGAAAAACTGTGTGGTGCTGTTGACACACGGGAGGTAAGGGATGCCTTTCACAGGGACTTTGCCACACTCAAGAGGTGGAACTCTGCAAACCTTATGAGATTCAACAAAGCAAAGTGCAAGGTCCTGGACCTGGATTATGGCAGCTCCGACACACCCACAGGCTGGGTAGAAAGTGGTTGAGAACAGCCCCGCAGAGAAAGACTTGGATGTGATGCTTGATGAAAAACTCAGCAACAGCCAGCTCACAGCCAAGAAAGCCAATGAAATACTGGGTTTCATCAACAGGAGCATGGCCAGCAGGTCACAGGAGGTAATTCTGCCCCTCAACTCTGCTCTTGTAGGACCCAACCTGGAGTGCTGCATCCAGCTCTGGGGTCCCCAAGCTAAGAAGGAGATGAAACAGTTGGAGCAAGTCAGCAGCAGGGCCACAAAATTAATGAGAGGACTGGAGCACCTCGTCTGCAATCACGAGATGAGGAAGTTGGGGCTGTTCAACCCAGAGCAGAGAAGGCTGCATGGAGACTTCACAGCAACCTTCCAGTATTTGAAGGAGACTACAGGGAAGCAAGTGAGAGATTCTGTCAGGAACAGTAGTGATAGGACAAGAAGTAATGGCTTCAAACGGAAAGAGAGGAAATTTAAGTTAGATATTAGGAAGAAATTCTTTACTGTGAGGGTGCTTAGACACAGGAGCAGCTTCCCCAGAAAAGTTGTGGATGTTCTGACCCTATCAGTATTCAAGGTAAGGTTGGATAATGCCTTGAGCAACATGTTCTATTGGGAGGTGTCCCTGCCAATGGCAGTGGGGGTTGAGTCTAGATAACCTTTAAGGTGCCTTCCAACCCTTAACATTCTAAAAGTGGAAAGATAACAGTACAACACTGCTGTAAGTGCAAATGCTTGCAAGAACTTCAAAGCAAAAGAGTGCTACACTAAAAACACACTTTTTAATGACTGTATATTCTATTTTCATATTAGAAAAAGTTCCTCTGGTTTAAATTCAGGTTTAGTATTAAGTTGAGAGCAGAATCTAGTTATTGTTGCTTCTTGGTGGACATGCAGAACTGAGAAAAGTGCTGGTGTCCTTGTTGTCATGTTGAATTTAATGTTTTCCTTCCACATATGTTCCTCATTAGCTGAAAACCAAAGTATTATGTTAAGTTACTTTGAATATTCCTTTTCTGTGACATATAGTTTTGCCCACACACATTATGGATCTTTTTCTCATACAGTTTACCTGCAATATTTCTGTTCTCATCAGAGTTTCTTGTCTCTTACTTCTTTTTTAACACAATGCTTTGAATAAGCTTTCTACAAACACTGCCTATTTTTTTCATATCCTCTCTTTTCGTCTGTTTGAGAGGTCTTTCAATTCAGTTTGACTTAATCTACATTTTGAAATCTACTTTATGTAACTGGAATATAAGAGAGTGAAATTAAGTTGTTTGCATGCTGGGCCACCAATATTATTGCGACTGTCCACTTTCATGCTCACTTCATATGGGAAACAGAGACTTTGCCCACCAGTTCTACTGAGCCAGCAACCACTCAAAACTCAAGAGTGCTTGCACAAAAAAAAAAAAAAAAAAAAAAAAATAGGCAGCAAAATCACTTAACAACTTCAAAAAAATAAAGAAAAGTTTTTTAACATCTGACATCTTCATTGCGGGAAAAGGGATGTCATGTTTATCCCAGCTTTAGATGTCCCTCTGTAATTTTTATCTAATTGAATCCTCAAATATCCTGCCATGTCTATTTTTAGGAATATTTTTATGCTTAAACAATCTGGTTTTCAGCCTCCAGAGGGACTGATTAAGCTCATTTAATTCTTTTAAGACTTAATTAAGTTAGCATTAGGAACAGCATAAAACAATGTGGGTACTTAATTTCTTTAAAATATTCATAAGAAAAAGCTGACACTTTTTATTTTTGTGATTTGACATTTATAAATGTAATATCTGAGCCAAAGTTTCAAAATGAGCTCTGAAATTAATGGCAGTAAATCTTAATTTCTGTCTGGGTGTCTTTTCCATAGAGTAGGAGAATTCATATGAGAGCACTGAGACAAATTTTGCTCTACCTGAATGAATCCGTTTAGCTCCAAATGGTTTGTTGTGGTGCACATTAATGCAGCTTTTGACCTATGAAGAGGAGGGCTGACAGGGAAGCATGCTGTGCTGTTGAAAGCAAACTGTATCTGCAAGAAAATGCACATACATTTCCCTTTTCCTGTACCTTGCTACCTCTTCATGCAAGTTAGGATGGTCACTTCTAATAGTCCACACAGCCGACAGAACTGCAAGGCATCTGTGATTCAAAACTGCAGTGATATGTTTTGGCAGGAGACAAGAAGCAACAGGATCAGAACTTGCATCCTCTGAAGGATGGACTTTACTGGTGCTGCCTGACAGCGAATGTAACAATAGATGTACCTCTCAGCTAACTGGACAGATATGCTAGGAACAGGATCCCATTATGAGCTCCATGCTGCTAGCTTCTCCATAGCCTGCAGAATTGTGAGAGAAGACCAGATGTGCAAATAGAAGCATCTTCTATATCATTCCACAGGTGAATTAATTAAGGTAGACAAATGGCCTTCCTGTTAGGCGTTAATTCAGTGGCAGTACAAGTGGGTGAAATGACAATAACAGCCATGAAAGTGATGAGAGAGCAATATTGGAAAAGAATGGCAGAAGAAAAAGAAAGTATCAGAATTAATACATATTTTCCCTTTCATTAAAAAAATCTTTTGTAGGATGAAGAATTTCTATTTCTTCTGAAATAATTTTTTCAAAATCTAATGTGTCTGCATTATGTTCTCTCTCAGTCAAAAAGTTAAAACATGATAGAATAATTAGAAAAAGATTTACAAATTAATTAAATTCTTAAATACCTTGTAGCAATTAAATACATGAGGAAGAAAATACAGAGGGGTAGAGAGCAGTGGGAACGGGATGAGAAGCATCATAAAGGATGTAATAGCAGTAACTTCAAAAAAACATTCTCCTGAAGAGAGTAAAGGATTGCTCAAACAACCTGACAACTAAGGCAGTGGGGGTTTCAGTAAGCAAGGAAACAAACTCTCACCTCTTTATCAAGTGTTCTACCTATTTGATCACTCTGCTGCCTATTTTCAGCACATTCTACCACAGTGATTCAAGTCTACAAGGGGCAACTGCTAAACACCAGTTCTCTGTGCTGGCTTTTCTCACATCAAGGGCAGTGCTCAATGAAGGCAGCACACAGGCAGCAAACAGAAGTGTTGTGCCCAATCACAAGGCAGGACAGATCCTGAAGTTGCTCTTGTACTGTGTAAGAATACAGTACAAGGGCAACTTCAGGATCAGAGGCAGTTAGGGATTCAGGATGCAGGTGCTCCATATCATGAAACCATGCCAATGGGAAGTGTCAAAAGCCAGCTCCTGCTGAAGTTTCTTGCATGGTCTGCTCCCCTCATTGTTCAGGTGGCCACTGGCAAAACTAAATCCTCAAGCCAGAGTCTGCATCAGTAAGTTGAGTTGCCATGTTCTCATGTAGATTAGGCATATGTTTTCCCTTGGACAATATCAGAGAGAAAGCAGAAATAATTCAGAGACTCTCTGGCCTCAGCCAAGTCACCTTATCTGCCAGGTTGAAAGAATCAGGCAAAGAAAGGTGCCAAACCTGTTAGCTCAGTCTGAAGAAATCCTACTGAGGAGGCTCTACAGGTTCAACAAGTCCAAGAACACAGCTGCAGATGTCTTGGAAACTGCACAAAGCTTGCAGCATTGACAAATTTGCAAGCAACAGTCTGGTATTTTCTTGCATTGTTTTTCTGAACATGTATTCTTAGATTCCATTTCCTCTAGATAACTGATTTATTTAATGCCTTCCTTATCTCAGTTAAAAGACTTGCCCCACTGTGTGTCCTTGGAAACTAAGCTGTTTAAAATTTTAGCTGCAAAGGTTTCTGTCATCTTTGGCATGTTACTTAATTGTAAGTTTCATAAGGCTTAAACAAAAAGAATTTACTGACCTTTAAAATAATTTAGGTTTCACCTTTCTGAATTTCCTGTTACTGTATTGTATATAGGTTATTTTGCTAGTCTAGCAAAAGTCTCCCTGCATATCTTAATTTTTCTGTTAAAACTGTGAAATCTGGGGTTTCTTGGTACAGATTCAAGAACTGATAAAATACATGCGTTATCTAAAAAGTGATGGTATATAATCTTGATCTTTTTTACCTAATAGCATTTGCAGTACCAGGAGACTGTCTGACCTTTGAAGTTGTTATGAAGTATAAAGTCAGATATTCAAAGAGATAAATAGTTCTTCTGATATTCAGCCCATTTCTAATGGAAAAAATTAGTCTGGCAGGATTTCTGTGTTGTATAAAATAAAAAGGTTTATATTGTTTAGATTACAGACGAGATGTAAAAGGAGCAATGCTAAACTTACACCAGATAAGCAGTAGAACCATTAAGGCAAGTCAGAGCTTTCTTCATTTAACAAAGAACCAAGAAAAAAACTGAAGTACATAGCTGGACATATTTTTCTGCCCCATGTAGCTTAGTTAAATATGAGAAAATGAGACAGGTAGAGGCAAAATAAGAGTGTGAAATTGCACAGAGCTTGTGAGCTTGACTCACCTTTGCACCAAAAGTGATTACAAATGTCTGAGTTATTGTTAGAGTTTCAAAATCCTGCCTTTACCACTTTTTAATTCTTCCATATCAGAAAGCAAGTAAACATTGCTACCATTTCAAAGATAGTGACAAACTCCCTTGAGAGTAAGAGATCGTATAATTGGACATTTAGAGAAGACTGTTGTGTCCTATGGTGACACTTTTATCATTGGCCCCTGTCATGGGCAGAATAAAACAGATTGGTCTGACTTTAAAAAAAATAAGACATAAGCCTAAGTAGATGTCTTTTATCTACATTTTTACTTCATGAGATTTCAATATAGAACATTCCACTTGGAACCTACCAAACAGTTATATCAGAATATAAAATGTTACTCACTGAACAGGATTACATTATAGAGACCAAGTATACAGTGCCTGCTCTTACATTGGAGGTTACAACAGTAATGGTAGTGGGCTACTGCTTTAAAGCCAGCCAAGAATATACTCAGCTCCCATGTATTGTCTAAGCGTTTTTTCACCATACAAATTTGTAGTGATGCACCCTACACACCCCCAGCAGGTGTTTCCAAACAGGGAAAGAGTTACAGTTGACCTCTAAACATTTTAGGAAGATTAACTAGAAAAGTTCTGTATTTTTCTCATTGTAATTGGCTCAGTGCCAGCACAAGAGCATGAATTGGGCTCTGAGAGTGTAACTCAAAACCTTTTGGTGATCTTATTGGCAGTAGGCCAGATTGTCCCTCCTAGAACATTCAGTATTTAGGAAGGAGCACAAAAGAAAAAAAAGGTTTTTTGGAGTGTTTTAGCAGGGTGTCTGAGGTTTTCTTGGACACCTGTGCATTTATTTTCTGTAATGTTTGTTATATGGTTATTTTTCTTTATTAAACCTTTTGCTTTACAAAACACCCCTGAAGAGCGGTCTCACTGATTCATTTTAGCCACTTCCCTGCAAAGGCTGGACCCTCAGAGATTGATAAATTAGCACATGGTTCATTACACTCTGGCTACGTCCTAAACTGTATCACAGACTGATGCAATTTCTGTCTCCAAGGAGTTAACTAAAACTATAAAACATTGCATTTCACTGAATGCAGTTGAAAAACTGTTGATGTCCATGTAGCAGAGACAGATTCAACTCTCACTAAAAGAAAAGCCATGAGAAGGTAAGAAAAGCAAAGACTCTTTGCTTTTAGCTAGGATGCTTACTGACTATAGCTGCAATTATTAAAAATATTTCACATTTTTACGTTTATTTTTTTAGGCAGAACTGAATTCCATTCTACACTGCAACCTAAATACCTCCCAAATAATGAGAAAGTCAATTTCTATCAGCTTTCTTGTTTGATTGCAATTAGCACAGACAAAGGATTGTCAACACAAATGCTTTCAACAACGTAAGTGGGCTTTTCCTAAGACACCCCAAGAAGTCAGTAATGTGCAATTTATATGGAACAAATATGGGAGGTGCAGGATTAATCCTGTCAAGAAAAACTCATACGAAGTTTGTCAGCTAAATTGTACCTTTCTGCATGCTGCTACCTTGAGACTGATATTTTACATGCAAAAACCCACACTGCTGCTCAGCTGACAAGACCAGAAGAATCAAGAGTGCCAGTTACAGTGCTCAAAACTGAGATAGAGGTCATGGAACCTGACACTCAAATTTGAAAGATCAGGCAGATCCATGGACTCTGGACCTTTACCAGAAGCAGACAAGCAAATACAGAGTAATGTAGGAAAGGAATTAAACAGGAGTGCCAGTGCAGTAACTGCCTTTAAATTACTTCTATAAAACAGAAGCAATAAAATTATGAGGTATAAAATTACTTCTATATGTATAAGGAAAGGGGAGCAAGAAACTTCTTCACATGCTACAGCTGAGACATCTCTGTCTTAATTATTTTTACAGTGCCTGATAGAGTTTGGACTGTGCAAATTCACACTCAAACTCCCAGGCAAGGTTTGTGAGGGGTCACGAACATGTGCCAGTCAATCACCCCAGTTTGTAGGGTTAGAAAGATTAATTAGTAGCAGTGGTTGATTGCAGTCATTCAATGCCAGTCAGCATTCAAGCCAAGAGCAGTTGTGCGCCTATTTAATTTGTTATCATGGACACTGCCCGATGGACTCAAGAAAGACTCTGAGGCTGATCTTCATTTACACCACGTGATAAATTCTGAATGGGGATTTAAGCTGCATCATATTGTAGGGACTGGGAGATGGGGGCTGTGATAGGGCAGTTGGAGCTGGCTGGAGGCACAGGACAGCCTTGGGCTCCCCTCACAGAGGCTGCCCTGCAGGAACAGCAGTGTCCTTTGCTCTGTCCTCCTCTGCTGCTCCTCCACGTACAGACTTAGAGGACCTCGGGCACAGTTAAACCAAGGATAAGTAATCCTGCAAATCATCTAAGTTACCAAAAGATGGAGCACATGCAGAGAATTTTCCATAGCTTTTTACTTTACTGATTTTACTTTTCTTCATTAGACTAAAGAGATTCCTGAAATGCAGCTGGTACCTAGTTTTTTGCAGTTATCTGACAGTCACAAGGAAAGGCTCTGCAAACAGGTACATTACCCATTTTTGGGAAACAGAATGTACCCATTTTGGGGAAATTAAAGCAGTTTCTGTCATCCCAGGAGACCTTTGTTACCCACAGCAACAAGAACTTCTCACAGTCCTCTGTTCAGACTTTGCAGTGGCAGCGCTAGATACTTTGGGTCTCCTAAACCAACAGAACCCATTCATGCTGTGCTTGATTTTAAAAGCCAGTTTTTCTATCACTTTCTCATAGAGCAGCAAATCCTTCCTGAGATATTGAATTATTGTTAATAATAGCATTAGTCATAGGAATCTTCTGGGCCAGCTGCTGCTGCTTGAGGAAACACTGAATAAACATTAATGTGTTTTATTTTTTTTAGGGTGGACAATCAGCCTGAGGAACTGCAAGCCCTTTATAGAAATTACAAAAATGGAGTCAGTCTGAAAGGTCACCTTTAGTCCTTGGAATAGAATGCATTTCTACCAATCTTAATGTGAGAAAAGAAAGCAACATGCTGTGTTGATAATATTTAAAGAAAAGGCAGGATACATGTTTGCTTTAAATGAAATGAAAAAGCATTGTATTTCAGACTTCTGCATTGACATAAGAATGTAAGCTGAAAGAAAGCCTAAACATTATTTTATTTTTAAAACTAAACAAGCTGGTAGTAGAAATGAAGTTATGGTAGAGAAAATAATACTAATATTTGACTAAGATTTTAAGAGAAATGGAAAAAAAATCTGTTTAGAATTGTCTGTACATACAAATGAACACAGAACTTTAAAATACTTTGTTAAGACAAGAAAGAAAGAATGATACTTCAGGCTCTTTAATTGCACTGTGAAACAAGAAAATGTGAACAAGAGATATGGGGAAATGGGGTTTTTACCAAGACATCTGTTTTTTAAAGGTTTGTCTTAAAACAGCAGAATATAGCACATACTGGTCATCATTTACTTTTTAGCCTGGCTCATACAACTTTGCCATTTCTAATAAGGGTCCATATGCTCTGTAGTTACCTAATGCCTCAGGGTCTCAGAACTTGTTTGGGCTGGTCTTGGCCTGAGAACCTTTAGTTTAGATGCAATAGCAATTTTCTATCTGTCAAATAACTTTCTTAAATTTGGATTATTTTTGGTTTGTTTGTTTGACAGCAGTAAGAACCTGTGACTGGGCCCATGCAGAACACAATGTGCAGGGACAGAGCACAGACACACCAAGTGGCAGGAGGGCTCAGGCTGCAAACACAAATCACGGAGGTCACACCACAGTCAGAGCAGGAGGGCAGCCTGGTGAATTAGTTACACTAATTGGTTTCAGAGACAACGAGAACAACGGAAGAAAGTACATTAACTAAGAAACAGTGAACAAAGAGCATGTGAGGTGCCGCTCTTAAGGGAAGGAAAAAAAGCAAACAAAATCAGAGAAGCAGATTAGATACTGAGGAGAAAGGCAAACAAGACATGAGTATCACACCTACCCTGTGAAGATGCCAGTACACTGTCAGCTCGTTGGGCAGCATTCCTCCCGGTCTTCCCAGGAAAGTCAGAAATACCAGCTTTCAGACATCATCAGAGCAACACTGGAAG
Source organism: Chamaea fasciata (assembly GCF_029207755.1). NCBI lineage: Eukaryota > Metazoa > Chordata > Aves > Passeriformes > Sylviidae > Chamaea > Chamaea fasciata. The sequence goes on along the minus strand of NW_027094086.1, from coordinate 54,074,364 downwards.
GTCAGCTTTGCCATCAGCAGAAGAAAAGGTGTTGATGCTCAGACGTTCTGGAATAACATTTAGCACTATATTACTAATGAGACCTTTCTAGGTTAATTAGGGCTATCATTGCAGCTGGACTCAGGACAACTCGTTGTACTATTTTGGTTATACATTTCAGCCAGCAATAACTCCATAAACAAAGTTTGATGCCTTTTTTCCATACCACGATTTTGAGAGTAATGGTATCAAGGTGGATTTTGATGAGTAGTATATAGAGTTGTTGGGTTTTGGAAAATTACAGAAGCTGTAAAATTGACAGAGAAAACTGTGGAAAATCAAAAACAGCTTAAAAAAAGATAGTTTAGACATGGCAAAAATAACTTCCACTGTTTTTCAGGGAAATGCTAGGAGGTCTGACAGGAAAACAGGCATAAAGACCAAAGTGATAACCAGATCATACTCATTAAAAAGAAACTATAACAGAAGATCTTTAGCCCTCTTGGCAAGAAACAAAGGCTAGAAGTCATACAACTGACAGGATTCGGTGTTCTTATATGAAAAAGGATAAGAGTGAAAAATCCACCAAAAAAACAGCTACTACATTTTCCCCATTTTGTCAGCAATGTTATGAATGCTGACAGTATCTCAAAACCAATAAATTGTGGAATATTTCAAGTAATCCTATCTATCAAGAAAAATTATTTTTAAATGGCTCTTCTATGAAATCTGCCAAATGGACTGAATACGAATTTGGAACTGGAAACACATACTGATTCTGCAGTAAATCAGTGAATCATTTAAGTGGAAAGGCTTCAGGGACTATGAAGGTACTGAGTTTTAGTTAACATTTTAACCAATGAACAAAAAGAGGAAAATAGTGTATTAATTTAAATGAAAAGAAAAAGAAACAAAATAAACCAGTGTTTCAACTCAGCCTGATTCTATTTGATAGGATAAAGTAGATACAAAAGAGTACAAGAAGCTTCTCCACACACTGTGATATTACACAAAAATCTCATGTGGCATAATCTTTGTACTACTATGGCTGATCCAAAAATGTTTGAAGAAAAGCGAAGTCCCTACAGTGGACAGTCAGTCTCTCCAGCGACAGTAATGTGGCTACTAAATATCCATTCCCAGGCCTTCGTCTTGGGATCTTCCTCAAATTTCTCGTTATGGCCCTGGGACACTTCCAACAGTAAACAGGTCCTCCTAAACAGCATTATGAAATCCCCAGGGGTCAGGACACAGGGAGAGTGGGCAAGGCCAGAGACCCATCCCACAAGGGTGCACTGGTTAATGGACTTAGTCTGCATTCTCCTTTCTTAAAAAAGAATTTTAGAATGTTTTAATTTCATTCACAAATTTCCACAGATGTTCTTCATTTAATAGCCAGCAGAAGAGCACTAGGCTGATTGTTTCATCCATTGGTTTAAATGATAATTGTAGCTGCTCTTTGGGAAAGGGGAAGGGGAGGCAAGGCAAGGCGAGGCAAGGCAAGGCGAGGCAAGGCAATGCAAGGAAGGAGGAACTTATAATCTTGAAAATGTTTTATTTTTCCAGTAAATATGTGTCTTTTTCTAAAAACTTTTATTTCATCAGCAAGAATGCTATGAATACCCTAATTGTTGATTTTCACAAGAGGATGTAGCAGGCAAAAGTTATTCTGAATTCTGTTTCAAGCTCAAATAGTTATTACTTGCTCACAGCCATTTCAGAATTAATAGAAAAATCATTACATTAATGTCACTCAGCACTGTTGGTGCATGTCTGAGTTAAAACTCTCTATATGTTTGCATTTCAAGTGAATACTTTTCAGTCTTCACTTGAACCTCTGAATTTTTAGGGGGTGTTATATTTTTAAAACACTCTACTCTTATTTAAATGCATGAACAAAAGCTTTGGCCTCATTCTATTTCTCACCATTTCTATTTTTTTTTTCAGTAGATTTCCTTTTTTGGCATTGGAAATTATTTTGAGCTAACTTTATACTGCAATATTTCTGATAAAAAGATTGGGAATTTTTGCAGTAATTCAAAATATCATATGCTAGGCAATTTCTGTAGAACATTTTCCACCAGCAATTTCAAAGGGTTCTTTTTGTCCCAAGAGAGGGAGTTTCAAGAGTACATCCTGTTCCAATCTTTGCCACAAATCTGCTGAGAGACAGTGTTCTCTGTTGCTCTGCTTCCCCTGCAGCCATTCCAGGTGGATGTCATTCCTTATTCTCTGTTCACTGCATCCATCACAAGACAGCAGACTTTCACCCACAAAGCATATATTTTGTTGAAGCAAACAAATTAAATTAAGTCTGGTAAGAAAGTTCTGAGATTTTAAATGAGTGTAAAGTTTTGTTGAGGGCTAAAATTTAAGCTAAAACAGCTGAAGTCTGAAATTGACCCCAGGGTGAGGCAAGCTCAGAATCAAAGACATCTTTTTCCCAACATCAGTGTAGCATGCAAGGGTATTAAAAAGCCACAAATATTCCTCATTTGCCAGAGACTCATCAGCCAAGTAAACAGATAAGAAAACAACTTTTTTAGAACTTTTCAGCTCCAATTTCTCAGCTGTTTTAATGAAACCTCCAACTTCAAAAGTTGAGATAATTCAATTATATCTATATATATTTGTTAGATAACTTGTCAGCATGGCTCTTTCTTATGAATTGCTATATTCTGAGCCAATGACAGCCTGGAAAGAAGATGCTGAGACTTTCATTTGAAAGGAGGGAGGTAAAAAAAGGAGCTTGGGGCCAAAATAGAAAAGGAGAAAGTATATTGGCAGGAACAGAATAAAGAAAGGCCTTGAATATTCTCTTGTCTTTGGTTAGTTGAAAGAAAATTAACCAGCTGGAGGATCACAGTGACTGGCAGTGACATAAACAAACTGTTAGGAACAATGCAAAAAAGAAAAAAACGTTGTGCTTGTTGTTTGTGAAAATTAGAGTCAGAAAGTTAATAAAAATAATGAGGTTTTGATACCTTAATTAAGAGGTAGAGTATATGGAAGACTGCACAGAAAGTAAATTATAAAGTAATAGGGAACAGAAATGCAGCTTCAGCTCAATACACAAGAGAATATATACAAGAACAACCATCACCTCTTGTTCAGGTCCAGTAACAAGAACTACATTGCTGACAATGGCAAAAAGCCTGAAGATCCTGGAGGTATAAAAGGTATAATTTCAGACTAGAAATAAATTAAAGAAAGGCATGATCCATTCAAAAAGTCCATATTAAGAGAACAAAAAATCCATCCCATGTAATTTTTCACAATACTTCCTACCTTAACCCACTTTTGTTGGGTGACAATTATTGAAAGATCTGTTTTTTAAAATCTTATTCATGTCTTTGTTACTCTGCCAACTTAGGATAGAAGCATGCCATATAATTGAATTAAAACAATCTAATTTTGTATTAAACTGCTAAAGTTTCTGCTTTTGTTCCCATTTTAGATTTGAATCTAGTCTTAGGTATTCAGTAATTTTAATGATTCAAACCCCTAAATATTGGGTCTGAAAAGGTCTATCAGTTTAACTGCACAACTTGTGATAAGCTGGGGTAGGGGTAAAGTCAGAGATCTAGTCCAAGCATTTAATCTAGTTCTTCTCTAAACAGAGAGAAGGAAATTGCCCCAGACAAATATTTACCCACCCTTAAATAAGTGGTTTTGAAAGAGTTATTGCATCAACATGCATATTGTCAAGCATGTAATTGTAACAAGTAGATTATCGTGCATTTTTTTGCAACAATTGCTAGTTCCATAGACATGAGGAAGATATTAAATATTTCTCAGTCAAAACAATGTTTATTAAGAGTTTTCTGACTAAAACATATTATCCAAAAAATCCCATTTCTCAAAAAATCCCTCTCAGTTACCAAAGAAAATATGTTACAGAAGGTAAGCCCTGCGTAAAAGAGGACTTAGGATGCTCATTCTAACACATCCTTAAAGAATAAATCTCTGAAGACAGTATTTCTCATGTCACTGAAAGCTGGAATAAGCCAAGTCATGGTTTACTCCATTTCATGGCCTGTAGTTCAAGAAGAGTGTCTCATCCTGCAGGAAATGATTGCAGGTGAATCACCAATTTGTTCAGCTTGACGGTGTTAGCAATAATTAATCAGAAGCTTTAAGATCAATAATCCAAATTTAAATTCCCTGGGCAGAATAATCAATGTAATTATAATTATGGTAATAATAGCAAAAACAATAGAAATAACAGTGATGTGAAATCACAATAAGCAAATAAAACACTGACAAGAGAGTAGAGGTACTGAGAGGGGTTTCTCTGTTGCATACCTGTGGTGAAAGCCACAGCTCTCCTAAGGTCTAAATGATGCACTCTAATTATCCTCAAGTGACAGATCAATCTACTATTTGTACAGGATGCCAGTTGAACGCTGTATTAATTAACTGCATTTTCACATTCACTGTTTCAGATGTCTGTGAGCTCTAACATCCCACAGACAAAAACTGAAATTCTTTGAATAAATTCTTAGGAAATTTGCTTTTGTCTCTAAAGTCAAGAGCCTTGATTTAACACAACTTGCATCACAGAAGAAAATGGTCTACTTGTGCTTGGAGACTTCTCATTCCAGGGAACCACAGCAATTTTTGCAAAATTCTAATATATATATTAATCTTAAGTATATTAGTCTTATGTGGAATACATACAATGATTACCAACACATGAGTGCCTAGAAAATGAAAATCTTTAACCCAAGAAATTGGAAGAGTGTTAGAGAAGTGATTCATTTACTTTCACAGAGAGTTCATCTTTATTTTGGATGGCAAAATTCCTCTTTTATCAAGGAATAAATTGCTGACTCCCTGATATGAATCTCAAATTTCGACCATTTTCCAAGCCATTCTGGATTAAAGGGCAACTTTTGCATGGAGCTATCAGCCTGCATCACAGTGGAAGAATTAAACTAGTAATTATAGTCATGAGTAATGATTTATTTATTAAAATATCTCACTATGCAAGGAAGAAACTGTCCTTCCAACAGATCTGTGAAGAAAATGAACATCACTCAGCCCAAACAAAATGCAATTACAGTCATAACTGCAAATAATCAAACACCCACATATGACTGGCACAGTAGTTTCCTTCTGCATTCCCCAGCTACCCAGCATCAGTGTGTCACACAGAAAAAAAACCCCAAATAATCCAATCAGAGCATCTTTTTTCCTACAGTTCTGTTATATCAGGCTTCTATCTTTGCCTTTCCCATGACAGCAACTACCAAAAGTGAATTAGTTTTCATTGTAGGTTGCTCTACATAACTCATGCGCTGGTAGTCAGCAGCAATATTATCCTGCATACAGCTGAAGTATATAATCATTTTATTTCCTGCTCTGGTTTTTGTTTCCAAAGTTTCTGCTTACAAAACATGAAGCTGAGTATGCTATTTGTTGTTCTATAGGCACAGATCCTCACTAGCTGTCTACACCTGTACCTTTTATAATATTTATTTTCAAGAAATATTGGCTGGATATAAGCACACTTTTTTTTTCCCTTCTTTTTAAATGATACTTTTATTATTGTTATTCAACATGTGTTGCTTTACCTGTTTTGCCAGTGTTACTATTGTAGAGCACACGTTGTGAATGATGTTAGGAAAGTTCCCCTTGGATTTTAAGGGAATATGCATGCACTTTTAGTGAGACTACAGAAAAGGGATTTAGTAATGATATATTACTCTAGGGGTGTGTTTTGATTTAGAAGCTGGTGGACTCAGCTGAGCAATTCTGCGTAAAAGAAGGGAAAAAAAATTGCTACTATTCGCAATGCATTATATATATTATATAGAGGGGTTTGGTAGCATAATATGTTGTTTTCTTCCATTATCCCTCTTGTTCACTTAAAAAAAGAGCACTTCTACTTCTAAGGTTAAGCTTCCATGTCAGCTAATAATATCCTAGGGGTTTTTTTTGGAAGAGTTATATTTCTTAAATCATCTCTTATAATGCCATTTTGCAATAAATATGGAACATAAATTATTTGCTGCTCTTGTCTCTGAAGTAATTCTAAGCCTCTTAGCAGTCTTTCTACAAGCAGGGAGGAGAAGTGATTATTTTCATCTTAATGAAATCTGGTTCAACAGTTATCAGATTGCTCCTCAATTTAGCACACAAGTTCCACGTTGGAATATGATTTCCTAGTGAATAACATTCAAATTCCTTGGTATGTGCCACCAAACCAGACATGCCAACTCACATCTCCAACTCAGATGCCTTAGATGCAAAAAAAAATGCAGGAATGGTTGAGGGTGGTGAACAGAACAGGAGACAATGAGCAGAAACTGAAAGGCAGAAGGTTCCCTCTGAAGATCAGGGAACACTTCTCTACTATGAAGGAGACCTAACAGTGGCACAGTTTGCCCAGAGAGATTATGCAGTCTCCGTTCTTTGAGATATTCAAAATGCATCTTGGCCAATGGATGTAAGTGACCCTGCTTAAGCGGGCAGGTTGGAGCAGATGACATTCAGAGGTCCCTTTGAAGTTTGATCACTGATTCTGTGATTTTGTGCTTTTATTCCACTGTTCTTCATACCTGAGGCACCACTCCATTGGCCAACAGCTGCACCTTTACCTCTCATGACTGTGTAAAACAAAACAGCAAAACAATATTCCTGTAAATAATGCAAATTATTTCTCTCATATGTCAAAATCAGATTGTGGGTCAATCAGATTGATCAAATTGTCAATCAGGTTGTGGAACCACAGATTATAACATGGAGAAAGATAACATTGATACTTATACCACTGAACAGAGTACCACAGAGTTACGATTAGATAGACATAATCCTTGTATGGATGGATAGGCAGGTAGGCTTGGCTTTAGCTATATACTTGCTGTTATGTCAAAAGATTAAAGGGATTCAAACTGACATGAGCAAATACTGACTGTTTGAGAGCTGTGCTGGCTGGGATTTAGTGGGTTTCTTTAAGAAGTGAAAGTGCTTTCATGATTAACTTTTCCCTCATGGTTGCATTACTCAGTAAGTGTACATTGGAGCCTCTGCACACAAATGAAGTCTTCAAAATGATACTTATAGCTACTATAAGTATGAAAGCAGGTGAAAGTGGGATTTTCATTTCTTAATTTTTGTAAAGTACAAAGTGCACTATAGAGCCTACAAGTATTAATACCTGATGGAACATAATTGATACTTTTTTTAAAACCAATCTTATCTCCCATTACATTTTTGTGTTTTCTATTATCTGTATTGTGGGAGTATGTAATAATCATGCTCTAAATCTGGAATTCCATCAGACTGGGCATTGTCTATTTGAACAGTTTTTTGAACAGCATTTTTCCCTCAGTCTGCAATTTTGAATCTAACTTGTGGTTTTGCATTACGTGATGCATCTATCACACAGTTGCTGATAAGAAAAAGGAAAATTTCTTCATTTGTAATCACAAGTTGTAGACCCGTGATTTATTTTTCTGCTGTTTTGATATATCCTGAAATGGAAATCTCATAAAATGAAGCCTTAAACTTTTCCCATTATTTTTGCAATTAACTTGCAACTTCCAAACAAAACCAGAATTAAGTGACTCAGTCATGAATAATCCATAAAACCCTGAGACAGAGAGAGATTTGCCTTTCTAATTTTAACTCTGAGACAGAAATCAAGAATGTGCCATGTTTCTAGGTACTGTAAGAGAAGAGCTTCTGCCCAGGGGAATTCCATGGAGCCACAGAGAAAAACACTACCAATCATCTTCTGTCTGCTGAGGTGGGTTTTAATCCAGTTGCTCTATTAGCAGGAACTCTATATAGAGAGTTGCTAATGAAACACTTTTTAAACAATCTCTGATACCTACAGATAACACATAGCAAAATCATAATCGGCCTACAAATATCAGCCCCTTCATTAATACCCTCTTTACTAAGGCTTAATTTCTAGACATGTATATAAAGTTTCTTAAAGCAACATGTAAATATTTTGAGAGAGAGCTTGATAGAGGTGAGAAAAAATGAGTATTAAAACTTGGTGCTATCAGATTGGATAAATGAGCCCAGAAGAACAGTCTGAGTGATGTCTGTATCACCTAAAAATATAAGAGGACATTCAAATCAATGCACTTTCATACTTCTACCAGAAGAGACCAGCCAGACATTTTGTGTAAGGATATGCAAAATTCTGCTCCCTCACAAACAGTAACCACAACAATCTTCTCCAGGGCACTTTTCCTTTGCAGACTATTTGTCCACAGTTTTTCTGCCTGAGGCTTTAAATCTGCCACGCTGCAGGGCAGAGTGATCCAAAATTTCCTGGTTCTGATTTAGATGCATTGGCTACTACAATATTTCAACAGATAATTATTTTTTTTATGAAATACAATTTTCTTGGGAACTGCAGGTTCCCTATTGCATCTGTTCATGAAATCAAAAATATGCATCAAGTAAAACATAAGAAACATAAAATTGGCTATGCACTTCTATGAAATGTTCCATATAATTAAAAAGGGAAGAAGCTGTTTGGAAAAGATTGCTGAGGTAAATTCCTCAGAGGGAGGAAGTACTTGGCTTTGCAGGTTCTCCAAACATACTAACAATGGCTCTGAAAAAAATATTGGCATCCAAACAGTCTCATTATGTGTCAGATAGATCATAGGATCTTTCTTTGAACAGATAAACTTTTAAAATTTATTCTATAGTTAACCACACTAAAAGTGGAAAGCATCATTTAGAACTGATGCAGTAGTATCAGAGGGAAATTGTCTTTCCTGAAGCAAAGTCTTGTGAGATTCAGACATTTTCTTCCACAGAAAAAGGTGCTTCATCACATTTTTAAGAGCTTTTGTTTTATCCTGCAAACAGCCTCCAGGCCAAATGTTGTGAGGTAGTAGCATAGATAATTTCACTAGCAACTTTACATAAATTTGATTTAAATGAAGTGACAAAAACTGTTCAAGGCTGATGCCTTCACTGCGGTACTGTTATGGGGATGCATTTGGGGAAAATCAACAAACAAACAAACAAACAAAAACATTTTTAAAAACCCTAAATTGAATGTTTTCCATTTACTTTCAATGCAGGAGTCTTGACTAGATCCAGGTGAAAACAGGATTTGACACTACCTGTAGGATCATATTTCACAGAGTATGCTGTTTGCTAAAGGCTTGTTAAGCCACACTTGCCCAGAACAGAAGTGCCCAACACCTTCACCAGCACTCCAAGAACAAGCTGGAGATACCAGAATGGGGATACCGCATCACCACAGTGGTAACATCAGACACTCCTGCTGCTGGCACAGACACAGCTGGGTCAGTCTGTAAAGTTTTGTTCTCCCACATTCTGACATGTGTTTGTATGTTTATGTTCCACTGGACCAAGTAAGTGATTACAATTCCTTTATATTAATTAGAAGAAAAGAAATTAAATTTAAAAAAAAAGAACAACCCTCACACACAAACACAAAAAACCCCCGCCAGATCCTTCAGCCTTTTCTTTATCTCCATTGCTGTCCAGCATGCTTGCAGTTAGGTTTTTTTCAGCAACTCTTCTGCAATTGCTGCTGATGTCAATGCTGGACAGCTGCAGCACATATGCGAAGGAAAGCAGTTTCCCAGAAAATCTAAGTCATCTTTGAAAACTACTGTTTCACTATGCTTAACACTTGTTTCATTTAAAGTTGATAGTACATAAAAAGCCCAGATCCGTACTCTGGTTTCATGTCCCACATTTATATCTCCCTACAATATTTCTAGCTGTCTCTGAATTACACACACAGAGAAGATAAAGAGACTTTTCTGCTAGTTCTAGCTAAAGAGAATATACTGAAAAATGAATCTCACAGAGGATGCTGATTTATATTTCTGTCACAGCTGAAGCACAGAAAATAATTTGCTCTTTAGGGGATTTTTTCTGTTGGGTTGGTTTGGGGTTTTTTTAAATAATAGATACAGATTTCATTTTCGATATGTGAAATCAGCTCAGATGCAATTTTCACAGAAATTATTTAGAAAGTATCAGTGTGATGTAAATTACTCTGTTTAAATCACAGAACTTATGGAATGGAAGTGTTGATTTTTGCATTGAGGAGAAAACAAGTGTCTGGTGAACGTTTGATCCAATATTAATAAGCGCAGTCTGTAACTGTGTCTCTTAAAGAGAGAGGAAATGCTTTCATTGCTGTACTGAACACTGTGAAAGATTATGCCAGTATTCCATTCCACAAGATCTCTGATGGAATAAAGCACTCTTCATTTGAATAATACCAATCAAAACTATAAAGTTTTGCTGCTACATCTATGTGAATATAAATCAGGGGGGAGCACCCTTTGTAGACACAATTTGTACCTGATAATTAAAGATAGTTTAATAGGTAAATTAAATATCCTGCAGTAAGAACTGCTTTAATGGGTACCAGCCTCTCCCCTATTAGATGTAAAATAACTAACTATAGTTAGTTATTTTACATCTATTATAGTTATCAAATAAAATAAACTGAAAAATCAGATATTTTATAATATAGGTCAGCTTTGAACTGGGTTCTTTAAAGGTAATATTTAAAATAAGAAAACACAAAACAAAGAGGAGACAGAGAGGCTAATGGAAAAGTCCAATGATTTTAGTACAGAATTAAATAAACAATTTAATTATATTGTCCCTCACATAGAAACCAAATAGATGAGTACAAAAAAAAATCTAGAAGGAAAATTTCTGTGCTCTTACAGCCAGCAATGAAAGCAGGAATAAGATGTGTGCAAGTTTATCCAAGAGATGAGGAACAAACAACCCAGCCAAAATGATTACAACTGCCAGGGAGACACTGTATAAGCCTCAGTATAGGTGGGCTTTAGTTCCTAAAGGCTCTAGATTTAGATATTTCAAGGTAGCCATTTGGAAGATTGGTATTTATGCACAGGTGATGTGTCTGCACTTCCACTGCAGTCAGTGGCTAGTCCAGTGTATCCTAGAGGGATGCTCAGCTGAAAGAAGCTGGGTAAATTTGTTGGGAGGGCTCAAGCAGCTCATTTGAGTCATTGTGTGGACTTTAGCATCTAAAGCTTGGATCAACTCCCTAAACATGGATGCTCGCTGTCATCTGAGGCCCCAACACTCACACACAACATCTGATGGGTGGACTGGCGGATATGTCAGGTGTGACACAAGAACTGATTCCTTTTGGAGTTGCAACTGGGGACCTGAAAGGACATCTTATACAACTACCTAGAATAATATTAGACATCTCTTTTTATGCAACTGGTTCACCTTTTCCCCTTCCCCAGCTCCAGACTAAGAATGACTCTTGCCAAACTCGACCAATCTGATATATTAAGGGCTAGTCTCAAAATAGATGCGAGAGAAACTGTTAGTTTATAAGTTAAAATGCATGCTATTTGTTCATTTCTAATGATTAGTCTCCAGGAACTTCTTCAAAAAATTAAGGTAGAACAGCCACTCTCTAACAAATGTGGTTTTTCCCTCTCTACCACTGCCTGGTAGGATAATATTAAACATCTCATACTTGAAGCAGAGTAAGACATCTCAAAGAAAAGTTCTTCCAAGTCAATTGACAGTTTCTGACTCCTCAAGCTGGGAACAGCTGGAAAATGACAACCACCTAGACCTTGCAATAAAAGCAACAATATTAAAGCTCAGGTTTATTCCAAAGGGAGGGAAAACTGTACATAAAAACTTGGGCTACCATATTAACCAAGAGCCTTTTCCTTTTCTTTGTACCTGACAGGCTGAATGGATAAGATTGTTATTTGAAACAATAAGCAAAAAAAGAGAATTTTAAATAATATCAAAAATTCTTGTTTAGTTTGTCATTTCTGGAAAGGCAGTTAACACCACTGCATTCATTTCCAGCAGCACTTAATCAGAAATTTGTGGAATTAAAAATTTAGAAATGATTGTAAGGTTTTCAGGGACAGTACCCAATACAACTGGATTATCTCTGTGCAGTTCTGGGGCCCGCAATTTAAGAAGGACGTCCAGGTAATTGAATCCATCCAGAGGAGGGCAACAAGGCTGGAAAAAGGGCTGAAAGGCAGGACCTGTGAGGACTGGCTAGGGACTTTTGACTCATCTAGGTTGGAGAAAATGAGGCTCAGGGAAGACCTCACTGCTCTCTGCAGCTTTCTAAGAAGTGGAAAGAGAGGTACTGAGCTCTTCTCCTTGGTATTCCATGATCAGACACATGGAAATGGTTCAAAGCTGCTCTAGGGAAGCCTTAGACTGGAGATTAGGAATCATTTCTTTAAGAGAGGGTGGTCAAACACTGGAGCCTGGTCAAACACACTAGAGAGGTGGTCAGTGCTCTGAGCCTGTCAGTCTTGAGACACATTTGGGGATGCTTTTAAAATTTTCTTTAACTTTTGATCACTCCTGAACCAGTCGGGATGATTGCTGTGGGCCCCTTGTAGCTGAAATGTTCTGTTCTGTTCTTTCCTAGAGATTCAGCTGCCTTATCCAGCCTCCAGTGCAGTGACGACTGCTTATAGCAGGGATCTCCACAACCTGTGCAGAAAGTGTTGGCAGTTCAGCAGATCAGCAGCAAAGTTCAGGGATCAACCAAGGCAACAAAGCCAGGCATTTTTCAGGTGGGACACAGAAGACCCTCTGCCACATACGAACAATGATTTGGCAACTGGTTAGACTTTTTTATATCCTATGTTAGATTTTGTCTAAGCCTCTCCTGTCTCTGTTCCACTTTGTGCAAGTAAATCCCACACACCCACAGAAAGCCACATAGTCAAGTGGATGGCCACCCATCTGTGAGCAGGAGATATCTCAGTCCCTGTTTGCACACTGCTGCATCTCACTGGCAGCTCAGCCTCACTCAATGGCAGTGCCTGCTGTCAGATCACTTGCTGCCTCTTATTGATGAGCTAAAGATTTATGACTTCATTACAAAATGCTTAGCATTGCAATATGTGCTTTAATGACTTATTTGAAACCACTCTTGTGTTAGATGTATGATTAAAAGCAATAAAGAAGTTTGTAATATTTTTCTCTCCTTAATGTATTATTTTTAAATGTTAGTATTTAAGTGGTATTAACTTCAAAACTAATACATTACTGAGGTAAATATGATTTTCAATTTCTGAACTCATTTATTGTTTCTGCTTTTAGGGAACTAGTTTTCTGCAGGGTTACATATATAAAAATAAACATTTCAATTGCTTTTCTGTGACATTAAAAATTAATTTTAGTTGGAAATCTCAGAATGTCTCACAGTAAGGATTATATCTGATCCTAAAGGAATTAGCTTTTGTATGTGCCTAAACATTCTTCTTTATCCACTCACAATGAAGTATTGACCCTAAACAGTGTCAGCATCTATTTAATTGGGGAAACAATATTATGAAGGAAGTTCATATATCTATATTCTTTACTCAGATTTAGTGGTAATAGTCATATTGGCTAAAACCAAAATCCATACAACTAGCTGTCAAATGCCTGAACATTGGTTATTAGCATTCTGTAGTTTATCAAGCTAAGGAAAAAGAGTTTTTAAAAAATATTAGACAAACATTTATTTTAAAAATTTCGGTGCTTCCTTTTGCCTCATATACTTGGTCTTAACTCAGTTCACAGTCATAAAACAATAAATTCAAAAAAAGATTTACCACTTTACCACTAGAACACAATTATTTATTTACCATTCTGTATTTCATCGCTTCATGGACAGGATTAAAAAACTGTCTGAGACTAGTTCTCAAGACAGTTAAGCACCACTGTATCCCTTGCATGAACTTTTGATCCCATACATTACAAATACGTCTAAATTGGAGCAGCCAAACACTGCTACAGGTCAACCAGAGAGATTGTTAAGTTTCCATGCTCAGATCTATTCAAAACTTTGCCTCGAGCACTGCAGGTTGCAACCTCACAGAAAGAGATGCAGACAGAAGAGTCACCTTTTTTTTTATCAGTGTCCTGGGTTGTAGTATAGGATGTGCTCAAAGTATTCTGTCACCATCTTCATGAACTGTTGAATCCAGGTGGGGCAGTGTTTTCCCAGACCCCCTGCCTCTGGGCCATTATCTTCTGTTAATGGCCCATCAAATGCCTTGCCCATGACTCATAGAGAACTCCCTCCGGGAATTGTCTCTGTTTAATGGGCCATCCAGGACCCCCCGCATGACTCATCATCCCATTGTGAGATGCTCCGTCCAGGGGGAGGAACCAAGCATTCTCACCTGGATATAATCTGGGGTTTGAGACAGTACAGGGGACCCTTACCCACTGGATTCCCAGAGGACCAGAGCTACCAGACCTTTCTACAGGATCACTGCTTCAGGAAGACCACCTCACCTGGACTGCTTCCATCACCCTGCTCAGGTTGTATTCTGACTCTGTCAGTGGTCTTTTGTTTTATTGCATCTATTTTGTTTTACTTTCTTTCCTTTCTTCCTATTAAATTGTATCTCTGACTTGGAACCTCTCATTTGTTTTGCTTTCAAACCACTACAATCACTTTTTATTCTGATGCTAGTATAAATTGCCACAATATAACTCTGTATTCTTCAAGACTTCATAAACCCTGATTCTAACATTTAACCTAGTTTTTTACCCATTGTAGTTTAACATTAAAACCTCTCTTCTTCTGGTTACTTGAGTCATAATCAGAGATAATTCATTCTGGTGTTACCAATGAAAATTGCAGGCAAACGTGTCATCTCTATGATTATGTTGTTAGTTAGAAGACCTTCTTATTTTTTAATCTTGTTACATAAATTATGATTCTCAAGTGCTTCATTGGGTTTGATGGTCTCCTGTGATCTTTCAGTCATTACTTAGTTTGCCTTGAAACATAGTTTTGAAATGGAAGATGGATGCTTTCTGGTGCCAAAGCCACATGAACCTTTGTAAACAAGGAAATAATTATTTTTCGCTGCATAATAATGTTTTTCAGGGGGAAAAAAAAAAAGGAATAGAAAGACAACAAAAACAACCTTAAGTGCAGTATTGCTCATACAGGATAAAATATAATTTACTCTGATACATTTAGCAATCATCATCATTTGAACAAATATTTTATCATCATACTGCTTAGCAGGTAGAAGATGAAATAACATTTATTTTCCCTTTACCCTCCTATAAACTCATGACAGATACAAATTCATTCACAAACTGAAATCAATAGGCTAAATTTAATCTTTTGCAAAGTCAAGAGACAGATAAATTATAAACCAACAGTTGCTCCCTTCGAAGTTCCTTTTTACAATATGATGGTTCAGGTAGCACAAATATTCTTAGAATCAGTGATCACATACTGCTTAATCCTGGAATCCTCAGAGGTCCTGAGAGGTGATTTCAGCCATGTGAATCAACACCACTTCACAAGGGAAGAAACCTATTTCTCACACATTTTCCTCACTCTTCTCTCTCACAGTTGCTGCACAGCATTCTTTGCCCTTTCTCAAATATGTTTTCACAGCAATGTCACCAGTGTTGCTGATGGAGTCAACCTTGGTCAGCCATGATCTGGTTTAGAGCCATCTGGAATTGACTCTGGCCAGCCTGGGGGTAGGCAGCTCCTGATCTCTCCTGAGACTAAAACTCTGGCACTTAAACCCAATATAGCACCACATAAGAGACAACTATAACAGTGCAACATCTGTTGATGCTTTAAGTTTTAGCTTTCATGTTTTCCAGATTCTGTGCTGCCTGGGTGTGTAGTTCTGAGTTTCATATTGAGTGCCAGTAAGCACTCTTCACAGGGTAGGTAAACAAAACAAATCCTTTTCCTGCTGGAGACCAAGGACGACTGTTATAAGTTTTCAGACCCAAAAGCATGAACAATGGTAGACTGAAGACAGAGGACAAGAAGGATGGGACCTCATCATCTGAAGCTGTAATTGGACAATTAAAACCAACATGCAAATGGACCAAAAGTCATAAAAGTGTAAGACCTTGTGACCAGTCGTCCATTTTGTGACTATTTTGTGTCCACCTTGGGTGTAGCCATGGCCAGGCTCTTGTCCTGCTCAAGGTGTATCCTTAAAGGCCTTTTAATAAATACCTACTTTAGCTCTGTCTAGTCTCTGTTCCAGGTCAGCCTTCCCAAAGCATCAGTGTCTCAGACCCTTCATTTGGTAATCTCAACATGTTTATATTATGCTTGTTCCCTTTTCTCATCTTCATGACCTTACTGCCCAAGCCCCACATTTTGCCAATGCTCAAAATCGTGATGTATCTCAACCCAGAACATAATGAGGAACCATGACAGGTTTTCTGGCACCCCAAGGTGTGCCCCACACATGAACTGGAAAATCATCCATAGAATGGTGATCTGGGAGGCTTCACAGAGCAGAGTCCTGTGAGCTCATTGCCCTTTTCATTAAGAAATTGTGTTGCTCCTAATCTTGCCATGAAAAGAGGCAAACCCAGCACAGATATATTTCAAGTACACTCTTGTATATCAGGTACAACCCTTCTTCCCTCAAGATGTTTGACATGTCAGCTGCATTTCCCTTCTTTAACTCTTCTTCTAGCCACACCAAGTCACAGTTTGTCCTTGCCACATTTATCTATTTACAGCTCTTCATGCATGATTTCTGTCCAGACACAGCATCACCAAGTAGCATCCACCAGCTCCTTGTAAATCCTAAGGAATACTCTCTTTCCCTATTGCTCAAAACTATCCTTTGAGGCTTAACTCCTTCCTTTTCTTATTCTTTGCTCAGTGTCATAAACTATTCTGCTTCCTACAACATGGACAAAAACCTTCTTACAAGGGTTTATTACAAGTCCTTCTTACTTACCACATGGATCAAACATACATAGGAAAATCAAGTTAAAAACAATTTAGGATGATATGCACAGTGGTCCAAGACATAAAAGGAGACCCTCTTGTTGAGTAATGAGGCTCAGAGGTGACCCCCATGCTTTCTGAACTCCTCAGGAAATTTAGGTGTGGATAGATCCAATCTTAGTCTCAGAGCTGGACAATGGTTCATAATTAAAGGGATAAATGTATGGGTTTCATTAGTATTAATTAAGCAAGGTGTCAGTAATTTACTGAGGATCTGTTGTGAATAAGGGGTCTCTTCACTTTGGGTGGAGAAGAATC
This sequence comes from Chamaea fasciata, assembly GCF_029207755.1. Classification (NCBI taxonomy): domain Eukaryota; kingdom Metazoa; phylum Chordata; class Aves; order Passeriformes; family Sylviidae; genus Chamaea; species Chamaea fasciata. The sequence continues at coordinate 54,057,332 of NW_027094086.1, read as the reverse complement.
TCTCAATCTCTAGTAAGGAATCTCAGGCCTTGAGAGGTATCCCAACCCAAGGGGAGAGTCACTGGCATGCAGTCCAGCTGCAATTTACAAAGAACTCAAACTGGACTCACCCAAAGATCTGGTGACAGTAGAAAGCTCTCCCTGCTTCAAGGAGCAACCTGGAGAGGTTTTACAGCCAACAGAGAGATCACGATCATGCAGCTATTGCCTAGCAGGGGGAGCCCAAAGAAGGCTCACTTGGGCTGTCACATTCATGGGGTACACTAGTTGGCTCACAGTCAAATTGCATACCAAGGAAAGGGTGTGCATGATACACCTTGTGTCGACAGTTTTCTCTGCTTCTTCATTAATGATTCCTGCTAAAACCATGCACTATTCACGTGTTAATCTCACAGCTGATGTTCCAAGCTCATATGCATCAAGGCTCATGGAGCCACTCTGCCCCTTTGTGGCCTTTCTTGGGGAATTCTTGGCCTGTTTCCCAGGCCTTTACCTCCTTTGGATCCTCTACCAAATTGTTGCTAGTTTGGTTAAGGGGGTCAAGTACATCCGTCACCCCATCTTGCCCACACACACACACAGATAACATCAAATGTCACATGTGTCGTCTGACTCCTCCAGATGGATGAAGGATGTTTGCTGGGTTGGATGGTTCGTTTTACTGCCAGTTCTTTGGCATCCCTGAGCATAAACTGTTCTCTGCGACTGTTATTTTTCTGACTGTGTGCCAATGTGAACATACCAACCATCTCTTGAGCTCTCTTGCTCTCTTCCATGGTAGATTTTTCAGTGGTTGTGTTTTCAGTCATAGCTATCAAATCCCTTCTGTCAGAGAAATGTCAAATGTTTTGTTATCTGAGACAAAAAAAAATCATTGATATGTGACCTCCTGATGTGTCCTTGATTTCCTTCTGTTGTAGGGAAGTGAACTTGATATGTGTTGAAGTTGTAATCTTTTTGGGTCCTGTGTTTCTGGACCGCTTCTAATATCCCTGGACAATTAAATGAATGCGTTTTCAGAGGCAAAATGGCTAGAAAGAGTGTCTGATATTCAGTTAGTTACACACAATTACATTATTATATGCCAGAAGATCCTGTCCCATGCAAAAAACAGGATCAGGAAAAGGATGACCTTAAACTCTCACGGGATGCTTTGAGTCCCTCAGTATCAAAATCATTCACAGTTCATTGTTTCCCTTATTTTTTTTTCATTTTTCTCTTATGAAAGCAAAAAGCAGGCAGTTAGTATGAAAAAGTAATCATTCTGTTAAAACAAGGCTGTCAAAACACAATTTCCATTTTCAAATCATGCTATTTCTATATGACTCTGACTTTGCAACAAAGGAAATTTAATTCACATATGAGGAACACTTCAGTAGGTTGTGACATACACAGAAATAAAGGGGTTTGGTAAGAGGTTAGAAAAGTGTAAATTAGAATAGCTGTAGATCTTTCTGCCTTGGGATCAAGGAACAGAAGATTTAGCCCTATTTTCTGAGGGTTTTTTTAATTTTACAAGTGCTAGAACATCAACTATCAGTGCAACTCAGTAGTAATTATTGTACTAATACAGCAGAGTCCACAAAAGATGTCTGTGAAAGGTCTAAGGCTATACCTGTTTACTAACAGATTTATATCTGTCACCCGCTTATGATAGAATTGAGAATTAATGCAGCGTTAGGGCAAATGATAGATGATTTACACAAATCAAAAATTCTGTAATTATCTAATTATATTAATTAGCTAGAGGTTTGTCCTTTTTCCTATTTTTCAACTGTGACACTACCTCAAAGAAATTTTTTCTTCTTTTTTGAGCTATTTATATATGTTTTAAATGGCACTTATGAAATATCACACCTTGATTACCAGAGCCAAGAGAAGTTAGCAAAAGGGGTGTTTTTTCATTATACTCCTTGTGCCTCTCAGCTATTCTGATCTGACTTGCCATAATTATACTTCTAAAAAATGTTCTATATATTTTTGGTATTAGCCTATGATTTTGATTAAAAGCAATTCATTTAGCAGGTTTCAACAAGAGCTAGAAACATACATGGAGGAAGCAACTGCTTTCTGTTTGCACGTTCTACTTGGATTTTGTTTGTGCTTCACAGATGTATCCTTTGAGTCCAGTGGGGTCCTGCTTTATGTATAATTGCATATATAAAAAGTATAAAACTAGAAAACAGCCAGTAATTCCCCACTACTTAGAGATTTGAGTTGTTGTAGGTGGATTGTTGGGGTATTTTTAATCAAGCCTGGGCATCCTACAACATAGGCTTTAGCCTTATGAGGAGGAAAGAATCTTGATGCAAGAATCATGGTGAATATGTCTGAGCAGGCTCTTACAGACAGACACAGGCCAGTTCTGACTGTTCTTCTATTCAATCATGTGCAAATCAACTCCAAACTGAAGCCATTAGTTTAGATTCTGCATCCAGCTTAATCTATCTCTTTTGCTTCTAATCAAGAAGTGGACAGGAATGCAGAGAGAGGGTGAGCCTTTTTCTGCCTGCAATCATATCTCATGTACTAGCTACAGCCTGATACTGGAGGTCACATAATTATATTTTTTGTATACCTCCCCCTGCAACAGAAAGTAACCTAAAAGGTTGTCTCTTAAATGAGCACATAAATCCATTTAAACACAAGGGTTTGATTAAACAAATGCGGCAATTCAAAGACATAATCTAGCAGGGAAACTCTGACATCTGTAATAAAAAACTGGTTGGCAAAGAAGCAAGAATTAGTGGAAGGGGAAGAAAACTGGTGTTATCAGCAACCAAATCCCCACAAATTAATTTAGTTCTTCTCCTTACTACACCACAGAAAAATTCCCCATCTCTCCATGTCTGCGTAAAACTAATATGTGAAGCCCAATCTTTTCCTCCTGAATCTTCCAGAGTTAATCTGCACAGTTTCCCATTGATAATACTGTGACTTTATCCCATAGAGTAATTAATAGTCAATCCCAGGAAGGGTTGGAGGTAGTTTACTCCCAGTAGAAATGTTTAACTACCAGAAAGCTTGAAAATTGCCTTTCACACATCGAATGCTCCATACAGGCGTCTCAGTTCATGACAGAATGAAGTCATTGCACTCCACTATCAGTTTCAACCCCACCTCATGTCTGTTCACAAAGGCAACCACACTGCTCAAGAGACAGTTTAGAGACTGTGAAGTCAAAATAAGACACACAGTGCAAAACTGATGTACAAGTGTTCATCAAAGCTACAATGTCAAAAGTCTAAAATAGTTACATGTCTCAAATTAGTATATCAGGGAAGTCTACTTTTTGTAAAAGGGTACTTTATTATAACATGGGGGGGAAAAACTCTCAGAAATCCACTTTTAGAGATCTGTAAAGATTATTTTAAACTCCACTGGGCTGGAAATGTCTAGAATATTTTAAAGTGACTGTTCATATTATTTGGCAACCTTTACCTAGGGCAGAGTTCCAGGGAATAAGCAGAGAAATAATTAGTCTTAATAATTAAAGTAAGTGTGTAAAAGTAGGTGGCTCCTAGACTTTTCCACAGCAGAGCAAGACCTTGCTCATGCTGTGTGTCACATAAAGGATTTGCTCCTGAAGAAATGTCCATTGCAAAATGCCCACAGAGCACTCTGACAATGGACATTCTGTCAAGTGGGATGCACTCAGGTTCTCATTTCCATTAAAATCAGTGGCTAAACACCTCTGAGAATATGATTATGATTAATATCACTGATTAGAACAATAACTAGTAATTAAGCCATGTTGCAAGGGCCATGCATTCTGGCACCCATAGATTTAAATTTTATTTAAGACTTCACCCTTCACACACCGTACCTCTTGTTAGCTATAAAAAAGAAAATGAGAATCTGAATACATTCATCTTCAGCTTTGCGCCTCTGCCCTTTGGTCTTATGTTTAAAACCCCTTACTTTGAACTGCTACTTGTGTGCCTATAAGATGTATTCGGATCACCCCTGATCTCTTTCTCCTGTAACCTGGATAAATGAGCTAGAGTCTAGTGTTTCATTCTGATATTTGTTCAACTCTTTGTAACTAGACTAAAGTAAAAGAACATTTTGTACATATCTATAGATATTGCATATTTTGACAAATACTTGACACGTAGGGCAGTTTGGAAAATTATGCCTATTTGTAGCACTGTGTGCCAAATTGTTTAATAAGTCATGTTTGTCATCTATGGGTTTCCAGACTCCAGCAATCTTTGCACCACTGCTCAAGTCCTGAACACGATTTTAGGCAACAGCCTAATGGTTCCCAGTGGATAGTCTGCATGTATGACAATATTTATCTCCCTGTTTTTCAGCTTAGTAGCAGTGATGCCTTGGACTTTACATGCAAGTTTTTATTATAAAGCCCATAAAGCACAGTTTATGAAAACTTCTGTTTTTGTTCAATGTTTTGCATGCCAAATCATGCCCTTTGCAATGCTGCTTTTACCAAGTGAACACGTTTATAAATAGAAAAGGAAATGGGCATAATCTGCAGGAATCTTTTTTTAAGACACTCTTCATTTTCTTGGCATAATGACTGGCTATTTCACTTCCCTTTTCAAAATCTTTCTTATTAACATCTTTTACTTTCTCACCTGGTGCAGACTTGGAAAAATGGAAAAATAAAATAGCTCCTTCAGCTCAAGTTTTTAGCAAGACTTTGATACAAAAATTACACTCAGGTGTATTTATAGCTTTGCATAAGCATTTGCAGAAACATGAATCTCTCATGGATGGCAAAATGCACTCATTCTTTCTTTTGCCATATAATTATCCTAAAATGTGATAATTATAATTAAAATTATTTCAAAGTTTGGGTTTAAATAACATTTTGATTAATTATGCACTGTTCCTTATTGTCACATTTTGATATTTCTCTCTTTATCCTTGTATTCCATTAGCAAATTAGTATGGAAGAATAATCCTAAATAACTCTGAATAGAAATAATTTTCATAATCAGTACATTAGATGTGTCAAACTGTACACATTTTTGTTGTTGTTCTTGTTGTTCATTATTTCAATTTCTGAACTATTCCATTGTTCAGGCTTAATGTAATTATGCACCTTCTTTCTGAATAAAGAACAAGCTATTTCAAGCTCTTCTAAGAGCCAATATAGCTCTTTAGCAGCCCTGGGATGAGATGAAAAGTTGAAGCACATATAATTTGCTGAAGAAAAGCATTTTCTGAATAAAATGGTGAAGGAGATAGCTCTTTTTGTTACAAAACATCAAAGATCAAACATGAACGGCAAAGTACAGGAATTCTATGTTAATTCAATGTGATTGTTACAGATGTTTTCACTCTTCTGCTTCTTGAATGTGTTTAGAATTGTTTCAATTTTAGCTATTTCACATAATAAACTTGATGGGGAAAATATTCTTTTAACTGGATTTTTTTTTAAAGTGTTTGATTCAACAACTTTAAGATCACAGGTGACCTGTGCCAATACTTCCCTGGCCATGGCAAACCCATTTCACAGGCACATTCTGTGTTCACATTGCATACAAATTGTAACACAATGGATGAACTGTGGAGAAAATCCCAACTGCTTGTGCTTCATTAGGGTGATTCAGTTGCACTGCCCATTGGTGGGAAAGAGACGGAAGCTGAGAACAACAGCCTGGCCTCTCTTCTAGAAAGTACATTTACTCAACTTGCTGGCTGAAGACACAGAAAGAAACTTCATCTCCTCTTCTTCTATTACGTATCAGTGGTAAGCCTATCAAAATGTAGCAGAAATTAAAAAGTCTAATTCATTATGATCAGAAACTATCCCAGCTGTGGGTGCAGGAAGTCTTTAGGCATTGTCTCTTAGAAAATGGGTATGAGAGATTGCTCTGTGAAGCGAAGTGTCTTCAGAATTTGGCTTCCTGATTCACAGAAAGTTCAGGAAGATTAGGGAGGAAGAAAGAAATTCCAACTTGAGAGTCATTGTTTCTGGAAACACTGTGAGGATTCAGCATATATGGATTTTGCCTGGAGCACATTTCAGGGCAGGTCTGTGAGAGCAGTTTTCTTTCTGGCTCTGCTTGCAGGCTGCTTTGGACCACAACAGGCAACTTAGCAGGAATTATGCAGGTTGTCATGGTTTTGTTCAAAAAGCATTCCTGGAGACCTTCTCACCAATTGCAGTGATTTTTCATTTTATAGGATCTTCACTTCACTGTGGTTTAAATCTAGTAAAACACATGTAATGATCCAGGAAATTTTTCCATTTGCCACCTATAAGTGGCTTAGTGCTGAAAACTCATTCTATGTAACAGCCAGATTAAAAGTCAAGAATCCCCACATTTCTAGCGTTTGCTTTCATTGTGTTTTTTTTTTAATTATATTTAGAATGCAGTCCTGAGGGCTGACGACAGACTATAAACAACAATATTCATTCAACCTTGACAATCTTGTATTTAAATGGACGCAAGCCCATGGGGAAACAAAATACAATACCACCAGATCACATCAAAGAAAAGTGCCTGTTAATTAGGGGAATACAAGATAGGAAGGTGAATGCCGTGACAAAATATGTAAGATTGTTTAAATGGGGGAAAAAGAAAGAGTCTCTCCCCTTTTTTCTATTTATTTTTTTTTTCTACTGTGCCTAAATGCCAGATTAGTACAAGATTAGTGAAGACTTGTACAAGAACAAAAAATTCAATTTGCCGATGCAAACACGTTCAGTTTTTTTGCTCCAAGTCTCAGTACCCATGCATGGCTGAGAATGACAAATGAACAATATAAGAGGCTTTTCAATTATACATAACATATAACCAAACATTGTTTGGGGGAAATGTGTTTAGTGGGAATAATAGGCAGGTAGATACAAACTAGATTGAGAACAAAATCTAAGTCTTTGTCGATTTTCTGTCACACTAAACAAATGAAGCATTCAATAAAAGCATGCTATGGACTAATTAATAGTCAGAGGAAAAAACCTACAAATGCCTGAAGAAATAGATTTTTTTCTTCAATTTCCAAACTGAAACACAAGCCTGCTTTGTCTTAGAAGAGAAAAAGCAATAGACAAAGCTGTTGTATTGATTATCTCTGTTCTTTGCATGCCAAAAATTGTAAGCATTTATTCCAAAGAGTAACCACCTCACACTAAACAGAATATGAAAGTACACAAACAGTATTTAAAAATTACATAATTCATAAAGCTAGAAATTAAATATAAGAAAAATAAGATGTCAGAAATGTCCGAACTAAAAGAAGAGAACCAACAATTGCCAATGAATTTAGAGATAAGCCAGAGAAATTGTTTTTAAAAATCCATTTGGACAACGTATTTGTTTTTACCAAAAAAACAGTGTTATTTTTATCAGCATGATGGCCATCAGAAGAAGTAAGCAAAATCAGGAATTTCACCTGTCTGCATTTTGAGGTTTAAGTGATATAAAAATTCCAAAAATTGAGCTGTCTTTGACATTCCAGTTAACCCTCCTCCACCTATCCATTCACTACACTAGGAGGTTGTATTTTAAATTGCTTTATTCCCTTCTTCAAAGTTACTCCTCCCACTCGAGCTTAACTCCACTATCAGCGTAACTCCACTATCAAAGCTTTAGACATAAAGATAAATCAGAACTTTATAGAACAAAACGTTGCAGAGGTGGTCAGGTTAACTGCACCTACAGTCCTAGGATTGTAGGGATGCTTTTTCAGCCTGCCACAAAGCCCTCTGCACAAAAGGAAACAAGGAAAATGAAAGGAGTTCTTCAACCTGCTTTATCAAAGGATAGCACTTTTGCCCCTCCTGCTCAGAACAAACAACAGACAAACTGCTGCTCTTGCCCTCAGACAGTCCCACTGAGTGCCCTGAGGCTCAAGATTTTTCTGAGACTAAATAAGAAAGAAAAGTTAAAACAACTGAAGTAATTTCTCAGTCTCTGAATCTTCTGATAGAGATTTCAATAGATGGACAAATTATTTTACTGGCCTGAAATTGTAGAGTTTTCTTCATAATATTTATCCCTGTCATTACACTTACTCCATTCCCTATTTTTGTTAATTTTAATTAATGTAAAATGCATTAACATTTCTTCTCCTATCTAGAGAGAAAGCACAAATGTATAAATCTTTATTTAGAAATTCAGATTTCTTCAGAGATTTTTTAAATGAGAAATAAGTCATATATAATATTAAGTTTCAAATCAAGAAACTTCTCATGTTGCATTTTATTTATTTCACTCTTCAAATTATTTTGAAGTTTGTGAGCTTTCTTAAAAATTAACTCCCTAACAAACTTTGAATTTCTGCTTGTTAATAGCTAACTAGAAATCCCAATTGAGACACTATCACTTTACATGAAGCTTCATTTTGCTGTCCTTAAGATGACACATGTTTTGCAATTAGGCATTGAAACATCTTCCCCATGAGACAGGGAATGGTAAGAGAAGCAAGTCATCCCAAGGGACTTGAACTTCAGATCCAAGGCTTCCTGACATGTGCCACAGTGTGCCATTAGCAATGCTTGTCATAAACCAGGCTAGAAAGAGAAGAGGGAAGTTCTCCTGTCTTGTAGGAGGGTCTAAAAGAGGAGAACATAAAGTTCTAGATATTTCCCTTCTAACGTATTGGCCCCTTCCGAATGTTGAATGACTAGAGTTTTCCAAAAGAAGTGAATTTATATCTGTCCTGAAGGCTTTAGTGGTTTTAAGTTCATATAAAGCTGAATACCTTTATCTTTTTTTACCACATTTACAGATATTTTTTTAACAAGTATAATGACCAAAATCTACAGGTAAAATAGCTTTCACTTCAAACTACATCAAGAGAAATTATTTTGTTGCTAGTACTGCAAAAGCAAAATTACTGAGGAAAAAAAAAAAAAGAAAGAATTCAAGAGCTTAAATAAATGGGAGATAATCCTGGAAATAAAGTTATTCATAGAAATAAATTTATAAATTGAGAAGCATCACAGTATTTGCTTTTTGAAAGTGAAAATAATTAAATACTAATTTTGATAGTAGATAATCAAATTAACAACTGTCTCCTCTAGGTTTTCTATGATTAGAATATCCTCCAAAAGCTCCATAAGGAGGAAACACAAGGAAAACAAACTAATTAGAAAACAAAAAAAAAGAAAGTTATACTAGAAAGCAAATCACTCTTTAAAAAAAATTTATTCCTTTTAGCTGTTCTCATTTGCACTTGTGAAGAAATTAGGGTAGTTTTTTATAAGATTATTAAATTGTCCTGATGTAGGCTGTTGACTGAATGGAAAATGTTTTCCATCCATGGAAAAATGTTTTGGTCACCTTGAATACCAGTATTTGAGCAGAACCTGACCACTACACTATGTGCGTGAAAATCATCTCCCAGTGAAAAAGCAATGCCAGCTTTTCCTTTTAAAATCTAAGTAATCTTTCATGTTGAATAGCAACCTTACACCTAAAACACTTGGAACAGCACAATACAAAAATAGCAAATGCAATTATTGATAAATATGTAAATGTTAACATTTAAGTAGACCACATGCCCCCCCCCCATGTACTGAGTTTAATACACTCATTGATCACATTGTAGGATTTAACAAAATTTCATAGACAATTCCTTTTAGAAAAATTGATCAAAAAAGCTCAGATTCGTTTTAAAAAAGAAAAAAAAAGAAAAAAAAAAAAAAAAAAACCTCTACTGGCATTCTAATCCCATCTTTTATCATTTGCTGTATTTCAGTGTACAAAATAAAGCATGCTAACATCTGAAAAAGTTGGCTGAATCCTTTCTTCTTGGAGCTCTGTTTGACCATATGGCACTGCCTCAGGGTTGAATTCATTACCAGTGTACCTCCAGAAATTTCCTAAAACTTACTTTGCTTTCATACTGTAAGTCACTGAAAAAAATCAATGGTGGCATCTTTGTGCAAATACTGGATTACTAGTAATAAAATTGAAAATATTTTTATTCACCAATTTTCAATTAGACTGTCTTCTGCTTAAGATAAACCTCTTCTCCTGCTAATGTTTTCTCTAGCCATCTGTCCCCAAAAAAATCATTGTTTGCTTTCTGACGACAGAGTAGCCTAATAGTTGCCTTTTCTGCAAAGTTCCAAGTTTGCAGAGCATGTTGTAAATTGCATGGAATAAAAATCTGGCCTAACAGATCTATTGTGCAGCAAAAATCAAATGGCAGGCTAGATAAATGCTCACTTGTTTTGTTGGAGGTCATGGCTACAGAATCTGAGATTTTGCTAAGTGTTTAATATAGTTAATAAGCTACAGTTGATGTATTCACTGCATACTAGATGGGGGGGAAAAAGTGTATGCTGTGGAAATAGCATTTGTGTTTCTTTTGACCCTTCTGAGGTCATATTTTTCACTCGCCCATCTTCTAACCAACACTACTGATCCTGTCTCCACCTTGAAAGCCTGGACTATTTATAGAGCTTTTTACTGCTACAATTTCTAGGTCTCTTACTCTCTTCACATGTTGTGAAAATACTATTTATTTCCTACAGTGCTCTTTCGAATTGAAACACTGTGGGATGAAAACACATGCAATGTAAGTGTTGAATTGGATATAGTTTTTTAAGCACAGATCTGGAAAAATCATTGTAACAAGTTTTTCTGGTGATAAGGTCATTCTCTAATTATTTTGCATTCTTCAGCCTTCAAATTCAAGTAATTTACTGCTTTAATGGCTCAGTAAATAGAAATAATAAATTTTATGTGGTGTGATAACAGGGATTCATTTTTTATTTATGACATGCCATTCCAGCTGCTTTTTCATTACAATTCATTGTAGTACATCTTGAATATTACATAGTAAAAAAAATTTTAATAACTCTTGGCCTCTCTGACATATCATTTCCTATTTACATACTTTCCCTTCACAAAACAAAACAGAAAATTCAAGCATTAACATTAGAAAAACTGATCTGCCAAGAATTGTAGTGATTTATGCCTAGGTAGGTGGGTTGTCATGGGGCATTTTAAATTATTTCTCACCTCTGATCCCTTTTCTAAATGCTCACAGCACCTTTCAGAATAAAACTCTGATAAATACTAACCTTCCTATTTCCTGTGATTGTTCTTCCTCAGACATTCACTGTGCACTTATCAATAGCATCAGACACCTCTGCTGAGCAGCAGAGAGCCACTGTGGCCAGCTCAGAAGTGTGGCAAATGCATCTGTCTTGGGTTGCAATATGTGACCAGAGATGTGCATTCTATTTTTCCATCTGTTGAAACTGGCTGGGGAAGTTTTTTTCCTTTATCTCTTGTGTAACCCATTCCTCATAACTCCAGAGGGGAGGGGGCAGGTGTCTTCTGTTAATGGGCCAGCTGTTAAAACCAGGTGGAGCAATGTTCCTTTTCTCTTCCACAGCCCATCCTCCCTCCAATGGGCCATTTAAGGCTCACCACATGACTGATAAAATTACATCATCCCATTGTGAGATGCTCCACCCAGTGGGGGGAGCCAAGAATTTCTACCTGTATAAAATCTGCAATTTAGAACACCAGGCACCCTGTTTTACCACTGGATTCCCCAGAGGAAGACTGGATCCATCTTGCCACCTACAGGATCAATAGGATCATCTCTATTCCAACAGAATCACATCTTTTATTCCAGGAGGGCTTAACTGGACTGCTTCCAACACTCTGATCAACAGGGTGTCAGGTCATATTTCTGACTCTGTCAGAGTTTCTAGGATTTTTGTTTACTTGTTTGCTTGGTTTTTTGTACTACTACATTGGTGTTTTTAATATTCCTAGTAAAGAACTGTTATTCCTATTCCCATATCTTTGCCTGAAAGCCCCTAATTGAAAAATTAAAATAATTTGGAGGGAGGGGGTTTACATTCTCCATTCCAAGGAAAGCTCCAGCTTTCCCTGGCAGACACCTGTGTTTCTAAACCAAGACAGCATCTCAAGCTCTCCTACTGCTCCAGTTTTTCACTTGATGTGATCCTGGAGGTGAGGGTTCTCTGATCTGCAGGTAGAACTTGGGGGCACGATGTTGTCCCTTGCGCACCTACAGTCCCAGCTTTGTTGGGCTGGTTGTGGTGTCATTCACATTATACCTAAGCAGAGGTATTTGAAATGCTAGCAGGGAGTGTTAGGCTAATGTCTTTATTTTACATAGAATCACAGAATGGTTTGGGTTGGAAGGGACCTTAAAGACCATCTCGTTCTGGTCCCACTGCCGTGGGCCAGGATACCTTCCTCTAGACAAGGTTGCTCAGAGCCCCGACCAACCTGGCCTTGAGCACTTCAAACGATGGGGTATCCACAACATTGTTATTGTGGGTTCTAACTCTTCATTCTCAATTCAGACTTCTTCCAAACTTACTTGTTGCCTAAGGCTGAATGAAACACTCTCCATTCCTCCAGTGTGTTTATTTTCTCTGTAACCAAAATAAAATGCAAGCCTGAATCCATGGACTTTTCCTTACTAACTATTTATCACAACTTGTGGTACAGAATTTTTTGTGCATACAGTATATTGTTAGGCTGCATATTGAACTTTTAGTGTAGAACGCAAATTCACAACACAAGGAGTGAAGGTCTTCACAACTTTTGAGGCATCAAATGTGTCTCTTCATGTGCAAAGCAGTGAGAGGAACCTAAATTCATAAGTTCCACCTGACCATATAAAGAATGAGTGTTCCTGAAATTTGTTCCTGCAAGGACCATAACCAGTTATATTTGAAGGAGGTTATTTAAATGTTGTGCAATGCAAGTAAAAAAATAGTAAACAAATGTTCTGTACTTCTGTGACACCAGCTGTCTCTTTGCCTTTATTTTATTTAATTTTTCCTGTGTATCATACTGTCACTCAGCAAGTTCAACTGGTCTAAAGAAAAGGAAGTTACAAGCAAACCTGTGTACAACTGAGGATGAAGAGTATGAGTGAGACACTTTTCTTCTCCTTGAAAATCTGAAGGACAAAGATGATGAGTATCCCTCCCAGTTTTGAAGGGTTTTTTTCTTTTTTTCAGGTCCCCTCCCTTCACATGTATTGCTAAGCTGTTTCTCCTCCACTCATTATGTTCCGGGGATCCAAATGACTCCCACTGAAGCTGTCAAACTGCTAATTGCTGGGGGGTTATCTTTTTACCACTCCTGCTGCACACAGATGAATTAAATCCTCATTTCTTGAGCCTCAATTCACCCTTTCTGAAGTAGACTTTAGTTTTTCCTTAGTAGCCTGGAAGCAAACAAATTTTCTCGGTTTATAGTGTTAATTATATAATTCTGCTTTTGGGCATTGGAATTTAATTGCTATTTAATAGATCCAAATGTGAAGTCTTTCCCTAGGGTAACTCACTTCTGCTATTCCTTCCTATTTGTTTCAGTAATAGGGCCAACCACATCTTGATGGAATAGCATTAAAGCTCAGTATAAGTTTTTTACCTTCATGACCTGAACTATATATCTTTATAATAATAATTTATATTTATTTAGACCAGGGCAGTTGGATTTAGGTGCTGCTGAGTTCTCTCCACCTTGTTAACTTTTCAGTTCAGCCACCAGCTGTGTCTTTAGTAGAGATGATAGTTTGAAAAGACAGTAACAATAATCTTGATGGCAATAAACATCTTATACCATCTCAGCAATCTACCTGAATGTTTAAACACTATTTATAACATAGCCCATGGTCTTTTTGTCATTTACACACTCCTCCTTCCAAATATTAGGAAGGGAGGTTATAAAGAGGAGTAACTGAAAAGACAATCCTCTGAAACAGAATATTCTCCCTTTGACTGGGTTGTTTTTTTCTTTTTTTTCCTCTCTTAAAAATATTTCAAGACAGTGGATGATTTATTTTAAAGAGACCCTACTTCAAGGTTATGCCAATGAAACAACTGTCGTCCTCTTTGATTTAGATGTTCCAATCTTTCCTTTACGCAAAGACTTTGTTGGCTTCATTTTCTTTATAAATAATCTTGCTCCCAGAGCAACCAGCAAACTGACTCACAAGTGGTTTCACTGGTAGGTAAGTGGAGGTTTACTAAATATATCTAATGTCAGAAAGCCTCCTTAGAAAAATTAGTGAAATATGCAATGTTATTGTGGAATGAAGTGCATATTTCCTATGTTCCCTGAAATCTTTCACTTTACAATAATTCTTCTTTAAAGCAAAATTTTGGCAGGGGTTTTATGCATCTTGCGTGAAGACTGAGTAAGATTATCCTCTGTACCAATGGAAGAAGTTATATAGTAGGAAAACTTCTACTGAAATGTTTCTAATCTTTTGTATACTGTTTTTCCTGCTTCAACTGTTTGGCTTTTTTTTTTTTTCCACTGCATCAGCCAGAGACCACACACCCCTCAGAGACTTTCTAGATGGCCAACAATGAGTATTCTTCTGGGTCTGGACTGGGAATTATCTAAGGAGAGCTACACCTGCCAGGTATGGTTTTGTTGTATTCGCTTTGTTCAGGGAGACCAAATTCTGTTCTCACTTGCTCGAGTGCAAGTATTGAATAATTCCATCTATCTACCTGACAGTTACAGGTTTCTCAGACAACTGTGTGGTTTGCTGCACTCTAATTGCCAATCTTTTTAGATACTTAATCCTGTGTCAATCTGCAGCACACAAGAGAGGAAGGCCAGGAACAGCAGCAGTGTCTGCCTTGAAGCAGATAACCACAAACGAGGGCAGGGCAAATGTCTCTGCTTAACACATGTTGTTGTAGATACCTGAACTGACTATTTATCTTCTGACTTTCCTTGTTAACTATTTCAGACCAGAAGCAAAAGCCAAATTTCACCATATGCACAACACACATGCACACACACCCCTATATATACACGATTCCTTGATACTTGTGTAGAAATGGAAATACCCATTGTGCCACAGCATCATTGCCATAGGGGCTCCACATGCTAGTGCATGGGAAAGACAAGCTAAAATTACCTAATCTGAGGTATCTTCATAAATCTCCCATACCTCTCCAGAAGTGGCTTTGGATGACACCACACCTTTTGCAATGACATTTTGTCTATTTCCACCTATAGCAGAAGCCATGGTAGCACTGAATGCCAACATGTAACCAGAGCAAAGTTTTATGTGGCCACTACTCCAAATGCAAGTAGATTTTTACAGGCTTGGAGAATTAAATTTGAATCCTTCCACACTTGTTTTCCTACTCATTCTCCCTCCCAGGTATATGTAATGAAGATTGCTCTGAAAAGAGAAATCTAAAAGAGGTACTTTCTTCATCCTGCCCCCATTCTACAGCTTCCCAGAGAAAATAACCATCTATTGAATTAATATTTTAATCATTGTATTTTCACTACTTTTAGTTTTTAGCATAAATGGACGTAAATATATTGATTCAGTGGCAAGACAAAAAGCACAATGACACTTTTAAATAGCTCTCAGGAAAGAAGATGCTGTATTTTTGTTGCATTTTTTTTTCCATAAGACACACCTAACACATACCATAAGATAATGCACTTAAACAGCAGACTACATGCTATAAATCTACAGTCTTGTTTTCTGTCATTTAAAAATATTAAGTAATACTCTAATGATGCCATCTACTTCAACTGTAATTTTGTTTGTAACTACTGGAGCAAACACAGAGAGAGAAAAAGATGGATTGCTCCTAAAAGAGCAGCTAGAAGTGCTTCTTTCTTTAGAGCAGAAACACAGGACTTCTTTTTCAAGAAATGGTTAATGCTTTTCTGGAAAGGAATTATTCGTAATGCTTGTTGGTAACATTTTTGTGATGGCATTATTAATGGCAAACGGTGATTTACTGCAAAGTATAAGAACAGAGAAATGGCCTCCAGAAATGTCACTTGAAGGCCTCTTGATTGATTTTACAAAGATCCCAAAGACTTGTTTGCCCTGTGTTCGAATCCAATGTGATTTTTCATTCTTTGTAGAGATTTACGGCTTTATAGGCTTAAAATTAATTTATTCTGGAAACAAATAGGAAAGAATAGTGTAATGAAAGCCAACTATAAAGTCTGGGGCACAACAATTAATGTTTCAAAGAAACATGAATCTTTCCACTACAATCTTAATAAGAAACATATTTAGTAGGCACTGATCACTGTAGCTTGTCACCAAGTCACTCCAATGGCTTGAGACTGATCTGAGGATGAAGGATGTGACCAAAGGTTATAAGTACATCACTTCCTAGAGCAGTTACCTGCATCGGGCACAGCAAGCTTGATTTGGTTTGGTCTTTTGTTTTGTTGGGTTTTTTTCTTTAGATAGATTATGTTGTTAAAAATTACAACTGACTAATAATTATATTTCTTAGTGTAACACAATTAGTTGCATTTCTTACTGTATCTCAACTTTACAAAGCAACAGAAGCTTTGCAGAGAGGGACACCCCGCATGTTTCAGAAAAAAGCTCTCATGATCACATATACTGCGCAGAAGCAAAGATGGGGGAAACTTTCACTGCTCTTTCACCCCCTTCCTTGATAGCTGTCTATTAAATGACTTGCAGAAGTTTCCCCTCCCCAGGACATAGTGTGTTGTCTACACTGGTGGGAAGGCTGCTCAAAGTGTAACTACAGAAAAAGGAAGAAAACGTTAGCCAGAAGTGCATTAATGCGTTTACAACCCTCGATCTTGTACAGTTTTAATCTCCAAAGGTTACTCATTTTCAATAAATTGTCCACACACTTGATATGAAGAAGATTATTTCACTAATGACTTTGTGAACGTTCTGTGTTTATGGCTTTGGACAAAACAAAGGTCTTTACATAACCTCCAACACTTTATGCAGCTTTTTCATTCCAGGTACTTCAGCTAACAGCATAGCTTACTGTCTCAGAAATTTTATGTGAAAAATTATACTGACACAAGGAGTTAATCAATTAGAAAATGCTTCTTGGGTTTTCAGCTTTAATTTCTTTTTCTCTCTGGCATTTTTAATGGTTCTTGCCATTTCACTGATAAACATCCTAAATAATTCCTTTTTCCCCTCTGCTGTTGCAAAGATTTATTTTGTTAAGGATATTAAGAACTCGGTCCACCTTTCTTTAATCCTTTTAACTTTCCTGCTTCCAGTATCTTTGCTGAAACACCAAGAGGTATGCATGTTTTGCATGAAGCTTCTCCCGTATGATAGAGAGAGAAGTAGTCCTGGCCAGTTTGTTTCTGCATAGATAGATGTTTTATTGCTTTTGTTTTTGATAGCAAAATCATGGCATAGTGAATATACCTAACCTTAAATATAAACAAGAAAATCTTTCCTGATTTTTCCTTATTCATAGAACAAACACATAATTGTGTTACTTTGGTGCTGATCTTAAGGGAAAAAGAAAGACAAGTATCCGTAGGAAGTGAACCATTCAAATATATTTTCAGCTGTAATCTTTGCAAGATCTCCAGTGTGTTCTGTTTATGATTTGGTCAGAAAATGCTTTTATGCCATTTTCAAAGTCAGGAAAAAAGTATCTTCAACATATAAACACATGTCTTACATTAAAAATTTCAGCAGGTATGATTTGCACCTTAATTTCATTCTAGAAATTCTTTTTAAAAGGAAGTTACAGTTGTAATCATGTGAGTGAAATTTTGCTAGTAGTTAACCCAACTGGTATAAGCACTGCTTCAGATACAACAATATTGTTTATGTATTTACCTTGTATACATATACCTTCCTTTTTTTTTTTTCTTCCTTGCTCATTTCTTCCAAAAGTGCCATCTCTATCAATGTAAAGTTATTTCTAAGAAAGTAGCTGCACTGAAATCATATGGGACATACACTCACTATCGTGGTGCAGTAAATCAGCAAGACCCACGGCAGTGAACACCCTAATACAAAAGAAATGTTTATCGAGGTCTGATGACAGCTCATGAACTAGAGATTAGGAAACACAATGTTATATAATATCAACTCATGTGAAGAATCAGAATTGCTTTAATCAGTCGTTGATGCCTGGCTCACACTATTTTCTTGAACGCTAGAGGGAGATCAAAGCAAAAGAATAAATGACTTAACACAGCATGGATACTAATTGCAGTTGTTAATAAAATTTCTAAAGATTGTGTGATGAAGATCCAGGTATCATAACATCTCAAATTTTCCTCACTGTTTCCACATATCCTTATTTGATATTGTTTTACCTACACTGTAATTTTTAAAACCAAAAGAAAAAACAATAAAGATACTTAGAAGGAAAAGGATTCTATCAAAGCCACCAGTACGGTGTTCTGGTGTAAATTGTTTTTTCATATGAAATATGCTTACTTTGATGAGAAGATACAAGTTCTAGCATCTGAACAATGAAATGTGACCACGTGGTACCTTTTTCTAGCTGACCTACAGCAGTAAGCAGAGGAAATTCTTGTTTCTGAAAGACCTTCCCTGGAAAGAGATCTTTCTGTTCCATCTCAGTGCCAGCAACTGAGATGCTTCATATTCAGAAGTAAAAAATTCTGATTTCTGAAGGATGGACATTAATGTTGTCACTCTTTTGAGATCAGAGACACTGTTTTGTTCAGTGTCTGCTGAACAAAGTTTTTAACATATAATGCCTGTTAAAAAATATAGACTTTCTTAGTTTTATATGAAAAAAGTTATGAAATGTGCATCTTTTTACCGTCTCAGTTACTGATGAGAGATGCAAATGCTTTCAGGAGGATTCTCAAACAGGGGAGCAATACTAAGACAATATCAAAGAACTACACTGCCAGTAAATTTCAGCAACTTTCTTGGATGCTTCCTCTACCATTTGGGTCTGTTTATTAAATGGCGAGAGATTTAAAATCGAGGTGATTTGAGGCAACTATTTCCTTCAAGAGCTTAACAATTACAGCTGAGGATGTTTCACTTATGATCTGCAACAGTTCCTTATGCAGGCCGGTCTCTTTGGGGTTTTTTTGTACAGGCCATGCTGGGGTCATGAGACCTTAAGCATGGTCAGCGTAGGAGCAAGATATTTTCAGTACTTTGAGACAGACAGAAAAGCTACAGGAAGTTGCTGACAGAGCCCTTAGGAGTCTGTATTTTTTAGAATAATTCCTCTGACACAGTTTCTTCTAATGACTGTAAAGAACTATATGATGTGCAGAGCAAGGTAGGATCAGGCTTGATGCTTTTTTTCACTTACTTGCTTGTTCAGGGTGAAGCCAGGCTGACAGACAAAAAGAAACGCCCATGAGCACACGTTGGAATCATCCTGTCCTCATAACTCACCTGCCTGTAACAGGTCCAGTCCTTCTTGTCCTCATGAAAGGCATTGCCTTCCCACTAAAGACAAAAAAAGAGAAAAAAAGTTGCCATTTTTCTTGTTTTACAGCTTTAAAAGCTAAGCCTCCAGATTCATGTTTTTTAGTGGCTTGTTTCCTTCTTAAATGCCTGGTACTCCCGGAAAAGCTAGAAACAAGGGAAAAGGTATTTGTCCATCATTTTTTGTCAAATGTATCTTGACACAAAATTGCAACAGCTTGAAAGAGAGTGACTGAAAAAAATACATTGCTCCCATCTCTGGGAGTTTGGCTGGCATTTTCAGACAAAAGAGGTCATTCCAAGCAGCACCAGGCAGCATAACCCGGCACACTTTGCTTGTCCCACCACCTCACAAGGGATTCATGTTCCACAAGGGCAGGGATTTAGAAGGGGAACAAAACTGAACAGATAACCAGATGTCCCAAAGACAAAGGTTTGGAACTAGGTAGAAATAAAGATGTTAGAAGCAAGTGCTAATCCATTGTAGACTTTTGGGGATTGAGGAAAGGTTATGGCATTTCTAGTGATAAATAAGCACCTATATATATGCTGAGTGGGTTGTGAAATAAACTGTATATACTGTGTCTGATACACAAATCACTTATTCTGTTCCGTTCCTTCTACTTTTTTAATTTAGGTGCATAGAACCAGGAATTCATACATTTCATAGTTCTGGAAAGAAATCATTGCCTCTACATAATTGGCTTGTTATCACAGCTGTTTCATGCAGCCCTAAAGCTGAAGAGAATACTCAGTACCCTTTCAGGTTTTATTTATTGCCAGCTATTTAGAGAGTAAATACATCTTGGAGTCTCTACGATAAAGGGAAGTATGTTTTGCTATTAAAGCAATAATAGATGCAAAAAAACATCCCTGGGAAATTACACAGTATTTAAGGTATATAATTTTTCAACCATATCTTCTCTTTATAGCTCACAGCTGAAATTACTTTTATTGCTATTGCAGTTGACCTGGCCAGTTTATTTAATATTTTGGCATCAAGGGAAATGTGTTGTTTCTTTATTCAGTGAATCAAATTTTCATCCAATTAAAAAAAATAAATCAAGAGCAGACCTATTATTCGCAGATCTTTCAGATGCTAAGTCATTGTATTTCTCCTGCAGAGAAATTTGTCTTTTAGTTATCAGTGGGCACAGGACACATGGGAGAGAGTTATGGTTTATGCCCAAGGCTAATGCTCTGGAGTATTGGGAGTTACCAGCATTGTCAAGGGTATTTTCAGCCCATGAAGTACTGGGGCTGGCTTTTAGCTGTAGAATATAAACCAGTGCAAACACTCTTTCCAAGTAACGAGAGCATCATAAGAAGCCACACCATAAGCATGGTGTTTACCATTGTCAGGCAATCTGATTTTGATTTGTTTCCTAAGTTTTTACACGATTGTCAGTATAATTTCTGGTCCTAGTTTCTGTTCTCCGAGTTTGCTGCTTCATCTTCCTTTAGATAGCAACCAAACAAATAGAAATTTATGGTAGTACTACAAATACATGCATTTTTATTAACTTTACTATTGCCATCAGCTCACTGCCTAGTATAGCAGCTTTGGAGACTGCCTCCTGCTAGATAAGTAATGTTTCTGGATATCCACTGTTACTGACCTGTTGGTTTCTCCATCCAGGGTCTAATTTAAACAAGAAGGTCTTGAATTTTTTGCCATTTTTATTAAACAGCTACATATATAGATGTGTTTCAGATTTTAAGAGTCTTTGATTGTCATTTATTGCTTTTTGATTGTTTTACATTTCTTGCTACAGTCAAACAGACTTATTCTTAGACCTTGAATGACCTCAAAAAAGGTAAAATCCAAATAATTCAATTACTGATTGCCTATATGGCTTTTTTCTTTCTTCTCTCTCTTTTTTTTTTCCTTTTTTTTTTTTTAATGTTGTGTCCTATTTTTAATAGTTCTGAAATGTTAACACTAGCTGGGAAAGGCTGACATTGCAGGTACCTGCATAAGATAAATCTGAGGTATTTCAGAGAGTGAGTGGCATGGACTCTTTATCTGGACAGTCCCGTGATGAAGAAAACTGACAAGGTATTGACGGTGGAGAAGAAGTCTGTTGTGTCCAAACTGTCTCTGGTAGTAACACAGGAGTGCAAAATAATTTTTTTCCGACCTTTTATACTTGTGTGAAATGACATTAGCTGTAATTTGTGTAGACAGTAGAAATATGCATCCAAGCTCCAAAGTTTCTTCTTTTCCCATTTGCTTTTAAGACACTGTTAAGATCCAATTATTGAAAGATGCCTCTGCCCAAGTGGAGGTGAAGACAAGACCATATGCCAAAGTCAAAAGTATGGATTTTATTTAACAGTGTGTGTGAGGTAGAGAAATAGAAAGAAATAGAAAAGGACGAGGAGGGAAGAGAGAGAGATCCAGCCACCACCTCCATCCAGTGGAGTCTTGGTGGTCCTTCTTCACCCTGGGCTTCTTGGTGCTGGGGGCCAGAGTAATTTTCTGGGGGTACCACTGATGTTACTCACGACAGCTTTACCTCCCATGTGTAGCCTGCCTGTTCCTACATTGCTTAGAGCCACTAAATTGCTTAATGCACACTGCGTGGTAGATCAGTAGCAGTCAAAAGAATCCTGTGACTGTGGGACTTACTGCAGACGTATGATTTAACATCTGTTTTGCAGATCAAGCACTGGATTTATGACCCATGTTAAACACTGCGTACACAGATATTTCTATCTGGTATATCTGAGATTGAAGTGTGACTGTGCCCCACACTAAAGCATCAGACAAGGAGATAATTGACAAGATCTTTGATGGAACCCTAATAGAATAGTGTGCAATAGCCATGTATATGCTGAAATGAGAATCTCTGAAACAAGATGGTCTTGTTTTGGATTTCTATTAATTGTTGGAAAACAATAGTAAGTGATGTAATTATTCAGTTTATATAAATGCACCAAAGCCCTTATAAATTCTCCGCTCTTAGCTTAATACAAAGTTACTGTAAAATTATAAGCAGCAGATGTAATATACCGTGCCATTCATAATATTATATATTTTCAGCAAAAGAAACTTCATGTTTTTTCAGGTAGATTATTTCAGCAATGTGACTACATAGCAACAAAGAAGCATTCTTGAAAAACAGCTTTGAGAAAATAGAAACTTAATAGACATGTTTGCCAGCTGATTCTCCTGTTAAATCCTATTGAAATGAAGTTTTGTCTGATGTGTCTGTGCTGACTTTCTATAAAGAGTGAAAATTGTTAACAGAGTGTTAGATTAGAAATCATTAAGCAAAGCTGTAACAGTAGCTCCAGATGAGAATAGGAAAAACGTATCATTATAAAGACAATGTCAGGTTTCTTATTCTTGTTAGAAACTCCTTCCGTCACATACTGACAGATGTTGGCCTAATTATCTTTGGGAATGTCCACGCATGCTGCAGTGCAGTAGTTCATTTTGTCCACTACACAGCCTGTGTTTTCAGATATGTATGGGTACTCTCCTGAAGGCTTCCTCCTAAGTGATCTGGTTTCATCAAATTTGTGGTGGCTAGTGCTCCAAGTCTTGCTTGTATACAAAATAATTAAAACTTTTGACTTCTCCCTTTGAAATAGTATCTGTGTTACAGTATTCAGCAACCCTGAAGAATAAATGTCCAAAGGAATTTCAAGATTCACCGATATGAAAGTGTCAAAGAAAGCCGGTTTAAACTTAAAAACAGAGGGGGAATCATGAAATTTTAGACTCATTTAGGCCAGAAAAGACCTTTAAGATCATTGAGTCAAACCATCAACCCAGCACAGCCAAATCCACCACTAAAAAATGTCCATAAGTGTGGCATTCATGCATCATTTAAATATCCCATGAGATGGCGACTCAACCACTTCGCTGGACAGCCTGTTCCAGTGCTTGACACCCCTTTCAGTGAAAATATATCTTTAAAGAAAGGGGCTTTCTAAATACCAAAACTGTATCTGTGTTTCCCAAGACTGGCTATGAAGACAACAAGAAAAACCCTTTCTTATCATTTATGGGTCATATCCAAGCTAAATTACTATCATTTCAATTTATACATTAATAAAAAGCGTAAGAAGTCCATTCCTTTGGAAAGATTCCTATATACTTGGATGTAGTTTAGATCAGGATCATTATGGAAAAAGGAAAACATCATCTCGGTGCTGAAATAAATATTTGGGGTTTTAGAGAGTTGTAAAATACAGACAAGAAAATGTTGTTCTTGAGATCTTACAAATAAGTTAGTGGAATCAAAAAACAGTTTCAATCTAAATGAAAAAGAAGCCTCTCACTAGTATCTAACATGCCTCAAAATACATCAGTACTTACAAATGTTCACATCTAAATTGGGGGTATTTCATTACACCATCAACAGTGTGGAGGTAAACATGTTATTGTTCTGGACAAGAGTTTATCTTGGCATTAGTTTTATTTGTGTCTAATAATATTGAAAGTCTTGTGAGAACTGCCAGGCTTTCTCAAAGCAAACAGCTGGGATAGTAAAGATTGCCAAACTCTTGAAGTCTGTCAGATTAGTTTCAGTAAATGTGGGGTGCACATTAGTAAAGAAAATTGCACATATTTTTTAAAATTACTTTGAAACTAAAAGTGAATTTAGACTTTGATTTTCTTTAAGGTTTGGTGAAGCCTTGAACAGCTCTTATTTCATCCAATTGTTTCTCTCTATGGTGATTATACCCGTGCTTTAAACTGCAATAGGTGATACTTCAAATACCTATTTTTGCCTCAAATGTGTGGTCAATTTCTTCTTGATATTTATGTTTCTACTTGTTTTATTGTAGGAGAAATACCAGACATTTCAGTTAAGTCTTAAAATTGCTCCAGATGAAGGAGAGAGCCTTGATCAAAAGAAGAATGGTCTGATTGACAGGTCAGCTTCAGAATAAAGCCAAACCTGAAAAAGAAGCAAACCAAACTCTTTCCATGATCAGGAGAATGAGCACTGAGAGACCTTCTGACTTAATCAAACACCCAGGTCAGACAAGCATTCCATCCCTCGGAAACATAAGTGATTTTTCATTAAATATCACTGACTGCGCTCAGGTTGTGGTGCCAGAGGAAGTTTTTTTCACTGTTGCTGCCGCTGGGATACTGGAAAATCTACTTATCCTCATTGCTGTTGTTAGAAATAAGAATTTACACTTGCCCATGTACTTCTTCATTTGCAGTTTAGCCATTTCAGACATGTTAGGTAGCTTGTACAAAACTCTGGAGAACATCTTTATCATCTTGTGCAAAATGGGATACCTGACACGTCACGGAGACTTTGAGAAAAAATTGGATGATGCCATGGATTCCATGTTCATTCTGTCTTTGCTGGGGTCTATTTTCAGCCTGCTAGCTATTGCAGCAGACAGGTACATCACGATCTTCTACGCTCTGCGGTACCACAATATCATGACACTGAGGAGGGCCATGGTTATCCTGGCGATCATTTGGGCATTCTGTGCCGGCAGCAGCATTGCCATTGCCCTCTTCTCCTATGAAGCAGCGACAGTCATTCCCTTCACCGTCCTGTTCCCTTTGATGATGTTTTTCATACTCTGCCTCTATGTCCACATGTTCCTCCTGGCTCGATCTCATGCCAAAAAGATCGCCTCACTGCCCAGCAGTACCATCCATCACAGAACCAACATGAAAGGTGCCATTACGCTGACTATTTTTCTTGGAGTTTTCCTTTGCTGTTGGGCGCCCTTTGTTCTTCACATCCTCTTAGCAAGGTTTTGCCCACATAACCCTTACTGTGCCTGCTACATGTCCATTTTCCACGTGAATGGGACACTCATAATGTGCAATGCCATCATCAACCCTATGATTTTTGCATTCCGAAGCCCAGAATTGCGGAATACATTTAAGAAGATGTTCTACTGTTCCAGGTCAAACTGCAACTGGTGAACATTTCATGATCTTCATCAGAAATGCTTCATCTTCATCAAACATGAAAATTTTAGAAGAATTTATGGGGTGGTGTGTAACATCAGTGTGCAGAGTTAAAAATACCAACAATTACACTCAAAGTAATACTATGCTTGTAGTATATCGCCAGTGATTTTTCAGAGGGTTACCAAAGAATGAATAAAATATAAGTAAGCACACAAATCTTGGTCAACCAGACCTCCAAACTAAGTCTGCTGATAATTTTCATGCAGTGAAAAAAACTAAACAAATGTCTTAATTATCTTTTGTCATTTCAGCAAAATCCAAACTAAAATCTTCATCATGTTGCAGTACCCCAGATATGAGCCAATTCATTTTGTATCAATTTCAATTCAATGCATATACTACTTTAAAATTCTGTTGTTTAAATTGCAATGAAGTGAACATGTTTTTCTAAACCATGCATTTTTAGAAAAGTATATGGTTAAGTAGAAAACATTGACCTCTAATTTTGCTGAAAAAGCAAACTCAAGACTCTTCTTTAACATCTAATCTCCTTAAAATCATGCAGTTTGTGATGCCTTTTGGACATCAAGCAACTTCTGGAGTGTAAGTCCAAAAGAATGGGATATTTTGATTTAAGAGTTATTTTTAGTCACTGAAGAGTTATTTCCAATATAAAGTTGTCATGACAGCAAAGATGGGTTTGGAATTTTAAAACCCCTAAGCCGAGTCTAGACTAGCAAAGGGTATTGCTGAGCTTGTCAGTGCCAGTTCTCTTCAATAAAATAATAAGCTCCACAGATAGTAAAAGCATTATGATTCAACCATGACATGCTACAACAAACAATTCAAAAAACATAATACCGAAATTAAAATTCAAACACTTCCAAGGAAGTCAGCCACTTGGGTAAGGAAGCAACTAGCCAGTCTGGAAGGATGCTACAAAGCAGGTTGTAGTTTAGAAACCCTTGTGAGAAAATTTTGAATTGTTTCTTCCAAAATAATACAGAACTCACAAAACTTTAATACAGAATGGCTTTCAACAGCAAAACATCTTGAAGCAGTCCAGAGCACATGGTGAGAAATCAACCTCACAATAATTCAAGGAAGTCATTCAGCTGTGCCCGAGAGAAGGAGTAAGAGAATGTCAAGATTATGAAATATGGACAAATCTTATGAATTCAGGTTATCTTGGGTTGAATAAGGGAAAATAAACCTGAAAGTCTCTATAAAATGATGAAAATCAATTTAAGAAGTGATACTAAAATGAATTTTTTTCTAACCTATGCATTTATTGAAAAAAAAGGTTCATCTATAAAATAAAAATTTAGAAGGGAGCTCAGATATAATCACACATTCTATTTTAATAAGAATTTTTTTATTTCCATCAGAAAGTAGAATAAATGTAAAGCTGCACAGCAGGAAATTACTCTTAGAATCGGGGAGGGGGTGGGGAGGAAAAAACATACAATATTAAAGAAAAGGCAAAACAAAACATGTACAGTACTGCAGTGCCCTGTGCTCACAAATGATGAACTTGAAAATGATAAAAAAAATTGGCCAGAAAATTGTGATTAAGGCATCCCTTATATTAACTCTGCAGTGCATGAATCATCAGCCAAACGTACCTTTCCCCAAAACATTATTTTCCATCTGCTTCCCTACAGCAGACATGGTTAAGAGAGATAAGTAGCTTCCACCATGTTAGGTCACTGCATCTTGTAAGGAAGCCTACCCTTAACTCAAACATGCAAAGACTCCATGTTCACAATGAGCTGTCCAAATGTAAATGATTCATACCATAAACTCATTTGTACCTCTGTTTTGGTTTAGGAAGACAGGTATCTGCTAGGTAAAATTACAATCAGAGGCTCTTTGGCAAAGATTTGGGAAATAGGAATAGCAGTTCTTTACTAGTATGTAATACAAAGTAAACAAACACAAAAAAACTCCCCCCCCACTAAACAACTACAGCATTAATGACAAACGACAACAGTACTAAGAATCTTGAGGGCTTTGTTTCACAAAACTCAGGGCAGTTTGGTTTCGGTGTCCCTGCAGGATCTTTAGAGCACTAAGCTGGAACAGTGGAAAAGTCCTGGGCTGGTAGCTGGGATGGCAGGGTGTCTCGGCAGGCAGGGGCAGGATGTCCCGGCAGCGCAGGGAGTGCAGGGTCACGCTGCAGCAAGAGGAGCAGCGCCGAAGAAGCTGAAGACGAGGCAGAATAGCGGCCCAGCTTCTGCTCTGCGGGCTTTGCGGCGGCTGAGATCCTCGAGGAGCGGCTGACACGCGTCTCCCGAACGCCGGAAGCAGAAAAGCATGCAGCCGCTTCAAGCTGTGTCTTTTACCTGCGTTATCTCCCCCTTCCACCTTTTGTCCATCTCTTTGTTTCAGCTAAGCACTCTCAAGTATCTAACACCCGGTCCTCTTGGCAACTCGTGGGGAAAAAATTCCCCAGAGAAAGAAGGAACAAACTCAACTCTCAACATTATCCACCCTGAATTTTTTTCCTATACAAACATATTACATTGAGTTTTAACTATTAAAAATACATATATATATATATGCAAATATGGATGTAGCTACATTGTCATGGATAGTTCACTCTAAAACAAGGTCTTCTTGAGGTATGCATCGGGTCTTTTTATCCTTTTGCATTACTCACCAGGTGCAACCTGGTCCTTGAGCGAAGACAACCCCACGGATGGGATTGTCTTTGCTGGAGGCAGGATTAATCTAAACAGTTTTTTCCAGCATACTTCTCATGTGTACCACTGGAACTTTATCTCTGTTTGTCTTTTGCAAGGGCTCAGATTGGGCAGGACTTGCTCGGTTGGTGGAACCTCGAGTGTTCACCAACCAGGTGGCCTTTGCTAAATTAGTATCTTAATTTTTAAAGGTTCTCTCACTTAGTGCTTTCAAGGTAGTTTTAAGCAGGCCATTGCATTGTTTAACTTTTTCGGCTGCTGGTGCATGATAAGGAATATGGTACACCCACTCAATGCTATGTTCTCTAGCCCAGGTGCTTATAAGACTATTCTTGAAATGAGTTTCATTGTCTGACTTGATTCTCTTAGGGGTGCCATGTCTCCACAGGACTTGTTTTTCTAGGCCCAGGATGGTGTTCCGGGCAGTAGTATGAGGCACAGGGTAGGTTTCTAACTATCTAGTGGTGGCTTCCACTATGGTTAGCACATAACGCTTGCCTTGGCGGGTTTGGGGAAGGGTGATGTAGTCAATCTGCTAGGCCTTCTCATATTTATATTTGGACTACTGCCCACTATACTATAAGGGCTTCATTCGCTTGGCTTGCTTGATTGCAGCACATGTCTCACAGTTATGGATAACTTGAGAAATACTGTCCATGGTTAAATCTACTCTTCGGTCTCGGGCCTACTTATAGGTGGCATCTTTGCCTTGATGACCTGAGGTATCATGGGCCCATCGGGCTAGGAACAACTCTTTTTTGTGTTGCCAATCTAAATCTATCTTTGACACTTTTATCTTGGCAGCCTGATCTACTTGCTTGTTGTTTTGGTGTTCTTCATTAGCTCGACTCTTGGGAACATGGGCATCTACATGGCGGACTTTCACAGGCAGCTTCTCTACACGAGTGGCAACGTCTTTTTATTTATCAGCAGCTTAGATTGGTTTTTTTCTACGCTGCTAGTTGGCCTTTTTTTACTTTTTTAGCTAGCCCCACAGAGCATTGGCTACCATCTACGAATCAGTGTAGAGGTAGAGCTTTGGCTACTTTTTTCTTTTAGCAATGTCAAGGGCTAATTGAACAGCTTTGAGTTCAGCAAGCTGACTTGATCTTCTTTCTTTTTCAGTGGCTTTTGCAACCTGTCGTGTGGGGCTCTATACGGCTGCTTTTCACTTACGGTTCATTTTCACGATGCGACAGGAACTGTCAGTGAAGAGAGCGTAGTGTGTTTCTTTTGCTGGCAGTTGGTTGTATGGAGGAGCTTCTTTAGCTCGTGTCACTTGTACTTGCTCTTCTTCGTCCGTGAAACTGAAGTTTTCTCTTTCTGGCTAGTTTGTAATTATCTCTAAAATCCCAGGGCGATTTGGGTTTCTAATACGGGCACGCTGTGTGATGAGGGCAGTTTATTTGCTTTATGTGGCATCGGTGGCATGGTGCGTGGAGGGAGCCTTTCTTTTAAACATCCACCCCAGCACTGGTAGTCGGGGTGCCAAGAGGAGTTGTGCTTCTGTGCCAATCACTTCTGAGGCGGCTTGAACTCTTTTATAGGCGGCTAAGATCTTCTTCTCTGTGGGAGTGTAGTTGGCTTCAGATCTTTTGTAACTTCGACTTTAGAAACCTAGTGGTCGGCCTCGGGTCTCCTTTGGCACCTTCTGCCAAAGGCTCCAGGACAAACCGTTGTTCTCGGCTGCAGAATAAAGCACATTCTTTACATCTGGTCCCGTCCTGACTGGGCCAAGGGCTACTGCATGAGCAATTTCTTGCTTGATCTGGGCAAAGGCTTGTTGCTGTTCAGGGCTTCAGTGGAAATTGTTTTTCTTGCGGGTAACCAGGTAGAGAGGGCTCACGATCTGACTGTACTCAGGAATGTGCATTCTTTAAAAACCTATGGCTCCTAGGAAAGCTTGTGTTTTTTTTTTGCTGGTCGGTGGAGACATTGCTGTGATTTTATTAATGGCCTCAGTGGGGATTTGCCGCCGTCTATCTTGCCACTTTACTCCCAGGAACTGGATCTTTCTGGCAGGTTCTTTGACTTTGCTCTTCTTGATGGCAAACCTAGCTTTCAGCAAAATCTGGATGATCTTCTCTCTTTTTTCAAACACTTCAGCTGCAGTTTTTCTTTACACAATGATGTCATCAATGTACTGTAGATGTTCCGGAGCCTCACTTTTCTCCAGTGCAGCCTGGATCAGCCCATGGCAGATGGTGGGGCTGTGTTTCTACTCCTGGGGCAGCCGGTTTCAGGTGTACTGCACGCCCTTCCAGGTGAAAGCAAACTGAGGCCTGCATTTTGCAGCCAGAGGAATGGAGAAAAATGCATTGGCAATGTCAATAGTGGCATACTACCTCGCTGCCTTGGACTCTAGCTCGTACTGAAGTTCTAGCATGTCTGGCACAGCAGCGCTCAGCGGTGGAGTTACTTCATTCAATGCACAATAGTCTACAGTTAGTCTCCATTCTCTATCAGACTTGCGCACAGGCCAGATGGGGCTGTTGAAGGGTGAGTGGGTTTTGCTGACCACCCCTTGGCTCTCCAGCTCATGGATCATCTTGTGGATGGGGATCACGGCGTCCCGATTTGTCTGATACTGCCGACGGTGCACTGTCGAGGTGGCAACAGGTACTTGTTGTTTTTCTACTTTCAGGAGTTTTACTGCAGATGGGTTCTCTGATAGTTCCGGCAAGGTGTTCAACTGCTTAATGTTCTCTGTTTCTACAGCAGCTATTCCAAAAGCCTATCTGAGTCTTTTAGGGTCTTTATAATATCCATTCCTGAGGAAGTCTATGCCTAGAATACATGGAGCTTCTGGGCCGGTCACAATCGGAAGTTTCTGCTACTCCTTCTCGGTCAGGCTCACTTCGGCTTCAACTAGAGTCAGTTCTTGTGATCCTCCCGTCACCCCGGCAATGGAAATTGGTTCTGCCCCCACATGTCCTGATGGCATTAGAGTACACTGCGACTCAGTATCTACTAAAGCTTCATATTTTTGTGGCTCTGATGTGCTAGGCCATCGAATCTACACAGTCCAAAAAACCCGATTTTCCCGTGCCTCTTCCTGGCTAGAGGCAGGGCCTCTCTAGCACTGGTTATTATTTCTTTCTTGGACATACATGGTAGAGGTTCTTTTGAGGGAATCTGACACAGCATTCTCACTTCTGTAATACCTGGCAGCTTGCTCATGGGAGGCTGAGGCTACTTTCATTCTAGTGGAACTTCCTCTGTTAGTGTTTCTCTCCTTGAGCTCACGTACCCGTGCTGCCAGGACAGAAGTAGGTTTCTTATGCCACGCTCCCATGTCCTCCCCATGGTCCCGCAGATAAAACCACAGGTCAGCTCGAGGGGTGTACCCTCTCTCTCTTGCTGGGGGATGTTGGGCTTTGATTCTGGGGCTTGTGACTTGCACCGGTGCTACATGGGAACTGTTCTTTCTCATCTTCTTTCTCACCTCCTTTATCTCCTCTTTGAGTTCTTTCACCACCGCAGAGACATGAGCCTGCACTGGGCCACTGATCATACTTTCATAATTTCTGAGCTTGTTGGCAACAGAACTCACTGTCTCTCGGTTATCTTCGGCATTAATTGTTGCGATGAATGTGGCGTATTGGGATGGTTCATGAGTTGCCAGATTCTACAACATGTGCCCTGTGCATTTAACCTTGTCGGGGTCATTATCATGCTGTCCGGTTCTCTCAAAAAGTACTTCCAATACTGCTACTTCTCTCAACTGTTGGATTCCTTCCTCAAGGGTCTTTTATCGCATTCTATTGTTGTGCTCTTGCATTCTGTCTCTGTGGACAAATCTCTCTCTCACACTCATTAGAAGTCGTTCCCAAAGGGGAAGGGGCCTTTGCTCTCTTACAAATACCTGATTTATACCTGAGTCCTGGGTCAAGGGTCTCAAATTCTTTGCTTCAGCACTATCCAGTTGCACATTTGTACCTATAAGGTCTTAGACTCGAAGTAGCTAGGCTGTATAAGCCTCACGTCCTCGTCGTGCAATATCTTTTTGCAGATTACGTAGACTTTCATATGTTAGGGACTCAGTGATGATCTCAACCTGTGGCTCTTCTGTGGGCTGTGAGGACCCTCTTTTCTTACCCTTAATATCAGGATCTGACGATTTCACTTTACACTTCTTTGTTTCCACAGGGGCGACTGCTGCTGGCTGTGGCTGCCCTTGTGGTTCAGCTGGAACCTGGACAGTTGTAACATCTGTGGGTTCCACTGCTGCACCATCAGTCTCTGCCTTCTCGGGGCAGGGGGAGGGTTTTTCATGAGCTGGGGAAATGTACTCCTTCAGCATCTGGCTCATCTCATGCATCTCTTTTACCAGAACTTCAACCCAATCCGGGTGGGTCTTTTCTGAGGCAGGCTGTGGGGCAGAGTCAGGCTCTGGGGTATCATCTCTATTCTGTGGGCTAGGTATCAGGGTGGTTATCCAGGTCAATCTTTCCTTATCTCTGAATGCTAAACAGAATACGCATATTAGCAGCACCAGCCATTGTATGATATCATTAGCATTCAGAGAGGATTTAAACCCTTCAAAAACTGGTGGGGCAGACTCAAAGAGATGGGTAAAGGGTTGGGAAAAAGAAACTTCCCCCGGTGTCATTTCTTCACAGTAGGTACCATTGTTAAAGTAACTCTAAAAACACACAGTTAGTGTACGATAGCCTTGAATCCATGTGCCTGCCTTCCAGAGGAAATTAAAAATCCATGAGTTCTTCACCTTATTAAGCCATAAAATAAACTGGATGACAGCCACAGTAGCCTTAGTTATAGGGCCCATGTTTAGATAAGGGCCTGCAAATGGAAGGAATACAGCCACAACCACATGCCACCCAAACCAGGCTAAGTTAGACCACATGATGCAGCTTAATGAGGTTTTTATATCCAACGGACACAAAAGAAAGTTCTAGGTTAGTTAAGAACTGCTATTTCTCTTCCCTTTTCTTTTCTCAGTGCCCTCAAGCCCCACGTTGGGCGCCAAAATCTGTCTTGGTTTAGGAAGACAGGTATCTGCTAGGTAAAATTACAATCAGAGGCTCTTTGGCAAAGATTTGGGAAATAGGAATAGCAGTTCTTTACTAGTATGTAATACAAAGCAAACAAACACAAAAAAACTCCCCCCCCACCAAACAACTACAGCATTAATGACAAACGACAACAGTACCAAGAATCTTGAGGGCTTTGTTTCACAAAACCCAGGGCAGTTTGGTTTCGGTGTCCCTGCAGGATCCTCAGAGCACCAAGCTGGAACAGTGGAAAAGTCCTGGGCTGGTAGCTGGGATGGCAGGGTGTCCCGGCAGGCAGGGGCAGGATGTCCCGGCAGCGCAGGGAGTGCAGGGTCACGCTGCAGCAAGAGGAGCAGCGCCGAAGAAGCTGAAGACGAGGCAGAATAGCGGCCCAGCTTCTGCTCTGCGGGCTTTGCAGCGGCTGAGATCCTCGAGGAGCGGCCGACACGCGTCTCCCGAACGCCGGAAGCAGAAAAGCACGCAGCCGCCTCAAGCTGTGTCTTTTACCTGCGTTATCTCCCTCTTCCACCTTTTGTCTATCTCTTTGTTTCAGCCAAGCACTCTCAAGTATCCAACACCCGGTCCCCTTGGCAACCCGTGGGGAAAAAATTCCCCAGAGAAAGAAGGAACAAACCCAACCCCCAACAACCTCATAACATCTGAACAAGGAAAAATAAACATTAAAGAAAACACCAAACATTTAGCCTCACAATAAAGAACATTCAGGAGAGACTCATGCCAAAATCAAAAATTCAGCAGTAAAAAAATCCATCGAAATTCTATATAAAGTCCTTTGATAAGGACTCCTCTCATGGAGATGCTGACAGTTAGGGCTTGGAAAAGTACTTCTGTGAAAGCTGGGGGTGGACAAGGTCATGGCTACAGCCAACCTCAGGTGGTGCCACCAGCTACTGTATTCTTCTGCCACACCAGCCAGAGGCACCTCAGGGTAGTCCTGGCAGGTCAAATTAAGCCTGGCTGCCTTTGGCCCTCATCTGACTGCCCTCACCTACAAAAAGTTGCAGGGACTGGCTGGTGCCAACCTCCCTTTACAGCATCCTCTGGCACAGGGAAAAGAGGCAGTGCTCATTCACAAGCCCCAGGAGACAGAGACAGCTCCCACCCTTGCACTGCCATCACTTTGCTTTTCAATGAGGGCCTGGGCTTCTACCTCCTCAAATAAAATCTGTCCTGTGGGCACACCTTAGATCGTGCTCCTCTGAGCCCTCCTTTAAGGGCAGAGCAAAATATTCTCCAGTAACCCATCTGCCCACTCTCCCCCAAAGTAGCCCACTGCCTTTCCCAGCAACATCCCCACGCCTCCAGGCACCATTTATCTGCAAAACACAGAGCAGCTGCAGTTATGCAGGTTATGGACCAGTGAGAATTTTTTTTTTTTTTCTGTCTAGCTTGGTAAAACAAGAAATCAACACCTAGGCAGTAAGATTTTGGTAGGTTTTATCCCACATTGCTTTCTTTGACTTAAAGGATTTCTGCAGTTGCTGACATTGAATCTCAAATAGCCATGAGATCCAAGCACTATCTGGACCTGGTTCCTACCTCATCTTACCAGAAATGAAGTGCTTGTTTTCTGTAGTCTACCTGTACTCATCTGTGGATACACTCAAATTAATATCCCAAAACACTTGTTCCTGTCATGATGCCTGAGCAACACCCAAACGTACAGTTCAGGATTTTGTCTTTACATTGGTGTAGACACTTGATGGCTTTTACTGTTATACTCTGTGTCTAGTGCACAGACAACCAGCAAGACTGAGAAAAGGCTGCAAGGTAGACAGGTTGCAAATTATGAAAACTGCTTACTTTTCTCTGTTTTTGTGTTAGAGACAACGGGATTTGCTCTGTTCACTGTGTAAAATTCTAAGAAATGATCCTGTGCATTTGCAATACAGCTGAAATCTGGGTCTACAATATTAGATCTCAAGCTGAGCCTGGGAGTTATGTAAGGAGGCAATATAAAATTCAAAATACACATATAAACTTTTTTTCAGTTTCCACTAGTTATGATTAAACAGAGCATTCTTTTGAAAATATTTTCTTTCTAGGAAGAAAGAGTCAGGAAGAACACAAAATACAATTTTAAAAAAAAAAAGCATCTAGAAAGGTTTTAATTTTTCAAGGTTCCTGTATTTCTTGCATGCTAGCAGAGGGGTAAATCTCTACACATTATCTCCTAATTGGCTGTAAATTTGACTTGGATTTTAGTTTTCCAGTGCCCAAGTTTCTCTGTCTCACATATATTTACACAATGTCTCCATATATTTATCTATGTTGCTTTTTGAACAGATTCTTTATGCCAAGATTTTTGAAGCTTTCATTTTTGAAGCTACTATTTAAATTCTCCCCTGATTTATTAACACGTAAAAGTGAAGACTTTCTCAGATTTTGGAACTTCCCTTCATCTGCCCAGCTTTATATTTCAGATGTTTAGGAGGAGAATTGTACCTTAGCTTTGGGAGAAAAAATGTTCTTTTTGGATTCTACTGGAAGCTAATAAGTCTGAAAGGACATCCAGTTCTTTGAAAACCACAGGCAATGCTACAATCAATGTTTCATTTGGAAGGGTCCACAGAACTTCACATGCCTGTGGCAACGAAACATTTCCCAGTCACTTACTGCAAAACCAAAGAAGAAAAGCTCCTCCTCTCTTTTTATTGTTTTGAATTGAACTTCATGTTCAGGAATAAAGTGAACAAATCTGATAAAGGCACCCAGGGGAATTAATTACACTGAAGGAGTCAATATGCCAGTGAGAGACAAACTTGCAGTTAGATTTTTTTTCACGAATTAGCAAGACAAACATAGTTTATTCATGAGAAAATACAGTTTAGAGTTAGTTTATTTATGTGAGAAAAATCTTGTTTCAATGAATTATGGTTCTGGACAAGACTTTCAGAGAAATAGGTGCCTTGGACTCCTATCAACTGAACAAAATTTCAGTTTTTCAAACAAAACCACACTCTTCAAATGATACATTTATCCAAACAGAATTATACACATGTAGGGCCTGTTTTCTTTAATTCTCTCTAGGTAATTTCAGCAGAGAGCTATCTGTTGTGTCCTTATCATTCAACAGCACTTTTATACAGCTTAATTTGAAGTGTCATTTCTCAGAAGACACAATGCTGTTGTAAGCTTCCAATTCAAAGAGGAGGACTTGAAGTACAATCCTGGAGAACTGAGTGTGATCACTAAACAAAAATTTTCATGTCCACTGAAAGCAGTTTTCATATCTCCTCAAATCCAGTCACATCTATAAGAAAAATCAGACTATCGAGCTGTCACACATAGTCTAATGACTGATTATTAACTATCAAATAACTCTGGATAGCCCATCTGGAGTACAAATGCTTAGTTAGTAACTAAAATTATTTATTGCGTTTGAGAATTGTGGGGTTTTTTTACATTAAGACTTTGAGATGGGTTTGTTTTTTCACATTCCATTGCTTCATTAGCACCTCTACACTACCATTTTTTACAGCTTCAGTCCCTGAACAGCTACCCCTAAACTTTGTATTAACTATCTGGATAAAGGCAAAGTTAGTCAAAAACCATTTGGAAATGAGTGGAGTTACTTCATCTGTAGCTACTCACCCTCTGACGAGCTAACCAAGGATAGAGGAGATGGAGCACATGGTCCAGGTGGACACTTGTATTGACATTTCAGCTGTAGTTAACTGTAAAAAGGGTCTCCAGTACAAAAAGACAGATTGCCCTGATGGATCCCAAAGGAGTCTCATGGCACCTGCAGTGCCCTGACTCTGACCTGGTGGTTACAAGGTCAGGCAATGAAAAACAACTTTCACAGTGTCTAAAGACTCTCAGGAGCCTTTGTGTTATCATATCACAAGAGCATTCAGCCCTGCAGGAAATCTTGGTGTCAAAATAACACCACAATGTATTAATGCAGCCTCTAAAACCAGCAAGGAATGTCTTCAGCCTTTTTAAAATCCCATCACGTAGGTTGTTCTGAGTAATTTTCCCTGACAATGTAAATTTGGTCTCAGGGTTTGGTGGCATTGAAAGTCTTGGGTAGATTTCTTCTAATTCAGAGCTATCTTCCCGGTCCAGGGACTCCTGCAGCTATTAACTTTCAAAATTAATTATAATTATTATTATCCATCATTCTAAAGATGCATTTGAGCTTTCACTTGAATTTTAAAGAGTGATCTACAGAGTTGCTTAATGCACCATTTCAGTCTCAGAGACCACAGTCTTACATTTTCATTTACTTGAGAAATGAAACCACTGCCAAGTAGTTTGGGTAATCATATCATCCCATGTGACAGTTAAACCTGCCTTAACCGCCAGTCTGTGCAGTGAGGCAAAAAGGGAGGGAATAAAGGGCTCCAGCCCAGTACAGAGCAGCCAGTGTTGGAGGGCAAGCCAAGAGGAACTGAGGAGCCTCAGGGCTCTCATCTGCACTTTGCTTCCTCTCAGATTACAGCAGAGTCTTTGAAAGCAGGGGGATTAGGATAAAAGGCAGCTGCTCACTCCTGGGTGAGCAGTGGTGAAAAGAAGCACAGCCTTGCAAGTAAAAGTTGGCTGGTTAATAAGGAGTTGAGACTGGCAGTGTTTCCCATTAGAGGACCTCGCACTAGGAGCGGTTAAAAGCCTGGGAAGAGGCCCAGGAAAAAGGGCTGATGAAGAATATTTTTTTTTTTTTAATAGCAGTGTTAAATGAGCAAAATCAATTGATCAGCTTTTTTCTGTACAGAGGGGTGTCCACTGAAGGTTTTGTCTGGGTGGCTCAGGAGTATCAGGAGCACGAGAAAGCTCATCACAGGGAGGTGTCCCTGGGTTCTCAAGCTGGAAGCATTTCCAGCAAAGTCAAGATCAGGTTAAGAGAGACAAGGGCAGGGAAGAAAAGAGTAATTTCTAAGACTGGGTAGCCCAGCATGGAAGCAAGCAGAAGAGAGAAATGAACAGGTGGAGAGGACCTACTCATCTTGCATTGCTGGAAATAAGTGTGTAGAGCTGAGAGAAATAGAAATGAAAGAAGTAGCATTCGTGGTCAGACAAACAGAAATTCTGAGATGAATGAAAAGAGCAGATATGTCCAGAACATGGCTTTTTCTCCTGATTCGCAATAACAACCAAAACTTGGTGCATCCATTTGATTTAGAGGTCAAAGATGCCTTGAAGTCTTATTTCCTTGGATATGTGTAAATAAAGTGATACCATAACTCATGGAAAGAATTCAAAACAGGCTGAAGAATTTACAATGTAAACAGGGATGATGCTTGTGCTTTACAGTTAATTATTAATTTATTTTTCATTTCCTTTCAAAAATGTTCCATTTCTTCCTTAAATCATCATCATAAAACTCTCTGTAATGATTCTGGTCCCTGTCAATGTATCATGCCTGAAGGTCAGTCATAATATAGTCAGATTAAGTGTGATTCTACTGGTATTTCAAAAATAACCTGGTCATTTAAAATTTAAAACATATTGCACAGTCATTTGAATTTTAGATATTGATGTTTCAAAAATATCACATGCATTATATACTTAACATCCACTCTATTACTATGCACCTTACAGTACACTTTCCTCAGCTGATTGTCCTTCCAGCAATGGAGGCTTGAATGTAAAATTTTGCTTTTACATGACTAAAATTACTTAATGTACTATCTGTACTTACTATCAGTAGTCTATTCAAATGTTTGTCCTCCTATATTTGAAACAGAAATTTTGAATAAAAGGCATTGTGAGAAAGGAGGGCTAAATAAACTGAAGGACTTTGGCGGAATCTGGTGCCTGAAACAGGAAGACCTTCTGCTGTTTCTGTTTTCTTTGCAAGCAAATGCACAAGTTCAGATGACTCTTTGTATTACACTAAGCCTGTAATGGAGAATTTCTCCCCTGAAGAGGAGAGATAAGTTTATTAAATCATCTCGTATTCCCTGCAGCTAGCTTTGAAGAAGAACAATCTTTTAGTTCAAGGGTTTAGAAAATGTCCTCCTGAGACAATGTGATAAGAGATGAGGGGGAAGCAAAAGCTCTTCTGAATTGAGTTGGTCTGCTCCTCCAGCCCTTCTGGATATATTAATGAAAAAGCCTTCCCTCTAAGGAATATGCCATACCAACTGGCAATATTTTGAAACAAACACCTGAAATACGAGCCAGAAATAGCATTTGGCAGTTCAAAAATGCATCTGTTCTCTTAATAATACTTTCATATCAGTGTTTTTGGGTCACAGGTGAAACAATATGAAAATGAAAGTGGTTTTACTTCAGACTAGTTTTACTCACACTGATTTCAAGCTGAGGCACACTTTTTTGTTCATTGGTGAATCTCTTCCAAACAATATATTTGCTCAGGTCTGATGAGTAAGTCCTGGAAAGGTATCCTTGGCCTGGTTTGTGCTTTTGGCCAGTTACCAGCCTCTCCACAACAGACTGAAAAGCAGATTGCCTTGTCTGTGAGTTTGTGTCGTCAGGACACAGCTTCATTAATTAGGACAGCAGTGGGGAGAAGAGGCTTTTCCATAAAAGAGAAATCCAACACACCTGCAGCACACTGGGCACCAGTCCCTCCAGGTTCTGAGAGGGAACACTGGTAGGAGAAGCCAGACTCTTTAAGTGCACAGACCTCTGCCGCAAAGCACAGCAGCCAAAGCCATAGGGTGGGTGACACAGAGCAAAGGAGTTGTCAGCAAATGTAGCCTTAAGAGGAAAAAAAAGGCAAAGAAACCAACTGCATCATTTTAGTACTGCTTTCTGGCAACAGTAGAAATAGTGTCAGTTACCAAGAGAAAAATGTCAACCACCGCTGCACCCAGGATACTGTGGGTTGCAAGAAGTTGGCACAACAGGCAAGAAATAAGATTTCTTATTTCTAATGAGAAATATTCTAACGACAGAATATTCTGAATTAAGTTTAAAACTATAATTGGTAAAAAAGGAATTTAATTCTAACATACCTGCTTCAAACCTAGCAATCTGTGAACAACCTGACGTGCACTCTGATTTTTGAAATGTTTGGCTTTTGGAGGATATTTTATCTGTTGTTGCCTGCATTAACTAGAATCCCTTTTGTCCGTCAATGGTAGAGACATTTTGCTGCATTTTAAAAATCACTTTTAAAAAAATCATACTGTGCACTTTCAAGACCTATTCTTTGCTGCTAAATCTTCTATACCTTTTGTCATGACCCACTCACCCATTTTTTGAACTCGTTGCAAGAGGAAATTTTAAAGTTGCTCTCCTAGGCTAGTTATCTCAGGGTATTTTCTTGAATGACAATACCTACATTTATTACAATAATATAAGCTGGAGTCTAGGTCCTCTGATTAAGTAATGAACACATTGAAAAGTGGGGAGGACATACTGTGACCACGTGGAGGAAGTATTCTTGTAACAGGTAGGAGTTCCCTCATTCTTTTCTCCAAAAAAGCCAAGGTGGGCCAGACTAATAATAGTGTCTGAGCTGCATTACAGGAAAAGCTGCAAAACATTTCATCCCACCCTGACCACTGTAATTAAAGAATCCCAAGAGCTAGGAAGTCTTTGCTGTCAGCAACAACACACACACCTCCACACACATCAGGATGTCTCTGCAGCTGAAAAAATTGTTCTTTAAAGGAATTAGTACATTAAATAAAAGGACAAAATCATTATGAGCTGGCCAAATGAAGACTATCTGGAAACAGAGGCCAGAATGCAGCCAGTTTCTGTTTCTGAAGAGGAAGTTAAGGAAAGAGAAGGTAAGGAACAGGCTGGTGATATTCCAGGGAGGGAAGAAAACAACTTTGTTGAAACCCAAACATGGTTTATACTGCAAGAAAGAAGTTAAAGGTAGAAAAAACCATGCCTACAATAAACAGAGTGAATTAATTAGTTTTAGTACTTAGTGGTGTAGACTGACCTCTGGGTGATTTTTTATGGGATTTTGGCCCCTGTTTATATCACGGGAGCTTGATTCTTTTTTTTACCAAAGATACACAACAAGAGCAGTAGATTTACTGTGTGGAATTTAACAGCCTATACAGTAGCTTCCTTAAGGAATAGTAGCATCTCTTCAGGAGACAACTGCTGTAGCAAAGTGTAATGGTGAGAGTAAATAGCAGATATTTGAAATACACTTTCAAATATACACTTCCATGGGAGCAAATTAGCCATAATATATGAGTAATATATTCAGCCAGCACTGCTTCCTCACTATTCCCTGGTCACCTCTTGCTGTCTACTTTTCAAATGTATGTGCACATGCTCAAAGTTTAGATCATGATTCAGTGTGTCCTCAGCTGTCTTGAAATAAATTTGTGTATTATCTTTGGCATCTGTTATAGACAATTTGACAAGTTACCAAAACCACAATTACATATACTTGAAACAATTGTACCCACCCCCAAGGCTAACCAGGCAGCAGCAAACAACAGGGAGAAGAAATGCAAGCGGATCCTTTTTGAAGACATGAGAAACAATGAATTAACAACCCATGAGGACAAGGGAAACAACTGACAAGGGACTACATCTTTCATTCTGATGCACAGCTTGCTTAAATCTCTCCTTAGTTTTTCAGCCCATGACCTTTGGATCTGTGTACAGATTCTGTTGTACAGTACCCTTTTGTTCTAGGAAAAATGTCTTTCCCAACTAGAGTTCTCAGCTGGTTGCACAAGTTTCCTAATAAAGAAATGAGCTATTACACCAGTATGGCTTTAGGTCCCTTAGAAAGGTCACAAGAGTCTGTGCTGCTGTAGGGGAAATTGGAAGAGCCAGAGGAACACATGCCCATGAAGGGTCTGATCTAAACACCCTCTCAACAGAGGTTGTTATAGAGACCAGTCCTCTTGCCTTCATTTGCAGTGGGTGAGGTCTACCTACCCTGAAACCATAGAAAAGAAATCATAGGTGACTCCTTGACATTTAACTAATCATCTCACAATTTTGTTTCCACTAGACTGACTGAGTTCTTGAACCCCATATTCTTAGCTGCCAGCGCTCTCTGCATATCTCTGACATGGCATGAAGTTCCATAGAGCTGTTTGTACATGTGAAAAAAATAGGAAGATTAACAATAGCTACCTAAAAAAATTTATCAGCAGGTTTGGATGTGTTTGATGAGCTGTCAGCGTTTAGATCACCAACATGTGTCATTTGTCAGATGAATAAAAGAAAGGATAGATAGAAGAGAGACAGACAGACAGACAGACAAACAGATAGATGGTGTTCCATCTTTCTTGAGCTATTTTCCCCCTTCAGAAGCAAAGTTGGCCACTCAGTAAAACAGTACAAAAGCCTCAGAGAGAAAAGCTGACAGGTAAAAAAAATACATTTTTTGGGAAGGGCAAACAGAAGCAGCCCAAATAATGAAACCAATTTGATCAAAGTAAAATGGACAGTGACTATTTCCCACTATCAAATGGACATGAAGGGACAGTGGTTATAAGGGAATTAAAAACTTCACATCCTTGCAGGAACAAAAGAAACAGAAATAGTGTTGCCATCTACAGCACTGGTGAGGTTCAAGACCTTAATGATGAAGGAAACATCTAAAAAAAATCTGAAGAATTAATGATTCAAATAGGGGGTGAGGGGAAGAGGCAGAATCTCCTTACAATTCTAGACATAGCTTTTATTACAGGGAATGTAATGAATTATTATACTAATGAAGGCAGTTTTCATGTTAGTGCCAAAGACTGTATTGCAGTCCAAGGAAAGATCCAAAAATTCTCAAAATGAAAGCATAAAGCTATGTCTGATATGTTATGCCTCATTTTGGAATAGTATTTTATTTGCCAGAATGCAAGTGGCTTGCTACTTCTGATCATCACTTTTACAGACAGGTGTTTCACAATCTCTTGCTGCAGCCATTGGTTTTAAAAACATGACAATTTTAAAGTTCAAGGTAGAGCACAGAATAATTTTATGCACTCAGCCATGACAGCGCTTGATTTAAAGCCAATGAAATGATTACTGAAAGAAATCCCTAGCATATTTTGCAGACAGGTCATTAGTTTGTCTGGCCTTTGAAAGCATCACTGATCAACAATTTGTATCACTCACAAAAGAAAAATAAAACAATTACAGTAATTAACCAAGGAACAATAATGGAATCTCTATCAAAGACGGTAATATATTCCCTTCTAAAGGACACATCCCAGTCTGATTTATTAACAGATGTGTCACACTACCAGAAGATGAAGTATTTTTTCTTTGTCTTTCATTGAAAGCCTTACTTAAATCAAAGGCTATCAGAAAACAATAAGTTGTTCACTTCCTTTCTGCTATGTTGA
Source organism: Chamaea fasciata (assembly GCF_029207755.1). Taxonomy (NCBI): domain Eukaryota; kingdom Metazoa; phylum Chordata; class Aves; order Passeriformes; family Sylviidae; genus Chamaea; species Chamaea fasciata. Next base: position 54,014,290 of record NW_027094086.1, on the reverse strand, counting down.
TTAAAGTAAAAAGCTATTTCTCTACCTAGTCATGTCAGATTGAATCTAAGTGCTTGCAACATCATTATCACCATGGCAGCTATATTCATAGTGTTCTTCGTAGCCTTCCCAGCCACTGTAACTGCTGTTTAGACAAATAGTGTATCAAAAATCAAAATTGCTCAAAAAACTCTTCTTAGATGAATTTTCTTGTGTATAAATTTACCTTTTCCCCAGATAATTAAAATACTATTCTCCAAGGAAACTACTTTTCTTTCAAAAACCCTCTATTGATTTTATTTGTAAAAGCTGACAGCAAAACTAAAATATTTCAAACAGAAACATTTCAAAATCCGTTGTTTGGGGTTATTTTTTTCACAAAGTAGAAAATTGTAAATGTTACTTGAGATGATAAATGGAACAAGGACATTTTGATAATGTGAAGGCAGATATCTTAGGGACAAAGGTTGGTAGCCACAGTCCTCTTCATCTCTAGTAGTTGCATAACCAAAGATTTTGAAAGAGAGTAAAAAAAAACCCAACCTAACAGTGTTGCCAAAAAAAAAAAAAAAAGTTACTAAATTTGCAGAAAGCCAGAGTGAATAGTTACTAATTAGTCCCTTACCCAGCCAGAGATAAATATCTGTGTTTCAGGGAAACATGTTTCAGCTTCCTTTATTATTATTATTATTATTATTATTATTATTATTATTATTATTATTATTATTATTATTATCACAGTGAGTAATTGAGGATTCACAGAGTGTGTTTGTAGGCAATGGAATGAATACATGCAGTGAGCTTCAGAGAGATCATGGCAAAGGAAAATAGTAAGCAGGCAGCTGGGAATATTGTGTGTCTTACCCTGGAAGAATGTATGGCATGGTATCTTGCTGCTGGCTGATGACCAGCTTTCTCAGTAGATTTGTCTTTTTTAGGCACAACAGCGGTAAGATAATATTGTGTTTTCAGGTCTGTGTTTGCATTCACATTTCTTGCCATTTCTAATGATCTCAAGGAGACACATTCTTTTGGCACACGTGGAATTCCAGTGTACAGGCCTATGCCCCCACTTCAGCAACCACTCCATCTCTGATGCTTGAAGTCAGTCTTGAGTCACTGGAAAACTACACTTAAAGACCTGGGAACTCCAACCCAAGCAGACACTACTTCCTAACCAATACATATTCCACTTCCTCTTACCTGTGCGTTACTAGTGGGATCTTATCCCAGCTGGTGTCACAAGGGTAAAACCACGCTTCCTCACCTTCCTAAATAATTATGCAGCAGGAGGCAGTGACATGTTTCGTGCTGAGAGATGTCTCCTTTCCGTCTGAACAGGCTCCCTAATACAGCAAGAGTGTTTCCGTATGAGGCCACTCTTTCTTGTACAGTAATGCACTGTACCATAACTTCTTGTGATCTTTGTACTTCCTGGTTTGAATCTTCTAGACAAGTGACTTACAGGGGGCAATCTTGCAGTGCTCTCCAGATTGCAGGGAATTCATATGACCAGCATGTCTCTGTGCAGTAGCTGCCCACACGCTCTCACTTGTGCCATGACATCGGCTACAGACGCATGTCCACTCATTCTGCTTTTCCATACTCCAATTGAGAGCTAGTTTTAGGTAGCAATTCAGCACATAAAATCAGAATTCCTTGCCTGTAGCACCTGGTCCAGACATGGAAAAGGTTGTAGCACTCTCCCACCCACAACAGTAAGGAAGAAAAGAGCATGCTGGGATAGAAGCATGCTGTCTAAGAAATGCAAACTTTCTTCCCCAAGCTACCACCTACCAGTGTCTTATTATATCATTTCCAAGTGTCATATTATTGAGGGATCCATCATGTTTCCCTCCAGAACTTACAGCTTTTAAACTTCTAAAAGATGTTCATCATTAATTCTGTGCTCTTTTGACCTGTTTTTTGCATCATTTTAAAGTCATGGTGTCTGTCAAGGTGTGGTGTGGATTCAGAAAAAGAATCCTAACGCTGTCTCTCCTGAGACTGGTGGGAAGGGGAACCAAAACAACCTTCTTTCATCTGCAGCAACAGTCTCACTCCTCCACTCAAAATTTTCATTTCCCCCAATCCAATTAATATATGTCAGTATATTATATATATATGTCAGTATATTAATACATGTCAGTATATTTTATATATATATATATATATATATATATATATATATATATATATATATATATGTCAGTATATTATTATATATATATGTCAGTATATTACCTGCTGCTGGATTCTGCCACAGGTGACCTCAGACATCCCTGACCATGTAAGATGAGCTTTTGGTGATTTTCCTTCACTGGTAGATTTAGGATCCAGGAAAGAAGGAAGGAGGCAAGGAGGGAAGGAGGGAAGGAGGGAAGAAGGAGGGAAGGAGGGAAGGAAGGAAGGAAGTTTCAAGAAAAGATCCAAAACTTTGGCAATCACAAGTGTAGAATAAGCACAGTGTTCTAAATTCAGACTGGCAAGAGTGTCAGGGCCTTGACTGCTGCCAGTAGCCTGATAGCAGCTATGGATAACTCCTGAAACTACTTGGCTCAATGACTCAAACAAGACCAAGAGGACCTGGAAAAAACTCCAATTTCCTCCATATAGGAGAAACCATGAACCACAAAAGAAACCTGAGGTTGATAAAGGAAGGTTGGTAACAACAGCCATTGCTCTGCAGCCAGCAGTGGTACAAACAAAAATGATTCAGGGAATTGCATACTCAAATAGTATAGAAAAACAAACAACTGAAGAGGTACCATCCTGTAGCAGCAAAGTAGCCAGGAAAGAATAAAACTGTTTTTTACTGATGAGCTAATAACCTTTAAATTCCTCTAGTTCCTCTCAGTTGTCAATAGGTTACACAAAAACATTTCAGCAACAAAATCCACTGTAAAGAGATACAATAAAGAACTTGGACAGCACATGTTGTGAAAGAGAAGAAAGTGGAAAAATGTATCAGTCTGTCTGCATGTGCTGGGATGATAGCAGATGCTATGTAAGACAGATTTCTTAATAAAGAGATAGCTTTATTTTCAAAATATGAATAATACTGAAGCTGTAAGTATTTAATCTTCATTGACCTCATCGCTGAAAAGGAGAGAAAACAGAAAAGCAGCCTAGTTCATTTATGATGGCCCCACTATCCTTCCATGACTTCTGTCATCCTGGTCAACCCATTACTTTCTCTATCTGTGCCTAAACTTCTTGAACCATCTTTGACAACTTCACCTTTCATCCCAGAGCTTTCAGTCACTTGAATTGTTCAAGCAGATCAAAACTGCTTGAAGGAAATTTCCTCCTTTTCTTTCAGCTTTTGCAAGAATGCTAAGTCAGAACGAACTCCAGTGTCGTGCCTTCAAAACAGCATGGGTCACTTGCGACATGCGAAATGTCTCTGTCACTGTTGTAGTCATGTTTCAGTGAAGTTGTATTCAGCTTTTTATCTACTTATTTCTGCACCTGTATAATCCCTCACCTCCAGTCGCACAGCCAAGGCTTTGAGAGGAACAGAAACTCTTCTTTTACCTCAGAAGGCCACAAAGAGCAAGAGAATTTGGCAGGGTTTTGCAGAGACATGCTCTCAGCACCCTGCAATAATTAGACCTGCAGCAGCATAATTTGCCTTAGGAAATTGTTCTTCCACAGAGTTTTGCTTGGAATAAAATCTTCAGAGGATCATGGTGACATCTGCAGCTCATTCACCACACGTTTCTAAGAAGAAGGGCAAGGCTTTTGCTTCTATGAAACACTCTTTCATCTCTGCTTGTTACATGTGAGTTCAGTCCTGTTCTCTTCTAAATAGCCAGTGGTGGGTGAGCCACAGGTGGCAGCTCAGCCCCACAAAACTCACTCACTCCACTGCAGTGGGATGGGGCAGAGAATGGAAAGATAAAAGTATGACAACTTGTGGGTTGAGATACTGACAATTTAATAGATAAAGTGAGTATTGGACACACAAGCAAAGCAAAACAAGGAATTCAATTACCACTCTCCATGGGCAGGCAGGTGTTCAGCCTTCCCATCCCCAGGAAAGCAGGACCCTATCACATCAGTGGCTTTTGAAGACAAAGAGCATCTCTCTGAATGTTTTTCCCTTTGTCCTTCTTTCCTTGAATATTTTTAACACTGAGCATGACACCATATGGTGTGCAATGTCCCTTTGGCCAGATAGAGTCGGCTGTTCCACCTATGTCCCCTCACAGCTTCTTTTGCATCCTCAGCCTTCCCACAGCATAAGGAGCTCAAAAGGCCTTGCTGATGTGTAAGCACTGATCAGCAATAACTAAAACATCACTTTTCTGTCAGCACTGTTTTGGTCACCAATCCAAAACACAGAATAATACAAGCCACTGCGAAGAAAACTGACCCAACCAAAACCTGTACCTCAATGTGAAGAAATTATATTTGTTTCTGCTGTAAAAAGTATGATCAATTCAAACAAACAATTAAACAAACTTAGTAAAAACTATCAGTAAACTTTAAAGGAGAAAATACAAGTAGCACCAGTAGGATCCTTAGTGCCACAAAATACCTAAGCTACCTTGAAGGAAGAGAAAATGTGGGAAAATATGCCAATAACTTTCCATTCAGATTATGGCTTTCCCATTGCTTTTCAAGATGGAACTTCATATTCTAAGTCATTTATGGATTTTTCACTTATGTTTTTAGTAGATACTGTACTACCATAGAATAAAACTGTACTAGTTACCAAATACAGTAGTAACTTACATTAAAACAGACCCAGAAAGTGAAAGAAATAAGATTGGTTCGCCCTCTTTTTGGAGAAGAAGAGGTTAGAGCTTTTGGAGGTTTATATTATGTGCTTACTCTTCCTTTATACAAAACATTTTTTGTTACAGATGGATGCTTTCTCATGAATGCAATAACAGGTGAGAACAAAAATATTTTATTGTTTACATGGAGTATGCTTGCTCACTTCTGCTTTACAGAGACATCACTTAGCTGAAGTGACCTTGCACAAAACCTCATTAAGTGAAAGTGGAGAAGCAGGATGTGTGTTCCCGTTTTTACTCACAGTACTGTGTCTTGCATTCAGCTGGGACATTGGGAACAGTCAAGGACGTGTACTTCCTCACTTGTCAAATGGAAAAAGCTGTGGTTTCTGTGGCGAGAGCGTCAATTTCTCCTACAGAACAGAAATAAATGGTACAATCTTTTTCCTGTGACAATTAAGAGAATTGATGTTAATACAGTTCAGGCAACCTACAGGACCAATATTGGAACAGTGTATTTTTGCAAATTTGGGTTAGGATACATTGGCAGAAGTCCACAGCTCTAATCTAGCTTAGCAGATATTCTTATAGCTGTCTAAAGTCTAACCACATTCCACTGCAGCCGCATTCCTTTTCAAAGTTGCCATTTGTCTGAAATTATCTCATCATCTTGAGAGTTATTTAACAGGTATTGTCTGCTCACTGAAGCAGAACTATACAAAAGAAATTACAGGGTTTGAATTTTCACCCTGTTTTCAGTCTTTAAAGATTGATCTTTGTTGCATAATCCACCTCTCCAGAAAAGTCTCCTGGCTCCCTGCTCTGTAGCAACAAAGCAGTAAAATATCAAGTGATGCCATATTTCAACTGATGTAAAAGGAGATTGCAAAATGATAAGCCTGAATGAATACAAATATTTTAAATGCACTCTTTGAGAGCCAAAAAGTCTCAGCATAATTCAAAAATTAAATCTTAACTGGCTTGTCATTATTGATTTTTCTGAGAAAAAGATAAGATGATACTCCTTTGCTGAGAACATCCTTTTAAAAGCATTTGCAGTGAAACAGAACTTGAACCATTTGTGCTCCTACAGAAGAGATGACTTACATACTTACACACAGAGAACCTCCTGTATTTTCAGAAGGTTCATATATATAACTTTCAAGGTATAAGATAGTGACTGGATGGAAATGTTTTGCTCCTGATAACTACAGAAGAAAATAATTCAACATGGAAATGCAAGCCTCTGTGTCTGACATTTTTATTGTAAATTCAATTGGTTATGGAGAATCCAATTGCTTATGGAAAATGCAGAGTTCAAGTCTGTAAGAAGAGGAGATCCACAGTGTCCTTCTCTTTCGGCAGCTATTGTTTGGGTGTTTCTGTGACTGTTATGAGATAAATAGAGCTTCTAATTATAAAAGTGTTAATCCAAAAGTATGGAAAGGGCCTTTTTGCAAGAGTATATGGTGACAGAAAAAAGGGGAATGGCTTCAAACTGAAAGATGGTGAGTATAGATTGGATATTAGGAAAAAATTCTTTACTGTGAGGGTGGTGAGGCACTGGAACAGGTTCCCCAGAGAGGCTGTGGCTGCCCCATCCCTGGAGGTGTTCAAGGCCAGGTTGTATAGGGCTTTGACCAACCTGGTCTGGTGGGAGGTGTCCCTGCCCATGGCAGGGCAGCTGGAACCAGGTGATCTTGAAGATCTCTTCCAATCTATACCATGTTGTAATTCTATGATCCTGCTTCAATGAGAAGTGCACCATGATCCAGCTGCAGCCAAATGCTGCAATCTGGGAGGAAAACTCTTCAGAGTAGACCAGGAAATAGCGGCAGATACTTCTTGGGAATTCTTCCCTTTTTATCAAACCTATTCTGCCTACACTGTTCTTGAAACAACTGCAACTGACTCTGAGGGTTTCATAAGCAAACCTGGGTAACAAAAATAATATCAACTTAAGTACATTACCAGAGGTGAAAAAATTTCTAGCGTAGTGCAAGTCCAGCTTTCAGGCCAGTTAGACACTTGGCATTAAATGGATAAAAAGGAGCAATGGGATAAAGTGTTCTTGAGCTGTTGCTTAGCTGTAAGTAGGCAAAATTACTTCTCACAGTGTCTCACACTAAGAGAGGCAGCATTTTCCATTTCCCTCAAGGGAAATGCATGACTATGAGATGACTGGAACAATGAATGAAAATTCACTCCTTTTTTTTGCTTTTGTCTTTTTGCAATTGTGTAAGCTCTTTTATTCCCCCCCATAGCCAGGCTGCAACTTGCAGTCTAAGTCACAAAGAAGGAGAAAAATCCTGCGTCATATACAACTGGCCCACAAGTTGCTGAACTGAAATAAGTAGAATGACGTGCAATGTGAAGTATCCCTCAGCATGATTCAAATAGTCTGTCTCTTCACCTCTCCATTAATTTAAACAGCCCATTGTATTCAAGGAAATCTGTTGTTTGACTTAGAATGGGTATTCAGAGATATTTTATGTTTAATGGCATTCTACTGCTGACACAGTCTTTGGGAAATTTGTACCCAGTGTTTACTGCATTTTCACTCACTTTTAGTTTGAGAAAAAAGGCTGAGGTATAATGAATTTTTCCATCAGATCTTTTTTTTAAGTCCATTAAAATAAAAAATCTTTATTCAGAATAATTCAAGACTAATTCAAGACTATAGTAAGAATTTTAAAGAAACAATCATTCAAGGGAAGAATATCTCCAGAGTCCCAGTAATTACTGCATTTTTTTTGTCACTTAATGATAGGTTACCATAGATTATATAAAGGTGTATGAAAAATGAAGGTCAGCATGATACCACTCATATAACTAGCAATTAATCATGCCCTTTAAAGTTCTCCCTGTCTTTCATTTTGTGTAGAAGAAAACAAAAATATACCACCAGAGAACATCTGAAACATGTGTCTTGCTTCTAAACACACTGCCTGCTGCATAAGGACCCGTGATACTTGTTTTTACATTTTCCAAACAATTTCTTAATCACAATCTTTGTATCTCACCACCCCTCACTGCTCCTTCCCTATGCCAAAGCCAAAAAAACTCAAGGAATTGGTAACTCATAATGGCCTGCAATCCCTGCTCTTCAGTCAGAGAATATGGCAAAACAGTCTGGATTGGGAGATCCTGAATGTATTTTTTTTATGGACCTCAAACAGATTTTAAGTGGATCTACTGAAGAAGAAGATCTAAATAAGCAGAAATTTGCACTGTGCAAGCCCTAGCAATAAAGGCGCCTGTTTGAAAATAATTTTTAAACATCGTGGTTATGGGGCTACTAAAACGATATCCAGACATCGTAGATGTTGGATTTAAACAGGAATTTCTGCTCAAACCAAGTTAAATTTTAAACATACACTTGCAAACTTCAGAGCTGCTCTAGAACACATAGTCAGATGCTTATTTCTAAATTTATCACAAAGAAATTTGTTCACTTTATTCAGGAATTATTCTTTCATTTATTTTTTGCAGGTTTTTTTTTAACTGGTTTTGATCCTGTTGCTGAACAGTTGTTGGAAATGACTGCTCATCCCTTCACTTGTGGGAATTTAAACAGGAACACGGGTGGATATGAATTTAGGTGATTTTTATTATTGTGTTGCATTTTACCTCCTCCAACTTTTTTAATTCCTTTCTACCTTTATTAAATATTCTGAAACAAAATACACAAATATCTATGGATGATTAGAGGTGCAGTAACAATAATCAATGCAAAATAGGACTAAAGGCTGGTTCAAATAAGGGTAAACAATTACTGGAAACTAAATTATTAGTAAAATGGGTTATGTCACTGCTTGCTCTGGATAAATTAATTTTAGCATATATCATTCCATGAATTTAATTCTTCTTTCTGTTTTTTGGGGGGTTTTAATCAAATCATTTATTTCATCATTGTTTCTTAGTTCAAGCAGAATTTCGTACAAAGCTGCTTCACAGTTCAGGCTGGTCATTTGTACTGTGATTTCTGACTGAATCGTAGTGTTAAATTTCATCCATTTCTTATGCTCTGGTCTTAACCTGAACTCATGAAAGCTTCTATCATGAACCTTCACATTCATAAATGGAGGAAGATTTCCTTTTGACCATATTTATTTACCCTTTAAGAAGAACAGAGTTATCACTGTTCACCTTTTTTCTTGGGAAAGAGCCCTGAATATCTGCTAAATTTTCATTTAACTCATTTCAAATTTTTAGACCAGAATGGATTAAAACAATCCACCAGCCTCACTTTCATAGTAAAGACCACAAAAATGTGATTTCTGCACCAAGGTGATTGGTGTATTAATTCCTCACTATTAACAATGCATTTTCAGCAAGTTCTTCCCACTACTATTTTCACAGCCTCTCAATTTATTATTTTAATGCAATAATGGCACCAGTCATGAAAAGTTACATTTCCAAATGTCTGGAAAAAATTGTTCCATTGGTAGTGCCTGCATAGTCCTTTTGCTTGTGTTTTCTTGCTTTATTCTATCTCCAATATGAAGCATGCACAGTGTATGGAGAAGTGAGAAAGATTAATGACCCTTTGCAAGAACAAATTGCGTGATGAGTCATGTCATATCTTTAGGCACTTGAATTTGTCAAGTACAGAACAGAAGACAATGATCCTGCTAAGCAATTTACTCAGGGTTCATCTACGTCTTGTATTGGGCCACAATGCAGAGATCTTTAAAGAAGCTCTAGGCAAGCTGGTGCCAAGGCTGTGGAAAGCATAGCACTGCTGCCACTGTCAGCAGATGGCTCTTAGACCCGAAGGCTACACCAAATTTTAGGCGGCTAAATGACCCGGGACCCTCAAGTCAGTCCATGTGCCATATTTTCCTTTATTCTGCTGGGATATTGGGTGCAGGAGCGGAATCTCTAGTGTGGTTCCCCTGCCCCCGAGTCATCAAGTATGCAGTCCTGCAGATTTCAGAAATACAATGTGCAGTTGTGAAGAGTGGCCTGCTCTTATGAATTTGCTCAAACTGGCAACCAGATCAAGAACACTGCCATAAAGCTAATGAACAGTGAGTGCCAGTCAACTACAGGTCTTCTCAAAGGAAAACCTGCAGACTGAAAAAAGCCCTCAAACCATCTAGCTGGAGATAGACTAAGGGGATTTTAGATCAAGCGCCTATGTATAAGGTGAGTAATCAAAGACAGCAGCTTTAGAAAAACAGGTATTTCAAAAAATTTTGCTTGTTTTCATTCACCACTGATCGTCTCTTTCCCATAGGATGAATCCACTTCAAATCTAGTCTGTTTCTGCAGTGCAGAGGAATGTGCTGCTGCAGGAGGCACAAGCAGTGCTTGTTACGAGCTGCTATCAAAGTCCATGGTTACTTAAAGAACAAGTTCTCAGTTAACCCATAATACTACTAGTCTGGATCAGCAGAGTGGTGAAAGAGTAAAACTGAAAAAAAATAATTACCCTGAGATTAGCTGAATTGTTTAGAGCATGGCACTAATAACACCAAGGTTGTGGGTTCAATCCCCATTTACTTAATAGCTGGACTCCATGATCCTTGGGGGTCCCTCCCAACTCAGAATATTCTGTGAATCTGTGAATTACAGCTGCTTCATCTGCAGCACAAACAGAGGAACCCTGGTAGAGGGTCACAGAAAGCTAAGTTGCAATAGTCCTAATGCCCCCAACAAATTGGGGATCAAATAAGCCTTAGTAAAGAAATAGAAAAGATATTTAACTTAATCCTACCCTATACAAGAAGAACAGTTTCTGTACAATAAAAGTCACTTTCATTGATTTTGTAAATAACTCAAGATGCAGCAAAATATTAACTTGAAACTGTGGATGTCATTAGCAACTCTCTCTCTAATTTCCATCTATTTTTCCATTTCAAAGGTAAGAAACAGCACTTCATAGTCTGACTCCCCTTTTGTATAGAGAATTTTCAAATTCTCCCAGGAAATAACAGGGAGAATTTGACACAAGTTTCTGTCTTTGCCTTGTCTGTGGTTTTGCCAAGGCATTTGCACTACAAATAATGTTTCAAGACTACCATCATCCTTTTCAAGTCCTTGAAATACAGTCTGAGCATGCCTCCTCCTAGAACTACTCAGCCCCACATTACAGGCCAAAACTAAAAGAAAATGGGTGTAAGCATTCAAATTACAGTATCTGGTAAGAATTATGAAGTTTAAGAATCAGTAGTTTGTCAAGTTGAACTATGCTGGTCACTTCACGCTAGAGATACTTTGTAAGACAGAGACAGGATAGGACACAGATAGCAAAGTTTCCCCATCTGAAATGTATTTTAAATGAAAGCAGATATTATGTGGAAAATACATTTAAACTAAAACCTCCATAGGAAAATGCAGAAACCCCTCAAGTATAACTTTTAAGGTGTGCTTCCCCTGTGGCCTGGCTTATCAGAAAAGGAATGCCATTCTAACAAAACCTCTCCTTACCTGACATCTTGAGACATTTGCTAACAGTAGCAAGGAATATGATACACTTAAGCCTTGAAATCCTAACAGCTGTGACTGTTTAAAATAATTAATATAGCAAATGCATTGTATTTGGTTTGTTTTCAAAGGACAGTCCTACTCAGCACAAGCATCTTGGAGGATGAAGGACGCATTAGTAAGAGGAATTACTTGAGTGCAAAATGCTCTCAGACAGTTTGAAAAAGCCTCCAGACGCTTTCACCTGCCGAATGTCACAGTGTCCCACTCCCTATCCTTAACCTATGTTTTAGCAGTGTATTTATTTGTTTATTCAAACAGCAGTGATCATAGCTGCTTCAGAGTTTTTCACATTTCAAGGACATTTCAGGCCTGTTGCAAAGATATCACTCACAGGCAACAAGCCGTAGCTGAGAATCTAGAAGAAGAAGAATAAAGAAAAGAGAAGTGTTACTTAACCACAAAGGTATGAAATGATTATTTTAGAGCTCTACTTTCAAAAATACCCCATTTTTACCTCTGTGCCTGCACCCTGAGGACAATACTATGCTTCTGCAAGCAATCTTGCAGCCATTGTTTGAGATTTCATTCATTAGTGTATTAGTGTTTGAAAAATACTTTGAGACTCTCAGAAGGGAGATGCTACATTATTCTAAATATCTGCCTAATTTGGTCTGGTCTGAAGTTATTTTACCCAGTCAAGCTGAAAGATCAAATATATAACTGAAAATAAACTGCAACACAAAACACAACAAAAATTAAATTGAAGATTATTAAGTACCTTCTTATTTATTTATGGAGAAGGCTTAGTATATCTTTTTCAAAATGTATGACTGCCAGGGCCACATGCACATCCCTGTCCAGGGCTGGAGTGGAGATGAGGAACACCTGCTGCAGGCAGTGGTCTTAGGACAAGGTCTGGTAGCAGCCTCCACAGGGTCTCTTCTTTATCAATTCTGCTAGTTCACCACAGATTTCCTTCATTATTGTTTGCCCAATTCATGTCATTAAGTGCTTTTTCTTTTACCCAGCACCAAAAACACAGGCATTACACTGGCCATTATTAATTCAGGAAAGTTTCAAAGTATGTGTAGTGCCAGGTGCCCGGCCTCCCTGCATATTCACTTTGGTTCTTCCCTGAGAATTAAACCTTTCATTATTCAGTCCAGTTATTTATTACCCTCTTTAAAAATTCAGTGCAGTCTTCTAACTGACATTTTCAACAAAAGGTCATCTGAACTATACACAGTGTTCCTCATATTGCCTGCCTTCCCCTCTAAAGGTCCACCAGAGATAATGTTGTGTTTGTGATCTATTTACTCATTACATTGTGCAACAGGCCTTTGATCCCCCGTTAGTCTGCGTGCCAGGGCTGTCTCCCATAAGGTAGCTCTAGGGTGGTTTTCCTCTTTTCCATGGCCCTCCAATTAAGCAGGACATATTTGCAATATCCCCCACTCTAAGTAAGGGTATACAGTGTATTACTTAAAATGCCATGGCTAAGTTCAGTCATTAATTGCAGATGACTGGAGCACCAGGCAAAACCAAGGAGCTGAATGAGGAGCTGGGAGCACAAATTCACCTGTCACTTATACCTAAAACCCTTGCATCTTCCAGTTTTCTAGAAGCTGAGTACCTCCACTTCGGACAGCAGGAACACCCACAGACTACAGATACCATCTTAAAAATTACTTCAGTCAAAATTAGTAAAAAGCATGTTTCCCTTCCATTCAACTTTCCAGAGTGTAACTAAACAATCAGACTACACAACAAATACCATCTTTTTCTTCTCAAGTCTTTCCTTCAAAAATCCACCTGTAGATTCAGAAGCGGCCACACCAATGTCTCTTTTAAATGTAAAAACCTGAAAATTTAGCAGTTTCACTGTAAGATTAAAAACTTGGATTTCATTCAAGGATTTACCTCCTACCTCTCCATTTTTATGCTCTTTATGCACGGACATGAACTGTCATTGGAACCGCACTTGAAATTCAAGTGATCCATCTCTTTTCTTTGCCATTTGAAAGGAGGAGTATTCAAGCACCTGCTTTTCAAAGTATGAGTACCAAGCAGAGCACTTTAGACCAAGAGAAGGCAAAGGTTTAACTTACCTTTTCCAAGTGACTTAAGCAGATTCCATATGATGTGACTTAGCAGAGACACTCAGCCAAAGCACTGGATCTTGGGGAACCACCAAGATGGGTTCTTGGTCTGAGGAACATAAGAAATAAATTTCTTTCTTGACACACTGATTTTCCACTAATGCTTAAAATTTTGTTGTTTTGTCTTTCTGAAGGGAAAGGAGCTTGAGAGGTACCACATGCTGAATTACTACTATATGACTTCGTGAGGAGAAAATGTCTTACAAGACACTTCAGTGGAATGGGATTCAGTCATACCTGGTGAGGGTCTTGCAGACAGACTTTCAGCCAAGTTTCCAGTAACTCACTTACTCTACTCCTCTGAAACTGAATTTGGCACAAGTATGTGTACCAGGACGCTTTTTAAGGCAGCTGAGTTCTCACAGTAAGAAAAGGCTATTTATCTTCATCTTCTGTAAGAGTCAGACGTGAACTTGACGCAGAATTAAAATTCTTGCTTGTCCAAGCTCCACCACTTATCTACCATTCTGTGTGCAGAGAGCAGGAATGTCCTCTCCTTTTTATAGCTCTTTATGTTGTCTGGGAAAAGTTTTTGTGAAAAAACTACTTTTAGTAGTAGCTGACAGCTTAGGTCAGCGTTGGCATTACCAATCATGATGTTGCTATATATTTAAAACAAGGTTAGAGTAGTGAAATCTGTTATTTGAATGAAAGAATATCCTGGACAGATTCCCCTGACTTTAAAAAGCACAAGGAACCCTCTGAAGCAGAAATTATAGTAGGGTCTATGTAAGGCTATCCCAGCACCATGAATTGTGTGGATATAGAATTTCAGGGACTTATGTTCTGACTCAAAATCCATGCAAAACTTTTCAGAAAGAATTTCAGAGCAAAGAAAAGGTATAATACAAAGATGATAGTCTGATCTTCCACACTCCTAGGGTCATATTTTCAGGGTAGGTGAAATAGGCCCAAAATTTCTGTGAAAAATAACGATGAAAAAGCTAATACGTGGGCAACTTTACTTATTGTCTGCCAAAAGCAATTCTGTCCTGTTAAAAACTGGCAAACTGGAGAAAAAACTAATCCCATTTTCTTTGCAAGGTTTGTTTTGTCACTGGTAATTAAGGCATTTATGCAACAGAGTATCAAAAAAGTTCATTTGATGCCTTTGCAAATCATCGGGAGCCAGCATACAAAGCTGATCAGTCCATTTCTCATTGTGCTTTTATCAGGTGTAAAATCAGCCTAATTGAAAGGAGGGGAGTGATGAATCACCATCTGGAGGTGGCAAATTATATGCTTACCACCCTCCTCAAGGAAATTATGATCTTCCAGGAGAAGCTTGTGTCTGAACTTGGGATCTCTGATCCTCAGCCATGCAGAGCATGGCTGGGACACAAAGCCCTTCCAGCCTCTGTGGCCAGGCTTCCATCCCATCAGAGGAAGGGAAATGAAAGCTGCTAAAGAGATAGGACATGGCCAAGGCATATACTTGGTACTGGAAAGACAGAAACACCCCTAAGCAACGTAATTTTGGCATAAGTTTTGCACATCCTTACCATCAAAAATGAAAGCTTATTTAGAGAACAGAGAGCATTTTTTTTCTCATTTGTAATTGTTCTCATTTGTAAAATGAACATTTTACAGATCCTGAAATTCTCCAAATTACACAGTGTGTGGTACCACATGAAAGTATATTTTCACATACTGCATAGACAACGAAAGAGGCAGCAGCATCTGGCACTGTGGAAATGTAGTTTTCATCTAGATCTGGATTATCATTTGCTTATCTGGTCCCCTCTGAGCCAAAAACAATATAATGAGCCTAGGAAAACAACATAATGCCAACAAGGTATGAAGATACCAGTAGAGATCAAATGGGTCAGGATTCTTAGCTGGAAAAGATAAAATTTATAGAAGAATATAAGGGAGTACGATAATAAATGTCACAGAGGAAATGAATGGGGGCTAGTTATTTTATTTCTTTACAATATGGGGACTAATTATTTCTTTTCTTGGGGACTAATTATTTCTTTTCTTTCCAACATAACGACTTCAGGACATTGAAGAAAACTTACAAGTGGATGTTTTACAAGAGGAAAAAAAAATCATTTTTGCACTCAACATACCTAACTTGTGAAACAAGATGTTGCAGATTACAATAAAGAGATCCAAGAGTGATTAGGTAAATTCATGTGAGACACATTCATTTAGAGCTATCGGTCACAAGTCTGTAAATATAACCTCCTGCCCAAGAAGTCCCTAAACCAGAGCTTGCTGGGAGCTCTGCTGATATTCCAGAGGATTACTAGACACAAATCCAGACTTTATATAATGTCCCTGAAGAGCTGCCCTTTGTTTTGATGGAAACCCTTCACTCCTTGCTCAGCACAGTCATGTATTCTTAGAGCTCTTTTAGGCCAGCTGCTTAAAAAGAAACTGTTGTGGGAATAATGCTCATGGACCGTAGGAGTTTAACAAATTTGCCAGATCTGTAGTTTAACTGGTTTCTAGGGGAACTCTGCTCTGTCACACTGATCTGCTATAATTTTCAAAACCTCAAGATTCAAAAAGTACTCAAGGTTTTTTCTTCTACTTCAGATTTTGACTGTTGCTAGTTTGTTCTCAGGTAGAGGAAATACATGAGAAACACACTGCAGATTGGAAAGCAGTGTAACAAACAGCAAATAACAAAGAGCAGAAAAGTAAGAGAAAAAGGAGCTATACATTCTCACATACATTGGATCTGTTGATGTCATCTGTGATTATACTTAATATTTGGGAGTAAGAACTGATGTAGACATATATGTAAGTGTGGGCACACACACACACATACGCCTCTTCATACAGACTCTTCTGTCCTGTATGAAGAATGGTGGATCCAAGATACCCACCACTCAGGTTGTAACACAGGATTAGAAAAGGACAGAGAACATCTCACCTTGAGACAAACCAGCAGTGAGTCTTATGCAAGCAGCTCCACCACAGCCTGCGTGACTTTCTGTCCCTCATGTGAGGACCCTCACTTCCACATCCATGTTCCCAAATCTTTTTCACCCACCCTGCCTAACAGGAAGGGCACTGTACATGAAAACCAACACAGCTGAAGACTGGGACCATCCTTTGCAATTCCTGAGCACAGCATTCATGGTCACTATGAGCTGGTCTTCTGTGCAAGAAGCTGATGAGCAACACAAGAAGCATTTACTGAAAAATAGGCAGGAGAATCCACAATAAGACTTTGAAGTAAAAGAGAGTCCTTGAAAATTTCAGAGAGTAGACTGTGTGAGGGAGTTGAGTTGTTTTCCCAAAGGTTTTAAACCTTTTCTGGCCTCTTAACATTTGTGTGTGCAGGAAATTCCTGTGGTTTCTACATTTATTTGCACAGGATTAAAAAAAAAAAAAAAAAAAAAAAGCAACTCTAGTCTCCAGAGAGACATTCTGAGAAGGTTTTCTGATGGGATAAGCCTAAGCAGTGGGAATGAACATGCAACCCACTCTCAAAAGGGTTCCACACTACATTAGTGGACTGCTGGACACTGGTTGCACGAAGGGTGCAGACCTGTAGACTGGAGATCTGAAAACAATCATCCCTCCCAGCCCAGCCTCAGCCACAGTGGCGCTCAGTAATTAGAGCTTTTTGTGGCAGATTTGAGACCGTTTGGAAAGCAGGATCATGAAGCCCAGGACCATAAGCAACTTCTTTGCTCTATCCAGTTATAACTGGTTTGTGTTACCGGAGATGCTAAGGCTCTTTGGGAAACAAGTACTTCCTAGAACCTTATAGTGGCCTTGGCATGGAGAAAGGATTCAGATTTTTTCTTTTAATATTCCCTCTGATACTAATCTGCTTAAAATGCAGATGACTCTATAGAAGTTGATCCCACCTGCAGCAGTGGGGGAAATCAGAATACTTGCTTACCAAGAACTTTTAAATAGTGACACACGAGTTAGAAGCAGTGAAGTATTCTGTCATCAAAGCAACAGTGGGCAATAGAAATTAGTTTCGGGGCAGAAGTAGTGTGATTTGAGCTTTTTTTCCAGTGACTAAAGCAAAACTGTAAATGACTGGCTGGATAATCAAGAGTAGTGTCATTAAGTACAGGGACATGGTGCAAGGACAGTCTAGCGACTAATTTTTCATGACTGTCCTGTAACAACAGATTTCCTGCTTACACACTGCCGGCTTGTCCCAGTCTGTCACAACACAGTGCTTTCCAGGCTCTGACAGAAGTGACAGTATGCTAAATGTTCCTTTTATTCTGCAGCTAAACTGGAGAAAGAAACGTATTAAAGCTTGTCATGGTCTCCCAGAGATATGCATTTTATATTCATTACTAGAGTGTAAACTGCCTGTTTTGCAGGAAATATTCTAGCCTGTTTTGAAAATACTTTCATTTCACTTTTAAGTTGTTTCAGCTCCCCACCTGTAAAGCTTATATTGAAGATGTGATGCTGACACCCAGGGGAACATAGGTATGAATGTAAATACACTGTATTAGTCTGCATCACTCATTCAGAATGTTTCTTAAGAAGGCATCTGTGTAATTGAGATGTGAAAGTCTGTAATGCAATATTCCCTCTGTGAATAAAGTAGCAGAAACGTTCCAATGAATAACCAGAAATGAAAGGGTTTCCAGACATCCAGTTTAATAGTTTCTTCATATGTTTGTGTTTATACATCAAACAGACTTCAAACAAAACAAAACAAAACAAAACAAAACAAAACAAAAAAAAAAAAAAAAAAAAAAAAAAAAAAAAAGATCAATATACAATCCAAGAAAATACCTAAAGCTATTACAGTTTTGGTTTCCTCTTAGTTGATTTACAGTTATGTACAAAACTGTCTTATTTGCAATACCCAGTAAAGATTTAATGATTTATATACATCAGCTGGTGCCTTTTGCTATGCAGTGGAGCTATCTCCTTTTGTCATTTACATTCATAGTTGCAAGAGCAAACATTTTGAGGACATTTATGGATAGGATTAAGAGATGGACTTAAACAAGGCAAGATTCTGACTACTGACCACCAGCATTCTCTGAAATCTCGTTTTCAGATTAGCTGAAAGAAGACTCCAGCCCCTAGTGCATTAATATAACCAGTATATCAGTCAGCATAATAAGGTATCTCCACTGAGAATAACATTCCCACTCATGTCAGAGGGAGATATATGTGAGCTGGAGGAATAGTAAATT
The DNA here is from genome assembly GCF_029207755.1 of Chamaea fasciata. NCBI lineage: Eukaryota > Metazoa > Chordata > Aves > Passeriformes > Sylviidae > Chamaea > Chamaea fasciata. The sequence goes on along the minus strand of NW_027094086.1, from coordinate 53,995,831 downwards.
TTAAGCAGACAAAATGTATAACTCTGGTGCTAAAGATGCAGCTAAATTCTCCTGTCAGAAACCTCCTGAGCAAATAAAGACATAAAGTAGGCTCTAAGTATGTGGAGTGGATAGTTTCCAATTTTTCTTACACAAGAGATAAAATGAGGAAGGAAAAACAATAATTTTATCACAATATGCAAAGTGTGTCGTAGAATCACTGCATAATTTGGGTTGGAAGGCACCTGTGAAGGTAATCTGCTATTAGTGGTTGAAAGCAGGGCCAACTTCAAAGTTAGAGTCAGCTTTCAATTTAGTGCAGATGTTTCAGGGCCATGTCCAGTCAAGTTCTAAATATCTCTAAGATGGATTTTGGACAACCACTGAGCACCTGCTCACATATTTGACCATTCTTATAGCACAAAAATTTCCTAAAACCCAATCAGGACTTTCACCTTGAAAGTATAACCTAACACTCATGGAATAAATCATAAACCTTCTATTGATAAACAAGAGTTTTACTGCATGTAAAAAACAAGTATAACAAGCAGTATTATTCCAGATTTCAGAAGGAAGAGCTCATTTTTTCAAGATATATTCAGATAACTAGTCAGTAGTCTATCACCTCTTGAAATCTTTTCATAATTTAAATCACAGCAGAAGATATACACCATTCATGGTCATCGAGAAATATCACAGTTGGACTTCCTCTCTCTTTTCTAAGCCCAGTATTCTGCACATTACACAACTGTTGCAGAACAGCAGGTTTATGAAAGCATGACTAGATGCAAACTACTCACACGAAAGGCATGAGGGTTTCAGCTTAGAATCCTCTCATCTAAGAGGAAATTTTTTTGTTTGGGGAGCAAAAGTCAGGACTCTGTTATAGCTACATGACCCTGATGTTTTGAAATCCTTTCTTTGCCATTGTCTGCCATGCCTTTTGATTATCAAACTCGTTTTGTCTCTCCCAATTTGAAAGATGCAATCTACAGTAACACAAGCTCTTCACAGCCAGAAGGCTTTTCTAATGTCTATACAAAGGCAGCCACTCACTCAGTCTTTCCATCTCCACAAAACATTACACGAATATTTACAGGCTGTGTTCCCTTTGCTTCCCTAGCCCTGGCAAATAAACCAAACAGACAAACTAGAACAAGCTCAATCTTTATATTTAGCCTTAAAATCCACCTGTGGTATGCCTTGCTTCACAGTGATTTGAAGACACATAGTCATATATGACAAAGTGCTGTATCCAGCCTGGAAAATCTCATGGTAACATTGGCTTCTTGGACAATATGTATTTTATGACAGTGACAGTCATGACCGTAATACAAGACGGCTGATACATGCAGGTATATTGATCATAACTGCTGACCAAGATATGTGGAGCTGGATAATTGGAGCTACTTCTCTATTTTATGTCTTCAGAAGGAAATAGCAAAAAACCTCTGTGTTAATTCTGGGTATCAAAATAAGCCGTGCTTGTTTTTATCTAGAGAGAGAAATAATATTTATTTTTTATCTAGAGAGACAAAAACACCAAAAGAAACACACATTGAGAGGCTAGTGGGTTCATTCACATGGCGGAACTCACTCATCACATTTAGCAGAAATAACAATAAGGTTTTCCCTGCATAATCCTCTTATAAATTACGATCTTCAATAGGTTAAATGAGATTCAAAATATTCTTTATCCCCATAACACAGATGCACTGAGTAGCTCCAACCACCAGCATGAGAGGCGTGTGGAGGGAAAGAAATGTAAAATTACATGTTAAAAAATGGTTTCTGATTGCTGCAGGAATCATGACAATTGAATGGAGAAATTGTTCCATAGGCATTTCAGCAGAATTACAGGATGCAGGAAGATGTTGTCTTTCAATTCTCTTCCCTGGTTTGGTTTTATTATCTTAATACTTGTTTGATAAGCCACAGAGCATTCTCAGGCTATAGCAACAAATTATCTCTTTGAAAGTCTTCCTCATTTCCTGGCTACGAAAGGCGTAGATCAAGGGGTCGATCACCGAGTTGCACATAATGAGAATCAGGTACATGTTGAAGTGAGACATGAAGCAAACACAGTAGAGGTTTTGAGGGCAGGAGATCATCAGGATGAGATGAAGGAAGAATGGAGCCCAGCAAACAATGAAGATGCCAAGAAGCATAGTCAGAGTGATGGCTCCTTTCATGCTGGTTCTTTGACGGACAGAGTTGTACCCAGGCAAAGCAGCGATTTTCTTCACATGAGTACGAGCCAGGAGGAACATATGGATGTACAGTGAGACCATGAGGAACAACATGGTAAAAAACATAGTGATGAGACAAATGACCACGTAAGTTGACTCATAATAAAGAATGAAGATAATGCCACAGCCCGTGCAAAAGGTCCAGATACATGCAATAATAAGCCCTGATCTTTTCACTGTCATGATGTTGTGATAACGCAGGGCATAGAAGATAGTGATATATCTGTCTACTGCTATAGCCAGCAAACTGCACATGGAAGCCACCACAGATATGCAGATCATGGAATCAAAGACATTGTCTATATGACGGACAAAGGCATCTTCCATAATGATGTGTCTATTGTTTATTAAGTATATGGTTATGGTCTCCCAAGCGTTAGACACACTAACCAGCATGTCAGCCACTGCTAAACTGCAAACAAAAAAGTACATGGGAGAGTGCAAGTTCTTGTTCTTAACTATTGCACATATCACTAAGATGTTTTCAAGGAGGCTTACAATGCCCAGAGTTAGGAACACCTCAGCTGCGATGACCACTTGCTCACATGGCGATGACTTGCTCTTTGCAGTAGGCGCAGTAAAGTTGCTACTGAAGGCACTCAGGTTTAGTTCAGAGACATAGAATTGAGAGGATGTGTTCATCTCTGGGAGCTAACACATTCTGTTCCTTCTGAAGGGCTTGCCAAGGAGTGTGGTAAATGCATTTTCCAAAAGGCAAAAGATCCTGCCTAAAAAAAAAATATAGGATGAAGATTACAAGCAGAAGTTGACAACATTAATATCAGCCATTTCTATTTAATCTGGCTTGTATACGTCCCACCACATTTCTGCACTGATTCTAAATTAAACTTTGGTTGGCTCAGAGATTTTCTACCTATCCTTACTGGGAAGTTAAATCACAAACTGATGAAAAGATTCATGCACTCTTCTTTCAGAGTTTTGTTTATTTTATCTAGTTCCCTGGAATAGTTACCCAGAATGTCCAGGAAAATCTGCTGAAAAACAAACAAAAGACAGTTTTCCCAGTCCCAGCTCTCAGACCGCAAAAATGCAGGAGGATGTAGTATTAGGTCTAGCAGAAACTGCTCACTTGAATACAGTATAAAGAAGTTTCTATTGTTGACACAATAAAGAATCAAACATTTTCAGTAAAAGATTTAAATTCTTTCCTGACCTTTGTACATTTAATTTGGCATGAACTGTATTATAAACAGCTTATCTGTGCAGCGTTAACATGCTCATTTAAAAGCATGGTGTTAAACACCTTACCAAGGCAAATCCATGCATTTCAGGATACACTAAGGTTACAGAATTGGTGTGGGTAGAATTCTATTGTAAAAGAAGTTTTTCTCTTCCAAATTAAGAATGTTTCTTTCAGTGGTTTTCTGGTAATGACAATATTTAGGGAAAGTTGTAAGTCATCACATTTTTAATAAAGGGAACATTTAGAACTGATTGTCAGTGACTTGTTGCAAATAAAATTCAAAGCATATCATGCTAAACAATTTTCAGTTTTAAAAAGCCACTTCTTATTTGCAATCAAGAATTAACTGTACCTGTTTACCAGAGCTGCTCCTTCAGCTGCTTTTCCTCTTCATTGTCTGCAATGTTTCCTCCAGAGAGCTGAAGTTTCAGCCCCCCTGACACCTGGGGCTGGGGACTCCTTGGTGGCAAACGATGGAAAAAAATAGAGGGAAAGGAATTAGTAAATCCATAGAGTCAAAGCTGACCACGTATAAATTACTTTCTGTGTAACTGCCTTTTTATAGACTACAAGCAATAATGACTTCAGTACTCAAACTGTGGCTCCTCCTCCCCTTCTTTGCCCCTCTGGACTTCTCTTTCCACAGATTTCAAAGCAAAGGCTTGGGGTTATACCACCATCTAGTGGCCTTCCCCCTCTCTTTCTAACTGAACCGGAATTCTGAGCTGAAATTCTTTATGAGCTTTCTATAATATTAAAGGGGGAAATGTATTAGACATGCTCCTTTCCTTTGATTGCTTTCTTTGCTGTTTCTAGTACACTAACAATAAGTTCATCCTCCAATAGTTCTCCAAAGGACAAAAAAAGACCATTATTGAAGTGGGAAGCTTAATATTGCTACAAGCATTTTCTTCGTATTCAGCTTTGCTGGGTTTTTTCAGATATGAGAACTCCACTGTTACAAACTTAGAGAACATACAGTCAAAGTCACCATGCCACTAACAGAAAATATATTTAAATGATTTTTATTAAAACAATTGAAAAAATAAAAAGCTGTGTTCTGTGCCCCTTGCTAGAACAGAGAAATTTCAGAGGTATTTCAGAAATTTCAGAGAATTTCAAGGTAGAAATGGAAGGAGTAGTGTATCATGCCAGGAGCCTGGGCTCCTCGAGATGGATATGAATTGCCCCAGGGCCTCAAGAGCTCTTAAACTCAATGCTCAGCATTCCAGTGGCTGAAGTTCCTCTGTGGGTCTAGCAGTCAGGCAGCCAATGCTCCACCTGGGCCTTACCCAAAAGGTGGCAAAATCAGTTCAAGTCTTTAGCAAAAGGTCTCTGCTACCAGGTGCAGGCTGGGGAATGCAAAATACACCTTCCTGACACTGCTGAATGCTCTTCATCTCAGCGGCTAACCAGGCAGTCAGACTCATGCTGGATTTGAAGTGAGCTTGACACAGGAAGTCTTGGCTTCTCCAAACCACCACTTTTCCAAAAATCAGTGGTTTGATGCTTTTTATGGTGTATAACAAGTTCAAATGCTTCTTTTTAACCTACACCATTTTTCTTAAATCATCACCACCAACAAATCCTAATTTTATTGTTATATCCTGTGCCACTTTTGTGGTTTTGGGGTTCAGCTAAGGTTTATCATTGTAAAGCAGATAAATCCCTATTTCTAATTACTATATTCCACAGGAGGTTTCTCTATTGTCACTGCTGGCTTCACTTTAACCCTTCACTCTAGGGATGCAGAAACACCAGGCCTATTACATGAAATGTTTTTTCATGTACAAATAGTCCCTGCACCAAGGGTGGCAGTGAATAGCAATTTTTATCATTTTGAATAAAATGGCTCTTTTAGCATTATAGAGTTACAAAGTCAGGAGACGAACTTTGCCTATCCCTTCTCTCCAATACTGGAAAGAAAATTTAGATTATCACAAGCTAGAGGTCACAAACTATGTCCAAGTGCAGCTGTTAAATCTGAGTGGATAATGCCAGATGCTGAATACACACAGTCCCTCCTGTATCTCACCTGTGTGCCAGTTCTGAGCTCTTAGTTCTTTGCTATGACCAAAAGAAAAGAATAGAGAAAGATCATCTGTAGTTCTCTTCCTGCTCTTTAACGTAAAGCATGTTATTAGCTAACTTACCTTAGTTAAATTAGGTTATCTTTTGCATGGCTTTTGATTTTCCCATTGCAGATCCTGGAAGTGAGTTATCTAACAGTAAAACTTTACTTGTTCCTGTGTTCTTATACCTAGCAAGTACCACGCAGACACTGTACTCTTTCCCTTTCCAAATACTTCTCTTGTAGTATCCCAACTTGGGTTTTGTTGTTCTATATCACATTGCCTCTTGTTAAATTCTGTTCTTTCCACTTACAAATCCCTCTGTGTGTTCAGTTTAACAAAGTTCTTTGCAGACCAGCTTAACTGCTTTTAAAAAGTGTTCAGTGTACCTGGTAGGACTCAGCTAACCAACCAATTGCTGAAAATAAATTGCACATCAGACAGGGTGATTTGGCTGTTATTCCTTAAAGCAATGCCAAGTTTCTTACGTATAAATTATGAATCAGTATTTGGATTCTTGTTCCACAAGCCAGACACTGCAGGTATAAACCTTGGTACAATTGCTTCTGCTATACCAAAAAAAACTCCCTCATTTACAAAGCTTGCAGAAAAAATTGCCTGCCTGGAAAATGATTAGTGGCACAGATGCTTTTTTTTTATGTTAGAGAATGAAATGAAATGAAAAAATACTTCTCTTCCCCCCTTCCCACCCTCCAAAAAAGTAGTTTTATCATTATATTGCTGCAGTGAGCAGCTCTTTAGTGCTATAGCTTGACAAGCAAGTAACTGAAGGGACACCCAAGCAGCAGTGAGGGGAGGCAGGAAAGTGAGTTATAAAGATTTGAAGTAAAGGGATATGCGAGCAGATCTTTGGATTCTCTTGGGAAGAATCCAAGAACAGCTTCCCAGCTGCAGGACTTCTGAATGAATAGGCTTGTCTTTCAGATGTTCATGATCTCAATGTTCAGCTCCCTCGACCAAGAAATTTCTTTGCCTTCCAGGAAAAGAGATTGAAAGTGCTACAGAAAGACATCAGTGAATAGAAGAAAGAAATAAAATAGGATTCTGGCAGAAATAGAGATGCCAGGGCCTGTCTCAGTCCCATGCCATTCTTTTCAATCATGAGAGAGACCAGAAGCCACTCCAGATACATATTTGGCTCTCAGGCTTTGTCAGAAGCAGACTGGAGCCATGACAACGTCCCTGGCAGAAACAGCCGAGCCCTGCTTCCCATCAGCACCACCAGCGATCCCAGCCAGAGTTCCCTTCTCCCTGCACATCCACTGGAACTACAGTGACACCTGTGACATCATTCAAAACCAGCAGGGAATTGCTACCTGCATGCTAGCAAGATACTGATTTTATCAATAAATGGATAAATGAGGCAAATGGAAGGATGCGCTCCCAAAGACATTTCTGTAGAACAGCCGGTTACACTCAGATGCATTCTGGTATCAATCTATGCTAACCTCAACAGGTCCAGAGAAGACTGTTGTTAATAAAAATTTACCAAACTTTCCTACTGCTAATACATTTTAGCAATTCAATTCCAGTGTCCTTCTGCAGGTCTTTTTATCTATTTGGTGAAAATACCTTTGTTCCACATAACTGGGATTGGTGCTCTTGGCCTATTTACAAAATCCCTCTTCTGTCTAAATCTTGTCTATGTTGTCACCAGCATAATATTTCAAAGTCACAGAGGATCCTTCCAGACTGGTCTAAGAGATAACCTGTAGATAAACCAAAAGGGAAGGTCATGGCCCTCTCTGCATTCAAATCACATAACAAATGTTCTTTAATTTCTCAGACTGAGAAAACTATTTGTCCTGGCCCTTGAATGTAGTGAGTAGCCTTGTCTGAGCCCCATCAAGGTCCCCACTGTTAGCTCCTCAACATTACAGTCAGTTAGCCTTTAGTGAAGACAGTCAATTAATTGAGATTTAAAAAAAAAAAAAAAAAAAAAAGGCACCATTACTTCTTGTCCTTGAAATAAAAAAGTTGGATAAAGTGATGTTGGATTTCAGTCCCCTTGCCTGTCCAGGGGGTGTCTGAAAGCCTGAAAGTTAGGCTTTGCAGTAAGCAGTGGCATAATGAACATTTTCTTTTCCATCATGACCTGAATCTTCAAATCAACATCTGATTTTTCTTTTTTTTTTTCTTTCTGAAAGAAAAGGAAGTCTGGAAAATGACATCAAAATATCCAGCCATCTGTGTCCTGTTAAAGGGTAGGATCAGTCATACTTAGTATGACTGCACTAGCACTTTTGGCCATCAACCCTTTCACCTGAGTCCTTCAAAATGGTTTGAGATAGTCTCTGGCCACTTTCAGTACGTATCAGGGGGCTTCTTGCATTAGAGTACAAAGCTGAGAAAGATGCAGTAGACAACAAAAGGCATTTAAGAAAGATTTATCCAAATAACCTAAACTGGATGATGTTGTAACCAGCCTTCCAAACTGTTAAAGAGTAATAAGAGGTTTAGTAACCGTCATTTTTATGTGACACTAATTGGAGCAATGAATCACCCCGTAGCCTTTTGTTAGAGGATGGGTCAGGAGTACAGACCTAGTGAATCAGAAGTGCCAGCTGCAGCCCCCACAGAGCACAGATAACCAGCAGGAGAATATAGAAACTTTCTGACAGAAAAGAGAGATAATTCCATAATCTACAAACAGACTGAGATAAAGAAAAAAACAAACCAGAAGGTGCTGATTTGATGCTTCTTTCTGGGAGGACTGGTTGTGTCCACAGAGTAGTGTAAAACCCTTTTAAGGACCTCAGCAGGTTGGAGAGATGAACAGAGAAGAACAATCTGAAATACAACAGAGGCAAATGCAGGGTCCTACTAACAAAGAGCAAGCCTTTCAAACACAGTGCACTGTGCTTAGATCATCCTTCCCCACTTCATTTTAGTACAAAGTGTATGCTCAAATCCACTTTGTTTGAGTGTAAAGAGGCATGCCTTCCTCAGAATAAGCAACAAAATTCTGATTTCTGATTTTTTTTAATAAACTACTGGTCTAAAGAGATCCCTTGAAAAGCTGCTCACTTCCATCTTCCTTTCATCCAGATAAGCAGAGGAGCACAGCATGAGCCCTCCCCTGGGAGCTCTGCAGTCCTCATCCTGGCCTGGCTGCTTGGTTTGAGCAGAGAGCCTTGACAACTCCATGTCTCTCTGTCCTATACTGTATCTCTAGTCAGGTGTTGGCATTTTAGCACAGTGTGGGTTACACCCACATAACTGCGGGCCAGCCTGACAGAGATGTGACTATAAAAAATGAGTGAGACGGCTGATCACAAGTGCTTTGAAAAATCAAAAGGGTTTTAATAAAGATAGAAAATAATACAAAATGCAAAATAATGAAGCCAAGCACAGCACAGAGACAAACTCCTTGCTGCTACAGCATCTCAAAACAGGAGAAGCAAAAGTGAAAAGCGTGGAGTTCCTTTGTTCTCTCTTTTGTACCTAATAGCTTAGGTAGGCTTTTTGGCCCTTAGCCCAATGAGTGAAACAACTGTCTTTGAGTAACATTTCCAGGGTCCAACCTACACTTCTGAGCTGGCTCCGAGCCAATTGCAAAGAGGAATCCACAGAACTTTCCAGCTAACTTTTTAACATGTTAAAAGGTAAAATGAAACTCTTTCCCTATTTGGAAACACCTGCTAGAGGTGCAGGGATTGCATCACTACAGCACAGCAGGAATATGGAGAGGTAACAAAGCAGCTGAAGGAAAACCTCAAGGAGATGCACAGTGAGAATAATCCTTAATTCTCTATCTCACGGAGACATTGCTTCACACAGAAAACTGCAGATGCAGTAATGTGTGCATGCTGCTCCTCTCAAGGCAAGTGCAAATGTCTCTGGTTCAATGCACATGATAACCAAGAGTGGATCCATGTGCTACACAGGCAATTTGCAAGAACACCCTGGCAGCAATATCAACATCTGTCTCTTTAGAAGTAGTGTTCAATGCTAATCTAACATCTCTGTACTGAAATATAGGTTCTTTCCTCACTCTCTGTTCAGGCTGGCAAAATATGCAGCTGCTTCCTATTTAATGAGGTGTCTAAGTGCACCAAAAAGGAGAATTTAATAATAGCCATTTAGCTCAGAACTCAATTTTTTCTGTCAGTCCCTTACTACACTATGTTTTCTGATCTTTATGGCAATGAAAGCTTGCAATAAGCATTGACTTGTTGTGTCAGGATTTTTTTTTTTTTAAATCACTGTATCCTAACAGAAAAAAAAATACAGTTGTAATTATTTTCCTTCTAGCTTTCACCTGCTAAGGAGTGAAAGGGTGGAGCATTGCCATGGCTGAAAAGAAAGTGGTCAAAATTAAAAAGGTAAATTATGTTAGCAAGAAGCAAAGAGACTTGCAAAACAGAAAGTAGTTCAGTATCAAATCTGAACCCAGAATATCTTCTATACTGCAGTGAACAGTGCATGCAGTTGTACCATTGAGAACTTCAATCAGTTTACAACAAAACATTGTCCTCAATGGTAAGCTGTTTGCAGACATACAAAAATCATTGACTCTCATGATCCTCCCAGATTCCTGGCATGTAAAATTTCAAGCGACATTAATCCCTCACAAAAGCAGGAACCATGTGTCCTGATATACTTGGTGTCTGATCCAGTGTTAAAAATGAAGCAGAACCTGAGGAAGTCTTGTCATACTGATTTGGTGAGGCTGCCGCTATGATGCACCTTTCTGGCTCTCCTGGGCTTACAAAGTGTCTGGTTACAAAAGAAGATCAGACCATAATTTCCTTTGAGCATGTTTTGAAACATTAACAAAAAACCCTTTCCTTTCTCTTTCCTCACCCAAACAGACAAACCAACCAACCACAAGACAAGAAACACCAAATTCTTTCAGAGAAGGACAAGCAAGCCCTGGTTCTGATGAAATTTTCCTGAGCCAGAGCATGGATTAATCATCCAGCTAAGAGGGATGGCAGATTTGTGTCTCCAAGAAATCGCTTGCTATTGGATGAGTCGGGAAAACAATTTCTGCAAGAGCTAAGATTGACTATGCAATGGTTACTCAACTAAATTACATTTCTTCATTCCATCTCTAGTGGCTGATAAATAAAAAGTGCTTGGCATCTACATTTTTTATTACTTTCTTTAGTTGAGCTCATTAATTATAGGGTGGAGGTCAATGCTGGCTAAATATCACAGCCTTCAAAGGGGTGAATACCTGCATCTTTGTAAAAGTGCTTATTAAAGATGTTGAATACCTACCATGCACATCAGATTCAATGGCTAATTGAAAGCAGGGATTGAAATATTTCCATTTAGGGGATGAAAGATAAACCACTCAAACTTCTGGGCAAAAAAATAAGCTTTAATCTTAAGGAAAAATCTCTTTTTTTCCTGCGAATTTGTACTTGAGTTGCCGGCCTTCATGGCCTCCACGGCTGACAGCCAGGAAACTCCAGCACTCTTCAAGAACTTCCCTGGGGGGCTGAGCAGGAAGATACAACTGACTAGATCTTTCACCACAATGTGACAGGAGCTTCTGTTCCACATGCCCATATGAAACACATTGATGGACCAGCAGTTTGGTACCACCGAAACAACACGACCCTCTAGTTCTGAGGACCATATTTCTTGGACTCTCCTCTGGGCATATAAACCCACCAACCATGTTGTAACTGAGATTTAAAGTAATTCACCTGTTAACTGAGATTTTAAGGATTTCACTCCATTAATGTCATATACAGCTGCAGAACATGGCTCTGATTCCTAAAACCAAGTATACTTTTGTCAATATATCCTGGTCCGTCAACAGTAAGCTCATACAAAAAATTTCCTGAAAGCCAGCAGGGAACAATCAAAGTCTGAATACTTACAGATGCACAAATTTGTAGCAAAGAACTGACCTCTCCAAGGGAAAAAAAAGGTTCAGGTAAAGTAGTAACTGTATAATAAATTTATATATATGCAAATAATTTTTATTCAACAGAAAGGTACAAATTAATCCAAAGATTTAGATGAATTAGAACAATCAGGATGAAGAGATCTTTTTTTTCCAGAGAATAAATCTGCAGGGAGAGCAAGTTCACGGGCTCTTATTCAAAAGATGAAACAAAAGGAGCAATGAGAAAGAAATTTGCAGCAATGAGAAAGAAACTTGGTCAAAATATATCTCGATTTTATGAACAGAATTGATATTGACCAGCAGGACCAACATTATCAAGTTCAATGATAATTGAACCATTTCTGAAAAATAGGAAACACAAAGTATACTTCATAATACAACACGAATTCAGGGTTACCAGTAGGACAGTTGGGGCTTTTTCTAAATACACAATGAGAAACAAACTAGAGAAAATCAATTATGTCTTTGAGCATGTTCAGATAATTTGAGGTTTACAATAAACTGATGTTTTTGATGCAGAGCTAAAATTAACTGCTACTAACATAGGGACTATAGCCATGAGAAAAAAAAAAAAAAACAGTAACACAAGTAAACAGTCTTTTTTTCAGGTTTACAAAAGACTATTTTCACCAGACTAAGCAAGACTAGGAAAAAATTTCAGTGCTTCTCAGTTATAAATAATACAATTAATTAAAATACAAAGGCAAATGAAAGTTTAATATTACAGCATTTATAAGAGAGATAATTTAATCAAATAATGAAATTTCCACCTCTTCATCTTCATCAGTCCTTCTAAAAGGTAGTAAATTTATCAGTAACTAGATGCAAGAAGAGTCTCTTCAAATTCTTTTAAGATTATCACAGCAGGTTCATGAAGTGCCAGAGAATAACAAGAAGGCCATGGGAATTACTTGAGAAGCAACATCCTCTACAAGTTAGAGGATACAGAGACAAGAAGTTCGGGACTCCTGGTTCTGTGGAATAGATATATTTTTTATCCTGATGGTTTGTGCTGGATTTAGCCCAATGTAGAGTTTATGCCTTACAATGGGATGATCAGTGTCGGACCTGGCACAGACCAGGGTGGACAGGAAATAAGCACTGCCCTAAAGCATGACACTATCAAGTTAAGCTATCAAAATTGTTTAAAGAAATTTGAACCAGATGAATGAGCCTGTGTTGCATCAGAGCTTTGCATCACAGCCAGATTCCTAACAGAGGATCAGAACATTAACTTCACTGCAAATTCAAACTGCAACTCCTATATCCTTTCCAGCTGAGATTCTTGCCAATTTTAATGTTGGAGGCTAAGGTGCCAACTACTTGCAGTTGTGTTAATAAGGCTTTTTTGCCGTGAATATGTGTTCATTACACACAGCCAATAACACCAAAATACATTGGATCTTTATCTTTTAGCCCTGACCAATTTTTTTTTCAGTTCTGCCAACCCATTTTTATTTTATTCTTAACTTTTGATTATTTGTGTTTCTTGAAGTTGACCTAAAAAAAACAGTGATTTTTTTTTTCCCAAAAGACATTTCAGAATAGATTTTCATTGACAGCAGAATGACTACTACTTTTGAGATTCAGGACATATGTTTGGGTCATTAAGTATTGACTCAAAGGCTAACTCCAGCAAAGGAAATCTTTGCCAAACCACAGCCTTAGACACCAAAAGCACTCTGCTACTGTAAATGCTTCTCACAAACACATAAAATAAATACAATTAACCTAACTTGTTGATGTATTTGCTAACAAACTACATCTGTTGGCAGGAATACAGATGCATACATAGCAAATGCTTATTGTATCTATCAAAGCACAGCCTGTTAACAAGGGGCAGAGCTCACTCAGATTAGCTGAGGAGCCAATTAGTAGGAGAGGGCAATGAGGTGACCACCCCCAACAGAAGCATGACAGTGGCACCTGGGTTCCTCCTCTCCTGACCTAGAACAAATCACAGCATTTAGCTGCCTGAATATACTCACTTATTTAAGAGAAAGAAGAGTTGAGTGCTCTGAGGTTTGATGCTGTTTCGAATCCTGTGCTGATAGAACACATTATCCAGGGAAGAAGGCTGATAATACGGGCTTCTCCTGTCTCAGAGGACGGTCCTAATGACCAGCTGGTATTAAAAAATCATGACTTATACTTGTTTGATCCTCTTCCCTATCCAGAGAGCTCACTTTGGTGTAGACTCAACAAATAGCATCTCCTACAGTGGTCTCTTGGATGAATACCTCTTATTCCTCAGAAAGTGGGAGGCTTGGAGTTGAAGCCCCTGACTCCAAGAGGGCCTGCAATGGAGACACCACTGGCCTGAGTGAGAGCTGGGGCCCCAAGGCTGCTCAATGAGTGGTAGGCATCTCTTTTACTGCTCAAGGCTATGCTTGCAGAGCTCAAATGGAGCTAATGCTATATTCTACCTGAAATCCCAATCTCAGTGTAACCATGATAGAAAGTGTGTCAGACGGAGCACAAAGGTTAAAAAGACCAGCTCTAGTAGCTTCTCTCCCTGTCCCAGGACACAGGGCAGCACTCACCAAGTGAGGGATGCTGGCAGGGCAGGAGCTAGAACTGGAACACCAAGCTGTAAATAATACTCCAAAGCCTTGAAGGTTGGGAATGCACACAATCATGACAGGAAGATCAAATTCCATTTCAGCTCCCACCATCTACTTTAGAAGTGAAATATCAACTAGAGATGTGACATCTTTTCCAGGAGAGTTTCACCCAGCACACCTAGTTGTACCTGAGCAGGTAGAGATGTTTCTGTGTCTTTTTGTCTGTAAATTGTCAGAGCAGTACAACTACACCTCCAGCAAGTGCAGACTTACATCTAGCGGAGGTGGAAATCAGAAAGAGACAAGCAAATCTGACCCCTGATTTTGGAAGTCAGAGTTCTGCAGTTAATGACAATGGTTTTGCACTAGTGTCTGATTGCTGCTCTAGAAATTTTTTCCTATTTTTTTCAATTTATGCACCATATGTATGGTGATAAGAGGTTAAGTATTGTATCTATGCCAGGAGCAGACACACATTTTGAGGACCAATTATCACAGGGGACTGGAGAAAATGCCCAGACAGTGGAGCTGGAGCAGAAGGCAGGAAACTCCAGGTGGTACGCAATAACTAAAATGTCACTTATCTTTCTCTGTTGGAGGTGAGAAGTTAAAGGAATCCACAGAAGTACATTCCGCTGGCCTAGATTTCTTTCATTAGTCCAAGTTAAAAAGTTATTTCATTAATTGTTTCTATTTCAATTAGCATTTGGAAAGCCAGTGCCCTCTGCTCAATTCATAAGATGATTGGGCTTGTTCCTTAGTAAGAGCATCAACAAACTAATAGCATTTTGCAAATTCCAGGTTTCCTATTAGATTAAATTCTACTATTTGCTTTCAGTCAGGAGAAAAGTTTAAGTCTACTAAGACTGAAGTAATTTGTTACCTTGCAAAACCACAAAAATCACATTGGGATTTTATTATTAAAACCCAGTTTAAAAAAGTAGAATATTTTAAGAGAAAATTTTCTGAGCAATGGAAGATAGACATACCTCTTAATATATTTGCTTTAAATTGTGAATTAGTAGCATGTCTAGTTCAAATGTCAATGGCAGGGAAAGCACAGTGACCTATCCTAGTCAGAAATACTGACTGGTTCCAGAGAAAGCAATGGAGCTCTCAGAATATCAACAAGGCCCAGCTTTAGTGAAAATTTCATCCTGCAGCTTCTTACAGGAGCATTCTGCCCAATCTTTAAAGCAATAATGGTAAATTTGGCCATAAGTAGTTCAAACCAACTTGTTGTCTAATATGACTTTTTCTCTTCAAGGGCATTTTGACCACAGATCAGGAAACTGTAAGTTTCAAGGAACAGCTTCAAACAGATGGAAGAGAAATATTGCACTGAACAGGTTGCTGTGACCTTCAGGTCTGAGCAAAGCCCTGTCCAGAAATTCACCCCATTTGCCTCTCTGTGATTCTTTGCTGTTGTTAAAGTCACCGTGGCAGAATTTTACCCACAGAAGTTACTGGAAGTTGCCTAGGAAAACAGTCATGGAAAGTTACTCAAAACCACATTGAAGTTTTAGGTAAGGCTTGATATCCTTGGGTGCATGTGGCTACCATTTTTACAGTATAGAATTGTACAATCAGGTATTCTCTTCAATGGTTCCTTGTTTTGCTGCTGTTGAAGAGGTAATACAGATCTTCTTCCTCATCTTCATTTGAGATTATACAATTTTGGGGGTTTAACCCCAGCTGGCAACTAAGCACCACAGAGCTGCTTGCTCCCAGTAGGACAGGGGAGAGATCCAAGAGAATAAAAGTGAGAAAACCCATGGGTTGAGATAAAGATAGTTTAACAGGAAAAGCAAAATACATACACATGCAAAGCAGAACAAGGAATATAATCACCACTTCCCAAGGTCATTCACCACATCCCTTTGGTCAGTTAGGGTCAGCTTTCCTGGCTGTGCCCTCTCACAAGTCTTTCAACTTCCCCCCATCCTCCTTGCTAGCAAAGCAGTAGGAGAAGCAGAAAAGGCCTTGACACCCTGCAAGTGCTGCTCAGCAATAATGAAAACATCCCTGAATTGTCAGACTGTTGCAACATACGTTCAAAACATGTCCCCATACCTGCTACTATGAAGAAAGTTAACACTACCCCAGCCAAAATCAACGAAATAATCCAGTGATTTTCTGCTCAGCAACTTCTAGTGAATGTATAAATGTAAAAGAAAAAACAACTGGATATTTCTTTTTTGTCTTAGTTGTCTTTGTTTCTTTTAGGACGTATAAAAAGAAAGTGATCTAAGTCTGGCCAAAAAAATGCTTCTTATAAAGTCAGCAGTGAAAAAAAATGTCTATTCCTGAACCTGGAATGGCAATGAGTTAAGAGGTATCAAGGTCAAATTTGCTACAAAACTGCCTACACCGCTGAAGTTAACACTGAACCCACATTACCAAACTCTCTCAAGAAAATCTAGTTTTTTCTGTAAACTTATCAAAGGCGAGAAACTAAGTGGTACATTTCAAACAGCTACAGTAATTAGCACCTTTCCCATCCACTGTTAATTGCCTCCACAATAACAAGAGTCATAATCATGCTGCACTCCAACTTGTCACTTCGTTACACTAATTGCACAGCCACCAAATTTTGAAACTTAAAGTAATGCACGAATAAACAGAACCTTCACTATGTGCCACAAGAGTTTAATTGGGTCTCAAGGTGGCAAAAACTTATGCTGTGTAGCTGTGATGAAGCAGATCGCTGTAATGATTACACATACTGGAGAAGAGACAGGTCTGCAGAAGCTGTGAAAAATCACGTTGTGTTACTACTCAGTGAGTGGAGCACAAATACATTACATAAAGGCAGTCACCAGCAATAATCTTGCCTTTAGCTTTGTAACTTACAGACTTCCAAACTCGCTCATCTTGCTATCATGTTACTCCTTGTTTTGTGGCATAGGCTGCTGTTCAAATAACCACGTGCACCGATAAATTTCGCAGCTAATGGAAGTGGCTTTATATACTCATTAATACTTGCAGGATTTTAAGAGGGATCTGATTTTCAAGGACTGCCAAAGAGGTAATCTTTAAAAAATCAGATCTGTTAATAATAGTTTTAATAAGGTGACTTAAAACATAATTTCTGAAATCAGTATCTTCTTAAAATTCAGCGTCATTGTACCATGGTGGGTTGGGCCTGACTAGCAACCAAAAATCCAGCCTGACATTTGCCCTACACCCGCCTGCTGTGGTATCTGAAGAAAATATCTGGAAGTTTGGAAGACTGATGGATCAAGATAATGACATTTTGATAGGAAAAGCAAAAGTGTTGCACATAGGATAGGCAAAGCAAAAATGATTCATTCATCATTTCCCATTGGCAGCCAGATGTTCAACCTCTTCAGGAAAGGTGGGTGTGGGCATCCAAAATGATTATTTGGGAAAATAAGCACCATGGCAATCAGGACAACCACAAATGTCTTCCTTTCTTCCTCCTTTCCTCCAACTTTTACTGCTGAGCTTGGCACAAATGGTACAGGATATCCCTTTGGGCAGCTGGGATCAGCTGGCCCAGCAGTGTCCCCTCACACCTCCTGCCTATCCCCAGCCTACTGGCCTTTGCAGGAGTGGTTTGGAAAGAAAACCTTGATGCTGTGATGGCACTTCTCGGCAGTGGCCAGAACAATGGTGCATTATCAACACTAAATGTAAAGCACAACTTCACTGATACGAGCTCCATCCCAGTGTGACAGCAACGAAAGAAAAGCAAAAGACAAAAAGGTCTTTTTGTCTGTCCTACACACACACACACACGCGCGCATGCGCGCACACACACACACACACACACACACACCCCCTTGCTGTGTCTGATTCATCCTAAGATAAGAACATCAGGTGGGAATTGCAGAAGGAACTGTCTGGATGGTTGTATAATGAATACATTCCGCAAATGGAGGAGTTGTGATGATTGACTTTGGTACACATCTGCCTGCAAAAGGTTATGAAGTATTACTGGACACTGGGACAACTGGGCAAACTGGTCTCCAGAGGTTGCAGGCAGCTTCTGGTGGATATTTACCTTGACAGGAATGTCTGCAGGGTACATCCAGGCTGAAGATGCAGAACACTCTGTTTTGGATGGGTGAGTAAAAGTTCTGAGATCACATACGGAGATAATATCCTAAAGTAGTTCCTTCGGAGCTTTATTTGTGTATTCTGCAAGGCCAAAGGCTGTAAAACTGAATAATTCTAGCCAAACCTTCTTATATTCTAATCCTCTAGACCCGCTTGCATTAGATATTGTACTGGCAATATTTAGATACTGTATAAGCAATAAACCTAATCATAATCCACCACATAATCAGTGCCCAAGAGTCTTCTCCGAGTCCTCTCTCTACCAATCTGTAACACCCAGCAAGACCTGTGCAAATACCTTCCATATTTGATTTCTCCAGAATTCCTGTAGACTTTGGCAGTACTCATTTGTCTAGGTACTCTTTGTGCTATTCCGTCTCTTATTTTGGCATGTATGTTAGTTGCAAGCCCATTGGGCAATGCAACTAACTCTTCTATAATAAATAGTAAGATAATGCCCTCAGAGTTCAGCCTGTGTAGAAGAGCAATTATAGTAAAATAATTTAGAGTGCTTAAAGTATTACAATATTGTTCTTGGAAAATACCCTCATCCAAACTAGTATATATATTATAATGCTTAAGTACCACAGCCTAATTATACAACCAGACACTGGATTTCTACCTTTAAGAAAAACCTAAACTATTAGATTTATCAACCATTCTGGCTGATAGGAACTCCATTCCAGGCAGACCTCATACCAAGACTTTCTCTTTCCTTTCTGGTAGCAAGGGGCAGCTATATTTTTAAAGCTATTCCTCGGCATTACTTCAGTTTTAAGAGTGAGACTGCAGATGCCTAAAACTCTGCATTTGATTATGTAGTCAGCATCATAAAACACACACCTTTCATTTTTTTAAAAAAATGCCCAACAAAAATAATAATTTGTGTGAATAACAGAGTGCCTAAATTTTACTAGGATGGGCATTAGCACCTCACAAAGCTACACATAGGTCACAAAGCACCTTTATCCCTCACTTAATATACAGCCTTGGAAAAGTATGCTATGCCTGTTAGTGCTCTGGATTGCTCAGCAGGTTTTGTCAGGGTGACCCTGGAGACAAGAAAAAAATTACCCTGTCCTAAGAGAATGAAGCCTTGGATTTGAGCATTGTGGCGCTCCAATGAAAAGTTGCTATGATGAAACCTGGCCCTGTTCTTGGGCAGACAAAGTGGGGGCTGAGTAAAAATACACTCTATCCTGGTGCCCCCATTATATCCTGGTGCCCCAAAGATAAGCGTCACTGGTTTTCTCTCCACAAATCTTCAGACATGTGATACCACTCAGTAAAGGGACAAAGACAAGTACCAAAAGAGGACAAATCACCTGTTCAAGATTCACATCTGCGTAACCACCAGGCTCCTCAGAATTAATACAACTATATGATAAGCTTGCATTCTGATTACATCTCATCTGGGCAAAATCAACACCAAGGAACAAGATGGACTGTGAACTAGTTTGACAGAATAATTTTCCAGGCTGATGAGAAAAAACAGTTACAAACCCCTTCCTTAGATTGTTAACCTCCCTCCTGAAAGAAGGTGTAATGGCTCCACTAACAAACCAGACACATTGAGAGTAGCAAAACTAGGCCACCTCCAGCACAAGAAGTCTCGATTGCATCAGTATTTCACAAGTGTTTCTTTGGTAGCTTCAGAAACTGGAAAGGGCAGTGACTCCTCTAAACGCAGCAAACAGCGAGTCCCAACTGCCACCTACTCCTGCTTGCCAGAGGTCTGTAACAAAACTTGACTCTTTTTACAGTATTTTCCACCCTACTGAAAACGGTCAGAAGTTAAAATCTTAAAAGGAGCCTAGAAAAGCTAGAGAGGAAAAAATCACCATTTCTTTTGAACAAAAGGCACACTAGCTCTCTGTAGCCTCCTTGGAAATTCCCAGACCTTGCTATTTTGGGAGCTGAAGAGAGGTGTTAAAGGAGATAGAGGGTTCTTGGATTAAAAAGTCTTTATGTTAATATATTTAAAACTACTGTATTCACAATACAATAGAATAGACACACACAGCCTAAATATACAGTCCTCACAGTGTTCCTGTTGCTATGAAAGGGAAAGGGAAAACTCCAAATGTGAGGCTCTGAAGCCTTTTGAGTTAAATATCCTCCAGAACAGAGGCTATATGATACACAGGCCATCCTGATGATTTACACTTGAAAAATGATTAAAGGTTTTCAGGTAATGAGCATCCCCCAAAAAAATCGTATCACCAGATGTGAATGACTAATGCAAGAAACAGCATTTAAAGATATATTGAGCATTACTTCAAGGGCTGCAACAACCAAGTATGTCTTCTACTAATAAAACCTACTACCATGTACTTATTATGTCCTTCCAGTTACATCAGTGTTCTGATGTGATTAAGGAAATACCTGTTATTTTATGCTTGACTCATTTTCCTCTGTCAGAGTGTTATTTATCTGTGTCACTAATGGGTTTGTCTCTGAATTACAGTTCCTGGCAAATTCTGCTTCTGAATCTGCCTGAAATTCCCACATGATTTACAGAAATGGTTTCCAAGTGTTGAGGCATCATCTAGTTTCTAGCAATGGCAAGGAAAATTAATGCTGAAATCAGCAAGGCAAGGGATCAACTGACTTCTAAAAGAAGACAGGCAACAGTCTAAAATGAACTTTCCAAAGTATATGTTTTTAGTTTGGAATCAGGGACAATGCACCCAAGTGTGGATATATCCAGGTTCTCCTGCATAGAAAAATAGGGGTGAGTTACAGAACATCGCTGGAAAACTCCTTCTGTCTGCAGTGCAGGTCAGACTGAAGCTTGGTCTTCATTTCATGTGGCTTTTCATCCCAAGATCATGTGCTAAACAAAGGTCTTCAGCAAGTGTGAGGGGACTCAAGCTTAAACATGCTCACAAACTTTGGGAAAAGTAAGTGGTTGACAGATGTAATACTTTCAGAACTGAAAACAAATGGACTTCTCTACTGGCATATACTGCAGAAATAACTACAGGCTTACACTCTTTCTCTCTATAAAACTGTAGCTCATCCACAATTTTCCACAGCGCTGAGTACCAGGCACAACAGTGACACTGAGCACATTTATTTTGGCTCCACACAACTCTCATGATTGTCACAAACTTGGCATGGGAAGTGCTGCCTTTGAGCCTGAGACTATAGAAAAAGTCACATACTAAATATCAAGGAAACACCCTGTCCTCTCTTTTCAATATGATCCTGCTACCTTCACTTCTGCCATTTGTGGATGTCTTGCCTAAATAAGGGATTTTCTTTCCAAGTACCAGCGAGCCTGCAGCCAGAGAAGACTGCCATGCTGCAGTTACTCCACTTTTCAGTAACAAGCTGGAAATCTGCATATAAGCTTAAGCTGCAGACAAAGTACCTTGTGCCCCATGAAGCACCTCTCCTGGATTTATTTTTCCCAAGCAGAATAAAAATTATAAACCTTTTATGATCTTCATTTAATAAAATGTTCATCAACTAAATAGATTAATTATTCATAATTCAAAACAAAATATAATTTAAGATGACTGATCATTTCCTCTTTTCTGGCTTCTGGAAACAAATAAAAAGACTTAGAGGAGGATTGGAAATAACTTTTTTTTAAAGTATGGAATAAATTTTCCATGATTTCATTTTTCCCTTTCCCACCCAGCTCCTATTTCTACAAACAGAGAACATGGTTTGCCAGCACTTTTTAATGCAAAGAAGGCTCTGGTCAACAGCTACAACATTTGGCCTGAAGAATGGCTCTCTTGGCCTGACTGTACAGGCATTGTCCGAAGAACTAAGTCAGAAACCTATGGCCTTGGGAAAATGAGAGCAAAGGCTTGCTGCAGTTATATTCCATGGAGAGCTGGGTCTGAGAGAAACTCATGGTAGCAAAGAAGTAAGAGGAAATTTTAGAGACACACTATCAGATCTGCTCTGTATACGAATGCAATTGATGCACAGGAACAGGACAGAAAGACAAGAACCAACCTCGACTTACCAATGAAATAATAACAGCTACAGGCAGAAAAAAAAAATTATGTTATGCTATAAAAAATGTTTCCTGCTTTATGGTACAGGCAAAAAAATAGTTATGTTATATGCATAAAAGCCAACAACCAGTAGTTACAGCTGAATCAAATGGCTTTTAAGTGATTTTGTGACAATGCTAAAACACTTCAGAGTAGCCCTGTTGCCCCTTATGAATTTGTTTCTGGCTAATTCAGTCATCTTGATGGGAGAGCAGAAATATTTTTGTGTGTAACACCAAACAAAGCCTTTGCTGAGTCACTTTTTTCTGTCTCTATCAGCATGCCAATTGATATCAGAATTCAATTACTTATTCATGTATTTGTACTAGCTCAGGATTTCCCAGACTCCTGAGCTCTTGCTGGTGGTCTGTATGTCTACCCTGCATTCATTCTGCTGCCTGCCATACATCATTTTACGAATTGGTATAATTGCCCATCAGAGCACTGCCTGGCACGTCTCATTAGCATTCTTTAATTACAGAAGGACTGAATGGCATGTCATTTATTTGTAAAAACTATTCACTGTATAATACAAAAGTGATTATAAGCTAATCTCTAAGCTCTGCCTACAGCTTGGACCTGACATTTTTACAGACATCTATACCTCATTCTGGTAGTTCATGACAACACATCCCCTTGACAAAGCTGTTGCCTGTTAATAAGCAATTTATTCTAATTCATTATCTCACACTTTATTAAGCATAGGGTAAACAAGGAGCTGGGAAATTCTTTTATTGCTTATTTGACTAGCAAGTAAATGCTTATGCTAATTTGAGCTACCCTCTTAGCTCCTACTTTCTGATTCCACTGTCTAAAAGGAAGTTTGTATTTCAGCTGGAGTTATGTAAGTTTTGTAGTACAAATACCATCTAACATGTTCTGCCTGAGTGTTGGCCCCTTTACCTGAGCTCTCTTGCTGTCACTTTTCCTTGCAGAAAGTGATGGCAATGAAATAACTCTGAAGAGGAAAGGGGAAAAAAGAAAAAAAAAAGAAAAAAAAAAAAAAAAAAAAAAAAAAAAAAAAAAAAAAAAAAAAAAAAAAAAAAAAAGCTCTTTTAGACTGTACTTGGTCTGCTCAACATAGTCTGAGTAAACCCCCCAGATCAGGGTTCTCAAGTAGTCAGCCATAGAAAAGGCAAAATGTGGGGAAAGCAAGAAAAAATGGGAGAGTTAAAAAAGAGGAAGGGGTTTCTATAAGAATTTGGAGTCTGCTGAGCAGGTGCTGGGGAATCAAAATTTCAAATCCAAATACTTAAAACTCCTCTTCTGTCCAGTTTCAGAAATCTAAAACCTCTCTGTTTGTATAATCCTGTGCCAAGCCGGCCAGACAACAGAACAGTTTCACCTCACTGCACAAGGCTAAGTTGCAGAAACTCTTACTGGTCTTAGTGATTGATCTACAAGCAACCCTGTCATTGGTGTCTACATAAATGTTATCATCTTAGTTGATCAAAGCAAATTATGTTTTTAGATCTAACATGCTTAAGTCTAAAAATAGTTTCAAGGTGACAGAAGTAAAACAAGTATTCTACTGTGGAAGTGCAAAGTTGACATTAGCTAGGTTGGTTTGTTACTGAAAGAAAGAAAAATGACTACGTCCTCTAGGAAATAAATGCCATTTTCCATTTAGGCTAGGGGGAAATGTGGTTAGCCCCACTAGCTGAATACAGATATCCAGACTGACTATGAGTTGGTTTTTCTTCACCACACTGGGCACTGCCATCTTTGTACTGGACAAAGTGGGCAATATTAACACCCTCAATCAAACCCTGGATCAGGATTTGGTTTCATGCCCACATAGGAGGTTCAGCACACCAAATGGCTGAATGATGACCTTGTGAAAGATTATCTTCTGTTTTTATATGCCATACTTTAGTGTACAACTGAGAGATTGCTTCTAGAAAGGGCAGCTTTTAGAAGAAAAAACAGGATAAGCAAAACAAGATACTGTCTAGAGAGAAATTCATCTTCAGGAAGGGAAGAAAGGTAACATTCACCTGATTTAAGATGCTAATTTAAAGGGGCAATTACTACTCAAAGAACAATGAGGTAACATTCTCTGTGCCATTAACTGCCTCTGGCCTTGAATCTGAAAGCAGAAGGTCACATTTTTCCCACTGTGGACAATTTGTGGAAGATTCCTTGCCTGCTAGACCCAAAATGTTTACATTGCTTTGTCACACATGTTCCCGTCAAAATCTTACTTGTACTACAGGATCCATGGTATTTTCCCACATGAAATGGATGTGTTTCATACAATAGGAATTGATTATTTAAAGCAATGACCAGCAAAGACTGAAATTCATTTTGAGTAAAACAGAGAAATGGGCACTGGTTATTCTGCTCTACCATTTGAAGGAACTCCTGCAAAGCTGAAAAATGCATTTTATTAATAAATGTTCTTCTTCCCAAAATATTCTCGTTATAAAAGTCTTAGTTACAGTAATTGAACTGTAACTAAGTTACAGTTCAACTCACAAAGGAAGCTTGAAAAACAGTCTTTCAGCACAGAATTTGATAGAAAAATGGGGAAAAAGGAGGGAAAAGGAAACACAAAAAATAAAAAAAAGGATTTTTTTTTCTTCTCTTCTGTTTATTTTAAAGCATACTGCCCCACCCTGCACAAACCATTTTTAAGGCAAAACCTAATGAATTTATTTGGTGAGATAGAAAATTTCTACAGCAGGCCCCAGCTGTGACACATTGACAGGTGCACAGACACTGCATATGTTCTTCATCAGTGCACCTTTGTCATCTTTGAAGTTAGCAAACTGACAACAGCAATGTTGACTAAAATTAAAAATTTTCCTACAAAAGTGATGTTAGAATAGAAGGAAATGGTTTAAGACACTGACTCTTCTATCAAGTTTGCTGTAGATGAAAGTCAGCTAAAGAAACCAACATTTTAGACAGTCTTTCTATGACATCACTATAAAACTCCATCACTTTGTCTTGAGATTCCTAAATAATGCCAAGTTACCATGCTGCAGAATTAATGGACTTCTACCAGCAGGACATTCTTCCTTCTCTTCTCTTCACTCCTTAGAAAAGAGGGGCACAGTTTTGCTCGGTGTATGAAAATACTGAAGGCAGTGGCCAAATGACACATTTCATTCCCATTTTTCTCAGGAGCTGATAGTGACCTCTGAAAAGAAAAACACAAAACTTGCTCTTTTTACCTTTTTTTTCCTAATATGTTGCTAGTGGTTAGTAAAACAGCAATCTCACCTCCATCAGCAGAATATTTTCATAAAGCAACTGTAATTTTATAATATGTATTTCCATATACACCTATTCCCCTTTCCCCTGTAGTGCTGGATGAGAGGAGGTAGAGAATTCAAGAGGGAAGTTGAGCCCAGGAAGAAGAAAGGGGGGGAGTTATTTAAAGATTTAGTTTTTCTCATTATCTGACTCTGATTTTTCACTGGTAATAAATTCAATTAACTTCCTCAAGTGAAGTCTGGTTTGCCCATGACAGTAACTGGTGGCTGATCTCTCTCTGCTCTTATCTTGACCCACAAGTCTTTCACTGTATTTCCTCTCCCCTGCCCAACTGCTCGGTGGGCAGCTGACATCCAGTCAGGATGAATTCACCACAAACGTACAATCAAATATTGCTGCTTTGCTTGAAATTCTTTAGACTGGAGAAGAGAAGGCTCCAGGGAGATATTATTAGGTCATTCAATACTAGAAGAGGCCTTATAAAATAGGTGAAATTAGATTTTTATCAGGGCCTGTAGCAAGAAGACAAGGTGTAACAGTTTTAAACTAAAAGGGGGTAAATTTGAATTAGGTGTAAGGAAGAAATTTTTCACTGAGGGGGTGGTGAGACACTGGAAAAGGTTGTCCAGAGAAGTTGTGGATGTCACATCTCTGGGAGTATTCCAGACCTGTCTGGATGGGGCTTTAAGCAACCTGGTCAAGTGGAAGTTTTCCCTGACCACAGCAAGTGGGTAGGACTAGGTGATTTTTATTCATCCCTTCTATCATGAACCAATTTATGTACCTATGAAATAGCCAAAATATTCTCACAGAATTAAAGTAAAACACGAATTCATCTTTATTTAGACACAAAATCATAGTAGTAGTGAAGGCAATGTCCATCCAGGAAGGGCAGCATAGAAAACCATTGTCTTCTGATTTAAGGACTGGACTTCAGAGGATAATCCATTCTTCCACCTGTCTGTACAGCATCAAACATGCAAGTGTTACCACATCCCAAGCTAGTGATACAACCCACAAGCAAAAAAACCCCATATTTAATCACTGAGATGCATATCTTTGGGGCAGCTTAGGAGTGTCTTCTCAAATCGTGCTACATTTTATAGAAATTTACCTTAAACAAGCATTAGACAAGCTATGTAATCAGCCTCTTGATTACCACACTTTGGATTCCATGGTTTTGCCTAAAAGCCACCTGTGGGCTCAGACTCTCAGCGGCCAGCCCAGATCCCCCAGCTTCTAGGAGATCCAACAGCACCGCATTATAATGAAGGTGCAGGGTGCCCTGCACGCTCAACAGCAGCCCATTTCTTCCTTGAGGTTGTTGTTAAGAGGAAGCAGTGATTTGCTTCTAGCTGAAGAAATACTTAATTAAATCTTTTATAAATTATACAGAGAAGCCGAAACTTTCCTACCCTGTAATTATTGTTATTTGTTCAGTTCACAGCTCTTTTATAAAGAAGCAGGTTTCAGTTCCAGCCGTCTGTTGCAGAGACGTACACTACAGGTGTCAAAGTGAACTAAAGAAAGAAAAGGAGTACTTGAACCAAATAATTCAGAGTAACTCTGCTACCAGAAAATTACTGCTTCACAGAGAAGTATCCTTGGATTATAAAAATTAGAGACTTGAAAGCTGCATTTTATGTATAAACCGAGCCTTTCTTTGTGCTTATTATTTCATGTAGGTTTTTGTAGTTTGAAACCTACAGAGGCTAGCCACGTGTCTTAAGTCATAATAATTCCATTTGCTGTCCAGTTGGAAGTGAGTGAGAAGGAAGCTGTTACTAGTTGGGAGCTAGTAAGTCACCAGCTGAGTAGTCTAATGCCCAGACTGTGAGAGCCATAAAAGTTAAGAACCAAGTGAGAAAGTACGACTCCAGCAATGTCAACATTGTTGCTGTAAAACCCAGGGTGATGTTCATGCCAGTGCTAAGAGCAGTAAATTCCTAGTTTAATCACAATTAGTGATTAAACCAGACTTTCAGAAATACAGCTTCAGTGAATTTGTACTATACTGTGAGATGCAGAGGCAGAGAACCCAACCCTCATGAAGCTGCTCATTAAAACAATCCGGCCTGTGAACTAAAAAAAATCCTTTCCTCAGGCTTAAACTAATAACAGCACAATTCAGTCAGACCTTAAGTTTTCAAACACATTGTCCTGTAAATGGATCTCAGTTGCTGGGAGACACATTAACCCAAATAAAAAGACAGCAATGTTGAGAACCAGCTTTAATAAAATGAAGAAAGGCTGACAGCTTCCATTAAAATGGCATTGGTAAACCTTTAACTTAGCAAAACCTAATTGGTCAGGTTAGCCTTCTTTTTACATCTGTTCTCTAAGTAACAGAAACATCCAAGGCAGTACATAAATCTACAATGGTGTATGCTGAAGGAAGGTTAAGGGAAAACCATTTCACTAGGACTAGTACATCCACATAAAATGAAGCTGCAAAACACTAAGCTACAGTAACAGCTTTTAGTTCAGTACACAGCATTCATAATGTCATCAACACAAGGATTTCAGAATTTTTTTAAATCTCACGTGAGATTTCTTGTTCAAAAACCACTCAAAGACTCGTCACCATGTCTCTGGGCACAGAAATGACCTGATTTTTGTGCTTCAGACTCCTGAAAAATCAGGATGCTTATTTGCATTCCCAAGTAACAATAACATACGTCCATTTCCTCATTTCCATACAGACAGGGGTTCTAATTTGTGGCATACAAGGAACACCAGGAACTGAGATTACAAGATTACTGTTAATCCTGCTTGATATTACATCTTGCTTCCTCCAGAAGCATTATTACTCTGGCAATAAGTGGATTGCAAAAGTGGATTTATTATTAGCCCCTTGATCACCCTGCAGATGTTTTAAACTTGTTGCTCTTGAGCCGAATGTTCCTGAAATTAACGGTTTTCAGAGTCTTTAAAAACAGTTTAGCAATTAGGACACAGCATATAATTACTCTTTTTCATAAAAATAGATATTTTACAAGAGAGTGCTTTATTAAATAGACTATGACTCAAAAGGAAAACACTCATAGTCAAAGGATTGAAATGCTCATTATATAACTGAAAACATTCAAGGGTTTTAACAGGACCTGTAAGATCTGCAGCACACCTGAAGGATGGGATGCCACCCAGAGGAATCTGGACAATCTTGAGATGTGGACCCATGAGAATCTCATGAAGGTGAAGATCCAGTGCAAAGTCCTGCCCCTGGGTCAGGATAACCCCCAGTATCAATACAGACTGAGAGATAAACAAATTGACAACAGCCCTGCCAAGAAGGACTTGGGGATTCTGCTGGATGAGAGCCTGGCATGAGCCAGCAATGTGCGCTAGGAGCCCAGAAAGCCAATGGAATCCTGGGCTGAATCTAAACCAGTGTGGCCAGCAGAGCAAGGGAGGGGATTCTGCCCCTCTACTCTGCTCTGGTGAGACCCCACCTGGAGTGCTGCATCCAGCTCTGGGGTCCCCAACACAGGAAGGACATGGACCTGTTAGAGCAAATCCAGGGGAGGGCCACCAAGTTGACCACAGGGATGGAGCACCTCCACTATGAGGAAAGGCTGAGAGAACTCTGGGATTGTTCAGCCTAGAAAAGAGGCTTTGGTGTGACCTTAGAGCAGCCTTCCAGTACCCATAAGGAGCCTACAAGATGGAGAGGGACTTTTTACAAAGGCATGTAGTGACAGAACAAGGGGCAAAGCCTTCAAACTGAGAGTAGATTTGAAATAGGTATTAGGAAGATACTCTACTTTGAGGGTGATGAGACACTGGAACAGGCTGCCCAAAGAATTTGTGGGTGCCTCATCCCTGGAAGTGTTCAAGGCCAGGTTGGATGGAGGTCTGCACTACCTGTTCTAGTGAAAGGTGTTCCTGGCCACAGAAGGGAAGGTAGAACTAGATGATTTTTAAGGTCCCTTCCAACCAAAACCATTCTCAAAGTCTGCCTCCTTAAGTCAATAAAATACCTTCCACCAGGCAACACATTTGCTTATGCATTTGCTTGAAACTTAAGCATGAAACACAGCACATACTTAAGTGCTTTGCAGCAATTTCTACCACACTGATGTATAAGTCACAAAAGCAAATTTCTACAATATAGCACTGACATAACACATTTCCTCCACAAATAACAGTATCTCATTTCATTGTTTTGCTACATGGTTTCCGAATATCTAATCAAGGAACAATTACCTCTTCTTTAATACAGGATTATCATGAATGCATTTTCATGGCAAACTGAGGTGTTTCCAGCAGCAAGGAATCTACTTAACCTAAGCACAAAATAGTTTCTCAGTTTTGCTGACCCTCCCCAGCAACTACATGCTGAACCACTCGGTTCCAGCACAATTCTCAACTGCTTGCCATTAGGGAAGAAACTAAAGGAAAAGGTTGCATGTTTTCTAGCTCCTATTTCCAACTCATACATCTCACCACCTAGTTGAGGGAGGACAAAATTACCTACAAAGTCCACTTGCCATTTCTGATTTCCTTTATTGTCTAAAGTGAATTTGAAAATGGAACCACTTAATTGGTGCAGCACCAGGTATCACACCTCCAACTTCTTAATTCAGAAGATTACCAAAATTCCTTCCATTGCAAAAAGTCATCCAGCTCAGATGACCTTAGCACTCCCCCATCTTCAATGTCTGATCAGCAGCCCTGAGAACTTAAATGCTCTGCTCACCTCTAATTGCTTCTCTAAAGTCGTATGGTTCTACAGGGAAGACATGGCATTTATCAGGAAATGTTGTAGGGCTGCAAACTTGCTGGAATCATGGAGGAATAGTGAGATGACCTGTATGACTGCAATGAGCCCTGCAATGAAGAGATTTTTTTAAAGGCTAAGGACTAAGGAGATGACAAGTACAGGTGACATTATACTGGTTCTTTGCTAAAAGACACCTTAACAGAGAGAAGTGGATGAGGTTCTCTGTGGCTGGAAGTAGCTTCACATCTACAGGCCCTGCTCCACAACAGGTACAGGAGGCATAACACAACAAGATAAAAGCAATTAAGGAGGTTCCTGAGCACCAGTGACTTCCCAACCCAAGTGACAGAGGAACCAAAGAGATGCTCTGCTGGACTCATACCCCCAAACAAGGAGCTTGTTGAAGATGTGAAGGTCAAAGGCAACCTTGGCTGCAGTGAGCATGAGATACTGGAGTTTAAGATCCTGAGATGCATTAGCAGAGCAAAAACCAAGCACAACATTGGCCCTCAGAAAGAGCAGATGTTTGCCTCTTCAAAGGTCTGCATGGTAGAATCTGATGGGATAATGCCCTGGAGGAAAGGGGCTTTGCTGTATGCCTAGTGACAGGGCAAGAGGCAATGGGCACACTTTGAAACACAGGAGATCCCTCCAAACGCCAGGAAACTTGTACTGTGAGAGTGGTCAAACACTGGCACAGGTTGCCCAATGAGGTTGTGGAGTCCCCACCACTGCAGCTGTTCAAAAGCTGTCTGGCCGAGGTCCTGGGCAACCAGCACTGGGTGAATATGCTTGAGCAGGAGTAGGGGTTGGACCGAATGACCTCCAGAGGTCCCTTCCAAATTCTACTATTATGGCACTATGTGATTGATATGTTAAGATTCGCTTAAAATAGGAAAGACACTCCACTGTATTCCCTCTGTTTTTATTATTCTTATTTCTTCCAAAAATAGCATAACAATGTATTTTCAAATGAAATTTGATACAAGAAATCCAACAAAACTAGCTTTGACACACACAAATTTCAAAGAAACATCTCAGAACTTTTAAAGTGTCATTATTTTTAGCTAGTTTCATGAGTACTAATTCTAGCAGACAAGAACATCTTGTCTTAATTTCAGAAGCAGAACTGACAGATTCCACTGCTTCAGTGAAGGTTACAGGTGTTCTAGACAATAAAAAAATCAGGAGCTATGGAGGAAAGAGTACAACCTAATTACAGGGGAAAAGCAATACAACTAAAAACACTTATATTTTGAACATTTAAGTCTTAACAGAAATGTTTGCTTCTAGGTTTGCTATAACTTTTCAAAATACTCATGTACCATTATCATTTCATCTCTGTGTTATATCTATTAGCCAACAGCAGCCATCAGCTACTGCTAGCCCAAAATTGGAGAGAAAAAACATGAAGTATTCAAGCCTTCTCAGTAATAGGTGGCTACAAGCACATGGAATGTTGAGCAAACACCACACAGAAATCCCTAAGCCAGCTCTAAGAGACTAACAAGCAGTTATGATGGTAGTTAGGCACCATTCTGCCCACTGGTATAATTTGATTACGTTCCCAAACAAAATACGTGGCTCTAATGTAGGGATTGTTACCCATAGTGTGCATGCATGTACACAGCCCTGCCTTCCAGAGGGAACTGCTGGTATCCTCAAATATTACACAGGCTCCCCTTTTGGTTCGTAATCCATGACCTGACCATGTTTTTAATGCCTTAAGACTGCAATGAGGTTCCCCATCACCACCAACAGCTTATCCTATTGCAGAGCCCATTTGGAATCCTATGAAACAAAAGAAAGAAAGGCATCCTAAGATCTGTCTAGTAAGTTTCAAGAAACACTAAAACTCTTGAAAAGTCGGAAGTGTCTTTACTACAACAAAAAATGTTCAGTAATCTAACTTAAGCAGCTGTTACTGATTATGGCATAGCCATATTTGGAAAACAAAGTAGAGGTTTAAAACCTTAGAAATTAAGTACTTTCAGAACAGTTTTGTACAGAACAAACTCTTTTAATCTTAAAAGCACCATGAAGCGACACTACATATCAGCAAGCAGGAAAAACAAGAACATCGTGGGATTTTACCATGTAAACTAGGCCATGAATATCACTAAGGTAGATTGACAATGCAGGCTTGAGCACAGCACAGAGGTTCTTAAACTGACTTGGGTATTTTTTTGCTCTGCATGCAATGTAGACATACCCTCTATGCTGAACAGATCTCATTATGAACTAATAGAGCTCTGCAGAACAGTATTTAGGCCCTCATTCTGCATTACTGAAGTTAACATTCTTCCATCAACTTCAGAAAGTGCAGGGTCAGGCTCGTAATCACAAACATACTTCTACAAACAAAACATTTGTTTCTAACAAGGTTATGTGAGTTCAAACACAGGTTTTGAGAGCATGCAGATTGCTTACAAATGCTTAAAAAGACTGGTTCAGAATCTTTCTTATATATACACACACAAGTCCATCTGTCACAGACAGGCAATGTAACTCTGAATCACGAGCTTGCTCTAGTTTTTGGTAGTGTCCTGCACACGTTTGATAATTAAAAAATAAAAAATAAAAAAATAGTTGCCACAATGGATTTCTGATCATTCCAACTTGCACATGGATATGATCTCTTCTTGCTGCATCCAGTATGTGGAGTTTCATGGTTGCTTCTCAAATGCAAATACCAAGTAAATACCTAAAAAAGAAAATAGAAGTATTTAAAGTTTCAGCTTTCTTGGTGACTCAGTAACTAAGTTTTCAAAATGTAACCAGGTTAAGATAATTGAAATTACAAAAGATCTTATGATTTTCCAGTGAGTAACTCTAGCATTCCACTACAGCATAGTTTAACATGTTTTCAGAAATGTGAATGAAATTCCTAAATTACTGTGCCATTCTACAGATAATAAATATTCATCAGCACATAAAAAGTCATATGCAAGTTAAGTTTAAAGACTCCTTCATACGTACAGTAATGGACAATCAGAGCTGAAATCGTTAACTTCAGTTTTAATGGAAAAGTGAACAAACTCATGATACATATTATCAATTTTGCGCTTTTAAATTTTGATGGACAAAGACGAAATTACAGCATTTTTTTAAGTCCAGAACAGTATGATTCTATATTAATGGATACTCATACAGTCCACACCAGCACCCTTGGAAAACTCTTAGTTGGCATATAATCCATGCCAGATGTTCCTGTGCTCCATACCAGACAGATATGTTTAATCAGTTACTTGAGATCACAGGTCTAATTAAACATTTATAGATTCCCACTTGAATTCAGCTTTTATTTTAATGAATGAGATGCCATAGCTACTTGCAAAATGTTCAAGACAAGCTTATCAGACATTCCTTAGCAACCATGCAAAGTTCTATGTAAGGAACAAGCTGTGCTTATCCTCTTATCAGAAGCTCAATACTCCAAATGTTTCTGGAAAAATAGACTCCTCAGGAAACAGTAATCACTGAACTTTTAAAGCTGTAAATCTATTTTTAGGTATAAAAAGGTATAAAATTATATTAAAAGCCCCTCTCTAATAGATAATTGAGATAATACATCTAGATTTCTGGAATTTATGTCGACCTTATAATTCATGGATTCAAAAATCAGATAATAATTTAAGAAAGCAGACTGAAGTTTTTTTCTCACCTGTGAAGTAAACAGCACTTTTTGTTTTTAAACTACTAACACAACCAGTATAACGGCTTGCAAAAATGCTAATCCTGCTTGGCTGCACTTATGTACTTCCTTCCCAATTTCTTGACATGTGCACACTACATAATCTATACCCAGACATTCTGAATTACACAAATAACAACATCTTATTATATTTAAAATCTGGACTTTCTTCCATGATTAACAAGCTATTTTACACACTTTTCAAAGCAGTCATTCAGTCAATACTGTTTTCAAAACCAGTACTTACTTGTTGCTTCCCATTCAGACTTACTCAAGGTTCCCTAGAAGGAGACAAAAAAATCCCACAGTTTCAACAAAAAATAAGGGAACAATAAAACACTGATCTAACTGATCTATCTTTAACTGACCAATGTCTAACCACCCACACTGACTGGCTATTGAGGGGCAAGAAAAGCATTGCTGTAGACCATGGATATTTATAACTCCACTAACTATGATGCTCTGGAACTGGAAGACCCAGGTAATAGAACACACCTAAATTAAACAGGTACAGGAGAATGGGCCAACAGTCTGTTGGTCTGGATGCCTCTGCAATGCAGAGCATGCCTGTGTGCATTACCACACACCAGTGTGTTCGGACCCAGTATTTGTGTAGAAGTCAGGAAAAGACCCCATACAAAAGAAAAGGTCCTACACCATGGTGCTGCCACCTTCCTCAGGAACACTGCCTGCCTCCACCCAACAACACACCCCTGCACACAGAAACTCTGTCTGCATGAGACGCACACAGAAACTCTGTCTGCAAGAGACTAACTCTCACCCTCACCCTCACATTCTGGAAAAACAGCCTGCCTTCCAGCCTAGGAAACTCCCAGCTCAGCTGATCAGATGAAAGCAGGGCAAGTTCACAAGTAAAAAGCTGCTGTCATTTACCCCACCACTTAAGAAACATAAGGCAACAAGATGAAGCTAATTTTATGCTCTGCCCACTCCATCCCCATCCAAGGAGTCCTCAATGGGGCCATAATTTAGTCCATATGCTACCCATTGACCAAACCTGACCAAATAGTTCACCCTTCAAAACAGCACTTGGCAACAGACATCTTTGGTCTGACTTGGCTGTTCTCATGTTCTGAAGCCTATTTCTTAAAACAAGCGTTTTTCTTTTTAACTTTTTTTTTTAAATTTCAAATGTAGAGGGCAAGTTTTTTTTTTCTCTCTTGATGCAGGATTTTTATATTTGCAGTAAGAAGACTACATCATCAAGAACTCAGAACATGAATGGTAGATGAATCAATGATTAAAAAAACCCACAAAAAACCCAAACAACAAAACCAAGTGGAAAACTTAAAGCTGACCACCCTCATGCTGTACCGATGAAAATGGAAAGAATGATTTCAAATATATACAGTGTTATGAAGAAAGCTTTGAAGCCTCCCATCACAGTATTGGAACTAATGCTTTAAATCAGTATTGTGAAGATCCAGAAATATAAGACAATTCCTCAAATTAAGAATAGTTAGAACAGCTGTCAAGGAAGAGGGAAAAATATCCTTTCCCTTCAGCATTATTACAAATTTAACAGACACCAAATTAAGTGAATTTTATCCTTTGAGCATCGGATACAGATTTTATGAACCCCTCAGCCCTGCAGCTCTACAATTTTTCACATGCTACGAGACACTCATCCCAACTTGACTGCAGTTGAAATGAAGAAGGTACCACAGTTTGAAAGATCAGGACCTCAACTTTATGACACCATTATCCCTAGTGAAGTATAAAGGAACTTACCAATGGTAACTTTGCCTTGCCATCTTTGATAAACTCTTTTGCATGCTCATAATCTTCAGGTTTATCAGAAACAAGCCTGGAATCACCAAGTGTAGAATATGGCTGCAGAACATAGAACAAAATACTGAGTAGTGAGATACAGTAATCACATCAAGTAAAGGGTTTGTCACAACACAGTCCATGACGGAGGTCACTAAGTCTTAAAAATATTTTAAATTTAGGTCTCTCGTTTATAGCATCCTCAGGAACAGGTCTGATGTTCCCTACTCACCAGAAAATCTGACACCCAAGAATTAAATAAATTAAGTTTTATCCTTATGTCTCTAAAGCAGGGGAAACAGAATTACTATAAACACTCTCCTTCAGGTACAGCTCATTATGAGCATTACCCAGATTTACCTTCTTTTAGAAGAGCAACTATACCAGCATATTTTCAGCAGAAGTACTAAGAAATGGGCAACTACAATTTCAAGCAGAACAATTAAAATGCTTCAATAACACACAAGCTGTAACAGAAGTATACAACAGATTCTTCAGAACTAAGATGTACTTATTAAGGATCCCAGTTACTAGTGATCTGTGTAAATAATCAGTCCTCAGTTGCAAGTGGCCACTACCTTAAGACAACTCTCACTTTCCTAAGAAGGAAGATGGTAAGTCAAAGGCTGTGTCTCTGTGCTGCTGCTGGTGTGAGCCCCTACACAGCACCATCACTTTAAGAGTCAACAAATGCAGTCAAGTGGCAGTCTGTGACTCAGCCGTGTAAATCACCAATTACTTGATCTGAGAGTTTTCTGCTGAAGAATTCTACTGTTTGAGGGAGGAGGGAAGCACAGAGAACTGCAAGTAAAACCAAAGCCTCAGAGGTGGCCTGAAAATGCTTCTCTGAAGGGGCTAAAGTTATCCAGGGTAAGACCCTGAGGATTAAAAAAAAGCAAAAACATTGGGCAAAAACATATGTTCATTTACAGTTAAGTAGCATTTTCTTCTATGAACACAGACTGTCCTTTTATTCGTAAAAGGATTCCTGTCTTTTCCGTCAATATTCCTTGCACAAAGATCCAGCTTTCAGTCTCTCTGCTGAGGAAGAAATGGATTACAGACACCACTATCTGACACTTGGCATGATTCTTGGGCTTATGTTTCCTACTTCACAAGAACAGAAACCTGCCTCAATATTGAAATATTATCTTCAAAACCTGAATCATCTATTGGGTGGGACCTGTGCTGGACCAAGAGAAGAGTGTGAGGAGGAAGAAGAGAGAGAAAAAGTGTTATGAATAAACCACAATCCTCCCTCCCCCACAGAAGAAGGGAGAGGAGGTAGAAAGGTCAGGAGTGAACAAGTGAAGCTGAGCCTGGGAACAGGCAATGGGGTGGGACAAAGGTGTTTTTAGGTTTTCATGGATTTCTACTTTCTACCTTCTACTTTTTTTTTTTTTGCAAATGATGAAATTAACCTTCTTTAAGTTCAGTCTGTTTTGTCTGTGACAGTAATTGCTAAGCAATTTGCTTGAATTTATCTTGACCCACAAGTTTTTTTTTCTTTTTCTCCCCCCCATCCTTTTGGGAAGAGGGAACAAGAGTGCAAGTCAGTGGGTGTCTGGCAGCCAGTCAAGGTCAACAACTAGAGTAACACTTTCCGTCCCAGGAACTATATACTTTCTATTGGTATTAATTGCAAGATGTTCACAAAGGGAATTGCAATTATTGAACAAAATTAACGATATGTAAAATGCTATTAAAATCTAACAAGTCAACTCCCAATTTACCTCCAGGGCCTGCATTCTCCTTAAGAGCATTTTATGCTCGTCGTTCTTGATTTTTTCTTCATAGAATTCCCGAAATGTCATTTTGTAGACTAATTTCATACCATGCTTCTTTGCCATTCTGTCAAAATAATAAGTTTAATTAGGGAAGCAGCAAAATTGTTCCAACTTTATTTTCAAAGAAACAATTTTAAGCCACAGTGACATCTTATGGTATTCACTAGGATTACACTTTTTTACAACATTTTTTTCTAAGTAAAGACATTTATATGAAAAAAGCTGCAGTACCACCAAACTGTATTTTTTTAAATTAGGATAACAAAAATCTACACAGAATTAATTCAAAAACATTTCAATAGAAAAGGTCTCTTCTCCAAAAACACAAAAGTCCCACGCTGACTTCCAGAAAGACTACACTTTTCCCTGCAGTATCTATCATGTCAGATATTATAAATATATTTAGAGAACTTCTTTCTATTGTATTTAGTGGCTTACATTTCAATTATATGTTGACACCATGGACATGGAACACTGAAGTTACAGCTATCAGTGACAGATGCTGTTATTTTTCACAGACAACTACAAATGAAGTTCTTGAACAGGCTCGAAGGGAAAGCTTAATGCTGTTTAACCATACTGAGCTTGAATGGTAGGAAAAAACCCAGTATGGAAAGATTTGTCTGCACCTCAGAATACAGCTAGGGAAACCAAATCTGAGGTCACACAGAGGTAACAGCAAAATAGATGCTTACAGATGAAGATTATTTAGAGGAAGGAAAAAAGTCATCATAGCAAAAATCCTATTAACATCAAAGGAAAGGTGGAGAAGACAAGAAAGAGGCACCATGATGAAGAAGACAAACAAGAAAGCTTCCTGAAAGACTAAAAAAAAGGGTAGAAAGAAATCCCTCAAAAAGTTACAATTAAAGAAGAAAAAGCTAACAGTTCTAAAGGTTTGCTGACAGATCCAATATATCAGACTAGATGTTCCCTGGTGAGAAATAAAGTCCTCACAGCCTCTGACCAGAACACCTTCAGCAGAGTTCAATGGACAGATTATAGTTGTGGATGGAAATGAGAGAAACTTCTGTATTTGAAACAACAATAAAAAATTAAGAACTGAAAAATACAGTAAGAAAGCCAAAACACGATTTTCTGCAAGCATTATGCAATGACACATAAACTAAGAAAATGTTTATTGTGTTCCACGGTTTTTATTGTATAATGAATTTAAAACTTAACTTACTCTTCCAGTAAGGGAAAGTAAACCAAAAACTCAGGGACATCAACCACTTCTTCCAAGTGAAAATCATACTTGCAGCCAAATAAGGGATAGTCTCCCTTCTTTTCAAATTTCACATTGTACACATCATTCCCAAATGAATTTGTTTCGGAAGCTTCGAGTCTCTTTCTATAGAATGAGACATAAACAAACATTTATTGACCAGTATTTAATAGACAGAGAAAACTACACATAGGAAGCCTGAAAGTGTTTCTCCCAGCAACACCCAGTGATCTCACTAATTTCCCACTTCCCTTATCTCATAAGGCAACAAAACAATGCCATGAAGCAGCATGCTGGGTTTTACCAGCTTATCATTCCCATACAACATACCAAGGACTAAATGGACCTAGAAGACGAACCTTTAGCCTGGACATATGACATAGACAAGACAGCCTTCTGGAAACAACCACAAAACCTTGACAGTTCTCCCCCATGCTGTGGCCATTTTGACACAACTAAAGTCATGACAGAGGGATGAAGTGTATGAGGACCCATACTCTCTAACAGAAGAGCCATGAGGACAAGAGACAAGGGGTAATATTGTTTTACCTGTTTGAGTCAAGGTCACGAGTGAGATTTTTTTTTTTTAACTAGAATCCAAAATTGTTGCCAAAAATTTGCTTTTGTTTGCACAAACGTACTGGAGCACTGCAAGAACATCTACCACTTCACAGAGTTTTGGAAGACTAACAGGACATAAGAGTACTTACACAAGCTCAAAGCTATTTGGAGTTGTGCCAATGAAATAACCTCCAGGAGAGAGGTTCCCACAAGCATTTTTAAGCATCATGTCAGCCTGCTCATACGTCTCAAATGAGTAGTGGTAAACAAATTGACAACTGCAAATGTCAAAGCGCATGTCTGGATCACTGTACTTGGAAGACAAGAGATCCTGCAACAGATAAAAAAAAAGAAAAAGAATTATAGAAACAAGCATGATTCACTTAAATCTTCTAACAAATACTTCCATAATCCTTTGAATTCTCTGAAGTTTCTCCTTTCAGCTCCCATTCCTTTACAAGTTCAACAAGGACAAGATGAAAAAGGTAAGAATAAAAAAAAGCTCTCCCCTACACAGAAAACCATACACAACATTTTGAAACAACAAGAATACACACACATTTCAAAGTTATAATGCCCTCAAATCTTTTTCATATTGTCAAGTAACACTGTTACACCTGAAAGACCAAAACCCAAGGTTAGTTAACTTATAGTTTCCAGAAGTACTTCATTGCTGGGGCTTTACAACTGGCCATGTTTAGGCTGGAAAAAAAAATCTGTAATAAAATGAATTTCAGTTTACTAAGTTTCTATAATGAAAACTGACCCACTAAACATGCCCTTGAGAGGAGAAGGGGTTGTTTCAAATATAGCAGTTTGCCTTGCCCAATGAGTTGTACTGGTCTGTATTCTCACCCATGTTCATCACCAATGTACTCGTCCCCATCCCAGAGCTAATAACTAAAATCTGAAGAACGTGGAGCCCTTGATATTTGTCAGGTAAAAGCTTGCTTTGACATTCTACTCAGCAGACATAGAAAAAGACATAGGTGGGCAGAATTAGATTTTGCAGGACATACAACATTCATGATAGAGATCCAAAGTCAGGGAAATGAAGATTTGTGTGCCAAGCATAAGGACAGACAGAACAAAGCATGCAACACAAAATACATATGCATCTAAGACTGAGCTGTAATAGCAACATGAAAATATCTCTCTTCTCTCTCCCCCAAGTAAAGAGAGATGACATGAACCTGCAACAGACTATTTCTCAGAAGAAGGAAAGGCAACCAAGAATTCAAGCAAACAACCCTTCATGCAAGGCTGAGAACAGCTTTAGCTTTTCCACAGATATGCTGGAAGCAGGTAGGTTCTGTCTCAGCCTCCACCAGCAGGGCACTCTCAGCCTGCACTTCTAGGAAGCAAAAACAAATCTGGTTACAGAACTGTCCCCTAAGCCTCAGTCATGCATTCACCACTGACTCCAGACAGTCTAAGAAACCTGCTCTACCACACAAGTTTTAAAGGTACCTATTACAGTAACCAAAATGCTACTAGAAAGAAAAAAATTCTAAGTGTACGAGTCAAATCAGAAAATGTCCTTTATTTATTCCAGCATTCACCAAAAACAGTTTCCAACATCCCATGCTGCCCCACAGAACTCCAAAGCTATACAGTCATTCTGTTCCCCTTGTTGAGTAAAAGATAGTGAAAGTACCAGATTTACCATCTGAAAAAGACATTCAGGCTTCAGGAATGTTACACTACACAACAGCAGCAAAATGCACCTAAGGACCTCTTAAGCAACCTTCTGGTAACCCCTGTGGCTGATTCTCCTGGCAGTACAATAATCCAACTTAAAAATATACATACCCAAAATGTTACAGCACTACCATGAAGAACATTAAATCTCCAAAATATTACAAAGCACATGAACTGTACCTTGGTACTATCTGCTTGTATGAATTCTGCATCAAAAATATGTTCGTTGTACCGACATCGGGATTTCATTTCTTCATAGCGGTGCTTACACTGCTGCACAGAAATGTCAGCAATGTCTACATATGGAAAGATAATAAATACAATAAATTAAATTTTTAAAGCAGTGTGTACACTGCTCCCCATTCAAGAAAACTGGAATGATTACTGGAACACAGAAGGTACAATATGGCAGGATAAAAAAAAATGATCTTCAGTCCCGTTAAAACAGCTCAGCTCCCTAGGATCCTTAATATTCTTAAAAATACAAAAGATGTTGAAATGCAATTATTTCTCATATGTCACATAATGGACTTCTTTAGAATTCTGAGACTGCTTCTTTCTCAGTTACTGAGTTTCTGACAATATGCAATAAATTTACCTAAGAACTCTGTAAGCAAATTGATTAAGCGTATTTAAATACTGCCCACTGAATAATGCAAGAAAGAACTGTAAAATGTGAAGTACCCAAAATAACTCCCAGTTAAAGTTTTAGGGAATTTTAGTACCTAATTAAATTTGGCGTTAAGTAATACTTCCTCTGATTATCCTTGGGCTACTTTTTGAGAAAAGGGAAGATGGTATCAATCTCCCAACATCTAAGCCAACTATTCAAACAAGAAATTTTTTAACCAGCTTTCAGCTCTTCCCCGCTTCTGAGTCTGAAAATCTTTAGTTGATTGTAACACCCAAGACCATTTTTCTCACAACACTGGGTTTTTTTTTTGGTTTTTTAAATGCAACTCTCCTGTACGTGTTTCAAAACAATTAAAAATACTATGAGACTAGATGTGGGAGAAAAGACATAAAGCAGAAAATGTCAGACTTTTCCCACATTTTGCCTAAGGAAACCTGTGGCAATGGTGTTTTTCTTTAGTGATACCAGTTTTTATTTAGAAATTGAACAGAAAGCTAAGTACTGATAATTCTTATGTTTCTGCTGGCAATCAAGTCGTATCTTCAGATTAAAAGTTTAAAAAGTTGTTAAAAATACAATTTTTTTGCAGAAAAGGTGTTCATTACATTCTTTGACTGGAAAAAAGAAACAATAAAATACTGGAGATGTACTTGGTTTCCCATAAAACCTGATGTACTTTCCCTAGAAAGTTATCGTGTCTTCTTACCAGTACAGACGAGTTTTTTAATTCTGCCTTTTTTCCATTTCAGTAAATCTCCACCTTTCCCACATCCTAGATCCAAAACAGTTATATCACTCTTCTTCTGTCGTACCCGGTCGATAAATTCACCTAGAAAAATAAAAAGGAACATATAAACACATCTCTGCACCTAATCTCTGCACATGTACTGCACCTAATCTCTGCACTTGTACTGCACCTAAAAGCCTAAAGAACCAAAAGGGGTTGAGAATTTTAAAACACCTCAAAATCTTCTTAATGTTACAAACTGAAATCTCTTTTCTTTCTAGAAGGATGAAAGGAATCACAAACTTTTAAAACTGTGGAGAGGATGAATGTTTTCTGTGCTTAATGTGCTCTGCATGAAACTTGACTGGGGCTCTGAACTGTTTCCCTGG
Source organism: Chamaea fasciata (assembly GCF_029207755.1). NCBI lineage: Eukaryota > Metazoa > Chordata > Aves > Passeriformes > Sylviidae > Chamaea > Chamaea fasciata. The sequence continues at coordinate 53,953,320 of NW_027094086.1, read as the reverse complement.
CTAAGGCAAAACACTGCACATGGCTAAACAACCACGTGTACATGAGTAGGGAAACAGGGTTCCCTTTCATTAGCATTATAATGAAGGCAGATGTTATCTGAAAGTATGGGGAAGCCTTTTGCAAAAAAAAAAAAAAAAAAAGCCAATTAAATGCATGAGCAGCAACATCTCCTCCCAGTCACCTTACCAAAAATGCATGATGTTTTTCACTCACTCTCCCAGGCCTTGCATTAACAGTAGCTACTCCTTTGCTGTCTTTCTACCCTACATACACCAGTTACATTTTTTCTTCTCTCTCCAGGCTGTCTAGATTCTCTCTGCTCTGACTGATGTTGGCATATTATGTAAAACATATCAGCATGCTAGCAACTTTTCTTCACAGTAGGAGACATGAAATATGTTTTGATACAACTGCTATAAAGCCACACTGCTGAAATTATTTATGACAGAAAGGCTTCAACACAGGCTTCAGGAACAGCTTTATAGAAATCTAAATATTGCTTCTAACTGCTCTGATACAACACAACAAAAAGCAGCATGCTAAGACAAATGGTGCCAACATCTCCTGGCACAGATCCCTCTTCATGAACCTGTGGCGCTGTGCTGATGATTCTTTTCTTTGCTGGCAGATATCTGATGGCTTTTCTTCCTCAATTTGGAATTAATTTGTGGAACAGCAGTCTTTGCCTTTAAATAAAAACCTGCTGATTCTTAAAGAACTGCATCCTTTAAGCTTTCCATCTTTCCAACCACTGACTATGGGTAATATAGAAAATATTTATGAGTTCAAGCTTCCTGCAGAACTGCTTAACCAGGATCTGAGCAGAGACTGGTTTGGGAAAATGCCTAATAAATTATTTGAGATAGATGGAGCTGTTCTTGTTTGAATCCAAGAACACTTAAATTCTTTATGATTTAAAACTGCACTTTTCTCTTTAAAAAGTCATAGAGAAGAACAGTTTCCAGTATGAACTCTTTAAGTCAGTTGACCCTTAAAACTTAAGCATACACTTGGCATTCCCAACAATACAAAACATTATCACAGAGAATCAAATTAAATATAAATATAGACATTTTATTGCAGTAGAAAAATATCCTATGTATTATGAGACAAAGTGTCATGCTCCATATCAGGAAACGGGAAAAGTTACATTTTGATCCAAACACTAATTACATTAATTACATAATTACTGAGCAATCAGTTAAGGAAGCTTACCAATGAGGACACTCTTTGTCCAATTATTAAAGTTGCGGAGGTAGAATATGCGAGACTGGCTACGTTTTTCCAACCCAACTTCCTGAAGTTCATTATAATGTGCAGCTACAGCTTGCCCATGGCCAATCACGCGCTGCAGGAAAGAAATCACACCACAGAAGGATCAGACTCAAGCAGTGAATTCTTTTTATTACTTTGTCATTTAATCAAAAGACATATGTGTTCACTTCAAGGATTTAAGAAAGCAAACAAGCGATACTATGAAAAGCACCATCATTATAAAGAGATTTCCCATACCTATCGTGGTACTGATGTCAGTACATCAATCATCACAGCAACACTCACAAATTTAATCCCCTTTTTAGTTCATTCAAGCAAGTTTTGGGTGATAGATATTACCCAGCATCTTTCTTTCACAGAAACACTTAACTTTCAGTTCTCCAATACTTCCAACCACTCTCAAAGAACACAGTTCATTCTTCTTGAGTCTGGGACAGAGGAAAAGGATGTACCTTCTCAAGGAACTTAAGCCTCTGTTTCAGAAATTCAGTTTTCATCTGAGAGAAGTGTATAAAGTGCCAATTTAACCAAAATGCCAATTGGCTGATATCACATTAAGGTCCAAGTGGACAACCCCACTGCCAGAACTTTAAACAGACCATGATAAAGGAATGAGAGGAATCATTTGACAACATATTCCATCTAATGCTTAAGAGTTAGGTGTGGAAATGTCTCTGATTTAGCCTTAACTCAAAATACTCCAAGAGATTTCTGTCCTGCCTCTGCTTTAAGTACTACATGACACTTCTCTCCCCAGTTATGCAGAGCAGCAGTCTACATCCAGATATGAAGCTCCCAACCTTTCTTCACCTTGAAGATAATCTTCAACAATATACATGAAATAAAAAAAAATTATAAATACAATCCAAAGTCACAGAACAGAGACAACCAGCATAGACTCTCTGAGGTACAAAAAGCATTTGAAATAACAGTACAAACCGGAATGAAGCCATTAAAAGCATTCCTAACAGTTCACTACAGAAGTCAATATCCCTGCATCTTGCTATTCAAATAGCAGTCCCTCAAGGTAAAAGAAGGTTTGGCTGATACAGGTATATACGTGAACTCTTCAGTGTTTCCTATACTTTTGGTAACATTCAGAATGAACACAGCCTTACTTGTCTGAAATCTCTATAACCTCATCATCTGTTTATTACCACACTGGGCTGACTGATAGTAACAAATATTTTGACGACTTCTATTCTTTTCCAGGGTAAGCACAGGTGGCTCCCTGAATGGCCACTGACAAGTGTGGGGGACATGCTCATAGGAACCATCCACACATCTCAGCTGCAAACAGCCATCAGCAACATCTAGATGGTGACAGCTATGTTCAGTCACCTCTCTACACCCTTAGGCTACACAAACCCAGTGCAGTTCTTGTTCACCTAAGCCTTTCCCCCCCTTATTAAAAGGATGAAAGGGTTAATAATGTTTCTACCACAACAAAGGGAGCCCTTTATTTTGCCAATCTGCTAAACCATATATTAACATCCTGGGAAAATTCTGGGCAGAGAAACAAAACATTATGTAAGACATTTTCAAATTATATTTAAATATCCCAAAATGATGAACTATACTGGATATTAAGGAATCAGTTTCTACAAACTCACACATAATAAAGGACAGCATCATGTAAAACATTACCCTTTTCACCCTCCCAGGGGGACATATAAAAGGAGATATGTTTTCTGCTGCTTTTGTAGTCTTAAAATATAAAGAAGTCTTTCACTGCTTCACTCTGCCAACAAATCATACTGAAATTATATCACAAAGGAAGCAGTCTGTAGAGTTTTGCAAACTATACATACAGTAACTTACCAAGGAAGTAAAAGGACAAAATTACCTTATGGAAGAACTTCCCAAGCATACACAGATAAACAACATACATGCTGAGCTCAAGACATGGAACTTGGACTAATGCCAGTAAACCCTACACTACTGGACTGCTACCACATGGACGATGGAACGGTCATAAAATTAGACCAAGTATGTGCTGAGATTATCATTCTAACTGCCAGCCCTCTTTCTCCTCTGTGAAGCCCAACATCACTTGTGCACCTGTTATTTCCCTAGGAAATATTTCCATACTTGATGTCTCCAGCTGGTTCACACATGTCTAGCGTAAATATTTTCAATCTTTTCTTGAGCTAAGGCTTTGAAACAAAGATTTGAAAACAGCTTAAAATAAATGATACTCACTACTTTCTTAGAAGGTTCATCTTCAGAATCTAAACTCTTCCTCTTTGCTCTGCCACCCTGATGACCACTATCAACTCCTTTCTCATTTTCAGTGGACTGCTCTGTACCTGAAGTAGAACTATTGCCTTCACACCCGACACCTGAGGCTGACTCTGATGCTTGAGGTGTTTTCTCCACTTCTTCGTCCAAACTCTTCTCTACTTGCTGTTCTTCTGTCTTGGTTACTTCAGCCATTTTGACTGGTACACTGATCAAAATGGAAATCTAGAGGGAAAAGAAACAAACCACCAAGAATTTTCAGTGTTGCATTTCGCGTACTCGTGGTTACGATCACAACTTTCAAACATAACATCAGTATTTTACCCCAGGCAACAAACAGACTTCAAATTTGACTAGCTGTTTAATAAAGACAGCTCAATACAATATTTGGAACATAAAAGTACTCATTAAATAAGTTCAAATTTAGATAAATTGTTACTTTTCATTTTAGAGTAATTCGTCCGTATCTTTATTGACTCAACTGCTAAATGTTTTTTTTCCTTCCTTTCCTATAAAAGGTAACTTACAAATCAATTTATTTTTTAAAACACAAACAGCCAGGTTCTCTCAAATTAGTAAATTTGTTATTTAAACTGATATGCTTTGAAATGGATGTCTTCAAGTAAAAGATCAAGATGGGGTTTTATGAGCAAATTTTCTTAACAGTTGTGGATTTTCCAGTTCGCCAAGACCATCCACTATGCTCTGAGCTTAACTAATATGTGGAATATTCAGCTGCACCTGCATTTCCGCATCTCTATCTACACAGGCTGCAGGACTGCAAACAGCTGCCACAAAGCTCATTTGGTCTCCAGTGCATCCCAGCCTTCTTTACACCAGCACTGAGAAGCAGAGTGCTTTTTAACAAAGCATGGGAGAGGGCAATTTGGCAACTCCTTTTCTGAAACAGTGGCCTAAATCAGCCAAAAAAAAAATAATAACAATAAAAAAAGAACAACACAAAACAAAATAACCGCACCAACTTCAAAAATCATATTCAAATCCACCGTTTCCAGGCTCACCTCCTAATGAGGGCCAGAACACATCGCTGAGTGGGCCGCTACACAGAGGCACCAGAGCAGCTTTCCTCAAAACAAATGGCCTCAAGGTACAACTCATAAAAATGATTCTTCCTCTACTGCGCAGCACCCAACTTGGCAGTCAGGTTTGCATTTGCGAGGCAGCAGCAGACCCTTCATTATCCTCACCCAGCTATTCCAAGCAGATGTTTTGAAAGCCTCAACTGTGAAACGATCCGACTTTCACAACTAGCGATGGCAACCAAGTGCCCAGAGGAAGTGGCATCTCCTTCAGCCGGAGAGCTCAAAACGCCTGGAGTGATGCGGGAACGGCCCCGCCAGCCCCGGGACGCTCCCGCCCCCTCCTTTCTTCCTTCCCTTCCCCCACGCCGCGGCTGGGAGCTCTCAGGGCCTCCGTTCCCGTTAACCGGACGCCGGCGCCCGTCGCTTCTTTGCGGCGTCCCCCGCCGCCGCCGGCAGTCCGGCCGGGGGCAGGGAGGGCGGCAGGGAGGGCAGCCCTGCGCCGCCCCGGCCCGGCACTCACCCGACTCAGCGCTCCGCCATCCCTGTTTGCGGAAGTGACGAACCCCCACGGCGGGCGTCACGTCCTGCGATGGAGCGCGGGGAAAGGGAAAACGCGGCGCGGTGTATTGTGAGGAACGGCTGGGGAGCTGCGGTTGTATAGCCTGAAGGGGAGGCTCGGGGTGGAGCCCATCGCTCTCTACGACTGCCTGACAGGAGGTTGTAGTGAGCAGTTTCTTCTACTGTGCCTGCACTGAGAGAACCGGAGGAAATGGCCTTAACCTGAGAGAAGAGAGATTCCGAATAGATACTAGAACAACTTTTTCACTGTTAGGATGCGCAGGCGTTGGAATAGGTTGCCCAGGGAGGTGTTTAAGAGAAGTCTGGATCTGGTTCTGGGTGATTTGGGTTAGGGAGGTCACAGTGGCAGTGCAGGATTGGACAGGGTGGTCTTAAAGATCACTTCCGACTTTGGTTCTAGGAAAGGCGGTGGAGTCCGAGCCGGGGCAGAGGGACTACGAGTCCCAGGGGGCCGTGCGAGAAGGGGGCGGTGCTGACGCCTGCGCAGTGGGAGGGCGCCGCCGGGCCTGAAGGTGATGGTGGGGACGGGCGCCGCCGCACGTTGCGCGGGGCGGGCGGGGGGCGGGGGGTGTGACGGGAGCGGCCGTTGGTGACACCGCGCGCGCCCGAGGCTCGCGGGGCCCCCGAGGAGCGGCGCGGGCCCGGCACGAGGTACCCGCGCGGCGGGGGCGGGAGCGGCGGGATCGGGACGGATCTCCCTCCGCCCCGGCTTGTGGGGGGATTGGGCTGCTCGCGTCTTCCCCTCTTTGGCTGCCTTCCCTTTGACGAGCCCGCCTTGTCCGGCGTTGAAGGAAGTCGGCAACGACACAAGCAGGTAGGGTGGGAGATTTGTTTCGTGGTCGGGAGATGACGCTGGATGGGCCTGGCTGTTCCGTGGTGGGCTGCTGCTGCAGCATCTGGCTGGAAAGGAAGGGATTTGGGGAGGGGATCTCGGGCTGGGACTTCCTCACGAAGCCGATCCCGGCTCCCTGGTGCCTAGTGACAGGACACGAAAAGGACACGAAACTGTGTCAGAGGAAGTTTAGGCTGGATATGAGGCAAAGGTTTTTCACCCAGAGGATGGCTGGGCACTGGAGCAGGCTCCCCGGGGAAGTGGTCACAGCACCAGCCTGGCAGAGGTCAAGAAGCTTTTGGCAATAGTCTCAATCACAAGGTGTGATTCTTGGGATGTTCTGTGCGGGGCCAGGAGTTGGACTTGACGATCCTGATGGATCCCTTCCAACTCAGCATGTTCCATGGTTCTGTGTTACCACTGAAGGACCGGGTGGTTTATGCCCCTTAAGGGGGTCCTCTTCCCATACCTGCCTATGTCTTGTCTTTTCAGAAAGCTTAAAGTGGCTCTACAAGTGTTGCATTGTCTAACGTTATGTTTCTCATTAGTAAGCCGCTCCTGTTAATGAACTATATCCAGGAAGTCAAACAGAGAAGTCATCAGAATTTTTGTTAAGGCTGTTAAGTGAAATGTGGATCTCTGTCAGCTATTACAAACTATACTTCAGCCTCACTAATTGTCTATTTCCAAAACCCCCTCTACAAACTGTCCTGACAGAGAAAACATTACTTTGGACAGTAGTACATGAATTTTCCTAGAACTCCTTACCAACATGAATTTTCCTAGAATTCCTTACCAAAGCCAGTTCTTAAACTGAAGGTGTTCCTCAGTTTACCTTAAGATGTCATTGCTCTTACAAGTACAAACATAAACCGCTTTGCCAAAGTTTTGCTGCTTTGGGAAGAGATAGGGGGCGCAGGTTCCTCATTTGGAATGTGTTTTGCTGCCTGTGCTTATGTGCCTTGCAGCTGCCTCAGTGTGGGAATTGCATGCACGGAGGATAGTATGTCCCCACCGTCCATCTCCTGTGGGGGCGGCAGCAGGTGTTTGTCTCCTTTTCTGTTCAATGGCTGTTTGAGATAAAAAGGATATGAGTGACCTTTGTGGCAGCGTCACTGAATTGTACTCGCTGCCCAAGAGGCACTTCCATCAGGGAACGAAAAAGATAAAAAACATTTGATGATTTGAGTAGGTGGATGTCAGGTGGATTGCATATGGCAAAAACTGAGTAGGGAAATTCAGACTGTTAAGGAGTATGTAAGGGATGAAAGAAATTACAGATTTGTCTGGTGTGACTGTCTGCAGGTCTGCCTCACAGGCTACAGCAGCTGTGAGAAAGGTTTTGATCTGGTTTGGATTTTACAAGATTCCATGTAGTTCTCCTGCTGTAGATGGTCTTTCCTGCAGGTAAACTGGCCCAGCTCTGTTTGTATGCTCATAGTTATCACTTAGAAACTGAAATCTGTTTTTGCAAGACAGGGAGTCCTTGATGGCCCCCTAATGTCAGATAGGAGCTCTCAGTTTGCATCTTGGCACATTTCTGGATCTCTAGGGAGTTTTGTCTAGTCTTGAAAACAAGGGCATGTAAAATTCAACAACAAGAGCATGAAGAACACTGATTTTTCAAAATGTAAAACTGCTAATGGAATCTCAGCAAATTCCTTGTAATCAGTCCTGCAGATTGGTAAGACAATCCATTATAGTTCTTTTTGGTGTTAAATCTCTTAAATCAGATAGTTGAAGATGAACTTATTTTCAAAATTACATGTTGAGCCAAATTCATCATCATCAATATTTCAGTATTAGGAATGGAACAGAGTCACTGAAAGGACTGAGACTTGGGCCCAAAACCTGATGGAAATCTTTCTGGTCAGCCAGGTGTCATCACAATAGATCATAAGGATTTTGCCTTGATATTCTGATAGGTAACTACCTAGTTCCATCACCTTGGATCAAGGATCAAATCCAGGGTCAGAGGTTCTGAATGACTATTATGTGCCCCTAGGAGATTTTTTGACTTCAGATGAATGGATTGTGCAGTGTGACAAATAAGAACAACAAAAAAGAGCACTGTTCAAGTTACAGGACTTTTTTTTTCGTTTTTGACTCTTGAATCATGTCACTTCTAAAAAACATGCGTCATTCTTCATGTCCCTGTTGCTGTAACAGTGAGAATAAAACATTATTATTTAGATCAAAAATCCTTATGATCTATTGTGATTCTACCTTCCTAAATTTAGTTGAGTCTTGAAAGCACCAGTACAGGTGTGCTAAGTCCAACACACTTTGTCTATATTAAATTTTGTCCAGAAATGATGATTTAAGCAGGTGCTGACAGGCCAGAGTGCTGTGCCTACTTAGGACATTTTGTCTGGTAAGGACCAAAGCCACATCTTCTTTTAGGCATTGGCTTTACACAGTAGGATTTACTCTGGTTGGAACTTCGTGCTTCCTCTAAAAATCTCCAAGCCTTTGTAGCCCAGTCCCTTCTATCACTCAGTTCTCCTCTCATCCTCTTCAAACAAGCCACATATTTTGTTATGTTTCCAGACATGACCCTGCCCCTTCTAAACAAATTCCTCTGAATGGTAAAGCTCTGTTTGCGCACATCAGAAAATGAAAGTGTCAGTTAGCTGGGCTATAAATTTTAATTCCCTGCATCTGCTATTTTATCTGGTCCCGAGAAGTGACCTTGACCCTGTATAACAGTTCTTGTGTAAACAAAACAAGAAGTTGTGTGGCTGTGATTGTGGCTTTGTAGAATGTTGCAGCAGATGATCCCCTGCAGGTCTTTAGGACTTGCTGAGTTTGTCCTTGAGGAGAGGGATGAGGGAAGGGAATAGTGGTTAATACTGTCAGGTGCTCGTAAACAAATCATAAAAACAAATCAGTAGCTTTTTTCTAATGGCTGAATTTTGTTGGTTGGAAATAAAGATGCATGAGTGGCTTCACAAGAATTCAGTGAGTCTCTTCCAAAAGTGGCTGGTGAAAGATTTTAGTCAAACATGACAGCACTTTCCTTTAACTGCAGGGATAGTGCTTAGCCCCAGCACGTACCAGGCAGTGAACTATTCACTCTTAATATTTTGTGGGTTTAAAAAACCTTTGCTTTGCTGATGTTAAAATCAGATGGCATCCTTTGCTTCCTGCTGCCTTTGGCCATAGGAAGGTACTTTCTGCTGAGGGATGTTTTCATGCTGAACCACAAGCCTTGGGCCTTGTTGGTGACATCTGGCAGAGGGCAGTGTGCTTGCAAAGGTTGCAGTGCTGCAGTCACAGGATTCCTCTCTCAGTCTGAATGCAGCAGTGCTGTAATGCTGCTGCTGCAGACTGTGAATAGGAGTGTTTCATTAGAATTCTAACACTGAAGTCTCATCAGAGGTCCTGGTGTAGAGACACAGCTCTCTGAATCTGATGCACTTTCAAACACTTGTAGATGATGTCATTTTGTTGTTTGCATGTCCTCTGTGCAAGAACTGTTGTGTAAGGCAGTAAACTGAATAGTGGGCAAGAAGGTTTAGCCACTCAGGTATCAAGACCTTAATAAAAACAATACTTCTTTCATAAGAACTGTTCACATTCACTTGTAGAGATGTTGGGAGTAGCATTTACTGAGAATCAGATGAAGACTGTGGTTTTGAGTGTGTGTGTGTGTGTGTGTGTTCAGTAAATGTTATGATCAGCCTCTTCACACATAATTTTTCAAGATATTCTGATTGATACTGCACATACTTCTCCATATGGAGAAATTTGAATTCACAACAGAGAATTCAGCACTTACTTTGAATATTTAGAAAAGATTTATAGTGGAAGGGAATGTCTGCCAACAGTAATTCTGCTGAAAGATGAACGTTCTGTATTTTTTGCTGGGAAAAATGACAGCTTTTCAGTGTTTGAAAGTGTGATATAAATGTGGTGAGAGAATAAAAGGAAAAAATCTTGAACCCAATGCTTCCACTGTGAATTCTGTTTTTACGGAAGCTGGGATGGGTTTTTTCCAGTTTCACTCTGGTTTGCTTTTATTCCTACTTTGTTTCTAATTGTAAGGCTTCAGAGTTCTTCCTTGAGAATGTTTTTTTGGACATCTTTAGAAGCATTTTGGGTGAATCTGAAGAGTAAAAGACTTGGTACTTCAAGGTTGTTGTTTTAAGTGTCGTATAAAATTATTACATAATATAATTTGCACTTAATGTATTCTTACACAGGGCACTGTTGCTTGCTGTTGGGTTATGGAGAGAAGAAACACAACAATCAGGCAAGACCTGTAAAGATCCAAGGTGGCAAAAATGGCATTTATCAAGGTTAGAAGGGAAACAGGTTTGGTAGTTACTGTGGAAGGTGAGGCAGAAGGCTGTGCAAAGCTGATTCCAAGATCTAAGTTTAAGCATATTCCTAATAAATGGCTTTTATAATTAGTCAAGATAAAGTATTTGAATCTCTAAGGTCATATTTTGTGGTTTGGTGTGATGGTTTGACTCTGGCTGGATGTCAGGTGCCCACCAAAGCTGCTCTATCCCTCCCCTCCTCAACTGGGCAGGGAAAAGAAAATACAATGAAAGGCTCTTGAGTTAAAGGCAGGGCGAGATCAGTCATTACTTGCTGTCATGGGCAAAACAGACTCAGTGTGGGGAAATTAATTGAATTTATTACCAATCAAATCAGAGTATGGAAATGAGAGGTAAAACAAATGCTAAAAATTTCTTCCTGACACTTCTCCTTCCTTACTGGACTCCCTACTCTTCCTCTCAGTGGCACAGGAGGACAGGGAATGGGGGTTACAATCAGTTCATCCATCACATGTTGTCTCAGCCACTGCTTCCTCCACAGGGGGAGGACTCCTTCCCCTGCTGCAGCATGGGATCCCTCCCATGGCAGAGAGTCTTCCACAAACTTCTCCAGCATGAATGCTTCCCATGAGCTGCAATTCTTCATGAACTGCTCCAGTGTGGGTCATTTTCCACTGGGTGCAGTCCTTCAGGAGCAGCCTGTTCCAGCATGGATCCCCCATGGAATCACAAGTCCTCCCAGCAAACCTCCTCTAGCGTGGACTCCTTTTGCCGCAGGTCCTTCCAGGACCTTCTGCACTGTGGGTTTCCTGCAGGGTCACAGTCTCCTCCTGGCATCCACTTGCTCTGGCAGATCTCTGTTCCTCTCTGGACCTCCATGGGCTGCAGGGACACAGCTCCCTCACCATGAGCTGCACCACAGCCTGCAGGTTTGTCTCAGCTCCTGTGCCTGGAGCACCTCTCCTTCCTTCACTGACCTTGGTGTCTGCAGGGCTGCTCCTCTTACATGTTCTCACTCTGCTCTGCCCTGGCCTCAATTGCGTCTGTGCCACAATTTTTTTTCCTTTTAAGCCATGTTAACCCAGAGGCTCTGCTACCATCACTGATGGTCTTGGCCTTGGCCAGCAGTGAATGTCTCTTGGAGCTGGCTGGCATTGGCTCTCTTAAAAAGCTTCCCTTCTCTTAAAGGGAAGCTTTTGGCAGCTTCTCAAAGAAACCACGCCTATAGCCCACCCTCCACCAGAACCTTGCTGCACAAACCCAGCAGATCTGGGCAAAAAGACTGAAATTTATTTGTGTTAGCACCATCTGTTTTGGTAAAAGTCACTGTACCTGCAGTGTGCCTCTAATTGTTTCATTGCATTTTTCATTAATAAATATCTTATTACAATTCCAGTGACTTTAAAAATTAATTATTGTAATCCACATTGTCTGTATCAGTGAAGTGCTGAGTGCCCAGAAAAACCATGAATTAAAAAACGAGCTTGGCTACTAGAATCCATGTTGCAAGTAGCAGGAAGTCTTGAGCAAGAGTTCAGTTTTTGGCAGCAACCTTTTGACTTTTATTGATGACTCTGTTAGTGAAAAGAGATGTGCACTGCAGTTCTGAATTTCATTGCAAAAGAAATATCTGAGCTCTGAACACAGAACTAACAACCATGTTTCCAGTGCATTTCAGCGTGTGTTAAAGTGTAGAGTCAGAATACTTGAGATGCTCAGTGGCAGTTGAAAGAGGTGAGGAATTTGTCAAATAAAATACAATGTACTATTGAGAGGGAAGATCCTAAGAGACTCTCAAACAATGTTTTGATGAAGTGTAGAAAACTGATCTGCGTATTTGTTCATTCATGTTTTAGCATCTAAGCCCTCATCAGTTCAGTTGTGGGTTGTTTTCTTTTTCTGAGGGAGTTCAGAGCCATATGCAGGAAACTGCAGACCTGAGGCTTGCTAATGTGAAGTCCCTTTCCAGCCCCTGTTAGTTATCCAGGAGAAGTTTTCCACTGCTTTGAAAACCTCACCACTACACACATGCCCCTGCAGCCCCTACACCTGCGTGTCAAGGGCCCTGTGGCTGAAAACCCTCTGAGAGAAAACCACAAGTGTTTTAGGAGGAATTAACTAAACTCGGGAGATACAAAGATGGAAGAAGTTGTTAGAATTCAGAAAGTTATTACCTAAGTGGAATAGAAAGAGAATTGGATCTTATTTTGGTCATTAGCCTAAAGTTGAACGTAGTGTAAAGAAGCAGATAAATACAGGCCCTGCTTTGAACTAACATAAGGGGGTTTGACCTTTTTTAGCAGAGATATATAATATACCTATTTTTAAGCTTAGTTAAAGTCTATAGGCATAACTTCTCCACCTTGCTGATTGCAGACATGGCTGTAGAGTGACAAATGGACAAAAAAAATGAAACCAGATAGCACTTTAAAAGCCAATTTTTTCCTTGACGTGCCTGTAATCTGGGAGGCTCTGGAACTAATACAGAGGATAATCCAGCATCATTTGTTGGACATAGAGAGAGCATCATAGAGAGCAGAAACCTTTTGTAGTGCTAGTGTGAGTTGTACTTACGTAAAAATTCAGTAGAGGGCAGAACGAAACTTGGGAAAGAAGGAAACAGCACTAGCAGAAGGAATAGCCCCAGTTAGTAAAAACAGTTGAGAAGAGCAGGAAGCACTACAGCTGATTGTGATCCTTCCTTTTAGAAGCATTTGAGAGAGAACATTCACATTTTCATAAAATGGTCAGCCATGTGCAGTCTTAAGATCCAGGACTTTCCATCAGAGGAAAATGGGAGTTACCATGGACATACTGACTCTGTGCAGATCAGCTGTTAAAGGCTCCTGTTCAGCATTCCAGATGTATAATTCAACACACAGGCATTGCATTACATTCTCCTGCGTTATTTGTCTTCTGACTCCAATGTGCAGACTTTATACGTGTCTGCAATATCTTGTATTCTTTCCAAAGCTACTTCTTCTTGTCCTTTTTAATATTTGAGTATCAGAAGATTGTAGCAGTGAAGATTACTTTGTGTGTAAGGACCATGAAAAAGTTTATTTTATTTTTTTGATTTTGCTTAGGGTGTTTTAGCAAGAAGAATAGTTTAGGTAAAAGAAGGGTAACAAAGCTGTTGACTTATCTCCACTTAGCAGTTCTGAATTGTAATAATATGATCAATTTAAAAAATTATAGCATAGCATTTACTAAGTGAAAATAGTATCGAGGTAGGGTGGGGCTAATGCTTTAGGGTAGTTTGCCTGCCAGGGTTTAGTCTTTTATCTGTTTTAACATGATTTTACCAAGTTTTAAATAAATTCCATTGTGATTTATTTTGCATTACTCCCTTTAACCTAAAACGTGGTGTTATATTTTTAGACAGTTCTGAATGGTAGACAAAACTACTTAGCTAATGATGCCCAAACTTCAAATTATAAGCAAGTTCCTTAGTTTAGAATGAATAACAGATAGTTTGAGGTTGAAATAGAAATTCTAAATGTTCATTCATGCACTCAAGGTATTAATACAAAGCCTAAAAAGTCCCTGTGCAATGCCACTTTTCCATCCATGGTTAGTGACTCCATGCTGTGCTGACCATTTGCAGCTACCAGGAGGTTTATAGTTTTATTTTACATTGAATTTAAGAAAAACAATGCTTTGCCTGTATTGCACTAATCTTGTAATGATTTTAAAATATGTTCCCAGATTTTTAGGACACCCATATGTGTTTTCAGTTCAGTTGTGGTTTTCTTATTTTCTTATTTTGGTTTATAAGCTTGGCAAAACCCATTGGGTTGTTTTGTTTTGTTTATGGGGTTTTTTAATATACTGTTGATGAGTTCTTGAAAAGAACATTTTAAATCTGAAAACAAGCTTTGGGGGTTTTTTATTATGTTTAGTAAAAATGTAAGCAATATGGTGGTGTTGTTTATTAAACTGAGCTGCTTGGATGAGATCTCTGTATTTGCTTTTTATGCAGTCTGAAAGATGAGTTGAAAAGGATTTCTGAAAACTTGATTTGTTTCCTTTCAAAATTCTACTCTGTCTGCCACACACAGTCCTCAAAGTTTTCTAGATTTTACACTAAATATGACAGGAATGTAAACTAATTCTCTGTTTCCATAGAAAGGTGCCTTGGGAGTGGAAAAAGCACATGGATTTTCATTGAGAACTCTCCTGTGGTATAATTAATGTTCTTTTTTTTAAACAGTAACAGAACAAGTGAAAAATGCTTTAAAGTCATCCATATTTACATATTGTATCCAGAGTGTTTCTGGTATAACTGAGAAAATAATCCAGTGTTCTCTACATACACTATACCCTCAATTCCCTCAGATGCTTTCTGACCTCTTTTACAAAAGAACTTAAAACTAAAGTTTTTGCCATCTTTTATTCACCCTCCATTCTCATTTTTTTAACTTTTTCTGCTAACTTAGAAAACATTAATTAAAACAGGGTAACCATTTTTATAAAATTATCCTGATGAAAGTTTCATCTGATGGTCTCTCTGGCAGGTTTTCTCTTTCCAACAGCAAATATCCACAGCAGCCTTTGCCATACCTGTACTGGCCAGGCTTGTTACTTCCGTGTTTTCCAAAGATCCCCTGGAGTTTTTTGGCATAGAATGTTAGCACACATGCAAAGCCAATGACTTTGTGACAGTCACATAAACCAGCTCTGTGGCATTTAAAATTCCTGAACTTTTGTTGTCCTCAGCAACAAAAAGCAAATCTAATATCTGCTTCCTAATTATCACTGGAAAGTAGAGTAAATGCAAGAGCTGGGATGCTCTTGCAGTATATCAGATTTATGCCAAAGCTGATCTTAATTATAACATGAGTACAGAAGTTTCCTAAACAAAACCTCCAGCACTGCAATGAGCAGCTGATCTATACTTTTCCTTAAGAGGCCCCTAGAGCACTCCCTTTATGTCTGAGGCCTTGTTAACAGCTCACCATGAGACATGGGTGCCTTCAGGAATTAAATGGATGTCCAAGAATCCCAGCCAGGAGTTTTGTCTTGAACAGCCAAGATCTCTACAGCTGGAGAACCTACTAAATAGTTAGCTGGGATGTGACAGTTCTGAAGGGGAAACCATATCACAAGTGTTTGTATGGCATTTCATGGTTTCTGTAGCTAATATCTATTCTGTCACTGACCACATGGGATTCTTGGAGCAGACAACTTGGAGTTATATTTGTCCTTAGATTTTTTTTTTTTCTTTGTGGTATTTTTAAGAGAAAACTAATAAAGATGCTTTAAGACGCCTTTCCCCCTGCCCCCACCCCACAGACAATTACTTTCCCACCTTGGTATCTGGAGCTTGTACCTTCTTGTCCTTTTCTCTACCTTTGCAGCATGATGCAACAGCAGGAAAAAATGTTAAACACACTAAAATGAAGAAGCAAAAAAGTCAAAAGTCACTAGGTGCAGTTGTGGGTAACATTCAGGTTACTGGCCTGACTTCCTTAGAATCTGAGTGTTTTTAACAACCTGAAGTTACAGGGGCAACTGTATAGCTTGTATAGCTCCAGTAATTTCTTTGAGAAGTATTATGCTTAGAGAAGAAAATTGAGTCTCAAATCCATAGGCCGACACCCTTCCTGCTGCCTGTTGAGTGCACAGGGTATTAGGAACTTCCTTTCGCCAATTGTCTTAAAGGACAAGCTTCTCTGTATTCATCTCATGTTTTAGAGGGATGAAACAACTAGTTTCATATTTATTTGGACCTCCAGTTGTATTATCTGTCCTGTTAAAGATTTGTTTGCATTGTTGAGCCAAGTAACTAAAGTATGACAACTGAGCAGCTGCACCCATCGCCCCTTTAAAATATTTGTTTCTTTAAATGGATTTATAAAGTGTATGCTGTATTAATGTTACTTTACTCACGTGCCTTTCCTACACCATGCGGTAACAATTATAATACTTCCTTCATCCCAGTGCAATACTCAATGTACCAACGCTTCAAAAGGTCTCTTCTTTGTTCATTTAAATAAGCAAAGCATGTACCTGTGAAACACAATAAAGTCATTAGGGAAATTTTAACCTTGTTGCAAAAAACATGTTTTCTTTTATTCTCTCAAACATAAGCGCTATCATTAGCCCTTCCTTATCTGTCAAGCTATTGTGCTTCTCCCCATTTTAAAGTGGAGAAACAAACAGTAAGCAGTTATGCAGAATATCAGCTAGAACCATACTATCTGCTTAAAAGGTGCAAAACCTTTTCAGGGTCTACTGTAGATGTTTAGATGACGTTCCTTTTGACCTGCCGGGTCATCATGCATCATGGAGAAAAAAGCCTTTAATTAATGATGTTCAAGTCCATCTGAGACTATAGGAACAAAAAGTGGCATGGAAAGTCTTGTAATAGCCCCAGAACTTTCTCTGCACTAAAGTCATTGGTTTATGTAAATGAATGTAACTCGGTGAGCAAAGGCCTTGAAACTCATTTACTGATCACAGCAGTGTTATGTGCTGCTCAGCTCAGTGAGCACTGGACACAGTGATGACCCACACTCAGGAGAATGGGGCCATTTCCTCCCCCAGTGTTCTGCTGCCACTGCAGTGGCTCAGAGGTGTTGGACAGTGCTGGAATGCAAGACCTACAAACAGTGTTCTGAAAAGTGCTACTGTAAATCCACTACAAGGAATGGAAAAATTCAGAAATGCTTGTTCAGTTTCTTAGTCCTGTGCTGAGAATGATCTTTTCCCAAGGCTGCTGGAATGCAGTGTCCTGTTAATAACATAAATGACTCAAAATTATGGTTTCCCCCATCCTGTATGGTGGCAATTTGCAAGGCTTGTTTGGAGTAGGTATTTTTCAGTAGGGTACTGGTGAACAGTAGAAGTCTGACTCAGGAGTCCCCAGATTCCCAGAGATGGATGCCTTTTGCTGAGTCTGCTGGCTGGATATTGAGAAAATCTAATTGGGGCAGATGCTCAGTGCTGTGTACTGTTAGTGAGAGGGGAAACCAGTTCTCTGTGGAGAATGTTATCCCTCAGGAAAGAACTGTAAGTGGCAATAGGCAGGGAATGCTGTTGTCATGTTCCAAGTTTGTTGTTACAATTTCTATAAATCAGTTTAGTAGTTGGCATATGACAGAGTGCCATCTGAACACTTGAGTTTTGCTGAGTGTTTTCACTACTTCTTGTTTTGAGAAGAAATTGCATTTGGATTTCAGAAGTAAGCAAGAATCTCTGCTTCTTGTAAAATTAGAGATTCCACAAGCAGTTGCTGCTTCCAGTGAAGTCTTAGAGAAAACTGAGTCGTGGAGGGCCAGTACCTGTAGCTGATATACTGCTCCATGAGCAGCAGCAGCACTTCTTGACTCCCACCAAGTCTGTAACTCAACAGGACAGAGTAACTGCTTCCTTATATAGAGACACCAGTTCCTTTTTCCCTGTTGATGTAGTAGCTCCTGTTAGTAGGAGTTCAACAAAAGTGTGTGTCTATGTGTCACAAACAACACAGAGGTTCCCAGGGAGTTTGAAACCTCCTGGGTTTCCTCACATCAAACATTGTAATTCTAGTAATTGCCATTAATTCAAGTATAACAGTAGCATAAAGCTACCTAGAAAAACATGCAGGCAGGAATGTTCCAACAGATGCATTTGGATTATGAAACTTTCCTGTCTTGGAAGAGAACAGTAATTCACAGTTGAGGAACTTCTAAAATTACACAGAAAAAAATCTCCCATTTAGCATGTCAGTATTCAAAAAGGAATCTACACCAATAACTTCTTCAGTTGCAAGGTTTCAGGCTGACAAGAAATAAATTTTCATAGGATTAATTTGCTGTTGTTGCTATTTCTCTAAATGTGCTCTTTTTTCACTTTAGCAGGGGCATCAATGTGTTCAAGACATATATTCGAAAAAAGGTGGGGAACTAGTGGAAGAGTTGCAACTTTTTGAAGATACAAACCTTACCATATCTAGAAAGTAATAAAGGGTATGTGTGGTTTCACTTTTTTTTTTTTTTTTAAACTTCTTCCTGTGTTAGGAAGTATTGATCATTTTCTGCAACCTAGAAAAATTCACTACTAAAGCACCTGGCATATATCTAAGGCTACAGGTGAAGGGAAAGCAGATACGATGTTTCAATTGAATTTGAATGATTTCTAGATTGGATAAAGAATCATTGTGACAATTAAAAATGGAAAAGCATTAGTAATATACAAAACTTGTAATGTAACTAACTTAAGTGGCATTTGTTACATCAATTAACATCACCTTTTTTTTTTTTTGGAGGGAAGGAATGTTAGTTCTTTAACTTGCAGCCATTGAATAAAGGAAAGGAGAGAGTATTTCACAATTTCAAAGCATGCATTTTGGAGGGTAAAAATTATTTCTTGATGTCTATGCCTGTGAAACGAAATTAATTTCTTCTTTGTGGGGAAGCTCTCAATAGTTATTTCAAAATTTCAGGAGTAACTGGTAAGTATTCACAATCATAAAGGTAACTGGGTTATTGCATCACTTTAAAATATTCTTTGCATTGCAATATTTGGAAAATTGCGGTTCAGTTTTGCTCATGTTAATATATGACATTCAACAGTATCTTCCCCCTTCCTGACAGGTGTTACTGGCAGGCTGTTACTGTTACATTTGTTACAATTTAGGCTATTGCTTGATTATTAATAATTATTTCTGTTGGGGTTTTTTCAATTGTGTGAACTTCTACTGAAAGTAATACAGAACATGAAAAATTTTGCCAAAACTAGGAATGCACTGACACCAAAAATAAATTTTAATTGCACTTACTTCAGTGAATTTGTAATGCATATATGTAGGCTCAAAGTATCGCTCAAGTTATCAGATGCTACTATAAGTGAATTTTAAGGGTAACTTTCCAATGGATGTGCCAGCTTATGTAGATAAAAGCAGCAGATAGTACTAAACTCCTAAGAATGTTTTTTGAGAGTAGAGTGATCATTTTAGCAGTGAGGAGCAGAGTATGTTAAGTGAAGGGGCTATTTTAGTTCAGACTGCTGAAGAAATTAGAAAATTATTTCCATAATTCTAGAAGGTAACTATTTCTGCAAAGAAAGATAAGGAAAACCTTTTTAAAGTAGAATAGAGAGCCATTTAAAATTTGAGAATTTCAGGTGGCATTGGAGCAAGTAGAAATCACACCATTGAAATGCAGTTTGTTTACTCTTGTTTCTTCTTTTTAGAAACTCCATCCACACTTCATCAAAATGCAGCGGAGCCTGTTGCATTCGGCTTCTCAGCTGGCGCACGGGACGTGTTGGCTCTTCCCTCGCACCGGCGCCTTGCAGCGCTTGAAAGGACACTGTGTGTTGTCTAATGTGGGATGCAAAGTGATGCTGGCACTGGACCCTCCTAAACGATGTCTTCATGCAGGTGCAGCTCATTTTGCCTCAAAGAAAACTGCTTTGTCATCACAGCCAGCAGACACTTCTCACAAAGTACCAGAGGAGAGAAACCCTTTGCCTTCGGCCACTGATGCCCCCAAGCAGAGCCCTGCAGAGTCAGATTCTTCAGAACCTGATCCATTACAAGATAAATCAATCAGTCTTGTTCAGAGATTCAAGAAAACTTTTAAGCAGTATGGGAAAGTCATGATTCCAGTGCACCTTGTGACTTCCACTGTGTGGTTTGGATCCTTTTACTATGCAGCCATGAAGTAAGTCAATAGTTTGTTGCAGTGTGCAATAACGGGGTTGAATTGAGATCTACTAGTGAAAGGACATATAAATTATTATTGCATGTTAAAAAGTGCCTTTATATTTGATAGAGAAATGTGGCTACGTTTTTGACTAAAGCATAAGATTAATATTAAAATATATAGGATTCAGGAGAGTGTCATGTACATACTGTTTCCATGCAGTTATTGCTCTGTACCAGGTATGTTGCTAACATTTAAAGGAATGCTCATCTTTCCAAAATGATGCATGGATGTAAACAGCAATGAAGTTATTAATAACCTCTCAAAAGGTAAAGATAGGGATTTGAAATCCTGATGATGAATGGCTAGTTGAGATCTTTATAGAACTTTTCTTTTTTTTGCCCTTGGACTTCAGAGTATTTTACCACTTCCTCTCCACTTCATCCCCAGTCCTTCTTCATAAGGATTTTCACTTCATGGAGTTACCTCACTTAGCTGTTCTCAACCTATGTGTATGCATTCCTTTTTTGTTTGTTTCTTGTCTTTCCTGCCATCCACTGAAAAAAATTGCTATTGTAGACCATAGTTTCTAATCAAAAATTAAATATTTATGTGGCTAAAAAAAGAGATAAACTAAATATTCTAATTTTAGTTTCTTTTAGTTAACAGCGTGTGCTAGATACTGTTCTGGAAAATGGCATTTATCAGAAAAAGCTACTACATCAATTATGAGCTGGTAGTTTGCTAATTCAGGTGAAAGAGGTTTTATTTATCTGGAAATAGTTTGCTAAATATGAGCAAATGTTTATCTCTGGACTGCTGGTGTTGTATATTTAATAATAGAAAGGATGAAACAATGACGGTTTGTGGTGGCAAGGATGGAGCTCTGACATCAGAATGCCTTACTGCACAAGTGTTTGTTTTAGTTACTCTAACCATCTGGCATAATTGCCCTTTCTGGGAGCTATAGATCCAAATGTCATTCTAAATTTAGCTCATGTCAGAGGAATAAAGGTCTTGAGCTATAAAAATATTTTGCTTTGGATGAATTCAGGTTGATGCTTACATCCAGGCATTTCATTTTGAGGGAAGGTTACTTTTCTTGAAATTCTAAAGCCTGCCACTAAAGTAGGTATTTGACAGATGAAAACAACTGAAATATTCAACTAGAAACTAATTAAACTAAATATAACAAAGCCTCAGTTTATTATGCCACCATGAGCAGCACCTTCTTGAAGTGGGAAAATAACTTTCAGAACGACTGGTCATATAAGACTAAACAGCAGTGGTTTATGAAATGACACAGTTAGTACTGTCTTTCAGCTCCTACTAGGTCTCCATTTCCTACTCTGGGAATAGGCCTTTGGACTGTAGGTTCTAGTACCTGTTGGTAAACTACTGGCTGTTACTGTTCCCAATGCTAAAGTGATTGCATGCTCACAAGAATGCTTAAAATATTAGACAGAAATGGATAATGGTACTAATAATACAAAATCTCAAAATATTGGAAACTCAGGTCTTCTATAACTGTGTGTAGCTCTCTTCTCTAATATAAAGATGAGCTTTCTTTTCTCCTTTGGTGTTTCCCTGGATTTCAAATAGAAAGAAATTGTGATAGGAGCTCCCTCCACCAATCTTGACACCTTATATTGACACAGTAGAACAACTGAACACAAAGCTCCTGAAGTCTTGTCCATGTTACATGTTGCTTCCTTTTCTTTTGCCACATTCCTTGTTTGATATATTTAGAAGTGAATGGAGAACATTGTCTGAAATTTTAAAAGAAAAACAAGGTAATTTTAGGCAGAACAGAGCATGAAATTGAATGTGCACAGCTGGAGCCTGATTAGCTGTCTTAGCACCATTACATCTACTTACCTCCAAACATAAACTGGGACACAGGTAAGTTAGAAACTATTCCCCCTAACAGGGATAATATAAATCAGTCACCTTTTGAAATGCTGAAAAGAACAGTATTTTCATGTGGTCAGAAACATAAATCCTGTAAGTACATTGCTTAGATAAGAAAACATTTTGTTCTCAATTTACGAAGTTTGTGCAATAAAGAAACAGTACTCTAAATTACTGTTCAGGTTTCAAATTCTCATTTGAGTTACCAATGTTTTTCTCTTTTATAGTGGGGTGAATGTTGTTCCATTCCTAGAGTTGATTGGCTTACCAGACAGCGTAGTAGACATCCTGAAAAATTCCCAGAGTGGGAATGCACTAACTGCATATGCATTGTATAAAGTAAGTATAATTATAGTTTGTAAATAAGTTCTAAGTCTTGCCTGGTGAACTAAACAGGGTTTACTTGTCTACAGCAGAAAGAATTAATTAGCTCTCTTTGATAGTTACAAGTACTTAAGCATTCATTTTGTGGCAAAAACAGTCCCATGCAAGTTGATATGTGTTCTGTGTTCCTTCAAGGAGTCTATCTGTATTTCTAAAACAACCTCTTCGCTGCAGAACTATTGCAGCCCTCTGAGATGACAATGAAGTTATTAAGTTATTTTTCTATATCCCTGACATAATTAGCGAGGACAAAGAGGTAAATTCTAAGCACCTCATTGCATTCCAGATAAAAGTACAGTTATTTTTATCCTAGATGATTTTTTTGTCTTCCCCTTAGTTGTCCATCACTCTCAAGTATTTTCACTGTCCATTTGAATCACTTACTTACATTCAGGCTTGGGTTTCCTTTTATTGCTTTATATGTGAAAGTCAATGTTTGGGAAACTTGAAACATGTCAGCTCATTCAAAACCAAGGTACAGTATTTGCTGTACATGCCACTCATTTGTTTTGGTTCCAAAAGTGATGTGTTTCTTTCCTGTTTTCAAAGGGATTACTTTCCCAAACAAAATGTGAAAGTATGACTCTTTCCAAGTTTTCCTGTGCCTAAAAGAGACCAATAAATAGATATGGTTAAATATATTGTTATAGCTGGAAGATCTGGTAGTGTTGGAAGAAACTCAGTGTTCACATGATGCATTCTGTTCTGAATTGCATCAAGTGCTCAATGCTTGTCCTACAAGCTGCACAGGGAGGGTTTGTGTGTTGATCATTTTTTTAAGGGAAGTCTAATGCCCTTGCTGGCTCTGACAAAAAGATGCTTTAAGCAAAAGGGGATGCACTGTAAACTGGCTTATTTCTTCATAAATTGAATTATTCTTTAGAATCTGACACTGTTCAAAGTAAATTTTCCACATAAAAAAATAACCTTTTGCTGGATGCTATTTTCCTGTTTTATCTATGTGGCGTGTTCTCTGGTTTCTCTAAGATTGCAACTCCTGCCAGATACACTGTGACTTTGGGAGGAACATCGGTCACTGTTAAATATCTACGGAAGCACGGCTACATGTCCACACCACCTCCAGTAAAGGAATACCTACAAGACAGGATGGAGGAAACAAAGGATAAAATTACGGAGAAGATGGAGGAAACAAAAGATAAAATTACAGAGAAGATGGAGGAAACAAAGGATAAAATTACAGAGAAGATGGAGGAAACAAAGGATAAAATTACAGGGAAGCTACAAGAAACCAAAGATAAAGTTTCATTTAAAAAAATAAAGGAGTAGGAGAGATGCCTAATTTTTGGGCATATCAAACTTAGCACTTTAACCCTTTGTGAGGCAGGATATGCAAAGTGCACTTCTGAGGTTTGGGGTTTTTTTCTTCTATTTTTTTACCCTTTGTCTGGAGACTACAATAGCTACGTGGATTTAAAGGTTAAAGTTCCTTGGGGAAGAGGTTGTGACAAAGTTTCAATTTACAGAAGGAAAAGTGAATCTCAGACCATAACATGTCCCTTGGTAATAATGTTAACAATTGCTCTTCCCTCTTTTTTTTCCACACCCTCCTCCTCAAATTTAAAGCAATTTCTGCCAATTGCCACTACTCTGTTCTTATTCCACCACAGTGCACAGCCATGGTTTCACTAGACTGAGCCTTCCATAAATGAAAATGAAGATTTCTCTGTTGGGAAGAGCAGCATGTTTAGGTTTTTATAGTGTGTAGGTCCAAGCCTCTTCAATCGTGATCATCTCTCAATTTTGAGCAGACCATTGTCACTGATACTGCACATGAAGGAACTGATGGATCAGCTACTCAGCAGGAATTAATTACAATTGCTTCCTTGGCTTCAGCCAGGCTGCAGTGGTTTACAGGTTGAGACTATGAATCTTTCTTGAATAGTGCATCTCTTCAGAAATATCACGTGAAAGCTATAGGAAGATGAGTTAATCACAGCAGCCATACTGTCAAGTATATTTTGTTTCCTGAAGTTGATTTACAGTACGAAGTCATTAAATGAAATTAAGCATTTGTATATTAAACACTAGGATTTGTTCATTATGTTGAAGTTTACAAACCTGCTCTATTTCATTTTTGAAACAAAAAAAAAAAAATGAAAGAGCAGTTTATTTGAGAAATTGCTATATTAAGGGGCTTTTTAAACACATGGAAAGTTGGAGTTAAACCCCAAAGTTCCTCCTCCTCCTCCCTCAGATCTCAGTAAAACAATTTGACTAAAATAAGTATGATTTCTGAGACAGTGATCACAGTCTAGCAAATGTTTTTTCCCCTAGACTGAGTCAAGCAAACACTTATCCATACCTAAAGGCTGAAATGCTGTCTCAGATGTCATAAAGGACTAAAGTTGAAACTGTTGTATTTGCCTGGGAAGGCAAACTTCTCTGTTTTTATTCAAATGTAGGCAAAATTGAAGTGTGTTTTTCCTATTTCTACTACAGATCTCACTTTGTAGCAACTCGGCATGTGTAAGTTGTTTAACAAAGGTGCTTTTTTGTAGGGGGATATGGGGAAGCAACAGAGTTGGACCCTGAGCATTGCAATTGACTGGAGTGAAAAAAATATAGCTGATGAAGTATCAGCTCTGCCCCACTGTTTGAGTTGAACTTCATTAACTTAATTGTGCAGGATTGATTACATACTTCTCTGCCCACATGTAAAATAATAACTGCAATCTAATGCCTACCTCACAGGGATGTTGTGAGGAATAATCACTGTATATTCAGCAACCTGAAGATGTAAAGTGCCATGTTTCTGATAAATATTGTTTAAAAAATATTTCCGTGAACTCTTACACTGCTAAGTACTACTGTAGGACTAGAGTTAATAGATGCTATTTTGTTTTTCTGTTTCAGTGTGCTTTTCCTTACTGTCCCCATGCACACATTCTTCTGATGTTGGCATTTGTTCTGATTTCCCACTTTTGGGGGCAATGTTACCCATGTCGTGCAGGACCTTGCAAAGCCCAAAGTGCGCCCCAGTAATATTGCATGGTCACTCTCAGTCTGGGGCCACATATGGGACCCTTTCAGTGCTACTCACAGGATCCATCTCTTTACACGTGGCAAGGATTGTGCAGGGGCACCTTGCTGTCCTAGGATGAGTTTTTAGCCCTTAGACATGTTAGAACTTGTTCATTACACCACCTCTTCTTGCACTTCCCCTTGTCCAGCTGGCCAGGGACCACTCCAGTGTGTATGATCCATCCCTACTAGTGCTAGGTACAAACGCTGATTGACTTGGAGTTGACTGTACTGTGTAATCATTTCTGCAGCTGCAGGAACAGCTCACAGTGACTTGCAAAGTGCCTCCTCTGTGTAGGTGGTCAATTTTGCAGCGTGGAGAAGCTTGAGGAGTTTCTGGGACAGCCACGTCCTCCACCCAGCATGTCCATTAATAAAGCACAGAGTTATGTGGATCCATTTATACAGAGGGAGAGGGGAAATCCTTAAGACTATGCAAGTCTGACCTGGCGAGCTTTTGTGACAAGTATTCACATGCTTGGTTGTACTGGGGACCTTTTCTCAAACTGGCCTTATATGGAACCTCTGCCTCATTACTGCAGAGATCACCTAAGGAGTTCCTGGGCCACCCAAGGAGTGACTGTAATGCCACTTGGTGCTCAGCAGGTACCCAGCTATGCTGCAATTCTAACTAGGCTAAAGCTGACTTTCATCCTGTATCTCACTTATAAATTACCTTGCCATGATACTAAGGTACAGTTCTTGCTAGTGACAGTCAGCCTGAGCGTGAGTCTGCATGGCCAGAAGCCAGGGGCCACCACCCTTTGGAAGAGGCAGTGTGTCTGCACTGTGCTGGCAGGCTGGGGCAAACACGGGGCACCTGGGGACAGCACAGGGTCTCCTGGTACCCAGGCCTGCACAGTTGGCACACTCATGTGGCAGCAGTGTCCCTTAAGGTGGAGCAGCATCAGTGAGTGCCTGGAGCAGAAGAGAAGGACCAGGGCAGGTGTCATGGCCTGGGAAAGCAGTTTGGCCACAGCACTAGGAGGCCCTGACCCAAGCAAGAGAGCACCCAGCAAAGTGCCAGGAGTCCTTGGTGAAGTGAAAAGCCCAGACAGAAGCCCAGTAGCACCTTCCTTTCCCCACAGGACCATGCAGCCAGTGGTAACAGGGCTTGCCTTTTTACCTCTTGCAGCTCAGCATCCTCATGGGAAAGGGCTGTCCTTTCAGGCTGGGGGTGTGGGGGCCTCCACCTCTGCAAAGCTTCAGAAATCTGGTGAGACCGGGACTAAGACATCAATCACTACATCCATCACTACAGCAGGGAAATGGCTGCTTTGGCAACCTCCCCCACTGCTGTCTGCTCCCTGCCTCACATGTACCACCACTGCACAGCATCACCGAGTCACAGCCTGCAATGGGGCTAGACCTGGAACTGCAATACTGCTCAACTGTATGCCTGAGCAGGCTGGGCCCACAATTGGGCATCCCAAGATGAGTCCAGAGTACATGCTGTGGTCAAAGCAGGGAATCTCTGTCAAAACTGGGGCCCCAGGATGGAACTGGAGTAGATGTTAAGGTCCAAGCAGGAGGCAGATCTGAAATCACGTTCCAAGATAGGACTGGAGCTGAAGTTGCAAACCAATGCAGAGCCAGAACCAAGATCACAACTCACTACTTGGCTGGGGCCTAAGTTGTGGCTCAAGAAGGGGAAGAGACAAAGTCAAAGCCCAAACACTGTCCAGAGCCAAAATTGTAGCTAAAGGTGGGCCCAGCGTCAGGATAACATCCCTACCAGGACTGGAACAAAAATCATGGCCCAGTATCAGGACAAAATAGCAGACACCGCCTGAGGTAGTGCCAGAGGCAAAAACTTCATAACCCAAGATGGGCTGGAACCAAAAGCCATGGCCAGAGATGGGGGCCAGAGTCTACACTGCTGCCCAGACTGCTGTGGCACTCACTGTCTGAGCATGGACCAGAGCCAAATTTGAGTTGGAGGCAAGTAGTGATCCAAGACAGGGCAGGAACTGAAGCTGATGCCTAAAGTTTTAGCTCTCATATTTTTCAGATTCTGTAATGTGTTAGTATATAATGTTGAACATATATAGTGTTAGCAAGTTCCCTTCACAGGGTCGTTAGACAAAATAATCCTTTTCCAGCCTGAGAACCATGGTCACCATTGCAGCTTCAAGCCCCAAAACGTATAAACAACAGCAAATTGGGGATGGGCTGGGCAAACTGGGAGGATGGGATTTCATAACCTGAAGCTGTAATTGGACAGTTAACCCCAATATGCAAATGGACCAAACATGAAAGTGTGAAAACTCATGACCCATCGTCCATCTTGGGTGTAGCCTTGGCCAGACTCTTACACTGCCTGAGGTGTATCCTTTGAAGGCCTTCTTAATAAATACCTACTTTATTTCTCTTACTTTGTTTAGCCTCTCTTCTAGCCTTTCCAGGCATCAAAATCACAGCCAAGTATTGGGCCAGAGCTGAAATCATGCCCAGAAGAGCCACTGAGATGAAGCCACAGACCAACATGGGGCTACAGCCACAACCTGCTATCCAACCCTAGCCACTGTCACAGACCAAACAGGTACTGAAGCTGAAGTAGCAGCCTGGTATTAGGCCAGACCTGTCTCAGAAGCCCAAGATGTATCTGGAACTGAAATCATGGCCTGAAATTGCAATGGAGCTAAAGTCACATTAGAGATGGGGCCAGAGCTGAAGCCACGGCCCAAGATTTCCCCTAGAGGCAAAGTAACAGCCCAAGATATGCCAAGGAACAAATCAGAAACCCAAATAGGGGCCAGAGCCACAGATGGTCTGAGATTGAGCAAGAGGCAAAGATGCAACAAAAATGGCACCACTCAGGATGGGGTTGGAGCTAAAATCACAGTCTGACATAGGGCTGGAGCCAAACTTGTGCCTTGAAATGGGGCAAGAGCCAAAGTCACAGCTCAATATGGGCCTGGAGCAGAGGCCATGATCCTCACAGGGGCTGGAGCAGGGACCAGAGTTGAAGCCCTGATCCAAAAACTGAGCCAAACTCATGGCCTCACAGTGGACAGGAACTGAAGACATGGCTCAAAAACAGCCATCAGTCGCTGGACAGGGAACAGGGCTGAAATCACTGCCCAAGAAACAAAGTTGCAACCTGAAATGGATGAAAGCAGAAGTTATGAACCAAGCAGGGACTTAAGGCAAAGTTGCAACTGAGTATCAAAGCAGAGAGAAAGATGTGGATGGGGAGGTGGCCAGAGCCAAAGTCACAGCTTGACACAGGGCTGAAGCTGAAGTAGCAGCCCAAATAAGAGCTGTAATAGTTGCCCAATCAGGGCCGGTGCGAAAGCTGTGAGCTACCAGCAAGCTGTTGGCAAAGCATCTGGGCAATATCAGGCCAGAAATTAAGTCACAGCCCAATACCAATCCAGAACCAAAACTGCACTCAGAGATCAGGGTGGAGCCAAAACAGGAGCCCAAGGTGGAAATGAAGCCAAATCTGTGGCCTGAGCAACAGCTTAAGCCAAAGTTGGAGATGAAGATGTGGCTGGAGACAAAGTCACAAGCCAAGGCAGGGCCAGAGAACAATGGCCAGAGCCAAAGTTATGTCCAAAGATGGGACTGAAGCAAAAATCTCGATTCAGTATCGAGTCAGAGCTGCAGTAGCAGCCTGAGGTTTGCCAGAGCTCAAATTGCTCCCAAAGATGGGAGAAATTAAAGTCTCACTCCAATATTTCTACAAAGCTGAGGTTAACAACTCAATGTGGCACCAATCACAGCCCAAGCAGGGACCAGAGCCAAAGCTGCTGCCTGACATCAGGCAGGACCCAAAGTCACAGAGAAGGGCAGAGCAAAGACCAAGCAGAGGCAGAGTAGACATGGGAGCCTGAGCTGGAGCTGGAGTCAGAGCCCTGTATCAGGCTGGGGACAAGCTCGTGACCCAAGATGGGACCAGAATCAAAATTGTGGCTCA
This sequence comes from Chamaea fasciata, assembly GCF_029207755.1. Taxonomy (NCBI): domain Eukaryota; kingdom Metazoa; phylum Chordata; class Aves; order Passeriformes; family Sylviidae; genus Chamaea; species Chamaea fasciata. The sequence continues at coordinate 53,924,172 of NW_027094086.1, read as the reverse complement.
GAACGGGTCCTGGAGCAGCAACCATTGCCAAAGATGGGGCTGGAGACATGATAGAGGCCCAAGATGGCTCCCGATCTCCGGATACCTGATACCAAGTTGCGGATGAACAGACAGGGCCAAGGAGCAAGGGCTGGAGCCCAGCTCAAAGAGTGATACACAGCCAGAGCCAAACCTATGACCAGTACTGGGCTGGCACCCAAGTACTGGCCTGAAACAGGCAGGAGAAAAAGTTGCAGACCAAGATGGAGCTGAGTGGAAATGGCAGCTCAGTATTGGGCCAAAGCTGAATTCACATCCTGAGCAGGACCCAAAGTCAAAGTCATGGCCCAGGATGGGCCCAGAAACAAAGTCAGAGCCTGACAGGGGAACAGCTGAAGTCTCAGCCCAAGAGGAGCTGAAATCTTGGCCTAAGCAATGGCTGGAGCTGAAGCAGTAGTGAAAATGGGGCCAGTGAAAATAATGGCCTGAACATGTTAAGACCAGAGCCAGTCACAGTTGCAATTAGTGCTCAAACTGAAGGTGCAGCTGAGCCTTTTGAGCAGGGTTGGAGCTAAAGCTGTGACTCGGTAACAGATCAGAGCGAAAATGGTGACTCAAGATCGTGCTGGAGCCAAAGTTGAAACAAATTCCTCTGATTGTGTCCCCTTCAGGGTGTCAGCTTAGGGCATCACATCACATTTATCCTTGTTCATCACTTACCATCAGCAACAATAATAATTAGAGAATTGTAATTATCCCCTGGCAATTAGCTGCCTATTTTTATGATCTTCTTAAGTAGAAAGAATACATCTTGATTTCAAAAGCCCGCAGGGTAACATGTAGTGTTAAGTTTGGGCTTGAGTTTGATGAATTGATTGGACAATCACAGAGGAGGGAACACGGGGGAGGAGATTCAGGCTTGTTTAGGAATAATGCCCAAACATGTTACAGTTCTCGAGTCAACTCCATTGCCAGTCAAGTATTGAATAGCCTGTGTCCTCCTCTCAAACTCATGCTGAATCAAGAATCTTATGTACTCTTGCAATCAGAACAAAGTGATAAAACTTATACAATTTCCACTTGAAATGCTATGCTGAATCCATCAGAAATGCAGTCGGGATCCTACATTTAATATGAATCAAAACTCTACTGCTGGGAGGCTGGTAATTGCAATGGGCTGCCTAGGTGACCTAAAGCAGGCACAGAGAGACAGCACAAGCTGCTTGTGAACGCTGCCTTGACCTGGCCCTTGTGCTTACTGATGACCTCCCATCTGGGGTCACAAAGCAGGTGGAGACAAAATCCAGCTTCAGCATTAGGTTCAAAATACACAAGCTGCAAGTTTACCACACATCTTTTTTTGTTTGTTTGTTTGTTATCATTTCACATGGATTTGTTCATAGGTGCAAAAAGAGATGCCAGACCTTGTAAGGATGTGGATCTGAGAGCACATGAGAGAAGGCAGTGGTGAGCAGTGATGCTGTACTTGCCCTTCAGCTGAACAGACTCTGCACTAAGTGGTGCTGAGTACCCTCAGCCGGCACTGTCAAGCACTTCCACCAGCGCATTTGCACCGACTCTTTATCCAGGCACTGCCTGAGAGCAGCCTTGAAGCACCTTCCCCCCAGAAACAGGTGCCTGCACACAGCTGTGGCCTCCAGCTACCTCCCAGACATGGCAGCTGTGTTTTAATGTGGAAGGAGACCTTTGGACGAATTGTAGTAGAGAAAGGGAAATTTCTCAGCCTTGGCTAACTGATGACTAATGATATGGTTAGCCAAATACCTGAATTTAGTTTTTATCCTGGATTAGATTAGAAAAGCCATGAAAATAAAAAGAACACAGTGTCATTTTATACAAGGAGCATTCAAAGTTCTGCATAAGGTACTACCAGTGTATTTCTTATTGCTGGATTGCTGTGCACTAGCCCTCACACCTCTGCACAGCTTGTACCCACATACAATCTCCTTCAAAAAAAAAGAAATGCCAGTGCACAAGGAGCACTCAAGCTACAGCTGCACGAGTACAGTTCTGTTGCAGACAGACGCTTCTGCGTCACTGTCAAATGGTGGTTTTAGTGCACTTGATGCCATTTCCCTGACAGAGCATAATTTTATAGTAAAGTACCTGTCTGCCCTAGCATATGGCTGGAGATAGAATGCATATTATCTATAGGTATAATATACAGCATGACTGTAGAAGGTGTGAGGGCTTGCATGCTGAGTAGTTAATGCAGTTATCACTCAGCCACAGGGCTTTTCATGTTTGCAGATGCACCTCTCGCTGAAAAGCTGTGACACCCAGTACTGCAGCAGTAACTTCCCAAAACAAATACAGTCAGTCACTATCAGCACCCTTGATCTGCAGGAGGGGGGACTGACTCCGCAGTCCCTCAGTCAAGCCTTACCTGTTAGGCTTTTCCTGACAAAACATTAGTTAAAGTTACCAGCTCATCAACTTTTCCCCCAAGAGATATAAAGTTTGCAGCATAAGCGAATTTTATAGCACTTACAATCCTAACTCCAGTGTCAGGAAAGAACTAGTTCCTATCCCTTTTGCTGTTGCCATAAACCCTGCTGAATGGCTATGCAAGCACACTTGTGCTTTTATATTTGACTTATATGTCTTCTTCATCAAGTAAAGCCAACGAGGGCAAACTTGGCTCAGCTCATGAAATATTCACAGCACTGTAACACAATTACACGTGTATGCATATACACAGGGACATGTAATAAGTGGGAATGTTCTCACTGCTTTGAGATGAAAACGACTTTTTTTTCCTTTCCCTGAAGAATTTCTTGCTGCCCAGGGTTAAATGTAGGTCAAGCTGTCTGAGCCCATGTCTGTGGCACACAGAGCAGGATTAAACTGGAATTTTCCACTCAACTCAACTGTCAATCACTATAATGTCTGCAAATGTTAAATTAAGCTGGAATGATCTGGTGTTGGCACTGACGGGGGGCTCAAGGGTGGCATTTTGGCCTCCATGAAAAAGATGCCCTCTTTCTCTGAACAAGGGGTGGCTATGTCCTGGCTGTTTGCTCAAAGCCCTGCCAAACAGAAAATAGCTCTGTACCAGACAGTGGGATGTGCTGGAAGTGAGCAGAGGGAAACTATACCTCGCAAGTGGAGGGACTGGGAATGGTGGCAAAGGAAAGGTCATTCCCATCATTGCCATAGGCTGCCTAAGACCCTGGCATGTACTTCTTCATGTGTTTCCTCATCTTTAAAATACTTTTAGCCCCTTTCTGCTGCTGTTCTGAGCACACTTCATAGTGGAAACCATTAAAGGATCCAAAATATTTCATCTGATTTACAGATTAGCCCCTTTATTAAGGAGAGCCTGCCTTCAAATGTCCCCCTCTAGCTATAGCAGAGCTATGTCCACTGGCTTACCATGTGGCAGGTATCCCTGGGATGGATCATGCAGTCCTGCCAAAATAAATAATGTATTAAGGCAACTTGGAACACCTAAGGCAAGCAGAAATTTGCAGTTAAACAGTAACAACCGCAGCATATAGCTTCCCCCTTATGTTTTAGAACATTCTGAGGACAAGCACGGTTACTGACTATACAGGACACTGAGAAACTCAGCTCATCAATTTTACCACATGTAAAGAATTCAGTGTTTCTGCTCTAATCCCCATTCTCAGGGTCTCAGGAGCAATCATTTGGCAGCCAGTCTGGAAAAAAATGTAGAAAACAAGCAAAAAAACCCAATCATGCAAGTTTTTAGTTTTCTTAGTCAATGCTAGAGTTCTGCAAAAGCAGCACAATGCAAACTGCACAAAAATTGCAGGGCATCGCCGCAGTAGAAGTGAGCTATTAGAAGAGGATTCAGCACTAAGGGTTTTAAAATGTGCATTTTAATTAGAACTCACTTAAAGCACAGCCGATCAAAACAGTGATAATGAGAGAAGCCTAATTAATTTTTGTCTAAGTAATGAAGTCTCATTACAGAGGGGTCTTTGGAAGAAAAGGGTTTGGGATGTTAAAAACAGGGTGTTTGTAATGAGACACAATACTGCTGGGAGCCTGGAAGCCAGACCTAGAGGTTTCACAGGACTGCAGCAGCCACTATATTAATCTTTCAGCAGAAAATAAGTAACCCTACTGAGATGAGACATCCCATTTACAACTGAGTTGCAACCATTGGCAGTGATATTAAAACACAATCAAACAGAATGGCATATTATAAACCAAATATAAATACAATTAAAACCAGATTAAGTAAAAGATCAAAGCAGTCTCAAAAAATGCAGTTTCCAGGGAGTTCAGGGTTCAGACAGTAGAGGAGGAGCAGAAGCTTGGAGATTTTTAGAGTACTTCTAAGGACTAAGGAACTAGCCATTTCCCAAATACTAAAGAATTAAAATGCAGTAGATGGAGGAGAGCAAACTCAGGGTGGTTGTAGGAAATAAATATGGTTACTTTTGACCCAAAAGAAAGAGCTGTAACATTTAAAGAACTAAGGCATTTGAAAAGAACAGCAGCAAGGGGAACCTCCCCCCTGGTTCCTCTCTGAGTGGAATGTGAAGGCAGCTCCACAGCAGGGTGTCAGAAGTGGGATGGACCATGGCTCCCACAGCAGACCTCTTCTTGGAAAAGACCTGCAAGAAAGTCCCAGGTCTGAAGTATCAAACTCAGCATTACATCACAGCAACACAGGTATCAAACTCCAGCAAGCACAGGAATAAAATATAAACCAAGGTTATTAACTATGTCATTAATAATCATGCTAAAGAAGGCATCACTTTATACACTTATGAACGGAAGTTATTTGCTCTTTCCCAGTTTTGTTAAGCTTTAGGCATGGCAAAGTGGCAGGTGTCAGCCAGGACAATTTGATCTACCTTGCAAAGATCTGTATCACCCAAGTCTTCGAGTGTTTCGTTGGGACTCTTCCATCTGGTTTCTTACTAACAGTATCATCCCTCTCTTCCTCCCATTACTGGACCACAGCTGCTCGTTTTAAGCACTGGCCAAAGCATGTCCCAGCTTTCTTAAACCAGGCTGTGACTCTCCCTCCCTCAAGCCGGATTTTGCATCTTTGTTCTTTAAAGAATTTTTGCAACTCTACGCTTCGGGAGCATCGCTTATCCCCCCCACTGGTCAGTCAGCAGCACTGTGCCAGAAGCTGCCACCAACATCAGGGCTTTAAATGAGATTGAGGAGGGGTTGTTATCTTAAAGGAATTGAAATCACGAGCTGGCTCAGATTAAGTGCCTAGACTTAACTCCAGCGTGTGACAGGCTGTCTCCTGCTACAGCCCATCCTATGGCAGGGGCAGGGCAGAAACACCCGGAACCGTCCCAGCATTAATCACCAGAGTGTGAGGGTCAGAACGCTGATCTTAAACCCTCATCAGACACTCACTTCCCAGGACCCTCACATAATGCTTCAAGGATTGAGTCCTCTCGGATTCCTTAAAGATCTGCTACCTGGGTGCCAGCAGCAAAACAGCAAGGGAAAAAGACAAGTACTCATTTTACCAAGGCCACTCTAGTGTTACGTGCTTTTTTGTTTTTTTCACTTCAAAGGGAAAATAAATCCAACAGGAGACAAATGCATTTAATAATTTTTAATAATTTTGCGCCATGGTTTAACCACAGCATATTAAGAACAAGCATAAAATCTGTATTTAAAACTAACAACAGCACTTAGAGCAACATCTTCCTTTAAAAGTATTGCAATAAACAGACCTTAGGTCTAAAAACTAGGACATCACCATTTGCTCAATTAAAAGAGTCAGATACACAATAGTTGAAATCTTTTTCTGTATATAACTGGGAGTTACGGTGGAAAATAAGCAACAAATTAATTGTGTTAAACAGAAAATAAAAAAATAAAGCAAGCCAGGTTTGTCATAGCATCACATGAACAGCTATTGAGAAATTCCAATACAGTTGTAAAAAGACTTACTGTTTTTAATAACTTTGTTTTACAACAATAAATTTCAAAAGAAAGATTAAATATTGTTGATAGTGCTGTACATATTTCAGAATACTTTGAAAGAAAATGGACAAAAATAAGAGATGTGTTGAAAATGTGCTCTTGAAAGCCACAATGTTGGAATTACAAAACAAAATTAAAATCCATCCAGCAATAAAGCATTTTACACTGTAAATTAACTAGGAAGAAACAACAAAGAAAGGGTAACACTCTAAATTAAACAGGCATTTGATGGTTAATTTTGAGTGTAACAGGCTGACTGATGTACATACCATCATGAAATGCTCTGAGCACAGCAGCATTGGGCAGTTGAGAGTTATACAAAGATAAAACCCCTATCAACGCTTATGTAGTCTTTATATTATGAGTAGAAAAGCTTTGTTAAAGAATACTAAAGTGATATTTTAAAAATTATCATTATTATTATTATTATTATTTTTGCTGTCCAGGTCCATGATGCCTGAGGCTCTCGTAACTTCTGCTCATAGTCCTTTTAAAATCTTGGCTGCCTGCTGTGCTTTGTGGTAAATGGAAAAGCGTGAACACAGCTGTGAATACACTTAATAGATAGTCTGCTCTTTCCACTGCAGCTTCAAAGCAAATTAGTGCCTCTAAAAGGAGACATGCTCATGTTTGGTCCACTCAATATGCATGTTTTGTTACGATAAATCCTACTCTAGATTCCTCCAGCAGGAGGTTTACTCTGTACAGTCTTCCAAGTGAAGGCCGGGGTTTTTTTGTTTGCTTTTCTTCCTTCATGCACAGAAGTGGTACTGCAGTGCAAACAGAAACATGAACGTGGCCAGGCAAGGCACACTTCCAAAACAATTACTCCACACCCTGACAAACAATAAATGAATTAACAAGTGACAATCACGAAATATGCATATTTACCTCTGGTACATGCTTACTGACAGAACATCTTCAACATATAGAAGGATGTGATGATACAAGCTACCTGTAAGAGCATGATGATGCAGAACTGGCCATAAAAAACTTAACACACTTCTTTAAAACAAAACAAAAAAAAAAATCCCAAAACAACCATGATCAACATTCAGACAAGACTCCTGTGAGGGCTTTTAAAAAGATATTTACAGACAAAGGTGTAGATGCTTCAGGTTGACAGAGAAGCAGTGAAGGACTGTGCCCCAAGGCACCATCCTCCAGCGTGATGGACCGGGTTGAAAGCCCACTCAAACCAGAGGAAGCCTCACCACTGACTTCACCGGCCCCGGGTAAGGCCCCCTGAGTTTTAGCACAGTGCTTTGCTAATCATCTGAAAGACCAAACCAAAACGCCATCTCCAACATCTCCCAACACCTTGCTACCTTACATCTGTGGTTAAAGCCTGGCAAGTATAAAAAAGCTACATACAGACAGGAGTACCTATGAAAGATTAGTTGGCATCCATCTGTGAGAGGACGGGTCTGTCTCGGACCGATAAACTTATATCACCTACTGTCCTGGGATAGTTAGAACAAACAGTTTAGAAAAATAAGTACAGCATCTGCAAGTCCCTACACTAGAACTTCATGTTGAGTTTTCCTGAGGTATTTGCTTTACCAAAGAGCGTGCAGGGGCACAGGAATGGAGCACCAAACACGGGGAGACACTGGGGGAGAACCTAACTGCCAAGGGAGCCTGGCAGGAAGCTGAAGTGTCAACTTACTTCCCACACCACTTCCCAGGTTGGGTTTGAACAGGTCTAAGCATTTCTCTGTAATCTTAAATATGAACCTGGGTTACGCCATTGCTGCCAGAAGTCAACGCAGCAGCAGAGCTGTCAGCTCAAAGTTCCCACTCAAGCCCTGCATTCAGCTAGCTACCAACTGCAGCCACTCTTGTGCACCCTGCAGGAGCACAGGTCACCACTGAGTCCATCCACATGCCAAGGACAGCCTGTAGCGGCAGCATGGTGCACCAGTTGTGGGCACAGAGCAAGGGTTGGCTGTTGTCACAGAACTCTCATTGGCCTAGTTTAGCTTTGCAGGGATGGTTTGGGTCAGTTCCCACTTGTCTGAGCTTCATTTCAAATCTAGGATGTGATTAAAAGGTTTGAAAAGTTTTAGCCCATTTCTAAGTTTTAAAAAAAAGGGTAATCAAGGATAGTAATAAATAACGTATCTGCTGGAGAAGTAGCAACTAACACTGGTCCAACTCAGCAACAGCAAGGCAACAACCAATACGAGAAGCATCTAGTTGCAAGGTTAAAGCTGTGGAGGTTTTGTTTGTTTTGTGGTTTTTTCCTTTTTTTTTCTAAAGTGACACATTAAAAAAAAAATCTTCACAGCAAAGATGCATCAAATGACTAATTGCTATACACAGGCTTGTCAAAAAGGATTTGTTTAACCTTTTTCCCTTAAGATATTATATTGATATTTAATAGGAAAATAAAATACATAGACTTTTTGTCATTTGTATGCATTCATTTCCAAACTTTCTTACAAAAAAAGGACCAAGCACAGATTGGCATTCACAAAGTCTATGCCATTTTTTTGTGTTAAAATTGGTACCATCTGTACACTATCTTACAGTATTAACAACATCTATTTGTTTTTGTATGTTTGTTTGTTCTACCCATTGGGTAGGATATGTGCATAATATATTCAAGTTATACACAGCACCATACAAAGAAAAAAAAACAACCAAACAAACCAGAAAAAAAGACAGACAACTGAAAAAGCACCATTTTAAGTGAGGCACAACAAAGGTGGGAGTGTAAGGCCTGATGCAAAGCCCTCTGGAGTTGGCAAGAGTCTTCCTACCAACTTCAGCAGGCTTTGGATCAGGCCCTCTTGAGTGCAAGGGGATTCCTATCTGCTCAGACCTGAACATGAGGCACCTTAGTTGCTTACGAACTACGGACATGCAAACCTCCTCAAAATTATATCTAATAAGGACGTATTTAATTTATTAATAATCCTACCACAGCAGACAGACAAGCACAAACCAAGGAGAGAAAGGAAGAAGAAAAGAGACAGCTTTGTCACCCACGAGATCCTACACACACCATGTTGTTTCAGAAAGCTCACACACCAAACCACTTAAAGCAGCAGCAGCAATATAGCAAAGAAAATAGCATTATCTCTGGCAGTAAATCACACATCTGTCAGAGGGAAGGGGAAGTATACCTATGTTTCAGTTTTGTTTTTTTATCATTTATCAACATAAAAAAGGTAAGCTCTTTTATAGCAAGAAAGCAACACTAGCAATCCCCAGGTTGCTTGTGTTCACTCTAAAAACAGAAGAGACACCAGCAAGGCAGAAGTAAGAGCCAGGAGAGTTTGTGACACAAAACAGTCCTTGATCTTCTCATTCAAAAGCAGGAGAATAGTACTGGGTGGTTACAAAAACAGCATTAGCATCCCTGAAATACATTTAATGCCAATGACAATTTCAGGGAATCATCAGGAGGCCCCTCCACTGCACGTCTGCGGTACTAAATAGTGTGGCAAAGCACTTCATCAAAACACCTACACTTCAGTTTGCTGGGAAGAGGCAATGAAGGTCTCATGTTGGTTTTGGAGGATGAACTCAGTGATGCTACAGCTTTGGTTTATTCCCCAGAGCTGTACCAACAAAACTACTCTCTTTTTTTGCTGGTGCAAGTGTGCCCAACGGGGCTTTTGCCAGCCCAACAGTGCAATCAGAGGTAGCTAAAAAGGTAATTTACATCCCTGATTACTGCAGACAGGCTGGCAAACAATATATTAAATATAAAAAAATCCAACATTTTCAGTCAGCATATTCTCAAAACCTTCAACTTGAATTTTGTAATGAAACCTACAGAACAGTTTTTGGACAGGAAACCTCTCTAAGTCCAACACATCTCCACAGTGGACTTTTCCATGTTCTAAAAGGCCTCAACAGGCCTCAGACAACTCAGGAAGACTGCCTCTTTCCAGGGATTGAAGTGATTGGCACATTTGGGGCTAGTGTAGGAGAAAAGTTGTAATTGTACTGGTTGGCAAGCAGGCAACACAGTGCAGGGAAAGACCAGATATGTGTAATTAAATTATGTGCGACAGCCTTTATCTAAAAAGCAAGGAAATAATCAAAAGCCAGGCTTCACCTGAACCCACTGCACAGAAGGATCACTTGGTTCTCATCATCAGCTAGGTCTGAAAAAACATGAGATTTAGGGTACACTAAGTATATTTCCTTCCTGTACATCAAGACATGAGGTCTGCGGTGGGGTTATCCCAAAGCACGAAGACTTTCCAAAACTCATCCAAAAGGAGAGCGAGCTGTTGGATGGAAGATGTGTGAGCACACCAGGTGACAGGCAAGAACTGGTGCAGCAAGAAAGCCCCCCACTGATAAAAACACAGGCCATGACATTTACAGGACTGAAAAGCAAATACTCCTCAGGCTTGCTGCTGTTTGACAAATGACCTGCCATTGTTCCTGAGGGCACAACACAGAGCCATTCAGCACTCATGGAAGGTGATCATGGAAGAGCAACTAGTACAGAAAGAATCAAGGGGACAAGTTTGCACGCAGGTCTGTATGTGCATGGACATGACTTAATGGTAATGACCAGAGAGAACCTGTGAATAATCCCAAATACTTTCAAATGTGCCAGCAAGCCTATTGTTTATCCTTGGGGGAGAAAAATAAGGCAAAGAAAAATATTGATGTATATCTATTTTTCACCAACTTACTATTTTGTTTTTCTTTGCCTACGAAATCAGGTTACCTTAGCTACCATGAGCATTCAGGGATAATGTCAGAGAAAGGTTAGCAATCTTTCTTCTCCAAAGCATTGAAACATTCCTTATAGATCAGAGTGTTAGTTCTAAGGTCCAATATCTCACTACCTGGCAGGGCTAGAAATGACTGCCTCAGACAGCACTGTTCCAGACAGCTTCCACACGGGGCTCTTCAGCAGGACAAGGAATTCTTCTCAATTACAAAGAAATGCATTCCTTAATAAACAACGTAATTGCACTCCTTACCCTTCCCTGCACCCCATTCACAGAAGAAAGAACTCTCAATGACACTTTAAAAAAATGTATCTGCAACAAGAACATTCAGAGATCTGGCATAACAGAAACAGCTTCCAGGTGGAAGAAGTGGGCAAGCAGTAATAAAAAACCAAATGAAGCACAGCTTAACCTATGGTTTCTGCAGATTCTATGAGTACAGGAATGCAAACATCTTCCTGACTAGTCATCAGGAATTTGTACATGGGGCATATGCTTGAGTTTTCATCCTTCCAAGGGAAAATCACGCTGTAATAAAGTCCCATCAGCCCGACACTGGCCTAAGTGCAGAGTTCATCAGTGACAAGACCAGAAGCAGCACAATTAGATCCTCCCTGATGAAAACATCCTATTATGCAAAGTCCTGTGAATTATGCACATGCCAGGAAAGGGATCTGAACACTGCAATGTTGGCTGGGTATCCCTCTTCAATTCCTCACTCACATCTTTTAAGTAGCCTCACACTCAAGTCTGCTTGTCCAGCACCGAGAGGAGCCCAGCCACAGCTGTGCTAGACATAGGCACATAGAATTAGAGCTAAGTGCCAAGTGCTCCATTGGTCAACAGGGAGAGAAACCGGTTTTTTCCTTTGCTAAATCTCCTGACTTTTCTAGCCCTCAAGGATCACACAAAAAAACCAAAGATGGGGCATATTTAGCATCAAGAAGAGAGCCATGCCAAGATACATAAGGGAAAAATTAGTCCTTGCAGGAGCACAGAGCGTACAAAACTTTTTTCATAAAGGTGCATTTAAAAGAAAAAATAATCTTTTAACCTGAAAATTTCTAATGTAGGGGCATCACTATACTGAATTTTGGGAACACGAGTTACTGAGCAAAGTCAGAAGATACAACCGGAATTCAGGCAGATATGATCCATCACACAGAAAACGCCACACATGTATGATGTGGGTTTTGTGCATGAGACACATAAACCAGAACACCAGTATGGAGGAAAAATCTATGCAATTAATACTACAATGTTTGCAAAAATCTTTTGCAATTTATACAAAGTTTCATTGAGTGGTTCTGGAGTACAGTCTATCAGGTCTGGATATTTTCAAAGCTCGTCTTCCATAAATGCTTCATAGAATTACCTGTCTTCAGAGCTCACCAATTTATAAGCCTGTTAAGACTGACAGTGCTACCTAATTCTGGTATTTTTTACCATTCTGTTCTGTTATCAAGAGCAAATTCTCTACCTTGTCAACAGAGGAAAAAACAAAAACAAAGCTTTTCAAAGTTACACTGTCGACTGCCTTCCATTGGAGAGCACTAATATCCATCAGAAAATTGCCTATTTAGTGATAAAAGAGACCCCAAAACAGAAGATTGCAAGCTCACCGACAGCAAGCAAACTAGTCACTAGACCCCCAGAGCTGAGAGGTTCTGCCTGCACATTGCATTTGGGAAAGCAGAGCATGACATCAAGCAATTAGAGTGTTCAAAGGAGGGCCATGAGGATGATGAAGGGTCCCAAGAGGAAGCCATATGAGGAGTGCCTGAGGTTACTTTGTTTGTCCAGCCTGGCGGAGACTGAGGGGAGATCTCAGTGCAGTTACAACTTCCCCATGGGGAAAAGAGGAGGGGCAAGCACTGAACTCCTCACCCTGTTAACCGGCGACAGGATCCAAGGAAATGGCCGGAAGCCATGCCACGGGCGGTTTAGGTAGGGTATCAGGAAAATGTTCTTCCCCCAGAAGGTGGCTGGGCACTGGAACAAGTTCCCCAGGGAGATCATAGCACTAACCTAACGGAGTTCGAAAAGCACTTGGAAAATGCTCTCAGGTACACAGTGTGACTCTTGGGGATGGTTCTGTGCAGGGCCAGGGGTTGGATTCAATGATGCTGATGGGTCCCTTCCAACTCAGCATATTCTCTGATTCTAGGATGAGAAGACAAAGATGCAAAAAGAGATGCAACTAGTAGGTGAACAAATACCAGGTTATTTTTAAACAACTCTTTCCTAAAGAACTGGAAAAGGCTACATTTTCCATGCAGAAAAATCTCCTCAGCCAAGAATAATTAAGAGACAGCATACTGGACAATGTTAATGGGAAGTGCATAAATCCACTGGCATGCAGAGAGGGCAAAAGATGGCAAAGGGCTGTTTTTAAAGAAAGTGCGTTCCCAAGAGGTGACTTTGAAGGCAACTTCAAGGCCCACTTTGCTGAGATCCACACATGGGGAAAGTTGGTCTTCAACCAGCCCAAGCCCAGGGCCCAGTCCAGGTGTGCTCTGCCGCAAGAATTGAGTTCCAGGTGTTCTCACCTGAAGGCTTCTTGGCTAAACTATCCTCATTTAGGCAACAGCACAGTATCTGTGTAGGCACACTCATTCTCTGGCTTAAAGGCTCACTCCTCAAATGACAAAAGTCACTGAAGACCAAAACCAACATTTGCTGGCTTTGTCCTCTGGTTGGGTTTTGTTTGTTTGTTGTTTTTAACTAAAAATTATGTTCGTAGGTTTGTTTGCAAAAATCTAATTTCACAGCTTTTATTCCCAGGAACCAGACAGTGATGAGAGCCCCAGCTAACTGAAAGCCACCTAGTCATCTCCTAAACACCTGTCCTGCGGTCTGAGAGGAAAAGAAATAAGTGAATCCCACCATACAATCTCTATCTCTCACTTCAATTAATACATACAATAAAAGGCAGCTTTATTCTGCATTACCAGCATGACTCAGACCAAAAAAACAATTACAGAGACAAATGGAGCTGTGTATTCAGACTAACAGTTATACAAATGTTTCCTAAACTAGAATAAAATCAAATTACCTTATGAAGCAAACAAATCTACACGGAGGCCCAAAAGACACACACGCATGCAGACACACACACACACACACACTGTTTTGGCATTAAAACTCTGCATAGATCAAAGATGTACTTCAGTTATCAGAGCCCCCCGTGTACAGAAGTCCTGCAGAAGTCCAGCCTCCAGCCATGGGACCACGGCATCCGTGCCCTTGGGGCACTCAGTGGCTGCTGCCCGCAACCAAGCACAAGGCTTAGGAAAATAGAAAAAAGTGAAAGATCTTAAAGTGAAAAGGTCTATGACACATTCATACACCTATATATTAGAAACTATTCAAGCTAAGACTCTAAAGATTCTTACTTTGAAGTCCATTTCCAAAATGCATTTTAAGTGCAATTTGTGCTTTTTCATGTGCTTGTGATGCCACTATCACCTTTTGTCAGCTGAGTTCCGGCGCCGTGTGTGCTTCTACATGGGAACAGCCAGTGAAGAAACACCCCACAGGCCACGACACAGGCAGGTAACAATTTCCAACTACTCTCCAGGCCAGTATAGCAAAAATCAGGGCTTACAGACACTTGGTTAACATGCGAGTCACCTTCACCCATGAGCACAGTCCCACTGGCGTCACGCATACAACATGCACCCACCACAAGTGTTTCTGCAACAGAGCCCAGAGCAAAATGGTTTGCAGGGAGAATTCCTGGTGCTCCCACGTCCCTGCCAGGGATTTGGCAGGAGCCAGCACCACTGCCACAAGTGCTCTTGGTACTGCTGCAGAAACACCACGGCGGGGGGGGGGGGGGGGGTGTTAGCCACAAGGGCCCTCTTCACTTCAACAGGATGGACCTCCAGGACTGAACTTCAGCATCTGAAAGGATGAAATGGAGAGCGAAAACCACAACAGTCTCACATACTTCAACAGCAGTGCACGGGGAAAACATCCCACCCCGCATTTTCAAATGATTTATTGCATAATGTCATGATATGTGACTAAATACATTTTAGGCTACAGTGAGGACCAAAAGCTCTAGAACGGTAAGTACTGGTGATACTGCATTATGAAAAGGAAAAGAATGGCAGCACTTAGAATCAATACAAATCAACACATCTGGGAATTTTAGTTTTGCCATTTATGAAAGAAATAGTCTACACTGCAAAATAGCTAAACCGTTAAGTGGTGGAAAATGCTGGGAATATGTATTTGCCTTCTTCCACCCAAAAGTCTCCAAGACACTTCATTGATACACTGTTATTTGAATGCAAATTATTGCAAAGACAAGTGTCCCTGTATTTTTAGAACTGTAAAAATCAAGAGATGCTAGACCAAGTCCTGTCCCCATCTTCTAGCAAACTCGGGGGGAGGGGGCAGAGTCCTCCTGATTACTTCTAGGGCTCTATCATTATTCCACAGGTGAAATGACAACATATAGAAGAACTTCACATAAAACAGTTCCCTCATATATACTTTTTTTAAAACAGTAAGATAGTGCAACTTTTTAAAACACATTTATCACAACACAAATTAATTCCTTGCATTCATCTAAGTTCCCAACTTTATACCTTGGCACACAGAACAGGAATTTTGTTTCATATTAAAAAAATTCACACCCTGGGAGAAAAAAAAAAGCAAACTGGCCAATTCTTCCCCCATTTATCTAGCAAAACCACCTTCTTCTTTCTGCCATTCAGTGAGTATAAAACAGGCTGTACAAGCCTCATTTCTGTGCTAACTTTTAGAATTAAATAATTGAAATAGTTTATTAAAAAAAAATAATATATCCCACCCCTCTCCCCTGAAACACTGCTCATAGACAAACTGAATGGAAGTTTGTATTTCTTTCAATCTGCTTTGCATGCAATTCCCCTGAAAGGAATCAGAAACAAAGAACTGGTTTGCACGTTTGGTTTTACTCAGTTGTACCACGTGAAACGTAACAACACTGTGCACCGGAGCACGGGGCTCTTCCTCCGCCGCCCTGCTTGGCTCTCCCGTCATCAGTCCAAACGCACCCGGGTGGGTCACTTAGACCAGGTTTCCTGGTTTCCGCTCCTGGCCTTTGCTGGGGACTATTGTGCTCTCTGAATTGTTCTGCTGAAACTGAAGTCTGCTCCCCCTCTGCGAGGAAGGAGGCATGTTGCTGTGCTGGTGATGGAAAAAAGAGGAGCCTGGGTAATGCCCCATGACCTCGCTGTACGTCGGGGGTGGTCCCTCCATCCTTCCGTTACTGCTATAGTTGGTTGCACTTATGCCCGAATTGCTGCTGGGTGGGCAGGGACCCCCATTGTACATGGAGATGTCTATCAAGTCGCTATCAAAAATGGTTCGGTTGGGCGGCGCCCTGACGGATTCCCGGTTGAGCTCCATCTGCTGCTCGGGGTCCCGGAGCTGCAGAGTGCACGGGCCCTGGTATGGCGGGGGCTCCTCGCCGTCGGACAGGGAGATGGTCGGAGGGAGGTCGATCTCATGCTGCATGTAAGGGTAAGTGGGCTGGAAGCGACTGAAACGGTCCCGCTGCATAAAAGACGGGGTGGTAAACCTGTCCCTGGACCTGGGGGCGTACATGATCTGAAACAGGAAGAGAGACACGCATGACTCCACGTCTGTGCAAAGCGCCGCGGCTGCTCCAATCCTTCCAGCGGCCTGAGAAAATACAGAGCGCCACTTTGGCCACCCGCCATAGAGATTAAACCCAGCGGACACCGTGCACACGTGCGGCCACAGGCATGCAGGTGAACAGGCAGGAGGGGCAGGAAGGATCCAGCACACTTGAGAACAGCTGCCCAAAGGAAGCCCAAGGCCCCACAAAGCTCCTTCTGACATTAAAACATTCCCAGCAAAAACAAATGATTCTGTTTCTGAAACCAGGAAATGAATTCTCTCTAGTCTCGATAACTGACTAGTTCTACAACAATGTCCCAGTATTGAATTTCAGCTACAGTCTGAGCTTCCCCCTCCTACTCAGAGATAATGCATCCCCAAAGAATTCAGATGGTCATTCTAGTACAATTTGTAAAGGCTCAGCATATCTCACACCTTCACTATCAGAGTGTATCAGGTGTCCTCCTCCCCCTCAGTTCTCAGCAAGAACTCAGCCTCTGGCGAGAACCTACAGAGCTTCTGCATTGTGATGGAAAATATGTCCCTGGTGTATTAAACCCTGGAGAAGGACAGGCTTTACAAAAGGAAGCATTCAAGATAGTGAGGTGCTATTGCTCCTCACTTGGTCTATCCCTTGTCTGGACAGACACAGCAGCTTCTCAGATCTAGACCTCTGAGACTGCTCTTTTTTCTTTGGATCCCTGCAGGGTCTTCAAGCCCAGACCTTCACAGATGCAGGGCGAACCACCAGGAAGTCCCGCCGCTTGTCACAGGACAGCTGGACCACTCAGAGGAATACACCCACAAATTATTACACAGACAAGTGATCTGTGCCAGCTGGAAAATGGGAGACACTGGTGATAGGATACATGTTGTAAATCCAAGAAAAGTTCAGGGACAAGAGAAACTGGTCTTCCAGCTTCCAATGAATACTCAAATTACTGAGCTACTGTAGGAAAGAGACACACCTCCACCACTTACTTGTGAATGCCTACTATGACACAGGGAGCTGCTGA
Organism: Chamaea fasciata; assembly: GCF_029207755.1. Classification (NCBI taxonomy): domain Eukaryota; kingdom Metazoa; phylum Chordata; class Aves; order Passeriformes; family Sylviidae; genus Chamaea; species Chamaea fasciata. The sequence goes on along the minus strand of NW_027094086.1, from coordinate 53,906,879 downwards.
TGGAGATGAGGTGTCAGGTAGGCAGAATTTCATTCTTTTATGAAAAGGTCTCAGGAATTTATGAAACGCGTGTTAAGGCAGGCTTAGATGACGGTGTGAACTACACTGAGCAAGCTTTCCTTACAAAAAGTAGATGCATGGCTTTGAAAGGAACCAAATATACATTGCAGAAAAAAAGAAAAAAAAAGCTCTTGGTGAAGATAATCAAAAATCTGTCAGTACCTCTGAAGCACCCTGGCGCGAAACCGAGCTTTCTGAGGGCCACAAGCACCCCTCCTGAAATGTGGAAGAAAACAACAAAAAAAGAAAAATTAATAGATCACATCACCATTCTGCCTCATTTTCACAGCTCTTACCAGCAGTCACCTTCTAAGGACTGGCTGTCTCCAGGAGCTAAACAAGAACATCCCCCCCTTTTCTTTCCAAAACATGAGCAAAGAGCAGCTCTGCTCCCAAGCAAGTCAAGCTTGGTCCATTTTGCAAGTGCCAAGATGTCACCCACAGCACCCAGCCCCACAGGCCATAAGGATGCAGCAAGCTGGTGGTGGCTGAGAGTGTGACAATGCATGGAGATGACAGGAGACACCTCAGCACCTGAGCGCTGAGCAGGTACCTGTCACCTCCCAAACCAGCAAGGGTGGCAGGTCTGACAAAGGTCTGCCAGCCAGGATCCCAATTACACACAGGCAAAACAGTTCACAACACAACCTGGCGTCTGTAATCTCGGTGAAGTGACAGACATACTAAGCCCAGGGATAATCTGGTCAAAACTGCCAGTTGCCCAATTCCCACCATAAACAGTAGTTAAAGCAGCTGAGGTTTCAGCCCCTTTTTCAACCACTTCTCCAACCACCTTCTCAGGTCAAAATATTTTCTCTCTCATGCCTTGAAATGCTGTTCTGACATCATACCAGCACTCAAGGCAGAATAAAAGGGTGAAGAACAGCATATCAATAAGGGAAAATAGCTTAAAGTGCATCATTATTTTTCTTCTCAATTAATTGTTTAGAGTAGCAGTAACTTCTGCAATGAATTTATTTTACTGGAAAATTTTAAGGCTGAAAAGAACATATCAGAGCAGCTACAAAGCACAGAACTTCAATCTTGGTGCACAAAGAGAAAATCAAAATATTGTACAGTCATGACTATTTTCTTGATGCTAATTCAAATTTTACAGACATAAGAAATTTCAGGAACTGGAAGGAAAATGCACACTGTCCCCAAAAGCATTACCATGTATAGACTGCTTCCAAATCTTACTGTACTGCTTCTTCTCACCACAGCATCTTTCAACATATTTCAGAGGTAAAAATAGACCCAACGAGATGTTCATCATGACACTCAGAGACCAAAAGCCGTCTGTGATCTTGTCAGGAGAGTCCAGCACAGAGGAAAGCTGCTCTAAGAGGACTCTCCCACAGGATTCAGCTGCTAAGGGAAATGCTTTGAATAGCAAAGCTGGTACACTTCTCTTCTGTAGCTTTAGAAAGCAAAGATAGAGAGAGGCTGACAATTGCAATTATTTACAACTTCCCCAAGTATTCCCCTTTGCAAAGACACAAAAGACAGATCTCATGCAGATTCATGTATTTCAGTGCCTAGATAAGGTTCTGAAAGAAGAAGGAGGAACTGTAGTTGAAGAAATTGTAACTGTGGAACTATAGACATACACGTATATACATACTTGGACACACATTCCTTTCCATTCCTTCAGCATCCAGGTGCTCTCATTTTGAAAGATCTGAGGGCATGTTTGCACAATTAAAGGCAATGAGGTTATCAGAAGTGGACCCAACAGGCTCCAAATCCGCTGCAACTGTTTGCAAAACATATTAGTCAAATCTAAAGTTCTCAATTAACTGCTCCTCAGTTACAGGCTCAGAAGAGAGGAAAAAAGGCAAAACCAACAAGCCAACCCAGAAAGAAATAAAATCTACCTCCACCACTCATATCCTTTTAACTCCCTTATGAAAAGGAGTTGCTGATGAGGACATGGAAACTACTTCCATCCTAGGGCTCATCTTCCCGAAGGCAAGGGGGTAAGATGAGCTGAGAGAGATGGTGCAGCATATGGAGAAAAACTTCCTGCATGGAGATGGAACAGGACCTGCTCACTGAGCCAAGACTCTCAGATCTGCTACCAGCCATTCCTAACAGAAATAACTTGTTAGAAGAGAGGAGTTGCCTGTTACTTCTCCTGCTGATGCCTGAATCCCACAACAATCAAAGGCTCTGCCTGGAGGCACTGCAGTTGCTACAGGGATCCCACTGAGTGTAACCAGGGCACTGGGATAGTCACACCAAGATGAGAACAAAGGAGCCCAAAGCTCTCCCCATGCTAGGATAACTACTTGAGAAGGTGAACAGCTTGGGATGCAGTTGAACTCTGAGGCTGTGAGATCCTTAGGATGCAAGGATAGGTCACAATATCCTGTGATATTGTGCCCTAGAGTTCACTGGTAGCTCCTCCCTTCCCTAAGGTTTCCTCCAGAGAGAGCAGCAGACTGAACAAATCATTTGGCAGCAGCCAACCCCCAGCAAGATCTCTATCCCAGGAGCCAGAAGAACTCCCCAAGCAGATGGCTGGGTAACATGCACGCAGCATGCCCACACTTGGAAAACATCAGGTTCACACACGTGCAGACCAACCTCACCATGCTTGGTCCAACGACACAGTACAGAATTCTCTCCTCACCAAGGCTAGACTAACTTATCCAACACAGAATTTCTACCCTCCTGAAATCACTGCATGTACCACAGGAGACTTACCACCTACCTTTTTGGAGTCTTTATTTAAGGGAAATTCTCCCTTCCCTGCACGGGGTAGATACAACCTAACCCTAGGGTTGGTGCCCACTAACTCCACGGATCTCAGGGTGATGGCAAGAGGTGGAAATGAGAGGAAAGTGTTGTAGAACAAAAACATCCCCATGAGTACACCACTCCACCCCGAGACGTAGATTTAGGAAATAATGTGCCGACCTGACCAATCCGGGGTTACTTACACTGAGAGAAAGTGTTAATTCTTGCTCTCTGCTTGTCCCTGTGCTTACAGACCTTCCTTTGAAAGCTAAAATGCCTCCCCTGTGCTCGTATCAGTGAAAATCAGATGAGAACTGACAGCATCTGTATTTATATTAGGGATTTGTACAAGTAGTTATCAGGTATGTGCAAACAAGACTAAACCTGAGCAAATGCAATTTACCCATATTTTGATGAGGGCAATACCTCATTTACCTGCTTCTTATAGACTGTCAATAGCTAGGCCACCTCAACTTGCTCCTTGTTCAAGAGACTTCAGGCATGAGCTTCAATACTTAAAAGCAACAGGGAGAGAAAACTTATGCATTCATTCCCTATAGTGTATTCATTTTTAACACTGTTAGGCTTTGGAATGAAAATCCTAGCACCTACCAGTAACACCAAGCAGAAAAAATCTTAGGGATCCACCTATGTCTTTTGCTGACCATTGCCATTTCTGGGTTTCACTGTAATTTACAGAAATTAACTTTGTGATTAGCTTTTGAAATAGCAGCATCATTTAATAAATGCAGCTGAGTGATTACTTAATTATGTCATGGTGATGATAATTTAACCCAATATTTAGAGCTTAGGAGACTCCATAAGCCTAGGATAATTTACTATTTCAAATTTTACAAAGCTTTAGAGCTTCTAGAACTAAATAGTGTAGAAGATGACTTTTTGAGGACATTTTTAAACTCTGGAGCACACATTGTCATCCCACTGCCTCAGCTGAACATCAGCCCATTGACAGCCAGCAGGAAAGACATTTACCAGAAAAATGATTTTTAACTTAGGAGAAACTATAAGTAAAAATTTACACTCAGCAAAAAGTTCTCCTCAAACTGTAATACAGCAAAAGGATCCCTGTGCTTGTTATAGCTGGGACAGAGTTAATCTTTTACGTAGCAGCAAGTATGGGGCCATGTTTTGGATTTGTGAGGAAAACAGTGTTAATAACCCAGGGATATTTTCATTATTGCTGAATGGTGTTTACACAAGAGTCAGGTCTCTGCTCCTCACCTCACCTCACCAGCAAGAGGGCTGGGGGTGCAGGAGGAGCTGGGAGGGGACACAGCCAGGAGAGCTGATCCCACTGACCAGAGGGACATTCTAGACCATATGGCATCATGATCAGTATGAAGAGCCAGGGGAAGAATAAGGAAAGGGGGACTTTGGGAGCAAGAGCATTTGTCTTTGCAAGTCACTGTTACACACCATGGAGCACCAATGCCCTGGAAATGGATGGACACGTGTCTGTCCCTAGGAAGTGGTGAATGAATTACCTGTTTTGCTTTCCCTGTTAAATTGTCTTGATCTCAGCCCGTAAGTTCTCACTTTTACCCTCCTGATTCTCTCCCCCAGCCTGCTGGGAGCAAGTGGCTGTGTGGTGCTTAGTTGCCAGCTGGGGTTAAACCATGACAATCCCATATAATCCAAACTTTTCTTTTTTTGATGACTGTTAAGGAGATTTACAGGCTTTCTCTACTATTAAGTTTCTGCAAAATAGAACTCTGCCTGAAACAATGTTTTCTGAGAAACAAGTCAGCTTTTCACTTTCTAAAATGCATTGCAGTTATTAAGAGGGTCCCTCTTTTCCCCTTAGCACAGATTTTTATTTTATTTTTATACAGAAACGTACCCACACATACAAATACACACACTTCCTCTGCAAGTGCAATGTTCCAGATAGCAGTGTAGTTTCTGATTTTGGCCCTAGGTGGTACCTTACACCACATTAAAGCAGTGGCTTGCTGAAAACACTCCAGGAAGGCACAGGGGCTCATTCCTCCCCGTATCTTCCTGAGTGATAGAGACCAGCACAGTCTTGAAGATACCAACAAACACAAGCAAAACAAACTATTGTGTTGTCCCCAACAGAATGATGAGTATTCCAGCAGGATTGCTGGTTCCTTTAAAAGCTATCCCTCACGGGCAGGAAAGGTGATGCTGTCTAACAGAGCAGTGCACAGCACCAAGCAAAAGCACTCAAGAATTACAGAGAGTGCCAGATCTCTCACATATAATCTGCCTCCCTACACTTACAGCAATTATTCCTGTTACTTAATGCTTTAAAACTTTTATTTCCCCAACTTCACAGCACTTCATCACTTTAAGTAATCCTCATTTCATTCAGCTGAAGGGAGTAAAGTACTATTATCCTTCCTCCTTTGTTTGGAGATGAAGCAAGTTGCCCAAGGTGACACACTGAGTCAGGAGCCGCCCAAAGCCAGCGCTCCTCGCTTCTAGTCCTACCTGCAGACTTCATGGACAATCTTGCCCTTATTAAACATATAATGACTTTACTGTGGGAGACTTCAAAGAGCAGCAGCCGAGCTTGCAGTCCCTCTTGGCAGCACTCCCTGAGGAGAGGCGAGCCCATGTCCCTCAAGGAGACAGCAGGAGAATGCAGTGCACATCCAGCCCCTGCCAAATGATGACTGGTACGTACAAAAAGATCTGGCAGAGCAAGGTGGTCTACAGCACTCACACACTCTCCTGGCTGTAGACTGGGTTCTTGTTCCCAGTGGGATTTTCTTTCTTTTGCATATGTCAGTAAGAAAATGAGAATGAGTGGCCCAGGGACACCAGTAGGGAACAGACAGAATAATGCCAATGCCAGTAGGAAATAATTTAAAAGACCAGCAGGAAAGACTAACATTTGAAACTACTGACAAATCTCTGAGCTGTCAATATCATTGAGTATTTTCTGTCACCCTCCTGACATTCCCCTTTTATTCTGAAATAGCTGGTACAGGGCAGAGGGGAGTATTTCTTACAGCTGTGCGCCTGGAGCTTGGCATCCAAGACTGGCATTCCCAACACAGGTTCTAATGCAAGCTGACTAGGCTGGGCAGTAACGCTGCCCTCGGTGCTGGGAGGCAGGGGCTGCTCAGGGTGAGCATCCTGTGTGATGGATGCAGGGATTTGCTGCCAGGAGTAGGCCTGGGGCAGTCCAAGTGTTCTGCACTCATTCAACATCTACTCTAGAAAAGAAGACAATGCAAAGACACCAGGATAGGGAAAAGGAATGAAATTAGGAACATCAGAAGCTCATTAAGTACCTCTCTGTAAATCAGTTAATCGTTTTCCCCTCAACGTCCCCGTGGAAATCACTGGTGATGACATTATGAGTTAATCATTGGGAAGTAAGATTTATCTTTGTTTTGTCCCAGCAAACAGCAGAGCACCACAGCAGCAGCTCAGCTGCAGCTACCTCCATTCCAGCAGGATGCTTTTGGTTACCAGCAACAGTGCCCTCCTGACATAAGGTCAACAAATGCACAGCCAGCAACACTGATCCCCCCTCAGATATCAGACACACATACCCTGTGCACAGATGTGCCTTTCCGAGGCTGCCACATGGCCCTGCCCCAAAATCCCTCAGCAGTGCCAGCAGCATCAGTTGCTCCCACACAAGAGGTTCTGTTGTTTCAAAGTGAAGCAGCCCCTGGGCATGCTCCTGGTGTACTCCACACCCTACGGCTTTTGTATCCCTCTCAGGTGTTCTGCAACCCTTGGCTTGCTCCCAGCTGTGAAGCCCAACACTGCTGATGGATAAGCCAGCAGCAGGAAACATTCAATATTTTATCCATTGTGATACAGGCACTGTTCAGCACCTTGCAGGCTCACACCAACATGGTTATCGCCCAGCATCTTCCCACCTCCCATAATTATGACCCCAAAACTCTTATTTCTGCTAATGTTAAAACAGGGTTGGAATGCTTAACAGCCTCACTAGGAGAGGGCAGGCTTGCCATGAGAGGGCAGGCAGCATCCTCAGCACTGCAGCAGAAGCACCCACTGCTCCTGAGCACTCGGTGTTTGTCCTGCCCTTGGCTGTGATCTGCTTAAGGCCTTGGCCCAATAACCAAGGCAATAAAATACCAAAGACCAGGGGAAAGACTGGAAGGTGATACCTCAGAGGAATAAAAGGAAAATAAAGAAAACATATGAAGATGAACTGGTGGACATACAGAGAAGTGTATTTACAGAACAGGCATGTAACAACATCTAGCATGCACTTGCCAAAGAGCAGCCTTTTTTTCTAAGACTGGTTCCTTTTCTGCCCTTCAAACATTACTTCAAATGTTAGTTAACACTTGTGATTGCAGTGATTTAATCTTTTCGATATCCTAATTTCTGACTTGGCCTGGAAGGTGAAATTCTCACTATCATCCTCTTTTATTTTTATTTGAGGGTGTTTGTTCAGAGGGTTTTTTTTGTTTGCATAACCATGAAGAAGTTCAAGCAGAAAAAGAAATCCACTAATATCTTTTATTTCGTTCTTTCTGATGAGTTTTAGAGGTGTGAGGCTGGTAATAAAAGCATTAGATAATTTACCTGATTACTCCTATTACACTCTTTAGAAGAACCAGAATAAGAGAGATCACTTGTTCAATAGTCGGTCTTTACAAGGCCAGAAACCTGTATATTTCAGCCACCACCTAGTTGGTGGAAGGCAAGATTATCTAGAAATAGAACAGGCTTAAAGAAAAAGAAAACTGAAGGCAACAAAAGGACAAAAAAAGAAAAACACCCAATCTGAACAGGAACATGTTGGATTCTACATTTCGATACACCTCTGCTACCTCAGTTACATGAAAGGGTGTTCACTGTTTAGCCAACAGTCAAATAATTTGCTTTACCATTTTCTTTCAGGAAACATGTCTGAACTTTCTCTATTTCCATTCACTATTTCTCTACCAAAAGAAGACATAAGTCACAATACTATTTTCTTCAGACATTAGTAGTTAACAAACATTTATATCTGTTTTCAGAGCCTATATGCCATTAAAAATATTCCCTTGCAAGAAAATCCACTTGGGTAGCAAGTGCACACAGAACAAGGCCTCCCTGGTACAAAAAATTTATTTTAGAAGTGTATAACCTGCATCTCACCACTCACACTATCTATTATCTTGTGCAAGTCACTCCACTGTGGACAATGAGAACAGACTGGTCATTTGCAGTTTCTCACCACAGAGCACTTACTTTAGGTTTCTGACCCTCATTCTCTGCACATTGCTTTTAAGGTTTGCATTGCACAGCCAGTTTCTATCAGAATTTCCTTCTGACACCTGAGACAAAGGAAAATTCAAAGTCTTCGACATCTGAACTCAGAGACCTCTAAATCCCCATTCCTCACAAGTATGACCTTCTTCTAAGAAGAGCTGTAGCTTATCAGAAATTCAGATGAGTAATAGTGATGACAAACCTATACCAAAGGCTTTCAGAAGAATTAGTAACTGGTTCTTGCCATCCCCTCAATTCCCATGAAGTGCTCATTTGGCTGTCATTACCGTTACTTATAATGGCGACATCAAACTGAAACTGAGTCAGTGTTTTAAAAATGATTTAAGATCAATTCTGGGTACTAAAGCAGCTCCCAAGTCCCTGCTGCCACACTATATGTTCTTCTTCAGAAGAAGGTGAAGTGCTCTCCCTTGTGCCCAAGTGGGAAAAAAAAAATACCACTTCCTCTGATAACAGACAACAGTAATGAACCATACAAAGGAAATAATGGGTTATTTCATGCATTTGACAGCTTACTACAGTTTAAAGATTTGTGAAGATGAAAATGCATTTCATTTATCTCAAACTATTTCATTTTAGGCATCTGTAGCAATTAGAGCTAACATTTTTCAGACAGAGTTGTGGTTCTTGAATTACAGTGTCCATTTCAAAGCAACATTTAAATTAATCTAGTCAATTTTTCCAGTCAAGTCCAGGAGGTTGAGGTTTGACAAGTACCAGTTTCATCTGTAACCAAATTAGAGTTAAGCATTTGTACACTACTGAAGTGCCAGGCAATGAGGCAGCCTCTCCTTGAGGAGGCAGCTCCTTTCCTCCCCCTGCAGCCTCCAAGGAAAGAGCAATTCACCCCACCAAAATGGCACAGGTGATGTACTAAGAGAGCTTTGGGAACCCTGCATTGGCACATTGTACAGCTGACTTTCAGTGGGGGCAGCTGCCAATTGCCAGGGAGTAAGCTCCACTGCAGTCACTGTGGCATCTCTGCCTCCTTCCCTGTCAGTGCTGCCTCCCCTGCTGAAATCTAATTATAACAAAAAGAGCAAAAGGCAAAAAGCTAGCAATTAGTGTACAGCCAGAGCAGTCCCCTGAGGCCTTTCACCATCACCCTGGCAGCTCCCTAAGGAGCACAAAGAGGGAAGAAATGTAAGACTGGAATGGATAAAAAGGTGAGACTGTGGAGTTAGAACCGGCGTAAACCATTATGAGATCGCATCTCTCAGCCACAATCCAACTTTTTTTGACAGCAAAATGAAGCTGTGAACTCAACATTGTTACCAGGAATTCAATGCATCAAAAGGTGACTTCATACATGGCCATCGCTGTCAGCAGAGAGGCCAAGGGCACCACTCTAGGAAAAGCACATCAGAAGAACAGACCTCCCTGCATCACCACACAACACTGCATGGCCTGTGGGAGATATCCCAAGGTCAGGGACACACTGTGATTAACCCTCACAAGGGAGCAGAGCATCCCACCCAGCAAACTCCTGGCTCACAAGGCAAATTAGGTGCCCATTTACTGTTGGGTTGACTAAACACAGTCTTAACAAGTACTGATTGAGATTCCATCTTAAGCATTTAACTCTGTAACAACACATCTTAAACACTCCAGGTCCTTGAAGAGATCCTTTTTCTAGTCTCTTCTTGCTGTTTTGGTGAAACATTTTTCTGGGTGTTACAGTACAGCTGCTCTGTACTGTGACACCTGGGCCCTTACTGGGACAGTGGTTTTGATCCAGTGAACAGCCATGGCAGCTTCACAGAACAGTAACAGCGATAAAACTCCAGGGTATCAGAAAATATATGGAAAGTGTATTTCAATTCTTTGCACCCCAGCTAATCTCCATTCATTCCCCTTCCACGCTCCCCTCTCAAATTACAGCAGCAGCAGCAAACACAATGTCACATTTAAGCCTCCAAATGCGAAATGAATATAGGCTACATGAAACACAGCAGGGTCTAAAAATAACTGAAGACAGTGTACCTTAAATTTGTACTCCAAATTTGTTTTCTACTGACAAATACAACTCTGGCAAAAGATCTAACTATAGGGAGTATTAAAAGTGATATCAGAAGTTTTTCCAGCAGTTGCCTGTATCAGAGGTCTTTGGGAGGCTTTGCTGCACGCCCTCACAGCACAAGGAAAAAGGGTTTGGTGCAAGGGGCTCACACTCACCGTCTGCAGAGTTTCCTCCTGCCTTCTGCTTTGGCTCTGCCGGTTAATAAAGGAGCGTGTCGAGAGTTTGTAATGGTTCAACAAGCAGATGATCACTACCACCATAACAGTTATAACCACGATTATAATGATGATTTGAACAAACTCCAGTTCAGCTAAAACAAAAGAAAAAAGAGGAAAATGTGTCAACAACACATGGAAGGTTAACCATCAAAGCAACAACCTGAAAAGACCCTCAGGACTTCTCTGAGATAGATCTGGCTTGAGATACTATTGCTGTCCATTCTGCAAAGTTTTGTGAAGAAGACTGTTCTACAAAGTATGAAAATTATTTCATTTTTGCCAGAGCAAACTGATCAGCATGAGTGGCCACAGGTCAAAACTAAGAAGCTTCTTGGTGAACCTTCTCTGCAGCCTCCACAGGTAATAAACTCCTCAACATAAACACCACAGAGGAGCCTTTTGGACAAAACAACTTCACTGAACAAAAAAAAGAAGAAACCACATACACACAAACCTCACTCTATTTTAACAGCCACCTGTAATACCAAGAGAGTCCAGAGGGCTATGTAAGCTTCAACACCTGAGAGGAATCAGGTCACTTCATCTAGTACACTACCCTTAATTTTTTTATCAAGTAAATAGCATGAAAGCTATTCTATTTAACTAGAGTGGAAAACTTTAGGCCTATTGAATCTACACACAATGTCTTTTTCAATTACCAGCTTCTCTCCAATTGATGTAAATTAAAAATTTTCTAGGACTTTCCCAGTCAGGTAAAAATCTAAAAAGAGCTCTAGTACTCTAAAACAAGATATGTTCCACCGCAGTTAAAAATGAAACCAGGGCCTTGGTTGTTGCAAGAGATACAATTACAATAAACTCCGTCAGAACCCATCATCTTATCTGAAGCCCTGCCTATACCACAAATATTAAGTATATTTAGAAATGAGTCACTCTTGCACCCTTTTGGCTATACTGGAGCAGCAAGGATGAGCAATATAAGGGGAAAAATTGCCCTTTGGAGTTACCGAGTTGATGATATTTCTATGGAAACTGCATTGCTCACAGGGGATGCTCTCATCTTGAAAGACAAATCCAGTTAATGGGAGGAGGTCTTTGGTTGCTAGGCTGGTAGAAATAGCAAAGAAGCAGCTCAAGTTGCTCAAGTTTCAGTACTTTCCAAAAAGGGCACTACTTTTTGGATGCAAAAACCATGAACTTTGGGGAATTGATATTAAATTTCTGTTTTAAAAAGCTAACAAAGAAAGACAGGTGACATGAAAATGAAAGGACAGAATAAATATCAGAAAACAAGCCTCCTTCCCCCCCCATCTCTCATTTGTAGCCACCCTCAGCTTTCTGTGTGGTAGCAGAATACTTGTGCAGACACAACACAACAGTGAAGCTGAGCTAGAAAAACGCCACTGAAACAAAAAATCCAAGATGAACCTGCAGTGGACCCAAAGGAAACCCAAGGCTATTTCATTATTCTAAGATCTCTTACAAACAAAACGTCAGGGTATAGGAGCTGCAAGTGCGCTGGTGTCCAGCGGGGGCTGGTGCCAAGCTCCAGCTGTCTGTCACAAGCCACCGGCAGGCACAGCCACACCACCAAGGGGCTGAGGGTCTACAATTATCTCCTGAGGAGTAACTAAGCCTACTTAAGACTAAGGAAAGAGTAAAGGGCAAAAATACGTCTATCACTTTATCACTCTGCTGTTAAATAACTCCCACTCATCATTAAGACCAACAGCATTTTCGAAGAATTCGGTTAGTCAGTGCTCTGTCCTCTGCTTTTGCTATCAACCCCGCACGCAGGGCACGGATCTTTCTTTTCCCCTCTCTTGCGTCACTGGAAGCTAACAATGTCGGCACCAAAAGATCAGAAAGCCGGAAGAACAGAATTAATTAAAAAATAAACCCACCCAAACCACAGTTAAGCCGAAAGTCAGTTTTTCTTGGCTCAGAAACACAGAATACAGACTTTACACAGCTGACAACTTCTGCAATTCACATTCTGTGGCTACTGAAGTACTAAAGAGTTTCTTTATCCAAACTTTCCATGTCACACTTTAGACTGGAAATTAAGCGACTGCAGCTAAAGGGCAACATGCAAAACAAGCAAGGTTGATTTAGGCTTTCCTAGAATGCACAGATCACTAGAACGACATGTTACTTCTCTATCAGCCAAGGGCAGAGTCTTCTAAATTTATCGAGGCCCCTGCATTTCAGTGGCAAGGGACAGCACCTCTCCCTTAGAGATGAGCGATTTGGTCTGTGAACACTTACCGCGGGGAGGGAATCATTTGAAAACGTTTGATTAAAACACGGCCGTATAATAAAGAAAATAAAAACCACAGCACACAGCTGCGAGCACAAGGGATTTCCCACGTCCAGTTTACATTATGAACACCAAACTGCAACAAAACACCTCACTGATGTTCAAGAGGATTTCCTCAATGGAAAGCACGACAATTTTAAATCTCTTCTTCCTCCTGAGTGACATTGCTGCTGCTCATTAGGTTAGTAGCAGTAAAAAGCAGAGGCAGACTGCAGCAGCAGTCTGTGTTTGCTGGCACTGATCAAGGCCATTCAAATAGCTCCTAGCGGCTGCTGACAGGCACTGGGTCACCCCGGCCCCCACCACGTCCCCGGCCCAACACCTGCCAGGCGTGAAGGGCCACCGCCTTCCAGACAGGCATCTCCTCCTGCCCACTTGTCCTATAAATTTACCGGGAAAGAAAGCTGGCAAAGCTTCAGGAAGAGAAATGCTTTGGTTTTACTACCCCAAGCCCGTCACGCTTATATATATCCGCTTCTCTACACGCAAGAAACAACACTTCTAATAAAAAATCTCCAAGGGAAAAAAAAACCCTAAAACCAAACACAACGTTCCAGGGTAAACGCCCAACAGGGAAAAGGCAACTAACTGCACGTTGAATCAAATCGCCTTCTCAGAAGAGCTCGAAAAGAGCGACATAATTGACAACCCCACCAGCGATCACGCCAGACCGTCCCCCGAGCCTCCCCCCGCACACAGACCCCGCAGCCCCGTCGGCGAGCGCTCCCGGGCGGGCCGGGCTGTGCGGTGCCCCGGGCCGCAATCGCGCCGTCGCTGCCCCTGCGGACGCGCCGGTACCTCTTTCCAACAACAGGTCTTTTAACCGCGCATCCTTCACCGCTGTCTTGTTAAGCCGCTCACTGGACATGCTCGCCTCCGCCGGGCGGGGGGCTCAAGCCGCTCCGCCAGCCCCCGCGGCGGGCACCGCATCCCCGGCAGCCCCGGGCTCCATCCAGCGAGGGGACGTGGACAGGGAGGCTTCCAGGGAGCCTCCCGCCCGCGCCTCTGCCGGCGCTCGGAGCGCGGCTGCCGCCCCGCAGCCGCCGCCGGAGCGGGCGGGCACGGCCGGCACCGGCCGCTCCCGCCCCGCCGTGCCCCGGCCGCGCGTGTGCGCGCACGCACGGACACCACGGTCCCGCCGGGCTCCGCGCCCGGGGCGAAACGAATTTAAAAAAAAAAATAAAAAAAATTCAAAAACCCAAACCACAACAACAACAAAAAGGGGGGGAAAAAATTAAAAAACAGTCGACCGGCGAGAACAAGAAGAACGGAAAGGCGCTGCCCCGCGGCTGAGTGAGCACCGTGGGGAGGCGCGGACAGGGAGGGAAGGAGGAGTGCAGGAAGGTCCGTACCTGACCCGCGCCGCCGCCGCTCTTTAAGCCCGGCCCGGCGCGGCGCGCTCGGGGCGCCCCGGCTCCGCCGCCTGCCCCGGCCCGCCCGCGCCTGCGCCGCGCCCGCGCCTCCCCCGCGCACGTGCCCGCGCCCCGCCCCGCCCCGCCCACCGGGACGGGACCGCGCGCGGCCGCACGCGCTCCCGGCCCTGGGCGCTTCAAAGGGCACCGGCAACCAAATGTCGCCCGCAGCGTCACACAGACAGCGAGAGTGATCCAGGGATCTTCCCAGCTGCGCGGCAGCGGGTTCCTCATCCGAAGTTCCACGCGCACTCGTGTGTGTGCGTGTGCGTAAAATATTCGGGAGTCGCATCCTGGAGCTATGCTGTAAAACCATAACCATCAGAAGGAACAACGCCTGTAACCTCAAGTTAAAAAAAAAAAAAAAATCTAAAGAAGGAGGAAAAAGAAGAACAGCGGGCTTCAGCCGCATGTGTGTTTCTTTGGCAGAACTCCCAGCTCCAGCAGTGCCTGCTTTCCCCTGAAGCCTTGTGCCTGCCAGTGAACCCCTCTGCTATCCCTGAATCCCTGTGCCTGCCCCTAAACTTCTCTGCCTATCCCTCCCCTCTCTGGCCCCTCCGAACCCCTAGGCCTGCCCCAGCTCTGCCACTGAGCCAGCCTTTCTGGCTGATGAACACTGCCAGATGGGTTCCTCATCCCGGTCTCCACCTGTATTCCCACTCAGAGCACCACAATGGAGGCCAGCAGGAGGGACTTGGGGCTGTCCCTGCTGCCACTGTACATAGCAGCAGCACAGTCCCACAATGTCTCTGCCATGTTAGGAAGCACCATTAGCACCGTGTTCCTCAACTCCCATGATGTTCCTCCTATAGTGGCTTCACCATCACGGCCAAGACTGCTCCCATTCCTAGTTACTCCTGTGGATTATAGTGGCATCCCCCAAAGCACTGAGTAAGAGCAGTGTGTTTACGTGAACAAGAAAAGTGAGTTCACCCTCTGGTCCACATGGCCAGGGTCTTGGAGCTCCTGAAAGCAGCAGAGATGGCTGTAGCACTGGTGAGGCTCCATGCTCTCTCCCAGCAGGCTGTGGCTGGCTCAGCTGAGCTCACACCAGCACTGCTCTCCCCCACACACAGCACAGGCCCCCAGGACACTCTGGCACTGACCATGGAGGCAAACCCACGTTTGGGAAAGACCCACAGGCCTTTCATGTCTGTAAATCCCATGGACCAGCCTCATAAAAAGATGCCCTAACTCAAAGTCAAAGAGCAAATCCCAGGAGGGGAAAGAGGCTGAGAGGAGTGGACCTGCTAGCAGTCACCTATCAAGCTAACACTATGAAAAGCCAGGGGGTTAAAAATATTAGGGAGACATATCCTGCTATATATATCCACAGCACACAGCAGGGCCCCTCTCCTGGTTACAGGCTATCCCCACTGTCTGGATTTATTAAACTGTTGTTGACATTTAGCTTGATATTGCAAGGTCTAAGGCCTGAATCCAAACACAACAGTCAAGCTGGGGGACAGTGATTGTGGACTGTAAATAAATATCCTTTGAGAGTTCCTAGAAGAGCAGAATGAGTTTAAATTATATGTCAATTGAATGCTTTTGTGCAAGTGGAGTATTAACCAACTACAGCACTTTTACCAGCAGAGAGAAGTAATTCAGTACAGATAACAGATGTGGAACACCTTCAAAATTACAATCTGATTGTCCTTAAACTACTTAGAAAACAATTAATTCAGCAGACCAGACTTCTAAACACGGCTGTTGTATGGGCATACCCACTCAAAGTGTACAGAGCTGCTGCTGAGGCCAGTGACCTTCCTCTTGCAAACTCTTTGTTTTCAAGGACTTTATAAGCCAAAGTTTACATACATCATTTCCCAACCTCGTGTTTAAAATGAGAAATTGGTTTCAGATGAGCACAATTTAAAGACTACAAAGAAAGCAGAAAACAAACCAAACCAAATTAATATATTGGTATTAATGCTTCTTCTTTACTCATACAATTGAACTGTAGATGTTTAGAGTCTTCAGTTCCTGAAAAGCGTTAACCCATGACATAAAATAATTGCTTTGGCAAGACTAGGGATTCAGCACACAGACTTGATAACTAACACACTTCCTCTCTAGCCCAATACCCACCAACTATTATTGTAAAAGTGCAGGCACAATGACTGCAAAGTGGTTACAGACTTCTGTATCCATAAGTAGTGCACCTGATAAGCATCCTCAAGAACGTCCTCAGCACAATATTTGGCTCATCACCTATTTATTAAGAATTTATCACAAACTTTTAAATATAAATCAAGTCCTGTGCCAGAGAGCCCATATAAGCTTCTCTGTCAACAAGAATTGGGGATCAGCTTCCTGCTAAAATTCCAAGTAGGAGGTTCCCCCATGACCTCTAAGCAGGACGGCTGCTCTGGCGTCAGGGTTGAACCTCCTTAAGCAGGTTCTGGCACAGAGTCATAATGCTTCTCCACAGGCCATTACAAGTCTGGCATATTAATGATAAAACCAAGGGCTAGTTAAACTTGGTAACAGGTGAAATTTTATGAAGGACATGTTCACTGATCTGTCTCCTCAGATCGTTACTGGGAAAACAAAATACTCATTCTGGAACCCACAAGAACAAAACCTGATTGATTTTTTTTTTTTTTTTAATTTTACTGTTAGTAAAGATGTTAATCTCAAGTGTAAAGAAACAGTCATGCTTTGGTGACCAAAACTGGACAGATTCTGCTTTCTCAGTATGAGTTTTGCATTTCTGCTACTTCTCCCTTTTTTTCTCTAATTCTCTAAAGACATTACTGACTGTGGGCAGATTCTTGGCTAGCCCTTACTTTGAAGAGTAAGAGAAAACCCACAGTCTTGAAAGTGGACAAGCAGGGATTGTTTCCTCCTGCCTGCAGCCAGCCCCCTGGGGAACCTGGACAGTGTGTGTGCAGAGGTGCTTCCCCCTCCCTGCACTGTCAAGCAACTTCAAGGCTTCAAGCAACTGCAGATGCACCCATTGAATGCCCATGCCCCCGCCTCTCAAACTGCCACCTGGGGGAAATATTCACCTTTCTGATTAAATCCGGAGTTTAAGTTTGTCAGAAAAAGATACAGAGGAAGGGCACCAACCAAGGGAAAGGAAAAGTGCTTTTCTCACGGGCAGTGAACTCAAGTAACTGATTTGCCAGCAGTATGTATCCAGAGGTATTATGTTGCGTTTAATGTGATTAGGCGCAAGGAACAAGCAGATGGGAGCACTGTGAAGAAATTAGCAACACAACCCAAAAGAAGTAAAGTTGGTGGAGAGAAGAAGGCAGTATTTAAGGCCTCTAAATTAACTCCCTGTTAAAGCTGTTCTTTACTCTGCAGTAATAGGAAGGATTAAGAAATTCAAGCAGTCCTTCATATGCATAGTTGGTTGCACAGCCTGAGTGATCCCTATGCTGTCCACACATGCAGTGATTTCTTTTCCTGTACTGGAAGGAGGGTTCAGTCAGGGACACTGAATTATAACATGCTGATTTAAAAGTAATCACCGTTTCAGACCTGACTAGCACTGGCTCTGTTTACACTGGCGAGTGAGAAAATCTGCTTATGAATTATCCCCACTGCAGTTCTATTAGTCCTCACATGTTGGCTCGACATAGGCAATTTGCAGTCGTCTGTTCCAGCAGGGTTAAATGGTACAGTGAGCATAATGCCCTGGCCCTGTTTACCCTGGAGATTACACTGCTGCTAACTTCGATGCTCCCCTGCCACTGCTGAAAAACAGGTACAGAATTTCCTGGGGCTGATGCTTGAGGAATGAGAAGCTCTGGGCAGGGAAAGACAGCTGTAAATATGAGGCAGGTAAGCAACCCGGACTATTCAGACCAGGAAAACGTCCCCGAGGGGATGAAGTAAAGTAACGGTTGTGTCTGAGCACCAAAATTTCCCACCATTAGGGTGAATATTATGATACAGTGGCTTCCATGAGTTTTAGTTGTTGCTACTTCAATCCTCCATTTAGTTCTGTCCAAAATTAGTGAACAAAATCAGCTGCGCTGAAAACATTGCACCTCCTTCCATCCTTAATTTTGATTGCATTCCACAGCTTTTGTCACATTTTGAGCTCAAATCGACTAAGTGTAAAAATGAGCTATTTAAGTAAGAGGAAAGGCAAGAAAGGATCACAATATTGTTTGTTTGGGGTTTTTTAAATTCTGTTATTATTCAGAGCTCTCCCAGCAGTACTTGCAATTAGTACCTGGTATTAGATTCTGTGGAGTCTCTGGTTGCAGCATGACTACCCTGCCTAAGCTCCCTGTGGTTTCCAGGCAATTCCCAGCAAGTACAGGAAAG
The DNA here is from genome assembly GCF_029207755.1 of Chamaea fasciata. Taxonomy (NCBI): domain Eukaryota; kingdom Metazoa; phylum Chordata; class Aves; order Passeriformes; family Sylviidae; genus Chamaea; species Chamaea fasciata. The sequence continues at coordinate 53,888,603 of NW_027094086.1, read as the reverse complement.
AATCATCCCTCATTATTATTTTTTTTCTGTTCAAGCAGGAGCTAGAAGAAATGCACTAAGGACCACATTAAAAAGCTGAGAGATCACATCATGTATTATCCTGCCATAGGAATGGATGAAAGTTAAATGAGGGATAGAATTAGAATGGATGCTAGAATTAAGCATATGCAAAAATCCACCTCCAACACAAAACTGAAAGCCCTGTTGTAGAAGTATGGGTTGCTAAATAAGCTATTAGTGGTATTTTAGACACACAAAGAACGTTCATTCTTCCACTAAAGAACATACTTCAGTTACAGAGAGTATCCTGCCAGGTGGATTATTCGCTCCATAAATCTCAATTGCCAGCAAACTCCCTGGCAGCCAGGAAAAGAAAACAACGGGCACTCAACTGCAGGTTAACAGACTATCAAATATTTTCGCACTTTCTGACTATGGTGTATGCAAAGACTTCAAAAGGCTGGACAGTGCAGAAAGATCACAAGGAAACCGAGCAACCCTGGTCTAAAAAAAGAAGAAAATCTAAGGGCAAGACAGAACAGAGATAAGAAAGGAAAGCAGAACCAGGATTACAATACAGTACTAAAAATACAAGTAGAATGTGAAGAGCTGTATTTTATTTCTGACATTAATATAATCAGCTAGTTTAGAGATACAAAGCTCTGCCTCACTGATGGTGCTGTCTTGTACCTGAAAGTAAAGAATGAAGACAGAACCTGGAAAAAGTATCCGAAGAGATATAGGGAACAAAGGCAATCAACAGAATGCAAAATTTGAGGTCAGTGGTGATATAAAAATAATGCTTTTAAAGAACTACAATGCCAATATAGGCTAGTGTTAACATTTAAAAGTGAGCAAAGGAAAGACTTTAATATTGGTAAATGGATCTTCACGCAAAACAAAGGAATTTGTTTTCCTTCATCCTGCAGTTTTCTTATCATTTGTCTTGCAGCATTTACATACATGCTGTCTGGATGTGTAATCATAAGGGAAATTAACCCTGGATAACCCCATGCTGCAGCACGTTTACAGAAATTGCTCTAGAGAAAACAACTCTAGGAATAAAATGAGGGATGTTCAAACCATCGGAAATCAAGTGAGTCACAGACACGATGGGTCTGAAGGATGGGAAAAATCTCTTTATGAGAACATGCCATTAAACATTACAATCAAGCATAAAATTGCTCTGCCACAGTATTTTGTTTTATTTGCATTGTTAAATTTCTTCTCCTAACAATAATGGATAGTTTATAGCACTAATGATTTATACTAAAGGAGCTGTGTAAATGCATCCCAAATGGGTGCCTTCTTTCTTAAGAACCACAGACTCAGTTTCCTTCAGCTTGATCGCAGATCAGTGACTCACACAAATTTCACATCTGCCTGGGGATACAATGGCGCAGCTTCTAACGAGGGTTTCACGATGGATTAAGCTCCTTTGGTGCAAGAGTGGTGTAAAAACTTACGCCAATTTAGAAAAGCATGATGCGTTTCCACAAACTGCCATGGTGCAAGGACTATAGGAGGCTCTGCCATTAACAACTGTTATCACATTACTAAGTTCATTACTTTTGGCTTCTGCAGGCCCACTTAAAATAAAATACACAGCTGGCATACAATCTGTATATGTCCATGCACAGAAACACAAATTTTCCCCAATAAATCAATATAATTGATCACATTGTGCAAGTATTTAAACTTGTCTGCAAAACGCATTCACCTCACTTGCAGTGCACCCCCAAAAGAGGCGAGGATTGAGATTTTTGGTGGGCAAAATGATTTGGATTTGCTCTAGTTGGTAACCCTCTTTATAACAGAGTAATCAGTTCCCAATCCACAGCATTCCAACATAGTAAAGTCAGGCTCCCTCAAATCAGAAATCAGAAGAGCAACATAAAACAACCCTGTGGGATCCACCTAGATCTTATCCTTCCAGAGTGTCCTTGACCTTTACGTCAAAATTAAGGTATTCATTCATGCTTGATTCCAACAGCTGAAGCATTAAGATCATTTAATTTAAGGCAAAATCTTGAGAAAGGACAACACTGGGAATAAGAAGCAGAATCTAATCTAGATTTCTTAGGCCAGCAAGAAAGAGAATAACTGCAGATAAAAAGTACTCAGCTCACGGGGAAGTATCAGGAAGTTTGTAATGCACTTCTTTTCTGACTAATGGCCTAAGTGAGCATGTGGACAAAAATCCTCAAGCAGGAGATGTGAGGAGGAAATAGGAGAAAAAGTCCACAGAGAATGTCAGTTGTCAGATGCTTCCTGCAGTTTTTCCATAACCACTTATCAGGAGCCAGTTTTAACGCATCATCACAGGCATTCCTCAGCAAGCAGTAGCGTTTCTGTCACTTCCTTCAGACTGGAAAAGGAGTAAGACTTCCCAAAAATACATCTTCTAGAAAAGAGGAAATTAGGCGAGCAAGCTCAGCACTCAATGGGAATGGGATACCTCACTGTTACTTGTGAAAAGCAGACCTCTGAGTAAACCACCAGCGAAATGACAACCACACTGCAGAAGCTACCAGGCTATTTTTACCCCAGCAGAATATGTTATCTTTTCATTTTGTAGAAAGGCAATAAAAATTCATAAGATTCATGCTCTGCATTTAAAGAGAAAAGCTTGGTAATACAGCATTCAGACCACATGGTTTTTAACATTACCATGAATGGTCTAAGTTCTTCAGTCTTCTGACATGTTCACAGGGATGGTGTTTACACTGACTTGTTCATAGTACATCATATCACATTTTAATGATTCAGTTCGCTCTGACAAAAGGAAACATCTGCCATAATTTTTTTCTTTCGTGAACTTTATCACAATTAAAAATCTGACGTTTCACCAGCCTGTGTGCCAACTGAGAAGAACGCCAAGTTCGGCACTTCCCGATACATACAAATGAGTGCGGCACGAACAGCTAGTACCAACAGCACCAAGCCATCACTGACTTGTCAGTTCTCACCACAAAAGAGAAGAAAGATCACAGTTTGTGGGCAATAATTTTATAATCTTGGTCTGGTTTCCATATGACAGAGTGCAAGAGAGAGAAAGCAAAAAAAAAAAAAAAAATAAAAAAATAAAAAAATAAAAAAAATTTGCAGCTCTGTGTGATGACAACATAAGATTTCTATGTCTTGCCCTATTGCAGCCAGAAAAATATTAAAACATCATGTCAAAACTGGCATAGCTTCTAAAGAAAATGATTTCCAAACGTTGCTTGATGGACAGCAACCTAGCAACTCGATACAAAGCTTAAATTTGCATCTCTTTTACATAAAATGAGACCAATCCTCCCAATGCAATGACAGTATTCTCATTTTCAGCAGAATTAATGGTATCTACAAACTCAAGCCACTTCTGAGACACTACACATGACAGGAAGGCAGCTTGACCATTTACCATGAGGACCACCAACCTCTTGTACCCTGTGTAAGGGCAGGCTAACTTTTGTATTTCTAGACAGTTTAAATGACACTGTCATTTCAGGATGGAAGCCAAGAGCCAGGAACAAAACCAGCAGCCATGCAGTGCTAGCTCATATGTGGAGTAGCAGAGTCCCACTCTACTGTGATGTTACTGAGCCCAGGCAGTCGGAGGGATGGTTGTTTCTGAACAGAATCCAGGACAGAGCTGGGGTCTCAGTGATGGCTGAGATGTGTTTTCTAACACTGCTCCTCCACCCATTTTTTTCCCCGTAGCCCTAACATAATATTCAATCAGGTAGAATACAATTAAACTTGAAGTGTCTCATAGGAGGACTTCAGGTACCAAGGAAGGAAAAATGACCCTGCATACAGAATATACAAGACTGCATACAAGGTATGGCAATAGATGCTTAGGGAGATGCATCATCTACTAGCTGTGAGATCAGACTGAGACTGAGTTTCTCTCCTTAACTCTGTCACAGACCTGTTAGTGACCTAAGGCAAGTCCCTTCAGCTCTTCCTGCCTGTCATCTCCATTCTTCTCTGACTGGGCACTACAGCAGCACCTACACAGCGCTTCCACAGAGTATGGCCTCACTCACCTCAGCCTTCACACACCGTCCACTACCAGTACCGTATGTCACTTGGACTGCTAGGCCACTTTTGAAGATGACATGTGAGCACCTAAATCACAAAGATGCATTTTCAAAATCTGCCCAGTGGTACGTGGATGGGTGCTTTTCCCCAGTTAGCAAAAGGCTGGTCCCAAGGGGCTGCAATGGTATTTTCCTGTGTGTGACAGCAAAAAAACCAAAATTTGCTTGAAATCTTACCAGACGCACTGGGAAATGATAGCTAATGCATCTTACAGTTGGTTGGCTGGTATTTTTGGATGGGAGGCTGCATTTCAAACTACTTCATCCTGTATTCCCACTCTGTACAACTGCACATCCGACATTGTACTGACTCACCAGTAGCATTTTTGTGCAGCTCACTAAAGAGGTAACGCTACATCCCATTTGGGTGGGGCAAGGCTTTCTGGGTGAATTGACTTGTTGGAGAGGAAGTTTTGAGAGTAAGATACTCGTTTTCAGGGTCACAGAGAAACCGTGATCTCCTGTGCATGCATGCAGAGCAGGAAAAACACATCCCCTCCCTCTCACTTCTCCATGTTGCCCCATTGGGGCAGAAAAACTACTGATGCTTCACATTTGGTGCAGCCCTATTTTTTAATATAAAATGTGGGGTTTATTTAGAATTAAGGTAAAGGGTTAAAACCAAATAAATCCAAGTTCTTATGCAGCCTTCAGGGAGAGGGCTAAGCTTTGTGCCCAGCCTAGGAGGGGATGCTGCCCACACAGCACATCTTCCAGACTGCCTCCAGGCAAACCCAGGGCAGACAAAGCCTTCTGGAGAAGCAAAGGGCAGAGAGATCTCTCCATCATCCCTTCCAGTCTGGGATCAGGGGTCTCTACCACACTTCTGATCTGCTGAGTTTTAAGTCAAAGCTGCAGAGAATCGGCCTGAGCCAGGCAAGCGTTTTATAGTGCTGCTCTGTGATCCCCTGCCACCGGCACCGCTTCACGCATTCGTGCAATGATTCCTGAAACAGCCTTGACTGCTCACCCATTAACTGTGAGGTGCTAGTCAGGTTCACACTGCTGGGAGACAAGCTATTTTTACCACACTTAGGATGTGCTGTCACAACGTTAAATCCCAGTTGCAGATTTACCAAAAGCGCTAAGGGGATTTGTCCGGGATTTCAGGGTGCCGGCATCCTGATCTGCAGAGCAGCTCAGACCAGGCTTTTTGCCATTCATAAGTCCCAGACAAATGACTCGTGAGAGTGTGCAGCCTGCCAGCACAGCACATATCCTGCGAGCACGCGGGGTCTGGGATGCGTCTGACACTGGAGGCATGTGCTGGCCACCTGCACACGGCATCCCAGCCTCCCCCACGCGCTGCATGCCAGACTTCACCCCACACCTGTGTGCATGTGTGCGCCCTCTCTTCCCTGCACAACGCCTGGGCACAGCACACCACACCACGAAGACCACACATGTGGCACGTGGGAAAGGCCTGGCCACACAGCCCCTGCCCTCAGGCAGGGCAGTATTTACTCCCCGTACATCCCACGCCATTCCTGCTTTCTGTAGCCTCAACCAAGCGCAGCACAAACTTACAATTGCTTCCCTTATAAAGTTTACACCCTGCAGCAAGAGCTTCCCAGCCACCTCTGCCCTCGGGGATCCAATCACCTGGCTGTGGTAGGTACTCAAAAAGGCCTCCTGGGAGAGATCATTGATGGCTCATGGATAAAGTCTGAGAAATATTGCCATATGACACTCAGGATGGTGAGGCTGAGGTGCTGCCTACACCTTACCTGCCATATTTCCTGCCTTGAAAGCTGCATGTCATCATATTAGCACAGTTTTGCTAAGTGAACTAGAAAAGGCACATCCTTTCCAGAGTTTATCCTAGATTTTTTTTAGACACACCAAATACCTTGCTGTTAATGCATCTGGTTTCTGGTTTACACACCTAAGACAGGAAGAAGGGAATTCTCAAGCCAAAGTTGTGCATGTAAGAAGCATGAATCTGTCATTCAACCCGAACTGGCTCTCAGCTTCAATCTATCCTTTTTTGGGCAGAAACACCTTAGACATTTTGAATTTTAAAAGACTCTGGTAATTTTTTTCCTTATTTCCTCTCAGATTTCTTGCTCTGAAAGCTCAGACTGAGACTTTTTGTTCATTGTAGGTGCCTTACCCAACACTAACTTAAAACTGAACACCTCTAAAAGTTTTTAGGAAGGTGGTTTTCTGTTTTTCTTTGGGGTTTGGTTTTTTTGTTGGTTTGCTTTTGAGGTTTTGGGGGGGAGGCAGGGGGAGGGTTTAACTCTTAGAGTTAAGAATTGTGGTTCCCAGTATTAGAGGTAAGAGTTGTGGTTCCCAGTGTTAAATCACAAAATTTTGAGGGTCTGTTCCTCTGTTAAAAAAAAAAAAAATTTAAAAATTGCTCTTTTTTTTTAGCACAGTGTGAATTTTTGTCACATAAAGAACTGAGTCCCAGTTTCCAAAATGTTCATATTTTATCTTTTCTGCTATATTCCGCTGTTTCTTCAGTTAATACTTTAACATCCTGCCTGAAACTGAAGCAGTTTTAGGTTCTCCATTGCCTACACAACTTGTCATTTCTAACACGACGGTTCTGTAACCCGTTTGTTTTCTCAGTGCGTCTTTGAGCATCGCTTGTACTTCACAGTGCAGATGTCTAATGCAGATCAAGGCGGGCACTGCAGCATATTCTGTTCCAAAACACATCCCCACCTCCTCATTTGTTTTGCAACATGGCTATCAAAGCACTAAATAACATAATAGTTAGCATACATCCATTGTCTTACATATTCTGCATGGTTTATGCATGTTACCTAATTTCTTCACTCCTATGGAATAGATACAGAGGTGATCTCTTTATATACATTGTGGATGCAAAACAAGCTAATAGCTAAACTAAATAATCAGATCAAAGCCCTTTCTCAAATTTCTGAGGCCAAAATAAATCCCATTTATAAGGAAAAGCACACCAAAAAAAATTTGTACATCATCTTTTGCAAACAAATGAAGCGTAGGCTAAAGTTCGATTGCCGCTTTTTCTCTGTGAGCCTCTAGCCCAAACCTGAAACCTGAGTTCTCTCCCTTAAAGCTCACACCCAGAGGCATGGCTCACTGGTCAATGCAATCTTCAGTTTCCCATCTTGAACTATTTATTTTCAGGAACAAAGCTTGGAAGAGATCCAAACCCCCCGTGTGGATTGGCAGCAGCTCAGGATGCTGTCTAGGTGTGTCTGGCTTGCCCAACTAACAACTCTTTCCAGTTCCTCCATGCAGAGCACACTTGTGTTTCACCACACTGCAGAGAACCACCCATAAACTTCCATTCTCTCTCTTCTAAAAAGGACACCAGTTTCTCCCACTAGATCCCCAGCTTTTTGGGCTGTCAGACACTTTGGGGTTTAGCTGCCGGCTTAGAATTCAACAGCGAATGTACAGTTTAGAATTTACAGCTGGGAAAACAATTTCCCAAAATATCTATATGAATGCAATGCAGAAATATGCCACATTATAACAGTGAGTATTCTTTCTCAAAATGGAAGTGTTACATTTCAAGCACAGCCCTATGCCTCAGATGAGCCAAGAAACTTCTGAAATGAGTAGCAGCAGGCCTTGCTCAGCACCCTGTGTGCAAAGCAGCCTCTTCCTGCTCCTCTTGCCCCTCCAGGTAGCCCTGGCACAGCAAAGCAACGTTTCTCAGCTGTGCTGTTAAGCCGAACTCCTCTCAACATTCTTATCAGGACAGCATTTCCCAGTTGCCACCATCAAACTGTTACCCCTGCAATGGCTCCATCTGAAGGTTATTTGTATCCTAGAATCATTTAGGTTGGAAAAGACCTTTAAGATTATTGATTCCAAATGCAAACTAATTTTTCATGTGCAGAAACACATAGGGAAACAAACACTAATATTAATCTGTTCAAACGGCAAGAAGTCGTCCCCCCCCCCCCCCCCATGCACAAAGCTGCAAAAATTAAATCCATAAGGGCGTTTATAAAGAATATCTTATTTCGGGGAGAAAACAAAAGTGACTGACACAGTTATTTGTCAGCGCTGGTAAATAAATTTGTACGGCTTACAATGTTTACCCTGGAGTACAGCTGAAAGATCCATTCGTGCTGCATTAGAAACCCGCCTCAATGACAAACTTCAGCTCCCCGCTCCAGCAAAGCTGATGTATTGACTAGACAGGTAGATATTAGGTGCTCCGACTGTCTGGATGCTATGGAAATCATGCCGCATGCATCTGACCGTTGTCAGCGGCAGAAGACAAGCGCCGGCCTCATTCTTATTCTAGCCAGGAAAAAGGCCTCGTCTGCATTAGCCTTTTTACTGAAAGGCTGCCATATTTGTCAGTTCAGACGCATGTAAGATAAGCTCTTTCCCCGTTATCTAATATTTCACCAGGCAGTGGAAACGAGGGATAAGCTGAACCTAATAGTCTATGTGGGCAGGAGATCTTGAATGCTGTCAAGCTCAATGCAAGGCCTGGATGCCCTAGACAAGGGGAAGTTTACAACAGAAGTTAATCACTTCATTTTGAAGAAAAACTCACAGGGATTTGGAGAAATGGCTAGGACTTATCCTGGCTACGCAGCAAGCAAGGAGACAAGTGTAAAACCCTTAGTGCAGCATTGTACTCAGTGCCTCTCCCCTCTTGTAATGTAGGTACTGCTTGGCTAAAATTCCAGCCCAGTCAAAGGGGATTAAAGAAGGCAGCTGGAAAACCACTGCTTTTTCTAAGCAGCTGGACAAAACAGAACAGGCAGGGAGAAGCAAAATGAAAAATGAAACTCTGCATTCTTGAAATGTCCTGGGCTGATCAGTCCCTTGTACGGCAGTTACCAGAGATGCCAAAAGTACTACTGCAGTCTGATTTACCTGTACTTCTACACTCCAAAACTGCCCAAACTGCATGCAGAGTTGGCAACAACCTGGCAAAGAGATCAGAAAGGCTCTTGCAGGACTCCCTGGCAAGCACAAATCTTAGCAGGCTTTTCTGCTGCATAATGTGAATACAACAGTGCTAAGTGAATTCCAAATAAAATTAAGATAGCCTGTTTCAGAGCTCACAGAGTAAGTCTGGTTTAACAACATGTCTTCTTAAGAGATACACCATATCAAACAGTAGTGACTATACAGTCATACTGCTCCCTTTTAATGCACTGACATGAGAATCCAACCACATTTGGTGCAGCCCCAAGTATAAGCTTTACACATTGTTCTGGCTCACCCTGAATGGCCAAGCTACGCCCAAACAATTTTGTGGGGTTTTTTCCCATCTGGCAAAAGTAGAGTTTTTGGCCATAACTGTTCAGAGGTGCCCTGCCAAAATGCAAGCAACAGCCTTTAAGGGAAAGGTTATAACACACGTGTGGGATGTGGTATCCAGCATCCCTCTGCTGCCTGTTCCCAATCCACTGCCCACCCTTTAAACCACCACCTAAATGACACGGTGAGCTGTGTTCTGTGCATGGACTTCTAACGTCAACCCTGCACTTAATACCTCATGTGGTCACCAATAATAATTCTGACCCTCCCTGGAGTCAACAACGCTTTGGCTGCCAACAGCAACAGTCCCAGGATAGCTGCTGTCAGCAGCGCCGCACCACGTGTGCCCGCACGTGACAGCAGCTCTGCCGTGTCGCCCACCTGCTCCCACTGTGTGATGATGGGGACTACACAAAGTCACAAGAAACCTATTCCCAGGGAGTCAAGTGCTCCTTGGCGTCAGCACTCGCCGTCCTCATGGAGCAGGCCAGCTGGGGGAAGACGCATGTGGCATGTGAGCCTGCAAGGAAAACAAAGCCTAGCCTGCGTCTAATTTTAGGCTTGGCAGCCCTAAGGATGTTCTGGGCTGTCTTTATCTTTGGCTTTTCCAACTCCTCTTCCTGCAAGGTCATACCCTTAAAAGCTGTTGTGCTGCCTCTCGCCTCAGGTCTCTTTCCTTCCCCGCATCAGCCCAGTCAGAAGGTGCAGCAGCAGGAAAGCCCTGACCTCCTGGAAAGCCTTCCTTTCAGCAAGCTGGCAGGACAGCCATCCAGGAAAAACCTTCCAGCCTGTTGGCTCAGCTGGGATAGAGAAGGGACAATCCCTCATGCTTTATTTTGTCACCAGCTGGCTGCAAGGCTTTCTGAATTGCCCTTCTCCTCAGGTTGGTCCAGGCTTTCTCTGCCTTTTTTCACATGAGCCTTGCAGTATAATTTTTTTTCAATCACGTACATTAGGTACTTCATTTAAGGTGAAGGAATCCCAGTTTCATGTTAATGGGAAACTGGGGAGGTACCACAACCTCATGCCACATGGCCAAGCTCCATTTCCCTTTATGGACTCCCTCAAACCCCAAAGTCTGTCCAACAGGACTCAGATTTACCCATTCCTCACACAGGAGCAAGATGCCATAGGCTAGCTCTTTGCAGAAATCGCCAGGAGGGACAGGCAGGATAACACCAAGGATCCTTCTCTATACAAGCTGCAAGCTCCCTGCTGCAGCACGTTGGGGGAGGAAAGTGATGCTGGACCACCATCGCCACATGGGAAAGCTGCTCATTCCCCAGGTGCCTCAGCCCAAGACTGATCCCACCATCTAGGGCCAGCTCCAAATGCCAGCTGCAAGGAGCACGTACACAGCAGCAATGCTGCCAAGCCTGCACTCGCAGCCCCAACATCCAGCAAAGCAGTGTTCCACGTTCAGGGAGTCTAGAAATGCAAAACAGAAAGAAAGGCTAAGGTGGCTTTCCAAAATATTTTTGTTTCACTCCTATTTCCCTAAAATGATGCAGGAATTTACTTAAAACCTGGAAGAAAAATATAACCTAAAGGTTTCATCCTGTGCAGCATTCCCCCTCCAGCGGTGTTTTCCACCCGTGCTCAGAGAATGCAGCAGGTTACCCACTGTGACACTGCACTGGGTCCCAGCCCCAGGGGCACTGGACAAGCTCCTGCCCACCCCTCTGGTAGGACTGAACAAAAAAAACGGCTTCTGGAGGAAAGTGTCTATTGCGCAGCCATATACCATGACCTCTTACTTCACATCCCAGCTGCCACTCTGAAGCCTGCACAGAAATGAATAATCTTATTTTTCTCTGCTTTTTAATTATTATTTTTTTTTTTCCGGGGGGGAAGGGGGAAACCTTGATTAGGTAGACGTGGCTACTTAAAAGCAGTCTCTAGCAAGTCCATTCTCCACTGAAACAACTGGGGCAGAATGGGTCTCTGTTAATGTTACATTTAGTCATTAAAAATGTGCATTTGTGATTCTAAAAGCTGCTAGAGGCAAAACACAAGAGAGAGATACATACTCAGATTTACATTCAGTTTCCAGCCAGGGAGACTCAGTGAAACTAAAATTAACATCTCTACCTTTCATATGCATTTCTGGACAAACATACACTGAGTAATAACCACCACTGCTCTACACATTTGAATACTCTTTCAGCAAAGGCCTAAATGCCTTTTAAAAAACTAAATAATTTAGCACTGTGATAGTGTGAAGTGTGTTAAGACACTTTTATATACTACTACATCTAGCTCTGGGGTACATCACAGGAAATGTCATCTTAAAGGAGCAACACACAATGGCTTTGGGCAGAAAAACAGCTAACAGATAAAAGGAACAAAAACACTTGCACTGGATGGGAAAATATCACGCAGGAATAATAGATAATCAAATAAAAATAGTACAGACTGTACCGTGGAATCTCTAATTATGACTCACTACAAAGACTTTGATTTCACATTTTGCCCATGCCGGTTAAACAACATCTTGGTAAAACTAGTGCATTTTCACCATTTATTTGTATTACAGGAACATTAAGATCCTTCAATCAAGAGTCTCAACTTCAGTGGCCTGAGCACTGCACAATTAAAAAAAGACAATCCTAGGATTTTGAGGTCTGTAGTTATGACAAAGAAGATGACTTGCTTATGAAAAAGGAGGTGAGATTAAGGCGTAAAATGCTCACATCCACTGTAAAAAAATTCTGGGTATTCTTAGCTCAACAGCTGTCTAGCCAAAAAAAACCTAAAAAAACCCCCAAAAAGTAAAAACAAAAAACACTCCAAGGAAAGCCTTTTCAGGACTTTGACAGCAAACAGTCTTTCCCATGGATCAGTGTAGGGGGCCATTTACCGAATCACCAAGACAGTTTTCTGTTGCACTGGGACAATCCCTCACGAAGCCACACGCAGTACATGCACAAGCAGACTAAGGGGATTAGAAGGAGAAATTGGCATTGTATTTCTGTATTCCAAATTCTTTCTATTCTCTGTTTTTTTGAGCAGTAAAACTGTAAAAACAAGATCCACGTACTACCTGAAATAAAGCTTTTTCCTAATGACCTATTACCTAACTTTTAATAGTATTAGTGTCTCAAAAAACAATGCACACTAGGAAATAAGTGAAGGTTTAAAAAACCCCAAAAGGGTAACTATAAGTTAATTAACTAGATGGATACACAGCTCAAATTCTGTGGCCATAGGCTGGACCCAAGGCTCTCCTTCACCACCAGCAACTGGAAAAAACAAATCTTGAAGTTGTTGCATTTTTGTTCTATCACCCAAATTTTGCTTTGTTTCTAGGTTATGGGGATCTGAAAAGGAAACCTATACCTGTTTTTCCCGTAACAGAAAACTATACCTGCTTTTCCTGTAACAGTTTGCAAATTTCACAGCCCATTTCAAATAACTTCTGGCAGATTTTTTTTCTTCCTACATCTCCTCAGTGCGGGGAACCTTTAATAATTTGCTCATGCAGTGCCAGGCAGAATACAAAGATGAAAAAAGAAAGGGAAAAAAAAAGGAAAATAAAAGAATCACCAACAAACTAAGCTTAATCTTAAAAAGTGAAAAAATAAATTAAGGTGAAGGACTACATGAAGGTAAGGGGGTGAGATGAAACGAGCATGCACGTGGGTGCTCAGAAGTGATGATCTAATGGTCTCCTCTGATTTCACAGTTCAGGAGCTCCTGGCACACCACTGGCCTATCTGCAGCATCTCCATGCTGGAAAGAAAAGTTTCCATCTACAACTCATTTATTAAAAAGTGGCTCTTTAGGCTATCATAATACAATAATTTACAGCGCTTAGGTTTACTCTGTGCTTCGTTGCTGAGGAGAGCAGAAACAAACTTACTCTTCTTCTTCTTCTTCTACAGTGGTTTAAAAGCACAGCGCAATTTCAAGGGCAGATCAAAGTTAGACTAATTATTTCCTTTCTGTATATCCCATAACTAAACGTAACAGGTCACTAGGGAAGGGTGAAACAAAAGATGAATGCATTTGCACACACTAACAGCAAACACCAAGAAACAAGGACATTATATATATAATAAAAAGATGCATAAGGGAAAACATCAAAGCTTATATTAAATATACAAACCCACAAATATACCACCAATGGTGCCTAAATAACTAGGCAAATGAACTGGCTGCTCTCTTCTGCACATTTCACATTAAACGTAACTGCTGAGGTGGTTATATCCTTCAAGAGCCTTTAGCACTACTGATGATAAAGGTTTGATAGTTCTAGTCCGACCCACTTGAAGTTAATCCCAAAACTAAAAAAATACATTGCTATTGTTTTCAGTTGTTTAGAAACATTTGAGTTTACTCAGGTCATACCAAAAAGATTTGGGCTGCAGTCAGGAAGGCTAGAAACATGTTTTACTGTATTTTTTTAATGAGACCAGACATTCTTATTATATAGTTCCAAGAATCTGAGTTTTAAAATAGTCCAGCTATCATGAGAACTGAAGAGTGGTCAAGAATATAATCTGCCTGTAGAAACTTGCAGAAGCAAATAGATTCTGCTCTGCATTAGTTCCTCTCTAGGAAACCTTAACAGACATATTCCACTTATGTTACTGTTCCTTTGTCCTTTTCCCAGGTTACTTCATCTGCTAGTTGAGAAATTGCAAGCTTTGAGGCAAAATCCCCCCCAGTGTGTAACTCCAGTGTTTTGTCTACCTGTCAGCAACCACACAAGCAGTCTCCATGGTCTATCCTTGGCATTCCTACTTCCACCACAGCTTCAAAGCACTCAAAAAAGGCATGATGGCCCCAGCACACGGAGACTCCTCCAGACAGAACACAGTGGCATCTGTCAGGGGTCAGGCCACTGTCCAGCTTCTGTTAAAGCCCATTAAATTTTCCATGATTCAGGACAGCTTTTGGTATAGGAGCAATACTGCTCCTTGAGATCTTCCCATGAAAACCATGTTCTTGGACAATAAGTTTTTCAACTCTCAGTGGGTGAAGAGGTTCACTGGAATAGGAGGAGAAAATGATAGGGGCCTTTTCAAGGCACAGAACTGGGACTCTGCAGGGAAAATTCTCTTGAACCGAAAGGTGGCACACAGGGAAGGTCCCTGAGCTGGACAGAGGTATGGTCACAGCTGCACAGAGCACGAGGCCACTACCAGCAGCTGGGCCTCCACGAGTGGCAAAGTGTGCAGTCCTGCACACTTTGATATTTAATACTTTATAATACTTTGATATTTATTGGGTTTTTTCTTTCATTCCTAGAGCATCAGGAAGGCTGTTGCCTGGCTCAGCTCCAGAGCAGGTTGCATGGATCAGGCCAAATGCAGAGGACTGACAGCCTGGCACGCAGAGGTCTGAGTGGCACACCTAAGTTTCTACAGTGAAAACGGGGAGCAACCCTGGACTCCTTCTCCATCTCTACACACAAATAAAAGGCCTTTTATTTGCTTGACAGTGCTCTTTATTTTTTCAGTGTGTGCCCTTTACTGTTCTTTTACTAAGAGTACAGATACAGGCATTTCTCACCCACACAGTACTCAAATGACTTTCAAACCTTTGTGTTAGCTTGTCATTTTTTTGGTAGCTTTCACACCCCTATTGAAACAAAGCTTAGACAAACCCTGAAAACTAAGGATCTCTCCAGACACGTCTAGACTCTCAGTTCAACCAGGCACAATATTTCTGAACTCTCTAACCTTTATGGGAGGTGACCAAAGCCAGCTCAGACAGACTAAACTGACACACTGCCAGCTAATACCCTGAACACCTTAAAATGCAAATAGCTCTAATCTTATTAGAAATGATGCAATTCACCCTACCACAACAGCAGGAGGGGGTAGGGAAGCAAAAATACCGTTCTTAGCACAGGCTACAATTCTCATCAGACAAACAAAATGGTAAAATTTATGAATTACAGCCATTTGCAGTTAAAGGAGCCAAAGAATTAGGATTTTTTTTTTTTTTTTTTAAATCCATATCGAGCCTGGTAAAAGACTATATCTAGGCTATGCGTGGGAGGTGAAGAACTGCCACCATCTCCCAAAGACATGACTAATGCAAGATTTGGTAAGTCAGGATGACAATGCCATCTTTCCTCATACTGTACAACTTGGATGAAAGCAAGTATGTAGGAAGGTAGCTAGAACATGCCAGAGGAGGCTCAAGCTGTACCCAGCCACTATAAGACAGGTAGCTCACTAACTCAGATGGAGCAAACAATGTAGAAACAGCAAAAAAGGAGCTCTTTGCAAGGCTGAGCTGTCATGCTCTCATCCTTCCTACCTCCATTGTGGGACAGCAGGAAAACCTGCACTGTATAATGGAGGAGCTGGGCAGCTGCGAGCCAGTTTTACTTGGAAGAAGGATTGTGCCACTGATGTGGTGAGCCTTGCACACCACCTGATTCAAATTGCCTAAACCCTGCTCTTTTACAACCTGTTAAACGTCTTGATTTCTGAACATAAGATAAATGACGATTGGTGAAAAGTTCCTTTTCCTGATGGGCTACTTGTATCCAGTACCCTGGAAAAGTCCTGCTGCCTTGGATTTCTGCATGCTCTTCCAGCAAAGAATTTCCAGATTCCTCACAAAGACTTCCAAGTCCTGAATCTGTCCCACAGGGGAAATACCTCAAGTGAGGCTGCCCAACTTGAAGCTCATGATGGATCACATTTCCAGGTACTGAATTCACTCCTTTTCCAGGAGCAGAGATGTATGATCAGCTAGGGCAATTAAAGTATAAAAAAAGGACACTGATAACGAACTGGTTTCTGTCGTGCCATATCAGCCGACAAGCTGTGCTGCAGTAGCACAAAAGCCTTTCAGCCATGCTAGCAAGCAGAGGCACATGGGAGAAAGGACTGCTGGAGTTTTGGAAGCTATTTGCTGCGGTAATCTGCAACTGGTGTAGAGCAGCATGTACAGAAGGAGTGTGGCAACTTGACAGAAAGCGAGTAGCAAGCTGCTTCTCTTTTATTGCGGCTTCGCTCAGCTGGGTTCCCTTATGCAACCACCACAGGAGCAAATTCACCATGGGAGGCAAGAGGAAAAAGATTGATTTATCTTAAGCCCTGTAGAGCTCCATTCTCAGTTTTGCAAAGAGTGCAGCTCCAAAGCACAGATCCTATCACATGAAAGTCCCACCAAAAATAAAAACCCTAATAATTCTCTAAACTCTAGGGCACCATCAAACATAGTTTGCCTCCAGATCATGGATTACTGTTAAATTAGGACAAATCTCTTTTCAAGAGACATCCTAAAGTAAAACAAAACCAGCCACACCACTAAAACTCAAATGAACCGAAAGTCCTACAGCTTCCTCTCACAACCAGACACATATATATCCATGTTTCTGTCTGTTTTGGATCATAAGAGCATAAACATGAACCTATTCTCAGAGAAGCATTCCCGTGGCATTAAAAAATTTGCAAAGCAGTCTTCCATACTGAAATCCCTGGTTTAAGTCAGGTCACAAAAGAAAGGATGGAACAGTCTTTGTAAGTGAGCTGGGTTTTGCTACTCCTTTGATGGATTTGAGATTAGTGATCTGGTGACAGTCTGGCAGTCATCAAATAAAAGGCCAGCAGGAATATCAGCAATTAAGGCAGACCTGTGAGGAACAGGCAGGATCTAGAAAAAAATCCTCAGTAATGAGAGTAAAGTTTGCCTGGGCCATGCTAGCTAGAAAGCAAATCTCTGCAGTGGCTGGTGATCTTGTAAAGAGAGTTTCAAAAACTGTGGACAGCACAAGCACTATCTCTCAAGTTGCACTGGGCCACAAAACAGAACAGTTTCATTAATAAAAATTGAAATTTTGCCAATGTGGGGCACTTGGAGCAAACCCTACTTCACGGTTTGTTATTCCTGCTTACATAAGGGTCCAGCTGACCAGAACTGCAGCTCTGCAGAGAACCTTGCAACCTTGCATGGCTACTGCTAGTTCAGTGCTAGCAGTTCCAGACTACTCAGTCTGCAAATTACTGCTAAGTGTCATTAAAGTCCCAAACCAAGCCATCATTTCTATTACCATTCGGAATGCTTAACTTCTTCCTACAAGATTTGAGCATTGACATGGAACATTTTGGGTCTTTATGTTGGTTTTAGTGTCAGAGTTGGCAAACAAAATGTGAAATCTGAGTGAACGGTGGATCACCGGCACAGCAAGACAGGAGTTCCAGGATTTTCTTCACAGCCTTGCAGACTCCACAGAATTTCAAAGACTCAAATGGCAACAATGTTGGAACAGGATAGCCTAAAAAAGGAGGGGGAGGAGGGCTTCCAGTTACAAGCCCCACCTTCAAATTGCTAGAAAGACTTAGGCCAGTCATTCCAAGTCAATAACCTAAGACCCCCAATGCAGAGCTTCTCCCAAGGAAAGCATTTTGCTCACGTCTTTTGCTCCTGTTCTTTGGCTCTGGCCCCAGCACAGCACTGCTGACTGTCTAACTCCCATAATCTGGCATGTAGAGACAGGAAATTGGAGAGGCGCCACACTGTTGGGAACAGAAGTGGTGCCAGCACAGCGACAAAGAAGCAGGAGATGAGAGATCTCTTCTGTAACGCCCCATGACCACGCTCAGCAAATCCATGTGGACTACCACCTCTGTGCCACAGAGAAGGAATTGGAAATTTTTCTACCATTTTCCTTCAGGCTGCTGGCTTGTTGAGGTTACTGAGTGCAAGGGAGGGAGAGTAGATCGACCACAACTGTTCTGCGTGGCGTGCACCGCTGCGTGTCAAAGAGACAGCGTCAGAAAAACAACAGGAACCATAACAACCTTTAAGAGTTTAACAGTGTTTCAACTGCTACCTTCGAAACCTGCCAGGGATGGCAAAATGCAGAGGAACCACAGTGATCGCAACATGAGGCAGAAGAGAGATCCAGGTGCTTAGAAAACATCTGCGATACAAAATACCTTTTTTCACCCATTCAGGCCATTTTCTTGGCTCACCTTGCCAGCGCCTATGAAAGCTACATAAGTCATTCTGATGCATACAGCACACACTGCAGCATTCACTGCCCATGAACTGGCACAGCCCTGCCCAGAGCCACTGAATCCTCCAGGCTGGAGCGGTCCTGGGAGGTGCCTCATATGCTGCTATGCCCAAAGCCAGGTCAGCACTAGAGTCCAGATCAGGTTGCACTTTATATTCTGCTGATCAGATCGACTGTTAAAAAAATACCCTTTAACTCTTCAGGACAAGAAAGGAACTCCACCAACTTCAATGAATCCACTTCCAAAAAGGCATTAAATCGGTATTGTTTGGGCCTAAGTGAGGCTGGCAAGGGTTTCTGAAAACAGGATGTCTTGGTCACTGAAAATCACCTCCAGCATGACAGCACTTTGACAGAGTTCATAAAGTTATGTGGGTAACTGTCTCTTACCCTTACACAGACTACATGTGCAAAGAAGCCCTCAGACAGTACACTTTAGACCTGTCTCTTGGAAGGAACAAGCTACACCAGCAGAAATGTTTTTAAAAATAATTTCATTTATCTTCTAGGTTCTGCTGGCGCAGCTGAATGTGTTAGGAGAGTGATTTACGCACAACCCTTGCTGATGTACCATTTTATAGTGCAGACTAAGCTGCAGTCATTAACTAAGAGGGAACTTCAGAGTACAACAAGTTTAAAGGAGCTTCCCAACCAGTTCAGAAATACACGCCAAGCAATTAATTTTTAGAAGTATAGCAAACAAGTCACTGATAAACACACAGTGTGGGTATTACAACTACAAGCTGATGTGATACCTTAAAAACTCTCTCCAGGTAATATAAGTTCATGTTTTCAAGTGCACCAGTACTGTAAGAGCTCTGCTTACAGCCCACAAGCTTCCAGGGACAAAACAGTAAATAGAAAAATTTTCTCTTTATTTAATTTAAACAGAAAAGTTCTCAAATCGGTCAATGAGTTATGTTTGTGCTACCAAGGTAAGCGACTCTCCAAACACACTAGGTTCAAAGCTGCAACTTCCTCCTACAAGTGGGATTCCTGAAACCTCACTGGAGTACTACATTTTTTTAGGAAATAATTACATATGCTTTCATTATTTTTCCTTACTCTGCTCTCTGTTCTGGTTCCAGAGGGTTTGTTTTCCCTTGCCCTTAATGATTCATTGCCACTTACACAAGTTAAAATTACACATAACTGGCACATACACTGAGAAATATGAAGAATAATTTTAAAAGTGATTTGCTTTTAAAGGCAAACCAGCAGTTACTAATCGGTTGACCTATTTCTACTCTAATTTACCACACTTTAAACACACAACCCAAAAAACCCTCTACAGAAATGAAGAACCACCTCAAAACTTAACTGGGCTAGAGAAAGAGGTAAAGATGCCATTACCTACAAAATTTCCTAGGGGAAAGAAAATTGGTATTTAGAAATAAGATTAACTATAATAAAAAAGAAGAAAAGGAAAGCTTAGGGAAAAGATCCAGGTCATAAGGATGGTATTTCGGATGGTATTTCCATTTTTTTTTTTAAGCTGCAATGCAACATTCCCAAGTTGAGAAAAACACACTCCCTGCCCTCATGGCAACCCCACCACAGAAATGCCAGTGGCCATCTATCTCCTCTTCCAGTTCTTTGTGTCCCACACCTTCAAACCCAGGGACTGACTCTTCCAACCAAGCATGAAGCTTCCCACATATCTGAACGAAGACTGGCAGGACTAAAGACATTGCCTACAAAACATATCCTTATGAGTATTAGCCAAAGAGTCTATTTTACTGGTATCATTTATTTTCACCTATTTGTGCCTTTCCTTTTTTTTTTTTTTTTTTTTTTTTTTTTGGTTGTGTGTTGGTTTTTTATTGTTTATTTTGGGGTTTTTTTTTAAATTCTTCCTCTTTGAGCAGGTCATAGAAAAATCCTGATCAGTTCCCCTCTTCTTTGCTGGCATGGATCCTGGTGCCAGTGCTGGGGCTGGCGAGATGCCTGCTGCTTTCAGTGGGAAGAGGATCAGGCCTGGTCCTGCAGATGTTACTCATGCAAGTAACTCTGCTCCACCCTTCATTTCTCACAGCACTCCATGCTCTGCTACTCGAAAAAGAGGGGCAAACTGGCCTCTTATGCCTTCTTGTCATTGCTACCTGATGCCCCTCAAAGCTCTCTGTGGCTGCTGATAACACCCAGCATTCCACACCTGGAACAGGAGGCCATCTGCAAGCAGATCTTGGTGGGAGACACTGGACCACCTTTATTTGTCACCATTGTTCTTCTGGTCTGTGGGAAAGTCGAAAGTCAACAAAACCATTTTGAATGCCACAGCATTTGCTCACTCTTTCAGAAGTCCCAGTTCCTGCAGTCATTTTTCTTCTTGAGAAACTTGGATTTCTTTTAAAACCTGAACTTCCCAGGTTCCCATAATTGCAAAGAATGGCCCAAAAATCTGGCTTCAGAATTTCCCAAGAGAAAATAAAAAAGCAGTAAACAAATAAAGATAACTGGAAGTTTCTCTTGGTCAAATGTAATTTGTTGATTTTTTTTAACATCACTATTTTAAGCAATTCTCTCTCTTTTATTTTTAATATCTTGGCAAATTATTTAGAATGGCAATTTGCTCTGAGCTAAATACTGATTCAGACCGTCATCACTGAACAGTAAAAAAATATGTTTCTTCACCTGTTTGTCAGCATTATCCAACAATAATTAATTATATTTTATATATATTCTTTTATAGTAATACTTTAAACTGCTTTATTGGATTAGAGACATACTTGGGAAACAAAGTCCATTCTCAGTCTAGAAAGCCCTCAAGGCAACTAAGAGACTTGGATCTTATTTTATGCTTATGAAGCTGGTGTAGGAATTGTAAATATATACCTGTGAGACACTCTAGATTGGGAAAGAAAAGCTGACTGCCGCCCCTTCACAATTGGACAATCTACAAATCACTATGTAATTGGGCTTTAGTTGCTGACCTGTGAAATTATTTCAGTATTTCCAACTCAAATAAAATGATGCTTATTAGAAAAATGTTCGCCTTGCATTATTTGAATACTCAAAACTGCTCTTCCCTAAGCAGAACTGAAAAAGCAAACAGGGACATATTTTATTTTCATATTTGTCTCCATATACAAGCAGGGTTGGTTTTTTTTCTAACCACAGTTTGTGCCTTTAGGAGAGCAAGAAATGTAGCCTGAACAACTGCAGATGTCTAAGAAACTCTTACAATGCTTAAAGAAAAGGAAAGAAAGAAGTGAATTGTACTTACTTAATGCCTACGTATTTTATGCACATGGGTGCAAGAGCACATTAGCTGTGACCTCCACTTTGCATTGTTGATCTCAAAAAAAAGAAAATACAGAGACAAGAATGAGACTTTCAGTGCAGCTGGGTTAGCCCGTACCATGAGACTTGTGTCTGGCACTGGCACGGCCCAGCTGCACAAGGCATCTCATGCCAGTGTCACAACCCAGCTGCTACAAGCGAGGGCCATTGCACAGTGGTCACAATCTCGTGAAACACGCAGCCCTGTCCTGCCCCTGCCACCTGGAACCTGCCTGAGAAAAGTTCCTGCTCACAGGCTGGCACTGGCTGGGACGTCAATGCTCCCAGAATTTATGACCCTCTACACTCTGCATGCTTACAGCAGCACAAGAGGGGCTGGGCTGTCTGTGCTGGGCTCACCAGGGCAGAAATGCTTCCCCCACCCCTCAAAAGAAACCCTCTGTGTTTTCCCCCGTATCCAGCCCTGACAGCCATCCTTCTCCATGGCCCACCGTCATAAAACAAGCTGCATCCTGAGGAAAATTCACAAGCACCTATTTCATATGATTTTTGTTTTTACCAGAATCTGAGCCTGGGGTTCCCAAAACACACCCATGACGATCTCTGAATTGGCCTCTTAACAAAGTATATCACCATGGCAAAATGAAAATGCCATTGATTTAAATTTTTTGATGCCAGAAGTGAGAGGCAGGAGGTTGCAGAAAAGATTTTCATCAGCAAGCAATTAAACAAACTAACAAAAAACACTCATTACAACAGCACAGTAAGCTTTGAGACAACTTCAATATAATATATTTGATTTCAGACCTAGTCTTGCCAGGCAAATAGGAAAACTTGAAGCTATGTTGGAAAAGTCAGGCTTGAAAAACTAAGCTGGACTGTTCTGCCCACCCCACCAAGCCTTCTGGGTTTTGCTGTAGTTTTCCATATTGTAAGGGAAAAGTAAGGAAGTTGTTATCCTGGACCTTTCTGTGAAAAGTAGCGATGCCTGAACATACTTTGGCTTTGGTGTACAGACAAGGGAATGAGACTCAAGGACATATTTCTGAGAAAAATAATAGCATTGTATACTGCTCTAGCCCATCAGGTGATGGAAAAAAAACAGCAAGCAAGTTGAAGGAACTTCCACTGCCATGAAAATAATAAGATGTTGCAGACAGGGGAAAAGATGGGACAAGATAAAAGTACCAGGAGAACGTGGTGCTTTCAGGACTGACTCCAAGTTTCTACACCTGCAAAACATTCTCATGGATTAACACGAACACACAGACTTTTACCTAGGGTTTTAATACAGAGCAAACAAACTAAAGAGTAAGTCATGTAGAAATTAAAAATTACCAAGGCCTTTCCTTCTCAACTCTTCCCCCAAAGACTTCAGGTCTAATTTAAGCATAAAAGACTTTTAATGCATTGAGACGATTTCTTAATGGTGAACTATAATTTGGGGACAAAACAGAGACTTTTGATTCTGGAAAATACCTATTCCATTTTAAAATGGTTGCAAAAAGCACCTGTTTGGAGTGTGCACAGACTCAGAGCACTGCTAGTGTTTACAAGACAAAAAAGTAACATATCAGTGCATGCTGAGATGTCAGGAACTGCCAACTGACCTCACCGTGACTGCACATGGAGGAATTTTCCAAAGAAAAACTTCAAAGAATTTTCAGATACTGAATGTGAGGTATAGTTTTGGGTGGGTTTTTCGTCCAGGAAGATCCAAATAATCTTTTCCTGGCTTGTTCCTGAATTTTAAGTGAGGTCAGGAAAAAAAATTAAATCAGTCATTTCTTCCCTTCCCACAGAGGACTTTTTGTGTGTGTTCTCTCAAAAATGCTTGCATTTAATCAAGTGTAGCCTTTCAACCAAAAACTCCCTAGGATTAGGCCAGTATTTACAACTACACAGAGAAAATTTTGCAGTACATGCAAATCCTTCCTCCACTAAAGTGTTCAGCTTTCAGTAGGTTCAAGTAATAACAGTCTTAAGGACTTGAGGAACTGTGGGGCTGTGCAGTTCTGTAAAAACTAGCAAAAAGCCCCAACCAAACACATGATAAAACTCTTTAATCCAATTCCCACATTTTGTTTTTCTCCTGTAATACATGTATGTTTCATATCATCTGGATTTTTTTATGCAGAGAAATCTGAAAGCGTGTTATTCCACACCTCCATATCTTTGTTCATAATTTTTTTTTCCTGCTTCTTTAGGTCTTTTCTGGGAATTTGGGCTAAGGAGAAGAGAACTCTTTACATCCACATGGAAATTGGACTCCAATTTTGGTTTCTCCCATAATGGTTGGAATCAACGACAAGCTCAGTGAAAACAACTGAGTTATTTTGATGGAAATTTCAGAAAAAAAAAAAAGAACTAGGTTATTGCTTCACTACAGAAATAGATCAGTGATGTGTGTTTATGCAGTGGCATTTTTCAGCTATGAACTAATAAGAACATTCAGCTTGAATATTCCACAAATTCCTTAAGATCCTGCTGCCTCTTCCTGGCACTAGCTCTTTGTTAAGTTTAATGACTCCTTAAAAGAGAAACGAGAAAATGTCCGTACCACCTGCTAGCATAAGTGAAAGCTACCTAGGTAGACCAGGTCAAAAAAATTATACTGGAAACCTCCATAAATTCAGTGGGATAATGAGTATTTTCTTGAACACATAAAGGGAAAGAAAAAAAAAAAACAACCCACCAAAGCTGTTTAAAGATAAATTCCTGTCTTCTCCTTATAATCATTCCAACCCCCACCCCAACCCGAAAATGTGATTTACCAGAAGGAGCTCACAATGCTGCTCTGGCTGAGAAAGTACACTGAGAACTTCACAGGAAGCCCAAAATAGCCTGAAAAGAGGAAATGGGTGGGGGTGAGGTTCTTTCTTCTGCTCACAAAGGACTTCGCCAGCCGATATAGATCAAGTAAAAACAGTCCTGACATGCGGAGCACACTTGGTGACAGTCCTCCCCTCTTTTCCCAGTCTGGTCTATTTTAAGACCACATCACAGGAAACTTGGCAGCTACATGTTTCCGAAAGTTGCCCCTGCCACTTCCACAAGTTCAAATCGTTTGTAAGGGCACAGCTCACTGCACAGAACATTCTGAGGGGACACAAAAGGTACCATCGAGCTACCGAAGGCAGGTCATTCAAAGAGAGAAGACAACAAGTGATAATTAAATGAAAACACCCTTACTTTTCTGTCTTGTATTACTGGCTTTTAAAGAAATATAACATTTACATGAGCCATCCAAGTGCTGGCAGTACTTGTAATGGATAATGTCTCTGTGCGTCTGTCCAAAGAATGAAGTCCTCTGCACCAAGACATTCAGTTGTGTGGACTGTGTCCCCATCATTTTGTTAAGAACTTTCTCTCACCTTCTTACTGTTTTTCCAGAAAATTTTGACACTGTCAGTTGCCGATTTCAAAAGGACATATGTGTGTATGTGTGCGCGATTTACACATGCAGACACAGAAGAAGAAACAAAGAACAGTACGGTTGTTTCATGTCAAACTTCAACTGTGATTCCCATTAAACATTGAGTAGGAGGAATGTTAATGGCATGGTCTGGTTGGAGAAGCTGATGATAATTAGAATACTAACAAAAAATGCAAAAGCACATAAACACTGCCAGAGCCTTCACCCTACATTATAAAACCATCCATATGCATAAAACCACCAATAGTAGATTTTCTGAAACTAGGAAAATGAACAGCAAGTGTAACTAATAATAAGCTCCTATGCTTCTATTTTATAACCATATTTTTTACAAATGCCAAAGTTTCCCAGTCTCCCTTGTTAAGAGAATGAAGTTTCTGAGTAAACAGAGCTCAAAAAAATTGTTGGGAAAAAATATTCTGAGGAAGAAAGATATACTACTTAAGCCCAATGGGTTAAAAGAGTCAAATAGATGTTTATCTCCATTTCTCAAAGTAATTTATTTCTGGACATGGGAAGAGCATTCTCATCCCCAAAAGTCAATTTTAAGATATCTGTAAATATAAAATACAGGTTCTGAAGTTCAGTCTGTGCACTAACATGACTACTGGAACACCATAAATCTTGAGTGGCAATCTAAATCTATTTAATAAAAACCCCAAAAACTAATATTGTCTACGAAGGAAGAGAGCAAGCCCTTGCTGCTTTATGATGAGTAAACCTACACAAAAGCTTTCAGGGAATTTCATGTGGTTGGTATTTTGTGTTTCAGTGACATCTTCAAAAGGAAGGCCACCAGAGGACAGGAGTATTAGATCTCCTCCTGCAAAGCTCACTCACTGCTCCCATGCTGAATATCACTGCCCCCTCATGCAAGGGCTCTCTGCTCAGCTTCCACATGCAGACAGATTAGCTGAAATTGCTGTAAATAACCCCTGCTTGCTATTCTTGAGCCCTTTATTCCAGGCTACTCTATATTCTTAAACTGTACCTGAGTCACCTTCATGTGTTATCCTTGTTGCTCTGGGAAACTCGGGGTTTAGTAAACAGGTTAAGCAAATGAAAAGATTAGTCAGTATTGTGCTTCAAATGGATGCAAGATGAGATTACACTGAAAGCAAGAATATTAATAAAATTAACAAAGAAAGTTTTCTAGAATCTAAATAGCATGTACAGCACAAAAAGGAACCACATGCAAGTTTTGTGCTGGATTCTTCTTGACCTGGTACTGAAGACCATTACCAACACTGCCAGCTTACTGGGCAAACTGCGATCTTTGGTTGCCATACAGGCTAGATGACATGGCTGTTAAGAGTTCCCTGTGATTGAAATTAAATAAATTGGAAGGAACTGACATTAAGGTGGAAACTAGCCGATAGTATTATTTATGGAAAACAGAATAGCACAGTGTACTTACATGTACTCCTCACCATGTGTTAATGTGTATTGCTACATCAAACAGCATGAAATTCAATATACTGAAGTACTCTTCACTAAACAAAAGAAGAACTAAGGCAAGTTAAAGCAAGCTCATTTAAGAATGAATACTGACATTTAAGAAAGGCCTGAGATAACACCTCTTCGTTCATTTTTCAGGTTTCCCTCCCCTCAAACAAACATGCTAATGACACTCGGGCATGACAAGCCACCACCAGTTCAAACTCAAACCCTACCATGAACAAAAACATTAGGTGGGAAGCAACATGATCCAAACAGTATGGCAATGGACAGGAAATCTACAGAGGCATGGAAGCAATCCAGTCTCTTCCATTCTTCTCTGTACCTGTCTCAATAATTCCAACCCTCACAACTCCACTTTTCACTGGCAACGAGATAGGACATAATAGTCATTTATCTATAAAAGCACTTTACAGACACTGTAGAAAAATTCTAAACAAGAACTTTGTATTCCTATGTCCTAAAAGTAACTGTTCACATGAGGTGGCTTTACAGTCTTAACTTCTCCATGTTATACGGTCTTTTAGCATGAACACGTTCAGGCTCTTATGCTTATGGTAATTTTGCCATCATCTCTATAGAGGGATCATCCATCATGCTGAATTGCTAACAAATCAGCATCCTCAAAACTGAGAAGGGTAAAGGAAAGGATAGAATGATTTCTGCCCTGAAAATTATCTGTTCTGAACAACAGAGAAAATACCTTGAATGTAAATCTGATCAAGCAGAACATAAACCAGCTAAATTTTCAGACTGAGGAACTGAAAACTGACAGGAAATGTTTGGTGCCAATAACTTAGCCCTCTTAACAGTTTTCTGCTGCAGTCCTTCAGCTGTGAGATAAGGTGATTATTACAATCACTCTTTACACATGCAGAACCCACACAGAGCTCAAGAAAGTTTTGCAATTCAGTGATATGAAAGAAAGGAAACTCCCACACTGACACCACTGCATGTAGCAGCAGTGCACCCACGAGTCGCTGCGGTGCCACACGCAGCCCACGCTCACCGTGCGGCCATAACTAATTGCGAGTTTCGGTGGGTGACAAAGGCTAGGTTGAGAAATAGGCACAGCAAGGTGAACCCACTGTCCTGAGCACCAGCTGAAGGCACATGAAAAAGTCAAAGAAAAAAATTACTGTGTCTACACAGTTGTAAAATCTGACTTGGGGAGAAGCCGTAAGCATGACGTATTTCTTGTCTTCAATACACAACTCTCACTCCTTGTTTGTCCTTATTCCCATGCCATGCAGGACACCATTTTCTCTTCTGAGTTATCTGGACTGACACTTTTGTTTGTTTGGTTGGTTTTGGGTTTTTTCAATGCCATGCAACAATTTCACATAGTGGGCCACATTTTCAGAAGTTCTCAGCATCCAGAAATGTTGATCTTGAAAAGAGCTCAGCACACACATTTTCTGAATATGTAATTACATACCTACAGATCTGTCTTGCTTAAAAATCTAACCTTGGTAACTTCTCTGGAGATTACATCAACACACACAATAAGAAGAGTTGCTGAAAACCCACTCCCCTGCCGCCCCCCCCCCCCCCCCCGCCTCATTAAAAGAGAAAAAAAAAAGAAGTTTAAAATTATGTTCTAGTTTTTAATAACAACTAAAAGTTAAACCCCAAATGTCTCCTGGAACTCAAATGTCCCTTCACAGCAAATGGCTGTGAAAATTTTGGAGGGATGCCACCAGCTCTGTATAACAACTTTTATGGTGCCTCCAGCCTTTTGAGCCTCTTGGTTAGCTAGAGGCGCAGTTACAGCCATGTGCCCTACCAGTCTAGTGTTCACACATGTACACTTTTTTTTTTAAATAACAATTTTTCTATAGCTTTTTAGAGATGCCCATCACTCTGGTTCCTGTTAGCTGCTCAAGAAACAGTAGATCCTCATAATCTCCAAAAACTAGACCATAGAGACTTCAGCACTGAGCCGATGCTTACTGGGGTGACATCTTCTGCTCATTTACAAAAGTCAGAGTCTCCAAAGAATGGATCAGGATGGAACTGTGCACACAGAGGTACCGTGTCTACACACTTAACATTAAAAGAAAATAAAACCCCTTAAAAATCTGGCTATGTTTAACATATTGGCAATCACATTTTAAAATACAGCCTATCAGAGATTTGTCTCAATGAAGTGAAGAATCTGTTCTGCAGCGAGGAAGGATTTGTCAAGAAGGAAACAGCCACTGTGGTAAATGCTAAGGAATGTAGCATTCGCCCCGGCAGCTCAGCCCCAGGTGTGTTGGCAGGCTCAGCAAGGGGCTGTCAGCTGGGGAGGGGTGCCTGGGGCACCACTGAGAGAGGGGCAAAGCAGGTCCCGGGGATTCCTGCATCAGGAGTTCTTGGAAGGGATGACAAGGTGCTCCAGGCAACCCGGTGAGCTGGGACACACTACGCTGAGCAGGGACTGAAATGGTGAAACGTGATGCCAGCAGACAAGGAATGAAGAAGAAAATCTGGCAAGCTAGGATAGATACCACCGGCATTTCAGATAGGTGATGTCTGTCCACTCCTCTTTAGCCTCCCCTGTTTCGATTACAGGATGTCCGTCTCCTGCTGAAGGAAAATGGTTGGTGAAAGCGGGACCGCACTGCATGCTCCACAGCTGGGGGCTTTCTCTACCAATTCCCCTCAAGTTCTCTGGGTGGCAGGGGAGCTTTGAGGAGCTGGCTGGAAGCCTTCAGATGGGGTGGGATGGGGGGAGAGCACAGAAAAGGACTAATCAACCGCTCAGTTATGAAACGTTTTAATGAAATTATTAATTCTTTAACAGTACGAGGGATTTGATTTATGCTTATCTATTGCCAATAGGTGACGGCTCAGGCTCGCCCCCATCTCTCTCTCTGAGGGCGGAAAACTGCTGTCCTGCTTCCCGGCTGGATGCGGAGGGCGGGAGGGAGCCCTGGCGGGCCGGGGCGCGGGAGCCCCGCGGCGGCGAGAGCCGCTCCCGGCCGGCGCCGGGGACACCTGCCGGGCACGGGCAGCGCCCCGCAGCCCCGGGGCCGGCTTTTTCTGGAAACATGACAGCCGGCCCCGGGGAGCCGGGAAAGGGAGGGGGACGGGGGTGCCCTGCAGGACGCGAAGGCGCGACGTGGCGACGGTCGCTAAGGGAGTGACAACAGAGCGATCAACAGAGGGGCTGGTGCGCGGGGAGGCGCGGCTCTGGCAGCCCCTGGCCCTGCCAGCCAGCCCCGCTCGGAAATAGCCGTGCCCGGCCAACGCGGCCGCCCCTCCGCTGGCAGCCCACCGCGCACGGGTTATTTTTGATCGGCCTGAGCAAGACAAAACTTGAATCGGGGAAGCGCGGCTGGTTTACAGAGAGCTGCGTGCTTGGCTGCGGATGAGCGAAAAGGCTTCCCAGCCTGCGCAGGAACATCTCTCTCTCCATCTCCCCTTGGCAGAGGGGAGCGGGGTCCGGCTGCCCTCCCGCCCGCAGAGCAGCCCCAGCCGTGCCCTGAGCTGGCAGCGCTTTTGCCCCACGGCCACGCTTCCATCCCGCAGCCTGCGTGGCCGCCACGGCTTGCCAGCCCTCTTAGGAGAGGAGCAGATAGGCGTCTTGGGCCGCAAAACTGGCTTTGGGATTATCCATCCTCCCTCCTGCAATTCAGCGCTGCATCCGCTCCGCTGTGCCTGCTCGAATCTAAGTCTCTGTACCTGGACAGTGGGGATGTGCGACTAAGCCCAGCTTGCTAAAACTCATGCTGCCACACCGTATCTTAGAAAACAAGGAAGATGTGGAATCCTCTCATCACAAAATTAATGTTCTGAACTGCAGCAAATGCCTTGACAAGTTCCAGCAAAGCACTAACAATCTCCTGTACTGCTGTGGCAAGGCCCTGAGTCGTGGTACACACACTCTTTTTTTTTTCCTTTTTTTTTTCTTTTTTTCTTTTTTTCTTTTTCCCCTTGTTGAAAAGGAAAGAATTAGGCTCATTTACTAAGCTTCCATAACTGCAAAAGATTGGGTACCTTTAAAAAATAACAGTATTTCGATGCAAATATAAACTTATCACAAGCTTCCTGAAGCACATGCAGCATGAAGGCAGTATCACTGCAGAGAAGGTATCTGCTTTCAAGGGGATTTGCATTCTCATTGAATGCTGGACCAGGTCCAGACCAGCCGGAGGATAACCACCCTCTAACCTCCCTGTGGAGACTTACAGAGATGAGACTGAAGCAGTATCATTTCTGACAGAAATCAAATCCTGGCTACTGCACTGCAGGGAACACTACAGACAGGAAGAAAAAAAAAAATAGGGAGGAGTTGGAATTAAATTCTGTGAAGCTCATTTAGGTAATACCTTGTCAAAGGATCTGATATAGACACACACTGCATATTTACTGAATGAATGCAGAAGTTAAGCATCTCCTACCATGAAATATCATTTTAACAAATGGAACATACAAATGTTAAAGCTGACCAGTTATAGAACATTGGGTCAGTTACATGCCTAGGTCAACCAAGCTAAATATTACATCTAGTCAAATCATACTGAAACCACAAAGAGCATTCAGAAAACACAATTTGTTCAAATTCTCATCAGTTCATATCACAGCAGTAGCATTTCAGAGGACAGGATAAGTCCTAGTGATGTGTCTCCAAAGATTCAAAAACAAGAGACCTTAATGGAAGCTTCTGAATATTAGGATATTGCATTACGGGCGCTGGGCCCATATTCAGTACTTTCTTCTTGTTGTAATGCACCCAGAGAAAAAGATAAGAAAATCCCAGGACAGAGTGATGAGCAGCTTCCAGGTATTCCCTGTCTTGCTGTACTCATTTTGATGTAATGGTAGAAACCTCTTAGCAGCCAAACACAACAAACTGGATCATAAAAACTGTAAGCAATTTTGGAGTGTCAGCAAAGCACAGGAGGAATGGGAGCAAAATGACTGCACAAGGCAGCAACCACTCAGTTCTGCCAATCTGGCCAATAAATGAGTAATATTCATATATTGTGTTCAGGCCCAGGAAACTCTAAGACTGTCCCAAAAGAAGAAGGATCTGAATTGTATTAGACCTACAGAGACCCTTAGCTGTGGATGGACTGTCTGGGAAAGTATGTCTAGACTACAAGAAAATGTAATGTTTTAGAATAGTTGGCTTCTTTAAGCTGTAATACTGGTAACCCAAATTATAGATATGCCAAACCCAAAAGAGAGACAGATATAAAACCGTTACAAAAACACTAGGTGCAATTTATTTTTCAAGTGATACCTAAATCTGTACTTCTTTAAGTCACAGTTTAAAATACTTCTCACTAGAATATTGTTTTTCAGTTTTATG
Organism: Chamaea fasciata; assembly: GCF_029207755.1. Lineage (NCBI taxonomy): Eukaryota > Metazoa > Chordata > Aves > Passeriformes > Sylviidae > Chamaea > Chamaea fasciata. The sequence goes on along the minus strand of NW_027094086.1, from coordinate 53,856,861 downwards.
GCTTTTGTAGCAGAAATATTAATATAGGTCTGAAAAATGCATGAACAGAAACAGTCTGTCAGTAAAAGCAACAGGAAGGGCTATAGAGCAAAGTCACAGAAAAAAAACCAAAACATTTTGAGAACCATGGACACACTGATAGCAATCAAACAGAGAAGAACTGAGGGATGTGGTGTTTGCACCACCAAAAAAGCTGTGTCCTAGGAAGCCCACAGCATGGCTTAGCAGAAGACCTGTGCCCTGACAGGGGGAGGATAGCAGTGAGGTTGCACCATGTTCTATGTGCCCTTTCTTTTCCTGTTCACCCAAAAGGGAAGATGACTGTAGCCAGGAAGACACCCACAACAGGCAAACCCCGGAGACAGCCACAAACTGAGATTCACCTAGGGTGAGGTAAGCAAGAACATGAGGTGAAAGGATGGACCATAATAGTATGATTGCCAAAGGGTAGAGCAGACCTACACAAAAAACAAGGCATCACAGATGCACAAGTCAAACAACGTGGTGAGAACTTGGTGGGTGTCCTCCAGGCACAATGTGATCCTGGCCAGATCACTCCTTGGGCACACATCCCTTAGCCCTCTTCTTAAAAGCATGGGGGTTGTGAGAGTGGGAATGAAAATGATAAGAAGCAAGTGTGGGACAAACCAGTTTTGTTTAAAACAGATACCACCTTCTCTTTCCATAACGTCTCTATGAGGGTTTTTTTGCATTAATTTTCTTGTGTTAACAAGTAACATGAGCTTCTCAGATAATCATTAGAACCTCAGAGTTGAAACTTGCAGAAAACTGTGGAATATACAATAAAATCACAAGAACTAGCAGGCAATACTGCAAACAATTTAACACACTAGCACATAAGAAGGCCAAGTGATGGAGAATCCCACTGCTGTTTATTTTACCTAGTTAATGATTTTTAAAGTACAATTTGCTCCATCAAAGTGTTTAAAGAATGTTTTCTTAAAAATACCTCACTTTCTTCCCTCTTTTTAAATGTCCTCCTGCCATTTAAATGGGCTCCATGAAAACCTCCATCAGTAGTGCAAGTTAGACGAGGTTTAGGGTCTGATTGTATGTTAATTATTTGCATAGAGACATTTTCTGAAGAGACAGAGGAAGGAATATACAGTAATTGTGGCCTGCCTCTAAAAATGGGACAAATTTACCAGAGGGGACAGTACTTATAACATCAAGAGACCTGTCAGTGTCAGTGCTTTGCCATCACATGTCTGTGTGGGTTTTTTCTCTGCCTCCACATCCACAGAAATCTGGGGATTTTTGCCCAGGGAAGGCAGCTCTTCATCTGATACAGAATTCAGGAGCTAATGCAGTTTGCTATTACTTGAGCCAAACATTAGAAAAAAAAAACCCCAAACAAAAACAAAAACAACAACAAAAAAAACCCTCCCCCAAAACAAAACAAAACAAAAACAGGGAACATTGTAGGAAAGAAAACCTGGAACTATTCTAGATTAACAATTTCCTCACAGAATTAAAGCTGAGACTTACCTGAAAATACATTGACTTACTGACTTTTATGCTGAAATGAACTGGTCCCACAGATCTGGGGGGAGAGGGAGGGTGCAGAGGCTGAGTGTCACATCAATATAGCTACAGCTGGGTAACCACTGCTAATGCTGTAGTGCAGACCCTCACAATACAAACTAGCTCTAGGATCTGGTCTCTTGTTTCTGCACAAAAACACTTGGTTCATTTACAGATGTGAGTCATACCTAAATGATATACCGGCACACCTGTAATACACCTCTACAGCTGCATAGAAGTTTCTCTGTGATGCTATACCTATTCCCATATGAGAATACTCTGAGAGTGGACAGAGAGAATCAGTACTGAAATCAAACTGTTTCACAGTATTTTCAAAATATTTTGTTGCTGCAGAGTGCCTGCTTCTGAATACTGGTTGTTCTTCAAGCACCAGTTGCTGTTTTCTGGGAGTTATGACTGAAAGAATTAAAACCAAAGAAAATGAAAATAGATCTCCAAAGGATACTAATAGTTCCTTCAAGTTCTGCCACATTCTAGTTCTTATTATTACAGTAAAATATTCTTAAGGTAATAGATATGGCTCTCTAAATGTAAACATTTTTTACCAAAAAGTAAACTCTAATTCATTATACAAATATCCCATATTGCAAACAACGATCCATGCAAATGATAAGGTGATCATTTGCCCCATTTTTACATATATTTAAAGAACAGCTGAAAATTTGGGCCATTGTAAATGTATGTGCATGCCACGGTTTTGCAAATGTAGGACTAATGCCCTGGAAACATTCAAATGCCCAATGGCATCAGTGGGAATTGAGAGATTTCAGCATTTGGCAAAACTGAGCCTTTTCTACAAGTGGGTATAAACACATTTGCTTGCACGTAGAGAGGTTCTGAAGAAAACACAGATGGACAGTAATTTCCAATTAATCTGGACACTGTCAGAGATTACATTCCTGACTACAGTTTCAATGTTATAAATTAAGATTTCCTTTAAACATAGTTCATTTATTTTCTAAGGATTCTGGATTGGGGTTCTCAGCAAATTAAGAAAACGTATTTCCAGCCAGCAGACCAATCATAATATTAACTCTCTCGCAGCTGCCGATAACCTTTAAGGAAGCTTTCCTATTTATATCACAGCCATGAAAACATCCAAGAAACAGATTAATTAATAGTGATAATAAAAAATAAAGCCTTCAGTCATGCGTTCCATTCAGTCACTTGCACCCATATATTTTTAAAATGAACAAAATACATTTGCAGTTTGACAGGGAATTATTTTAAGGCCCTAGTATCCCCCAGAATCTCTTCTCACGTCTTTAGATGTCTGCCTTTCACTCGTGCGGGCTGAAATGTCTAGACATCCAAATTAAGGAGTGACCAATCACTGACAGACTGATCTCTCTGCGTACAAGGTCAGCACCACAGAGGCACACACACGCTCTAACACACGCACACATGCTGGCAGCAGGCACTGTGCAGGAGACCTTTATTTGGGCACAAAAATATTGATGTTGCTAAGTGATACGCCGCCGGCAGCCACTGGCCCCAAGTCTTTGTGTTTGTTTGTTTATCGCTGTGACTTCTCTCCCCGGTAAACAATGCAACGGTGATGCCGAGATGGAAGAACCTGTCTAAATTAAAACAGCTATGCAACCTAATTTATTATGTCTGCATGGTCTCAACCTATTGCCTTTTTTTCCCCCCCTTGATTTTGTTCTTTTAAGTCAGAAGGAAAAAATTTAGGAGGAACGTCAAAGCACACATGTCCTGAATGGTCCCAATCACCCTACTTTTCTTCAGTTAAACAATAAAAACAATTTGTTTGCAAAGGTCCCTCTGCATCTTAAGCTTGCTGACACCACATTAAGGGAAAATTTTTGATATTGAAATAAAGGTCCTGTATTAAATTCCTATGTCTAGTCACTGGAATAAGGGGCAACCTGACAATAGTATCTCATCACACCACATAGTAAGTGTGGATAGACTTTCCTTATCTAAAAATTCAGTCCAGCTCCATTCAGTTCAATTCCCCCAAAATGAACACACACACACACATGCACACACACAACTTTTTTGAGTCATCCCTAATTTGAAAAACTACCTTTTGTGGTACTAAGAGTAAGTTTTCAGAAGCACAGCTATCCATGACAGGGGTCCTGTTCAGAGTTTTCAAAATAAGTTATCTTTTTTGACTTCAAGGGAGTCAGAGTATGGAGAAGCTGGATTTCCTTAATCCTTAAGCCTCCCCTGGCTAGCTTTCAAGGCTTCTGGGGCATCCCAGCGGTGCTGCAGAACCCCCGGGCTTGTGAGCCCCCTGAGCCAATGGAGATCCCCAGGGGAGATGCCCAGGTGAGAGCCTGGGGAGCTCTGCAAATGCAGGTCCCGGAGTTCACTGCACTGTCTGCAAGCATGTTGGGAGGGAATTGGCCCAGTCTGCTCCTGGAAGTTTCCAGATTCCCAGAAATTTTAACAGTCAATGTGGTAGATCATTAGATTGCAGATCTTTTTTTTTTCAACAGAAAAAAAAATTCACAGAGCTTTGGCATTGCAGTGACACCACTGAAGCCAGGCCACTCTCCCTCTCACCTACAGCAGTGCTACTGACTCCTGGAGCTACACAGAACATATTATTAGGGAAACAGTGAGTATATTTTGACTTTCATTTTATTTTAGCAGCAAGTTACAAAGATGACTACCAATGGCAACTGGCTGTGGGAAGCAAACCTTGAGGAACATTTCAAAACTTCTTACACCCTACTGAAACAACAAAAGCCTGCCCAGCAATATAAAGATGAAAATGAGCTGAGAACTACCATAAAACAGTTATTCAGGTAACTTGGTTTTGGTTTCACTCTAGGTTCCTACAAGTCCTGTAATAAATCACAAGACAGTCATAAACTTCTGGGTTTAATTGTCGTGCACATACCAGTTCCTCCCAAACTCTGTTTCACCTTCTCCCAGTAAAGCAACAGCCAGTCTACAAACCCAGGGCCTACATTTTGGATGTCTTGATGCATAACCATACCCAAAGCAGTGCTGCTCCAAACCATCTTCCATTCAGTCACCCAAACCAGACACGGCAATCATCAGTCCAGCAGGGACAGGACAGCTCAGTCCCTTGCTCCCTACATCAGTAATTTGCTGGATGAGTCACCAGTCCTTCTCTGTCCCAGTTTGTCCATCTGTACAATGTTCATTGTAACAATACTGTAACCAAGCAAAAAGCACTGCTGTAAATTCCATAGGTCAAAGACCAGAAATATCCCTGCTCTGGACAAAAGCAATTCTTTGCCTTATTCCTGAGCTGCTTGCATGGCCAGCACTGGGAGCAGACCATTCTTCAGGAATCACGAGGTAAGTGTATTCATCCTTATTCACCCAATCAATACTTTCCATCAAACCATTATTTCCGAAGATGTGCTGTGAACAAATACTTCAGTTATGGGGTGACGAAAGAAGAGGGCAATGAGGACATAAATAAAACATGTTTTCATCAGGAAAGCTGTATGTTAATTAAAAATGTTCTTTTCTAAGAGACTTCTATTTGTAGGAAGAATGAGATGCTGCAAAGGACAGGCACTACATCCAAGGACCTGACTTGCCTTAAACTACAATGTAACCTCTCAGGCAATCAACACACACTGTGAAGAGCACATAATCACATATGAACTTATTTATATTGCTCTTCTTCCTCTTCTTAAAAAGCATTTTACATCTCACTAAAATTCTAATTGTCCTACTGAAAGTTCATGCTTCTGATTTTGTGCAGAGGAGAAACCTTATTCACAAATAAACCTTTCAGGATGGAAAAGTGACAAGGAAGAAAAGATCAAGTCAGACAAGTATAACAGGAAACTCAGATGTAAAGATTTCAAATATTTCAAAAGATGTCATGATAGGTATATTCCCACCTCATTCCAAGCAAATAAGATTAGCATGTATTACTGAGAATTTTATGCCTCAGTAGAAGGCCCTAATTATATTTCACACTGCTCTGAAGATTCCTGTAATATACGCACATCTTTAATGTGGAATTTTATACCCTATTTATAGCCTATAGCCTCTTTTGATATTATTACTTTTCTATGAAAGTTCCTTTGAAGTCAGGTAATTACCTTAAGCGAAATATTTAGCCTGTTGTGAGAAGTGAACCATAAGATTTGTGTAGAACAAGTAAGTCACCATGTAGCTAAATATAAAGGTTTCCGAGCCACAAGTGGGGATGGAAACATTAATTATGAAGACAAAGCCAAGCATGCATTTTAAAAGTAATTTAAAGTGAAAGCTGATAAATCTGTATGGTGCTACACTGTGCTTCATTCATGTCCCTAAAAACTATTTGAGCTAAACACTAAAGAGAGAAAGCATTTCATTACTAGTTACTATCCTTAGTAAAGCCACAGACCTGGCCTGAGTCAGGCTGTAACTGTGAAGAGCTCAGGAGGAGTTGCTAAGATGGCTAATAATGATCTGCAGAATCTCATCCCTAACCAGAAAGGGTGCATCATTAAAGACTTGTAAATCTCGATTTTTCCATAATAGATGAACATGTCTCCCCCTCTGCAAAGCTGAGAAGTGGGGTAAATCATAGAATCGAATTACATATGGCTACCATATATCAATATACCAAGTAATGTCACTTTTGTATTGCATTTGATCTAGGACTGAATCATGACCATTTTTATTTGACAGCAGCATTTTAAAGAGACATCACTTGTAGTGAGAAGTCACCAGCAGATTCCCCTCTTCACAATCCTCAGGCACAGTTCTTTGAAAATACCTAAAAGTACAGGATGTTAAAAAACGATGCCATATGGGTTTGCAATTTGTCATGCAAACGTTGTCCCTCATAAGCAATGCATAGCATAACACATGAACCCAAAACTTCAAGATGTAACAGAGCCATACGTACTGTGCATACGCTCACACTCTCACACACACACACACACACAACACAAAAAGCCAGTCAGGCAGTGCAGGACCACAAAACCAATTTACTGTCATTTTTTACAGGGGGAACAAATTCACCTAATCTGCTGCTCCAGACAGGTTTTCCCAATTGCACGCACTTCAGTAATCTGAGAATTATAGCTGCTGTTTCTCTTACATTTTTTGCTGAAGCAAAAGTCTAGCTTCATATTAAGAATGCTTAATAAAACCAACACACATTAAAAACAGTCAGCAGGGAGTGCTGCAATTAGATGCTTGCACAGTGTTTCCCTCTGTGCCTACATGCAAATACTTTTCATCTTATATGGACTTTCAGAATCTTCATCGTAGTGCTGGATTAAAAGAGACCTCCTCCCTTCTTTGTTCCTGTGAGATGTAAATGTAAGGCCATTGATTGCTTATCACCATTAGCTTATAGAATAAAATTACTTGTAAATTGGCTAAAAAAATAAAGCTCCCCACACCACGTGGGATCTTGTTATAGTTTAACTTAAGACACTGATACAGCGGTTTCATTCCCCAAAACTTAGGGGTGGAGGACTATTACTAAAAAGGCAGATGAGATATGGGTCCATAAGGATACAAAATGCTGGAAGAAACATTTAAAATGACAGAAGTATCTACATAGATTATATGAAACATTCTCCTTTACAGAATATAAAAATGCTGCAGAGTATGTTCTTTTAGAGGGGGTAGGAGAGGAATGTTTGGACTAATAAGGGCAGTCATAGGGAAGACAGGCGTAGAATATCCTCTCTGTTGAGTTAGTCAGATGCAAAATTCACTCTGATTGCTGTGGGATTCTCTACATAAAGCCAGAGACTACTGAGTCTACAGAATACTTCATGTTCTTGGCGTAATTCCTTCCATCTGAGCGAACGACACTCTGCATTTTATAGGAGGCTCTCTTCCATCGTGTAAAATTGGCTGCACATAACTTTGTTATTTGAACATAACATCTGCAATTCTCTGTATTCATATTCTTCCTTCCCAGAGTGACCTACTGAAGGGACTGCAGCACGTACATGAAAGAAACCGAACTGTCAGGAGGAAACTTTAGGAGGGAATAGGAGAAAGGCGCTGAACTGCAGGCTCACAGAAGGGTCGAGGGAACGAGGGACCTCTGGAGGTCATCTTGTCCAACCTGCTCAAGCAGGGCAAATTGCTCACAGCTGTGTCTGGCTTCTTCTAGCCTTGCTCTGGCAAATGAGGGGCTCAGTTTGAGGGGAATAATTGCAGCTGTCTTACCCCACCCCAGGGATGCTACAGGCCACAGTCCTTTCCTAAACCACTTCCACAGTGCATCTTTCATGAAAAGTTCGACCTTTCTTTAAAAGGCTTCCAGACAGAGCCTGGTGGCACTTGACATCAGCTTTTCCGATGCCACAGTCTGACAAAGGAGAATTCCATTTTGTCAGAGCTTTGTTCCCAACTGCCGTATCCTAGCCTCCGAACATAGCAAAATGTCTCTACCAGGAGTGAGTATGCAAACAAACAAAAAAATGCTGCAAAAATATTCAGTGTGAAAGAAAGCCACACCCACCACCTAGGTCTTTCCAAGTCAATCTTTTCAATGTATTTATATCCTCACGTTGCAGGTTTGTCGGTTTATTAATTGAAAATTTGTCTGTGAGAATCTCTTGCACGTTCGTTACAGCCTTTTATAAAGATATTCCTTGCAAATGCCTTGAGGTCACACTTAAAACCATGGTGTGAACTATGCCAGACATGGAATTTGTGAAGGAGCTTCTCCCGGGCCCGCGTGTGCCGTCTGCCTCCCCGTGCAGAGCAGTGCAGCTCCGAGGGCAGGTGCAGCTCCAGCAGGCCCTTCCCTGATGCCCAGCAGCCTCCACGGCTCCTCTCGGTCACGGCTGATTCCCACGAGATGCCACGGCACAATTTAATCTGAGTTTAATCTGAGATTTTAAGCGATGACTCCTCTACTGACGCAAAAGTCTGCCGGCGCGCTGCCTCACTACACATCTCTCACGATTCACTTCCCTCACCGAGCGTCTTTGCAATTTTCCCCAGATCAAAACACTGCCCGTCTCTCCCTGCTGACAGCCGAGCACTTGTTTCTTTAGAGCTCTTCTGCAAAACAAAGTTGAGGTAACTTGGAAATAAAGGTAGTTTTAGGTTGTGTGATGTACCTGAAATGCCACTCAGGCAGTGAAACACTGAAATGGTAAGGAGTTGAAAATAAAAATAAAAAAAAAAGACAAAAATGAAGAGTGTGGTTTTGGTTTGGCTTTAGGTTTTTCAGCTTTGATTCTTGTCAGAGCTACTAGTGCTTTGATTTAAATCAGTCTTGAAACAGCCTTGAAATCTTCAGTAAGAAATTTAAACTGAAATGGAAAATTAACACTGGCTCATCAGTACAGCCCCTCAGTTACACAAAATCTCCAATAACAACTTGGGAAAAGAAGAATACAGTGACATTTCTTGTAGCCATGCATGGAGTTGGAGAGAAAAACAACCTTTTGCCAAAAGCTAAGTAAAGATTTCCCCTTCTTTTCACTACCGTTATGGCTTCTACCACCTTCTCTGCCTGAGACAATATTTCAGCTGGCTATCTGGGAGCATTCTGCAGAGAAGCTCCCACACTGCCGGATGTGTCCCTGCCTGTCCACAGCTGGGGAGAAAACAGTTAAGTTCAGCAGCAAAGTGACAAGAGAGGCAGCAGCCTCCGGCAGCCATGGGAACAACAATTTCTACAGACTAGAGGCTGAAATTTCAGAGGGAAATAATCCCAACTGTCATAGCCAGGTCAGAGAGCAGGGCCCCAATGGCACTGGCTTGAGTTTTAAGGCAAAATGTTACCAGAGACATGTGTGGACCTGACTTTACCATCCTCTGAAGGGCCATAATAATGACATCCACATACCTGCAAGAGGTAATAAAACAAAGCAGGAATTTTGCCTGCACAAAATGTAAACATCAAAACAGATGGCGCAGTTATGGTAATCAGTTAATGTTTGCAGAGTGCTTTGAAGATGCAAAGCTCTAAATACTTACAGTCTTGTCTAGACATCATCAAGCTCATTTTTAGATTGCAACCTTTTCAGGCCAAACAGAGCCTCTCTGTATGTGGTTGCACTGTTCCTTCTGTGGCAGGCTCCAATCTCAGGATGTATTTGCAAGAGAGGAACAACAGAGGAGCAGCTCCTGAAGATGGAAAGCCCAAGCCAACAGCTCTTTCTAAAGCAGCATGATGTAGCACAGCAGAGAGTAGGGCTGAATATCATCAAGGAATCAGATGGAAGTCAAAAAGTACTGTACCAGATTTCACCAGAGAAACAGGTAAAGACTGAGGCTGTCACAAGAGATAATCCCTTAAAAAACAGTTTGCCATGATGGTGAGAACTGTATACTTGCACTAACAAGCCCTGATGAGAAAAATCCATCTTTGAGAGAATAAACTATGTATGTAGACTTAAAAGAGCTGTGAGAAGTACAGAGGCAATCTTCATCACCCATAGTCCAAGTATGGAATTTAACAAAGTGAGTTATGAACAATGAGATCACAGACTTTTTTGAGGTCTGGGAAAAATCCATCTAAACCATTTCAAAACTCACACTTTTTATTTGCTCTAAGGAATGTGGAATGCAAATAAAATTAAACTCCAGGGGCTTATTCTGCAATAACCAAGCCTTCTGTGTCAGATTGCCTTGCAACCTAACCCAAACCTTACTATTCTGACATTAAGAAACCACAGATCTCAGAAACCTTTTTCCACTCACATTTCCTCATCAGCTCAGACTTTAAATGGGGAAAGAAGTCTGGTGTTACACAAAAGGTGCAGACAGCTGAAACACGTAATCCTTATTCATACCCTAAAAATAGACCCTAACTGACCACCCAGTGCACAACCAATGCTACTGAGCATGGAATTGAAGTTGGAGATTTCAGTTCAGCTGCTAGCTTGGGGCTAGGTGAGGAGCTGGCATGTGGAGCCAGCTTCCAATACCTCTGAAACAGCCCCCCTGACCCATTCTGAGGTAAAATGTATAAGATCCACGGGGCAATAGCATCCCTTTGCCTTGAACAGAAGCTCTGTGCTGGTCAGGGACTTTGGAGTCAAGGTAGAAAAGACTAAAGGAAGAGAGGTGTGTGTGTGTGTTTAGGAAATTGATCCTTTTTGCCCTATATTCCCACCCCCCCACCCCCGACTGAGGGGAAAGATGGCTTTATTCTTGTTCTCACTTTTGAACCATCCCCCAAAATCTGCCTTCTTACTGTGCTGGGGCAGTATGCCAGAGGTCTGCAACTAACTCACTATTCCCATAAACAGCTGTATAACAAAGGTCCTGTGCTGCAGTCTCACTTATTTTTTAGGTTATTTTCCTGCTTTTGAGGGTTTTGCCTATTTCCCAGCCTCTTCATTTCAGTGGTTAAAGATTAATTTCTAAGCAGAAGAAAAGCTTTGTTATCGTTATAGCTCTTATTTCACAATTTGTTCTCAAATAATTTGTCACCTTCCCAAAAAGAAAATTTTAATTGGAAATGGATTAAATTAATAAAAAAACCTTGGGTCCTTTGTACTGGCAGCGCACATTAAAGAGCAATGCCAACACCATACTGACTTCTTTCTTTCCAGGGAAAGCACTGCCTCTCCCTCTTTGTTTCAAACAGCATGTATATATAATAAGTCAAATTTTCAGTCTCATCTTAACTGGGTTACCAACTTTGCTTGCCCATAATTTTGCATATGCTCAGATAATTATGTCCTGAAATTTGCAAATACAATTACTTGCTGACACACTTTGTTATCTGAATGATAAAGTATTTGATTGTATCCAATGAAAACAATATTAACATGGGGAAGCAAACGTGTTTTAGCAAACCTAATGCACTAACTTAAGCTTCTGTTGTTTTATGGAAACATGATCCTCTAACAGCACGTCTACACCCTGTAGAGAAGTATTGTCTGGAGACCTAACATTAAAAGCAGGAAAGCCACATCGCTGCATTACCACGTTTGCACTTGCCTGCTAAGAAATACAGCTACTCAGGAACAATCACCTTTTCATTTTTTTAAAACAGAGAAGATGGCCTGCATAAAAATCATCAAGTTAATAATGGCACATTAATGGAGTCACAAAATAAATAACAAAAAGGTGTTGCCAAGTTAAACTAGTTTAGCATTAATACTGCAGACGGATATCTGTAGGTTCACTACCTGTAATAAAACTTCTTGATTTCTCTCCCTAAGGGAAAATTTGCAAGAAGTGTTAAATAAGCACTCCTGGTCAGAAGAGCAACTGTCAAGATACTGGGCTGCAGTTTAGCAGAACTAAGAGGTTTTTGACTGAGTTTGGTTAGATTGGTAACTTCTGAAGCTACATTTATTTCTCATTAGTTCAAATTTAGCAAATCTTCCATTATTAAAACTGAATAGAAAATCCTTAAAACTGCACACTGGGTCTCTGAGAGAGCTGGCCCTCTCTCACCACAGTCTCACAGAGTTCTCGCAGGATTTCCTAGTGCTCACCATAAATGCAAACAAGTAACTGGAAAATCCAGATGGGGTTCAACTGTATTTCAAGAACAGTTATGACACAAGACTTTCTTGATACAGAGCTCAGATGTGATGCTGGGGAGATTACACTAACAATTCATTTTGGTTAGCGACTTACAGGAGAGACTGTGAAGTAGGGGTAAGCAGCCTATCAATTACATTTAAAGATATTATTAAGAAAACCCAAATAATTTTTAAAAATATTGCCAGTGTACTTACAGGCTTTATCAGTAAGATCATGCAGGAAAAGGTTTTCATTATTATTATTATCTGTGTTTGAACAAACTGTCATCATTGGAAAAAACTATTTAAGAGCCTGTAGTCATTTGTTTTAGTCTTGAAAGTGACACTGAATTAAAAACACAGCAAAATACAGTGAAAGATATTTAAGAAATTATTATTATTTGGAATCAATCAACACGACATGAGTTACCACTTCAAACTATTCAGAAATTGTGGCAGCACTTATATCAGAAGAGCTTAAAAATTCTTTTTTATTTAATTTTATCTAGTTTCAAAGCCTTCAGGGATCATATGTTTAAGCTTTTCTTTGCAACTGAGAGAGCTGCAAATTAACCTTTTTTGCAGTGAGACCAAAATTCTTAAGTATTTCTATAATCCATAGCCTTGGAAGGCAGGTTTTGAAGAAAATGCAAATCAATGCGTGACTACAGAGGACTGTAAGAGTTGGTAACTATAATCCAGCAATGACAACACACCATAAATTGGATATTAACTTCAGGAAGAATCAAACAGCAAAATTTCAGTGAAGTCTTGAACAGTGTCAGCCTCCAGCTGTAATCCAGAGTGTCAGCACCATGCTGGCTGAACCACAGACAAAGCATCACACGAGGGCATAGTTAGAGGATAGCTAGCCACTGGAAGCTGCTCAGTATATACAGCTGTACACACCAATGTTAATATACAACGGTCAACCTGACTGCTTTGTGTACCGCAGCCTCTCGGTGACTGTACTCAGTCATCCATATCTAAATGCTCCAGCAGCTCAGGAGGAAGCCTTCATCAGACCCCTTCACAGGACATATCCGACCAGCACACAGCCCTTGGCCATCAGGGACAAGCACAACACTTTTCCCCATGGGCTGCCAAGTGTTGCTCCTAAAACCAACCTGAACTCATGTTTGTATTCCAGACTTTTGTTCCCACTGCAGCTATGGAGGATCAGCAGGTGTTTACTCCTTTGCCTTAGTAGGCTCTACACGAATGAGATTTCAGGAAAATGTGCCAACTCTGCCAATCAGGGCTTTCATGTTGTTGTTAGAGCCTAAGGAGGGATGACACAGCGTGTTTACACCTCATGAGGCTCTGAACTCCCTAGTTCCCTGGGCAGAAGACAGTAATGATCACAGTCCCCTGATTACAGCTTGCATTTTGTTCAAATGTTCAAATCTTTACAACCTTTCTGTAGTATTCAATTCGTTTTCACCAAAAACTGCTCCAGAGTGCGGGCAGAAACAGTTGGGAAAATATTAAGCCTCTGCTTACGCAGTGAGAATAAAAATAAGAAAATACAGGCTGCTCTCAATATAATAAATGTCTAAGAAATTCCTCTTTAAGTTGATACTTTGACTCTACTAACTATGTTCACAGGAGACAAATTATTTTGGCATATAGAGATAAAAAATTGTGACAGCTCAAGTTAATGTTGTACCACAATTATCAGAAAATTCTATTCTGACCTTTAAAGAAAATACAGTATTTTCAGCCTTTCACCCACTCTTAATTCTAAGCGCTGTACAACAGCTCTTGCAAGTTTGACAAATATTTTTATTTTGCAGACAAGGAAACAGGATAAGTTTTTAAGTGACTTCTCCAAACCATTACTAGATCTGAAGAAAATTTCAGAAGATCCCATCCTGTAACTTGCATTATCTATTAATCAACATTCCTGACAGAGTATGTAAGTTTTAACTATCACTCCTATAAATGTTTACATTATATCCACTGAATGGCTACATAAGTTGAATAAATTGCAGCAAACTAATCTCTTACTGGGCTGCTTTCCTGTTGGGTCAGCATTACAGTCTAGGTCACCACACAGCTGTAGGAGAACTGTCAGAAGGAAGTGGGCAAGAACATGTGGCTGGAGGTAGAGAGCAAGACCGAGTGCAGACAGAGATAAAATTAGACACGGAGAACAGACAGTGATCTAACAAAGTCCTCTGGTTTAGCCACAGGGTGCTGTAGGGGTTTTTTTATTCATGCATAAAAACATAGAAATGTGGGGCTGAAGAATTCACATATTAACTAGCCTGACCCTCCTACTCTAAAGTAAGAACAGGCACATGCACATTGCCGATGGCTGATGGTTGTCTAAGCTGTTCTCACCTCTTGTGAGGATACTGCATTGACTAACCCTCAGGTAGCCACTGATGATGTTTTATCATCTCAGTAATGGAAAGATCTCATAGACTTTTAGCCTAAATCAGCTCTGTGGTACATTAAATTGATTTCTTTGCTTCCTCTGGAAATTATGGCAAGCCATTGATTACTGACATTTAAATACTGACATTTTTCGTACCAAAGACTTATGTTCTTTCTGGTCTCCTTTTTTCCAGTCTTTTCTCTGTGGTTACCTAATTGAAATCTCTTATAATTCAGAACTTTCTCCACTTCAGTTTTGTCTCTTGAAGGGAGAGAACTAAAACTGAACACAGTATCCCACTGATGGTGATCAGTACCAAACATAGGCGGCAAAAGACTTCCATTGTCGGACAGTTGATTTATCCTTATATGCAATAGTAAACGCTGAGTGAATTCCAACAATGTATTTTTATGTGGAGAATAAAATTAAACATGATGCAAGGAAAGTCCCTGCTCTACTTTTGAACCAACATAATTACACACACATTCTCACACATTATAACCTGGCTAGCTGCCTGTATGACTTACAAATTTCATTTCTTGTTATTCACTTTTATTTATTCAACATTTTTCATTGTTCAGAAATGTTGTGTGCCATGACCTTGTCACTACAGTCAGGAGACTGAGTAGAAACATCCTGGATGAGACCAAAGTTGCATCTGTCAATAACTGCAAGGACTGTCCTTTCAGACATTGCCTCTCTGGTCACTTCAGAGGAAAGAAATGAAAAAGAGAGCAAGGCTCCCGGCAGCAAGGCTTCCAGTGAACAGAAAAGATGTGGATCAAGTTCCAAAGGTTCACTGCTGCCATGAGCTAACAGAAGCAGGGGTTTGGGAGCAGGTCTTTCTGTTTTCAAAGGGCTTCCCACACTGCACATTGCCAGTGGTCAGAGGGACTTGCATGCACAGGGTTTTTTCCCAACTTCATCTCTTTCTTTCAAAGATGGACCTGAAAGAACTGAGAACTGCAAGCTGCCAGGAAAACGGGAATCTGGAGAAGTGTCTGACTAAGCTAGTGGGTATGTGGACTGATCAGCACAGGCTCTAGTGCTCTTTGCTTTTTTCTGAATTATTTTTCTGGCAAATAAGTTCCCGGAAATACTTGACTGTAGTGGAAAACACCTGCATTTGCACAGCTCAGGACAGATGGCTGGACAGCACAAGCTGAAGTCACCACCAGTGACTCAAATGTGGAACCAGAGTCTTCAGTCCCTTTGGCCAGGCCTGAGAAACCCCAAACAAAGTCAAGAAATCAGTTCAAACAAAACTATTTTTATATCTTAAGAAGCTGCAGATGCATTCATGTTGATTACCTAAATATTGCAAACTACATGTTTTCTCATGACATGCTACACATGTTGGGCTTCACTCAAATTGCCTCTCATACCTCATCATAGCACAAGCAATCTATAACATTTCTGCAAATCAAGGCAATGGATTTCCTTTAATTTCAGCCAGCAGCTGTTGAAGCAGGCCAATAAACAACAACAGCGCATGCCCCACTGAGTCCCCCCAAAAAGGCTGTGAATACATTTAACAACCTGCAGTATAAACAGATCTTCTGCTTTTAACCACCACTGAATACCTTTCAGAAAGTGTTTTTGTTACGCGTGTATTTGAAGAGAAGAAAGGCTTTAAAGGACACAACTGAAATGCCTCTTTTTCCAGCAGACATATCCACACTCCCTGCTGCATTGCATCTCCCAGATGAATCAGCAATCCACAAACACCAGCAGCTAACCAACTTTCTGAAAATGAGTTCAGTAATCAGTCTGATTAATTTAACATTTACGTATTTTAACGTGGAAACTTTCACTTGGGGAATACGTGACAACTGGCGGAAGTCACAGAAGCCTGTAATTGTGTCTTGGTTGGCTTAAGGTATTTCCATAACACACTCCCACTGTTTAGTACTTAAACTAGCTCAGACGTCTGAGTAGTGTGCAGTGTTTGACAGATTGCTGGCTATGGCACTGAGCTGAGGTTTCAATGGTCCCATTCACGTGGACTCACACCACAGCTAGCCACCACAGCCCTTTGTGCCACCATCCTACAAGGCTCATCGTTGAGTTGGTCCAGAGTAACGATATCCAGTGTGTTTTTTCCTGTAGAGTTGTTTTTCCACACGGATCTCTCCAGCAATGGCTCAGCAGTTCGGCCTTGCCAGCAGCCATACTTCCAAAACCTCCGTGGTGGCAGGCAGATGCAGAGCCAGAAGGCTCTTATGCTGACTTCACCAAGGAAGCCACTGTCTTACTGAGTTATGCTCTCAGGAGGCAGCAACCTCTGAAACTCCCCTTGAGCTTAGCTAAGAGATGCCACCAAAGTAGCACATATAATGTACTGAGGCAGCTTCCAGCTTAAAAAACACACAAATTTTAAAAAAAGAGACAGAAAAATCAATCTGAAATATTTAAAAAGAATGAAACTTGACTTTAAAATTAAATTGTGTTTCTTTATAGCACTGAGGTACATGGTGCTTCACCAAATCTGCAATTCATCCAAGAAGCACTGAATTTGTATAAAATGAAACCAATTATGTAGTCTTTGCCATCTTTACTAAAAGTGATGGGCTTCAGGAAACCATAACCTACTGCTTGGGAGAAGAATCCTTGAGGAGACATCTCTAACCATGAGATGCAAGCCAAGAGAGCTGGTGATGCAAGCCCCAGTGCCTACTTGCCCCTGAGACCAGTCTATCGCAAAGTCTGGTTAAATTAAATCAAAGCCCAACGTTCCCTGTTGCTGGTGCAGAATGTCTCACATTCATCCCAAGTGACAACTGTGCCTTAGATTAAATCTCTGAAAAAACAGGATATGCCGGGGAAGAACTGGTGTACATCTGCCTGCCATTTCAACTCCACCTCCAGCTGGGGTAAGCAGGAGTCACCGGGAAGGTATTAACACTGTACTCCAGCCAGGACCATCCCACCAAGGATACATAAGAAATGACTAACAAAGGAGACATCTGTTTATGCAGTGTGGAGTGTCACTGGGAAAATCATAGTTTTGGCTAAATACAAATCCACTTTTCAGTGTAAGATTGCAGATCTTGGTATGGTGCTGGACTCAGGACAGGGTGAAAGTCAGTGGCTGAACCAGGTGGGAGATTCTGACATTAGTGGTCAGGCGGTTAGTGAGAAAATCACTTTGCCTTCTATCTCTGTTTCCTTCCCTCACTCTGTTCCTTGTCTTCTATTTTTGCTTTTGTTTTGCTTTATTTTTTTTCATTTCAACACAGTGAGGCAAAGATTGAAGACTTCTGCGCAGCTGCTCAGCACTCAGGTTGCCTGGCCATTTTATGACTTGTTTTCTGTTCTACCTTGCCTTGTTTTACAGTTTTTACTATTGCACAGCACTCCAGTCTTCAGAGAGTTTCTGTCCCCGTTTCTAAATGCAGTGCCTGTAAGAGGTGCTAAGTTTTCAATAAGAACAGTAAATCACTAACAAACCTAGAAAGAAGAATTTGAAAATGCTTTTCCTTTAAGCAGAAATTAAATGACTCAAGGGGGAGTGGGGGAGAAGCCAAGGCTGATCATGGAAGGCTTACAAAATCCCCTTCCAAAACAGAGAGCACTTACCTGAGTAAGGAAAAACGCCTCTGCTGGCGTTAAAGAGAACACTCGACCTTGGGCCTCCCCAGGCATCCCTGTCAGGCTACAAAAGTGTTTCTGCTCACCTCTGCTGACACCTGTAGCTGCTCAAAGTGGAAACTCCACCAAGCAAGAACAAGACACATGATCTGGGGCAAGTGGTGACTCCCCAAGAGAGGCTCTGCTGGGGTATGCAGGAGATCCAAGGAACTAGGAATAACCTGATTCATCTCCAGTTCCACGTCCATCTCGGAAAAGATCTTCAGGTAGGCACTGCAGCTCTTGTGTTTCCTCGGTTTTCCTGAGAGCTTTCTGTAGGTTCAACTACCCTTGACTCCAGCTCAATCCACAGAAAGCCGACGGGAATGAACTACAGCAGAATACCTTGTTCCATTGAAAATGTTTAACGTAGTCAGAAAACACCATGCAAGGAGTAATGGATCACACAGTCACGATCGTTACATTGCAACTCAGGGAAAGATAGCTGGAAAGAAAAGGTTTTACTACAGTTTGATAAGGGCAATGCGAAGTGCCTTAAAACAGTGTAGCATGATTTGAAATGGTATTTGTGCAGTAACTATTTTCAGTGCAAGTGAGCGGAAACACAACCATGCTCAGCTGCAAAAAAAAAAAAAAAAAAAAAAAAAAGAAACGCACTTTGCTGCTGTCAGAAAAACCTTCAAGCAAATTCTTTGTACACTGGCAGGGAAGTCCTTTGGTTTTTTTGTGACTTTGCTTCAGTCAGAGGAAAAAGTCAGTTCTACACTGTGAAACAGCCCAAATTAATGCTCCTAAAGCACTGACAGAAGGAAACACAGGGGAAAAAAGAGTTTGTGACAGTTTCTTGATTTTATTAGCTTAGGCATTCAGCTTCTGGAAAAGATGTACAAATTACTATCTACAGTGACATTACCTCAGCTATGTATTTGTTAGAGAGGCTGAGCAGCAGAGTCTGGGAAAAGTGTGAACTATTTCTCAAAGTAACCTCTTGTCCGTCTGGCACATTTCAGGGGACAGAATGTCTGGGTCACATAGGAAAGAAGCTGGAGTCTCTGTGAACCCTAACAGAGCCATGGTGCAAGCTGCAGGAACTGCTTCAAATGAGGCGGCTGTGGGGGGAGGGGGAGTGCCACTCTAAATGTCTCACAAAGGCAATTAAAATACTGTAAAGCTTCTAGAATAAGAGACTCAGCATTGACAACGCTTGAAATTTTATTGCGAGTCTCATGATGCTCTATTTAAAGTCATAACTTTTGAAAACAACTGATTACCTTGGAATCAGCTGACATTAAAGAAGGCCTCCAGCAGAGCTTACACAGAAGAGCCTGAAAAGCTCAAGTGGGCTACAAAGCCTCAAGAAAATAACCTGTTTATTAAAGGCTCGTGATCTTTAAGCTGATCTTGATTTTGACAGACTGGCTCAAGACTTTAACAGTTGGCGTAAGCCGTATCGGAAAGGTGAAAAAGCCCCAACAAACCCTGCCCAAAAACAAAGTCTAAATGAATTTCTCAACAGCATGAGAAAATTGGCAGCAAGAATGGAAAGCTATCTCCGCATTGGCTTGCCTTTGAAAGTCTCTCAACCGAACAAAAGAACATAAATCTCGTACTTCTCTAAATCAAAGGGTAATAATTAAAATCAGCAGAACTCCAGAACTACGTTGGGTTTATGGAGCCATTCCCAGAAGGAAAGGTAATAAAGATTAGAAGAGTATCTCTGGTTGTTGATTCCAGCACGATAGCTGGAGCCTGGCAGTCAGCTGCAAAATAGGTGCAGCAACTTCAGAAACAGGAGATGTGGGAGCTGGTGGAAAACAGATGGATGGTTTGCCTACTATGCCAGGGAAGGTTATTTTTTGCTGCTTCTACTTCCATCCACACAAATTATAATATACATCCTGTGGATGTTGACTGTGAGGGAAGTGGGGCGAGAGGATCAGGCTGCGGCCACAGCAGTGGGAGAGAACTATCAACACTCATCAAAGGAGCCTGGATGGGAAAAAAAACAGTCTTCAAGTAGGCCAGATCAAGATAACAGAGATGTAACACCATGAATAAACTATCACTTCCACCTTTGCTACATTTATGTCTTCCTCCATCATTATTTCTCCACTCCCCCCCACCACTCCTTCAGATTTCCAAGTAAGACAGAACATCGAGATGTGCGCTTTAATTTAAAAGGGAAGGCAAAGAGGAAGGCACAAAGAGATTAAAGCAATCAGACTTACTTCTCGCTTGAAAGTTTTGTTTTTACAAAAGGGAGGAGGCTGGTCTGATTTAAGTCAACAGTGTTTTGTCAGGGTATCGTTGCCGCAAGCACCAGAGCACCTCCAGCCAAGAGCAGCTGAGCCTGCTGGTGAGAGCCACGCCAGAGATGGGAGCAAATAGGGCAGGGAAGTTCTTCCCATCCAGCCCATTTGGCACATCACCACGGAAGAACAAGAACGGTGCTTTTCCCGCAGGAAAAGGGTCTGTTTATCTCTATTAGACACAGAGAGGTATATCCTTTTCATAGTCCTCATCTCTGTAAAGCTGCCATCATGCCAAAAAGCTGTTAACAATAAAAAGCACACTTTTTTTCTAAGATGGAAATTAAAAATAGTTACAATCATACAAAGAATTCCTGGCAACTCTCAATGCCTGTTAGGTCTATCCCTGCTTAACTTGCTGCATGGAAATAATTTAGAGGTGGAAAGACAGCCAGGCAACTCACAGGAGACTTGTAGTCCATATTTTTCTAGATTTTGGTCAATGTCTTATTTCCCATTTGTTTTTAATATACCCAGGATTCCTCTCAGACCTGCTAAGCTCTGCATAGCTTTTGTTCATTCAGTTTAAAATCCGTTCCACACATACCAGAAAAAAACAAACAGAAAAAAACTTTGGCGAATGGAGCACAGCTGCCATTAAAACTGCAGTAAGCTTTCTCAAAGCCAGTTTCCCTGGCCCAACACACCTCGAGATAATGACCACAAAGCAGAAGGTTAGCATGCCTGGTCTTCTTCATTTAAGTGACCGTACAGAGGGAAACACAGATGTTGTCTTAAAAATGAGCCCATGGACACGGGGTGTCAGCCCCGTGCCCAACAGCAGGGCCCAGCTTCAGCAGGGAGAAGAGACTAGGAAAGAGCAGTGGGATCTAGTCCAACCTTTCATCCATCTGTCCTGTGGTGAGCAAACCAGAGTGGCTCAGTTGAGAAGGGCTTGTGCCCACTACAAAACCTGTGAGAGGCAACTGCTGCCTTGTACTGGTGTTGATAACCATTCCTGAAGCTCCAGCAAATGTTTTTACTTTGGGCCATCCCTGTCACAGGTCCTGCCCCATCACCCTCCAAGAGCTGAGCTGGTCAGGGCTGGAGGGAAGGATGCAGTGGTTTCCAGCAGCAGCTTCTGCAGGGCTAACAGTTCTCTGCCCCGGCTGTAGAGATAAGTCTGCTGTTCAAGCACAGCTTAGCAAGGCTTTTGAAAAATGTTTTTGCTTCACTAGCAACTGTTTGAGTCAGTAGCTGATCAGGCACAGAGAACTTTCCACTGTGGAGACACCAGATAAATTGTTAGTTTAGTGGACCCTGTAACCATTTTGAAGAACTGGGATGGTGCCAGGCCCAAGCTCCGAAGTCAGGCTGACATGTTGCTTGCAGAGTGTATGCTCATGCAATAACACTGTATAGACTGATAAATCACTGCATGGAATCTATTTATATGTGCCTGCTGAAATATATACTACCAGGTCAAAGCCTTGCATAAATGTAAATATTTAACAGCAGAACAGGGGCAAGATTGTGCCTGTATCAAAACATTTTCAACCAAGGCCTTTACGTAAAACTCGTAACAGGCCAAATAACTGCTACTCCCTGCTTTACAGTATCTGCGTTCTGCTGGTGATCAGTATTTGTTTACTGAAAGACTCTATGTGCTATCTGAAGCTGACAGTTACCAACAACTCTCTCTATACACAACAGTCCCCAGAGGAATGTGCTACCCTCTTTAATATTTCCTGAAGAGTCTGTAGAGCTCTGTAGAGCCTTCGAAGACGAGGCAGAGGCAGGGCGGAACACAGCGCCGTCACACACGGTACACGCAGACATGCCCCTGCCCTACCAAGAACTGGAGAGGCCGAAAACAATTTTCACCTAAGCAGCTCAATACTAGAGATAAACAGTACACAAACGCATGTGTTGCATAAAACTTTTCAAAGACTGTGTGTAGTTAGATATGAAATCAAATTAATGGCCAACATGATATTGTGTAAGCATAATTATCAAGATGATGGGATGTATTAAGATAATTTAAGGAACAGTAACAGGTTCGTAAATCTTGCCAGATACATTTATCAGATTGGAATATTTTGAAAACCTCACCAAACAAGCTCTGACTTTAGAAAGAGGAAGATTAGACTCTGCTGTTGCACATCTACAAAAACAAAACAGAAAGGTCAAAGCAGTGTGCCTGACATAAATTGCACTTGGAAATTTCATTACGGATTGGCACGCACTCTATTCACAGCATCATCTAAAGTTACCTTCAGCCAGGAAACGAAAGATAAAAGCTTCCTCAATATTCAAGAAGTATAAAAAAAGGGAAACAGTATCTCAAGTATAAAGCTGTCCAAAATGCTCAGTAAAACATATTCCATCTATGAAAATTAGGCTCCAGTCAAAGGAATATTTAAGGACTACTCTGCTTCGTAGCCTTCCCACAGGACACAGCCATGCTTCCCAGGCACAGATCATGTCCTAACTCAGCACATAGCTTTAGCACTATTAACACAACTGCAACTCCTTTTAGCCTGAGCTACACAGACAAAATTAAGCATGCCATAACCTAAGATTTAACAGTATCTAATTAATTCTTAAGCATAACTGTAACTCTGGTTGCTATAAGATACAATTTTGCCCATAAAGTACCAATGGAATTTTAGCTTATCTCAGGCAATGATTCAATCACCTAGTAAGAAGACAGCTTATGTCATATATAGTTTAGGTTAACATCCACACATACCATACTAGGACCTCCCTGATGCAACAGATTTTATTCCATTCCATGCTATGCTGTCAACAAAAAATGTTTCAAGGCTTATTCTTTACAACATTTTAAGCCAAAAATAACTAAGAATGTCATAGTTGTTACAGAATCATAGAAGTTAGGAGAAATATCTACGCCACTGCTTTTCTCCTCTAACAAAGCTGAAGAATGTGCCTTCTTCTGTGCTGATTAATGTGAAACAATAGGACGTCCATAATATCTTAGGTGAAACTTCTGCAGTCAGGGTTAGGGACTTTCTCTTGACTTAATTCTCTGAATCAATTTTACTTCCAACCATGTACTTTTGTTCAGCTAAGATATTTAACAGTTCAGTAATAATTTTAGAAACAATCCTCTGTGCAATAGCTTGAGTCAGGTGTTTCACATGGCTTTAAAGCGTTTTCTGATTTGAAATCTGGCCACATCATTCAACAGACCACCAACTCTAGCTGAAAGGTGGAACTCTCTTCCAGGTTCTGCGAATTCCCCCCGCCCTTCCTCAGCTCCACAGATTCAAAACAGATGCCTTTCCATATGTTGTGAGGATTAGTATTTGTTTGCTATTTTGGGCATGAAAAATACCATAAAGCATGTGTCTTTATTCTAGGTGCACAGAGGCATACCATTCTAGGACTCCGCAACTTCTACAAAGCCTGACACTGGGCAACCTGCAACTTGATCAAATCTAAACTAAAACAAGGCTTACCAGACCTTGAGAAATACTACTGACTCCTTTCATGGAAGGAAACACTTTTCCCTGCAATATGCAGATGACGGTAGAATTGGCTCCTGAAGGCTGCTGAGGGTAAGAATTTCACAAAGTGTATATGATGACATCTGTACAGATCAAAAGGCTGTCCAGAGTTGCAACAGTTAAAAATTCAGCAAGAATATTAAGTGTCTGACTTCTGGGTTTAAGCCAATCATGATGAGAAATCAAGCTGAAGCTCAATATGGAGCACTTTTTTTTTTTTTTTTTCCCCTTAAACATTCCTCTAAAACTGTAATGATTCACTTATGGACAATAAAGGCAGATTTTCATTAGGGGGGATTTTCATTCCCATCCAGCTGTTTTATTGAGCCAAGGGTGTCCCAGAAAGAACATTCATCTCTGTAAGAACGACGCAGGACCCATCCCAGCCATACTGAAGGAAAGTATGACAAGTGCTCCAGCAACAGGACAAGCTCTCAGTGGGATCATGACACCCTGTGGCTCTGGCACCCAAGAAGGAGGCTCCCACTAAACTCATATTGGGAAAAGGGAGTTTTCCAGTATGAGGATCATGCTGGGCTGTCAGGGCTTATCAGCTCCTGCTCACCATAAGCCCTTTGGGACACTATGGTGCAACCTGAGGGAAAGGGTGGCCCAGTTCAGGCACAGAGGCAAGCCCTGAGCTGAGCTATCTGTGCCTTATGGTACCTAATGCACCAGAGCTTGGGGAGGTCAGTGCACTAACACCCATGTTCTTCAGCAAGGAGTCAGCCCAGTGGTCACCAGGCCATATACAGCTCAGTACTGATAAAAAATGACGGCACTACTGAAATAATCTGGAAAAGATGTCAGCTAAAGAAATCCTTTCAAGCCAGAAGGGGCTCTGCAGGGGGAAAAGGCTCTATTATTCCTGATTCCTCTTAATCTGCCACACAGGTAGTTGGAGGTTGACTATCTGAGTGCAGGACTCCAGTGCTCCTTATCCGTAACCTATTCACCCTGCCTCATTGCATAACGTCTCCTCCTGCATCCTCTGACTCAACTGTGTGCTGAAATCTCCATCTTTTGTCTTTCTTTATGCGCTTATGAAAGAGCTGTACACAAGCAGTGCACTAAATGATTTACATGACTCACCAGGGATGAAGAGGGATTTGCAAGTAAAAAAGTACCATCGAGCTAGACAGATGGCTGTACTGCAGGGGTTATGGCTAAGGAAGAGGCAGCAGAGACTGATCAGAAAAGGGAGGTCCAGACCAACAAATTGCCAAGCACAGGTTTGGCAAGGACTGCTAGACTGGGGCAAGATTTATGTAGGAGGCCATCCAGGTAATTTTAAGGCTGGATCCCTAGGCAAACACGTAGGCAAAGGATTGGAGAGGCTGCACGTTAGATAAGAGTTAAGTATGCCAGTTTTGCCAGTATGCAAAGTCTGATGAATAAGCCTTGTTGCAGAGAGGGCTGCTAGCAAAAACTCCCGTCTCCAGCTGTGTAAACCCTGCAGTCCCCAAGAAGACACAAGATGAACATTAAAAGAGACCAAGTGTGAAAGGAAACCATCCAGTGATGTAAGTCAGAAGAATACCCTAACCTCAACACTGCCAAGTTTCTGCAGACACAACAGCCAGGGAGACTTCTGAGAAGGATCCTGTAGTGCCCAGAGGATGTGGCCCCACAAAGGGGCTCCCAAAAAAGAGCATTGGTGCTGAAAGGACAAAGCTAAGGAAAGTTTGCTCATGTCATTCTTCTTCTAATCCTCCCACCAATTCCTCTTCCTCCATAACAAAACTCTAGCACATAAATCGCTTGCTTTTGCTTTCAAGACCTATTCATTTCCTACCTATCACATCTCATTTCTCACTGAAATATCAGCTCCTGTCTCTGATCAACCAGTGATGCCAACATTCATCACCAACTTCAGTGACAAGCTGGGACAACAATCTTTGCAGGAGCATTTGCCATGGATATGAGCAAGACTGTGTTTGTCAGGGCAAGAGAAAAGTACACAACAGTAGTTGAAACATGAAAGTGAATTTTACTTAGATGAGAAGGTGGATAGAAACAGAAGATGTTTTGAGAAAATTCTAATTTGTCTGAGACTCCTCTCAGACTCTTCCTGCAGCTGTAATTCCACATACTCTCTTCCAAAATCAAAACAAGGTTGTGTTCTGAGATTCCCATTTACTTTTGCAGTCTTTCCTTGCTTTTACCTTAATGCAAAAAAATTTCTACAGTTTTCTAAATGGAGGTTCAGCTACCCAAACAGGTATAATGAAAGGTAGTAAAACAATCATATAGAAAAAACAGAGAATCCAAACTCTTAATAGAGGCCGTAAAATTACTGCAGTAAATGCAGGACTGAATGAGCTACTGACACACTGCATGGAAACAAACACCAGAAGACTTGTAACTTTGGACTAAATTTCAGGTTTAACTCCCAGCTGGAGTTGGAACTTGACAAATACTTGAGACATCCAGAGAGCATTTAATGTTAAAAAAGACAGATGTCAAGTTCACTGCTGTAGCACTCTGTAAGGATTAAGTATTTATTAATCTATCCTTTTGCCAAAAAGTTCTAATTTACACTAAGAAGAGATAGTGTGAGGAGCAAGCAAAAAAATTATCATTGGCTCAGCACAAACTACACTAGGCCAACAAAAGTATTTCACTTGAAGATGAGAAATTATTTGCTGAAATTCTTCATACAGTTAGCACTTGACAGGGTTTTTTCTGCCCCCCAAACCATACACATCTGATGATAATTAATCTGCCAGCAGATCTGCCAGAATGGGCCTGACATAGCAGCCATTACCAATGAAGTGCAAAGCCTTTCACAAGATGAGAACCAGCAAAGCTATCACGTCCTTCGGGACTGGCAAGGGGCCAGGTGATGATGGGTTGCCACCTAAGTACTGCACAGCCCATCAAGACCATGTAGGTCCAATCTAACAGGCAGCATTTCAGCAAATAGAGCAAAATAAACTTCTGCAATCCGTCTCATTAAAATATCAGTGCTTTGATGGGCAGAGACCCTCAGACAGGCAATGAGGTGCCAAGGATAATGGACACAATGCAAGAATTCAAGTGGACTAATCACTGCAAGAATGATCATCCAATTTTATAACCCAGTCTGTATTTGAGCACTGTGTTGAAGTACAAGAGAAGGCTTTAATACCACATTAACTGCAAGAAAATAAATGTAAATGTAAATGCAAAATAATGTCTTCTTTGGCAGAGGAAGTAGGGGATCTGTTCCACATCATGGAAGAGTTGCTGATTACCAAAAGGGCTTTTGACTGTGACTTTTGAAAGAACTTTTCAAAACTCCTGAAGGATATACACTGCTATTTAACCACGAGTATGCTTTTCTTTTGGATATACAATTAAAAATAATTTTTAAAATCTTTTTGTGGAATAGTTCTATTTCTCTACCATTTGAAGTACTTGAAAATATTGCTCACTCTACTATTTCAATTTGAAATTTCTCCTGGGAGCAAATGAGAACTATACAAAAAAAAAAAAAAAAAAAAAAAAAAAGAGCAATAATATGAGCAATCAAGTCTATAAAAATTATACGATGCCAAAAGAATGCTGCAGCCACTCCAACATTCTGTTATTGATATTTAGAGGTTAGTTTGCTGAATCTTAAGATATTCAAATGAACCAAGTATTTGATGTCACTACTCTGCATTCCTGGGTTAACCAAATCTGAACGATAATTTAAAGTGAACAAAATAAAGCATGACCTGATTAGGTAATGGATGATGAGGTACAATTAACATCCCTATTCAAAATAATGGTTTAGGTTCTCTTTGCTATGGAATTTCTGCTTAGTTCAGCAGGAAGGAGGGTTAGAAAAACATTTACAGCTCCCTACTTATTTGTCCAGCCTTGAAACACAGACAAGCCTCAAATCTGCTTTAACATGCAGCAGAAAGAAAAACTAAAAACATCCTCTCTCAGCTAAAGACAGATGAAGTACTTAAACCACAGCTTCTCCCTGTCTCCACCATGCTGCCTGAAAATATCCATGTAGGATTTGGTGAGGATCACACCAAGAGTAACTGCCTTAGAACAAATCTCCAGGATGCATCTGAGCAGAGCCCAGTATAGGTAGCTGTGAGGACAGGGAAGATGAACAAATAGAAAAAAAAATGCATTACATAGACAAAAATTGTATTAACATAAATGACTGTATTTTGTGGCACTGCAACTACATTGCAGTGCAACAGCAAAAATTCCTGAAAGACATATACAGAGATTAATAACAAAGTAAAAATCCAAGTCGTTTAAATTCAATACAAAGCAAGTAGCTGCCTGAGAAAATACTAAAAGCAGGATTAAAAACATGAAGTTTGAAGCTTTTATATCTTTTGTCCTTTTTCTACTTCCAAAATCATACAGCATTACCCTTACAGAAAAGACAGACACATCAGGGTATAAGCATGTATTGCACCAGGCATAATTCAGCTGTGGCTGCTAAACCAAAGAGAGTTTAACAGCCCATGGACAGGTCACACAGACCTGTCCTCCTTTCCTCAACAGGTCTCCAAATACCACCAGCAATAGTTTTATCTGCTAAGCAACCCAACCCTGAGATGTGGCTTTAAGAAAGCTTTTTGTGTTTGATTGGTTTTGTTTTCTTTCTCTCTAATACCTAACAAGCACTGCCCTGCTTCTCAGTGATCTAATACAATGTACTGGGCACTTCTAGTTTGTAAAGACAGCTTGTTTAAACAGAAGAAAAAATAATTAATACACACACGCAAAGCTACTTTAGACTTCTTTTGGGAGTTTGTATTTGTACAATAGAAAACGTACAGGATAAGATCTTAAAAAATCAAAGGAAGATTACACAACTTACATTCGAATAAAGTTTAGACTTTCAAAGCACAGCATTTTGTAAATTACTGTAATGACATACACACACATACTCTTTGCCCCTCTTTCTCTCTCTACCATTTAGCTTTCATAATATATACATCAGATGTACTTCTAATACAGCATCATTCTCCAAAAAAAATGAAACAAATATTTGACTTAGAGTCATGGTTGAGAGAACATAACTACAGTTTAGGAGAAGGAAACAAAACAAAACAAAACAAAATAAAACAAACAAAAAAAAAGCATTCTAAGGCATTGTAAAAAGAAGCAACTTTAGAAAGCAGAAAATTTCAGAGATCAAGTTTGACATGAAATGTATATGTTTAAAGGCTGTGGAGATGCATAGCTGATAGAATAGAAACACCTTAACTCTGTTCTCTAGGGATCCCATTTACCCCATCCCTTTCTCCTCTAAAAATCACTACAGAAAATGTAATAACCTCAAGAAACTGTTACGGAGGGTGGAAGGTGGTAAAGCTACTTCATTCATAGTAAATTCATGAAATCCTTTATAGAAAGAGGGCATGTCAAGAAGGAAATCATAAAAGCCGTCAAAAAACTGTTTGATGCTATCCCACTTCCCCTTCTTTTAAAAAGCTGAGGCTGAATACCATACATAACTAAGAGGTGGTAAAGTGTTAACCAGATGAATACTTGGGTATCTACTGTTTTAGGTGACAGAAAATAAATCGTGCCAATTCTTTGCAATCATTCTTGGTATAGAGCTTTCCCCTACCAAAGGCTCCATCTCAGAATTAAAGGTGGTGCCATAAGATGCTGCAATCGCCATTCCCTCATACTTTCTTAGAGTACTCATTTTTAATACAAATGCTCTGTATGACACTGGAAAGCTGTGAGGGTTTTTTTTTTTTAAAAAAAAACAAAGTTTATCATGCAGGATAACTGGGTAGAATTGCACTTCAATTACCTCCTTAGGTAGCAGTGGAAACCAAAAACAGGAAACCAACATTCCAAGAAACATTTTGCATGCCCCAACTTAATACCAAACATTTCATTTGTTTACTAACAGGCACCATCTGAACAAAGCTGCAGTGCAGTAAGTTACACGGGAAGTTTGATGAAGCTCAGGAGATTGCTTGATGTTTCACTTCTACTTGGCAATAACCAGAAGCTGCCTGGCTACTCCTGGAGAAAGAGTGCCCTGCAAGGGAACTCTGCTGAACTGATTCTCAGCTTCCCCAGCTGATTTATACCTGAAAGGTCTTAACCTGTAGTTACTGAATTGTTCCTGCTGCAATTTACTCCATTTCTCTTTTCTCAGATTTGTTTCCAACATTATAATGAAGAGTTTCAGCCCTTGATTTGCTAACAGGAACTTGTATCTTTAAGGTTTCAAGTATTAAGAACACTTCTAAAGAAACTCAACAAATATGTTTCTAAACAACTCATCCATATCATATTGCATAATGATGTAGATTTGCAAGTGCCTGGAACTCAGCAGGAATTTCAAATGCACAGGAACCAAGCACGTTCCCATCAGCCTGCTGGTACCTACATATGTTGCTTCTGAAAAAGCTGATGATCCTGAACTGGCATCAAACACTTCTCTGGCAAAGAGATATTGTCCATGACATTAGATACCAACCACCAACCATTCAGAGCCGCCTCATCATCACTCCTTACAGGAAATGTCTGGTCTCAGAAAACACCAGCAAGGCACTGGCACTACCCCTGCAGTGACTCAGGAAGGGTTATCAGCTGCTGGCTCCTTTTGAAGCACTTAATACAGTCTGAGCCATTCTTCTGGATATATCATTGATGTATATCAGTACCACCATCAGGTGGTTTCAAAATTTCATTTTGATGACTGTTTTTACTATCATCTTCTCAGCAAATAAATAATTAACTAATCATTGAAAAAAAAAATCAAGAACAGCCATACACTATTTATTTATGTGGAGAAACATTTCAAGCTAGAAAATCTCAGAAGAACTGTTTAGTCTTATCTGCTGTTTATAGACTCACATCTTACCCTTTCCATCCTGCTTTACTAATCTCCGGTGCACATGCCACACCTCTGGACATGTGGTAGCATGATCCTTACAATGATGTGAACCCCTCCAAAGTCACATGTCTTCCTATGACTCAAAACCTGTAAGAACTACAAAATCTGGCAACAAAATTTCTAAGGCATTCTGTTCCCTTTCCTTCTGAGAAGGGAAATGCTTCCAGCCAGTCAGCAACAAAACCACCTGAAATTGTCTCCGCCATTCCCGATGCATCTAGCCCTCTTGGATTGCTTTCAGTGCTAAGGTACTTTTTGCCCAGCATGGAGTGATGGCAGAGACTGCATCAGAGTGAGCAAAATGATGCATCACAGATTCTTTGGGGACTGCAGACTAGTATGTGTGATACTGTGCCCAAGTGACGTCATTTTTGTGCAGTATTGCTTTGATAAGCAAATAAAAAAGACATAGGATATAAAGGTCTGCTAGACAGCTTCAATCCTTCCCTAGAACTTTAGCAATAAAGATAATTCACCATTTTACAGCTTTAGTCATCAAATTTTATTACACTTTTGCTAGCACAAATGTTTTTTTCCATTTAAAACTCTGGGACTCAGTGATTTGTAAAGTCTCCATGTTCAGCTTTGAGCAAAAAAAAGGTGCAAATGTTAATACCTGTTATAGTTATTCCTCTATACTCCCTCCTTCCCTGTGCCTGAGACTTTCAGAGTCTAAAACACATTTAACAAACTGAAGAAGAGCATTTGCAAGATATGGGGTGCCCTGAAGAGCCACGCACTAAAAACATCACATACATAAATGTGGGGCTACAGCCCCAACACTGCCTCTACAGTAATGGCACCAGTTTTCTGTTTTCAGAAGCACAGTATTTGTCTTTGGGGCTTCTTCCAATTGCACTTGAGTGAATACCTTCCCTGGGTTTGTTGTTTGTTGTTGTTTTTTTTTTTCCCCAGGAGACTTTTTTCACTTCCAGGCAGCATCAGGAGTCATAAAATCTGGTATTCAAACCTGAACTTACTGAAGTGAAAGTAGTGTGAACCCAATTGCATATCCAGCCACACATTTTTAATTTCATATATATGATCACACACCACTGTCTTTGTATAAAGCAGAGAACA
Organism: Chamaea fasciata; assembly: GCF_029207755.1. Classification (NCBI taxonomy): domain Eukaryota; kingdom Metazoa; phylum Chordata; class Aves; order Passeriformes; family Sylviidae; genus Chamaea; species Chamaea fasciata. The sequence goes on along the minus strand of NW_027094086.1, from coordinate 53,825,176 downwards.
GACATTTTGAAAGTAAATTTAAGATGTGGCCCTTCAGTTAACTAGATGTGCCAAGCCAAAAGTCAGGTTGGAAAGTAGTGGGCCGATGTGATGTGACATTTCACCTTTCCCTCTATGCAATCTCCCCTATTCATGCATTAAAGGTTTATGTAACTGGATTTCAACATTACATAACACCTACATAACACGTATGAACACATAATTCAGTGTTCACAGCTGAATCAAGTAAGTGCATGCATTACCAATGGTCTAAGAGTAATTTTCTAATGGTTTAAAGCTCTGGAGTCCAACTATAATGATGATTACCTCCAAAACACAGGAAAACACAACCTCTTAATGTATCACTCCATCTGCCATTTAAAAAAGGGGGGTGAAATGATGTCAACCCCACTTTAAGTGTTTTCATGGCAGTTAAATTGCTATTTGTGAATTATATTAAGACCTTCAAGATAAGATGTTTCAATTAAACTTGTTAAACAGCCACATTCAACACATTATCGTTTGTCTGTATATCTGCTTTGTTACTCATTCAAAGAGCAATGATTTGCACAAGTTCACAGTGTATAAAAGCTCTTGGCATGAGATCCAAAAAACCTTAGAGGGCTGGAAGTGTCTCTTATTCAAGATACACCAAGTGTCAGGTTTGTATGACCATCAAAATACAAGCACATAGCTGTATCTATTCACATCTGCCTTTTTACTGCATTCCTAGCATCACACAAGCTCTCTTAGCTACTCTCAAACACTGCACAATCCAGAAAAAAATTACTACAGGATGCAGCTTCATCTTCCACTGCTGCTAACTGCATGACCCTGTTCTTTGGGGAATTCATTAAATCTTGTTGTAAGCAGTGCTTTATTTGAGCAAGGGTAGTAGAGGGCATCCCACACACAGCTGTGTGTACATGGGGACAGATACACACTGTGACTAGAGTGAAATCTATGAACAGTTTGAAGATTCTGAAAGTTAATACTTATTAATTTTCCATAGATCAGAAAACTTTATGAAAAGTATTTTCTTCTCCTTACCTAACCTCATAGTCAACATTCACCTCTTAATTCAACTTATACTCTTTTTAAGCATCTCTCATGGCACATTCCATGGCATCTTGAAAGATTAGAAAATATAGAGTATAATATCATGAAACAAGTCAGTGAGAAAAATAAAATCAACATTTTGGGCAGCCCACTAGCAGAGGAAAGCTCCCTAAAAGCTGACGCCTTTTCTTTCATACCCTATTCTTACCACTTTTGAAAAATACTGCCCACCTTTGGTTATGGGCAGGGCTAACTCCTGTTTCAGTAACTAAACTGGGCTTCCAGAATTCTCTAATATGGCAACTAAAAAGAAAAACACGCCCTAAACCCCCCTAAATTCTTACTAACAGCACTACCATCTTAATGATTAGTAAAAGCTAAAGTATTTAGTACATATTTTTTTGTCTCCTCTTTAGAATATCTAAGTACATAGGATATTGCAAAACCATTTCAATTAAACTCTGCTTTCACTACCATAATACAATTTATTCAGCCATCCTTTCTGCCAATTTTTAAAGCCTAAGAAAAAATCCCACTAATAAAACTTTAACTTATTGTCCTTCATTATCTGAGATACTCAAAAATTCAATCTGTTTTTAACTACAAGATACAGAAACGTGAACCAAAAGGAAAATCTACAATAGATGTTGTGAATTGAAAATCAGTTAATCAGAACTACATCTGAAGCATTTCAGTAAGAAAAAAGGACCCTTGGATTGTCATATCACTCCCCCCTCCTTCTGCCCCCAAACCCAAACTGGCCAGAATACAGTCTTTTGCTCCTAAATTTCCAATTTAAATCCATCTTTAATTTGTAATAACTGAAATGAATTGTCACCTTGAAGGCTTTTTAGATTATGTTAAAGAAATCTGAGGTCCAAGTCTAGCTCCTGGAGCAAAGGTGACCCCAACATGGCCCTTGACAACTGATTCAACTTGGCAAGTTCCTTTCCTGGCTGATTCACAAATACAAGAATAAATGTATATGGGTATGTTTGAGCTTTTGCAGGCAGCAGCAATTGTGCCTTTCTGAAGAACTCTGATGAAACGTGCAGGCAAGGTATGTAGGCTGTTACTCAAACTCCTTTGCCATCGGAGAACATGTGGCTCTGGAGATACAAACATGGCAGTTTTCATTCACCCTACATGTTCTTCAAAAGAGATGCTAAAATCACCCAAGAGTCCATAAACAGCTGAACTAATGAGGTCTGATTTGATTCAGAGCTTTCTGGTTTAATAAGATGCAAGCACTAAAAAAGAGTTCTTCCAGTAGCTGAAGCATCCATGTCATCCCCTTCTTGCCCAGATGCTGGTGCTCATCGGGCACAGGACTCTTCCTGCAGCTTTGCATTCCATGGGCTCACTAGCGAGGACTTTCCTTCACGTGCTTCTCACTTTTGAAGGAACCACTCCATCTCTAAGACTTGCTCCTCTTTCAGGGAATTCTTGGTTCCAAAATTGTTGTGAAGGGTGTGAAACAGGCAAACAAACAGGTAAATGAATGTCTGTATACGCATACACACACGTGTGTACATATGAACACAGGGTTCACAGACGGTCACCAAATCCTTATTTCTTTGGGAATTTAAAACAGTAAAGAAATGTTTTGCAGTGGGTTTAGTACATAATTTTATTTACTTTTAAGTGTCTGGAACATTATCAGAAGAAACTATCCAGAGCTTTGTGAAGAATGAAAGTCAGCCAGAGCTCCTAGCTTAGTGGAGATGAGTGCTCAGTTTCCCGGTTCCCCAGGAGAGCAGCTGAGCATCTCTCCATGCAGCTGCAGGAGCCTCCTGACACTTGCTCCCTGTCTGTGCTGGACCACAGATAACACTGCTGAGCACAAAGTGCACCCTCCCACCACAAACATCAGAAGCACAGCAGCTGGGAATCAGCTGAAAATTTTGGATGTTGAGGATACTCTCTTCCCATGCATCCCTCCCAGAGATCTGGATGCCACTGATAGAGTATGGTAAACAAAAACTCAACAGGCTCTTCTCAGATCTGAGCTCTGCCTATTCCACTTCAGTTTGCAAAACACATGACAGTATTTAAATTCCTGCTATTCAATCTTATGCAAAAAAACTCTTCTCTTACAAAAGGCATGAAGAAAACTCTTTAGTTTTGTGTTCTAGTGTAATGGGCCAAAAGACTTTGTTTATTTGGAGTTGCAGTTTTACTACTAAAACAACAAGGAACTGGCAGAATCAGATTATCAATATGCAAAGTAGTGTATGATCTGAAATGCTGATAAGTGAATGAAAACAGTAAGATGATGAATTGAAGCTACATTGCATATCCATTTGACAACTGCTAATGATACTGCAATTAAAAAAATCTCTGCATTTTATTTATTTGTTCCTTATTTATTGATTGAATGATTGTATATTACCTATTTATGTAAGTAAAGCAGGATAGCTATTACATTTTAATGGCATGGTATCCCAGGGTAAATATCACTATGTAGTGAGCTCATAAGATTTTTAAGGAAGTGGTAAAATAAAAGGAAACATTTAAGTCAAGAAAATATCAAGAGATCACAGTTCAAGGATGGGGTGGAGGCTCACGAGTTTATAATCATCAGGTGAAAGGATACATCTGCTTAATGCAAAGGCGCCACCATGCATTCAATGAATCTAGGAGTCCAAGGCCACAAAGGGTATCCATTTAAGAGGAAGTAACTTATACAGTGCCAGCACTGTTTTGTCATATTGACGCAGGCAGAGATTGCTGATAACCATGCCATGCTGTTGGCAACCTGCTACATGGCTAATGTCCAATTCAGATGGAGATGTAAATTGTCAGGTCAAAAGATAAGCCACAGGACAACTTCTACATGCATCTAGGTTTTGAGTAGAAGCAAAAGTGCATGCCAGAAAGAAATGTGTAACCAGTACCTTACACACCTTTTTGTCTGAGCCTTGAAAGTAACAAGAAAACTTTCGTTTGGAACATACTGAAAAAAAAATTTGTTCACTTTTGGATGATCACTGGCCAAAAAGCAGCACAAGTTGTGCTGGCACTGTACATCACCACTGAAACAACATAATATTTTCTGTCATATCTTAAGCAATGGTGTTCTTTCTTTTGCCTTAAGTGAGGAAGTATTCTGAACAAAAACGAAGATTATGTTCCGCCTCTGTTTTCCCCTGAGAAAGATTTAGAGCGCAGTGTCATAACTCAATGTCCATTCTCCTCATCTGCAGATGACAGAATGGAAAATGCCACTTTATTTCAGAAATAAGCTACTTTTTTCGTCTTCTGTTAGTCATTCGTGCCTGCAGGCACATGGGTTATGGAGATGACGCCTTCAAACTCGTGTTTAGAGTACTAGTGCTTTTCCCATCTGACAAGATAATGCTTCTATACCTTGATAACTTTGGCAGCTCAATCTTCCAACAAACTAGCTGGAAATTTCCCAATGTTATGGAAAATTTAATTCCTAAATCAAGAAGCCAAATTACTTTTATACTTTAGGTAAAAGCTAACATCCCAAATATCTTTGCAGGTACTTTCATAGAGAGGACAGCCTGACTCTGCCAATCTTTTACCACTTCAATAACCTGTCTGAAACACGTTCGAGGTCTTCTGCCTACATCAAACTAGGTCATATCACTTGTAACAGGAGAGTTCCCTTTGTTTGACTATGAAGTATTGGAAATAGAGGAATAATACAGACTTTGATTATCTTTTATATTGCAGAGGAAAGAAAAAACAATTAGGTCAGAGACCTCCCTCAGACACTTCTGTGAAATGCAGAGCTTTGACATAATTTACTGAGATCAAGCAAACATCTTTTTTCCTTCTCCGCTCCAGAGGGCTATAGCCTCCCACTGTTCTCTTAGGGAATATCAGGGCACAGGTCCCCTTTTGCTGATGGCATGTCTTTTACACTACTGCCTCCTAAACCCTCACTATAAGATGGTGCTTTGTCTCAAGATATTTAATGAAAATGATAACAAAATCTTTGCAACCAAGGTTGAACATTTGGTTCCCTATTCCTTTTGTAAGCTTTCTTCAACATTTCTGATGGAAATATTAAGTATTGTTTAACCAAAATGATAGCATTACAAATGAAAACGTTCAGCTCTACCAATAACTACAGAGGGGAGAACCAATGTCCACTTCCATGCTTTTGTAGTGTCTTTAACCCTGAAGCTGAAAGACAAATGATTTTTTTTTTCTTTTAAAGGTTTTTCTCCTCCTTTAAGACACTCAGGAAACAGCAACTTGCTGCTGTTTACCAACAGAAAACTCCCCTCCTGAAAAATAACTCAGCCATTATATGGGTCTATTGGTCCTGAACTGTACATCTCAAGTCCCCACACCATTTCCAGGAGAGTGATGCATGTTTTGGCATACATATGCCTTCTCAGAACTAGGACCAGTAAGTGTGAGGAGAAAAGTTACTTCCAGAGTTTGGCCACTCAGTAGAGCAGGTCCAGCAGAAGCCACATCTGTTCTGGCAGGACAGAAGAAGGTGGAAGAGGCAAACCATCCCAAACCTTTTCTCCATTAGGTAAGTCCCTCATCATTTTCAACAGCTGAGCGGACTGACATTTAGAAATACATCCACTGATCAAAACAGATAAGAAATCTAGCATATAAATACTACCCTTGAGTGGAATGACTTCAGATTTATGAACATTAAACCAGAAGAACAAGAGGCTTCATTTCACTGTGACTTTGCTGCCTGTTTTCTTGATAATGCAAGCAATGAAGCCAAATCAAGAAAAAAGCACAAAGGTAGTGAGATGTCCAGCTTCATGCAGGTTTGAAATGGAGATACATGTATACGTGGGAAAATACTTGCATGCCAGCACCAAGGGAGAGTGACCTATGGACGTCTACGGCTCACGAATTCACAAAGACATTACTGTGAGGACTTTGACAAATCAGTAACAGTGATACTGTATCCTGGAGTCCTCGAAGCTTGCTATGGAAAAAAAGAGTAGCGGTAGCCAAGCAGGTGGATGCAAGAGTATGATGCTCTTTTGAAGGTGTTGCAACAAAAGCAACTGTTGTTTTTGCTGGAGGGTTTTTTTTTCCTTCACTTTGTCTTTTTCCTATTACTATTTTTATTACTACTTGTCAGACTACTTGTCTGAAATACATTATGAGGCTTAATTTTTTAAGGAATATACAGCATGCTGGGAGTCTGTGATAGAAGACACTCTACACAGGCCAACTATCATAATTATGCTATGATTTTACACCCAGCAGGAAACTTATGATTTACCACCCAGGAACAAAGCTAAAGAAATGATCTAAGGTAGCCAATTAAAGTTTTCATAAAGAAACCCTCATCTATTCTCAAAACCCAAAAATCTCCTTTTATAGCACAATCCTCTTAGCACTTATCTCTCCCTTCCTCATTAATCCAGTTTCACCTAGCTGGCACAGACACATGCAGAGACGGGGAGGGAGATACACACACACATATATACACACTTTCCTCCTTCTGTTCCTCTTGACCTTTCTGATTCAGTTCAGCATTTATACCAGCCCACCTGTCTGGCCAATCTCCCCTGCAATGTGCCCTTCAAGAGGAAAAACATAGTTTGATAAGGCACAGTGACAAACCTTGCGGAGGGCAAGCGTTCGAGCAAAAGGGAGAGAAAGCACTGAGGGAAATTGCTTCTAACCAGGATCTGCTGCTGCACAGCTAATCAGGCAGGTATTCAGTTGTTCACTCCTGCAGACTTGCTTAGCATAGAAATAGGCTGTCTGCCCAGGAAGATGAGGTAATGTCTAGGTTTAATGCCAATCTCTGTAACTGGCAGGACACATCGGGTAAATATTTCTGCTGCAGGAGACCACATTAATTTGATTTTGCTACCAATTTTCATTATTGTTATTATTTCTATTGCTATGAATATGCATGAGTTTACCTGCTAACGCTGAGGATGGAGGGGGCACAGGGCTCCAGGTCAGGCAGCCTTCACGCTGCAGCACTGTTCTCCCCCTACACTCATTGCTGACCATCTTGTCCTTTCATCTTCCTTATGAAGGACCAGGCATTCGTCTGCTCAATTATCTCCTCTAGTCCGTTTATGTAGTGTTAGATCCCCTTTTTCCACTCACAGCACATGTTTTTTCCCTCCTTATTGTACCACAGCACCCACCTTCCATTCAGTACTGCAATACTGTGGTCATCCACAAGTGCTTCTGATGCCAGCACTGCTCTAGCTGCATGTTAACACAGCCAGCTCTTCCCTCAAACTGTCAAACATGGGCAAAACTTCCATCAAACAAAACTGCTCACAAAACGCTGCCCAGCAAATAGGCAGAGAGATCTTTTCACCCTCTTTGCTCTCTTCCCAAGCAGAAAAGGTCTTGAAAGGTTAAAGTGAAAACATAAACAAGAGGAGAGGGTCAGTCTGTCCATCCCAAAGCTCCACAAACACAGTCAGAGCTCTAAAACTTAGGAGGTGTTTGAAGTAAGTCAGCAGCATGAAAGCCTGCAAACAGTAGCAAGAGAGAAGTGGAACAATCCTGCAGGAACAACTACATGAATGAATTCTCCATGATATGGTGGCTCCAAAAGGAGCAAAGTGTTGTGGGGGAAAGGTTTCATGATAAAAGAGAACATCAACTTAAGGTCTGAGCGGAGGGTTGCAAACTAAGAATTGCCCAAAGTGACTCATTCTAGGCCTTAATCATGCTCTCATTTCACTATCAGTTAGACCAAAATCAACTATCTGTGCCTTTAAAAAAAAAACTTTCCCCAAACTCTGCCCAATATACCGCATTTTCCATTTCTAGATCATTTGCTTCTGAGCTCAACAATCCACTTGAAAACAATATCCTGAGGATACAACAGTGCTTGTTGTAGGTTCATATTTGCTTAGAAACAGAGACAAGGGCAAAACTTTGGTTTTGGCAACTATAAAAGTATTCAAAGTCTTAATGTTGCCTTTATTTAATTGTAAAAGCCTCAAACATGAATACAAACAGGTATTTTCCTCCCTTTTCATGAGGTCTCTCCACAGGAGCAGATTCCAACCACCTAAACACTCTCCAAATCAATTTTAAATCAGGTTTCTCAGCATAATGGGTATGATCACACTTTTGAAGCTACCACACTCCAAGAGAGCTCCATGCAAACTTATTCCAGTCTGAAGAGACTGTGACAGCATGGAGCTCGGGCAGAACACCCTTCTCCTCCAAGGGGGTCTGTCAGCCCCAGCTGTAGGACATGCTCAGATTGTGACCAGTTCCCTGGTCAGAACCCATCTGCAAGTCCCTAGTTCAGACCCACCACGCAGACGTTTGCCTTTCAAAACACATATTTCTATTTCTATTTACTATTGTGCACAATTATGTAAATTTTAGGTAAAATCAAATATGGTTATTTTCTTCTGTTCAGAAATTTACTGTATTTAAAACAATCTTCTCAGTATTAAAACTGACCAAAATCCTTGAAAACTGCTAGCAAACCTTTTGCATTAAAACTACAATTTTCCTTGTTCCACCTTTCATGTCTTGAATGTCAGCACATGTATTAAATCATATAACATCAAAGAGGGTGAAGATATGTTTTCGAGTTCATTCTTTTACCTTTGATACCTGTATATAGATGAGTATTTCAGTTTAAAATCTGTTACCACTTGTGATCACCATCCACACAGTGAAAACAGCACTGCAGCTCTTCCCTCCATTCCATTGCGCTTCAGGACATATCCTCTTTTCAAACCTGCTGTTCCATTTGGTTCCACCATAACCACGCCTTGCACCAGATTTAATTTAAAATACACACTCTACCAGATGAAAGTAATATACTTGCTTCTGTGGGGCCCAGCCAATCTAAGGCAGACACAATACAGACTTACCCACTTTTACTATATATTTCAAACAAGTTCTTTGTAGGTTCTGCTGAAGAAACTGAAAAGATATAGATAGATAGATAGATAGATAGATAGATAGATAGATAGATAGATAGATAGATATTACTATGTATTTCAAACAAGTTCTTTGTAGTTTCTGCTGAAGAAACTGTTCAAGCATCCCACTTGTATTACAAATTCTGGTTCATCACTACCAGCAATTCAAAAACACGAAAGGAACATTTGATGCAAAGAAACACTAAAATCTGCATGAAGAGGAGAAGCAGAAAGTATCACTGTTTCTTCCAGACTCAGTGGTAAACAGCAAGGAGAACTGAAATGGAGGAATTTTACAGAAATCATCTGACCAAGGTGAGGCATGTGTTCTTTCCTCTCACGTGCACCAGATACCAGAGGTATTTGACAAACCTGAGACATGGAATGAACCAGGGACCTTTGTCAGAACTAGAAAGAAACGTGACTCTGTTTGGCAAGAATGTGGTGACTATTCCCAAGCTGACTACAAGCCAGAGCATGAAGAAAGAAGCCCATTTTCAGCACTAGGGATGGGCAGGCACAGAAATCCAGCTTGAAAGGGAAAACATCTCCCCTCACTATGAAGCACAGATAAAATAAAATCTGCAGGTTTGGTGGTACTGGGACCAAGACTCTTTGCTCAGCAAGCCTCAGCTACTTGAGCTGACAAGACAAAGGTAATAGATGTGCCCCTGCACACTGCTTTTCCTGATGGGAATATGTTTTCATAACACATATTCAACTGAGGCCATGACCTGGCAAAAAAAAGACCAGCACAGATTTGACAGGTGACACATTAAAATAAATTTTCAATATTTTGCAGCATTCAATATTTTGAATGTGTCTGTTTAGAGAAAGGCTGGATACGCTGGCTGCAAAACAGTAATCCAAGTTTTGGACATTACCAGATTGCACTGTACACCAAAGTGCTAACACACGTCCTCGCATGCTTCTATTTGCTGCCAAAACCCAACAAAACAGGTTCTCATCACTAGGTCCCTCAAGGTAGCATGTTTTATAAGGGGCAATTTTCTTTTTAAATACTGGAAATATTTTCAGCAGCTCCAGTTTTAAGCCATGATGTCACTGATAGACAGTAATCAAGGACAGCTGCTCTTGAGTGCCAGTACCCTGACAGGTTGATGATACCTCATTTTTATGCCCTTAAGTCCCTCATTCTCTCCTTCTGTATGAAAGCTCCCACGACAGGTTCTTAGCAGAGATTTAGCCACTTTCAGTTCCTACGCTTAAGACAAACTCCCATGACAAGAAAAAAAGAAGGCACAACTCTGACAAGATTCCTGTTGCAACACTTGGCCTTCCCAAGGATGCCCAGGCTCACTAAAGTTTCATAATTAGGTCAATGGGGAGAGCATGTTTCCATGAGTGTTTCTGAATTTATTTAATAAAATGATAGCAGCTTTGTACCACTTTAAAAAAAAACAAACAAGGAGAAAGAGGAGGAAAAATGAGTGTCCCAGTCAGAACCCAGCTCTGCGGAGAGTTAACTCTCTGCACTGGAACAGGCCAAGTTTGAGACAAACCCTTGCTCCCAGGGTGTCCTGCCAAGCCGAGGAAAGGGAGCAGGGCAGATCAGTGGGCATGCCACATCCTCTGGGACACTTTGTGGGTGCGAGCAGCTGGAGCAGGAAAGCCATGGTCAGGTCTCTGTGATCACTGAGGTAACTGTGACAATCAGATGAGGTGGCAGACAACAGGGTACCTTTAGGATGTAGGAAAAACAAAAGGGTCTCTTCTTTAGCACTCCATGGTAACTCACAGCAGGGCTCCACAGCTGGAAAATGGGGATCAGGCAACTTTACTAAGCAAAGGTTTTGATAATTGGGAAAGGAAGTATGGTGGATTCAACAGGGGCACAAGGAGAATTTAATTTACAAAAAAACCAAACCAAAACAAAACAAAACAAAACAAAAAACAACAACAAACCAGAATCAAGAAGATTTTGTCAACAGGGTGTACTAAGGGCATGTACCACCAAAGTCACTCAAGAAATCTCACACATATCTCTAGACTGATATGAACTTTACACTCTCCCCTCCAATCTGCTGAAAAAATTCTCCCAAACACCCTTAAAGTGGTGACAAGTACTCTTATTCCTGTTGGCTGCCAAACTTCCTTCCTCCCCCAACCTGTTAGAGTAGCAATGCAGGAAGAAGATAAAAGGGGAGGAAATGAAAGAGCCTCCAACATGGCTGTCCTAAATCAAAATCACTGAGGACCAGGTGGATGGATCTTTCCTGAGAAGCTTATTTGCCGTGTTCTAATTGTGCATCATAACCACAGGACTACAAAAAATATTCAGCTTTCTTCAACTCAAACAGAAATCAGGCAGCTGAAGATAGTGAATTAAGTAAATAACAAACAAAGAAAAGCTCTTTTTTTTATTTAGTATTTCAATCTTTTCCAACATATGTTGTCTCGTAAAAAATATGTGAAATTTAAAACTTAAAAAAATCTGAAATGAAATGTTTTGACAACTTAAAAATTGAAATACTGAAATACTTCCCTAAAAAAATTATTTACTGAGCGTGGCAGAAATTTTTGACAAGACTGAATTAGCTCTAAACTGTTTTTCTCAGCAAGCTTACACCTCACCTGCTCTGTGGTTCACACTCCTGTACAGTTCAGCTTCTCAGTCCATCTTCAAGATCAATTTTGCACCAGCAGGTCAGGCTACATTAAAGTCCAGAGATCCATGAGAAAAAACTGGCCAGTTGCATTTCAGAGGATTGAGACTGGCCTGTTGCATTTCAGAGCACCAAGACAACATTCAATTCCCGCTGATGTTAGCATAAAAAGTCCAAAATTTAAATTGTTTCTTAATTTGTCAACTGACTTTGTGGCAACGTCAAATACCAAACACAAGATATTTCCTAATTACTTCCTTCACATAAAGCCACACGTTTTGTTTAACGCTGAGGTTTTGTGAAAGCAATCAAACTGGTTTTCTACCCTTCTCAAAAATCCTACTACACCTGAACTATCACCACATATCCTTGATGACAAACTTGTGAGGGAGTTTCTCTGAGATGCCCCCTGAACCAGGAGCAAGGCTTCTTCACATGTCTCTACCATGTGCATTTCCAGGACTTTCAGAATTACAATTTATTACTTCTTTAAAAAATGTCTTGATAGCTTCCTCACCATGTACTCCCAGCCTCTCTTTTGTGTTCCTCTGTTGTACCCTCTGGGTAGCAGAAAAGCAAGAAAAATCATTGAAGACATTTTCACATAGCTAATCTTTGTGAACCATCAGTGTTTCTGACAAGCCATTACCTACGAACTATGGCTATTACCAGAGGAAAGACATTTTTCAACTACTTACAAGGATACAGCAACAGCTTTAAAAACCCTGACAAGAACATTGTATGCATCGCTCCAAAACTTTACACAAGCCTTTATCATCCCCCAGCAATCTGAAGTCTACGGGGAATAATTTTTCCTTTTGTTCTGCTTAAAGGCTTCAGGTTTGCACACACAGGCAGTAAAACTAGGCTCTTGCCAGAAGGTGAACAAGCCAATTCATTGGAAGTAGCAAACCTGAAGTTGTTTATTAGGCTGATGGAGACAAGACATTTGTTTTCTGAAACCAAGAAAAAAAAATAGTAGTTTTTTTGTCAACGTAGTGCTCTAATTTTCAAAAGGACATTGATAGCTATACCTCGAAATTATTATCTTTGCACTAATGAATTAACTCAAAAAGTATGATAGAAATGAATGCTAGATTATATTAGCGCTTTCTCCAATTCCTCTTGTCCTTCCACAGATCTCCCTTGCCCACTCCCCGCAGGTAGCACATGTAAACAAAGGATGGACACAGCGATGAGTTACCACCAAGAAAATAATGGCTTCAGTAGAACCAGCCCGACTGAATTGGCATCATTTCAGCTCAGAGAAGATCATATGAAGAAAAAATGTGAATGATGATTTCAACCACCCACCCGTGCCCACTCGTGACACTGTTTGCTCACACTACCCACGCCGCAGTGCACGGATCGGTTCCAAATTACCACCCCTGAGAGAAAGCGCCAAGTGGAAAGTTCCCCAACTGTTCCAGAACAGTGTGGTTTAACAAAATATCAAAATACCTCAGCATACAACAGTACCTTCCTCATTGCTGACCACATTTATTTCCTATCACATTTTACACTCCCATTTTCCGTAACAGCTCATGACACCATCCCTTCTCCAGAATCTTTAGTGGAACTCAGCGTAGGGACAGGAGGATCACAGAGATCTATTGTATGAAGGTCTAACTTGGCCTTGTGAAGTTAGCACCGTTGAGCTGAGATGGCTAAAGCAAAGTCAGGCTTTCATCTGGTGGAAATGCACCAAAATTTACTCTTTAAATAGAGCACATTGTACGTTGCTAAGTCTCAGGTCTTTCACTACGATGATATGTGTTTTTTAAACCCCTTTTTTAACACAGGGAGCTCATCAAAGTTTTCATTTAAAATAAAATGGTTTCCACTGACAACAATCTACCCTGTATTCTTGAGAATCAAACTGCTGTAGCCCTTAGGACCAGAATGGAAGCCTCTTCAGCCTCTCAGATTTGGAGGGAGACATCTGCAACATCCCCAGATATCAGATCACTGATGTTTGGGGAGCTTATTTGACTTTATTATATCCAGGAGAACACAGACAAGGGTTTTTATTTCCCATTTTCACTGAATATACACTTTCATGTCAGCCAAAGTGAAAGCTAACACAGTTGGAATATACTAAATGTCAATATTTAATCTGGTCTTTCCTTTCCAATTTTTTAAACCACAATGCATCATCTCAGCATGATTAATAACAACTCTTCTGTTGCTTTCCCCAAACCAACCTGAGGCATTTTTGTTGCTAGGTAATGCTTTGTTGTGAGCTGTCCTCCAACTGTAGGAAAGATTAAGAGATCTCAGATGGAACCAAAGACAGCATGCCAGTAATCACAGCTGAAAGACGCTTGCACTTGACATCTTGAGATGGGAACAACATGTCTATTGTTTGGAGCCATCAGTCCTCTGCTATAATGCATGACAGACAAAACCACTTACCTTGTCAAGAATTGGGAACCTTGTCAAGAAGTCATTTGTACTGATCGGATAAACAAAAAGGGGAATCTGGAGAAGCAGGTTCATAAAAGAATGTCCTAGAATAGGCTCATATTCACCATTACATGTCAGAGAAAAAAGGAGCTCTCCATCTACTTTAACTGGTCCCAGGAGGATCCAATGCTCATAAAGAAATCTTGCACTGGCCTCAAGCTTCCACAGCAGCTTTTATAAAAATACAATGCATCACTGCCAAAGGAGTGGGTTTAGCCAGAGAAAAGAGTGTTTTGGCCAAGACATTCCTCCATCTGACTAATCCTTGGCTTTCCAAGAGCCTGTTAGAGCCACTGGCAGCTGATTCAAAAAGCCTAACACCTTTTTAGTCCCAGCCTATATGAGATAATATTTCAGCAGCCCCAAATCAGACAAACATGCAGTCATGCTGCATACTTCCTCCAGACTTTACCTATTCCTTTGCCTGACCGGGAAATTTATTCTAAAATACTTTTTTCTTCTTTTTTTTTTTTTTTTTCTGCAAGGATCAACATTCTTATTAGCATATTTACAAAAATACATAGCCATATCTCCGAGTTTCCCAGCAATACCCTTGGCAGAAATAAAGGAGGCCAGACTGATAGAAGAGTTATACTCCAAAATTACCAGGCTGTTTTCTTTGCCAAAGGGTAATTTGTCAATGCAGTTGACAAATTGAAAAAGGAGAACATTTTTAATGCCAGCCCCAGAAAACAGCAGAAGTGAAAAACAATGCTCAATCCCTCACTGAAAATATCACCATATAGCCTATAAGATAAGGAGGAGAAATGTAAGGGAAGAAAAAGAAATCACTGCACTGAGGAACCTAATTCCCTAATCTTATATTCTTTAAGACTATCCAACCGAAGAGAAACACAGTTTGCTTTTTCCCAGTTAACAAGCTATTTGTGCATTCTGGTGGCACCAAGGCTCCCATCAGAGATCCTTTTGTACTAGGCACTGTAAAAACACTTACTAAAAGGACAGACACCCCCAATGGCTTTATTACCTAGAATAAATAAATTACCATGGCTTACAAATGAATTCTCTAGTAGGGTGGGTAATTAAAACCTGGAACGGTTGCCACGTGGTACTGACCATCATACGGAGACTTGAAGACTGTATTTCTCTCTAAAAAATATGCTTTCAACTAGCTTACAGGAAAAACTAAATGCCTAACTCCTAACAGGGAAGGTCAAGTTGAATAATTACAGTGATCAGTTCTGCCCCTTGAACCCATGAATCCCCCTGCTTCAACCTCTTACTGTGTTAAGCCAAAGGCAGATAATTAACAGTACCACACTCAGCTGCTACTAATACCCACTGTTCTGCATAAGGCAACAATGACAAACACCGTTCAGACCTTTGGCCACCAGGCAGGAGTGCATCCCAGTTTTATCTTCTGCACCTCAGAGCAAAGTGCTACGCCACAGCAAGTTACTGGATAGGATGGAACAATCTTCCACAGTAACACAGATAATTTTACTTCTTCGTTGCTTAATCTCATGGGTGTTATGGCTGTACCTGGTTATGTTGGCAGCATGTCCCCAGATCCGGAACACTACAGGAATTTTTCTGCAGTGGTCTAATGACACATTTGCTTCCTTTTTTAGCAAAGTCTGTGAATCATTTGGTTCAAACCTGTATCTCAGCTTATCCAGATGGGCATATGAAAGTTTTGATATGATCTCTGTTCTGACTTCTTTCCTGAATGTGGCATGCAACAATTTATTGCAAGTAACACCTCTGGTGTCAATATTATGAACACCATACACATGGAATTCTACAGCCTTTTACATCCTCAAACTAGTCAATCTAATGTAGTCCTTCAGGCTCTAAAATCTGTGAGGTTTATAAAATGGCTTCTCCATGAACAAAGGGCACCAAATCTATTCTTTTCTACCATCTATAACTCTTACTTTCAGTTTAATTAACACTAAACCGCTTAACCTTCATTATATATCTCACTGTGTCTATTCAACTGCCTTGGCTACTTGGAGGCACTAAGCTACTTGTCCCCAGTGACTTCTTAATGAACTGCATTCTCCTACTGCATGTCTGAGAGCCTCTCTCCCTTTATTCTCTGCCTTTATTATTTACAGACCCACATACACAGGTAGTCAAAACCAATGTGCTACATCTATACATTATTCATATGATGACACCATATTAACCAAACTCATAAACACAGAGCAACCTTAAAATAAAATTGATTTCTTCAAAACAGTGTTCTCATGAATTAATACAAATCTCTGTGAGACATTTCATTCCCTTAGGCCCCCAAAACCTTCCTGGACCACAGCAGAGGAAAAGCTGCAATATGACCTTCAAGATTATACTGGGTTTTGTTATTGCAGCTTTAAGAAAGCTGGCAGACTTGCTTGCCACATCCCACACCCTTCCCACATCCCTGCCAGTTGACTTGAAGAGTGAAGTCAAATTAACCTTAAAAACCTGAAGTAGTTGGCCAGCAGCTGTGGAAATACTAAAAACAAGGAATGGTTGAGCCAGCCAAATCACTTCATTTCCTCAGGCAACAGCGAAGAGAAAATGGAATAGGTAAAAAACCTTTAGGACCTGGGGGACTTTGGGTATTTATATCTGGGCTGGAGGGTGAAGTGCTCCCTTCCTGAATCAGAGAAGGGAAATAGATAAGACAAGTTGGTGTTTCAGGTTAAAAGAATGTCAAAACCTCAAGTAAACCCACCACACTCAAAATTCAGCAGTTCTTCCTTCTTTTCTTGAAAGTCATTGATTGAGTATGACTTTCATTATGTTCCCATTCTAGTTTGAATTTCAGACACGATACAAAGCACAGAGAAAACAAACTCACTCGTATCAAAGAAAAACACAACCAAACCCCAACAACTCACATAACCACCACTTTTTAAAACAGCTCCGCCTATAAAACATTAAGGGAAGAATCATTTGTGTCCAAATGCCATTTGAACTGGCATTGCCACCCAGAAACACTGCCCAGTATAATCAATAAGACAGATTCTAACCTTCAGGGATATTTTAATCATCACAACTATCCATGGTTATCAGCTCAAATTATGTGTCCACCCCTAAAATGCTCTTCAAGGAGAGTTCAGTGTTCTGGCACCAGTTTTAGGGCATGTATCTTATGACACAACAAGTAGATACAAGTCTAAGAGGACCACAACATTTCCAAAATGGCATAAGCATGCCACCCTTCTATAAAATAGAATAAAAATCTATGTCAGATCAGTGCAGGGGCTAAAGTTTTATGCAGAGCAGGCATCTGCCAGTAATCATCACCAACTGGCATCTGCCAGTTGCCATCACCAACACAGATCCTGGCTGAACACTGCAGCAGGAACATCTTAGGTGCTATTTGTCCCACAGGGTTTATGCTGGTTTCAAGCCTGGGTAAGCTCCATCAGGGCAAACAGCAGTTTTCCCTCAAAACCAAAAACGAACCCAAACCAGTTCACCCTACATTGCTACTCATGACAGCTACACCTGAGGAATTCAGCCTCTCTCGCTGGTCCAGAGAGAAGCAAGAAGCAAGACTAGACAGCTCCACAGAGGGAACCTTCAGGACAGCCCAGGCACTCTCTAGGGGAATGCAATTATCCCCAGATCTGACTCATCTCATCTCTGCAGTTCAGCCGCTTGCACTGCACTTTACTGTAACTGCCATCTTAAAAAAACCCACCAAACCAAACCAAACAAACCCCCTTTCAGCTGCAGATAGGCATCATCTGCTTAATATAATCATATCACTCCTTTCCAAACCTGAGAGATGAAAGGCTTCTCTTTCCAAAAGCTGTGAGACAGCAAATTAAACATTGTGATAAAAGAAGTTTCCGATCAGCAGGTGCCTCCTGTGCTGGCAGCAGGCAAAGATACTCCTGTCTGTCAGCAAACACGGCGGCCCCAAACAATGAGGGCTCCCACCTTGGGGCCTCAGCCAGGAACTCTATCACCGCCAGGATCGAGTAGCTGACAGCACACAGCGTTGTATGAGCACAGATTGCCCCAAGGTCACCGAACATTTACCTTATGGTCAAAAGCCAAAATGAGATTATCCCCATGGATGCCACCTAATAAACACACACACACCAAGCTGTAAGGGATGCCAGCACGTCTGGAGCGATAACCACCCACAGTGCTTGCGCTGGCTGGCAGGAGGAAAGTACGAAGAAGGAGCCTGCCATGCCTGCTCAGCCCCCTTTGGGACAATGCTAGACACCCCCACTTGCACACTTTATGGGCCATGCATTGTGCTTTGCTTTTTAAAGCCTTGCCCTGTGCACAGGTTGAGTAGCATCACCTGAACTGCCTCAGAGTACCCAAAGCAGCGCTGCTTCTTTCCAGCAGGAAATTTGTTAGGTGGGGATTTCAGGCAAGGCCTACGGATTGGCACAAGAGTTATTCCACAGAAAACCTATGCAGCAGACACCTAAAATGTGGACAGTCCTCGGAAAAACAACTTTTCTGTCAGAATGAGCACTGCAGAAAAGCTCACTTTGCACAGACTCCAAAGGTATTATTTTTAAAAATGAAGAGAAAGGAGAAAAAAATCCATCAAAGTAAGACGAAAAGCATAATGAAACTATGGAGAAAGGGCTGAAATGAGTGTTTGGGGTTTTTTTAATTTTTCAGTTGCAATATAATTTTTATGATGATTCATGTATGTAAATAAATAAATAACAAGTGGATGCCATGCCAGGAAGAGATATTACTTCACAGCAATTAAGTAAGTAACTGTCATGGACAAAACCATCTAGCACCATCAGATGCTCAAAAAGCCCAGATCACAAAACCTCCCAATTTCAGAATAAGGCACCATTTTGTCCTGACACCGCTCTGCCATCCCAGTGTGTTCAAAACTGAAATTCACAGGTAGCTCCACTGCCAACAAGGAGTGGAGTTTGCAGCTTGCCCTCCGCCAGCTCCTCTCACTGTCCCTTCCGACCCCCTCAGGAATGCCCACACCCCACCTGCTGCATCCCCATTGGTAGGTGGGACACCAGCAGCACACATCACACACATCGAACAACTTCTAAAGCCAGTCCGAGGAAGCACCACCAGAAAAATGAATAATCCTGCTCTGGCAGCTCAGGATCAGATCGGTTAAACATGTCTAACTGCCCCTGGGAAATGCTCTCTCTACAAATTATTGAGAGGTAGGTTCTGAGTTGTCTAAATAATTCCAGGTGCAGCTTCTCAGGTTCTCAGCAGCAATTAAAGGAAGACAGTACTGATCCAAAAAAGAAAAAAGGTTAAACTTTTTAGGATCATTCCCGTATTTAGCAAATGCCTTTTTAAAACAATTGGCAGTTTGAATTTGTTGCCTCACAACGTCAGGAAAACAAACGTCACACCTCACGCCAGCTAATAATGAGCTGACTTCACCTAGTCAGTGGACAGACATTTGTGTGGCCCTAAGAATATCCCACTGTTCACCCTACACCAGCAAAAAGCACCATATGGCCTACTATATTGGTGTCATCTCTAATTTCTGAAATTATGTAGGGCACTCTTTCAGAGAAGTAGGTCGCTGTGATATTTTGGATGCAAAGGTCTTCCACTCTTGGAGACCTGAATCAAACTTTCATGTAAGCACAGTGCTTGTTGCTATGACATAATTGCAGGCTTGTTTATGTTATGAATACTGTGTAATGAAGTCTGCATGCAGTCTCTCCTATTCTGGGATTGAAAGTACTTTGACTTATGAATTATGGCAAAAATTTTCAGTCTGGGTATCTGCTGTCACAGGAACTATTTAGAAGGCAGTGAGGCAGAAAGGCGTGCACAAGGGGAAGGTGCTCAAGGACGTGATCAAAGAACAAGAGTACTACTCAAAAAGCAAACTCACCAGAATAAAAAAGTGCATTACATTCCTCTCTGCCTAGGCCAGGACTATTCCTAGTAGACACCTGCCCCTCTCCACACTATACTTCTAACTGTGCCTAGGAGTCACTGATCTGACTCAGTACATACATCACATTAATGTGATGAACACACATTAATTTAATTTGAGACAATGCACCTAGTCATCACTATTACTTCCCTTCCCTAGGGCTGGCACAGCCCTCTAGTCCTCCCAAAGGAGTGGGGTATTACCAGAGCAGGAAAGACTGGCATAACCTTACACAGTTAATTTGCTCTTAGAGCTCAGTGCAGGAAAGAAATATTTGGGCATGTATCATAACCATAATTTCCCCACCCAAGGTGGCAAAGGGAGCAGCTCTGCTCGACACAAATGCTTTTAAGTACTGATCTGAAGCTTAGAGACATTGAGATAGGTTAACATTTTCTTTTCCAACTTGCATGATCCCATACCCAGAATATACTGTGGAAAAGTGTTATTGTCCTTCTCCAGCTGTTTCTCTCACAAGGGCAGTAAATACCTCCACAGGGTAACTTAACCTGCAGAGCCATGAGTGAGTCTTGGCGCAGCTAGTACCCTCCTCTGACCAAGCCAGTGTTTTTGCTCGTCACAGATATGTCTGCAACTTCATTTTAAATGAAGTTTCAAAAATTGTGAACTATTTCGAGTGGGTAATGGAGAAGGGGGGGGAAAAAGGAGGAAAAAAAAATAGGAGAGAGAGAAAGAAACAGACCAAGATAAAGGCTATTTAAATACCATTCTATAGCTTTAAGAAGTAATTCTTCAGGAACATGGAAAGAACATTACTTTGGAGAGGAGTATTCAACATCCCAACATTAATTGCTCTACCTGAGAGCATAAAAATAATTTAGCCAGAGTCTGCTCTCAGAGTGGAGCCAAAAAAATTGATTTCATAAAACTGAGCTACAGCACAGATTTCTTTTCACAAGGAAAGAGTACCGATTTTCTTTTCCTCCAGAAAGTAATTTTTCTCATATTTTCCTTGAGTTTGTAATAAAAGGCAGTGGAACTAAATATCTAGACTGTCGAGGAAAAAAAGCCAGGTGTCAGAAAGGCCACAAAACTGCATAAATTGTTTTAAAAATGGAAGTTGCAAAGAGATTAACTACCTGACATGCTCTAGTAGGGAAAAATAATGGAGGGACTAAAGCTACATTCAATGAGGAAAGTAAAAAAAAGTCAGGTTATCAAAGGGCAAACCATCACTCAGACCTACTACAGGGTTTGGAAACCAGATTCAAATGCTGCTGAAGGACTGTCTCCCAGGTGCACACAACACCCCTGAACAGCCAAACTTCAGTCACTACTTTCTCTCTCACATTACACACAACCACACACATCCCACCACTGCCTGCATCTCCATAAGCCAACCTTCCCAAAGATACTTTTTCAGGAGAAACCTGTCTGTGCTTCTGGGCATTCAAAGTAGGGAGCCAAAATGGTGAGAAGGCTTTGAAGGACCATCGACCCTCAAGTTACTTGGCCTGTGTCCTCACTGCAAGGTGGCTGTAATTCAGGGCTCAGTGAACAGAAGGAGCGGAGTTCTTGGCTCTCAATCCTGCCTCCAAGAAATTAGTCTGCCTGAGGACAAAGCACCAACAAACTACATTGAGAAAATTTTATGCATAGATAGGAGCAAAGATAAGGGCAACACCCGAGAAACCAAGTTAAGGCAGAACATGGAGTGCTGAAGAGGTTGTATTCAAATCAAAAGGAAAAAACATTTCCTCCTGGTATTCACATTTTTATAGCAGAAATAAACACACAGAACACCTTTAACAATAGCTCCAAAAACAAGAGAGAATTGTTACGAGAGGGTGAGTAAACCAGAAAGCACTCACTGGCAGAGATTTGCATTCAGCTGGAGGAAAATCAAAAGAAAATGTAGGTGCAAGGTAAGTTGAGCGCTAGAGGAGTGCCAAAGGTCTCCATAAGGTACTGAGGTTCACTGACTGAAGCATTTAAAAGAATACCACATACCACACTTTTTCAAAGTCAAACTAGAAAGCTACCTTACAGCAGAATTTATCTTCACGAACAAGACTCTGTGCCACCTCTGGTGACTTGCATATTGTCTGTGTTGTTTGCCAAATGCCATCAACAACCTCTCAAGACCATTTAAAATTGGTAACTTGCTAGAGCTGTTTTAAATTAGCTGTGCAGGTGTATATGGGTTCTTTGGAAAAGTGGTTCAGCTTAAGAGGGAAGACTAAAGCCTTCAGTAAAATCCTAGTAACTGGAAGATAGACATGCGTTTGAAAAAAACACCAAGGCAAGAGAACGACCTTGAGTTGCAAGTCCAAGCAAGTTAAGTCAAAAAAGCACCAAAGTGTATTTTGCTGTCAGCCTCTATGGGCCAAATCATGAGAGGTGCTGTCGTGAGTGTTTATTTGCCAGGGACAGCAGTTACACAAGGCCCCCTTCCTCTCTTGCTGCCTTACGTAAGCTTCCCTGTCTAGACACAAGCTTGACTTTGACAGAACATGCTGGTCCTACTTTTTTCCCGGGACTTTCCTTACCATCTGGAAGCTACAGGGGAACAACAATGCACTCAACAGTGACTCTCCCTCCCCTCAGCTGCTTATATAAAAAGTCTGGGCTCTTAAAGCACTCAGTGGAGGATGAAGAGTGTAAAATCTAACTGCTTGGATTTAATTTCTTACTTCAGTGATATTTCCAAGGGGTTGAGCTGTCATGCCAACACAGACAAGAATCAATATTCCTCAGTTACTTCTGCAAATAAAAAACAGAATCTGGATCAGCCTGAAAAATAAACACAGAGCAAGAGAAAAAGGGAAAAGAGGGGTAATAAAGGACAAGGAAAATACACGTAAGCAGGTTATATATAAACTGTTTTGTATAAAACACCTTCTATACCCCACACACTTTTTCAATGCTTCCTGGCAATAACAAATGGCATTTTGTTCTCTGGAAAATAACCTAAATCAATGACATGTTGAACTCTAATACAGGAATGCACTGAATGTAACACAGGGGTTTGGTTGAGGTCAGAATAATATCTTTGCTATACAAGCTAAAATACCATCTTTTACTGGAGCTCTGAGAGAATCTGGCAAAACTGGGGTAGAAGAGCATCTATTAGACATCAGGAATTGGTCAGAGTTCATGTCCCAGGTTCTGCTGTCCTTTGACTCAAAACACAGACAGACAAAAACAAAAAAGAAAAATACCACAGCCCATATGCAAAGCTACTGAAAATTTGTTTTCTGGTAGAAAACAAACAAGAAGAAAAGATAACAAAGTTGATCTCTTGCTTGAAAACACTCGGGCATTGTCTGGGCACTGTTTGACCAATGTTTGCCCATTCTGATCCAGTGGTCTGAAGTGAGCCAACCTGTACTCAAACAGGTGCAGCAGGACTACCAACAGAAAATATAATTTTGCATACCTTAACAAATTTCTAGATGCTAGCCAAAAACTCAGATCCAAATAGGATTCTGAAAATTATCCTCTGGAGCCTGTGCAAAGCAAGGCAAATATCATTTGAGACAGGCCATAAAATTAAAAAAAAAAACAACACCAAAAAAACTGCTGTAGTTGTAAGTGCCTTGTTAGTGGAGCTCAGCAGCAATGAGGAATTGATCGAGTTGGCTGTCACCAGTGGAAACCACTATAAAGGTTTTTGGCAGAGGGACTAGGATGGGATGATGAAGTATTTGCTTAACTAAGAAAAAAAAATAGCAATGTTTAATAAAATATATATTAAAAGATATTCACAAACATGGTTCATGGCAACCCTATAAACTCAAGAATTTTCTGCCGTGACACAGGAGGACTGAAGGATCTGATGAAAGGTGGAACAAAAAGTATTTTATTCTCATGCATATATAATAAATAACACCCTTGGCTTTTGTAAGAACACAGTTAAAAATTGTTTGGCATCTCCCAAGATTCCTCCTCTTTGATCTCTCTGCCAACGTGATCTATACTAAATGAAGAAGCAGAGCTATACTATATATCTGTCAATAAGATTCAGGCGAGGCGTTGGGAGAGGCATCAGGAAGGCACATCATGATATTTTCACCTATGTCATTTTTGCAAATTAAGGTAGAGCTTGCTATACAAGGAAGAGGAGGACAAAAAGCCGTCACCTCTGTGTGCAAGAGTTGTTAAATAATGGATGAATAATGTAGAACAGTATGATTAAACAAAATGCCATTGTTCACTTACATATGCAGAAGAAGGGGGTCTATAAACACACGAACACATTCATGCAACTGGCCTGGTCACAAAGTAGAAGAAAAGGGTGCAAGTGCTTTGACTGCCAACATGAAACTTCCATCATCAACCCCAAACTGACAGTTCTCATATCAGATGTGATTCTTATAATCCCTCCATTAAAGACTGATAGTCTCAGCACAGCAGTCTCAGGAGAACAAGGAAATCAAGGAAAGAAGAGTACAAGTGACCATGTAACCAGGGAATGTAAACCAGACAGATGTGGACACACTGGTCCGTTTATTCTCAAAGGCAACTTCACAGCTGTACAGTGGCCAGGAACAGTCGGTACCTGCCACCACAAGGAAATGC
Organism: Chamaea fasciata; assembly: GCF_029207755.1. Classification (NCBI taxonomy): domain Eukaryota; kingdom Metazoa; phylum Chordata; class Aves; order Passeriformes; family Sylviidae; genus Chamaea; species Chamaea fasciata. The sequence goes on along the minus strand of NW_027094086.1, from coordinate 53,800,748 downwards.
AGAGAAACTTATTTAAGGAACAATAAAAATGAAGTTAAATAAATGATGGACAGACCTTAATTATTCTGCATACAGCCAAAGAAAATGTCTGGCCATCTAGCTGTTGAAAAAAAAAAAAAAAAAAAAAAAAGAAGTGATGAACTAGCGAGATCTGAATGTTCATAAGAATTAGGAGAGGGAAGTGAAAAGCCAAATATATCCTGTATCAGCATCAGCTTGAACAGTGTTAAAATTGTTGCGAGTGGATAGCTTTTGAACAGCCTGCATGAGATCTCACCTCTCTGTGCATTGTACAAGTGTCCACACTACAAAGCCATCAGCCCAGCTGGCACTCTGACTGTTACAGCAAAGAAGTCAATAGCTCTACCTGACCCGAGGACCAAAGACATAAAAGGTATTTGCTGCCGAGACGCTAATGCTGGGCAAGCTCGTAGTAGCAGCGTCCATATGTTCTACCCATTGAAGTACTGCCAACAACAAACACTCAAGAATATGAGTCAGATGCCATAAAATCCCACATTTGGCATAAAACCAGACATTTCTTTTAACAAATAATGGACTTCAACGCTTTATTTCCTTCTAATTTCTGAGCACTTACAGCATCTAAGCATTTTTCAGGAATGTTAGGAATGCACTCTTCAAACACAAGAGCTGAAATCTTCCTGAAATCCCAAGATGCTAGCAGACAGGCTTCCCAATAGAAAAGAAACACATAACATGAGAAAAGATGAAAAATCAGAAAGTTAGCAACACTTTTGCATAAGTAATGTCAAGATCATCACCCACAAAAAGTCAAGAGGGCACAAGTGCATGCCCTTCTTGCCTGAAGTCCAGAGTTCAGAACCAATAACCCATTTTAACTAAGGCTACTTCAGCTCTTGTACAATAAGTGATTTACTCACACTCCTTGAATAATACGTGATTTTGACACTAAAATTTCACATTGCCATTAGTAGGAGGATTGCAGTTCTGCATGCAAGCACACAACTGAGTTATACATACCTGCTCTCGCTGGGGGAAAATAAAAACAAGAAACAAGTTTTTATTTTTAAGGGAACTGTAGTTCAAACAGACTTTTAGTTTTGGAAACACATTTCTTATGAAAGCACTAAATGATCAGGAAGCACCACACTACACCCAGGTGAGCATCATAGCTCTGGAGATCACCAGATCTCTCTCTGCCAGCCCCACTGCACAACCCCAGCCTTCCTTGGTGGACCAAAAGCAGTTCATTCTTCACTCTCAACATTTCTTCAGTCTGACAAACTCAAAACTTGTAAAACTCAATTAAATATCCTGTTATTGAAGACAGCTGTTGTCTCTCCTGAAGTGAAGATTTGCCACAACTTGGCTACCTTAGATCTCTGTGACTCAGAGTTGGGAAATCTGCAGTTTCACAGGATAGTGTCCCTTTAAATAACTGTTTTTCTCGGTTTCATTAAGTTGTGTATTTACTTTAAGGAACATTTCTCCACTTCAGAGTCAACAGAGTACTGTGAACTATTCCTCAGTGATTTCTCATCGTACAGACAGAAGTGCTCCTACAAAAAGGCAGTGGGTGGGCAGCAAGTCAGCTGATTATCACCCTCCCGTGGGAGCTGCTCTCCTGGAAGCTCCCCGCCCAGCAGAGCGGACACTGAGGACCTCCCAAGCAGTGACCCAGGGGCTCTCTGTTGCTCAACTGTTGATGCTACTGACTTAATTCACAAAGAGATTCACTGAGACAGAACAATTTGGTTCTCTTCATCCTTGTATGAGCAGTGTTACCACTGTGAAGTGAACAAAAGCCAAACTATGATTATGTCTGACCAGTTATTAGCAAGTCCACTTCTCCCCTCCTCTCCTCACCAAACACAAGCTATTTCCTCTATTATTCATTACCCCTATTCTCTGTGGTCAGGCCCCGGCATAGGAGGGACAGAAGGAGAGAACAAACAAACTCGGAAAAAGGCAATGTAAGAGTGGCCACTTCTATAAAAGCCTGAGGGACTGGCAGGGTCCAGCTACCCTGTGCTTGCTGCCTCTTACAGACCACCTTGAGGGCACTTCCCATTTGCCACCCTGAGGTTCCCCCCAAGTGCTGCCCACCTCAGCATCCACCAGCTGCAGGAGCACGGCCATCCCAAGGCTTCTCTGGTGGCCAGCTACCCCTGGTAGCTTGGGATCCGCAGGGATGGCTGTGGGTGTGACCCCAGCACACCCCTGCAAGCTGCAACCCCACAGATCTGAGCTTCGATGTGACTGCAGTCACAGAATCAGGTCTGAGTCTAAGCTGGATTCACATCTTCAAGCAGCTGGGCTGAAGCTCAGCTTCTCCAATCTCCTTCCAGAGCCTCAGCCCACGCAGGTATCTCTGTGCCCGTCGCAATTAGAGCTCCAAATTGCCAGGCAGGCATGGCAGTGACAGAGCTCCCTCCGTGCCTTTACACTCCCCTCAGCCTTTGCCAGATCCAGCAGAGCCTGTGAGATGCAAATGCTTTCACACCTACGTGTTTTGTTTAATCAACCACAGATGCTCAGATTGATTGAGCAGTGATTTGCATAGATTAGCGTGATGTCAGTATTTATAATACAGCAGGAATATTATGCCAAAATCCACCCCTGAGGAGGTATCTACTCACAAACTAAACTAGTAATTGGATGGAGTTCATATCAGAAAAAGAGACTAAAATTAAAAACTGGGGATCTTTGAGTCAGATTGATCAGATCTCCTCAATCTTCTTCCCTCTTGTGGGTTTCTTTCTTCTTATCTGTCTGGTGACATTGGAGATTTTCCTCCACACCTTCCCTAGAACAATTACAACAGCTGTCAAGGCTGTCACCATGACCAGATCTACCTTAAGTAAAGAAGATATACAGTGCAAAGTGGGTGTTTCTACACATTGTAATTATTACCTTCCTTGGAGCTAGTTGTGGGTAAAGATCATAAATTTTCCTATTAAAATATTTATGTTTTAACAAGAGTGAAAAATGAAATAGAAATTATTTCCAAATTCAGTTTAAAATCCACAAGAGTTGGCCAAAACGGGTCTGAAATCTGTAAGAGTTTTTTGCAAATAAAAACTCCGTCTTTAAACAGGACTTAATTTCAGAAAAATAGCAATTGTTAACATTTCTAAGCGGCACTAATCATTTTTCTCCTGGCCTAAAATACACACAGTTACAAGGTTCACTTTTATATTTCAGTAATTTGCATGGTGACTACCTTTATTAAAAAAAAAAAATAAAAATACTCAGAATATATAACTCAAGAAGATCAAGAAGAGAAGAACAAGAGAGTTAGATTAAGTGCTGTATGCTTTTCTGGATTTCAAGTTAAACATTTTTTCTGAAACATAGTGATAACTGAGTAGAGATTACTCTAGACAGGCGATAATCCCCATTTTGTCATGTAAGAAATTAATACCTATGTAACAGCCAGCCCTAGTAAACATCTATCAAAACAGCAGGGTAGAGAACTTCACTTGCAATGTGAGGCAGTTACCATGACCAAAGGAGGCAAGTATAGTCAGCTGTCAGGAGATGCAAGTTCTACAAAAAACAACATAAACCCCAGGTACTTCAAAGAATAAATCAGATGTCTTTTTGCAGAGCTTCAGAGCAACTGGCAAAATCACTACCACTGTACTGACATAGAAAACTACAGGGTTTTGTTCACCCCCGAGTTTCAAAATAAGATTTGGCACTGATTTATCTATTTTACTGTGTGTTGCCAGTGACCAATCTGGTTTTTTGTCCTTTCTTTTTTTCTCTCTCCTTTTCAAAAGAACAGCCCAGGAGCACATTTCAAACATTATACCACCAGTAGGCACCAAAATCCAGAACCCGCAATGTAGCTCAGGCATTACTGTCATGGCACATTACCTAGAATTTCTTTTCTTTTTCTTTCCTTGGTTTACCTCCTCAGAGATGACAAATGGTTTCCAGAACAGTGGAAACTGGCTTGGGGTTGAAAAACCCATGCAACTTGTTTTGAAACCCAAATGTAACTTGTATTCTGGTAAGGGTGAATAGGACTCTCAATATTGCATCTGAAGGGTCTTGTAATATTAAAAGTAGTACAGAGACATTTTGTTTTCTAAACTGTTCTCTCTTTTATGTATTTAATAGTAAACACAGTGAATCAACAATTAATTCAGAGTGTATTTCATCCACACCTGTTTAGGTTTTACTGTAAGGTGCTGCCCAGTTCAGTGCCCTAGCACTCACCTAACCTAACCAATCCTGGCAGTTAACAGTTATTACTGCCTGATTTTACTGTCCTCTTGCAGAGGCTTTGTACCAAGACATTTGTTTTTCCCTTGCTTTTACATGGAAGTTGATATATTTGTAAGAGTAGCAAATTTTTAAAGGGGATTTTGGCTGGCAATTTAAATGTACCTTTTGCTCCCATTAATTTTCATGGAGCATCTGCATGCACTGATGAATCTCCCCATACTTCCAGTAGAGAAAGCAAAGCTATTAATAAACCAAAAGTGAAGAATATATGAACAAAAAAATCAAATGGAAAAAAGATCCCCAACTACATAATCCTGTCCCCAAACACCAGGATAACATTTAGAAAGTACACAAATTCTTGAGAAAACGGGCAGGGTAGGAAAGGACTCTGGGTACAGTGATGCCAGCAGAAAAAGCATGCATTCACTCACTGTTTCTGAAGTACATGAATATGCACTTTCCTCTCTATAAATTGACCAATTTACCATTTGGAAAAGGCAAAGTGATAATTAATGTACAAGGTTAAAGAGAAAGGAAAGAAAAACAAACTCTTTCAAGAATGCAGCAAGAGAATTTTCTGCCTGCGGCTACATTAGCCAAAATAAGAACGTCCACTGTACAAGATCTCATTTCATGCATGAATGCAGCTCTGGGTCACAACTCTATGCTCTCTCCCTCTGAAGCTTCCCCATTCACGCCTCTACCCCAGCCTAAAATACTGCTATTTATAAATTGCTTGGAAAACTGGTATCCCATCAGCCCCACAGGTTTTATAAACAAATGTGCCTGTCTAATCTGATCCTGAATTTGTAACATTTTTCAACCAGGAGCAGTAAACAAAATGATGCAAAAGGCCATTACTTCCAGATTCAGGCAGAATGTTATTGACAGATGAAAAATTGCTCCTATTTTTGCCTGCAGAATTAAGAACTCTGCTGGAATAAAATGAAAATTCCTTCCAATTTCCATTAACAATTTCTTTTCCTTTAATGACAGAACTCACTTCGTTTTTGGGAAACCATCCTCCTCAACGCCAATTAAGATATGGTTTATCAGGAGAAACAGTGTTATTTTTCCATTTCAGTTTAGGAACAGCAACATTGTTCAAGTACGTCCTACTTTACATCCTGGGGAGTTGAAGTCTGTTGAAATAAAATAAGGGCAGATACCAGCCTCCAGAACAACAACTTCAGGGCTGACTTCCACAGGACAGCGTAGTAAAATATATGAGCAATTAATTACGTTGGCCTTTTTTATCATCCACATTAGCACGGCATTTTCCTAGACTAATGCAATTATGCTTCTGATTCTTAACAAGCCTTGTGAGGTATCTCAGCAATCTTGACTGCATCCACATGGACACATCTTCTGATGTTAGGTTGTATAAACACACTGATTCACAAGTTTCAGCCATCAGTGGACAGTCTGCCTATGCAAATCAGGCACAAGCCAAGAGGGAAGGCTAAATAAATCCAGTAAGAACTTGCTCTGTGCACCTGTGGGATTGCTATGACTGCAAGTCAGATAAGCTGCAAATAACAGTTTTATCTGTCTAGACTAAAGGTTTAGATTGGCTTGCAATCAACTGCTTCAAATAAGGCAAATCTTTGGAAAAGAAGGATGAAAAAGAAGAGAGGGAAATTAGTATGCAAGAACTCCTTTCAAGACATGGCATAGCTGCATGGAATCACAGAATGGCTGAGGTTGGAAGAGACCTCTGGAGGTCTTCTGGTCCAAACCACCCTGTTAAGGCATGCCACCCAGAGCTACTGGCCTGGGCTGTGTCCAGGCAGCTGAATAATCCCAAAGACAGAGACTCCCCAGCCTCCCTGGACAGCCTGTGCCAGTGCTCAGTCACAGTGAAAAAAGGCATTTTCTTATGTTCAGGGAAGACCTCCTTTGTTTCAGCTTGTGCCCACTGCTTCTGATCCTGTCGCTGGGAAACACCTGGCTGCATCTTCTGTCCACCCTTCCTTCAATGTACTAATATACACTGATCACACCCCCCTGAGCCTTCTCTCCAGGCTGAGCAGTCCCAGCTCTCTCAGCCTTTCCTTGTAGCAGAGATGCTCATCATCATCTTCACAGTCCTTTGCTGGATTCTGCCTGGTAGCTCCAGATCTCTCTTCTACTGGAGATCGCTAAAAGACACTTTTTACAAAAGACACTTTTCCCAAAAGACATTTTTTCGGTCTGAAAGTAGTAGATTTCCCCAAATTCAAGCCAGCAACAAATGAAGATCTACTTGGGACAGATAATACAAATACTTTCTCACCCAAAGATAGTAAGCTTTTTTGTTTTAAGGGGTCAGTACTACTATTAGACCTACAAAAACCCACAGAAATCTCTGAACAAAACTGTTGATGCATACCAGAGACATAATTTATACATATCTTTTTCACACAATTTATAGCTGTCTTCTAGAAAAGGCTTGAAAATGACTAAAAAGGAAAGTTTATTAAATTGTTTACTGTTCAAATACATTCTGAGGCAAAAATAAATGCCTTGCCAGCTGGTGTTCCTGTGCTCTGTGCAAAGAAGCAGTGCTCAACACTTATCTCATAGGACCCAAAATTCTTCTTTCTGACTTTTTTTCCCCCTAAACCATCAGTTGTTTTTTTCCTTACATTTCCTCTTTAAAAAAGCAAGATCAATAAATGAATTCTTGATGTAGCTGTTTGCATAATGTCATCAACACTGTGGGAGAGCACAAAGTGATCCCTCACTGCCCAGGGCAGCTCAGGCTGGGAGCAATGCCACAGGAAGGGAGGCAGACCCTGTGGTGTCCCAGACCTGAAGCCTTAGGTGCCCAAGCTCTTTAAAAGGGGAGCTTCCCTAACCCTTTAAAAGTCCAGCTTCCTGAAGCCTGAAAGAAGGAAAGAGGAAATAGGAGGGAAAACACATTTGCTTGAGTCCTCTATCTGAAAGGAAGTAACTTGATAAAGGGTTGTTAAAAAACAGCATTTTATTGAAACCAAAGGCAGGATATCAACTTTTAAAGTACTCCTGTGCGCAAACTTTTCCAGTCTATGTTGGGGAAAAGTAACATCAAAATCATGCTAATCTTGTTCTGGCTTACTGGGAAGTTATTTATAACACAGTTCAAAATTTTGGAAGGTTACATGATGGAGGAGTTGTATTGTCTATTGTTTTACAAGCAGGTGCAGGAAACTCAAGCAGAGCCAACATGCTTACTAAAAAAAAAACCAAAACAACCGAAAACCAGAAACCTCTGGGTTGTTGAGCTTGCTTTTTGTACTTACTCTCACATATTTAGCAAATGTAGATATGCTGTAAATTAATATTTACTAAGCAGAAATGGAGACACCATCCCATTGTCCTTATGTTTGTAGGGAAACTCCAAACTTACCTTAAAATTATTCTTTCTGGATGACTTAAGATGATTGAAGACATGTAATTTAAAGCAGCTTTGATAGGGAAAGGCTTTTTTTTTTTTTTTTGCAATAGTCTGTTCTCTGTACATCAAATCAGAGACTAGAAGACTTCTTGATTCTCTGAATAGACAAGCAATAGAATATTGTGGGCGTTCTTTCTTTCTTTCTTTCTTTCTTTCTCACCTATTGAACACATCTCATCTCACTGGGGAGGGCATTCCCCAGGTCCTATAAAGCAGAGAAATCAAATCACAGACAATCCAACAGTACAAACACTATGAACAAGAAAGGAGTCTGTATTTTAGTCTAGGTGAAAAAACACTGACTTCAGGAATCAGATGTTCAACAACCACAACATAATTATCAGACAGCTGCCAATTCTGAATGGGATGCTTTTCTGATCTTGCACATTAGCAGCCAAAACTTTGCTTAATTTTAGCATTAGGTCAGGTAGTCAAACACAAAGCCTGTCTGGGGAAGCTATATTTATGTACCACTTATCTGCTCTTCCCCTCAGAAAATTCATTACCCAGTCTTCCTTCCTGCTTAACCTTAACCTCGACTTCCAAAAAAGTACCAAATTCCGCTTACACAGTGTTCTTTATAATTAGACACAAATTGTTCAAGACGTTCAATTATACCATTTTCTGCTCCAGCATCTAAAAATTCTGGATATTAATAAAAGCTTTAATCATCCTGAATAAAATACTATGCTATCACAATTCTATTCTGTGTTTTGAATTCCCCTGAGCAGACAGAAATATAAAGACCAGTATATTCATTATTACTACTCACAGACATCATTCTGTGAATTTTAGAAGCTGGATTACAACAGTGTTACAGTGTATAGCATACCTCTGTCAATTAAGTTTTCATCTACGGTGTTGGATACAGTACAGCTTATTTGATACTATACTATCTTTTTATTATTTTATATATTATTAAAAATTTGCTCTATATTACATTATTTTATGTTGATATTACTTTTTGTACACATGTACTATAAAACACTATACAATAAACATGTACATATGTGAATGCACATCCATATATGCACATGAAATGGGCAAAAGAGGTGTTCATATCCTTAGTAGCCTTTGATAGGTAATGTACACACCAGTCCAGGTAAATTCCTTAAACTATCCAGCCTAAGAGTTTAACTACCAGTCTGACAGAAACATGTTGCAACACAAATATATCAATTACCACGTAAGGCTAAAACAACCTACCAAGCCAGTGGCTGTGACTAACAGAGATTGTAAGACAAGCAAAGTGTCCAAAACCTGTTCTTTCATTTCTGAAGATGTTTTTATATTAATATACATTTTTAACCCGATATAGTCATTGAGAGAGTTTGTTGTCTTTATAGTTTAACTACACATTGCCTTGTTTTTTCTACCTTGTCTCAAACCTCTCCCCTTTAATTCTGCTGTCTGCTAGCAGGTCAGTCTCCCATTCTCATATTCCACATTTTACCTCTTTGGTCAGCGGCACTTACCCACAAAATTTATTTCACTGGCACTCGTCAACAAAATTTACCCCCTAACCTGCTTGCTGATGTTGACCTTTTCCAGGAATAAGTGCGTCACTGTACAAGGAACTTAAATAAAATGAAACAAAATGCAGATTGCCTGGAAGATGCTAAATTAGTTTGGGCATCCAGTGTAAAGTCCTGCCAGATGAACTCAATCCCTTCCCTTCACTCTTTCACAGCAAGTGGCTTTTTCCCCCACCAGCTTCTGCTTCCACAGGCCTGCGCTTGGGAGTTATCTACGGCGTTGCTGGTATTCTAGAGGATGTTTTGGTTTGTGTCGTGGTTTAGGGTAAATTTTGGGAAGAAACTTTTGAAGGGGTTTGGTAAGCAGTTACAATGGGTAAATACGCAAATGGATCACTGAATGCTGGAGAACCCTCTTGTTCCTTATTTAAGGTAAGCCTTGCTCTCTGGTTTTTTACATTTACTTCAGGAGCTTCTGGGGTTTTCCCCCTTTATTTCCCTGCTGTACAGCTGGCTCTGATCATTAACAAGGGCACAGACAGTAGCAGCTGTTCAAGGACCAGCTATGTTTTCTTGCTTTTCAACATACCTTTCTGTATTTTTCCTCCTACCTATATGTTTTAGGATGAAGAAAACAGTTTTCATTATAGGCTCCTTAGGAGATGATTCCAAACCCGAATCAGAAGGTTTCTAACTTAACATATGTTCTTTGTTTCCTTTCCATGGAAAAAAAAAAAAAAAGTGCTAGAACTGGACAGTCACTGGTGGATGAGGGGTAGGGTAGCCACAGATCCAAAAGACTGAGTGCCCTTTTTCCCAGGCACCAAGAACATCACACCCAATGTGAAGATACTCAGTGCTTCTGAAAATAGTTGGAACACATGCATGACCCAATGAAAATGAGGGGTGCAGTGGCATCATGTGACTGGACACATTTCTATTTCCAGAAAAGAACTTTACATCCCAACTAGCACTGTTGCACTCACTCTATAGATCATAATCACACCTCCAACATGAAAACATTTTCGCTGCTATGTGATGAACATATCACAATTTACCATTTTAGGTAATTTGGGTATTTTTATGTCAATACAGGCTTTGAAATCCTAAACAAAAAATTTTAGTCTTCCTGTTTACCTCAGAATACATACAGACTTAAAAACAACCTATTTTGCAAGTTTATATCATAGGCCACATTTTCTTTTAACAAATGTTTACCTGATCAGAATATTATTTTTTTAAAAACAATAGAGAATTAGAACAAAAAGTCTGAACCTGAGGACTCAACAAAGCAATAAAAAACGAGGACCCAAGACAAGCCAACAAGAATTGTGGGGCACTTCACATGGAAGGCTCTTTGGGAGAAGATGAGTTTCATTATAATCATTCTTTGTTCCAAAAGCATTTTTTTTCCCCGTAAATACTGAAGTACAGCTACACCAGCAAGTAGTGAAAGATTACGCTTTTCTCAGGCAGCAAAACTAGTCTGTGCTAAGTCAACGTAGCAAAAAATACCATGCCATATCTCCTTGTAATCAGCTGAAGGAGGAGAGCTAGAGAGATAAAGGAAATCTAAACAACACAGATCCAATGGAGTTTTCCAAGAAGGTTAAAAAAAAAAAAAAAAAAAAAAAAAAAAAAAAAAAAAAAAAAGAAGAAGAAATCAGCTGTGCTCATTTCTCATTTTATTGAAAAACATTAAGAAGTATTCAAAGAAGCCAATTTCCAGGTTGGTTTTTTTTCTGGACTGAATGGCTAAAACTACCAAACAGGAACACTCTGATGGAGGCATGATGTACAGAGCAGGAACCTACATCTCCATGAGCAGTGAGGAGGACCTAAATCCAATCACACTTAATTTTAATTAAAATTAGTTTATTAGTTTGATTATAGTAGTATTTAGTTTGTCTTTATTGTGTTGTCCTTTTGTGTAAATGAACTTCATCTGACATGCTCTACATTTTTTTTATTACTCTTTTCTTGTCATGCCCTTTTCAACTTAGCAGTTTAGTTAATATTTATTTCTAGGAATAAGTGCCATCTTTGAGAATTTAACTAAACATGCTGAATGAAGCCTGTTTCTGAGAAGACCTTTAACAACACACCAAGCTTCAGTGGAGTTTCATTTCCCAGATTTCAAATCTCTCCTTGAGTTTGCTGTAACATCTGACTTATCACTGGGAATGTACAAAGTTTACATTATGTTTTGTTGAAAAAACATATACAACTCAGCTCAAGTTAATACAGACCCAAATGATCGTTGCAAAAAATATATTCTTAAGCTTCCAGAAAATAGCTCTTTGTGATGAACTGGGTACTTTTTCAGCAGATTCTAGCTCTATAGAGCCTTTCAGTAAACACTGGACATTGCAGTCCCTTCCAACACACTGTGGAGGTTGTCTCTTTACTAAGGAAATAATACAAAAAAGTTTAAATAACATAAATATATTTATAAATAAGATATAAATCTTTTAAAGCTGGAACTGCTCATTACACAGCGGCAAATTCATGCAAAGCAATCCTGTGACCAGACATGGGTCTATGAAATCCAGACTTTGACCCTGAACAGGTTCCTGAAACCTCCTCCTACAGCAGTCATGTGGGATGATTTTAAAGAACAGGAGAGTGGAAAGGGAAGAGAGAAAGGAGAATGGAGAAGGGAGCCAAACTTCCAGTTAATTTTTTTCATTCAAATTCACATGGTTCAAAAACCTGGTGTACAACACAGAACAGGATTACAATTCAGCAGATACAGTATTAATACTTCTTTGTTCACTGCATTCTTATATATTTTGCCCCAAAGAACAAAAGCAATACTGTTCGACTGGAGTATGTCACCAAACTTGATCCTTTCATCTGAAACTGAAGTCTAAATGACTCCTTTTATTTTCCTTGCTGCCTCATTGTCCCTTTCCAAGTGCCTGAATGAAAGCCGGGAAGCTCAAAGCTGTCAGTGGACACTGTAACACCCACAGTTTGACCAGAAGGAGTTGGATTGATTTGGCAAAAAGTTTTTTATAAGGCAAAACATCAAAGGATGGCAGGATGCAAGAAGGAGGGGAGATCACTGGCTAGTTCTATGCCCAGCATCAACTGAATCAAAGGGAGACGAAGATATATTTCTTGAGCTCCTTTCACCTCTTTCCTCAGCAATGGGCAGCTGAAAATGTAGGTGTGAATCAGTGAAAGGAAGCATTTTACTTAAGTTTAGTACTTTTACCTACAAGCACAAATTCAAGCCCTCACAACCGGTACCAGCATACTCCATATCACCTTCCACGTTTTCTACGTTTGTTTTCAGCATCAGTTCGTTGGCAGTGCATCTGTTCACTAAGAGAATCACTGTCCTACAATCAGCAAGTCCTCACACCCTTTTCTCCCAACCCAGAATTTGCTGAGGCTCACCCAATATATAGATTTGCTGTGACATGGATTAACTACACCAAGCAGTGCTTTAAAAGGGCCCCCTTTATGACACCAGGTCCCAATTTTGCTACTCTGTATGTCCATATTAAAAAGGCCTCCCTGGATGTGTTCTGTGTGTCTAGTTCTCAGCTTCTTTTGAAATTAAAATGAAAAAGTAGGAAGCCCCTGTACTGTATTTGCTGAAGTAACTGAAGACATGAAGGAATTTACACTACGAACACAAATACTATTAAAACACAGTTTCCTTCACATTCATGCTATTTAACCCTCCTCTCCACCAGTGGTGGCAATATCTAACTTGTCTTTTTCCTAGTCCTTAGGCCCATCAGCTTAGTCAAAGGAGCTGCAGCTGAACCAGAGCCATGCACACACTGCCAGGTCCCTGATATTTAATCTGCTAGTCATCCATAGGTCTGAAAGAAATTCAACACACAAACATTTTTTTTCTTTTCTTTTTTATATTTAAGCATGGTTACTTCATTTAGTACTTATGAAATTAACAGACAGGATGAATCATTAGATATCCAGCAGAGCTAAATCACCAAAGTTTCTTTCAATGCAAGGTTCTTCCCATCCGGCCCTATCAAAGGGCCCCAGACAACTTCAGATACAGATCTTTTTAATCACTGCCTAATTTAGGAGTGAAAGAAATGATGCCACATAAGAAAGAACACAGTCTATTTTCACTAGCCTGAGCTAAGACACTATATATGATCAATTAGGACCCTAATCGTGTAGCACTTAATTTCCCAATTGCTTTTACAGGGTGTTTAAAATGATGGATTATTGCTTCGTGTTTTCTTCGTGAACCACCGACAGTACAATTAGGAGTTCCAAATGCCCTGTATATGAATAAACGAGGATTTGCGGCACTCCACCTGCAGCAGCATCCTCACTACCAAGATGCTCATGCAGAGTGGCTGACTTCAAACCCAGGAGCAGGAGCCCCAGAGCTGCCTGCTAGGATCCCTGCAGAAACAGCAGGAAGCAAAAGCCCAGGGAGTTACAATAAACTGACTTCAGGACAAGGCAGCAGGAAGGGCAGCCGGCACACACGTGCACGCAGCGAGTTTCGGATGGCAACAGCTACGCAAGGCAGGGCGATGTCTTTGGGAACTCCAGCAGCTTTTTCTTCCCACAACCTGCCACACCTCCTGCTTTCTTCCCACCTACTGACTCGTCAGGCAGCCTCACTCTGCCTACCACAAGTTATCCATCTTCCAGTCTCTCTACCAAATCTCACCCAATCTGTTCACTCTCAGACTAGTATTGTCCCTGTTTCTCCATCCTTCATGGACACACCTAGAAAGCCCAGGTGTTTTTTCTGAGGCTTGTCACTGTTTAAACAAGTCAGTGTAGGCTTTTGTAGAAGTCTCAACTCCTTTAAGGGACCTCCTCCAGGCAAAGTACACTACAGACATGTAATGAAACAAATTAAAAGCTCTGTCAGAATACAATTACTCCCATGAGCAGTGGAAATACTGTGCAAAACTGCAGTAAGGGCTTCATGTCCATAAAGCATGTTTTATCCATGCCTAACTTCAACACACTGCCAAAGGCCAGCAATTAGCCTGTGAAGGAATCAAATGGAGGCTTACAAAGTCAAGATGGGGCTTTAATTCCTGTTGAAAAAATAGAATATTGACAAGATTCAAAGGCCAACAGTATGATTTAGAGACCAGGGCTGACGCCTGCAGGAGAGCAAATGATTCAGTCACGTAGAAAACAAACACCTCTGCAACTGAAAGGATTAGATGTTTGCTCTCATTTGTATTCAAGAACCTTTAAAAGACCGTCTTCAACCCCAGTCCTCTACCAAAGATGTGAAATAAACCCCAAAACACTATTCTACATTCTTCAAACACTCATGTAATTGTAGCTGTTTTCATTTCTTTTTCCCAGTGCTTGTGATCAGCCAGCTCTCCTTTATAAACACTGTACTTCATCAGAGAGCAAGACACCTTTGGCAAGGAAATATTATGCCATGTGAAATAGAAGGGGTTTTATCAAAGATTAACAGTTTAGGAATGTAAGTGATGTGGTATCATCACCTATGCTTGTCTATTTGATGGCAGCACTTTAAACCCTGGTTTCCAACACACAGTGCCCTGCCTTCACTGTGTTTTGTCACTGTGGGTCATGGACAGATGCAGCTTCATGCACAACATGAGGCAGGAAAACCCAAGTATTTTTCTGATATTTTCTTTTAGTTTTAACTGAGATAAGCAGATCACTAAGAAAATACCAATAACTGCATTTCTTTTTCAGATTCATGTGATGAGCAAAGATTTTTAAACCTCAAAAACCTATCTCTCATTTGCAGATTTCTAGCATTTGGAGCTGCACTCTGTAATGAGATTTTCTCAGGAAAATCACCTCTGGATTTGTTTTTTTTTCCCCCTCCACTGGTGGACAACTATAATTAATTAGAAGAGAGGTGTGTGAGTGTGTCTGTCTGTCTGAATAATGGAATGAGACGCAGCTGGTAAAACTAGCAAAGCATAAATGTAATGTCTTGACCACTTGTTGCTATTACAAAATCCTATGGCATTTTTCCCTTGTGTATTAGTCTTGCAATGGGGATAATTACATTCTGTCTGCTTAAATCCTCAGCTTAAATAGCTACTATGGTCACATATAGAACACATTTGTGTGTCTAGCGCCTACTTAAATGACTTAACTGCTGTTGAAATCAGGGACAAATATACCTTTTGACTGTGGCTTATATATGACATAATTAAAGAAAACAATTTCTATAAAAAGACTATGCAGTCTGTAGTTTACTAACGTAATTTTTCTATTTAGCTGAAAAAAAACCCCAACACATTTGCTATAATAACCAGTTATCCACCTAGTTAAAAATACACTATAAAGCCTGTGATTGCTCTTTTTCAGTCAGAGACCACCAGTGTAATGAAAACAAGCAAGGTTTTTATATTGAAATAATACTTCACCTTTTTCACTAGAGAGGCCAAAAGTTAGAAATATTTTTAAGAAACCAAAACTAACTGATACACTTCAAAGCACTAAGTTCAGTTACCCCTGCAAAATGGAGAGAGGAATCCTATTTATTGTTATTACTACTATCATTTAATCCAGCTCAGTATATTGAAAAGTACTGCAAAATTTTGTATCTGTGGGTGCAATTCAAAGGTATCTGAAATCCATTTTTATTGTGCATAAACATTTTCATACACAATTATTATCATGACAAATGATGTTTTCATAGAATCCATACTAGAAAGTGTGGCCAAGTATGCAACTGAAATGTTCCAGGCAATATGGAGAAACAGTTGTGCTCACATAGAAATTAGGCTCTCCAACAGAGATCTCTGAAGTCCCATTTGTACTTGAAAGACATGTCTCTTGTTTCGCTTTATTTTTTGCTAGCCAACAGATATCTCATCTGTATTCTGCAAAATACACCTTTCAACTGTGGGAGGAAAAACAGTGTTCTAGCATTCTGTGGGGAGGGAAGATAAGCAGGGGGAGAAGGGGGGGAGGAGGAAGAGGGATCATTTCCCCAGTTACTTGGAAGATTAGAAACACTCTTCTAACTCATGGGCTTTTTCATATGGATAAAGAAGGAAGTTGTTCCAGGAAAGCGTAAGAAACATTTTACAAATGCAGAAACTAGATCAGAGAAAAATCATCTCTGCATTTATGTTCTGGCATCACATTCAGAGTCGCTCTTTCTGATCTACAGATGTGCCTTTTACCTGGTATACAGCACAGCATAGAGTAGTAGATAATTTATAACCCCAGTGTGGCAACACTAATTGTGCTGTCTGCTACTGCCTGTTCCTATAATGATGTGCAGGACTGAAACGTATCTCGGATCTGGACTTCACAAAAGAAAAAAGTCTGTTAAGAATATATGCTCATATGTGTGCATGCATGCACGGGTTTTTTAGGACATATAGCAACTGGAAATACTAATATGTTACATGAAAATTCTTAGAGATAATACAGCAAAATACAAACTTGAGATAAATTGGAATAGTTTTCCTAAGGATCCGCTTGTCACACAGGTAATATTATGACATTATTCCCCCAGCTATGGCAGCTCAGAAATTGGCTTCTCCTTGCTGACTCATCACTGAAAGGGGTACAGTGAGAATCACCAAGGGGGTGTTTTAAAGTTGAGATGGCACACACTGGGTTCATTAGCATGACAGGAAGTAAAATGGATGAGTCAGATTTCCTCCCCGGTGTTAACCCAAATGCTGGCCCTTCAAGGGTACAGAAAGCTGATGGCCCTATACTTACAGCAATCTACACCAAGAAATTAATCTGTCGTAGCAAGGAAATTCTAGATCCATCACTTTCAAAACAATTTTAATTGAAGGCTGTTACTTATGGTACTGTGTAGAGACTGAGACAAGTGTGAAAACCAGATGCAGGACCGCAGTCAAGCAATCACACAAACACCAACGTTATTCAACATTGCAGGCACTAATTAGCAGGCGGATGGTGTCTGAGTAATAGCTGGCTGGTGCATATATGACCACACATCTGTTTCCCACCTTTCTTCATCACTCTGCATCTTCACAGCCTACACACATTTCTCTCTGAAAGTCCCAATTAATGGAGAGCTCGTGTTGCAATAGGCAAAGAAACTGTTATCACCTCCCACAAGAAGACGTACAAGTGCTGTCCACTAATGTTGGGTATTTACATATGGAGTTCAGTACACCATGTTTAAGGAGCAGACATTTCTGAGGGTCTGGTTTATTAACTGCATGAGCTGAATGGACAGAAGGGCTGTAGGAAACTTCAAAGAATCAAATACCAATGCATATTGCAACACATTTAATTCTAATCCTTGCTTGTTTAAACCAGCTTCCTTTGCAATTCCTAGTAAACTCTTCCTGTCAGCGTGCTCTCCTGTGCTGGAGACGTGCTCAACACCCCTCCCAGGGCTATAGCATGGTGCGCAATAGGGAATCCAGCACAGGCTGGCAGAGATACCACAGTTTTCACTTGTTGAGTAACTCAGTGTGCCAGCCTCACCAGGTAACCACCTTGTATGAAAGACAGGTACACAAGACAGTCGAGATTTCTGCATTATAAGATATGACAGAGGCTTGTTACATGCAATGTCAGTAATTACTTAAGTCAGAGAAACTGCACATAAGGATTTTGATCATAGCTGCCATGAGGAGTATTACAAGCCACTTACTATCGACTTCAGTTTCACACCACACTTGGGAACCCACACGCAGTCTTCCTGGATAAGGATGTTCAGTTCTCCAAAAGAATGAGAAAATGTCCTCCCAAGCTCTCAACATGATCTTACAGCTAGAAATTAACTGAATGCCTGAAACTTTAGCCTTATACAATTCTTAACGACAACCCTCTGGACAGATTACACACAAGCGGACTCAGTGTTGAGAGGCTTCCTTTCTTTTATGTATTGCTAAATCCTGGCCTCAAAAGCATTGCGTGGTAATGAGGTGTACAGCCTAAAGACAGAAAGGGTGAAAAAATTTCTTTTGTATCAGCTTTGAATTGTACTGAATGATCTTCTAATCTTACCACACACACCAAGTGCCTGAGTCACCTCTGTTTCACACACATAGTTCTGTGTACCTCTTTATTTCCTCACCCTTTACCTATACTCAAAAGCAAACGATTCCAAAATATTTGGGCTCTATACACATCCAGGTCTGTTCACAGCTTCTTTCTGGTTTTTTTTTTTCTATGTTTTCTACATCCACAGTATGTTTCTCTGCTGCAGCAACACAACATTCTAAATAAAGGTAAAATGTTGATTTATGTAGCAGCATCATAACATTTCACATTCTATTTTTATTGATTCAAAATACTTTATCTGACCACAACTATATTCTCTAAAGAGGTCTTCATTCAGCCTTTCATAGTGATGCTTTTTAGTGGTCCTTTTCCTTAAATTACACAATTAATTAGGACCTAATAAAATGTATTAGAACTTCGCCCTTCAGTATGAATCACATGCATTAATCAAGATTGAAATTTCATCCATCATTCTGTTGACTGCTGACCTCATTTGATTAAATCCTTCCAAAGTTCTTTTTCAAACTTCACTAACGCACCACCAAGCATCATTACACTGCATTACATTTACCACGTTTTAGGATATTCTGCTTCAATTGTGGAATTACAGTTGACTGATGAAACTCTCTCCTCTTCTTTTGTCTCTACTCACATTTTAATGCAAATTATGTACCCACTTTTTATGTACCTACTTAGAAACGATCTAGCATATCCATTTCCTTGTTGCTGTACAAGTGAAAAATTAAATATACATGTATTAACAATGGACAGTATGTGTCAATGTTAATGCACAACACAAAGCACATACTTTTTCTTTTTTCAATTCTCTTTGTCAGCTTATAATTACACTTTTTTCCAGTACATAATACCCATTTTGTGAGACTATTACAGCTTAACATCCCTTTTCATGTTTTTCAACCACATAAAAATTTCATCTTCTTTTATTACTTCTGCAAAGTAGATGAACATCATTATCTCCATTTTTAAAATAAGGAAATTCAGAAAGAAAACAAAGAATTATTTCATCAAGATTGCACAGGAAGTTGGTGGCAGAGATGTCAAGCAAATTTGGAACTGGTGGCAAGACCTATTCACTAATTGACAAGTCTTCCAGTCCTCATATAATTTTAGTCCTTCCTTTAGTTTTCTAACATCAGTGAAATTTATTTTCCTTGCACATTATCTAAGATGCTTGTCAAAAGCTTGTCAAAAATCATGTCTCCATGGTTTGAAACCTGTGTTCTATACTGCAGCAAATTTATTTGCTGGAGGAGCACCACAAGCCCTGAATACTCAGGGCCAGTTAACTGATCACCTATATTGTAATAGCCTATCAAAAGTGACAGGTATTCACAGTGAGAGATGCATCTTATTACAAACAAAAGCCACGTGCACCCTTTCTGCTGGTAATTAAACAAGCCAGTACCTTTGCTAGGAGAGGGAAAAACAAAACACAAAACAAAACAAAACAAAAACAAAAACAAACAAACAAAAAAAGGAAATATTTGAAACATAATGATCCCCATCAACATCCAGCAGATCTTTGACTGGTACAAAAGGTAATTTCTTCAGGAATATCTGAATCTGCTGGAAGTAAGTCAAGATCATTTCCTATTGACAGAGCTGTAAGGTTCCACAAGATAGCAGTATCATTCTCGTTAGCTGCAAAGCACTGAACACAAAGGAAGTGCATGACCATTTGAAATCTCATGAGCTGGGTGGTGAGGCTGAGGCACAGGAGTGGAATACAGGCCACTGTGACTGTTCTCCAGGAGACTATTGACTCTTCTCTGGGAAAGACTGGGAGTTGAGCTTTATACCAGACCGTGGCTCTACAGTTTCTCAAAGCAAATGGTTTATTCTGGCCAGATGAGCTCAGTTTTGAAACCAACAGCAATAAAACTATCTGAAATTTAGTAGAAGATATGGAACATGAACTATCCATGAACTGGAACACCAATCCCTATCATCAAACACAGGGGTACACCAATTCTTACGAACCTCCTATGTGAATAAAGACGGTCCTAGTCCAATCAGCCTTAGTCATACCAATTTGTTTATACATCTGTTATCTTAGATCACAAAAAAGAATATTCTAACTCTTAGTAAAATATCAAAGAAAGGAAGATCGTTTTGGAGGACAGTGCTGCCAAGAACACAATAATATCACCATCATCCCCCACACGTTTGTTATTGCATTCAGCACCAGTGCTGGATGAACATCTGCACTGTAAAAAATTAAGCCCATTAGCTCCTTCAGCTTGTTAGCATATTTTAATACTGTGATCACAGCTTTCTATTTCTATCAAGGTGCTACTAGGTGTCAGACTCAGTATTCACGTAATGCGTCACTATTATCTCTACACCCCCCAGATCCCTCACGTGTCTTTCTTTCATGAAACTATCACACAGTGATACTGAACAGAAGAAAAGAAGAAGGAGAAAACTGAGAAGGAAGGAAGGAACTATCAGTGTAGCAATACTGCTGGAAAGATAAGTAGATCTGTGATCTTATCACGTATGGTTGGACAATGCTGAGTTCAATACATCTCTAGCACCTTAGACTGCATTGTTAAGTTAAAAAAGTCATCTAACACACACAGGACACAATTGATTTAATAGCTCACTGTCTTCATCTGTTTTCTGTTAGCTCCTAACAGTAACTCAGTATAAAAAATTGGTTCCACGGTCTCATTTACGGTCTAAATAGAACGTGACATTCTCTTTTTAGTTTTGATTTTAAGCCTTAACCTGTAATTAAAAGAACAGTTGTTTTTAAACAGAGATAGAAATACCAATTTGTGTTTTCATAGAAGCTGAGTATAGATATTTATATGTTGCTGGTATTTTTCTTAACTCTAACCAGTCTGTATTCACTGCTTAGGTTTGCATACAACATGCATGTATATAAATAAAAATAAGCACAAGTCTGCTCTAAGATAACACGCATACTCCCACAGTATCTGATGCCTGTGCGCTACACAGTCACAGGTGACAACTGTGTTTTCTACATGCAGTAGGCTTTGTGAGTGCATTTGTTTTCCTGAACAGCCAAGACAAATTTAAGCCTGCAAGATGAACTTGGTTCACCATTAAATATAAAGCTGTCACACAGTCCACAAATCCTGAATAAAAAACGCACAACATCACTCAGAAAAAAACAGTAAACTTTGAGAAGTTGAAAGTCCCTGTTCTTCACAAAGTAAGTGAAAAGATCCAGGCAAATAGTCTTTCCAGCTGACATGAATTCAGCACCTTCTAGCTCATGTCCTACATTCAGAATGCCTTAACATGAAAAGTATGTGCTGCATATAGAAGAAGCCAACGGGTGCCCACACATCTACTGGTTAGTGAAGGGTTGGTGGATCTTCGCTTATTCTCACACTTCAGAAAAGAGGTGTTTTCTCTTTACCCCAATTCCTGCCCTTTCTAAATGCTAAATTCTCTCCAGAGGACATAAACTCCATGCTCTTCATGCAAAGCAGTGCAGGATTCCTCCAAGGAATCAGGTTTACTGGGAAAAGCAGAACTGTCTAGTTTGCTTTTACCCTTTCACTTAGCATCTGCAACTGGCTAGTACTAGATTTGACGGTGAGCTAGCTGGGCCTTTGAACCCAGGAGACCTGCTCCTATGTAGTAATTTAACTAGCTAACATCATTCCAATAAAGCCCCATGATTTAAGCCAAGCTGGACTTGGTTATCAGAACAGGATATTACGTTGTACTAGCCTGGATTCAGTCCAAAATTGGGAGCCCAAGCCCATGGATCGTCCCAAGAGACCCATTCTGGTGCTTCACTCTTCTGTTTCATTTTTCTGTTACAAAAAGCGACACATAATGAGATTTTCAGAATTATGGAAAAAGGGAAAGCAACTCTTGCAAACTCTTTTGTATTCAGGGAAAAGTCTATTAGCATGTACTTTAGAGGGGCAGGGACTAAGGCACAGAAACCTTAAACTAGTCAAGGATAAGCCACCACTGAACACAGCCACTTGTACCTCCTTCTGCTTTTGTGCAGGCACAAGAGTTTGTGCAGTTGAATCTGAGAACAGAATCAAGGACATGATACTGGCCAAAACAAAGTGAAAGTTTCTCAGACTTCATCAGAACCAGACCAGTCTCCAACCCAACTCCTGTGTGCCTGCACAAACTCTTGCACAGGAACAAGTGAGGGAGCAACCACAAAAGGCAACAGTGGCTTGTGACACTTTCAAGCACTTGCAAAAATATGGAGACCATAAGGTTTTCTCAGGCTTTCCAGTTGAGAAAAATAGCTACACACTAATGACCAAAGCAACATGCTTTGGTTAAATGCTACATGACATGGAAAAACATAATTTCACTCACAATACGGACACTGGAAAGATCACTGAAAAACACAGATTTCCTTGAGCATGAGCAGAATGCTACCTAGAAACTTCAGACATAAGTATTTCAGTGTGCATGTATTCATACCAGAACTTACAAGCAAACTCCCAATTCACCTTGATCTCAGTTGTTACTTTATAGCAGAAGTAAAAGATGAGCCTGCTTAAGAAAAATTAAGGTGATTCATTTCATCAGGGAGATGAAGAGTTTCTGGACATAAATGGTCAGATATACATCTGCAGAACAAAAAGCAATCAAACATCAGTCTGCAACATCCGCAGAGAAGGAAGATGATCTGGTCTGACTTTATGTTCCCTTCTTGTGAGGATGTTTTTTAACATTATTTTTTATTAAACCTTCACAAAACACTTTTAACTATAAGAAAATATGAGTTATCTTCATACTGCCTAAGCACCTGAACAGCTTCCAATGCTGTATAGAAGAAATAGTTCCCCATGGCTCCTCCAGGCTTGTAGTAGCCAAGTGCAAACAATACAAATGCAGTGCTCCTCCCAATGAGTATTTACCAGCAATAACCAACATGAAGTGAGTGAATGAATGATGGGAAAAGCAGTGGCTGTAAAATTCACACAGCAAGATTTCAGAACTGGATCTAAAACTTACAGAGGTCTAACTAGGCAGTGTCTAGTCCACAGTACAGTGTGACCCCTGCAAATGAAAATGTAGCGAGGAAGGGCAGCAAGGGACAATACTTACTAATGTGGACTGAAAATAAAAGTAACAAAAGTTGCTCAGTTCCATCCTATATGATTTCTGATGTTGTGTTCAAGCATCTACCAGGTGCATATGAAATAATGTCTGAAAATAATTGTCTCTCAGTTTATTCTCTTTCCAGGGGGAGGATCTTGCCTGTGGTAGGAGACTGCATTGTGGTTTCCATACTTGAGTTTCACACCCGAATTGATGAAATGTTTATGCTACCATGCACTTCTGGTGGAGAACCAGTGTGTAAAAAGGATGCCCTCAGAGTGTGTGGGAGGTCATTTCCCAGCCACACACAGGGGTCCAGAAGGAGCTCTGGTGTCTTGAAGAGCCAAGTGTATCTGTAAAATACAAAGTCCCATCATGCCTGGCAGTACAGCTATGAGATTTCCAACCTGAAGCTTAATCACTTTCTAAGATACATAAAAATCAGTCTTTGAAGATTTTATTACACAGTACACTTTGAGAGCTTGTATTTCCCTTTTGCATTTGTAAGAAATCAGTAGCCAAAAAGGGACAGGAGAAATCACAAGGATTACTCAACATGATTGTACTGAGCAGTAACAGTGGATGAAGCTATTGGATGAAGTTTCCTAAAAGTTAACAGGAATTGAAGGAAGAGTGAATCAAATGTGTATGAAGAGCGAATCAAATGTGTATGCAGAGCAAACACAAACAATTTTAAAGAACATTTTTTCTAGATTTTGATTAAATGTCATACAACTGACTTACATACTTTGAGAATGAACAAAAGAGCATTTCAGAGCTACTGAGATTCCCATATTTTCATCTGCACAGTACTGCAGAGCATATGAGAGTTTTTCTTTCTTTCAGTAACCATAAATATATGATTAATGTTCAGCTGGAAACTTTGTGAAATGGAAATTCCTTACCAGGAGCCGAGTTCAGCCCTGTCCATAAAGCAGATGCAAATACCTAATTTTGTACCAGCACATTTCACGGTTGTTATTGGCCACATGCGTGTGCGTGTGTGTGTGTGTGTGTGTGTGTGTCTGGCTTGTCCAAGTCACTCATTCCGTAAGGTTTTAGAGGAAGAATAGGTAAACTGTAGCATTACTGAATTCCGCTGCAGTTCTGTTACAGCATTCATGGGACCAGGACCCTATTTCATTTATTAAAAGCCAGGGAATACAGTATTTTTTAAAATACATGCAAAATTTTAAGAAAAGAACATACAGAAGTCACTTTAATGTTTTGCTCTTTTTCAAATTTTCAAGATCACATTAATTGCAAACATTCCACAATGTGCTTTAAAAATATGCAAGGATGAAATTATTTCAAAACAAAGCACAGAACCCGATTATGGCACTTCAAGGAACAAGACTGCACCTAGGCTGAAAACCAACTGGATTTCCCAAATAAAAATATCTATCTAGTATTTAGTGACATATACACAGAACGAAAATCCAGAGTGCTATGATTTATTCTGTAATCCGAAGCCCAGAGAACCTCCTGCTTTTTAAATAAGTTAGCATATGTATCAAATTGAGTTTTTTGTTAAAACTCTGCTGGTCAAAAAATATTTATCGCTCTATCTACATTAGAAATTTTCTTATCGTTAATTGTGCTTGGTGACAGAGAAGGGACAAGTGACAGCATGAGAGATCACTAAATAGCACAAGATCTGCCCTAGGCTGTGGGTCTCACCTGGTGACCACAGCTTCTCCTTTCCAAAGGCAGCCTCTCGAAACCTCATCTGAACAGCCGGGGACACAGGGAGCCCCGGCTAGGGAAACAGATGAATCCTTCTGAACAAGTAGCCAAAGAAAGAAAACATAAGCAAGTAAGTAAGCATTTTCCAGCGTATACTGTGACTAAAGCAATTGATAAATACAGGTGACCGCGTAGGTTTTTTAAGCCCGTGCTTTACGGCCAGATGATGACTCTCCCAATCCACCCCCTCCCGAGATCCATACTCCCAGCTAAATCACCCCGCAGTCCCTGGGCAGATGCAGCTGAAATCAATACTGTCGTAACAACATCCCTCTCCTTTCCCCCCCAAAGCCCCATAATAGCCAAGTTCGGGCTCAGCTCGGTATCGAGCGGCTCGCAGCACCGGCGGGCAGGATCAGCCCGGATCGCTATCTGCTGAGAGGGGAGCACGTCCTGACTTTCCCCAGTCACTTAAGCCGGCGTCTCACTGCTTGTCCTTAGAGACCACAGCTCCACTCAGGCAGAGAGCGTCTAGACAGTATTCATGATCCATCTGTCTGGCACAGCCAGGCTGATGACAAACTCTATTAGAGCCGAAACAATTTTTTTTTTCTTCTCTGCTCTTCCCTCCTCCCATCTCCCTTTTCCTCCGAGAAGCAGTAATCTGACACTGAAAATTACTATCATTGTTGCAATGCTCAAAATAGCAGTGCCAGACTTTCATTAACATCAATGCTAGACTGCTAAATATTTAAAGAAATGGATAAATTTCACCTGAAGTGGGACAGCTCGGCACACATGAAAGCAGAAGCACAATCAAAATGTAAATCTAAGCGGTTGTTTTTATCTGCACAAATTCGGTGTCACAGTCAGAGGGGGATGCCAAAGGTCTCTTTAAACAAAATATTTTCCTTTGATTGAGCTTTTTGTTTTTAAAACAGAATCATTCTCCAACCCCCTGCAGATCCCTACAAAGCTCAGAGCTGACAGCAGTAGGTGGGGGTGGTGAAAGGGAGAGCTATATATTTGATTTGTTTGGGTTTTTTTACCTTGCAGAGGAAAATGAACTCCTACAGCAAACTCCTCTATGCCAAAACAGCCATGACACATCACCTCCATCAATGCTGACAACTTGAAATTTGATGTAGACATAATTTGCACATGACAAGAAGGATTTGTTCTCACTTATTTTATTCTTCTGTAAATTCTCAAGCATGTCAATATTTGTGTTTGATATGCTGACGAACGCATCCAGATCACAGCAAAGCCAACTACCTGTGCTATTTTCCACCAAACAATTAAAAACCCTAAAATCTCCACCACCACAACCCTTCTCAATAAGACATGACTTGGACACTGCAGTCTGCAGACAACAGACTACACTTCCCATTTCAAAATCTAATTGACTTTTAGCAGGACAAGGCAGGCTGATGGTTTGCTGTGAAACAAAGGGAAATGCTCAAACAAATGAACTGTGTCCTTCTAGAGGCAGGCACATTGTTTCAGTTCTTTGGAGTCCAAATTCTCCAGGTCACATGGAGTGGCAAGCTGCTGCCAAGGCCAAGTCTGCAATGTTTAAAATCCTACTCTTTGCCTCATTTTTCCTGTCATGGCTTTGTGCTGTTAAATACACCCTTGACCTCCAAGTAGTCTTAAAAGAACAGTCATCTCCATTATCTCAATCAATAAGTCTTTACAGCTGATGAAAACAAAATCAAGTAGCCCTACTGAAAGCTGACATGGGCTATGCACATGGTGACCTGCAGAGAGAGATGCAGTAGCACTGAGTGTCCTCACCCAGGAGGGGAGGTGTGCTTCAACATGCGTCACCCAACCTGCATCCCAGAGTAAACCAAGCAAGGTGTTACCTTAACATGTTCAGCTTAAATGCCTTAGCATGTATTTTGATGAACTTGCTGGACAGCAGCTTGTGTCATCTAAAACCAGACTCTAACACACCTTGGATTTTCCCAGCTGTCCTCCAGTTTCTCTGTGCTATTATACAGAGTGAATTGCCCACACAGCAGCATAAGGCAGCCCAACCTCTAAGTCAGCAAAGGAAAATTAAGACAACCAAAGGGCTTCAGAGATACACATTTTGATTTCCTTTGCAAACGTGAGACATTGAGTTCAGTAGCAACATTTTTTACAAGGGCATGTAGTGATAGGACAAGGGGGAATGAAATGGCCTGAACGAGAATAGGTTTTAGATTAGGTGGCAGGAAGAAATCCTTTTCTGTGAGAGTAGTAAGACGCTGGAAAAAGTTGTCCAGAGAAACTGTGGGTTCTGCATCCTTAGGAGTGTTCAAGGCCAGGTCGGATGGGGCTTTAAAGCAACCTATTCCATTAGAAGGTGCCCCTGCCCATGGCAGGAGACTTCGAACTAGGTGATCTTTAGGGTCCCTCCCAACCCCAACCATTCTATGATTTAAAAGACTAAATTAACAGTTAGCACACTGGAGCCATATAAGAATGGCAAGGAGGGAGGAACACCAGATCTGGGAGATGTGAACTCCTCTAACACAGTAAGACAGCATCTCCTATAAGCACTAGATCCAGGGAGCAGATCACCCACAAAAAAAAAAAAAAAATCTTTCTATGCCATTCCCCATGCAACTTAACTAAACTGAACAAGAAGCTCCAACAAGACATTCTGGATTTGGCTGCTGGCAAGAACGCAAATGAGAAATGCTTCAGCAGCTGGGAAATATGGGGTACCACTAACATGGCACATCCTGCTTAAATTAACTAAAGCAGAACTTTCATATGAAAATTTATTTATTTAGACATTGTTTGGGGGCAGTCTAACTCTGAAAT
The DNA here is from genome assembly GCF_029207755.1 of Chamaea fasciata. Classification (NCBI taxonomy): domain Eukaryota; kingdom Metazoa; phylum Chordata; class Aves; order Passeriformes; family Sylviidae; genus Chamaea; species Chamaea fasciata. The sequence goes on along the minus strand of NW_027094086.1, from coordinate 53,773,094 downwards.
GAGATGAATATTTTTTCCATCACAGGAGGATAGAAGGTTTGAATACAGCATGACAAAGGGTTCTTTGAACAAACAGCAGAGGGGAAGCACTACATACTGCTTGTAGTGATGATGTGTTGTAGGTAAAGGGCAGTCCCGGGGAGAAATAGAATACCCTGCTTGGATGTTAACCAGCACAAACTAATAAGTGGCTCCTTTCAACTGTTTCTTTCCCATTCAAGAACTGCACACAAGCAAGAAGATGCATGGACAGAGCTTATATGTAACACTAACCAGAAAGAAATACATGGTTTAATATTCCTCGATTTATTTTTTTAAATATGAATTTTCTCCTTATTGAGCTGTATTACTGTCTTGTTACTTATTAGAGAGCAATGAATGTATGTACTTCTGTGTTGAAAGGCAGCCTGCTCAGCTGGGACATTTCAAGAGCATACACACTCGTGTTCTCTGGTAGGGATCCCCATTAAAATCATTGAGCAAAAGCATGCACACATTTCTTAATTCAACGTGTCATCCCTCTAAGGCCTGGGGACCTCACTTCAGCAAGTATTCTAAAAACATTTTTATAAAGCTGGAATAAGCCAACACAACTGACGTGTCCATAATAATGTTGTTTCCTATTACCAACTGGCACTGATTTCTACCACGTAGTAGTCTGTTTAATAGCCAGAACATGGTAAATATAATTTAAACACAGTTTATGGCTGTATCCTTTTTCTGTCTGGCTTTGATCTTCTTTTTTTCTGTTTCACCATTAGGATCCAGTTTCACTGGGATTTTTTTTTTTTTAATTAACAACAAAGTCCCTTTATTTAACAGCATTTGTAACACAGTCCCTATTGCAATGAAAAAGTACAGTCACTCTCAACATCCCCAAATGCAACAAACAATGAACTGCTTTATCTGTTACAAGGTGAACAAAAAGTTAAACATTTCCGAATGCCCATAGCAATGCATCCAGTACTTCCTCTACAAACTCCTCATTTCCAATATTGTTGCAAAACTAGCAAATATAGTTCTTGAAAGACTTAATAAGATTGTTTACATAATTACCCCTCTTCCCTTGGTACTTGGAAGATCTCAAGTAGTAGGACCTATTGGATACCATATTTTAGAAGCAGTCAGAGAAAATGAACAACTCCAACAGATTTAAGGAAACATAATTTGTATGATCGAACTTGGGGGGTTTTCTTTTCTTTTTTAAGGGGTTTTTAACACCCATAGATGGGTAGTAACAGCCCTCACAGCTGTAAAAGGCTGATTGGAGGAGGAGGCTGACTTTTGGACAATCAGTTGTGCTAGCTTGGTTTAAGAGAAGAGCTGTACAATATCCCAGTCAAAAAAATTTCCTCTATTTGAACTTTACAGATATGCTTACAAGTTTTGCACGAATAAATACGCAAATAAATAATAAAAGGTAACTTTTTTACAACTCAAACACCAAGGTTATGGGCAAATATGACATTTTGATTTGGATGCATCACCGAAGCCTGTGCCTTGTCCTGAGACTTGGGAGAGAGTTCCATTCAAAACAAAACAAATTAAAACAAAAATAAAATTGAATAGCCTAAAATAGTACATAGGTCATAATTTTTTCAAATCCACTGAAATCACTGCAGAGGTTCCAAAGTAACACAGAGTATAAGATTTAAACGATTTAGAGTATAGCATTTGGGAACATGTTCACTTGGAGGTTAGAGTGTACAGGAGGACAGGTGTATATCCAACATTCGACTTCATCTTCTGTCCTGCTTATAGCCCCATGCATTAATTACAAAAATTACAGATACATGCTGCTCATAATTGCTATTACCAATAACAACATAACAAAACAGATATTCCCTAAGACATAGTCACAACAAGAAGTGAAAGAGAATCCTGAGGGATGTCAGTAGGGGCAGAACAAAACCATATGGCAAGCAGAAGTAACATAACATTCTTCTATTGTACCTGTGTATGAGAAACCTTATTGGAAAATTTATCACCCCTCTGGAAAGCCAAACTGAGGTTCAAAAAGAAATTATTGCAGAAGAAACAAAAGCAAAAGCAAAGTTTGATTTCAGTGTACATGGCTGAGGGCAAAGCACTAAGAAAGCAATTTTACTGATAAACTCTGGCACTATGTGTGCAATATCAATGCACTGAAGAATAGACCAAATAGACCAAAGCTATTTTAAATATATACCTACAAAGATCAGTAACCTACCAAATGATGCTCATCTCAGCACCAATAAAGCTAATAGGAATGATGAACAGAAAAACTATCATTTTCTTGATAGTCTTAATAGCATATAAAGACTCTTACACAGACGGAGCATAGAATATTTTGAGGAACCTTGGAAAACAAATATTTAATTACGCTTTCTCAGAGGGCACATATGATCCATATGATTATAACCGCAATGTCCGCAGCACAAGCTCCCTTGGAATAACTACAAATTTCCATGTTTAGAATCCCAGGGAGAGTGTGTCACAAATCCCTGCTAGTTCAGAGAAAAATAGCATTTACTTTCTCTGTCTCATAGTCCCTTGATATCATACTGCAGATCAAGCTTCCAAAAGGACTGATTTCTGAGGTAAACAGGCATATTTGACATGCGTACACACATGGATGCACACAAGGAGCCAATACTCACAGCTAAAGATGCCTGGAGGTGGATGCTCTGTTACAAGCAGGCAGTTCTCTTCATCACTGTTATCCCCACAGTCATTCTGTTGGTTACAAATCAGTGAACCAAGATACAAGCATTTACCACTGGCGCAGGTGAATTTGCACTCTGAAAGGCAAAAAACAAAACCAAAACAAAAATTTGTGAGAAAATTAATGCCTAGCCTTCTTCAGTGCTAAAATGACAATATTTTTCAAGTAGATGCTGTAATGGTGGATAGGCCTTTGGCATTTCAACACCAAAACAAACTTTTTTCTTTATAGCATTGGATATATAAATATATACGTGACACATTCATGATCACCAGAATCAAACCACTAGTAAACCAGACTTGCCACTTGGGAAAATTCACCTTTTTTAATAATAAGCAGTATTTTTTGCAGTTCATGTTGATTAGAGTTCACTTTGGACAAAGACCTTGTTCTCATATATGTCTGTGTGGCACCTTGCATATTTAGGGCAAGACAGCACTATTAATAAAAATAATAATTGTCCCACGTGAAAAAAAATCTTGCATCAGCTGTAAGGCAACAGTATAGTTTGTAACCAGGAACAATCCTGTCCAGACACAGACAATTATCCCTTAACTACCTTCCCAAAACCAATTTGCCAGTCTCCCACCTAATTACAATCAAGCACTTGGTGTCTGCACATTGAAATCCCACGTGCTAGTGTTTGTTAAAAGTTAGTAAATTTCTAAAATGCCTATAAGGTGTCTGAATGCTAAATGCAGGCATGCTGTAGCTTTTACAGTTTGTTTTTACAAAAAAAAAAAGGAGAATAGCTTCCCCTAAATATGTTTCTGTCATGTGAACAATTCCTATGAAACCAAGTATCTTTTATAGCAAGTATTGGAGATGTAATTAGAAAATGTTCACAAAAATATGCACACCATTATGAAAAGCTTTCTCACTAGGCTTGTTCTATAGACGTATAGAACAAGAGAACACATTATATCTAGACAAATTAAAATTTAATGATTACACTACTAGTATGATGACAAATTCTGGTGATTGTCATCCACAACCAGAGGCAACCATCGTCATTCACAACCAGTTTATTAAAGGAGTGCCATTCTCTGAACCCTGGGCTTCCCTAAGACTGCAGTATGGGTCGGCTGATTGTGCTTCAGAGAGATGATTTCTGGTCCTTCACAGCAAAGAGACAGAATTTCTTCATCTTCAACAGTATCAGCAGAAGAGTATGCTTTAATCTTAACTCAGTCTGAACTGAGACAACAGGACCTCCAATTCCAAAAAGTCCCTAAACCTGTCACGGAGGTGAGACACTCACATGTGTCTGTTGTGTAATGCAAGCATGGTAATAGCAAAGGAGAGGAAGAAAAAATTGAGAAAGGAAGCTAATTAATTTTCATTTTTCATTTGCTTTAAAGATAAAAGCAATTTGCAGACTCCACTCTGAACACTTTTCAAGAGTATTCATGATATTTTGGTACACGTACCAGCAAGAACATGCTGCAATAAAAATTTGTATGCATAAATATGCGTAACATATAAAATGTTACTTAGGAATATAAATAGAAGGTATGAAATGCAAGGAAAACAAGCATTTCCTGTCGGGGAAAAAAACTGATCTATTTTGCCTGCTGAAAGTGTACTTATAAAATAAGTATTTGCCTAAACGGGGTTCTCAAATTTAAGCTTTTTCAGTCCAACCCTGCAGTCCCTGACCTATTAAAATTGTAAAATAAAATACTGTACAAATAAATTATTTTCTTCTGTTTGTTACTCTGTTCTTCTCTGCTACAACAAAGAACTGAAGAGGCACTGAAGGGCTTAGATTCTTTTTGACTCAGACTATAAAAAAAAATCATAACCAAATGAAGTAAGCCTTTGAAACCCATGGAACTGCAAAGGTCATTAACAATTACTTTAGGAAAGGAGACTTAAAAGACCAGGCTCAATATTCGCAATCTGATAATTACAGTGCTTTAGGACTCATTCCTGCAATTTCATGAAGAAACTGGAACAAGAAATGAACAAAGTTGTCTTGGAAGGTTAGAAAAGTTGCCTTGAAAGGATTCAAACTTTACAGGTATCTTAAATAAAGACTATAACACAGGGTTAGAGTGGTAAAGAACATAATGCTTTTATTAGAAAGAATCAATCACCATTTTGCAGTTAGAATATACGGCATGCTACTTTGGCTAACTTTTACTGCTTTCCTGTGCCTTTGTGTTGAGTCCTAATGTAATGCTTTCCATGTTTCCCCCATGGCTGATATAAAATGCTCAAGCAAGATGTCAAGTCAAAAGCAGTTAAAGCTAAGAACTCAAGGTGTCTGTTTGCCACTAGATTATATGGTTTTCACACAAAAGACTAGACGAAGCATTAAATTTTTCATAGCTATATTAAAGTCTTAAAAGTTCTGGGGTTTAACTAACATTATCATAAGAGGACTAACCAGAAGAAAGGATTTGTGATTTAAGGTGGGGCAGGGGGGCTTGTCACAGATAAAAGACCACACTGAAATTTGGAATCAAAAAGCAGACTCAATCAACTTTTCTTGTAAAATATTAAGGCTACTTCCTCATTCCCTCAGACATATGAAAATAGACATTATGAAGGTGCATTTAAAAAAAAAAAAAGGTCATGAGGCCTCTTGTCCCCTGTTTGATGTGCCCACATTGACTGGAAGATTGCTCACAATACCACGTGAATTCTGTGTTGATTTGAAAATGGGGCGTGTTGTCAAAAATGTTGCCTTCTGATCTCCCAGCAAATCTATTTGCCAAGGAAGCAGTCATCGTCTACTGGCCCTGGCTGGGATGGAGTTAACTTTCTCCACAAATAGCCTATGGTGGCTATTTGGCTTTGTGATCCAAATAGTCAGTGTTAAACAATGTTGTAGGACAGTGTTGATGTCACAACAATGTTTTGGTTAGTGCCTGCATATCAGTGAGGCTTCCACTTTTTCTCACTCACGGCATGTGCAAAAGTAACATCAAAATCTAACAAAATGTAATATCTAATGGAGGACACAAAATTGCAAAACTCAGTCTGCATAATCATATTCTGTTGAAGTCTGTAAGAAATATTCAAAGAAAAAATGTATTGCAGGAATAGGATAAATTAATTAAACAGATTATTCAGTGAAAATACAGATACTTCTGACCATAAAGTATACTTAGGTTCTGGTATTTGCAACTTGTGAACAAAAATTCAGTACCTTAAATTAGTTTGCTTAGTGAATGCATTTAAACAATGTGTGCTTTTACTAAAACCAGAGAAGAACCCTTCCTTGTAAAGCAAGAAGGATCAAAGTCAGGTTGAGGGAGGTAGTAGAAAGCAAATATTAGAGTATTGTCAAACTGAAATAAGCCTGGAGAGGCCTGTACCAAAATACAAGGAGTGACCTCAAAACACTCAGGCTAGGGAATCCAGACCAGTCCAGACTAAACCAATACTCCTAATGACACACCAGAGAGACCTTTTCAGTACAAAGTCTTGTACTTGGCCTGTCTAGACAAGACGGGGGGGAAAAGATCCTGTTCTGAAAACAAGCCAGCATGATCCTTCTTTCATGAATAATGTTTCAAAGCTAGACAGTTTCCCTTTTCATTTTCAAGAGGCAATTAGTGAAACATCAGTAGGTTGGTCAGTAAGGCTCTGACAAGAGCTAAACCTGAAGCAAGATGACAGCTACTGGGGATTGAAAAATATCAACCCTTTTTATAATTATGTCTTACTATGTTCATAATTATGTCTGGAGCATACTTTAAAAAACCTATCTTTATGATACGGTGATTCTGCAACATAAAATTTTAATAAATATACTTCCAGGTAGAACTTGACTATCTTGGAAAAAAAGGAATGCTAAGAACACTATTATGAACATTTCCTATTTTTAGAAACTGAATGCAAGTAGTATAAATAAGTATATTGCACACATGTTCAAGGTAGATGCTTGTATGTATAAAACTCTACAATTACCAACCAATATACTACTGCATTTCAAATAGTTTCAAATAGTTAATTGAAGGTTATGTTTCTGTTGCTACAGCAAAAGATGGATTTGCCTCATGATACAAAAAAACTACCCTGATCAGATTTTTTACTGTGAAATGCAATATCCAATGTATTGGGTAGGCTTATTTTATACTTTCTGTGCCTAGTCAACAAGATAATTTTATCCTTGCATTCAACCTAATACTTTTAGACTTCATTTACACTTGACTTCATCCATATGAACAGCATTCCCATCGTTTTGTCATCCCACTTACCATAGGGCATTTTTAATTATAGCTAAGTGCTGTTTGTTTTTCTAATGTAAGCCCAACCACAGGCCAAGGAAAAAAAGCAACGAAGTGTCATATTGAAAAAATATGGTGGTTTAGGCCACTGTTATGATGCATGTCACAGCTGCTTATTTAACGGGTCTGAGATGATTATCTGACCCAGGGGCAGAATTCTCTTCCATCCATTCGAATAAAAAATAAAAAACTATACACGCAGCCAGTGATTTCAAACTGTTGTGACTAAACTGTAGTAACGCGGTTCAAACGCAGAAAATGAAATCCTGAGTGATGCCTGGGACGCCACCAGAGCAGAAAGGCGCTCTCCCAAAATCCAGCAGACTGGCAGCTGCCTGGGCAGCTCAGGCAGCAGAGGGTGATCAAATACCCTACTGAAGCCATGTAAAGGGAAGGTAAGGATCTCTTTGCCCTCGGGTGGGTGGACCATGATCTCCAGAATAAAGGCCTAATTTCTAATTTCTTACTTAAAGACGCCATTTTAAGTACGTCATCATACTTCTTCATACTCCTGCTCATATTGCAGCATGTAAGAGCCTGAAAGAAAATGTACTTAAAGGGCACCATCGCCTGTTATAAGGATAGTAAGAGGCAGAAGCAGTAAATTGGGGAGGGCGGGAGAAACCACACTTCACTAGAGATTAAAGAAATATAAACCACAAATACCAGAGTCAGTACAATAAAACCCTGTTCAGCCTCTCATAAACATCTGTCTGTGTATTATTTTTAATATTGTAGATTGTAGCTTTATAATGGGAAGTAAATCACAAATAGGAGGCATGCACACAAGGAGCATGTTTATTTGGGAAAAAGCTTGGTTAATAAGGAAGATGGCAGGCTGCCATGCGATCTAATAAACCTCCATTGGTACAGGGAAGGGAGGGATAAATAGGTCTCTACAAAACAAAAAAGCACTTCACAAAAAGAATGCCTAGCAGAACACCAACAAAAATGAAAGCGGATCGGCTTATGCAGGGTAAGAAGCAGAGCTGTAAGCCACAGTCAGAGTCCTGTCCTCAGTGCCCACAGCCTCACACAGGACCAAGAAGCGAGGCTGCTCTCAGAGCCACGCAACGGGGAGACAGAGACCTTCTCTGCCCAGGGGAGATTACAGCCTTAAAACCAGGCTGATTGAAAGAAGATTGGTACTGGTTCACAACCAGACTATTTTCTCTTACAGCCCCCCATGCTCGCTTGCTTATCCAGCAATTATCTTTTCATCTACTTCTTAAAGGCAAAGCCTGGAGCTATGCCCTTTAACGAGTTACTATTTATGTCTAGTAGCTAAAGGAAGCAAACACGATATTCTTGCACACAGGTAGCAAAATCTGCTGCTCAGTTCACCAGTTCAGGGCATTAGGACATTTCACAAAGCTTACCTTAATTAATAGCCTGAATGAAATTACACCAGACATCATGGGGGTAACCGAAAGAGCTCCTTTATTTTGAGATTGGTCTGTGAGGTTAGCTTTTTGCCTGTGACCTGTCTTCACCATATATACTTGTCTCTGGTGTGAAAATAAAGAGAAAAATCTCATCCTGAGGGGCACTGGGGCATTAAGAAAAGTTTTTATCAACAGTGGAAACTAAATTCAGGAGACTGGCTGTCACTGAGCCACCATCCTGCCCACACAGCAAGTGTCCACAGCTTCACATTGGGGACCAGCAGCAGCCCTGAGCATGTCCCCTCAGGAACGAGACAACAGTTCCCATCACAGCACTCATTGCTAATGGGCAAAGCCTCTCCAAGGTGATCCCAAAGACTGTCAGGCTCACACAAATTGCCAGTTCTGCCAGCATGGAGAGAAGCCAATAAAGGAAAGCCTCTTCTATTGCCACCTTCATAAATGATTTGTTCTACTTATCACTTACCTTCCCCTAAAACAGCAAGGCAGTATAAATATGGGTTTCCATTTTCTGTCCTTCTACCCACTCGCTTTTCCCAAACTGGCAGTGCTCTGCCTGCTTATGCCCACAGAGAAATGAAACGCCAGGAGCCAGGACTTCCCACCAAAAGTCTAGAACTGTGTCTCCTCCTCATTCATGTGAAGATCCTTTAAATCTCCACTAAAGCCCCCTGACCCCCTCTCTGGCCACAAAGATTCTGCAGAAGCATCCTTCAGCAGCGTGCACCTGGCGCTCCCCGGCACAGGGACTTGTGCTGGCGTCAACAACTCAACCGAGTCACAGTCCTGACACTGACCCCGGGATCCACTAGGGTCAGAGCCTACAGAGAGAAGGACACAGCACCATGGCTGACACTCACTGCACCTCCTGGGAAGAAATGACCCGTGAGGAGGGATGGGTTTCCAGGAGCCATGGGAAGGCGTCATGTCTGCCCTGACAGGCCCCACAGGAGCCTCTGCTGGCTGTGCATTTCTGTATGCACTAGCGAAGTTTCCCAAGTCAAGTATGGGGAAGGGGGGAAGGAGAATTGGTGACTCAACTAATGACACTCTCATTTTCAGTTGAGAAATTACATGAGGAGACGATTAAAGATACATTAAGCATGTACCTTATAATTTTTGTCAAGCAAAATGTCATTATCATGAGAAAGTGCAGGTAAGAAGGGTATGTGCAAATGAGATTTTATTAACATCTCATTCTCCTTAATCATAATTCAAAGAATTCTTGAATTATGGTAAATATTTTAAAATTATCTTAGTTGGTGTTCATCTTAAGAAATCTTTAATAATCACAAGCAGTGCCACTTACCCAGTTTGTAGAGTACTGCATATGTAGAGGAATATAAAATAAAAAACTCACATTACTGTAGCAGCTTCTTGGTTTTTCTTTGGAATATTGTTTGCTTAACAAACAGCTCAAGACAAGACCATTTGATCAGGCAACTTCATAAACTTTGAATCCACAGAAATACAGACTAAACCATGTCCCTTCACAGACACCTTGCGAAGTTTTGACTGTGGTCCTAAAACCAGGCCCAGATGAAGACACACAGCAGTTACTGCAACACCCAAAGATTATCTGGGTTTGGGGAATATGGTTTGATTGGTGGGGAAAAGTGTTGTCTTTATGGTTTTTTTGTTTTTTTGTTTTTTTGGTTAAATGAGGTCACATTAAGACTGTGACCCCTGTAGGGCAGGAACTGTTTTAAGTTAGCTCTCCTAGGAGGTACTGAAGTACAGAACAAATATCATTCTCATCTGAAATGGTGTAATGGTACTGAATCAAGGAAGGGTCTGAGAATAGACCAGAGAACTGAACTTTTCATAAAACCAATGCATAATGCAGGCAAGAGTATACTGTGTTGCAGGTGGCTGTTCAGATGTCAACCTAATACTGATGACAATACTTTTTTTTTTCATATGTCTTCCTGAGCACAATGTGCAGAAAATATAAGAGAAGTTAATGCATTTACTCTGTGTCAAGATGAAGGACAGTTAGGGAGTTTCCATTGTAACAGCAGTTCCAGATTTAAATGCACAGCAGTGTTCTTCTTAGATTTCTCAATGGCATTTGAATTGTGCAATGCACGCTAATGTGAGTAATGAAAAGTCTGTTATCATCTGGATCATGTTCTCTGATCCACACCTGCAAAGATTTGCATGTTCCTGCAGTAAATACCTTGTCACTCTTACATTTTGTACTTTAAAAGCAATTTTAACTAAAGTCCAATTATCTAGGAAGTGTCTAACTCAGTTCACTGTGCCTCAGCAGTCACATTAAAAATTTAATAAAATAATACCTAGATTACAGGGAAACAGATTGTTGTGGTTTGAAGTCTGAGTGGTTTGCACCATACAGCATAGACAAAGTTTTTTACAAAAAAACCTGTACTGTCCTGTATTAATTGTTACTAAACTCTTCCCTCCTTACTCATCTCTATCTAAAAAATTAGTCCCACATTCTATTCACCTTAGTATTTTTCCCAGAAGTCCGGGGTTTTTTTTGGCTAAGCCTTTTAAACAAAATAAACAAAATAATTCCTGTCTACCTTTCTTTAAGTCTTCCTTTTTACCAATTGCCATGAACACTTCCTCTCAGGTATGTATTGCACTGCAAATATATACAGACTCCCACGTATATGCATTTCCATATAGTGGAGCTGGTAGTCATTTGGTATGCTTAATATTTTCCATTATAAATACCTGGAGAATCCCTCCCATGTTCACTGCATGCAGCAGGTCTGTGATGCTGAGCTGGAAGCACACCCGTAGCCTACAGAAGTGCCTCTTCTGTAGTCCAAGAATTTCCAAGAAATTCTCTTCTGCTGCTTTTATGGAAATAAAAACTGTTTTTAAAAAAAGCACAGTTATCTTCCCATTGTCTGCACCAGGGGAGTCTCTGGCAGCACTCCCAAATAACTAAAAGGCACAGACACTGTGAGGCTCCAGCAATACCACTGGCAGAGCAGCAGCCCAAGCCATACTGGGACAGTAGGAAGAGGCAGATTAACTGCAGTGGGGAAGGGAGGTGAGCTCTGCTCCCCCTCACTTTCAGACAAGACTTCCACTTCACTTCCAGATATGGCCAAGTTCAGCTATTACTACAACCACCAGGTTCTCCTCTTCCATCCACAAGTGCTCCCAACATCAAGTGCTTGAGACAGACAGACACAAAGAAGAAATGTGAGCACAGAGCCAGTATTTCATGCTTTGATAATGCCTCATTTAGCAATCTGTGCAGCATAGTTTCAATAAAGATTATTTTAAACTACAATTACGAGATTTTGTTTAAGCATCAGCAACATATTTGACCACACAGTAGGTATTTAACTAAGATTATTTAACTGTTTCCATGGCCTAAGTGCTTACAAAGCAGACAGTGCAGAAAACACTGATACAGGCATCCCAAAGAAATCCTTACCACTTAGATCTTTCCGTTGTTGCAACAGTATCATCTAAAAATGGACAGTGTGTTTAGGACGGTGCACTGCAGACTGTGAACATGAACATACTACTAACATGATGCTGGACAGTGCTGAGTCTATCCTTGCACCGTGCATTATCTTGGGCAACTTTATAGTAGAGAAAACCAAAGCAAATTACTTCCCCAATCTGCACTCAACTGTGCCGATACACTGAGTGTTTAAGTAAAAAAGTACCTAATAAGTAGGCACAAGCCTAACACAATGCAAAACTTGAATATAAACAGGTAGTCTAGTTCACAAGCTCAGGCCATGACCACATTGCATGTGACAACAAACGAAAACAAAAACAAGCTGGAGCACCGTGTCCTCATAACCAAGTGCCTTTGGCTGGCACTGCTGCCCAGTGACGGCTGGGTGGGGCATGGCACAGCCTTCCCCCGACATCAGCTGCATCCTCTGGAAAGAGACAGAGAAACCACGGAGGTTTCTGACAGGTCTGCTTGGATCAGAGGGACCACCTGACCCAAGCTAAGTGTTGGCATGGAGAGGAGAAAAAGGCTAGAGTGGGGCACCTGGGGAGGACTGACGGTGCCTGGCTGTCCAGGTGTGACGGTAAGGGCTTGTCTTCACATCTACACATCTGGCTTGGGTGAAGCCACACAGCCTGGCAACCTCTTGACAGAGCTGGCTTTGAGAAGTTAACCATGCTTGTCCCTTCCTAAACACAGTTTTGCAAAAGGAGATCAGTCTAGTGGTCACTTGGTGTGCACTGTACCAACACACCTGAGCAGTGCCCACCTGCCAGGCACACATCCAGCTGTGACCTGGGCTTGGAGTGCCACTGATGGATGAAGCTGGCTTTTCTGACAAAATGTGCTTCGCCATTTGAGATCCAGGTAGCTCCTGATCTACAAACCACACTACAAAACCCTGTCACATTACCTCACACCTACAGCTGCTCTGGACATGAGTTCTGTCTGTGGTTTATCTTAATACGCTGGACTGGAAACTACTGTGGATGACACGCAGATCAGTCATGCCAGCCTTGAGACAGCAATGTCTGTCAGAGAGGCAGTGTAGGCAGCCAATAGCAATAACCATTTCAGACATCTAATTTAAACCTGCCACTCTATATCTGTCAGAAGCCCCACAGAATTTTTTGGGTGGGGACAAGAGAGGGGCCTAGGATAAATCTCCAGTTACAGTGTAAGCTATCAGTGTATCCATGACAAGTTAAAGCATGTTAAAAATTGTACAAATGATATGCTGAACACAGAGAACCTCCCAAAATCCTACCAGCCATGAAAGAGAATAAACAGCCAGAACACTGGAAATTCAAGAGCAAACAATTGTGTTTTAACTGTAGGCAAGGTAGTTTGTAATATTGTATCAGTTCATTATTAATAATGTGTTCAAAGATGGGGAATTTTCTGTGGTTTTATAAGTCAAGATAATTGAACTGAGGTCAGTTTCATAGCACAGTTCCTTCCTCAGAATACTTCAAATAAGAAGCTCATAGTAAAGCAAAAATCCAGTTAATACCACATTGCTCATTTTCAAGCAGCAACAACAAAGGAACAAAGTATTTGTTAGAGCTTCCTAATAACCCTCTAATTTAGGGTCTTTATGCTTAAAAATTATTGAGACACTAAGAAACACCATCAAAATAGATTCATTCTCCTTGTCCCTAGGAGGTATTTCTTTAAATCATAACACATCTTACCAATAAAGTTACACTAACATACAAAAAATACTTTTCCAGAGAGGAGACCAATCAAAAATCCAGGATGTAGACTAAGAGTATTTTATAATCTGCAGGCACTACATTCAGATAGATGAATATTAAAAAAATGATCCTCAAGAAAGAAAAAGAAGTCAAACAGCTACCAGTACTAGGCAAAGAACAATCTAGCACACAAATCTTTGGAAATCAAATTCAAAGGAGAGTGAAATTCTACAGCAGTGTAGTATATGACTCCCTGATTTTTCCTAGTCCAGTTCTCAGATACTTACTGAGACTTAACAAAGGCTACAATTAAATGAGCACTGTGAACACTATGAATTAGAATTAGTACATTCTAATGTTTATGCATCTAATCTGTTGTTTTAAAGGTCTGAGCTGAGATGTGGCTTCCAGCATGGAAATATCATCTGGTCTACGCAATATTAAACAAAAAGCATTCACCTGAAGTACTTCAGCAAAAGCTTAAATAAACCCTTTGTATTTTGTATTACAGTGAATTAGGAACTACCTAGAAAAGTTGTAATTAACAACTGAACTACGTATTTATATGCTTTATGCAGTAGCTGTCTTTGAGTTGAAAGTAAATTATTTTACTGTGCTCTACTACATAAGAGACAGAAGCAATGATGGCAGGACAACACATCCTGATTAAAGGTCATTTAAAAGGGTAGGAAGTCCCCTTCATAACGGATCAAGGTCATTAAAAATGTAAGAAAAATTTCCTTAAATGACCTATGGATAAGGGAATTTCGTGAAGTTCACCTATTTTAAATAGCTAACACTTTAATACTTATTGGTATATGGCATACAGTCATCAAAGCCTTCAAAATAGGATTAACCATTTTAAAAAGATGAGCATGTTTGTACCAGATATGCACTTATAACAGTAATAACTTACAGTCTTCAGAACATATTGCTGTTGTTACACTCATAGCTGAGATGGCAGCACATTTGAGAGAAGAATACGGTTCGGGCTTAAACACGCTTTCTAGAGTTCCAAATATGACCTCACACACTCAGTTTTATTTTTGTCAAAGCTTAATATATGGAACGAAAAGATCTTATTCTGCAAGCACATACTAAGCAGACCATTAATGAAAGAAAAATTACATTCTCTTGTGAGTAAAACACCAACATTCACATGATGTGACACAGCAGAGTATCTGACTACTCTTCTTGAAAGGCAGAATGTTGGCAGAGCTGCTGTTATCTGAGATGGATGCAGTTTGCTTTGAGGAACACTGTTCCTCAGTGTTATTCCTCAGGATGCTATCTTTGATTTCCATGGCAATTTCTTGGGAATACAGCTGTAAGGGTGCTGTTCTTTGGAAACCTTAAATAACTAAGTTAGGGCAAACATCCTAAATGCTAGGTATTTGAGAGACACTCACAAAGGAATAGCTGAAGAAAAGAATTCACTCTATTTCAGATTTCCAAATAGAACATTAGGGTCCTTCAGAAAATCACCAGACTACAGCTTTTTAGAAGCATAATCCCATCAGACAAAAACAGGGCAAAAATTAATTATATTTGATAACATCAATGATGGAAGGAACTCACATCCTTAGACTGTCTACAAAACTAGCACAAATTGTAGGCATCAAAGAAACGGGCTGTGGATATGGAAGACTAGGCATCTTTCTAACAATATGCTGATGTTGGGTAGGTCTGTCTCATTGTGATGTTTTGGGGGCTAATCACATGTATTTTAATGATAACTCGCTTCACTGAATTCAACCCTTAAACGTGTATTTTAAATAACTCGCTCACTATCTTCTTTGACACTAAAGGTGACCTATATATGTTAAGATTGTGGAAAGATACTGTGAATATATATAGAGAGATATAGGAACGTGGAAAAGGAAGACTAAAAAAAAAAGTGAGGAATGTTTTGCCCCTTCTTATTTTTTTAGAACATTAAGTATTTCATTCTCTCATATTACAAGTACCTAGAGATGAGAGAGGACTACTCCTTAAATCACTTTAAAACTCTCTAGATAATATCTTCAACTTTAATGGGGCTTCACATATTTATTTCACTTAAAGCTTATTTATATCACATGCCTAGCAATCAGCAGCCTACATCTTGTCTTTTGCATAAAGATTCCTCGAAGTGTCTTCTAAATATTTTTTCTCTCTCAAGCCACATATCAACAGCAAAACAAAGAGAGAATAACCTGATTTTAAAAATAATCTTACCAGTGCTCTTTTCTTATAATTTTTTTTCTTTTTTTACAACATATAAGCAAGTAAATTGCAAAGGAATAAAATTAAAGAACAAAAAAATCCTATCCTTCCATACTCTTTCCTTACAAAGTTCACCTTTGATTCACACACCATCATATAAAGAGACATGCACTTTCACCTGAATATGTCTAACAGGAAACACAAAGCAGAGGCATTGCAGGCCAAGGTTTGAAGCAAAATCTGACCTAAGATGTATTGACCTGGGGATTCCTTCACAAAGTACTCAGCCTGTGAATTAAACACAAGGACAACTTAGAGTTCAAAATCTCAATGCAGAACCATCACAAAAAAGCATTGGCTTGCTTTATATGGAAATTTCCACGAGTCAATAGGAAACACATTTTTCATTTTAAACACAGTATCATCTGATTTTGAATCCATGTATCAACAATATATTATATAATGTATGATGTCATTAGGCAATGCAGGTTGCAAAAGCACATTCCCAAAACACATGAAATTGTCCAGCCAGACTGTACTACAATTTCCCAGCTTCCATTTTAATACTTGATGTCTGCATACAAAACAAGCAGGCCAAACAAGAAGACTGGCCTGAATTATTTTCATATAACATTCAGGAGAAAAGAGATTTGCTGGCTGCTGTACAAGGGAGCTGCCTGCAGTACTGCACTATTACATTTGCAAAGTATGCAAGACTCAAGTCCTGTAAAGAACATGGGGCAGCAGGAAAGGAATGCATAACACTGTGTACCAAAAGATCCAGGGGGAAAACTATTATCTTGTCTTAAAGTAATAGTTCTAGAAATTTTTTTTTCAGTAAAGTCACAGAAGGTTTTGCAAGATCTTGAAACAAAAAACTTACAATTCTTTACTTAGCTACAGTCCTCCCACAGCCTATATGATGCTGGGCAAGCTACCTGGATCTTCTCAGCCTAGATAGAGTTGTAATAATGGTAATAACAATAATAACAATAACAATAACAATAATAATAATAATGATAATGATGATGATACCACTACTGCTGCTGTGAAATTATGTAGATAGGTAAAGCTCATGATGACTGTAAGAAGAAAGGTATTGAGGTAAACTGAGCAACATTACCATGTGTCTCAGTGTAAAGGAGAATCTCTATTGATTAATAATTCTAATAATTTTCTAGTTCCATTAGTTTTCTTAAATCTCATCAACTATTAATGCATGTCTGTTATCTGCACAGATTTTCTCAATGGCAACTGTTTCAGTTGGGCCACCCAGACAGCTGTAAGATGAGATGTAATGCTCTTGGTCACTTCCATTTAATCCAAACATTTATCTCTAAAGACAAAGTAAACCAAAACAGTTTTATGTCCCATCTTGCATGACAAGCCACTTTTTCTTTTTTGTTCAGACATGGTTTCAAGCACCTCTTTTCAGCCAGCTACAGAGAACAATTAAATCAGTACATAACAAGCACTGCTAAAGTGGTCAGTAGAGCTTTACCTTTTGTTTTCTGAGGCAGATACAACACCTGAAGAAGAAACCTTGAGCAATATTATCTTAGAAAACTAATCCATATTCTTGCCTGTCAGGATCTAATCTCTGTTCTCAGTGAAGGCAATAATAAAGCAGAAGACACTAGAAGACTACAAAGATCTTCCTTCAATGAGGAAGGATGATTATAAATTTCTTGCACCAATATACAGCAATGTCTTTGTCCTCAGTGACATCTCCCCTAAATGTTTTGGATGGAAGTAGTCAGAAATACGAAAATACTTTCTCTCTGCATGAAGGACATGAATACTAGCAGGGTATATGGGGCATCCTAAGCATGGAAAGCTGCCATAAGCTCTGTCTAAAACACTGTGCGCCACAGTCTGTGTCAATTGCCCATGACCCTGTCACCTCTCCACCCTGGAGGCCATGAAATTGGGCCCGTCTGAAACAGTCGACATTTTGTGATAGATCTGGGACAGCTCAGAACATAAAATATTATTGCAATGTCAAATTACTAATTTATGAGAAGAGTGTGGAGGTTTGAAAGAACTGCTCAGAGATTTCTGCTGAAGCTGAAAAAGGTTTTGAAGAGGAATAAAAATAAAAGCACAATTAGTGGACAACTGAATCTAGCTACAGATTGCCTTTGGTTTATTATTCCACTCCCCAGGATCTTAGGGAAGGATAATTTTAAGAAGAATTACACATGAACAGAGACAAGTAACTCTTAACTGCTACTAAAACCTGAAGAGCCATTTTATTTTATTGCCAGTTCAGCCACTAGTACCAACGGGTCAAGGGCTCAAGTTCACTTCCCTTTGACATTGTGTCTTCAGTCACAAACTCAGTCAAGATAATACTTCTCTCAAGAGCCCAATTTCAACTGGACAGCAGCAGGATCTTAAAAGGAATTTCAACAGGATACAGCACTGCACCTCAAAACAGGGACCATGCTTTTCTGTGACTGCATGCAGCCCTACACCTATGGGTACCCCCAACTCCTGTGAACAAGCAGTGCTCAAAGCTGATGGAAAGGAGTCTCCTCTGCAGCAGCAGTCACAATTATGCAGATGTACTAGCAGCACATGACAGATCCAGGTGCTTCTTCCAGTTCTCCTATTCCAGAAAAATGACCAGGATAATTAAGCATGTTTGGATTTACTGAGCTGGCAGATTTAGTACTGAAGGAGAACACCTTGTGCAGTAAGCAAAGTCCTGATGTATGCTACATTACCTGCAGGGCAAAAGGAGACAGCTTTATTTGCTTGTCAGCTTCCCCCCCATCTTGCATCCAGTGATTTTCCTACTTTCTCCTGCCATGCAGAAAATACTCTTATAATACACAAGATTTCAGTCTAATCTAATATTGATAAGATCATAGTTTTGCTGGCAATACCAGTTAGCTTCTGAAAGTGAGCTTTATGTGTATATTTTTCCTTCCTTCTTATCACAGACAGCCAACAGACAATGGTCCTCCAGAATTAAAACTAATTAAATCTTTAAAATATTCATAATTTAATAACTGTTTTGTAAGGAATCACATGCACACACAGATCAGTGACAAATATAACGAGAAGGTGAAAGTCAGAAGATTTTGTGAGCTGTGGAATTGCTATGACTGTTTTTTGCCATGATAGAAATAATGCATATTATATACAAATGTCATAGAGAAACTGCCTCTGCTGCACTCAGTCTGAAAAGCAAACCTTTTAAAAATTGATGAAAAGCCTATCATTGATATTAGCATATTATTTGACAATGTCATAAATTATTAGAGGTAAAATTAAAAGTTGAATTTTAAGTTTCTCAGAAGTCCTCAGTCTATCTGCACTTAGCACCTTAGACATATCTTCCTTATAACTGGTATTTCTAGATTTTTCTTAGGCATCTTCTTCCTTCCTCATGAAATGTAAAATCTACCATATGCTTGCTGTAAAACCCTAATTTCAGAAAATTTTCCAAGATTTCAGGCTACTGCTTCAATAATAAAAGTAAAAAGTTACTACACAAGCAAAAAAAGAAAAAAGCTATTTTAGCATTTAAATTTCCTTTCTTAGAAAAATTTACAGTTTTATGGGGCAGTAGGGAGAAAATTTTAAATGCCACATGTGCTTAAGTAGTTGCAAAAAGCCACCACCAACAAAACCTTATCACATGATGGCTCATGCAAGGTCTCCATGTACTCTTTATTTTTAAAAAAAAAAAAGAAAAAAAAAAAAGAAAAAAAAAAAAGTTAAAGAGTAACACATGATGTCAAAGCCCAGAATCTAGGATTTCAAGAACCACAAGCCATTTCTGCTCCTACTGATGCTAAGTTTTCATCACTTTACACACATTTGAATCACAAATACTTGCATACCTTGCTGCTGCAAAAGGGAAAGTGTTAGATGGCATAAGCAGAGCCCCTTTAGACAGTCTGATGGCAGAAAGTTTCTAATTAAAGCTTACAAATTCCAATTTTGTAAGAAGGTTCCTTACACATGATCATCTCTCCTAGAGGAAGAGAAACAGTGGTCTTAAAAAAAGATAAAAATTTCGCTCTTCTTCAAAATGTGTTGTAACTCAACACCACACACACACACACACCAGTCCATGCACTGCTAGAAGGGATCTTTCAATCACTTACTCCTTAGCATAGCTCTTCCACAGAAGCCCCTACAGATGGCTTGGTCAGGTCTTGGCAAGACCACTGACGCCAGCAGAAGCCAATCTCTCTGGCTGTAAGCTGGAACAAGAGGGTTGTGGTGGCTTCCAGTAGAGCCTCCTGTTTGACCACTGCTCCCTCTCCATGGGGAAGAGGGAAGAACACACACAGTTAGGCTCCTAAGCCACCAACTGGACCACAACCCCTGAGAGGAGATGGTAAGTCTTATCCAAAGGCTCTTCTTTTTTGGAACAATCACCAGGAAAAAGCGGAAAATGAGGCACAAGCACAAGGCAGCTGCCAGGGAACTTCTAGTCTATGCACTGAATCGCTTGTGTGCCCTTCCATTGGTCCCAACAAAAGCTTCCTGTGGCAAAGTTACAAGAGGAATGTAGGCAGAGGTCTGAGAGGAGCAGGGATCAGAAAGTAGGAGGAACATTCAAACTGACAGAAAACTGCAAATGCTACAAAGAAGAAAGTGACTAACCTGCTCTAGGAAAAATCCCCTCACAGGGATGCAAAGCTGTATGATGTGTCCCTGAAGCCAAGGTGATTTGACTGAGGAGCATGAAACCAAGCTTTAAATAGATTGCTTGCATCACATATGAGAGGCCACAAAATAAATACTTTGGCTACCAATAAGGTCTGTAGTGAAGTCTGAAGGATGAGAACAACATAAAAAACTGAAAAGCAAAATCACAGGCTCAACTGCTTCTTCGGGTTTTTAGCACAACTTGATTTGAGCTTAGGCAAAAGAGTCAACCCTTCTGGCTATAACCAGAGTGAGAAAATGTGAAGGGAGAACAAAGCGAAATGGCTGAAAGGAACTTAAATTCAGGCGCTTCAAACAAAATAAGGATATGTGTCCTGAATGGCAAAGGCTGAAATTACTAAGCTGTGGTTTATTGTAGACTTGGCAGTTTAATCAAGGTAAGCTTTATAAAGAGACAGGTTATCTTTTAATTGATCAATGGATACAAGTGGGAAAAAATGGGCAATGTTTGGAGCTTGCAGACCTGTCATTCAGGATCTTTCTCGAAGACCTGAAGAAGGAGTTGCAATGCACTCAGATTGTCTATTTTCTCCAACTAAATCAGATGGTCTAATAAAAGAAACTACCACCTCCTATAATTTATGCCTTGTAGAAAGTACTGATATAGGGATGTATAGCTCCACATGATATATTTCACAGCAAATGGAACAGCTCTTCTCAGTAACAAGAATACCAATGAGATCATCAGACTTCCAAAGTCAGCCTAAGTCATTATGGGGAAACTGAATCTCCAGATATCTAACAACAAAGTCCAGCAGAATAAATCTAAGGATGAACATTTCATCTGACACGCTGTGCAGCCACACACCTGCTGATATCAATAGCTAAACTCTAAATCATATGCAATTTACTCTTCATGACACCTACAACAGTCAGTCAGGAGAAGACACAGGGCTATTAAGAAGGTAACCACTGCAATTTCAATTATACTATCATAGAAAATAAAAACATGGAGTCACCTTTTTTCCCAGAGAAATCACACTGAAACAAAGCAACTGTTATTACTATTGAGAACCAGAAACCAAAGTTATGTCCTCTGTTCAGCATGACAATTGTCATAGCTTTTCCAATCACCTTTATTTTTCCCTTTGTTCCTTCAATTTTTATTCGTTTAATTTCTTGTTTTAATATACACCTATTTGCTATTTTAAGGTACAGTTTGAATTCTCTGTAATTCTTTCTAATATACAAATTCAGACAGCTAAACTTGAATGATTATTACTTGCTCAGAATACAGAAATCTGTTAAGAGATGTTATAACACAAATACCATCTTGTAGAGTCTGCTTCTGTTGTAAAACTTGACAGAAGAAAGAAAAAGCCCTAGGAATATTACTGTCAACCAAGCTGCAGAACAAACAGAAAGTATGGAGGGAAGGGTTATTGTCTCACTTCACACCAAACTATTTAGTCATTCTTAACCAACAACTATATCAGTGGCAGGTAAGAATATTCCCACTGTGCTAGAACACAGTGGTGAGAGAATACATTTCTACTGTGGACCAGAGCAGTAATGTATCTTCCCCTAAATAGCTGAATCTTTATAACACTATGAAACTTAAAACACTCTTTTCTAAATGGACATATCATTCAAATTTGTCTTTTCTGGTAGATGCATTTAGCAAAACTAGGTGTTCTTAACAAATGCTCAAGTTTTATTAAAGTGGGATCTCTTGCACCATTTACACAAAGACTACACTGTTCTTTATTTCATTTCTAGTTTCTGAAGAACAGTCTTGAAAGATTCAAGTACAATAAAAGCATGAGGGTCCACAGATATTCTACACATCACCCTCACAGTTTGAGTTGCACTTTTGGAACCTCCTAACAGTCTTAAGATACTGACAATATTACATAATATTAATCAATAAAAGAATTCACTTTGGAATGCCTTTGTAAAATTATTTCTATTTTTATATCTCAAGGATTACTGCTGCACTCAATTTAACGATTCATTACTACCACAAAAGTAAAATGAACATGTGAGGTTAACAGCTATAGCTATTAGCTGTAGCCTAACCAGTGTTATACTGCATAATTGATCTACTTTCTTCAAGAAGAATATTCAGGAAAAGGGAATTACTACTACCATCTCTATAAATAGTACAGAAAGCCTGGGGCAAGTGTGTGGGATAATAGCAAAAACGAGAGAAAGGAAAATGGGAGCGCACCAAGCGTTTATTTATAAATATCTGGGAACTCATCGCTTGGCATCATGTAATGTCTACACAGTCTCACATTGATCTAACTTTTAGACTGTGGCTCTATATTTAAGAACATAAAAACTAAGAATGAGCACACTAGACTTCTGACACTCTTCCCAAAAATGAATGTAGCTCTTTCCCAGTTGAAACTGTTTCAAGACTGTCACTACAGGAATAAGATTTCCAGAGTTTGTTCGCAGCACAAATATTTTAAGTATTTCAGTTTGTTCCCTGTACAAGTATTTTTCTAATCCAGTGTTGGCAGAACTTCAATGTGGTTGAAACGACAGCAATCACTGTTGAAGGAATCATCTTAACCACTGTATGCACATCTAATTTTATCTTCAGCTTTACCTTCTGCAATCATCACAAGTCAGGCTTTGATGTTCTTCTGTCTCTCCAAGAACACTCCATCCACGTGGCCGGCTGAAGCACATGTTCCTCACAGGACAGAATTCCACAAGTCCAGTTCAGTTTTAGATATTGTCCCTAGGTCTCACTTCTCTTTCCTTATATCTCACATTAACATATCCAGCATCCCATTGCCTCTTCATAAGGTCATAGGTACGGAACAGCTGGAAAAAATCAAATTCACTTTCTGTAACCTCTGGTTAGCAGGAGGCTACCACCTACTCAGGTAAGAGCAAAGCTGTCTTGTGAGCTGAACCACAGCGCCATGAATGGGGACAGCTGAAAGATTTTGTTGACACCCACAACCGAAAGCAAAATGCCAATACGGCAACAGCCATTTTTACTTGCATGAGAATTTTCTCTTGTTGGTTGCCCATTTCTGGTTTTAATGCTGTATTGTTTATGTAGCAGATGTCCCTTGGCAAACTGAAGAATCTTGAATGCTTATTCAGAGATTTCCTGGAGGTGAAGAACTCATATGCCTGAATACTTGTGGGGTTTGGCATCTTGTTCGCTTGCCTTCCAAACAGACAACTAGTTGTAGCATGAAACAGAATCTTTCCACAAAACTTGCCTTTTGTCCTTCAGAAAAAGCAAGTCACATAAAACCCAGGACCTTCTGAGGCTCTTCAAATTATGCCTTAAGATACCACACCGAGTCTGATCCATAAGTGCATAAAGCAACAAATCAATGATCCCGCGTGCGTTACATTAATGAAATTATATTTTGCATTTACAGACCTTTGAAAAAGAAGTGACACTAATATGAACAGCTTTATTTGTATTCATTTCACTAAAATTTTGTTCTCATAAATTTCAGTAATCCTACTCTGTAGTTGGCAATTCAGTGACAGATTTTTTTTTAAACCTTTAAGTAATACCCTATATACTTTGGGCAGTCTGGTATCCCTGCACCCCTTTCTTCCCAATGCACAATTAATACTTGCAGATGAGAAGGGTTGTTTGTGTCACGTATTTTATCAGCAGCTGTAATTCTTCTTCAGAGAAATTCTTTCCAGCACTGCTGGCATAAAGCAAGCCTGCAGCTTCCACAAGAAATCTTACTGGCTTACATTCTTCTCCTCATGGCAGCAGGTAAAAAGTACAAAGACACAACAGAGAAAATACGAGAAAACAGTGCACTAGGTACATTTGGTTATACACCCGGTACTTTTGGTTATAATCTCACCCTTCAGACTGGGTTTAAATTCAGAGGCTGTAGCTTTAGTCCTCAGGTCTGCCAAGCTCCCGACTCCCATCAATAATGCATCTGTGTCTCAGTTGCCTATCTGTAACCACTGGACAGCAATACTTTTTCTTTCTGCTTCTCTCTTGTCTTTTTTAGATGCTGAGGTTTTAAAAGGAGCTCTCCTTCACTGTTTCGGCACAGCAGGGTCTTCATCTCAGGTGAAGGTTCTTTGGTGCAACACTGATCACTACAAACAGGAGTCATGCCTGAGAGAATATTATCTTGTTTATCTCAAAAAGTAGAATAACATGGTTTTAAAGCAGTGACATACTTGCAAGACTGTACAAAAGCCATTAAGTCAATGCTATGGCACTTTCTCCATGCATACACTAGAGAAGCCACTGAATAAAAACATCTTCAAGAACCATACTTGTTGCCTTTCTTGTTTGGACTTACCCCTATTTCTTTTATTATGCAGAAACTGTCCAACAATTTATATAAACAGGAGTGGTTTGTGCACAAAGGTTATGATTGCTACAGAAAAAAAAAAAAAAAAGTATCT
Source organism: Chamaea fasciata (assembly GCF_029207755.1). Lineage (NCBI taxonomy): Eukaryota > Metazoa > Chordata > Aves > Passeriformes > Sylviidae > Chamaea > Chamaea fasciata. Next base: position 53,748,330 of record NW_027094086.1, on the reverse strand, counting down.
TCAGTTTACAGATGTCACCTACATCCTGAGTTAAGAAAAGTGAGGCTTTTCTGAACTTACTCTTACACTGCTGTGGCAGGTCATGTGTCTCTTCTAATTCTCGCTCTGAGCAACTGGGAGCAGATATTATCCTGAAAGTATTTCTTTTGAGATAAACAAATCAAGAATAATAAAGATCAGAAAGAGGAAAAATGGCGACTCATGCCCAAATTCCAATTTTTTCGTTTAAATCAAGGACTGACTGAGTGCACAGCCAGGCTGTGAATCCATCTTCAGCCAGTATAAATTACTGGTTTGTATAGTCTGAGCCTCCAGGATAAACAGACAATTCTTAAACAATTCATAAGCAAGCCAGTCTTCCAGGCTTTGCTGAAGCCATTACTTTGTCCTGAGTCTACCTACCACCACCTCAGCATACGTACACCTACAATACAGGTATCCAGCGCTGTCAACCATCAAATGGCATTAAACAAAGTTATTTTACCCACTAACAACAGAGACAAACTTATCCTCAGAGGCATGGATTGAAGGGGCTGCTTAGATGATGGCTGTAGAGTAAGATTCTTCTTGGGTGTTTTCATTATGAAAACTCTTCATTGTTAACTCCTCACAACTCAAACAAAGCACCCTCTACTCTTGCCCTTAAATCAGAAGCAAGTGACTTTCCTGTGAAGTAAGTGAGAAAGCTAAGAACACGACAGGATGGAAATTTTTAAGGAAAAAAATCAAACTCCACAATATATGAAAGACATACTGCTCAGTCTGTTCTCCATTGCTAACAGATTGCTAATCCTGGCATGAGAGAGCATGGAGACAGACCTGTGGCTGTGAAGAACAGGGAGAGTGTCCCAACTTGCCATCCACATACCGATACATCTGCTTAAACCCCCGGGACACTCATCTTCATGGCTACCAAAGAAAGTTTAAGGATTCAGCAGGCCAAGCTACTGGGTAAGTTTCATAGGCAAATGACAGTGGGGTGATCATAATAAATTACTGTGGAAAGGATTCAATTATGATACAGAGGAATTTTGTTTTGCTATCAAACTCCAAGTCCCTTGGCTCCAGATACTGTCAAAGCCCTCCTGCTTGAAGCCCCCTTGGTTGAGAAATCAGCACAAGCACAGCCTTGGAAAAGATGGGTCTCAGAAAGAAGCAGTGTTATTACAGCTATATCACAGTGTTGTGACATATTCTCACAGGGAAGAGTGTCTTTGGGCGTTTGTAAGAGGCTGGAAGGGCTTGAAGGCTACATCATATTAACAAGTAATGAACTTAGTAGAAACTGAACATTTTGGTTATTCCCTGTTGCCGAGGGCTGAGTAGAAATTAAAAAGGGTGTGAGTATCCCTCTAGAAGGGTTTTGGAGCAGAGGTTGGGCAGCCTGAGGGGAGAAAACCTGGGAGAGGCACAGCGTGGGGTGCATGCCTGGGTGGATCCATGTTGCTCCCCAATGAGGTGCTTGTGCTAAGAAAGCCAAGCCCCAGGATGAGAGATGCAGCCGATACAGGCACCAGAACACCAGCGTTCATAGAAAAGCTCAGAGGAAGGACTGTGCCCACCCATAAAACCCAAACCAAACAGCAACACAAAAAGGCCTAGCAAGGAAGTTAATACCAGTGCCTCCTGGCCTCTTCTGCTAAAAAGTAAAAGGCTGTAAATATCAGAGAAGTGAATCTAGCATTTAATCTGTATACAGGGTATTACCTTCTCCTCAGTAACTTTTAGGATTTTCCACCACATTTATTCTGTAATGTCAAATACTTTCACTTCTCTGTTTATCCAGTCTCTGATTTGTAAAGGCATTACTACAGCATAAAGCAAAGAAACATAACACTAATCCATACTATTTATTTTATGCTAAAAGAAAACTGAGAGAATATCAAGTCCAATGAGCCAGCTTGACATTACAGAAAAATCAAACAGCAAAACATTAGACCAGAACTTCACTTCACCTCAAGACAAGTGCATGGGAATATCCCACATCATTTTTACATGAATAAAATTAGGTTTTTTCTAACAACATTTATGTTTCCAATTAGCCACTATATCTCTTCAGCTTCCAACAGGGCACAGTCAAGTGCTTCAGTAGCTTTGCACTGATTTGGGGTTTAGGCTTCCTCTTTTAGCACTTTTAAGCCTGTAACAAAATGCATTTCTAGTCTGCCTCACACTGGTGCCCCAAGACAAGGAGGCAGCCCCGCTCCCACTGCTGGAGACCAATAGCAGCAAAAGGTAAAAGGCCTTTTCAGCAGCAAAAATACACTCAGCCAGCCATGGGTACAGCCAGCCTGCCTCTTTTCCCAAAAAAAAAAAAAAAAAAAAAAAAAAAAAAAAGACAAAAAAACCACAACACCCTAATTAATTAGAAGGAATTAACAGAAAAGCATACACTGCCAATTTAACAATCCATTTTCACCACTTTTTATTTTCTGAGTTTTACTTGAGGGATGATGCATGCATTTTGTCCTTTCAAAAAGTCTGCCTTTTTATTATGATTAAACACTGAAACATAGCATATTTACAGCTCAATTTATTGTCACATTCAGTCTGGAATTGGCCATTTGGCTGACTAAGTTGTACCACATGAAGGCACCATGACATGTACTATTAAGAAATGAGAAATGGCAGATGGGCATTTCCAAAGAACCATCAGCTTTGCAAGTGGCAGTGCTACAGCTGAATATCATCTGCTAAAAATGCTTATCAAAGGTGAGGATCCAGGCTTAACATCCTCCCTGAACATGCTGGAGAATTTCCTCCCACTTTGGGAAGAAGTTTGCCATTTCCAGCACTAGACTACTTCATAAAAATATTTTAAGAATAGCATTGGCCAAGATATTTCTCTCAAATTGAACCTTCTTTTGCCCTGGTGTGCCCAAACCACTGTTTTTCATTTGCCTCTGGATTGTCAGAACAAGCGGCCCACACATATGTACCCAAAACACGTCTAGACTGAAAATTAAAGGATGTCTGAATGGAATTGAAATTTAATCAAATATGAAGAAAATTTAATTTTTTTTTTTAATATTCCCATATCAGAGTAAGTACGATGTTGCTTGATATGAATGGTGTTATATGATGCAGTAGTCTGCAATTCCAGATCTGTGGAGAATCCTTTTCCAAGTCCAGCGACCCTCAGGTTGCTTCACAGCCCACCACACTAATGCATGTTCTCCGGAGTCTCATTGGCTTCTTTTCTGCCTTTCTTTGACTGCCGTTCATTGAGCTCCAGGTGGCTTCACATGGCAAGGCCACCTTCTGGTAGTGACTGCCACCTAAATTGTCCCCTTTAGCAAGTGGAAGAGGATGTAGTACTTCACTGAAACAAGCAAACAGGGAAGGAGTACCCCAGATAAATATAAATTTGAAAGGAGAAGCATTTAAAATGTTCAATCCTTGGCCTGTGTGACATGCCCCTCTGTTTCCACAAGGACTGCCACAGTTCAAGAAGCAAAGGCAGCACCTGGCCAGTTGGAGATTAAACAGTTCCCCAACAAGACATTTGGGGGGAACTACCCATTTTCTTGAGGTGAAAGGAAACAAAGAAGAAAACACACCTACATAAAGTTTGGGATCAAAATTTAAAAGCCAGCCTTCTAGCCTTGAAGAAAAACCTAAAGAAGAAAGCATTCTTGTTTTAATCACTGATCATGAGGATAAGGAAGAACTAGGTTGTGATCAAAAGCTATCACTCTCAGGTGGCAACAGTGCTCTCAAATTCATTTTCACAGTTTCACACTCTTCTGTAATTCTATTAAAGGTTTTAAACCTGAAGAGGAGACTTCCAAACAATGCAATACTATATTTAAAACAGTACTGCTGAATGCTACTGAATGTAACGTGTTTAGATAGTAAACTCCTAGAGACTATGGTTATATCTTCTTTCATGTACTTTTGCTGAGAATACTATCTGTATGCCAAAAATTGCTTACCCTAAATAAAACACCTAAGGAATACAATGGAATGTGATCTGTTACTATCTGTGTGCTGAGTAAGGGGCATTGCAAAAAAGCAATCTGTTTCTCCCAAGAACTAAGACACAGTCAGAGTCGTCTTTGAGTGACACATTAACCTTGAAATTTTATAAAATAAGCATGCAATTGTTAAGAAAATTGCAGACATTTTATTAAGGCCAAGACCAGTTTCACGAAGCAGAGGAAAACAAAACTGGAACAGAGGGGGGTGAGAATTCTCTGCTACATATTCAAGCTGAATTTTTAAATGAAATGTTTATCTGCACTTGAAAATCATGCAAATTATGACAGCAGCAATGTGGGAGATCTGTATTAATGTATAAATGTATAAATGAATTTTCAACTGTTTTCAATATTAATTACACTATATACTTAATAGAAGACATTTCAAACCTGTTTCTCTATTTTACATTGAGCCTCAATTATAATTCTGAGGAAGAAGGCTACCTGCAGCAGCAGATACACCAGTTACATATCAGTTTTGCTCAAAATAAAGAAAACAACCCCATTGGATTGTTGATTTGACTTTGTCCTATTTTTGGCTATTCTTTAAAATTACTTTTTAGATATGCTTACTATCTTAGAGTGGCAAAAGTGTTTCTTAAAATACTTGCATACTGTGAAATGGAAGAATGGATGCAGCATTTCTGTAACATTAAAATATTTCTATACAAGTTGCACAGACACAGAAACATGTCACACCCCCAAAAATAAGATGTCTAAACAAGGCCAAGCTATAAGGAAAGCAATGGAGTAATACTCCAGCAAAAGGAGAGTTAATACTTTAAACACCCACGACTCCTAATCTATTTTTTATCAATTATTCCAAGAGCTCAACAGAATCTACTTAAACACTGAGATGATAGAGTAGTATAGTTGGGTTACTAACTTTAAAAATGTACATTTATTATCCAGGGAACCAGCAATAAGAGCATCATTTTTACAGAAAAGTAAGGCTGGAAGTGCTCTCATGAAGTCTATTCCCCTGCCCCAGGGCAAAATCAACTATACATAAACCATTCCTGACAGATATTTGTCTAACTTGTTCTTAAAAACCCTCAGTGACAGAGACTTTGCAACCTCCCTAGGCAATCGGCTGCAGTCCTTAACTATCCTTACCATTAGAAAGATTTTCCTAATGTTTAACCTCAGTCTCTCCACTACAGTAAGCTTGACTTTTACTTTGTGCTCTATCCCCAGCGGAACTGGAAAACAGTTTCTATTACTTTACTCTTTACATGAAATTTCCATATATTTTTAAACGGTTATCACATCTTCCCTCAATGCATAATGGCCAACTAGGTCATATGCAACCTGCTGGAGCAATTTATCTGGTCTCCCATGTTGTCCCCTCAAGGAGCCTCCCTATTCTGGCACTGCCACCCCTGTACCAGAGACATCTCCACCCAAAACACAGGCAGTTAAGCAAAACAAGCTGCAGGGAGAGAAGCCAAACTGGATGGCAGCCTCTCAAATTGCCTTCCTGCAAAGAAAAGCCCCACATAAACCAGCAGAAGCCACTGCGGAAGAGATGTGAAGTGGGGAAAGGTACTCACCCCAGAGAAGGGCAGATGAAGAGAGGAAGGCTAGAGTGCAGAAAAGAGGGAGAGAGATTCTTACATAACCTGGAATTAGGTTGCAGTTAGTTGGCTGGAAGTGGGAAAGGTCTGGAAACAAAGGTGAAAGAAAGCAGTGAAAAGCAGGAAGATTGCCAGAAGGGTAGGGAATTCAGAAGGGAAGTGAAACCAAATGTACAAATGGGAAGGGATGAAGGAGCCTCCATACAGAGAGAGTGGATGTGGGCACTGATGGGAGAAGAGGCACAGAGAGCTTGGGACAGCATGAAACACAGGACAAGAAGTGCAGCAGAAGTCCTGTGTGCCAGGAAATACAGCACAGAGGTGGGGACACTGGAGAAGCTCCACCAAGTTGTGTTTCTGTGAGTATAAGGATCTTTCAACAGATGAATTCTGTTTCTCTGCTGAAGCAGGGCCTGTGGGAGTACCAGCCAAGCTGAAAAGTCACTCCTTGGGAGTAACCTGGTCTCTCTGGATCTGGCCCAAGGTCAAGCTTCCGTGAAAGTCACTTTCAGACATAAGGCTGTGAGGGATTATGGAAAGATTTGAGGTGCCATCACTTACACAGGGAAAGGTGTGAGGGAGAAGATATGCAGCTATGACAGAATGGGATCAGGAGATGACAGGAAAAGTCAGTGCTAGACTGAAGGGCAGGGACCCACTGCACAGAGCAATCTCTTAGCATTTCTTCTGGTTTCCATAGTGCCAGAACTAATAATCCCTCCAGCAGTGCTGAGGGTCACAGGGCATGAACGCCTCTGAGTCAACCAAGGTCTGACAGAGCTTGTGCTGAGATGGAGTTAATAAAATCCTGATGAACCTAAGCTGACCTTGAAAGGTCAGCAGGCTTCATACACTGATTCCTAATCCATCCCACAGTGTTCCCATTATCCTTTGATCATCCTGGTTGTCCCTGTGCCACCCACTACCCAGTGATGGAGAGCAGACTTCAGAATCACACTGTTCTCCTAAACGAGCACTCAAAACACACCCTAGTGAAGAAAGTGGCTGATTTTAAAAACAGACCTTGGCTGTTCAGAATCCCCACCACTGTTTTCCCAGCACTGGCAGGGCACTGAGAATGGCCAATGCAGAAGGTGCAGAGCTTCGCGTGCAGGCCAGAAGGTCCCTCTGACCAAACACCAAGGCACTGCTGTGTCACGGACACATCTTGTCACGCAGCTCAGCGCATCAGACATGCCCTCACACAAATCTGCACTGCTTCTGGGAACATAGGAAAAAAAATATTCAGAAAATTTTGAAAGTTACTGCTCTAGTCTGAAAAAAGACCCTTTTTTCAGTTCCCAAGGGTCATGTTGTCTAGACCTCTGGCCATCCATTCTGCTCTTCTCTGGATGCTTCCAACAGGCCTACAGAGCGCTGCTCAGAGCAGAAGTAGTACACCTGCCGCACAAATGCCGTGCAGAGTGGAAAAATTATTTTCCAGGCAGACTCCTGTCCATATATTCTAGCATAATATTCATGGCACAGTATTGTTGATTCATAGCCATTTTCTGAACTCTTGCAACTGCCCATCTGTTTTCTGCAGACCTGGTGTCTCACCAGTCATTCTACATTTTGATTTGCACAGCTGATTATTCCTGTCGAACCACAATTTAGAACTTGTCCTTGATGAACTGCATCATATTTATTTCAGATCAGTTCCCCAATATATCACATTAATTTTGAATTCTAATCCTGTGCTCAGAGGGTTTACATCCTCCCCCTGGCTGGCATCATCTGGAAATTTTGCATGCGGATTCTATCATCTAAATCATTAATTAAAATATTGAATATTTTCTGGCAATCCAGGGCAGAATCCCACTTGACAGATCCTTCTGGTTTGACTGCGAATCACTACTAATTATTCTGAGAAGAGATTTCCAGCCAACTGTGTACCTACCTTGCAGCCCATTGAGCCACCTTGTTTATGAAAAGCTGAAAAGACTTCCAAAATCAAAATGTATTATTTCTCTACTTACAAGAAAATTAGGCTCCACTGAAAGGTACCTTCTGGGGAAAAAAAATCCATGCAAATTAATTTATCACATTATTATCTACAGGTTAATTATTAAAAAAATTCAGTTGACTATTTGATTCAAACTTTTTCCCCCAAGAATATATGATAAGCTAGCTACTCCAAAGGGGACAGGGAAGGACCCAGAAGAGTTTATATGTAGGTGCAGTGTTTGCTCTTTCACAGATTTTGTGCACTTAAACTGTCCTTCAATTGTTCTTCAGTGTAGCCACTAATTGTTCAGAGATTCCTTCAGCTATTTCACCCTGTGTAGAAGAGATAATTTAATGAACTCCATCTTGTTCTAAAACACCCATTATCCTATCTCATTAGTTTATAATCTGTTCTTTTCCTGCTCTAGTTGGAATTCTTACCTTTCTCAAGGACACAGTTCTTTTCCTGCCACTTGATTACAGATCATCCTTTTAGGTAAAGAACGATATTAAAAATTACATTAACTACTCAATACTCTCTGCACCATCAGATCATGAGTTTTTTAACATTTTGTAATTCCCTGTCAACTAGTAGCCCAGAAACTTGATCTTCCTCTTATTACCAGAGAGAATGTGGTGTGTTTCACTGTTACCATGCCCTTTATTACTTGTGCCTTTTTCTGTGAACTGGCCTACCAGGTTTGACCCTCGCATTTTTCTCATCTTCTTTTACACTCATCTCCAGTAACATGTCAAGTTTCCACCTTCTGTATGAGCCCTCAATTATCAGATCATACAATTTTGTCTCTTCTTACCCTTTTTTTACTGGAATGCCTGTCATCTGGGGCTTTTTACATTCTTTATTATGACTGGGAAAGAAAAAAGTTATGTCCTTTAAAAATTGCCAGGTTTGTATCCCTAGAAGCCTTACCTTTCAGTTCTATGAGCTCAGTGCAATCTACTTTCCTGCATACTATTACTTTTATTCTCAAATTCTCTCTTCTCACCCTCTGAAAGAATGACAGGCTCACCCTGTCCTGATTGCTACCCCTCAAATTGCATTTTACCGTCATAGGGTCATCCATCTCTTTCCTAATCAAGCCTAGGAGCACTTCCCTTCCACTGCTCTTTCTACATTCTGTAATCCTGAACCTATTATACTCACATGATCTACTGAATTCGGTATCTACTCTGTAAAGTGAAAATATTCTAAACATTTGCTATTGTTTGGTAATACACAATAAGATGACTGGGTGAGCCCATCACTTGGGACAAGAGCCATCTGCAAAAAAGGGAATCTTTGGCATCAGTGCCAGGAAAATGAGCAGACAGACAGGATCAAAGTATCTCCTAGCCATAACTGTAAAACTTTCCAGGTCACAGCAATTAGCAAAGTGGAAAGGAGGTTCAGGAAATACACTGACCGTGGCTACACAGAGGCACTGTCCTCCCAGGCTTCTTTTGCCAGCACTCTGCTCAGCTGTAAATTGAAATGATTACTCTGGTTGTTGCAATAGCTGCAATCACTTAGCATGTCTAGATTCAGTGTTGACACAACACAGGCTTCAGATATCAAAGCTTTTTTGTACAAATTAACTCCCTTCTCATGTGGCCATGCCTCCTCTGCTGCTAGCAGATACTGTTCTCTCCTACAGCTAAACTGGCACTCCAACAAAACAAAAGGAGCACTACAGCAAGGATCTGAGGAGAGACCATGTGCACCTGCCATTACATTTTTATTGCAACTCTTAAATTAGCGTAATACAGTCCAATGGATTTCTCTGAAAAATATGTATCTGCCCACTGTTTATTATTGCTGAGTACATCAAATAAATCTAACAAAGAACAGGAAAGATCTCCAAAAAGCAAATACAGATATCAATTTGATACAAGTCGAAAGTTTTCTCCTCATACAAAGAAAATATAATTCCACCTGTTCCTTTAACAAGTCTCCTGAATGTATGGTGCACCTTAATGTTTAATAATTCTTTACTACAGCTGCCAAGATTAGAATATGTTTATTAACATATTTACTTAAGGGAAATTCCAAAGGAATTTAAGAATTTTTTACAGGAGACCAAGCAACCTCCACGCCATTAAGTCTCCAGAATAGGTCTGAATCAGCTGGGTTGTCACCACAGTCTGACTGTTGTCCTGGGCTTCCAGGGACCTCCATTTCATCTCTCTGAATTTTATGCAGTTCTGCTTGCCAGACCTTTTCCATCCAGCAGCAGTCATGAGGTTACCAGCTTTCCAACACACCCCTGCCCAAACACCCTGGTCACAGTGCCAACTTCTGGGAGGTAAGGGATAACAGACACAGTGGCAGAAGGGTGTAAAACTGGACAGAAAACAATATAGTAATGCAAGGGTGTTAGAAGCGATAGGATTTCCAGCAGAGAGCCAGGTTAAGGAAGAGAGCAGATATTCTCCTAGCTGGGAATTTTGGTGGAAAGCAAAAGAGTGACAAAAACTCAAAGAGCTGAGGACCGGCAGAGAGGAGCAAGGACAAAGAGGACAAGAACAGCAGTGGGGACCTTTAGGAATGTGCTGCTGGCTAGACAGAGGAAGGAGAGCCCTGGTTGTCCCAGACTTCACATCTCCCATCAGCACTGGAGCACATGAGGAGGAGAGCTTCCTGTTTCCTCTCCTTCAGGACACGTCTCACTGACACGCACAGAAACCAGGCTGTAAATCAAAGTAAGGCACCAGAGACAGTTCAGAGCTGCACCACCACTCCAAACCACTGTAGGACACAGAATCACATCCCACTGCAGCCAAAACTCCTTCTAAAGGCAAATATTTAAATTAGAAAAATAAATGTCTTGCACATCGCTAGTTTACACTGTGGTACTAATTTTTTATCTAGACTTACTAAAACAAGAGCAATATGCAGTTGATTTTCTATGCATTTTTTTGCTGCATCTCAGCTGGCTGGCAGACATGGAGATAAAGCAGCAGGATGTGCTCATCCTCTTTTCCTCCTCCGGCCTCTCAAATCAGAAGCCATCCCATACAGGGAAAGCACTATATGAAGTCCAGCAGACTTTACACTAGAGGGAGCTTTCCTCAGTTAGTTACACCAACGTGGCATCTTCTTTCTCATTACACTATTTTCAATCCATCTACAGAGAAATACATCAGACTGAGGTGAAACAGTTACCATTTAAATCCTACAGTTCAGCCAGTTCAAGCATTGCAGCAGGTCAGTGGTGCGAAGAGGGGAGCACAAAGAGATGGCACCTGGCAAGTTCTGCCCAGAGATGTGCTCAACATTGCTGAGAAGCGTCCTGATATGAACCATGTCCATCCTGCAGCCTCACCAAACACTTGTGTTGAGCACAAGAGCAACTTTACAGACTACATTTTATACTGACCCAAGAGACCACTCTCTTGGGTGTTAACATGGTTAAGTTGTTAATGAATACTTTAATGAGGAAAGCTGAGATAAATCCCCAAGGCTCGTGGCCATCCATTTCTGAAGGCTGAAACATGGATAAGTGATATTCCTCACTGCTAATACAAGTGTTGAACTGATCTTCAAGTGATTTTTTTTTAAATACTACTTAAATTGAACGTACTACAAGATGTTAACAACAGTCAGGACCTATGAATTTTCTAAACCCAGTAAATTGTCCCAAGAATATGAGCAGAACTAGAACAGAAATCCTTACCTGTGAAAGCATTTGTGGCCTGAAAACCAGCTTCCTGCATACTGCTCTTCCAGAGAAGCTTGAGATTCCCGTCTCAACCTGTCCTTACTGGAGACAACTGCTGAGCATGTTGCTGTCAAGTCACTTCCATCTTAGCTCATCAGAGTCCATTTCTCTTTCCATTCCTGTATTTGGCACCATCCAGTTCCCACCTGTTCCCAGGTCCTTCGATGTGTATGAGGAAGGGATCTGCACTGAACCTAAGCAGAAGTGTTGGACAGTCCCATCAACCAGCCAGCCAGAGGATTTGTGCCATGATGAATGAGAAAATGAAGCAAATCGCCTGTCAAGACTTCCCGTCCCTTTTACAATTAAGTTCTAATCCTGTGTTCAGCCAGCACCATTTTTTCAGGTCTCGGCCAATGGTGATGTTCAATTGTCTCTCCTCTCTTGTGCTCCTCTCCCCTCAGGCACGCTCACTGAGAAATTAAAAAAGAAGAGATTATGTTTCCTGATGACCTGTAGCAATACTAAAATTAACAGACTCCAGGGAACAAAAACCCAAAATACATTATCAGGGATTGATTGTACACATTAAAAGAGATCTTCAGAAGGCAAATCTTGCGATTTTGCTGAGATGCAAAGTGTGACCACACAGCTCTTTGAAGTGCAAAGAGGAACAGTGCTGAGGGTGTCATATGCATCTCTGAGAACATGATATGATTTACATTTCAAAAGCCATATTTAGCAGAGATGGGGGCAGCAATACAATAACAAAATTGCAGTTAAAAGAGAAAAGGAAAAATACTCAAGGCTCTCAAGTCTAGTCTATTCAAAACCATAGTGAAATTATTAGCATTTCATATAGTTGCTTCCCTCCTTTTCTGGAGCAGGAAAAGAAAGAACTGTGTGCCAACACTATAGATGTGATTCTTACAGTCTTCTGCAGTTAAAAACCTGTGCATTTCTTCCTGTCGATTACCAAACTCGGTATGGCTTGCTGTCAATTACCTTTTAAAAATCTCAATTGTAACACAGATGATACACTTCAGATGCCTTCAGACATTCAGTGAGGTTAAAAACACCGGCAAGCTACGCAGCAGAAAGGTGGTTACATTTTTCTTGATACTGCTACTTCTGTATAGCATGGATACTTGCAGCTCACTGAAAACTAGTTTGTTCCGCTTCCAGCTTTTAAAAGCTAGGATAAAATTACTTTAATGGGGTGAAGACAAACAGCAGACAGGCACATGTTGAAGGAGAATATTATTTTAGAAAACAAGGAAGAAAGAAAAGAGGACTTGGAGGAGAGCCCACTCAGTGCCCAGCCACCCTGCTCCTCATGTAATGATGCTCGGCTCACTGTCTCCCAGCTCAGTGGCACAGGCAGGTTGACAATACATCCGTGATGATCTTATACTAATGGATTTTAGATGATGAGTCTAGCCAGGGCTTGCAGCACAGGATGGGACCCAAGGTCCACCTGCTGGAGCAGCCCATGTCAGAGCATGGCAGTCCCAGCAGGACAGTGCAGGACCCAACTCAGGGAGCAGGTGGGAATAACGCGCTGCTCACTCCCCAGCCCCACGTCACCCTTCACCCCGACCTGCAAGATCTAGAGATGAGCTTGTACCTAAATCACAAGCCTGAATATCCCAGAGAGTCCAAAACTGCAGAGAAGATTTTCATGCTCCTTGGGGTACAGTCAGCCAGGCCTTGAGGGCTTCATTAGGGACCCACCTTGGGTGAGGGACAAAAAAGGATCTCCCCTCAAGTGTGCCACTGAAATCAAGTGAGCCTGACACCTGATGACTGTCATTTTCCTGGCACCACAGTGAACGAAACCTAGCTGCTAGCAAAGATGCATCTTAATGGTATTGGGTTTTTTTCCCTGATTTCATTATGCCACTACTACTGAAGAACACATGTTTTTGTCTCAACACACAGCACAGGAATGACTGATTAGTTACTTGTATTCAAATCTAGTAATTTGCATTCAGATCAAATAAGGTTACAGAACAGATTTAAAATGTTTTTCCCATTTCTTACTCAAATATCTCAACCTAATAGAAAAGAAAGTGGAAATTAAAAGGGAGAAAGAAAAAAAAATATGTGTAGTATCTTTAATGAGAAAACACTGCATAAAAATTTTTAGAAGAGTATTTAAAAAGCTATTCTTCCTGAATATTATATAGGTCCTTGAGATACTTTTTCAACCCTTTGAAGTGTTCTATGCAACTGATAACAATTTCATATGAGGCTATTTTATTCTAAAATATATACAAGTGAGCAAGTATAATATACATACACAGCAGCCTATAGTTCTTTTGGGTCTTAACATTGTGCTAATTATTCTATAATGACTATAGGTGGATGCTGCACTCATTTCCCAAGCTTTTTCTCTAGAGGCCTGAGTTTCCTCTATATTTATAAGAGGAGGCCTATATTTGCATTTACATTTTCAGCCTTTTAACTTTTGATTTTAGTTTATAATTCCAAAATTCGGATGCTTCTATTTTCAACATTTTCATTTCACATCTTTGAGATGCTCAAGAGATGTGCAGTAATACATTAGCATCCAATAAAAAAAAAATTATTTCCATATATTAGACATAATAAACTTCTAATTCTTAAAAGAACAAAGTATTTTCACTTTACTGAAAATTAATATTTCATAAAAAGATTATTCTCCACATCTTCAACAGTCCTACTGAACTTATTAAGAAGCCAGTAGTGCTGAAGACATGCTACAACACAGGCACTTTCAATAACCACTGCTTCTTCAGGTGGAAAGACACAATTTTAACAACATTACAAAAATGTTAATGTTCAACAACACTACTGAAACATTTAGAGAGTTCATTCAGACCTTACTATTTAAAGGATAGTGTACTGCATCAGGTTTAAGTCCTACTTTAAGGACTCAAGCAAAAGTAGATGCTGATATCTCTTGAATGCCCTAAGTGAGAGTTTCCTATCACTGCAGAAGTGCACTTCTCCCATGCCAGATAACAAACTCAGGTGCCTGACAGGATGGAAGGAACTGGAGCAGGCTGTTGGGGCAAGCCTGTGCAGTGCTCAGCACTTGCTGGGCCTTGTCACAATTCAAAACCAAGTTCAGTACCTACAAAATGCTTCTCCCTTACAGCTATGTGGGCAATTTGATGATCCTTTTCATTATGCAGGCTTTAATCAGTCACATTTGCACGATTTCAGGTTTTACAAATGTATCCAGGTGAAGATGACAAAGCAGCCCAAATGACACCACAGCCAATAAGGAAAACTGAAAATTCCACTTAAAAGAGCAGGTAGAGCTATAACCTTTCTATTGTACTTGACATTATCCAGAAATTTTCCACTAAAGCTGAGCTTATGTTTAAAGGAAGGAGGTTTGTGTTTGTTTCCCAACACACTGGCATGTTTGCATGCATGCAAAGGGTCAGGACCTCTGCTGACACATTTCAGTATGGCTCAGCCAACTCCAGTGAAGCCATGAATTCTTTTATACCAGCATGGTGTAGAAATGCTGAAGCAACCTGCTTAAGGGTCCAAAAAGTGAAAATACATATCTAAAAAAGAGAGAATAAACGATACTGATAGAACTATAATAAGGTGTGATCTCTGATGTAGTATTTTTGCAACCTGCAGACACATGAGTGGGAACTGATTAGATGGCAAGAGAAAATGTGGACCTGAAAGACAAGGGATTTTCTCTTTCCTTCATCTGTTGCCTCCTGTCCAATAGCAAAATGAACTCTGCTTCCACTTCTGCTTTCATTCATCCACTGCAGTGTTATATGAGTCTCAGAAGCAAACCAGAGCAAACCATTGTGCTGTATAAACATGTGGCTGTGCTATAAGGATTTCTGGCTATTATACACTTACACAATGGAATATCTAGAAGAAAAATCAAATCCATCTGTTTTCATCCTCTCCACTTTTCTCAGATTTGGTCTTGAGAAAGACACCACCACCTGAACCTTACATGAATTGTGAACAGAAAGTATTTTGGCTATTTAACACCCTGTGTGACTTACACAATGCGTTTAGCTAGTAAACTTGTTATTTCCCTTCTCTAAATATTCAAAGATGCAAAAGGGTCACAGTAAAAAAGAATCTGAGGGAGAAAAGTAAGCAAAGAGTGTCATTAAATTCTGCATTAATATCTTCATTTTATGAAGTATTATGAAACCATCAGCCAGGACAAGACTGGAGGAACTTGTTCTGAAAGAAGAAGTGAAATATTGCTTTTTCCAAGACTGATATTTCTGTAACATCTTGAAAAACTCAAAAGCACTGGTTGACATGTAAATGCTGCAAAGTGGTTTGGTTTTTTTTTTTTTTTGTTTTGTTTGGAGAGGGGATTTTTCCATTTCCTTTCACTAAATAAAGTCTGCTTCTCTGACCCATGCTTTGGTTCTCACACAGGCTTTAAGAACTCACTCAATGTGTTGCCAGAAGACCTAGGGCCATGGGAAGCACTTCCTGTGATAGCCCTTAGAATCCTTTGGGATACCAAAGGACAGCATTTCACTAAGGTGTATAACACTTTTCCCAACAGGAGTATCTGTACAGGAAGCCCACATATTCACATTTTTAAGAAAGTTACTGAACAGCTTGTGAGCTGTGCTTTAAACTAACCAAGGGAGGACTCATGCTTGGATTTCTTGCGTTCAGGTGAAGAAGTGTCAGAGGGGAGAGAGCTGGAGCTGCCCTGCCCTGCTCTCACTGTGGTCCCTGCAGAAGGTGGGTGCTGGCAGGGGCAGGCCCCCGCGGGAGCTCGGATGCTGCCGGCACCGATGCGCTCCGTGGATGAAAGGAGGACAGAAGCACAGTGGGCTGAGCTGGCAGCATGACTCCAGCTCCACGGGAGATTTAAGCATACCTCCAAGGAAAAAAAAAGCCTTCTGACTGATACCCACACAAGTACCGAACTATCCACAGGCTTAAACACTCTGTTGAAGTAAGGCCTATACTTCCCATAGGTTAAGGCAGCATAGCCTTGGATTTTTCTCTAAGAAGTTTCTGGCAAGAAAAGCACTTCCAACATTTTGTTTTTACGGAACTGGTTTTTTTAAGAAATATCTTTCTAAGTCTGCTAAAGCCATTTAAAATTAAGCTCTTGTGCACACATATAGCTCACCTCTCCAGCTTCTTTTGGATTTACCAAGTTTTCCAGGCTTTGGTTTTCCTTCTCACAGAGATTCTAACTAGATAAATTAATATCGACCAATTATACCTAATCTTTTTCAGTGGTAAGGCCTGTATGTTACTGTGTGATCCTCATTTAGTTTTATTTTATTTACTTCTATCTATAATTTGTCTTCCTTCCAAGATAGCACTGCACCACTGCTAAGTAAATCCTGCTTCTTAGGAAATACTGTGCTCCATAACTCAAAGACCACTTAAAAAACTCAAGGCGACTTTCACAGGAGACTATACACAAATCAAGCAGAAAACCAGATGTTCGAAATATGTTTAACCAGGCACATCTTTCTCTCACACGCATACACACATATAATTCGTTTTTACTTTCAATCTTCAATATTTGCATAGGTCAGTTGTAACTTTTCAAACAGCTGCTGTATTTTACTTTTTTGGTGCATTTCAGGGACATACAAAATGAGTTTCTATGTTAAGATATGTTATACACATTTATATTCCTACAGATAATAGCAGATACTCTTAAGTTTGTCAGGGAACTGTGTCCAAGATTCTTCTTACTTGATTTTTGTTACAGCACTCCCTAAACTGGGGCAAATTGAGGACAAGCAATGCAAGGTGGTCTTTCTTCATCAGCTGAAGCAGAAAACAGGTCTTGAGAAGAGGATGTGTGGCCAAACCCCAGCAGTGGTTTTTCTAGCCTGTTAAGAAAATGTTCTATAAAGCAAAATATATAATAAACACCAGCACATATTGCAAAAAACATCATAGACAAGATCCAGTTAAAAAGGAAAAGGATTACTGTTTCAGTACAGACACTTCTCCTCCTCTTCCTCCTCCTGTTTATTGCTTTCTGGAGTGAAGCAACAAACTGAAGCAATGGTAAAAAACTGGTCTGTCTGGTAGCTTCATGCTGAAGTAAATAGCCTCTGGTAACCATATAGAAAGCAGTATTTCGCAGAATCACAGAATATGCTGAATTGGAAGAATTATCGAGTCCAACTCCAGGCCCTGCACAACACCATCCCCAAAAGTCACACCATGCATCTGAGAGCACTGTCCAAACAGTTCTTGAACTCAGGCAGCCTTGGTGCTGTGACCCACTTCCTTGGGAAGCCCTTTCACAAAGGAAGAAATCTTATAAATAACTGATAATGCAAATGAACTTGCCACATTCCCTTCCATTCATCTTGTTAAGTGAAATAATTGAATCCTCTGTTTTCTATTCTCTGCAAACAAACTAAGGAGCCATAGATTTTACACATTTTACCATAGCTGTGTTGACAGAATGCAGTCAGTGGAAAACTTTACTAAGATCTCCATGGCAAGCTACTGGATTTTGGATGAGATAATTATTGGGAGATATTGTACAAGCTCTGTTACGCAGTGCAGGTAAGAAGCATGCATTGTTTATTTTTGGAACTTAATAAAACTATAATTACCAGAATCTGTCACGAGAAATCATTGATCATGCTGCTCTATAAACCTGACCAGGCAAAGAAAAACCTAACCTCTGAATTTTATTTGCCAAAGTAACAAAAAGGTAGTAAGAGCAGAATCCAGTCTCAATATTTTTCCAGAGGAACAAAGGGTCACTATTTGAATGTGCAGAAGGCTGGCAAAAGCAAAACTTACACTGGGCAGATTTGAGAAAAAGATGACAAATTTTTGACTGGTGTTTCTATGACTTGTTTGAGAAATGAGCAGTAGACAGAAACCATGGGAATTCTGCATATCTCAAGACTCTGAGCATCCAACATTCAGCTACAATCCAAAGGGCATTTAGCAACCCTGCACACCACTGGAAAAACTGTGGTTGTTAATCACAGCTGCAGAACCTGACCACCCTGACAAGGAGTAGGACAGGGAAGTTACTCACTTAACCCTGGCGTGCCACAATGGATGTGTGAGCAAGGAGGGGACACCTTAGGAGAACACGACACAGCCACTGCTGATCTGCTGTCAGAACATCATCAGTGTGGAGCTGAGCATAAGATGAGACACATTTCTCTCCTTCTCCACTCCCACAGAAACCCATTGCTGTTTCAACAAAATCTTTCTTCTGGCTCCCTTTCACCTCATCCTGAGAACCCACCACAGAGACGCACTCATTGCATGTTGTTTACAAGCTCTCCATTTGCCAAGTTCCTGTTTTTTTATCAGCCAACACAAGCTCCCCAAGCTCTTTATTTGGGTGTTTAGGTGTAACAGGAGCACATGGTTATTTGCCATCTCTGTGCATTTCTGTTGCATAATAAAAGCAAATGGGCAGTGCTTCTTTTCTGGAACAAATTACAATCATGTCATACGTGCCCATCATCCCCAGAAGATACAATGTCAGGCTTCCCCTCTCCACTGACAGCATTTTCTGGGCAAGGGCATCATATCCACCAAAAAAAGGTACACAGATGATAGCAGCTTCTCCCACTGCATTGATTAGAGCAGCCAAAACTCCTATGACACACAGTGAAGATACAGACACACATACCTACTCGGCTCAAAAAAGTCAGACTTGTGTGGATCTAGCCAAGCTGCACTTTGTTTCTGAAGGCAGAAATATCTGCACATTGCTCTGGAAAAAAAATGTAGAAGACAGTATCTCTCATGTGAAAATTTCAAGCATCTTATGGATGGAATGGCAGAGTTCTCCCACAGCACAGGGGACCATGGAAGTAAAAAAAATGGGAATTTAAAAATTCAGGGTTAAAATAAGAGTTCCCCAGAATTATTCCAATTTCTGTCAAAACACAGGGTACAACTGAAAAGGCACAATATTATGCTCATTTTGACAAATGCAAAATGCAGAAGAGAACAGTTCTAAGTGTAATGAAATAAAGAACTGATGCTGAAAAGACACTCAGGGGTGAGGAAGCTGCTGGAGAATGTAACCACTGTCTTGGAGTATAAAACTACTACTACCTGCACAGCACCGGGGTTTGCCATGCACATCTCTGGAAAGTGAGTGTGCTCAGTCAGTCTCAAGAAGGACATAGCATCCTGTGCACCTGGGCCACGGCCAAAGAAAAGCCTCTTCTGCTAAAGAGTCAAACTTGAGTTATAGAATTGAATTAGCATAAACTGACACCATATGATTTGAAGAAACACCGATAAGAATGTCTTAACTTTCTGGAACGCTGTATCAGTCAATGCAATTAATGTCCATCTGCTGTGAGCAGCAGCTGTTCAGGAGGGCAAGGAAAGTAAGAAGAACGTCCACTAGTATTTTATGCACATTGCTACACAAAGCTAGTTCTAGCCTCCTGTGAATCAAGCCATGCCACAAAACTTCATTTGGTTTATTGACAGCGTCTCAGCAGCCAACATCATCTGCTTGCTGCATGAAGAAATGCAAATGGAACATCAACCAGACAAGAAAAACCCAATTCGAAGAAAATGTTGACAGCACTGAGCACATCAGCTACAGGGTGTTCCCAGCACTACTTGGAGCAGCACAGGAGACAGAGGCATTCTGCAATGTAACTGCACTATGTGCAGTACAGTTTCATGTGTATGCTTCTCTCAGCCTAAAGAAGGTGTTCAACTATGTCTGACTGCACAGATCCACTTTGCTTCCAGTACCACAGAAAACTTAAAAAGACGTGCGACTGTATCCAGAAGGGACCCTTGTTATAACAAATACCTAAAGCTTCTCCTATAGAACGCCACCGGATCTTAGATGACTGAAAAACTCTGAGGTTTGCTAATGCATACTCTACCAGTTTTTTTCACGCTAAATTACAACCGTCTACATGAAGTAGTAAGTTTTAAATTCCTGTTTGTTTCCATTAAGACCTGGTCTCCATTTTGACCAGTATCTAGCAAAACTGGTATGTTTAAATTGCATCTCCATCATTAGATTATGGCTGAGCTCTGAACTTAATGAAACAATCCAGAGATCCAAACCATTGCTTCAACATGGTCTCCCACTGCTCTGCTTTCCAGAGCATCCCACTTGAATGTTATCCTCTGAATGACACTAGATAACAATGAGATTAATATGTATCAGAAACCATATCCAAGCAGAACTTTCTCCTGTGTCCATGGTGGTTTTGCCCATGTCAGACTAAGGGAAACAAACACTGCCTTATTACTCAGTCTTAGCTACAACTAACAACACCATTTTACTCCAACTTTCAACACATAAATGAGAAAAGGAACAAAAAAACAGGTTAGCATTTCTCGTATTTTTCTTGGACGTGGTACATTGGACTTCACATTTCTGGGCATGTTATCTGATCTCTCTGGGCTTCAGATTCAGGCACTAAAGTACACATAACTTCTACCTGTGGATTAAGGAGCTCTAAAACGCTTAGGGAACAGAAGTGTTACTGGTAAAACAGACAGAAAATGCTAAAGCAGAGCTTTGATTAATTTGATTTTGTTCTCAGGAGAGTATATCAGTCTGCCAAAATCCAAACCAACTCTATTAGCACCGTAAAATTATGCCAAAAAAACACTTTTAACTAAGTTAGAGTCAATGATTCTTTATTTCCAGGTAATACCAACCACACATACTCTCCTTTAACTCTGGCCTTCTTCGAAAAATCTATTGGAAATCTACTTACAAAACTCACATGAAAAGCACATCCGGGAAGCAGTATCCTGAGGTGATCAGCTAAATCTCATGTCCCAGAAAACCACACAGCTCTCTCCGATTCCCCATTACTCAACATACAAAAAGCAAAGGGGTTATTTTTTTTCCTGTGCTTGAAGGACAGCTTTTCACATAAACAAACTGCATAAAGGGACAGGAAGCAATGCTGTTACCAGTTAAATGGGTGAAATTCCAAAGAAGTTCTTGCTTAGCACAAATATAAGAGAATCTCAACTCACTCCAGCTTTAACTCATGAAGCATTCCTAACCCTAACTGGCAAAACCAAACAACTCATTAAGAACACCATGCTTGTGTTCGTGTAATCTGCTGCCCTATCTATTTTCTATTTTCACGTTTTTTAACAATAGATACATTTTAACATGCCCTTGTTGTATTTTAAAATCATTATTGCTATGCTCACGTGCAGTGTCTGGATGCAACTGAGACCTGTAACAGCATGGAACTGAAGAAGTGTGTTACTAACACAACAGTGACAGCACCTTCTCTAGTAACAGGGAGGGGAGGTTGACCAAACAACTCAAAAATGGGTATTCTTATGAAGGAAAATTGGGTTGGTTTGTTTTTCTCAAGCAACATCCCATTCAAAAGCCCTCTTCTCATACTATCCCTGCATACCATACCTTAGCTTTGTTTAGTGTTTTACAATAGCCTTTAAAGCACAACCCCACAACTTTTACTTTCAAATGTCCATGAGATTACATGTGCAGTATTTCAAGCCTACCTGCCAGACCTCTCCCTCACCACCACAACCCTCTGCAATAAAGACAGACTCCTATAGGAAGAGCCTGCACAGTCGTAATTTATAAATAATTACGAACTGTAATTAAAGCTTCACAGCCACAAACAGAAACACTGCAATCTCATATTAGAAGAAAATAATGATCTCTGCAGATGAACAATCATTATCTTCCTTGTTCAGTCATGGAGCTGCAGCTTTGTATTTCCCAGCTGTTAACTTATCATCAGTCTTACTATAAAAACAAAGACTACTTTTTGCCTTTCCGTCCCACCATCCCCCCCTGCTTTTTAAACAAGTGCAAAATGTAATGAGAGTCTGACTTTGTGCCTTTGATAATTAAGCTTCCAATATCATGGAATTTGTTCTAACAAGAGCATCTGCTTGCTGCATTGCAGCCCTACAGCTAAGAAAGCATTGGACTTATTAATAAAATACAATAAAGAACTGAACATCTGGGTAGGAAAGATTCACAGAAAGGGAGAAGCTTGTTTTCCTCTCAAAATATTCAGGAGACAGCAAAGCTCATCCAAATAAAATGTAGTTTATTTTCTGTTGAGGAAGCAGCTGGAATCAATGATGCTGATTATTCTCATTGCACTGTGTCCTGCTGTAAGAAACAAACCTATTTAGAGGAAACAGAGGGGAAAGCAGGAAAATCCCTCCTGTAATAATCTAGCACATAGTTAAAAGCTTCTGATAGTGCATCCCATTCCCATGCCCAAGGAACAGGCAGATGGGTATACATAAGTTCTTTCTGCTAACAGCGCTGGCAGAAAAGGGCTTCGTATCAACACTTCAAATACTGAAAAGAGAAAACAGGACAAAAATAAAACAAGAAACACTAAGATCCCAGAAGAGTTAAATAGCTAGAATTTTGGATCAACAATTTGAGCATCTTATATAACACAGTTCATCATATGGTACCCAGTCACTCATGCATCAAGAGCAGAAACTGGGTTAACTACAAAATTTCTCAGAAACAAATTGAAACCTCGATTTTAAAACACTTCTAAATGTGCCAGATACTTCAGTACACTGTTCAAAGTTAATTACCATCAAACTAAATATCTGTGCCTCGCATTCTTTTTAAATGCAAAATCCGTGGGGCTGTATGCATATCCTGCAAACGGCACTCGCTTTCTGTAAGGCTATGCAGCATTTCTTCACACCCCTGAACTATGGGAACATGAAGGTGTCAAAGAACCTTTCTGAAGGAGGATGGACATCCCGGAACCCACAGGTAAACTGGCATCTTCCATTTGGCAATGATGCACTTGACTTGACTGGACTGCCGCACCTCCAGCTGAAAGGGATCCACCCCACGCCCTGGGGACCACTGCCTACCCTCCTATCTTCTGGGACAGCAGAAAAACGTTAAGGGCTACTGTCACTGAGGGGACAGCCCCAGAGGAACTGCATCAGGTCTGTCTTCCTATGGCAAATGGGAGAATTACTTTTCTGAGTCCCATTTTTTGGAAGGAGTAGGTTGCTACCCGATACATGCATAAGCTAGCAAGACTGATCCTTATTTATCTAGACATTTTTCTGCCTCTTCTTATCTCTTCTGGCTTAAAACTCCTCGTCTTGTGTTTGTTGGTGTTCTTTGTTCTTAAACAAGATGCAAGAAAAAGTCAGTAAAACGATGCATAATATCTGTTCTCTACCACGATGACAAAACTAAAACCAAACCAACCAACCCTGGTATGTTAATTCAGTACATTATGGATTGGTAATGAGCCATTTTTAGTCACATGTATCTTCATAATTTTAAAAGTCAAAGGTTTTGCTACTGTTTGCATCATGTTATACATCAAAATATGTCGATGTAAACCCTATTTTCTATCTGTTGAGACTTCATGACATGACTGAATCTCCACATTTATTTTAGAGTTCAGAAAAGGCTCTCGGTTTTTTTATGAAAATCATACAGAACTCACAAGGAAAAAAAAATCAAACATGCATTTGCAGAGGGAGCTATGTGGATTTTTAACAAATAACCAAACCAAATTTACATTGTAGCCAGAAGCAAACATCAAAAACTCCAGTTCAGAGGGATAGTTTTTTAGTAACACAATCACTTCAGGAAACTATTAAAATAGCACAAACTTAAAAGCAGCATTGGCAGAAACTGAATGTAGCTCAATTCCAGTTTCCAGTTCAATACCTTTTTTGCACACATACGCTTTGCCTTCCATACTCAGCTGCAGAATATAAACCATCAAACTGCACTTATAACAAGTCTGAACTGACAATGCCAAATTTTAATTGAAACAAATGAGAGAAGTAGGGCAACACATGAGCATTTTATAGGGAAGTTAGCAGCAGTCACAGCTGGGATAAACCTCCACCCCTACAAGTGAGAAAGGGATCTAGTTTCCTCCTTTTATTTTAATCCTTCCTTCAAAAAAAAAAAACAAAAAAAACCAAAAAAAAACAGACAAATCTGCTAAATTAAAAAAGCAAAAAACACTGCAAATGAACAGTCTGACAAGTGGTGAATTCTGGAAAAAAAAGTTATCTTCTCCCTCTTAATGAATGAAAATACATTCCTTCTCCCAATTCAAAAGAGCTTTCTTGCAGCCTTTTTATATGTCAGCAACTTGCAACAACCTCTTGTCATTTTAAGTGCTATGCAAAACATCTCTGGAAATTGTCGGTGTATTTGTGTACACACTTGTGTGTAAATGTTTTTGTACCAAGCTCTGGATGCAAACCATGCCTGCAGTAAATACTCTTTTAGAGTACGTCATGGCATCACTGCAGACGTTTTTCTGCTTAAAGAGAAGACTAATTTACACTAAAAGAAAAAATCACCACACAAGAATATGAGCCAGTCCTCCTCCAGGTGGTTTTGCCACAAGTAGTAGAGCAATTTTGTCGTGAAAGTGAATGGAATAGAGGTAAAGGAGACCTGCAAAAATCATAGGAATTAAACACACAGCATTCAAATTGAAATCTATTAGCAATACCTCAACTCTAACTTATAAAATCCAGACTTTTCTCTGTTATTACAGTTAGGTGAATAAAAATTTCCCTACTTTGCTGTTACGTCTGCTCCTTAGGAAACCATGCCCATGGCTGCTAAGGCAGGGAGAGGACAGCACAAGGTGGCTGTCAGCCACAGCACTGTCAAAAACCATTTGCTTATACTTGGTTTTGGGAAAGCAAAAAGATCATCTGAGATGGAGGAGGGTAAATCTGTCTCTATTTCCTACTGTTTCTTGACTCCTTGGATGAGCTCATCAGTAAAACATCACTGCTCATAATAGCCATGCAGTGCACAGAGAACTACATTACAATTATGGATGTCACTAAAAAGTCACAGCCCTTAATTTTTTTTCAAATGTATTATGAAAATGTAAGTAAATGGATTTATTTCTGCAACCAGCAGAATCACAGCAGAAGTAAACTTCCAGTTTTGTTTCCTTACTGAATTTTTTAACTTAAAATCTCACATATAACCTATGCAGTATATTACAATACAGATGCACAGAAAAGCACCTCTATAATGACAGCGAAACCATAAAATGTAACTGCTGCACCTATTGCCCTTGGGAATGCTGAAGATGCTGGGCAAATGCCCTCTGCTCACATCATTAAAACAAACAAAGCCATTGTCATGAAATCATTCACTGTGCAGAAACTTTATAAGTTCTTCTATTATCTTTTATAGCTTAATTTGAGCACTGGGAATCTCTAGAGTGCTTTGCAGCACATTAATAAGAGACACTTGCTTTATAAAGTTTATCATTATTACTGTACTGCCTACGTCAGAGCTCGCTACACTCAAAGTTGGGGGTTTTTTAAAAAATTTTCTTCAGCCTAAGACTTGAATTTTTCAGTGAATGATAAATGCAGTGGTGGTTCCTGAGGCCTCTTTCACAGAACTGCTGCTAGTTCATTTTCCATAGTGCTTTAAGAGCCCCTTATTCAAAAACTGCTGAAAGAATCATCTCTGAAGTCAGGAGGCACCAGACCTTGACTGCACTGCTGTTTCCCTCACTAAAATCAGGGGCTACTAGAAGTGCTACTAGAAATTAAGAAAACAATAGTGGAAGTGGCAGCTGGCAAACAAGGGAATGTTTCAGTTTTCAAACAAACTCCAGTGTTTCATACAATACTCTGGCTACATAAACACTTCTGCACTTACATCAATCTTTATCCCATAAGTAAAGCTGAACCTGATCTGGATTCAGGGGTCATTTGAGGGATTTGAAGACAGACATGGAGGAACACACAGGCAGCAGAGGCCAGATCGATACCAGCAGCTTCCACCAGCATCAAAACAATCCCTCAGGTCCTTTCCTGCTTCTCTGACAAATCTCTGTGCAGGCAGATGCCCTAACACAACAGTGACAGTATAAAGGTCCACAACTGGCTAAACAACCACTTTCCCTGGAGCCAATTCCATGTCAGCTCTCCCGAGGCTGGTGCAGCTCAGCTGTACTAGTGAGCCCTTCCTGGGCCTCAGCGCCCAGCTGGGAAACACAGGTGAGATCCAGTGCTGGGTCACCCAACTCCACCCAGCTCCCACTGGGAAGGATCCATTGGGGTGTCATCAGTGGGGATCAGATGTTTCTGGAGCCCTCCCCAAAGATGTCCACCTAGATGCGGAGCACAGCCTGTAACACAGCACAAGGCACTCAGTCAAGCCCTCACGTGACGACTACAACACGTCAGAAGTACCACTGCAATGCTTTTGGTAGAATTTTCCTAATGTCTGATGCTGTGCATGGCTGGTGTATTCCTGAAGGATGCCCAACAGCCAGAGATTGGCCTAAATCTGGAAACTATTTCAAGCAAATTAACCACACAAAGTGATTTCAAATCATGCTTCATTTTGATAACAAATACTGGCCGTCAACACTCTTCCATGTTTTTTTCTTTCCTTTAATGCTGCATCCCAACACATTAACCATGTTGGATTTCTCCCAAAAGGGGTACGAGAAGGGACAGAAAGCACATGCAGGTTTGTTGGACCATCAAAGGCATATAACATTTTCCATTTTTCTTATACTGTAAAAAGCATTATTTAAACTTCCATTTCTTCATAGAACTTCTTTGAACAGAATTTATTTACTCAATTAGCTCTAAAACCCAACTCCCTAAGCAAATAAATGATTGTTTAAGTATGATGATGTGTAATTAATTTTCTCCATTTAGTTGCCAGAATATTAACTCGTTTTTAACTATGAAATCTCACTAAATCATTTTAGAGACAGGTAAATGCAAAGAAATTTTTCCTCTATTTCTACCCAGATTCTTGAATACTCAAGAGAGTGCAGTTAATTGATTTTAAAAAATTAAGAAATCTTAATCTCTTTACAATCAAGAAATATAAACAAAAAGTAAAAAGGTGTCCTTTTTCTAGTTTGAATTTGACAAGGCTGGCAAAATTTCTTCATGGGCTCTGATACACTCGAACAGTTGAGTCACATCAGTCTCATGCTGATGAAAGCATCATGAAACACTTCTCTTCCTGATCAAACCCTTGAAGACACAGTACAGAGAACGTTATTAAGATGTTCAAATCATGTTCCTAAAAATGATTGTGTCGTCCCCAGTCTGTTTGGGAATATTCACTAAGCTAATCAAACTGACAGGTGTTGCCGCAGAATTCAAGACAACCTAAGTCCTTGCTGTTCTTGGAGCCCAGCACTCCAGAAGTTCAGACCTTTTCATATTGACTATGTCTTCCCAGTACTCCCCAGCACAGCATTCATTTTACACAATTTGTGCTTTTCTGAGTCCAGGATAAAAATGCTTTCAGAAATTAAATATGAATGTCTGATACTGTTTTTTTTTCCTTGTCCTCAGAATACTGCCTCAATCTTAGTTAACAACTCTGTTCCAACCCTGCTTTGACAGGAGAACCATGTACCCCCTCAGGGGCTTTTAACAGAGTTCTTTATTGCATCAGTTAGATGTGGGTACACTTAGGTGAGACAAGGAACGCTTTACAAGTATTTATTGGAAGCACTGGAAAGTTATGAAGCAAACACCAAATTTCTGCCCAAATTCTAAATAAGCAAGGACCATAAGCTTCTAAAAAAAAAGTTTGCCAGAGTCTTTCCTTTTCACAAATGCAAAACATGCTTTATATTAATCCTATTATTGTAAACCGTGGAGCCATTCTGACTAAAATAAAACACACCGGAATGCAGACAGCCAGCACGGAAAACTTCAGTCCAAAAGTTAAAGACATGCGAAATAATATGCAGCTGAAAACAATCATACAATAGCAAATATTTAATAAAGAGCAGTAGTTAGATTACACACAGTTGTTTTACAGTATGTGCATGTGTACAGTTCACACACATTCCCTTCTCACTTTGGAAGCCTGAAGATTAGCAAAGCTTCCCTGGAAAACTTCTACAAGAAGTATTTCCTCTAATAGCAAAAAACTTTCATTAATAATACAGAAAAAGGAATGCCAAGAATATGAGTGTAAATCCTTAGGCAGTAAGCAAGGTAGTTACCAAGCCATTATTCTTGTATGAACACACACAAGCCATCCAAACACGCACCAAGAGTCCATGAACTGTTCACAATTAAATCTGATGCATTCCCTTGTATGTGTAAAATATGTATGTGAAAGATTTGAAATCTCTGGGTTTAAAAGCCTGTTCCTGTCTACTTGGGACATTCAAGGAGACCTTCAAATCTCAGAGGGGGAGACTTCCCCCAAGATGTTTCCCAGAAGAAAAAAACATACAAGGAACAACACTAACATATTGTAACACTAATGTAATCTATTACACGGCTATACAAAAGAATTTTAAAAACTAATTTGATGTGATAAGAGGGTAGTCCTTTGCTCCCAATGGATGTGAATGCAAAACAATCTCCAGAGTACTTTCAGGAGCTATCACCAAGACCACCATGGTTATCAACCACCTTGCAGGCACTCTATCTTCCACTCTCCCAGAACAGGAGTAGGAGATAATGCAGGCTTGACAGCTTCTGCCTGCTTGTAGGATAAAGGCAGACATAGATGCTGTCAGGATTCTGTGGTGTCGGCATGACAACAAAATTAATGCAGAGTCCACTAACCAAAGACAACAAATTTTAAAATTTCAACATGTGAATTTGTTCTACTTAGAAAAAGTGGGGGAAACAGGATCCTCCACAGCTTGTCAAATGAAAGGGCAAATTCTTTTCTGTCTCCTCAATCTGTCTTCTCACGAGGTTAGTCATAAGAGAGCTCTGCTACAGCAGACAGAGTCTCACCTAAAACAGGTGAAAAACCGACCAAAGTCAGTCACCCACAATGACTCTGCCTCATACTGTTCACTCCAGCCAGGCCAGGAGAAGGGAGTGTGGACAGGACATGGGCTGAAGCGAAAGTATTTCTTAAATCTCCTGTGGTCTGCCAGAAACAGATAACAGGAAGACACTAAAATGCAGAAGTCGCCTTGCTAGGCCTCTTTAAGGCCAAAAATAAACCTTAGCACACAGAAAGAAAAAAATCACTACTTTATTAGGCATATTTTTAACAAACTGATTGATCAGGCTTTTAGAGTTTATAGCCAAGCAATTCTTGGCAAATGTGAAGGATAAAAACTAAGGAATCTCAAACAAATCAATTTATCAACCAGGAAAGTCATAACCAAATGTTCAGTAGCAGACTCTATTAAACTCAGTTGCTAACTACTTAATGCTACCACCTAAATTTGACTTGTTAATTGTGCCCTTGTTGTTTTAAACCAGAGGTCTGATTAACAGCTTTCAGGTTAGTGTTTAAGCTCACGACATTAAGTCAAATACAGTTAACGGAGCAAGTTTGTTCATGTTAAGGAGGATGAAAATATTTTTCTTATAGAAGGTACAGCCTCTGGCTATCTCCAAATTACAGAAAAACTACAAATAACAAAAGAAAACATACTAGTGAGTATGTTACTAAAGATCCAGTAGAGACCATCTGAAATTGCCTGGAGGAAAAATGCTTAACTAAAAATACTTGCTGAGGTGAAACAAGCCATCTTTGCTCCGAATGTAAAACCACCTCCTGACAGCTCTCCAGGCAGAGTAGGAGAGTTAAGAAATACAATTCAGCTTTGGAAGGGTATGATCTCTCAGGGTTTGTGGAAAGCTGTTTTAGATAAATTATGAAAGAAATGAGTAGCAGAGATGAAGGTAAGGCAAGAACGGAGAGAAAGAACCAAGCCAAAATGGTTTGTAAGAGCCAAGGAAAATGCCTTTTATCAAAAACTACAGGACAATCCCCAGTAAGAGCTATTTCCCCAAGCAGCGATGAACAGCAGAAATTATCATAATGAGCATTGCTTTCTAACCTTGTTAGCTGATCAAGCTGCTGCATTTTCCTCAGAAAACTTTAGCCTCTCTAGTTTCTCCTTATAGGATGAGAAATGCTTTTAAGCCTTTCATTAAGAAAACAGAGGGAAAATCCATGAGGACTTTCTCGCCCTGCCCTCGCAGCAGCTGTGCACTCAGCAGAGGGGACAGGGAGCCCCCTCAGGGCCTCCTTCCACCCCCACCATCCACAGAGTGGGTTCATGTCATTCACTCCTCTTCGTGGACTCACACAGGTCTCTCTGCAGATTTCATCCAGACATCGCTGGCACCACTTTTGGCACAGTTGCTCCTTGCCCCTTTCCCCAGCATTTGTCCCAGCTGTGCTAGTAACTCAGTCCCAGCTGGACACAGCGCTCTCCACTGCTCATTCCTCCTTAAGAGCAATAATGATTAATGGTTTTCAGCCTCAAAGCACGTTTCTCTGAAGAAGTGGTGACTGTGAAGACGAAGGTCCCACAAGCAGACTATTCCTCCCTGCCTTGCCAGGCCAAATGGTGGCAGGGTTTGTTTTGTCCCAGGGAGCATTCAAGTCCATAGTTTAGGAACAAGCTGTAAGGGATTTCTTTCAGTGCTGCAGTCCTCATGATGGGTTGAGTTATACTCCTCGATAACCTCTCTACACAAAGTATGGGAGATAATAGCACTGGCTTCATCAAAATGAGAAAACAATGAAAGCAGCACCTCCACTTCGGTTTTATGAATCTTTTTATGAGTCATCGTAGCATGAATTAAAACCAAAAATCTATGTTGCCAAGTCTCTTAAAGACTAAACACAAGAAAGGCCATTGTTTTACAAAATGTGGTTACTTGACTAGGGCTAATATGAAGCGCTCATCTATTTAGGATTAACACTTCTAATACTTTGTGCCGAGAGACTGATTCCTTTTAAAGGAAACGTAAATGAACATAAAACAGTTGTCAAACTGGAGGGGTGTTTATTAGTACATCATCAATGAAAACAATTGATAATTGAACACAGTGAGCATTCATTTCTATTAAACTCACTCTGATTTAACTTAGTAGTGTTGTCTGGAGAGAGATGTGACTTAGTTTGAAGAAGAGTAAATACATTTTATTTTAATAAGGATGTAAAGTTTATGATACAGACATACTATATACTTTTCAAATATGAATTAGGGGGTTGGTTTATTTTTTAACCTTGCACTGGATTTTAAGTGTCCCATGTGTCACTGAAATTCTGCCCTCACTTCATTCAATGGGAATTTTACTAATAACTCCAATCTGAGGAGAATTTTACCAAGGGGACCCATATTCATTTCATAATTTTATAGGTAAACCCAAGAGCATTATGCCTTATACAATGAGAACAGAGCTTGAAGAAATCAGTAGATCTTGCATTTTATGTATTTTCCAAGCACGGATACTTAAATACACTAAGACTTAGGGTAGCACTGTGTATATTTACTTTAATTTTCAGTCAAGGATCACAACGAACTCCTAAGCTTTATTTTCTCATAATCAAATGCAAACCTTTCTAAAACATTTGGCATGTTTCATCTGAGCATAAAAAGGTTTGCACAGCTACATTACTTCAAACTCCGATCACAAATTACAACTTCATATTCACTATGGAAACAGACTTTGAGTACACTTGAGAAATAACTAAGTCATAAGGATTTAACTCCCCGTGCTATTCATTAAAAATAATTATTCACTGCATAAAGGCTTGGTGCTGAGCGAGTGAATGGTCAGGCTGGAGAATTCCCTTTAGCCGTGGAACAGACATCTCAGATGCACCAAAGGTGCCTTTCCTCACACAGCCTCCTTTATTGCTCAGCTGGAAAGACTGTCTGTAGAATAAGATGAGACTTCAGACACTCATTTAGTTCTCCACTCCTATATTGGCTTTTCCAACAGGAGCACTGATTACCGGTAGACAATAATGATTTTTGTAACGCGAACATCTGCGCAACAGAAAACAGACTGAGATCAAATTAATGGCTTGTATCTCTCTATTAAGCAGGTACCAAATACTAAAGATTTATTTAAATTGCTAATAAACCTAAATTCTTAGTGAAAATTTAGCCAACAGAAACACCAAAAGCTTTATAAATCCACAAGTGAGATGCTCTTCAACACCCTTTTGAAATAAAAGAAAAACTTTTTTTTTTTAATAAAAAATCAAACTATTCTTAGGCAAAGCTCTAACTAAGGTCTGAACATACAGAACTCCAAATTATGTTAGTTATTGGTCTCACTGTAACGATAACTCAGCCATATTGCCCACAAGCAGCAATTAATTAAATTTAATAAGGAATGCTATGAGTTGTTCCTCTTTTTAAAATCCCAGCCAGGGCCCTAAACAATGCTGCCTTTCTTATTCCAATTTTCAAATGTTTAAAAATCCAATTGAAAAAAATCATCTTCAATGTTGGAGAAAATCCCAATGCATAAAAAGTCACTAAAGTGCTCCATTAAACAAACCAACCAAATCTATGTGACAGAGGAAATGTCAGTTTTTAACTGACATTAGGCTACTAAATACCTCCTTTCAAGAATAGAAATATAATTTATCTTTAGTAACACATACAGAAATTTTTCCCTGCCACTAAACTCTGAATCAGAAATTCACTGAGGATTAAAAAGCAAACATTAGAAAATATGAACTTGGTGTGCTGAAAATTCTCTATTCATTTCTATGCATGCAGAAGATTTTCCCTTGTCTTTCCAGCGAACAAGAGGGTGATCTTAAAAAGCCTGGAATTATTTTCCTCTCTTTAGTATTTGAATATGAAACATCATCAAACAACAGAAAGCCAAGGGAAAAATTCAAGCATTATACAAGTTCATAGTATCCATCTAATTTCCTGGCAACTACAGCACAAGTGATAAATGGGAAACCAGCAAAATTTTTCCAACTGCCTTTTAGAAAGGCACATTAGATGAAAAGACAGTACGAGAAATAATGCCAAATGCTCTCAGAAAACGTGGTCAGAGACAGCATTTAAAGCGGTCATATTACAAATTACTGCCTCCCAAGTAAAAAGTTAAGAAGTAACTGATCATGTAAAACCATAAAACTACCAAGACATGGACCAGGGTATCCCATCTACATTTGGAAGACAGTTTAAAGTACTCAGCACAAAAAATCCATCACACTGGAAAACCATTTGATTAATCCAGTGTATTACATGTTTACATCATGATTTCTATGATCTGATGTTGTAAAACTCTCATCTGCTTCTTCATTTATGCTTATTGTCAATGCCATCAACATTATGCTAAGACAGAAAAGTTTAACTAACTTTGCAGAATTAGCACAGAAAGCACTATAGCAGCATAAATTCCACAGGTCTACTCCAGATGAGGGAAAAAAAATCTGAAATAAATAGGCAAAAATGGCAAACAATAAGCACTTTGAGAGCTGGATTTGTAAGTATCGACAACTATCTCTCCTGAGAAATTTCTGGCTTTGCTACGAATGCGGCCCAAATTCTGAGGATTTTCAAGCCATATTCCACCAGGAAATTCTACATCATACTCAAAGTCTCTTTTTCAAATTCCAGGTGCAGCTTTAGCACTTCTTACTTGTTCTTTGAGGGAAAATGTCTACAATGCTGGCTAGGACCTATATTTGCAAAATCTGCTTATGAAGGCAATCCTTCCTATTCAAGATTATGGCAGAGTTCCAGATGCTCAGAGCATAAAACAGGAACTCCACTGAAATGAAAGGTCAACGAGCCCTGCATTCGCACCAGGAACCAAAGACTGGAAGGGTTTCATAGCAGCAAGTACCTCAGAAAGGATGCCCTTGCTGTCAAATGTCCTTGCAGACAGGTGGTGAACTTGTCTTCTACCAGCACTGCCAAAGGCCACTGGTTCCTTTAGAATCCGAGTTCCCTTGCCATACCACCAAACAAGGATACTCACCCTGAACGAATTACTTGTTAAAGAAAGCACCTCACAGACAAGTCTCCTTCAATCAGGAAGGCTGAGAAGAAAAGAAAGAGGAAGAAGGTAGACGAGTACTTTTAGGCCATATTTCCCTTTGCTGGAAGTTTGTGTGCTCCCCTCAGTGCAGACCCCCTCTTGCCTATTCAGCCTGGGGACCAGCATGCCAGCAGCAATCAGTAAATAAAAAAACTGACTCCCAACTGCACATGTTATTTGCAGCTCAATAAAAAATAATGCTGGGTCTTTGACACGTGTTTATATAACACCTAATATAAAAGGCTTGTTTCTCATGAATAAATATGTGGCGCAGGCCAAAGTCTGGAAGCATTTTCTAACTAAGAAAATAAAATCTGTGAAGTCTAAACTCCAATTCAAATTTCTCCTGAGGTTTGTAGACCTCGGGTTCAAGTTTGAGACCATATGCAATTAAAACGAAGTAGACTTGCCAAAATAAAGCATATTTTGTGATGCAGTGATCTTGACTGATTGGGTTTGTTTATTTATGCTTACACAGAATTTGGTAAACTGCGACAAGTGTCTCAGCTAATGCAAGACAGATCCATCCACCTGGAAACAACCAGTATTTTAATATATATTAATGAAAATGCTCTAAAAGTAAACAGTAGCATTTCCTACTGGTTGCACTATTTATTGTAGAGCTTTATATGGCTTAATCTCATCATGCAGCCTCTTCTTATCCCAAACTACAGTGCTTACACGTGGAAAATTAATATTATAGCACTTAAATCTTTATTATTCTCTACAGTTTGGAGTGACCTGCCACTTCAACTTTATAAATAACCCAAATACTCTGTATGCCTAATTTGCTATCACCATAGTAATTTTTTCAAAGGATGACTCAAATTCTTACTCCAAAATTAAATGCATTTTTTCAGTCAAGTCTCTTCTTGTGGCACTAAAGCACTGGACAAAGTTTTTATTCAAAAATCCCTTTCTTCTTCATGAAAAGGTCATTACAGCAATCATAATAATCCTTTCTTTAACATGAAACACTAAGTCTTATACAAGATGTGTTTAGCGCATTTACTACCCTGTTAATTCTTTTCTTCATGGAGCAGGCATTTGCTATGACACAAAGTCTGTCATTCTCATCAACTCAGTGATTCATCCGCTTTTCCTACACTTATCTTCCAACCTGTCTTCCTAATTTTTTGTTTCGCTTATCACTATTTTGGTATTGCTCTCCCTCTTTAGGTTCTGAACCAGGCTTTTTCCTTTTCACTATATAAGGTCTAATGCTTGGAAAGCTTTTGAGCACTGCCATTTGTGGTACTGTGACTCCTTTCTTTAATGACTACTGTTTCCTACAAAAGAAAATGAATGTTACTTGCCAAATAATTATAAAGAGTTAATTTATCCTGGTGATAGAAGGTAGGATGCAGGGAAACAGACACATAGGAGCAGTGGCTAGCACTTGTGGGAAGGCAGGGTTGTCTCTGGTGCTCGTGTCATGCTCCACTGCTTTGCTTACAACCAGCAAAAATACCCAGTCAGGAACTGCAACAAATAATTTTCAGATGGATAAAGGGACATCCTTGAAGATTAAGGACAGTTCATGAAAGACTCACACCCTGCAGCCCCAGGATGTCTGTGCTAACGTGGGTTTTGGCAGGAGTAACAGGCATGTAAAATCCTGTTCAGCTGGCTCCGGTCTTTTCAGCTGGACAACATCCCATCTTGGAAGAAGCTGCTTGGGTCACTATAGTCACTGGAAGTCACAGCAACCAAAATAAAGATACATGCATCTAAAACCCAGGTGTGGAACAGGGTGAATTCCCTGATACAAGGGAAGGAGCTCTAGAAAGTTCAGTTACATCTGCCCTCATCCTGACCATTTTAGACAAACACAAACAGTGTAGTTAATCATCCTACATACGGGTGTTTGCTTTGTTCAGCTGCTAGAGGCTCTCTGTAATAAACATTCCCTCTTTTCCAGAAATTTGGATTTTTTTCATGGCTGCTGTTCTTATGTGAGATGGAAATGGAGAGCTATAGCACCCACATTATTTTCTTTCTTCTCTCCCTCACAGACACTGAACTTCCAACATTTAGAAACTACTGGAATAATGAGATTTCCAGTCTCATATTCATTTTCATATGCTAACATGAAAATAATACCACACCAATGCTCTCACTCTGCCATTTTACATGGTCCCATTTTTTTAGTTTTAAATTAAAAGACCTCTGAAAGCTAACACCCATAACTCTAAGTTTTCAAACCCTAAAACCCTTCAGAAACACTTCCCACATGGCTGGCTGGCACTCTCGATCAGTGACAAGTTGATGATTGCACAAGAGGTCAGTCGCAGGAGACTTTATTTTTTTTCTTTAAAATAATCTTGGCATCACAGAACTTCACACTTTTCAGACATATTTGCCATCCAAAACACAGTGGACAAGCCTACACTACCTTCAGCTTCATCACCTCTTCAATCTGAAATGCAGGCTCACAGACACGCCTAAAGACACTGCTACAGATTATCTCATTAAAAGTAATACTCCACTTATTTTATCTCATTCTTTTTTATTGAGACAATTTATCTACAAGACCATCTTTGCTTTATCAAACTTTAGAAGTTCAGAATTAGTTCATTAGTTCAGTGGGATTCTGTCTTGCACTGCATTCACTCAATTCATATATGCTCAAAAAACTACGGTCAGAAAACAGAGCAGTCACTTGCAGAGCACCTCTGTCAAACACAGAACAATCCAGGCTCTATCCCAGAAACATAAGCACTTTCACACAGGTAATTTTTCCACATCCTTCAGATGGTATTAAACCACCATCTAATACTCACTAAATTCCCAGGGCTAAGGTAAATCAGAGAGAACTACAGATAAACTGAAGTCTCACGACTTTTAGAGAAAATCACGGTGGTTTGCACCACTTTTTACTAGCCACCATGAAGCCAAAAGAGGCTTTCTGCTTTCCACACAGACAAGTGTTACTAGATTTTCAGATGGATTGTGGATTATAAAGCAACGAATCTTGACACTTTTGAAGTTAAATTTCAAAGATACACTTACAATACCAAAGATAATTGTTTGCTTCTTTGATACTTTCAACAAACATTTTGCAAAGAAAGCTGTAAGTACTGAATCCCCTGAACATGTTACTACTTTTTTCTTTCGAATATGAAAGCTATTGAAAGAGCTGGTGTGGAGAAGAAAACAAAAAATATATTTCTGTTTCATAAATTGCAGCTAAAACAGACCTTAGGAGGATATGGTCTTGGCCCATCTGCCTCTCTGATGCTCCAGCAGAATATAAAAATGGCTGGAGAGCTCAGGAGAAAAGTCAAAATTATTCAAGTGCCTGAGGCTGTAAGATGTACTGCAGTAGAAGTAATACCATCAAAAGCCACAACTAACATTACCTTGCTAGATACAGAAGATTTTTTGCTACTCTTTTGTCTCCTGAAATGACAACTGAGAACCACAAACTTTCTGGCAAGCAACACAAAAGAGAGATACCTGTAACAACATGAGAAGAGCTTTGGAAGACAGATGAAAAGAAGGAACAGATGTAGAGCAGGTGCCTGCTCTCTGCTTATAAAATGATGGCTTTTTGGGGTCACTACCAAAATAACAGAAACCTGAAGCAGAATGCAAATCCTGAGAAGGTTCCCCTCTTGAGCTTTCAGACATCAAATTTAAGATTTCAAGCATTCACTGTTACTAGGTAAAGCCCAAGGGCTAATGACTTTCTTACTAATTCAGGGAATGACCAAAAAGAGAAGACAGCTTGTGGCATTCTTGTCAGAGCCGACCTATGGAGATCACAAATCCCAAGAAGACTTGTTGCTTCTTCTCTCACTGAGGAGTGTCTGACATGACAATGACCTAAAACTCCTACCTGGCACCATAATCCCATATCCTCCCTTCCTGGTAGACCCATGAAAGACCAGCACCAAGCTCTGAGCCACAGGTTCTCCTGACTCAGATGTGCTCGGTAAAAACTGCACTTACTAGAAACTAACAAGGATTGAGCCACCTGACACATCTTTATCACAAAATCTTGGTTCAACATCTTCACATGCCCAATAATGATTTGAGTTTCTCTAAATCACATGAGGTGCTTTAAGCTGCATGAGAGAACACATGAAGAAGCTGAATGACCCTTGTCCCCATCAACTCTGCAACGACATTCCCTTCAGATGAAGTTTGTATCATGAAAGCAACTGTTTTGAGGATCTAGGATCCAACTTAGACGTTATGTAAATCACTCTATCTCTGGTCTGCCCAAGGAAGCTGGAAGAGCTACATCTCCTGAAAAAAAAAAAAAAAATCTACTGGCACACTGCCCCTGTCACTAAGTGTTGCAGCTGATGTACCTCTTGACTAGCTACACAGTGCAGGACACAAAACATCACAGCTGTGGCTGTAATGCTTGCCCCAGAGCCCAGGGCCATGAGATGTTGCAATTGCTACTAGATGCTGCCTGGTGTTGAAATGAAAATCCTGGGGCTTACACAGTCATTGTACACTGACCCACAGAAAGATCACATGGCCCTCCTAAAAAAAATTTTTTTCTCTTTAACCTTATGTTTCTGATAGGTCATCTCTAAATTCACATGCACAAATCCACTTACTCTTCAACTTTCTTCAGCTGATATGCAAGAAGGAAACTTCCATTGCCCCTGGCAGAAATTGCCAAGCAAAGAATTCCCATAAGCTTTTAGCAGCCTCTTTCACCTGCTGAAAAGATGACTCCTCCTTGAACTGACACCAGGCTACCAGAGGACAAATATCTTTGAAGTCTTCAACAGCTGCTTTTCACTCTAAGTCCTCAAGGGAAATTTATAAGCAAGGGAGAGCGTTTTCAAAAGAAATGGCTACTATAATGTGATACTTTGCAGCCAGTGGTGGGACGAATGACTAACAGATTCCCAACACTTAAACAACACCTATGTTTCATCTAGATTTTCCCCAGCACAAAGTTGTGTTCTTACACACATGGCAGAGGTGCGTGGTGAGATGCTGGGCTCTGATGACTAAGAACAACAATACCCCAATTAAGGAGCAGAGAAGTATTTTTCAGAGCTGAAAGCTTATGCAGAGAAGTTTCAGCAGCTCAGCAACTTCCTAGTATCTGGCTGGCCTCACTGAGCACAGCAAGATGAATCATCATGTTCTGCAGAAGAGATCTTTATCTACTCCCCAGACAAGATTAAGACCTTTCTCTAAGTCTGTTTTAGAGGAATGTGTTGAGTAGCAGTACAGAACTGGCCACCTGTAACTTTACAAAACTACTATTGGCAAAAAAGGAAAATCACTTGTCTCAATGTACAAGCAGCATAGAAACACGTGCATATGATGATATCCACTAGCAAATATGCCTACAAAATCATAGTATCAGAGAACTGCCTGAGTTGGAAGGGACCCAAAAGGATCATCCAGTCCAGCTCTTGGCCCTGCACAGGACAAGCCCAAAAATCACACCATGAGCCTGGAAGCATGATATTTCTTGGCTGCGAAAGGTATTCTTAAAGGCAGTCATAAAGCATTCATCTCTGCGAATATTTCTGCAGAAAAAACTTGTGGATACCTACAGGTGATGTGATTAAAGGGTTTCTAGACAACTTGTTTGTGAGCAGAAAATCATCACAGCCAACTGCTTGAATAATACTGACCTCAAACACTCCCGCTACCATGTACAGCATTACCTAATATAATTTTCCCCATTCCCTCCTGTTATTTTTCTCCCTGCTACAATATCAGTTCTCTATTCCTGCAGCAAACAGCAAGAGCAAACAACTGCCTTCTTTATCAAAATACAACCGTGCCAGGTAACTAAAAGCACCCACATTCACATTTTCAGACTACAATAATAAAACTGTGCTTGACTGTTACCTGCTGTCAGAATTGAAGCTTACAACACAACACACAGTCACATACCCATTAAAGTATGAAACATGTTTTTTTCTTCTAATCTTGCTATTTATTTGCTAGTAATGTCCCCAGTTCCCAGGTCATGTCTCCTTATCTTTACTACAACAACAAAAAAAAAGCTGCCAGCAAACAAGTACAAAGATTTTAAACTACAGGGAAGTGCAAGCTTCCTGCAGCTGCTTAAACAAGGTTTTGTTTCATACTGTGGTCTTAACAGGACAGCAGGACACTGTCACCTCAACTCTGATAAATCCAGTAATTTGAAATTAATTTTCTGTTTGTTTGGGTTTGTATTTTGGTTTTTTTCTAGTATTTTTGTTTGTTTTAATATCCACTCCCAGTCCAACTAATTTTCAGTTATAACTTGTCAGGAGCAAAGAGCTTAGTCGCACATGAATGGAAAAGCATCTATCAATTGAAAACAAATTAACCTCTTTCCAACTGTGCCTATGTTTATTACTTCATTTTCATAGAAAATCTTTACAATAAGCAC
Source organism: Chamaea fasciata (assembly GCF_029207755.1). Taxonomy (NCBI): domain Eukaryota; kingdom Metazoa; phylum Chordata; class Aves; order Passeriformes; family Sylviidae; genus Chamaea; species Chamaea fasciata. The sequence continues at coordinate 53,708,018 of NW_027094086.1, read as the reverse complement.
AGAAATCCCAGTAACATTCAGGGCAGGGATGGGAGAACAAAACTGGGTAAAGGTTTTGCATCATTTGGCTGCTGTGCTTAGGTAGGTTGACATGAATAATTTCCAGGATGGGTGAGGAAGTAGTTAATTCTTAACAGCAAGCACAAATGTTGTATGCAGAGGAAACTAGTTTCGTACACTTGGAGGACTGACATTTGAAATATCAATAAGCTACCTTTCCCTTGAGAATAACATAGCTGTGTTTTGCTGGCATTGCAAATTCCTTGAGCAATTATCTGATCAGGGATTAACAGAAAAAAAAGTCAAAACTAAGCATGTTGATCAGTCACTGCTGTCCATTACCTTGTAATGGAAACATTTGCATTTGGTTTCATGAAAGTATCATTCACTGCTTGGGTGTACCATGGCAGTCATCAGTTGTCCTATGAACTCAGTAATCCTGACTGAGTTATTCCTCACTTGTGACGGAAACACTTAATTGATTAAAGACACATTGGCATTAACATGTAATCATGGCTACAAAATTATCCATGTTTTGTAAGTTCTCTGCATTTTATCTCCTTATTTTTCAAATACTAACCTGAGTTGAATAAATGAGCCCCCCCCAAAAAAAAAAAAAAAAAAAAAGGCAATAAATTCAAGAAACCCATGCATGAAAAACAGTATTTAAAGATTACTGTTAGTCTGGAAAGCATTAAAAAGGGGTACATAAACGGTTAGTTCAGGTCTGGTTAAAAGATTTCCTGGCTTGTCATTAAAGAAGAGATTTTCTGAGAGGCCCAAGAAGACAGTCTTGAAAGTTAAGCACAAAACTGGGCATTCAGACAAGTTTTTTTCTTGTCTGGTACTGGGTGGGTTCATTTGACCTCTGGCAGCCCACATAAGTCATTCTATCAAAAAGAGTAACTAAATTGGGGTACTCAGTCTGAAAGATTTAAAGCCTGACAGAGGTGCTGAATCCTGTAGTTCAAACCTGAGTGAGCACAAGGTAAGAGCACAGGATTTCTCTTTAAGTCATAGCCTCCCTCTGAAGCTTGGCACCCAGAGCTGATTCCCAAAATAGACTCTGTGAAAAATGTTAGCCTGAATTTCCCTTTCCCTCAGCCTGAGCTCTTCAAACTGTCGTCTGATGTGAAGTAAAAACAAAAATTATAAAGTATATTATTAAATACTTTAGATGTTGCCTGGAAAGAATGAAGTTTTAATTTTGTGAAAAGTTATAGCTCCTATACCAGTGTGGCTGCAGAGGGTGGATAGTTAAATGAAGCAAAAAGTAAACTGACTGCAGAAACAGAAGCAGGGAAACATCCTGACCATTTCCACTGGACTCCATCTATTCTGTGACAGACAGCTAGCCAGCTTTTCACCACTGTATGATATGTCTGGCAACCTGAACGTGCTAACCTGCTGTGTTTATTATTGGGGTGTCAGGCAACGATGTAGAGACAATTGTCTAAACCAAGCCATTTTCCTTTTGTTTACTTCCCTCTACATTCTTGTTCCAAACAAATTAAGAAGAAATTAATGACTCCTACATTTAATAAGGAATTTTCATTTTTCCTTATAGGATGGGTTCTCAATTCAGACAATAATTTCCCTAAATCAGTGGTCATTCAGAAATGCTACAAACAGCTCCAGGTACTAAAACACAGCTTAAGAATAACTCCACACAAATCCAAAAAAACTGTATTGCTATATTCATACATGCTCAAGATAATTCAACTTTACAGTTTTGACATCTGTAGCTTATTAGTCTCTTAAGTATGTAAAAACACCATTGGCATTTTTCATATTGCAAGTGTCAGGAGATAATGGCCGTGCAGATTTTGTACAGAACGGTGCAAATAAACTTGCCAAACTTTCATCATCACTCCTTCGGAAACTCTGAGGGGGCCGATTAAATTGGCATTTTGTTTGACATGTACACAGAATGTGCTTAGCATGCAGAACAAGTATGGCAATAAACCTTGTCTTAACAGCTGTGTTATTTTAGCTAATGATAAACATGTATCTAAAGCCTCATATCACCACAACTTAAATTGGTGAGAAAAGCTTCGTCACCCCCCATGGAAAGAGAGGCCATCACAACAGAGGAAGTAGTTTATTTATTTCTTACTATGCAGTTAATTGTCTCACCAATAAACACAAACACACAAACAGTTGTTCTAAATTAAGTAAAACTCGTTATCATGGTATCTTATATTCTGTCTCTGACCTTGCTGCATCTATTCTTTACCGACTCACTCCTCCCCACGGGCACGTGTGTGCAATCACCACTGATCTCAGTGGAAGCTGTGATTGCATAACTGAGCAAAGTTTATTTTCCAGAAAGTCTCCTTCCAGTCAGAGGGCTTTGGAGGGCCAAAAGGCTCTTTTTGCAATCACTGTAGCTCATTCCATTGTGACTGTATTTGAAATGCAAAATACCTTGACATGTGAAATGCAGATGTTACCGAGCAAGACAGCATATTGATTTGGTTAAGCCATTTAATTTTGACAAACTGCCAAAACAACAATAAAAGAATTGCAAACCTGAAATATTGGAGATTTCAGCAGCAGCCTATAATGAACAGGGAGACAATGAGTCCCTGGCAACCTCTAGGAAGGGATCGATGCTGTCCATGGAACTGCAGTGACTGGGAATTTCAGACAGTACCCTTCGATTTTCTCTGAAATCTTATCTTTACAAAGTAAACAAACACAAGATAATAACCTTTAAACTTTCCACAGCCATTCGTAAGGGGATTTGTTACTGCAGAACAGCAGCAGCCATTCAATATCAGTCTCTGTTCAATACATGGTACCTCGTGTAACACAAAATTCCCTCTTTTAAAAAGCACAGGTTGCAATTCCCAAAATCATGGTCCTTAAAAAAATAATAAAATAATCAGGCTGCCTCAGAACAATTTTCTAGTTTTTCTCTGGATTAAATTTATCATATAACACACTGAGTCTGCAATTTGAAGTTTTAAAAAAACACTAAATACTACCAATAACACTGCAAAAATTAATATCTAGGTTTGGAAATGGGGAAAATTACCATTATTTTCATCATAAAAAAAAAGACAAAACCTGAGTCAAATTTTAAGATACTTAATTTTTATGTAATTTTAGTCAATCTTGATTCCTATATTCATAAATACCTGAAGCAAAGTAACTATGACAGACCTTTTAAAGAGCACATGCTGAAACATAACTGGACTCTATAGATAAGTCAACTAAATATTTTTAAACAGCCACAAAATTAGGTTAATAGCTACATAAAAGTAAAATTTTTCAAACCCAACTTTACATATCCATCTTCACTGAATAAAAAAAATCACTTTAAAGGTTGGCAAATGGCTTCTAATTCCTTGGAAACAACAGCATTTAGACTACATTATCTCCGTATCTTCTTCAATCATAATTGTATAACTTTATTACATTGGATATAGAAAAAAGATTAAGAGGTAAGTGCTGCTACATTACTCCCTATATTTTTTTTTTACAGCAATTTGCAGGACATCAAGAATAAACACAGCACTTTACAAACCACAGAAGAAAGGTCATTACACCAGAGAGCTTACAACTACAGCAAACAAATCAAGTACAATAACCCTTCCATACAAAGGAGATAGGAGGACATTCCTCTTTAACATATTAGTGTATCATCATTAAAGGGATCCCAGTGTCAAGTAGCACCAAAACATCACCAAAAATTGACAAAAAGGGGCGCATTCTTCTCCTTGCCCTTCCTTACTCACAATGTGGATCTTGTAAACAGCAGGCAGGTGTATATCAACTCACTTTTCCATCACAGGCACAGAAGAGAAGGCATGGAAACACATTGTGCAAGAGACACAAGGGACACCTGTCAAAAAAAGTTTGGGTTTTTTTGGGGGGGGTTTTTTCCCTTTTATTTGATTAAAAAAATCTAATCCTTAATGCTCACTGCTGAGGTGCGCACTCCTTTCAATTGAAAGAATCCATTCCTCTGTAAGTCAGGAAATTTCCTTTTTGGCTCGTGCAGCATCATCAAACTCCTCCTGCTACTTTTGAGTGACACACTTAGTAAACCCTCATCAGCCACTGGCTACATGTTACCAGAATTTTCCCCACACTTAAGAAAGCAAGGAAGCTTGAGAAAAACCTGTGACAGGGCAAACACAACCTTCCATAGGGAGGATACATTTAAACCTCTAGGTGTGAGTGGTAGCTCAGAGGTCAGTGGTGAAGAAGGGTGGTCAGGGAGGTCATCTGGGCCTTGAGCAGAACCCTCCAGGAAGAAAAAGGATGGGAAAAGTACATGCAGCAGCTCAATGTATGAGACAAAATAACGTTTGGTCTAGGAATAAAATACTTCCTAGAATTATGTTTTAATCCTATTTTTCTTTGTATCCCCACTCCCAGACTCAACCCTACTTTCCACCCAAAAAAGCACTGAAGAACTGTACCATTTAGCCAAGTGAAAAAAAGTGGGGGGAAAAAAAAAAGGCAGTTCAAACACTGGTAAAAAGAATGTAAAAATGCTCAATATCTTTAGCATGAGTCAATTCGCAACAGTAATGTTTAGGAAAAATCATTACTCAAAAATATGTTCCTTTTAAGAAATTATTTTCAGAGATCACCATCAGACTTACCAAATATTAAGGTTTCATTTATAATTGATTAGCATAGATCATCTCTTTTTATAGTCACTGCAGACAATTAATTTTATATTACTAATCATTGTAAACAAAAGGTGGCTATCAATTAGCATGGTTTTTTCTTTGAAAGATATAGATATAGATATAGATATAGATATAGATATAGATATAGATATAGATATAGATATAGATATAGATATAGATATAGATATGATAATTAATAAGGTATCAATACAACGAGGTCTCAATTGTAACTGTCAATTGCTTGTCCATTCACTAAAAAATCATTCTGGCGTTACTTTTGCATGACTATAAACCTGAATATAAAGTGGCACATTATTGGCTGAGCTCCTGCCAATCCAACTGCCTAGCCTGCACTGCTAGAAGAAAATTACTGAAGATGTTTTCTGCAGCTAACTCAGGAAAATGTCTGGAAAAGTTAATATTGAGGTTGGCTTTTGTTTAACAAAAGCAAATAGAGATGTACTGCATTTCCTGAGTAACTCCCCATCCTAATGCTTAGAGAAGAGGGAAGACAATTTACCAGGTGTACACATAATCTTTGCTGAATTACAAAAATACTGGGAAGAAAAGAGGAAGCTGCTGTAATGCAAGGGAAAAAAACTAACCCACATGTAGGTGAAGAATCAAATAGCTCAGCTAGATAGTGTGGGAGACCAACTAGGAGCCTGGATCAGTCAATCAGTGCAGGGAGTAAAGTCCTCCTGGACTACATTCAAGCTGACCAAATGGCCTATGCTAGGTAGAAGTGCCTTACTTTCAGTACACCCAAATATTGGTTTTTGGACTTGCCATCCGGTCAAGTGTACACCCATCATGGTAACTTCCACCTTGTACGTACCCACACTACTTTGGACTTTATTTGCAACTTTCTTCTGTAAATTCAAATCATTTTCAGGATCTTCGTCCTGACTCTTATCTAGTCTGCACTACTTTTGTATGTTTTGGGGTTTTAAATCAAATTTATTCCCATTAGACAGCATTCTTCAAACACTAAGCAAGTGAAACAAAGTGGCATGGTTTACTGAGTTTTCCAATGAACCATGTAACAAGAATTTCAGGGAAAAAATATATCTAGCCACATAGGATACTGTTAGAAAGAAACTTTATTTACTTTTACTATAAACCGATGTCAGGTTTTATTTTGCTGATGTTCAAAATTTGCAAACATTTTAAAATGCCATGTTTCACAAATTGTCATGTAATTAAAAGCTGTAGTTAAACATAGTCACGTGTGATTCACCATTCTCGGGGTACCAAGCAACGAGTAATGTGAATTACCTGTTTTTATGCCCCAGGGCACTCAACGAGACATCAAGCGCTAGGAGAAGGAGGGGGTTTGGATCTATTTGATTTTTAAGTTGTATTCTTAGATAAAAAGAAACTTTTAAAAGCTGACAAAATCAAGCCTTTCCCTTGCCCTCATGGTCTCAGCCGTTCAGAACGGCTGAGGCTGGATGAGACCCAAGCCATCCATGACCCAGCATTGCTCCCCACAAATGCCAGAGAACAGACACTTTAGAGCAGTGGAAAATAAGAGCACTGGAGATGCTGGTGGCTCTTCCACTGGGTTTTCTAATAACAGAAGACTTCAAAGACAGAGCACAAATGCTAAACAAGCACCCAAGTGCATCGGAAACAGCATTTGGCATCTGAAGCTACAGAAATATCGTAAGAATGACCTTCTGGAGCACAGACCTAACAGAACTGCAAGGTGCTGCAAGTTTAAGCAGTTGCACCAGAGGAGGTTTAGATTGGATATCAGGAAAAAATTTCTTCACTGAAAGGGTCGTCAGGTGCTGGAACAGGCTCCCCAGGGAAGTGGTTGAATCACCATCCCAGGAAGTATTCAAAAAACATGTCGATGTGGTGCTTAAGGATATGGTTTAGTGGTGGACTTGTCACTGCTGGGTTAATGGTTGGATTAGATGACCTTAGAGGTCTTTCCCAACCTTAATGATTATTTTCTATGGAGGGTGACCCCTACACTCTATTAACATACACAAAGAAGGACTGTCCTGTAGGAAGCCAGGTACCTTGCAGTTTGCACGGTACATAAATCATCCGGTACCTACTTTGTGAGTGTTTGAGAATAAACTTACTTTCATCAGTGAAGCAGCAGCTGTGACTGCAACCAGAGCCTCAAAGAGAAACAGAAAAGAAAATGTAAAGGTAAGATCCCAAACTTGGAATTACCCAACCTACCAGTCAGTCTTCAACAGACATCAGGAATGGAAAAATCAAAGCCAAACAAAACACTGTGATGCTGGGCAGTGGCTTGCCTACCTTAAATAAGCAACAACCATGGTGCATAGAAACAATCAGCAAAGTATTTGCTTGAAAGATGAACTCTCATCTATCTTTTAAATGCCTAGCAATGAAAACAGTGGTTGAACAGAAGAACGAACATTACTTAAACATACTCCTAAAAGCGGACTCAGAATGCTTTTCCTTTTTAAGCAAACATTTAGAGAACAGACCATTCTGGTGAATCAGAACTTCTAGGCTAACCAAGTGGGGTGAAGGAACAGTTATTCATGGAGAAACAAAATTGGAAACTAAAGGAGGAAAAGCATCTCCTCTTTGCAGAGTTTTGCTTCAGACTGTAATCCCATAACTACAGAGGAGAGATAAACCTTTTCCTCACTAATTGGGAAATGTCTCTTCCTCACAGTAGAAAAAATGCCAGATCATCTAGAACTCAGAGTTTTAGGTCTGAAATGATACAGTGTGCATGACAGACACATACTTTCGTAAATAATAAAGTCTAGGATGAGAGGTTATCTATGAACACAAATGTCCTGCAAGACACTAGAAACAGTTGACAAGTCTGATACATTGCATTACAGCTAAAAGTTATTTGAAGATTTTCTTTTTTTTTTAGCAATATTAACACATGTAAGTTTTACATATACATGTTCTATGGAAAGTGTTTCAGAATAACCAGGTCCCAAATAAAATTGCAAAAGCATAATTGAAATTATATTTTAGTTGCACCTATTTTATTATTTAATGTTATGTACACAAATTAAACATCATGCTCACAATATTTGATGAATGACGTTAAGTATTAAAAGCCTTAGAGGTAAAAAAGGCATAAGGCTTTTAATAAGAGGGAAGAGTCAAATGCTACTGAAAAATGTAACAAAAAAAAATATAAGGTAGCTATTTTTTTGTTTTGTTTTATTTTTTAAATGTGTTCATCCACTAGCGAAAGTAACTACTAACTTTGCTTGGCAAATGGTCCTAGGTAACTACCAGAAATCATTGCAAGAAGTGGAGGAGTTTCTCATTAGAAGGTAAAGAAACACAGGAAGCCTGGAAATGACAATAAGGCAATTCCAGAACAGGTAACACACTTTGGGGAACACTGCAGTAGGCAAGACTCGAAATCAGACAACCACCCTAACTCAAAGAGACAGTTAAGTAAGGCTTTAAAGCTTTCAGTGTTTGCTTCTTTCCCACTGTCTAACTTAAGACACTTTATCAGCCCTATCGATTCCACCCATTAAACTCTGGATTTTGAGGTTGCAAAGAGCAGAACTTTCCCGAGTGGAGTCCAGCCTCACGCGAGAAGGACGCGGTAGCTAACTCCAGCAGATGTGACCTTTACAAAGCAGTATTATTCACCTCTGCTAGCGGGCACTTTGACACATTAGCACTTTGGGAGATCTCAAGGCAGTATTTTATCAGCAGGGCCCATCCAGGCATGATGTGCACTTTCACAGTGCATTAGCATATCCAGAGGAGGAACACTGCGGACTGCAATGGCCTTTCCTTGTACAACAGAGCTGAAGTGTGAAACAACATCACTGACATCCTCACTGACATCCAGGAGCTCCTCTGCATATCCAAAATTCATAGGCATGTAAAACCTAGCATTATACAGGGAAGACACTGATTTCCAGAGCACCTCACCTGTTAGTACATTAACCTTTGACCTGCTCGTAGTCTAATATTCTGAAGAGTTCATCTTAACTTTTTCCTTCTTACCTTGCACGTTAAGAAAATACTGGTCTATAGTCTACATACAAGCTGAATGCTGACATTTAAAAAGAAATCAAATGTCTTTGACAATGTAAACAGAAACCTTGCTTCTCACCTTACATCTGTACTGACCAGAAGTAACCCCAGTGAAATCAGTCAGCACAGGTATACAAAGGGAGGGAATCTGGACCAAAGAGTAACATAACCCTTTGCACACAGACGCAACACAGCAAAAGAAAGAGCTCATGAACTGATCTGAGGTCACACAGAAAGAGGGCAGAGCAGTCTGTAAGAGATTTCTCCTCCTTAATCAATGACCACTTTCGCACTCAGTGTATCTCCTGGCCACTGAATCCTGGTCACCTGAGCAGGGGATTCCCGCAATGCAAAAACTCCCTGCATTGCTCAAATTGCAGACAGCAATCCACAGTTACTCCAAACCACTTTGCAGCACAAGAACTTTGGGCGTAAAACTAGACTGAGACCTAGCTCATTATTATTAAAAACATTTCAAGCTGCTTCAAAATATAACTTTTAAATCTTAGTAATGAAAAATTGGCCTTTCTCTTCCCTGTTTTATTAAACACAGCAAATGAGCAGAAACTTGGGCTACAAGCCCTTGGCACTTCTGCCAACGTCTGACTGCCTTCACCACTTTCTGAAACACACTGAAGGCATTCCTGAGGAAAGACTAGTTTTGACTTCACTGTCATGCCTTTGTTAACTTCAAGACACAACACAGCTCACTGTTTCAAAAGGCAGGGCAACAGGCATTCTTTAAAGCATTAGGAGGAGAAATTTGGTTTAATGGTTACGATACTGAGACACACACCTGTGGATTTGGATGTGACTTTTTCAGGAACATGCATCAGTAGAAACCCAAGAGGTTCTTCTTAGATAACAGATGCCAAACAAGGCAGAAGAATTTCATCTTACAAACAGAGGCAAACTGACTATATCCTAAGTGTAAGTGTGTTTCCCAAAGGATTTGCACCAAGAACTCACCTATTTAGTTTAACATTTTTATAACCAACCTTCCTATTATGAAATCTAACTTTTCTTAAAAGGCATTTATATCGCAGTATGACACATCTCACTCAATTCTGCACTCAGAAAGGATCATGATTATATTATAAAATTTTGGCGAATGTTACATAGAGAAACCAACTTTAATCTGCATAAATCAATTTCAACATAAATATTGCAAGCTAATGTTCCATCTTCTTTGTTTGGCATCTTTGTCTTTAGGCTTGAGCACCAAGTGATGAAGTTTATCTTTTACATAAGATATGCCACTAACACTAATCTACTCCCTCCCCAAAACATCAACAAAAGAAGCTTTGGGTCATTGAGCCAAAAAATTAAATGCTGAAATGTACATCCAACAATGTTACCCTTCACTAGCAGATATCCTGTGGAGAAAAAAAGTCAAACAAATACAATCCGAATGTCTAGCCAAAAGAAAACATGCAGAAAAGAACAAGCTGAAATTCAGTCCCACTCTTCAGGAGGAATGGTATCTTGTTACAGCTTCAAATCTTCTGCATCATCTGCTTAAGCACAGCTAGAACATGCGGAGAAAATTTATGGCATTTTATCATGGTTGGCTTGGGGGAAGGAAGAGGTTCCTCTGTGAGGTCAGGTGCAGAAAATTATTAGCTTTTTTCCTTCAGCTTTTCAACACACATTCTCTTCTACTGCTAACGGGGCAGTCATTTTGCCCACAGAAAACTGACTGGCCAAAGCAGTACTAAATTAAAGTGAGTCCCCACTATAAACTGGCTTCCACTTCAGTGAAAGGTACGCTGTTTTCCCCTCAAATTCCAGTCCATATCTGAGCTGTAGGCTTGCACCTGATGTGCTTCAAGCACCAAATATATGACAAAGTGTTGTAGTCTACAGAAAAATACAAAATACTTGTAATTGTACTGTTACCCCCTACTACTGTTTTGCTTTACAGGACCTCACTTTAAGGGGCTGAGGGCAGACTGGGACACAGAGGAGAAAGCCTAATCAAATAATATAAAACATGATTTATTCTCCCAATAAAATTCATCATGATTTTATCAAAGAGACTGAATTTTAAAAATATGTATTTTCTAAAAGCTGTCTCTGCAGTGTTCTCAGTCCAGCAGTCACCATCCAGCAACTCAAGTCAAAGCTCAAGGCAGCAAACTAAGAACAGGACATCACCAACCTCACAGGAAAACAGAACTGGAAAACATTTTGAGGAAACGTTGGGGAAAAAAATAACACTTACTAACTAAAATGAAAACAGTAAGATCAAACACAGCACCATACAGTTCATCCTTTTCTAAGGCCAGTAGGGATTGAAGAGAATTTAAAAGAATTCCTTCATATTGAATTGGACAAAGCTGCAAGCAACTTCATTGTAGTTTGAAGTGGATTTAGGATAATTGCTGTCCAGAAAATTGATAGCTGGAATTGCTCTAAGCACAAAACCACAAGTGTCCTGTAGTCACTGAACAGGAAAAAGCTGAAAGACATCATATGACATTTCAGGTAGCTACAGAGAAATAGAGGGAAAAACATGTACAAATGCTGGTAACTAAAATAAATATATCTAGGCCTGGAGTCATTACAAGGATGCATTAATGAGAATATTTATAACATATTAAAATGACTTTCAAGTAATGCACTGAAGAAGACCAGAGAACAATAATCAAGGAATGATGAAAGAAAACACACATATACTCAGCATCATTTAAACAGTTATGGTAAATGAACTAAAATTTTGCTAGGCAATACTGCAAGATATGCTATCAAACTTACAGTTCTACTACCCACACTGGAATATTTTTAATCACTAGAAGGATAAATCCTGGGCACAACATAGGAAAAGAGAAAAGCAGAAGATTCAACGTTTGAAATGAAAAAAAAAAAAAATTATCATCCAGTCTATTTTCCTAATTAGTATTTCAGTACCTAATGCACTTAAGTTCAGGCTGGAGACAAGCAATTCTCATTGCCTGCCCTCCAAAATAATCAGATCTGTACATTTCTTTTTCTTAGAATTCCCTTTTAAATATAAATTCCTTGCGATATATTTCCCCTAGTACATAGTAATATAGTGATGTGCTTGCATATAATCTGTCTTTGATCTACAAGTTTGACATGAATTCTTTAAATTAGAGTAGTATTTCAGAAAAAAAAAAACCAGCTTTAAAGACTCATCGTTTTTCCAAAGAGTTCCAACAAATAAAAACTTTGGACCTCACGATTAACAAGACCAAACTTCAGCTGTATTAAGATGAAATCCAAACCTAGTATTTCACATTCCATTTAGAAGATGGAAAGGAAGAAGGACCACTAGAAACAATACTCTGCATGCTTGAAAGCCACCCCACCACCACTACCAATCTCCTTTGGTCCCATTACTGCCAAAAACAGCTACACCCCCACCACAAAATCTCAGCCAGACTGATCTCAGTTTATTGGAATTTTTCAGAGATCTTTGGCTGCAGTCTGTCATAGCTTATACAAATACTTTCATTTTCCAAAAGAAAAGGAAAATGAAAACATCTCTCTGGCAATTAATAAACAGTTCAATATAAAATATTAATGTACCTTCAAATGCTGATTGGTCAGAATTCCTTTTTGTAAGTGCTTTGAAATTTGAAGTTCATTTTGCACTAAATGTGCTTATTTCAGTTTAAGCAAGAAGACTGGTTATAAGGCAGCAACTGAAAAGTTAAATGAAACTAAACCAAAAAATTGTATTTTTTTTAAAAGTCCTGTATTTTAAGTGTACCTCTCTCTCTCTTTAACTTAATCCTCAATATTATAATAAGAAATTTTAGAACAAAGACATTATGCTGAAACACAAGTTCTTCATCTTCCAAGGCTGCTCCTTGGTGTCTCATTTTTATAAATACTGTTAATGTCACGCACTGTCAGTGCATGGCAAAGGCTGCTCTTACAGCCTGGAACAGTTCACCAGTTAATGCAAGCCCAGTGAGCCCCCAAGAACTGCCCAGCAGCTACAGTTTAATAAAGCAAAAGTCATGCCCTGATGACCAAGGCTTCACTTAAGAAACAGTAAAACACATGAGCAAGAGTTTATCTGAGCTTTTTGTTAAAGGGGAAAAAACCCCAAACCTTTCTTTTGAAAAGCCAGTAAGTCTAAAGCACAAATAAAAACTAGAAAGCTGGCAACAGAGTAAGTTTTTATAGCAGAAGTGTAGAATTAAAGCAAGAGCATTCAAATTTACCTATATCTAAAAGAGCCTCCTCAGAACCATGAAAACTCTATCAAGTGATAATTTGTTGAGTGTGCTTTAGCACTGCAATTTGTATTTAATTACAGTTCCACAGTTATTCCTTATTTAAGCTGTAATGCTCTTCAGGCAGAATGAATCTCACAAGGTTTATTACATACCAAGGAGAGAAAACCTTGCTTCTTCAATCACCAGAAGGGCAGCAAAATTTCCCATGTAGTCACTATTACATTACAGAAATGGCATTTTTAAATATTACTTTCATATACTTTGACTGAAATTCACACATCACCTGAAATCAATGAAGATTTAATCAAAACTTAATTTGCATCTAGAGTCTAAGCCTGCGATAATTTAATATCACTGAAATTGTAATCAATTTCATAGGTGATAAACAAGAGGGCAAAGGGTAGTATTATCATAAAAACAGAGCAACTGCCATATTCAATCCTTTGGGATTCCTTAGATCCTGCTGTACTAGACACTTATGTTTTACTAAATCAAAAACTTCAGACAACAGCCATAACTGTATGTTTCAGAAACCAATCAAGGCCCATCTCTCTGCACACGTATAAAAACTTCCCCCACTTCACTGATCTGTGTCTCAGGCATTTGTTGAGTCTTGAAGCACAAGATTTTGTGTCTCTTCCAATAAAAGCTCTCGGCACTTTTGCAGTAATTGGCATTAATGTTAGTATTTCCTACTCCAATTACGTCTCTTGTTTGTTAGTGAGGAGAACATGATCCACACAGCAGCACATATGAGATATGGAAGGTACACGGTGTTCACACAAACACATTCAACTGATGAGCTGCCCAAAAATCAAACAACTATTAACAATGAGGAAAAGTTCCAAGTTCAGAAAAATTTCAAATTACATTTTCCAGTTTTGCAAGACTGCAATTTCTTCCAAATAACAAAAAATGCTAATGAATATGCACTGAACTGAATTTAATACAAAACCACCACTCAGGAAGTGAAACACATCTTCAGTAATACAGAGAAAAACACACAGACAAAACCAAGAAAAATTAGGGAAAGCATAAGGTCTCCTAACAACAAGGTAGAAATATTCCCTGCTCCTTCATCACATTTCGCTTACAAGACCACATCAGTTCTTCCTGCTCTAAACTAAACCCCATTTCAAAGCAAACTTTTCTATCATTAGGCTGTCATCAGTCAAGCTGTGCTCTGCTACAAAGAGTAGAGTGTTTTAAAAAAAATTGAAGCCAAAATACCAGGTCACGTGAATTTTCCTTAGAAAGGAGATCAAACTCATGAGGTCTTAACAAAGCTACATCACCAAGTAAAATAAAACCTAAAGCAGATAGAAGAAACAACTAGTTCATGAGACAATAATAAATTACTAAAAGCAGACTAGGTGCAGATCTATGTCCGGAAATAGTTGCCAGCTACAAGATTTCCATTTTGTACTGAAGTTCAAAACAGAACTTCCCTGATCTGTGTGCCAAGTTGTATAGGAAAACCAGAAAGCTTTGGTTGTCTCTGATATACATGTGCCATAACTAAAAATTTATGCTGGTAAAATATCACAGATGCCAAAATAAAGTTCTTCATGTGTAGGCAGTGAGGGTTCACGTCATGTCGATAACTCTACCCACCTACATCTGGGAGACCTCTTAGCATTCCTAGAGGAGATGCCATCATGCCCAACATTCAGGGTATATGGATAGCATTTGACAAGTCTAACCACTGTATTCTATATGGTTGAGGAGCTGTAAAAAGAGGGTCAAAATTAAAGGTAAACAGCAGATTTACTATTCTTTCATATTTAAAGGTAGTTTTTTTGTAGGTTTGTTTTTTTTTAACCGAAGTCTTTGTAAGATTTGCCTGTTAAACCTCAAAAATCTCACTGCTCTACAACACTGCTGACCCACAGTGGACCACTGGGTATTTATAGGAAATCCTTTTTTTGTCATGTTTTGGATATTGGCTTTCCTCACATGTGGGCAAACACATGTTTTTCTGAATTAGCTTAGACAAAAAGGCAGACCAGCTTGCAAGAGTGAAGGAGTCTAAGTGGTGCTGACTTTTTCCCATTTCAAATGCAAATTATTTATTCAACTACACAATGCCAAGTCATCAAAAAAAACCCTCTATAAAACACATTCCCACAGCTAACCTTTTGTAAGTACCGAATGGAGAAACCAAATAAAAATGCTACCTAAAAATATTATTTTCTTAGTACTTCAGGCAAGTAAATTAAAGTTTATACGAGGTCATTTGCATAATAAATATAAAACCAGTATTAAACAGCAATAGCTTCTTCTAAAATGGCTTGACACCTCTTCTTCTGATTTGATGAACATTATACAAATACGTGCACATAATTCTAAATCAGTTATAAAGTCCTAAACAATTTTCCATCAGAACAGTCTCCATAATTGTGATAAACTATAACGACAACATTTAAGAAACAATGTTAATACATGCAGAAACTGTGCTTATCTATATTTTCTAAGCTTTTATATTAAGATTTGACCTAAAACTTACATCAACCAAGACAGTAGATATTCAAATGCTTACTATAAACAACAAAACCAGCATCATGTGCAGAATTTTGGAAAGAAAACAGAAATTATCATTATGTAAGAGAGACAACCCAGCTGCAGTACTCTAAGACACATCTTCAGCAAAGACTGGAGAGGAGGAGACTGGAACATCCCAAGTTATCACAGTCCATCTGCAAATATTATAGAGCCATTGCTTTGTAAGCAAATAAACTGCCATTTCCAAAGACAGAAAAAAAACTACACAAACTTTGTCAGAAGTTATTAAAAGACAACACAACACAGAGAGTTAGTTAAGTTTCATGACATCACGAATCTTCAGTATTTTGCCCCTGTTGCTTTTCCTCTCCCCAGAACCAAACTGAGAAATGTGTGGATATGAATGAATAGTTCACATTTTCATATGCATTACCTGAGGACCAAATATTCAAGAGAGACTGCAATTTGCTGGCTCAACTGCAGGAAATGTCTTTTTCAGCCGCACATATTCAAACCACTGCTTTCTTTAAAAACACTAATAGAAGCATTGATGCATCTTAAGACCTTTACACAAAAAGAGACAAGCTGACAGCAGTAGCAAAAATACCAGAGGTATGGCTGGTATTAGAGACATGGATGTGAATTCGATTTTTCAAGACGATCCTTCGTTAAGAGCCAATTTCGGTTTTGCAATCCAGCAGAGAACATCATACCTCATACCAAATTCAGGAGATAAGCTCTGCAATAGAGCTGAACAGCGTTTGTCTTCTGTAATCGTGATGCCCTGCGCTTTTAAGAGTTACACTAATTAAACCAGAAAAGGTCACACAACTGAAAATGTTCATGATTTAGGAAAGACTTCATAACAAAATCTTTCCTGTCTATCACTAATCTTCTATACACAATAACTGCCACTTTGATAAAGTGTCTCTGTCAGCCTGCTTGTGATTATACACAAGAAGCTTCAGCCCTTGTCCACTGGAAGAGTTCATGAGCTTTTTCTTGCAAACCTCAGTGAGACAGAGCCACAAAAGAGAGGAAGAGGAAGCAAAACCCTCATTATTATTACCCTGTCATCTGTTCAGGAAAAGATTTCTTTGTAGTTTAAGAATTTCAGATTTAACTTAACGACTTTAGAATTGAAATTCCAGAATAAAAATATGTCTCGATTTACACAGATAGGAAAAAGAGGAGGAAGAAAAAACCACTTTGGTTCTAATCCCAATCTTTGAAGATCAGCTGCAGTGCTATCTGCATTTCTTATGACTCTCTTTCCGCATGGGTTATCTGATTAACAGTTATTCTTCCAGTTTTTGAAACCTTAAGACCCTCTTTAGGCGGTCCACTCCTTCCTCATCCCATAGAGCAGCTTGAAAAAATGGGACCAGAAAGCATTAGTTATGTCTTCAGATCTGATAACAGCCAGTGAAAATGCCCTTAAAATACTTCTGCATTTACAGATAATTGGTGAGAAATTGATCTGTCTTTAGTTTAGTTAGCAATTTGAAAAGATGTTGAGGTTGAGCCCTATGTTCTGAAGTCCTTCCTGAAACTGACTAATCCTCCAGGCATAACGTAGAAAGCTGCTCTCTCTCTGAATCTCTTTTTCTCCAACTTTTCTTATTATGTATAGAAAACTTTCGTCCCAACAGCCTGCTTTCTCTCAGGTATTTAATGGGTGATTTGAAAGAAATGAAAGGATAAGGAGAAAAAGGTTCCTACCCTTCACATCACAGTGACCGCACAGGATCAGGAGGAAAGCCTGCATTGCACTACAATTCTATCAAACCTTTGGGCCTTTCAAAGGCTGCATTAATGCCTTCCTATTGCTGGAGGAGGTGAAAAAAAAAATAAAAATCACACAGTCTAACCAGCCTGAGAACAGTGGGCTTGGGAGTTAAGTGTTCATTCAGCGAAGACGCTGACAGAGCAGGTGAAAATAAAATGCTTTCAGAACCTTTCACAATCTATTTCTGGATCAAGTTCTCAGCTTCCTATGGTTTTCTGCCACTTTGAACTACACCTTAATGTAGCCACCCCTTCAAACAGTATCCAATATAGCAGACACAAAGAAATACTACAGAAAGTACCCAAAAAATCCCCACAACTACATATGAACCCAAGTACGTGTGTTGTTGCCATTCAGCCCAGACTCAGGAAGTTTTTCCCAGGGAAACAAACTGGAACTTAAACAACTCTTACCTGCTGCACAACATAAAAAGGAAACTCCAACAATCCAGCACCTTGTGTAAGGAAACCGTGTCCTCAGGAGGAACTAACATACATATATCACAATACACTGGAAATCTCCAATAAACTCACTTCTAAGACAGTCATGCCATAGCTCTCTTTCAACAAAACCCAACAATCATTTCCCTTCTCATGTGCAGGCTTTCAGGATATATTCCTCTTTTGTCCCGGTTCTCCTCTCTTCCTTTTTCCATTAGGACACAACAGATTGCAAAGGCTAAGAGGAAGCATGCCTGAGCCAAAAGAATTTTCAGTCTAACGAAAACTGGTACAAAATGAACTTCAGAACTGCAAGTTAAGAGGAAGTTGGTCAAATTCAGTGTTCAGAAAATAGAGCATAAGCCTTTCTGTGGGAAAGCTTCTCCATAGTAACTAAAACTGCAAT
Source organism: Chamaea fasciata (assembly GCF_029207755.1). Lineage (NCBI taxonomy): Eukaryota > Metazoa > Chordata > Aves > Passeriformes > Sylviidae > Chamaea > Chamaea fasciata. The sequence continues at coordinate 53,690,001 of NW_027094086.1, read as the reverse complement.
CTGAGCATTGACTCCCTGTCAAAAATACCCTCAACATAAAAACAAAATACAAAAGCCTCTCAAAAGCAAGAGATTTCAATGACCCAAAAAAGAGGACAAGAGGAGAATCCTCAAAGCATATACAACTTCTCTGCCGCTGATCTATTTTACTAGCAAGGAATGACAGAATAAAATATAACAAAAGATTAAACAGCTATTTAACATGTACCAAGTAACATCATTCTGGCAATTAGTAAATTGGTGGTAGTGCTTCTCCAGCAAGAGGTAGGATCAATGCAGCTGACTCTCAGCACTACAATTAGGGATCAGAGAACTGTTCATCCCTTAAAACTGCTAAGCTTTAAAAATTGGTCTGTATTTTTTCATGCCGAGTCTCTGCCTTCTCTTAATTTTTAAAGGATTTTCATTTCAGTCAGAACAACTCAATTGTTTCACAAAGGAAGAGAGAAAAATACCTTGTTTAGTCCTTGCTAAAAAGACAGACTTTATAAGAAAAGTTTCAAAGACTGGTGTTTCCAAGAAAGAGTCTGGGGTAGTTTAGGATAAAGAAAACACCTTCTGTGACCCTCAGGAAAATTTCTAAATACATCTCACACATCTTTCAAAAGATACAGATGGCTCCTATTCTTTAAAATGCAGCTAGAGTTTTGCAGCTGAGGTCCCAAAAGGGTCTGATCTGACGGACCTTCCTTCTTTCCCACCCCACAAGGAAAAACCCCTGAAGAAATGTACACCACCACGGAGAGCAAAGTAGTCCAGGGAAGCAGTCGTCATCACAACTATGGCTCCCTCCTGTAAGCATCATCAGAACTTAAATTTTTGCAAATACACATAGTAAGGAATCAGCTTTTAAAGAAGAAGGGAGTGTTTCTAACACTGGAGACCAAAATTCTAATTGAACAATATTTCAAAGATTTTCATCTGCAAACAGTTTCAGGCACTAAAGTGTTGCACTCTGATAAAGTGTACTTCTATCAAGAGAGATCGCATTGTGCTTTGAGGCTTTCCTTAGGATTCACAGCATAAAAGGAACACCACACACATGCCAGTCACCAGACCACCACAGGAGTAAGAGGCACAGCCACCACCATTAAACTGGCACATCCTACAGAACACTCCACAGTAACAAGGACTGTAGGGAGTGAAGGCTTACTGCACCTCCAACTTGCCTTTGCCTCCCTTCCATAGGGAGGCAATGAGCATGAAAAAACCTGTTACTGACATTTTCCCTACCATAAAAACCATAGTAAGAAGCATAGTAAATGATAGGGACAAATGAACTATGGCTAAGAACACTCCATTAAGTCAGCACTCTGAAAGTCTCATGGATTCTCTTCACTTAATATTTTGTACATTACAGCAAGTTCCCTTAATAACATACAGCTTAGATTCCTACATTTCCAAGGGTTTATTAAATTAGCATAGATAAATATGAACATTTTCATATGGAATTAAAGACAAACATTCAGAATTGCAAGTGAAAATAAAATAACATCTGACCCTATATTTAAAACACAAGGAATAATAATCTTGATTCATTAATATCACTGAAAAAATAAATTAGATGGTCATAAATTAGATATCTCCTGAACAATCAGGAATTTTCATCCAAAACATTGGGGGATTATGTGGAAATTATTTCCATTTATTATGAAATTGAAAACAAACAAACAAACCAACCAAAAAAAAAAAAAAAAAAAAAAAAAACAACAACCCAAAAAAAACCCCACCACAGCCCACTGTATTTTTCCCAAGGCCATTAAATACAATCTTGAAACAACTATCCAGCCTTTAAAGAATTTCTCTACCCTAGCTGAAACCAGGACAGAAACTTTCCTATTTTTTCTTCAAGTAATTTTTGCAACTGATTTCACTTGAACGCTTCCTAATTGAAAACATTAGTGGAGCCAAGAAGAAAATGTGATGCAGCATAAAATCAGGCAAAATCAAGTAGATTGATATAATTGCCAATACACTCATTTTTTTTAACAATAATCTCCCCCATATCAAGAAACTAGAAAATAAAATCTTGATGAATTTTCCTTAAAAATCCATAATCTTTTCCTGCTCCGTACAATTTGTAATGAATTATCCCCAGCTTCAAAATAGCTCATTCCTGTGAGACTGGTTTCAGTTTCAGGATTGCAACTGCGTGGTAACCGCTTCTCTTTCTGTTGTTTTCCATTTCTAAACGTAGGCTTTGATCCCCTTGGTCTTGCTGGTAGAGCAGTCGCCTCACACACACAGTCTCTCTTTGAAGCCTTCCAACAGTGCCAAGAAAGAAGCAGGCTATGGCAGCAGGCTCAGTATTCTCTGGTTATGCAACAGATTAGATCATTATCAACAAAACTGGATGCCTCCAGCAGAGAACAGAAATGGGGAATTTGAGAGCAAGTTTTTCTTTACTTTTTTGAATTAAGGGTGGCTGCTTGGTCAGTTTGAAAGGACGACAAAGCTACCAGCAATTAAAGGCTGGTAATATCAGAGAAGATTACACGTCAGTGGAAAAAAAAGCCCCATAATAAATATTACTGTCACATTTATCATTCAGTTCTGTTCTTTCCTTGGCACAGAAGTCTTCCCATTCGTTGTGTAAGGCAAAAGAAATATTTGGCTTGTACTAACGCTAATAATTTAAGAAGTCTGATTTAGCCACATGGATTTCATTCCCCATAGATGGATGACCATGTGCCAACAGGATGTCTGGATTCTCACAAACCTGCAGAGAGAATCTGTGCTTCTTACCTACGATATATTCATTTGCCCACAGCCTGTGCAAGTAGATAGCCTACATAACTGTCACATTATTGTTTTCTCTAGTCTGTTTTTAACTTTTAAATCAATTAAAGATATTTCAGTTCAGAATTCCACTTCAGTTAAAAGATAAAGGACCTACTGAGTGGGCATGGAGTGAAGATAGGGATTTTGAGCCTTCATATACAACAGAAAAATACATACTTTAATTTCTTAAGGGAATGCCATGTATAACTTCATCTTACAGATAATTTGGGGAAGAAGTGCTACACTGCATGAAACAAATCCCCCGAGTCAAGTTCTGACAATGAATGTATAGTGAGGCGGAGAGATTATAGAATATTGAACAGATTAAACAATTTACAGTTTGTATATAAGAATTCAGACACTGAGGCTTACAAATGCATGTAAATAAAACCAAAAGGCTTTGAGAATCCAAACAAAAAGCTTTTATAGCTACTACAAAAGACATTATGAGTATTTAGATACTGGTTATAGGAAAAAAGTAAGTAAAAAACCAGTTTAATATAGAAAAAACTATATGGCTGCTCTTAATAAGAGAGAATATTCTTCTAGTGTTTCAATGTGTTAATTCTATATTATTATAAATTTGTAAACTTAGCACTACAGAAGCTGAGTTTTGCTTTTCAAGTTCCCACATAATTAGCACTAAAAGTACTGTGTGTCTGGTTATATTACAAGATGAATGTAACACTAAAAATAACATTACCCAATAAAAGAAGGATTATGAAGAATAGCAGAAGTTACATGACCAGTGTAATTTGTGTACAAATGCATATCATTACAAGATCATCAGTAGCTTAAAGAAAATCTAGAAATCAGAAGCTCTGCATTTTGGGCTTTGTTTGCAGGAGATACTTCCCAGATATGAGCGTACTCTTTTTTTTTTTTTTTTTAATATTTCTTATACATCTGGAAAATATTAGGTCAAAGAAATTATGAGCATAATAATGAGTTCTTAGTACTCACTTGCTGCTGTCCTTGTTTGATATTATCCCTGAAGAATCAGAAAACTGTGTCCCCCTGTCTCTCTTAAGCAATCATGCAATACTTTATTGTATGACATGACTCTTTAGAAGCACGGACCTAAATAAAATCAGGTGTTTAGCTGGACCACCTTCATCTCTGTCCTACAGTCAGTAATAATTAAAAACTACATATGACAAAAAATAACTGGCATTCCCCCCCAAATCATGACAGAAGAAAAACCACTGATGAGTCAAGCTAGTCTGCAAGTGGGACACAAAGTATGATTCATAAGTCATTGCTTCGGGTTTAATTCTTGAGAGAGAAAAAGCTCCATCAATAACATAAGACAGAAACTCAAACTCTCATTAGAAAAACATAACATTAAATTCATTGTGCCTTTTCATTCTGAACATTTCTGTTATGTGTGCTCACCACAAGGGTTTGAAGCCACAACCAGTAACCTTCAGCAGCTCCTGCAGGCAGTGAAATCTTGCAGAGGACACTGAGTGTGTCGGGCCACATTCCTGGGTGTTCTTCTACACAGCTGCAGGGCACAAGCTCTGTGTCCACCACTGGGGCAAAGTGAATGGGACCTTTCTGACTGAAACCACAACAGAAGACTAATTATGGCTCAACTCGATCATTGCCAGCATCAAATTTATCAAAGCAGATGAGATTCAGTAAAGCTGCTTAATTTGCTTTCTCCCCGCCCCCCTCCCCGCCCCCCCCAAATGTAATATTTAGGTAAACTAGACTACAACACTAAAAAAAGGAGATGAGTCCAATGAGATGATGGCAGAGGAACCAAGAGGAACAAGAAGCACCACCACTACTTTCAGACAACAGATCAGATACTAAGCACTATGTCAAAATTACCTCTGGGCTACAGCTTTTGTAGCAAATTGGGTTTTCAAGGGTATTCCCCCTCCACTGCACCTGCATATTTATCTCCTGTCTTTCTTTCAGCCCACACCCAAAAACAGAGGCTTTGTGCAGTAATTTCATTTTAGACCCAAAGGACATTTACAACAAGAATATTTTTAATACTTAAAGTATAGCAGAATATACACAGAAGTCTAAACCAATAAGGAAACAGAAAAAAAAAAAAAAAAAAAAAAAAAAAAACACCAAAAAACAACACACCACCACCAGGGAGCCTTTTTTATTAAGAAGGTAATAATATAGTAAAAGGATCTATAAAAACCCTCTTTCAAAACCCTGTATGACCTTGCTGTTGACTCACATCTTTCAAGCTGACCACTGAAAGAAATATACAGTAATATTCATTTTCCCACATGTCCATGGCAGGCCAAACGACAGCTCTGACACTGGAAACAGACTGTCAAAAAATTTTACTTATCTTTAACCTCAGCAATGAAAAATGGGAGAAATAAAAAAAAAAAAAATTAAATAGCCATGCTATTGGACATTTCACAGTTTAATCATACATCATACCTGTACTGCAGAAAACATGCAACAAGACTAAACTTCTAAAATGCAGCTGGATTTAAATGTATGCTGCTTTCCCTGTACTGTCAGCTAGCAGGCCTTTAAAGGAAGATTATCAAAGGCACTCCAGTCACTGTGATGTGAAGACAGCATAAGTGAGCACGACCTTGAGTTCTCCCTTTATATTTCATGGCATTTTTTCTTAGGTATTTTTAAATCATCCAAAGAGTAAGTACTAACATGGACACTACTGAATACACATGCTTTTGAATAGGATGATGAAAATTACTTGAATGAATGTCTTTTGGCTTATGTGCTCATTTACATTCCCCTCAGGAATAATATATTAGTAATGTCACTGCTATGAACAAGTAGGTGACATATCAATAACTATCATCTATTAATAAATACTTTACTCACTCCATGAGGTTAATCTTCATAGGCACCCATGAGGCAGGAAATTATAGCCACTATTTCCCCTGGGGATGCTAAAGTCGTGTTATAGACTGTCCTAGCCCATGCAGTGATTCAGGTGTCAAAGCCGTAAGTAACAAACTGACAGAGACCCTGCCTCCTAATCCTACATTCTGATCACTGAATTTTGCCCATCTGATGAAGGAAACTGTAAGAATCATGCTGTCTTATCATAACTGAAATGTAAAATTGACATTAATTAAAAGCTGTTAGAAGCTTAAAGATAAACTTGCCATCGAAAGGGGAAACAATGAAACCCCCACCATTTATCAACTGGGCTGTCCTTTGTCTTCCAAGGACACGTGTGTGATAACTGCTACAGAGTTACTGCTCCCTCATTAACACAGACTTTCAGTTGGAATAAATGTCTTGTATAAGGAACTTGAGAATGTTTTCTCTGTCTAAATTTATTGACTTCTCTTTACCTGGCTCCTAGTCCTCAAACACTCCCTGGAATGTGAACAGAACACTTATGATATGAGATACTGGTACTGTTGCCAAGAAAAGCAGGAGAAATACTGAGTTAAAAAAAAAAAAAAAAAAAAAAGAGGAACGTTTCACTGCACAACACAAATTCACTGCTCATTTCCCTAGTTTGTTTCTAATAAAATTAATAAAGCAGTGAGTAGGTAGTCACTCCTCTACTTCTACAAGAGTGTAGTGATTGCCTTCAAAAGGGAAAACTCTTGTGGTACTCACAAGCTGCAACAGCATTATAAAAGTAAGATTCTATCCATATGTTAAACGTTTATTTCCAGCACGTCTGTCTTAGCTCACTAAATGTTTTGAAACTTACCAGGACACTGACCTGTAGAACTCCCTTTAAAACTAGTAGGAATTGTATGAGCAAACCCCTTAAGCTTTCAGATGTCTACCCGTGAGTTAAAAGAAAAATTAGGTTGCAAGTCTTGAAAGATTTCAAGGCATCTGGAATGTCCCTTGTCCAAACCCCCTCACGACACCTACCTTTAATGTGTACCAGCAATGTATTTCTGTTATCACCCAGAATCCAGGAGATGAGAACGAGAGAAAGAGTGAAGTTCTAATGAATTATTAAAAATTGGTTAGGCGCTCAGCATGGAAATTTGAATGGGTTCAGGGGTTTGTGAAGATTTCTTCCAACTCAATTGTCACCTGCTTGCTCGTGCTGAACGTACTGATGAGGAAATCCTCAGAGCATGCAGCAGCAGCCCACTGCAGCAATATACATCATTAGGAATGTTCAAAAAAAAAAAAAAAAACTTTGGTGCCTGAAGAGTTCTTTCCTTTCCCCAAGTTCCTTAACATAAAAGGAAATTAATGTGACAGGTTCTGGTAAGCACAGACAGTGCCCCTTTTCTGTATTACCTCACTCAAGAACACCCATTTGCTCATTTCTCAGCTGACTGAAGTCCAGCTTCTTCTAGTACAGCTGTTTCCTCCTAGAGGGAACACTCATTTCCACTGCTGCTCTAACAATTAGAGGACAACACTAATCACTGCAAGTACTACAGGCCTATATATCCCATCTCACACAGACCAGACACTGCTCATTTCTACCATGAATGTCCAGCTTAAAGGGCAGTAGACAGATCAATCTTCACAAAGTCTTGAACACAGCTCTCATAGCATATTCCTCCATAAAGGCTGGGCCAATACAAATGTTATTAAAAGCAAAGGGAAGGGATTGGATTACCAATGGAATAAGTTATGAAAACCATACAAGAAAATGTCAGTCTTGAAACAAAACACTAATTTAACTTTCCTCCGTGTAGGCAAAAAAGCAATAAGTAACATACTCCTTGATGAAAAACATTTCTTGTAAGCCTGAAAGCAAGACTAAACTGAAAATACAGGATTGAGCACTTCACCTTGTTTTGTGGGGAGTTTCACCGAGCACAACAGGGATATTCCTGTGTGCTTTATGAAAGGGCATTTACAGGACAAGACTGAATTGCTGAGCCATTATTTTACTTGTGGCTCAGGAATCATTCCAAAGCAAACATGAGAGGGAATACAGCAACATCTATTTTCAAAATTAATCCAATTCATAATAAATTTTAAGCAATAAAATTTTGAATTTCATTGAGGTCACCAAAGTTCAGCTCTAGCCCTTCAGTCGATCATCAAGATTAATTACTGCCTCACTATTAGTCAGTACGGACAGTTAAATAACCTCAAAGTCACTGTCACACAGCTGAAGAGCTAAATACTGCTTCCAAAAGTAAATATTTCCAGAATGAAAACAAAATCCTCTATATTGCTGATAGTACAAATAAGCAAACAATACAGGAAGTATATGCTTTTCTGTTCTGAATACAACATTTTTCCATAAAGGGACATGTTTGCTCATATGTGAGAAGGCAAAATGAAAGTAGAGGTCCCTTACTTTATTTCCACTGGGTACCACATGGTGGTAGCCAATCCAGAGTACACAACAAAATGGGATCTAACAAATATACAGCGAATGTTCTGGAATCTCACATTCATTCCCCTATCTCAGGAGTCAAAATTATTTTTATCTTCTAAACAAAAAGCTATTCTATGCTTATGAGTGTGCACAACATTTAAGACTGTGTCTCCTCATCTTTTAAATTCTTGCTTAAAAACTATCTCTTAAAATTTTCCATAGTAGATAAACAACTTCTCTTGTGTCAATGTCAATAGGGCGGTATTTGATATGACTTCCCCCAAAAGCAAGCCAATGACAAAAAATATATAATATTTAGAAGATGCACATGTCCATGATGCTTTATGGTCTCTTCATTTTTGAGAAATTCTGAAATTTGAGCCATTCACTACAAGAAAAGAAACTGCCTCTAACAACAAGAATTTTATCTACCCAAAATCCTCTTCAAGGGTCTCCAGAGAATCAGGACAACCCAGCGTTTCATGGCACAGGCTCCAAACCACTGAAGCAAGCACAAGCTAGATTGGAAGAGTTAAATAAAGCAGCTAAAATTCAGCAGCATTGCGAGCTATTCCAGACTACAGTTACTGTAACCTACACTGGGTGTCCTCTGCATAAGCACCAGTGTGACTTTGTGGACTGCTGAGACTCAGTCTGTTGCAACTGGCATAAGTTGCCACAGGCGAGTAATCACAAGAAACTGACCTTGGCAAAAGCACATTTTACACTTCACTGCTGTTCAACTGTGTTATACTAAAGAGAGAGCAAGTGAGCACAAGCAGAAGGGGGAGGGAGAGAGAACAAAGGGGGATAGACAGCATAAAAGTGAACGTAGCCATTTTCAGCTTTACCTGCTTTTAAGATTTTAAGAGAGGTACATCACACCTCCAATGCACATCACAACCTACACAGTTACATCAGTTCTACAGGGTATCATTTTTAAACCATCAGAGTCTGAGGAGATTTTTTTGGGGGAGGGGGGAGAGGAAAAAGAACAGAGACTAAGTACTAAATTAGAAATTAATATCTAAAAAAATTCTCCCAACAAGGAGGAGGGAAGTAGAGAAGACAATTACAACTTCACATTTTCCTACCACTGGATTAATGCATAAATGAGGATCTTTAAATTGTTCTTTCCTCCAGTTTGGCTACACCTGTTGAGAGTACACATTTGAATCAGCTGCAGCTAATAAAGCCTAAATGGATTCCATGAGGTGTGCAGCCAGATGTCTTAGTCCTAATTTTTAATATTTCAGCTCAACCTCAACTTCAGCTCTCAACAGCCCAGCAGCAATTTGCAGGAACTAGTATGGCAAAATCCCCACTGCTGCACGTACAGTTGTGTCTGGCTTTTCTCAACTATCTTTGGTCTCTGATGGTTTGAATCAGTTATATCCTGTAAAATAATTTTCTTCATTTCTGCATTACTTTTCTTTGGTATTGATTACTACATCTCCAAAGAAACGGGACCTGGCAGAGCAAGATGGCACAGGATCCCATCATTAGTGCTAACCCACATCCTGCCCAAATTTACAGCAAGTTTAACCCACGGCTCTAACCTTGAGGGTGTGCTGGGGTTCCAGGACATTTCCTGGTTGAAGCAAAACATGTGGAAGCTTTGTACGAGTTCCAAAATACCAAATCACTCTCCACTTGGGAAGTGTACAAGGTATGCAAGTCTAGACAAAATAAAATGAGACCACATGCTTTTTGTATCTGCTTCCTTACCACTCTTAGGTAAGTGATCTAAGGACTTGATGCAGCTTCTCTCCAAGCAGATCCTGAAGTCTGCTTTTCTCCTGTGTAGACAGTTTCTCTATTCCTCATCTGGTTCCATAAATAACTCAAAGCCCTGCAACAAAAGCCAGCCTTTGTTCCTCTCAAACACGCAAACCCTTCACATCTCTATCTTCGCAAAGTCTCTATTCCTCTATTAAAGCTCCTTGTGCTCCATTTCAGTCCTCTAAATGTCATTACTACCAGTAAGCAGAAGTGGCTTTTTTTGGACACAGCCATCCTGTTCCCTTGAACCATTCCCATCTGACAGAGTCTCGTCATGGTACAATGACCTGCCCTGTCACTGGCCAGGGAGATACGAGACTCAGCCCTGACAGCAGATGGCTGATTCACACACACTGACGCTCAGCGACTCAACAATGATATGATCACGCTTAGCCTATAAATTATGAAAACAGCAATTCTATGAAGCATGACCTAAAATTTCAAGGGACTGAAGTATTTCCAAGTCTGAACTTCAGATCTGGGTCAAAAAGGTGTCAGCTGTGGATCTGCAGAATTTTAATCATCTCATCAAACCGTAGCTCTCTCCCACAAACACATGATGTTTGCAAGGTCCACAGGCATGCTTCCTGACACTGAGGTAGGACTCTGTCACAGAGGGCTGGATGGGCCACAAAAATGCTCGCTGCTTCTGAGTAGTGTGTGAGAAACTCTTGTAGGGTCTAGACAGAGAATTGACGTCTGTCACATTGTTCTGACTGCACTTGAGCACAAAATAGACTTACCAAAATTTTTATTTACTAAGTCCTACAGTAATTAGTTATAGTAGACAAAAGAAGATAAAATGGAAAGGGTGAAGTAGTTCTGCAACAATTTCTGCGGGCCCTCAGGCTTGGCTACCTATGGTCAGCATTTCTCACAATGACACACAGCAAAAGAAAGAAAAGAGTGACCAAAAAAAAAAAAAAACCCTGAAGGGTACTCATATCCACAGGAAGAGCAAATCTTTGTTTATACTAGGCCAAAAGTATGCAGATATTACACAAGAGCACCCTCAGCTAAATGTAAGCATTTGATGTGTCTTACTTCAATGCATATCCTAAACAACAGGTTATTGACTTAGTCTCTCTCTGGGTCTCCAAAACCACACCATATTTTAAATGTATGTGTCAATCAGTACTGCTTGAGTCATTTGACTTTATAGTTCAATAGCTAGGATCTCATTTTCAAGTAATTTTACTCATTAGGCAGAACAGAAACATTAGCTGAGTCTTCTCCATCCATACAAGTAATTACCAATATGCTGGCTATTGTGGGCATCTCCCTTTTCTTTCCTCTTCCTTCCCCACCTCTTTCATATAAGAGAATTGCTTGAAACCAGTACATTTCCATAAAATATACAAGGGCTGGCAAATCAAAATCTTTTAACATCTAAATAGTACTAGGAAGGTTTAGATATAGAAATATATATATGGATATGTATCTATACAAAGCATCCAAAAGATGATGATTCCGTGGTGCAATATGCTTGAAATGTTACTAGAATGGGATTAATTTAACCAAACTGTTTCTCTACAGGAAAAAGATTAGTTTGTTTGAATTACATTTACCTTTCTCAAAGAGTTTTAGAAAGAAGTCTTGTCTAGTTTAAACTCATCCAATACAACATAATGAAATCCTTGAAGTCCAGAGATTCAGGAGAGTCTTGCTTTTCCTTCTAGTTGTGAATGTTGAGTGTGATCTACAAGAAAAAGAAAGTGGGGGAAAAAAAGTTTGGCAGGCAGTCCTTTATCTTTTCAACGGGTCAGTATTTTCTAAATCCTTACAGAAAATGGCCCTGACTCCAGAAGTTCAATCAGTCAATCAAACAACCACTACTTGGTTTCCAGAAAGAATTCAAAGCAGATTTATTTTTCCATGTCAAATATTCTGTCACTCTCTCTTCACCATCTTAAAGAAGTTATGATGATATTAGAGTGAAAGGCGTAATTTCCTCTCCTCATTAAAAAAAAAAAAAAAAAAAAAAAAACCAAACACAAAAAAAAACCACCCCACCACTAGAAACCTTGCAATGTACAGTTTGCATTTTCTGCTATAAATTTAAATTTACCATAAGGGAATGTACAACTTTTTGTTAGAACCTACAGAAGAGAAAGGCTACAGTTTCTCGGACGTGACGCACTAATGCACTTCACAATGCCAATAGCAACTCCTGAAACAGAACTAAAACCATGAAAAACATAAAATACCCTTTTCTCCTGCTAGACACTTCAATTGATCAACAGCTATTGGTGAATAAGTTAAATACTCAGCAGGTCTGTTGAATAAGCATGTTTTAGTCTGGAAACAGCTTTGAGAAGTTCACCAGATTTTATTCTCTACATTGTCCTGCTACCTCTGGAGTCTCCAGTTTTCTAGGGAACATCACTTTTTCTGGACAGCATGTTGAGCCCGTACTTTTGCAGATACTCGTTGGGTATAGTACCAGCTCAGTCTTTCTAGTTCTTTCAGTAGCAGCAAGCAAACTCACAAAAAGCTTTGCCTCAGATTTCACAGGCATGTGTGTGCCTCTCTCTCAGTACCCAGGCCGACGTGCCAATATGTAGGATTAAACTTTTTCCAAGGTTGAATAAGCCACCATCTGTCTATCTTGTGTGGTGCTGTGCGCCATCCGGGAGACTTGTCCCTTAGAGCATGTTTCTACCATATGTCACTCCTGAGTGATCAGTTATGCCAAGACATTTGGGAAAAAATGACTAAGTCGAGCTGGAAAACCCTTTCCGAATTCCAGAGGAGGTTTGCCAAGCCTGTATTTGCAAATAACTTCACATCCACTGGTTTTTGCATATATTGTGTGTAACAATAAATAATAACCCTTCCCCAGACATGAGGTACCTGCCCTCCACTGTCCAGAACTCAGGGACTTTTTAACAAGCCAAGGAATTCAGGTATCACACATCTCCAGGAAAAATACAAGAAAATTTTACAGCAACTTTTATGATTGCTAACTTAATAAAAGGAAAAAAAGAAAACCCAGATGATAAGAATGTATTTCAAGAAAGGCTCGCCTTGTTATTTTAAAACCACAACAAACCAGTAATTTCTTCCCGAATACTCCACTAAAAACACCTAAGGCAACTGAATGCAAGGCTTTTTCCAAATAGCAACCACCTAACAATGACCATCTAAAGTGCTCACCTGCACGCAAAGTGATCACCTAAACTAAATGTTAAACTGCTGATACAGTTCATGCAATTAGAATTTGTCTAATAAAGACTATGACTCCATCCTATTTTAGATTTAAAGAACCATTTTATGTTCCAATTCCTCAATTATTAAATTAAAACTCAAGCCAGCATCATTCTTACGGCCAGCTCAAGGCTGCTCATTTACATAACTGACTTTCAAGGGCACTTCGTTACACAGCAATTAATGCCAGCAAAAAATCTACCGGATCTGCTACCTAACGTTAAGGAAGACATTCTTGAGAACATTAAAAGAAGAGAGAAATTAGTAAGTCGTGATTACAACCTCCCTGAGTATAGATTAACATTGAAAGGAAATACATTCCTAAGGGCAACAGGAGAAATACTAAATATGAGAAGACAAATTATAGGACTTATTACATTTAGCGACAAAAGTGAGATGAGGAGCAGTACTAAAGTCCAAGAGAGAACATCAACCTTTGTGGTTTGCCTTCAGAATCTGGACAATCACTGAAAAACAGGCAAGAGGTGAAACAAGGATTCGCTACAGCCCACTGAGATCTGGAGAACAAAATGCAAGAAAAAGCAAAAAAAGTTCATGTCAGACCAAGAAAACCACTACTGAAGCAAGGTTATTATTAAAGGAAAATGAGGTAAATTATCACCTCAGAATTGATTATGATTTTTTTAATGTATCTAATTTAAACTGTCTCCTCAGGCACAAAGACTGAAACTTGCAAAGGTGAGGATGTTGGTAACAAATTAGACTACCAAGAAAAGCCTCCTACTGCAACATGGACCTGCTGAATGGAAAGAAGAGAGGAAAATAAATATAGACCAGCTAGGCAAATCTGGACTACTTGCCTACATAACACACTAATGGTATTGAAGCCAGCATAGTTTTTGAAAGGCTCAGCTCCTTCCTGGCCCACTCCAACAGCCTGAGGCATTCACACTGTTGAGCCAAGAGAGACTGGAGAGGCTGGTTCTACAGCACCAACTTTCTGCTAACACTTCTTATTCCAACGAGAAACCTTCAGGGTAACATGCACCTGCTCTAATGTCCTCCTTGCTTCTTGCATCCACCTACAGGTCCAAATATTCTTCCCTTCAGGATGAAACATGATTTGCACATAAGACTGACCAACTTAGAGGGTTGCAAATGGGGACAAGACAGGAGGAGGGAAATTCATCAAAGCTGTCAATTAAGAAAATCCTTATTCTGGATAAGAATTTGCTCTGTGAAGCTGGTCAACAGCTGCCACACAGTAGCAGCCATGCAGCTTCTGCACTGTCATCTCTTGCCAGAACTATTGCAGAAACAAGAGTTTCTCTTACAACAGGCATCGTGGAGATCCACGCATATCAGTAAGGCAAAACTGTGGAGCAACATAAAGGGAAAAAACATTGAAACGTGAAGAAAAATTAAAATTTTTCTTTCCCTTTATGTTCAGCTTGGGGAGGCTCAGGATCCGTCACCCATTTGTCCCACACGAGTGCAGACATACAAACAGGAATCGTCTCAATCTTTGAAAATATGATGCTTTTCAATTTGGTTTAATCACCAGGAGTTCCTTGGAAATTCCTGGCACACACAAGCTGTTTTCTTTCATTTTCCACTTCAAGCATGTACTAAGCCTCAACACGCTCTGTTGTTCTCACAAACTTTTTAGGGAACTCTCAATTCTCCCTGGAATTCAAAAGCTCAGGATTCCAATAATCACGTGCAAATCCATTCCTCTAGGAAGAAATTCACTCTACAGCACAACTAAATGTTTCTGTCCCATAAACACAAAACTTAACTGAAACATCTGCTGATAAATACAAGTCTACGACACCGCAGAGGCAGAAACAGTGAAATTTATTTCCACAGGAAACTTCATTTAGAGGGTCTAACTACAAAGACAGTGTTTAAAGACAAGAAGGGCTCTTCAAGCACAAGGCCAAAGAGTTGTTATGTCCTCTAAGCCACCCATCTGCAGGGTATTTCATGTATTCCCACAATCATTCATCACAATTCTTTCCCCAGTGGAGACTGTGGGCCCTACTTGGCAAGACTCTTATTTCACTGACCATGATGTAAGGGAGAAAATACAGAAAAAGGATTGATGGAAAGCTGTGAGACGTCACTAAAAATTGGCAAGCAACCAGTCCCCTAATATAAAATCCATTCTTGCAAGGGCTAGGGTACCACAATATAAAGAGTTTGGTTTTCAAAAATGTTAATGCAATATTAAAACAATACACAGTCTCTTTTCTTATGAATAATCAGTACTCCTAAAGAAACTCAAAGAAGGACAATCTCTACGTGCCATGTGAAAGTAGCTTGGAGTTACCTTTGCTAGGAGTGCAAAACGAGGGATTGTTGTGGCAGAGATAAGGCTTGCTTTTTCCAACCACAGAGATAAAGCAGTTTTCCTCATGTAGCTTTCCTCTTCCTCACGTCCCCCCTCCTCCACACAAAACCCAAGAAAAGCTGCCATTGCTTTAGGTCAAAGGAAAAACAGGCCCAGCTGCCGTAAGCCAAACAACGTACAGGTTTGCTATCTCCCCTGCTGTTTTGGCTTGAGCTCCTCAGACTGGAAAATTCAGAAGCACGATCTCCCAAGCTCTATAAATGCCAAAACCATCTAAGAGGAAAATAGGACAAGGCCACCCCCAGGCAAGTTTGTACTAAAATCTGCTGGCTGCAAGGCAAAAATACAGTAAACATCACATAGGGACAGACTGCTCCTCAGAAAATATTCCACAAGAACAATACAGCCTCCAAAGAAAGACTGCACTAAGGGGACTTCTGGAGGGGAAAAAAAATGCAATGTTTTAAAATCCTTGTGAGGAGTTAGCAAGCTAATGGCACACTCAACGACAAATTGTTTGACAGGCAATATGCTTTTGACATTAATCCAAAGAAATGTAAAAGCGACATTGAATGTTCTCCACAAAGTGGTAACAAATTCGGTATCCTAGAATAGTTCTGCAGTTCACTAAGGAAATTTTGGTTTTGTCTTAACAATTGATTACATGGAATAAAACAAGTAAAAACATGCAATTAATCATCAATATCACCACCCTGCCTTTTCAGGAAGGACAATTTAAGTTAAATTTTTGCTGTCCTTGAGAGATGAACTTTGCAACCGATTACAGTATGTTTCAATGTGCTCTATACTGACTCAACCTTGAAAAACAAGCCAAAAACAGAAGTTGAAACATCCTTTTTCCTGTGTAGCTCCAATTTGCAGTAGCAAGAAGCTAAACAACATGCTCTCCACCAGATGGCTGAAATAAAAAGAACACTCCTTCTGATTAATTAGGAAACAAATGAATCTGCTGTTAGCACAACAAGTTACCACCAGGAAACCTGAGTTCCCATTAAACTTTGATATCTGTGCTTTCTCTGCAACTGTGCTCAAGACCATCCTTAGATTTGTCTCTCATTTCAGAAGCAAAGTGTTACATGCTGGTCCATCACACTCAAGTATCACACCAGCCACTGCACAACCAGAAGGGGTACTGGCCCTTTTCACAGATAAGTAACACCAGAGCTTTCCTAAAAGAGAAAGCATCCAAGACAGTAGAAACAAATTAAGGTCTGCTAGAGCTGTGAGGAGAATTGATGGGTAAAGACACACGTCCCTTGTCAGAGTTCAGTGAGCAGTGGAGGCTCATGCATGCACACCCAAGCTCTCCAGCTGGTCCGGGAAACAGAAATCCCCAGAGCAGATACAGTACTTAGAAAATGGACATAATGTTTGCTGCTTCTGAGGTGACTGACTTTGGGAAGGAGGAAACTGAGCTGACCCAGGAAGGTGCAGATAAAAGCTCTTGATATTGTCATTATTCCTCTGGTTTCTTTGCATGAACAACTGCTTTATTGCATGAAACCTTAAAGAAGGACAATTTCAGAAGGTGGCTATGGGAAAGAACCCACTACGTTTCAGGTATAAAGGACAATTTTGCCTTCTTTACTGATAACGTGTCTGCCTAAAGAGGTACAATGCCTTAGTGAGAATCCAGGACTGCCCACTGACCCAGATCTCCATAATTTAGAGTATTTCTCCTATGTGCAGAACTGAAGTTCTCTAACATGCTGAGTGTGTTATTTTCTAAGGCCAAAGGGAATGGTGGAGACATTTATGACAAACAAAACCAAAGTCGCCTTTTTAAAACCCAAGTAAAGGTACTACATCCTACTAAGTAATTGAGAAAGCTCAGAGACTTGAATAAGAAAACCCAAAAACACTTCCATACACATTGAAAAAGAGTTTCAATAATTTTATATATAGAGGAAGGACATTTAATCACACTAAATAATGTATCTCATTTTTCCTTATAGGCTGGTGATAGGTATTCTGGGAAATACAAGGATACACAAAAATGCAAAAGAGCATAGACAACACTAGTATTTCAAAGTGCATCTACCCATTATATCACACATACAATTAACAGGGGAAAAAATTACTATTTTTTGAGCCTTTACAGTGAGAAAAAGCAAAATTTCAGAAAACAGAATATTTTGGCACAGTGTTTTTAGAAAACCCACTTCTGTTTGCTTACACTTTACTTGATGCCTCCTGTAAGACTTGTGTTAGAAGAGACAGTGAACAACTAAACCTCTGTACCCTCTCCCCACCACTCACAACACTGAAGACCTCAGGAATATTTTCCAGTGTCTCTTCTTCTCAGGATAAAGAATCCCTGTTTTCTGTGGACATAAGCCTTTCTACATCTCTTAAAAATGCTGCTTTTTCCAAAATTTTTTCATCCTGTTATATTGGTTCTGAACCAAGAGACCTGAACTGCGCATGATACAAGATGCTGGTGAGCCATGAACACCCAGAGTGGCAAAAAAGATGCCATCTCTTTAATTCTTTATTCCTTTATTAATATTTCCTAGTATTTGATTTGCTTTTCTGATCAATGTAGAGTAGTGAGCTCATGTTTTACACTGCTGTTTATCATAACCTGGTAACTGACTCATACATGATAACAGCTCAAAACTTACCATTTTTAAGTGGAACCACCCTTATTTTTTCCCTATGCAGACCACTTTATCTGCACTAGAATTTTACCTGCCTTTCCACTACTCAGCCACCCAGCCATGGTAGTCATTTCTCCAGTTCTTCATGGTTCAGTTCAATTTTACTACTACGAGCAAGTTACTACCATCAGCACACTTTCTCACTTCATCAACAAGCTCCTTTCCAGTGCACAGTTTACAGGTTGAATCCGTCAACCAGCCCAACGACTCTCGTGACTGAGAACCACTGATCCCTACCTGATTCCTCCCATCTTCCATGCACATATTAGTCCGTGATGTGACCCTCCTTTATGCACTGCTGCTGGCTTCTGTCTGGCACGGAATGTTGTCAAATACCTCCGAATGCCATACAGATCTTTCTTATACATATTCACCCCCTCACAGGGTTTCAGGTACTTTGAAAGATGGCGTATTCCCTTTCATAAAAGAAAAGGGTTTGTATTCATCTTGGTAACACATCTGTAAATACTGCATTATGAAGTAGACTGCATCCTTGTTATTGACAAATTCTACATCTTTGCAGACAAGATATAGGGGAACAAAGTAATGTCATCTGCATTTTGATTTAAAAAAAATAAGAATTTGCATATTTTTAATGCAAATATCCAGGGAATTTAAAGAAACACCTCTCTCCTTTATATATGGCTATAACTAAGAAGTAGCAAAAGCACAGTAGCAATTTCTCCTCTTGTAACTCTTCCATGAAGACAAGACTTCATTCAATCTACTAACAATTTTTAACCTGAGGATCAAAAAGAAAGCAAATATAAAAAAAAATTAAATATTTTCCAGCTGTCTGCCAGATATATAGGACTGCCAGGAACCGCACAGCAACAGAAAATTTTCTGAGTCAGCAAGTTACAGCTTCTCCCAAGTTTTCTCCTTGATCTTAAGCAAATTGCTACTACTCTTTACTAGATTAATTGAGTAATATTCATCCCCCTAGTGGCCCATTTTCATTGACCATTAAGTTAATGGTGCAGGGAATAATGTCTTTCCAGCCTCCTAACCTGGCTGTTTCCTACTAGCCTACCACAAAGGGCATGGGTACATCCACCTGAATTCTGAAAAGATATGACAATGATTTGTAGAAGTTAGCCATGGGAAACTGATTCCACTTACTCCCATGTGTTTCTGCATTAACAGTAGCCACAGCCCAACCCTAAAATTACTATCTGAAACCTGCAATGACTCCCCTTCATAAAAGTTCTCTCCTAACATTTATCCTAGCACTATTTGTGATACCCTCAGCTTCTTTGATATCACCAATTCCAGACCCTTTGTACCTGGCTTATTAGTGTGAAGAGTGGCCAGAAGCTCTGAAGAGCACAAGACACAAGATGGGTGCTGACACCCTCAATTTACGTTACACCTCACACCAAATAACTATGTTGTCATCAAGCTAAAACGACCAAGAAAACAGCACAATGGAAAATTTCAACGAAGTGTGGCTTCATCATTAAAATCTCTATTTGAGCTTTTTTGTTGGTTTCATTACACAGAGAGGCAGAGAGCTCTGTAAACAGATTTGCTTAGTTTCCGTGTCTGTTGCCAAATTTCCATCCTGTGGAACCAATTTTAAATAGGAAAACAGTGTCTCTTCCCATCCTCTGCTCCTTGGTGTCATTCTTATTAAGGATACAGAGTAAAAAATGAATGGAAATGAACTAGTCACAGTGGGGTTCAAATCCAAATGTTAACTTTTTTAATTGCCAAAAAAAATTCAGACCACTTTGATCCGCAAGTCTGTCTTTCTTGCAGCTATGGAAAGTTTTTAAACGGAAGGCTGCCAACAATGACTTTGTTATAAACTAGAGTTCACAGTTATTTTTATGGAATTTTGTCTCAGTAAGTTTTAGCTCAGCAGTTCTCATGAAAATACTTCCAAACCACCAACTTGGCTAAATATTTCCAGTAAAGCAAAATAATCCCTAGCTCCTAAATACAACTCTACTTCTTTTTTTAACTTCACTTTATCTATCCTTCAGAAAACTAGTACAGCTTTAAAGATGGGAATGACAAGGGAGGGGAGAAAGGAGACAAAAAAAAATCTAAGAACTTCAAGCTGACTCTCATATCTCTGGATCAGAGCAGATGCAGGACTGGAAATGGAGATGAGATTTGGGAAATAATTTCCCACATATACACAGGTATTAATAGCAATAGCAAATAAAACCAGAATGAACACTGAAATTTGAAATAGTGCAGTACTTTCCTAGCAGAAAGTTCTCAAATAGATTCAGCCATTGTTAGCCCGTGCTCACTGCCAGAATTTCCACACTAATATAAAGAACATCATAAATGGGAAAGAAAATCTGATGGGCTTTGTCTTACCATTTTGTTTAGCTTTTTTGAAGAGGGAGTGTAAAGGAATCATTTATTATAACCCTTTTCGCATCCGTCAGATGTTGCATGTTTTATGTAACTATAACACATTTGGCAAACTCTTCCTACCTACCCATATGCTAGGGAAAAACTCAAACTGTGCAAGCGAAACCTTTCTTCACAAAGTAAATTTCGTTGTAGAGAGGAACTGCGAGTTGGACCTAGGGCTCCAAGATCTCTCTCCAGGCCCTCCTCTCTCCACAAGGACTGATACTTCCAGACAACCTAGAACTCACGTACCTGCCTGCCTGGCAAGCAGAAGTATCCATCCTGTGCTCGACACACACCAAAACAGCAGTTGCACTGGATCATTCCACACACCAGACCGTGACACAGATGCAGTACAACCAAAGCAAGCCCTCATCCATGCCCCTACAAGGGCTTCCAGAATCCAAGTGCCAGATGTGTTGGCCAGTGCCTTCCATCGCCAGTGACCGGGCCCATTCCCCAAAGCAGAATATAAGGACCCTCACATCCACAACTCCACCATAGACTCCAGGGCAGCCAGCTGGGCATGAGAGTTGACCCCAAGGGCCAGTCCATATGGGATGCACTGTTCTGCATACAACAACCCTTGGTCTTTCACCTCAAGCACAAGAGGCCCCTACCTCTGATCCTGAACTCAAACCTCATCTGTCATATGTATGAGATCAACATTTGCAAGCTCCACGGTAATCCTGAAACTTGCATCTTCCAGATTTCCCTACAGTGCATAGGGAAAATGGCAGCAGCTGTGATGAGTAGGAGCTGCCACCAGAATACCCCAGGCAGAAGAAGGAGAGGAGTGTATGGAGAACACGTAGGAAGCTATGGAGAAACAGAAGAGGGTACGCCACAAAGTAATTACAGCACAACTTGAGAGAAAAACAAACCACCCTCAAACAATGGGGCTAAAAAAGAAATGGCAGTGAGGAAGAAGATGATGAGAAGAGTTCAGGTGCAGAAGAATGGGGGAGGTTGTTACAGGCAACTAAAATGCATCTTCCTTCTTGGTTCCTCCTTGAAACACATTTAAAATTTAGAATTTCAGAAATAGATTTGTAGAGCAAACTCATAATGCATTTCACTCAGCAGAGCTTTCACCTGCAATCTTTCTATGCAATTTAAAAATCTTTTCAACTAAAAACATTTGCTAATTAAGTACTTCACATAAATGTCAAACAGTTGCGTTACCTTGGCAAATATGTGCCCCAAAAAGCAACCTCACTATAAGATTCACATTTTTTTACTAGGTTCTACAGTGAGATTAAGCAGGAAGTACCCTTTGCCTTCAGATTTGTGTGGGACCTTTTAAACTGCAGATAGACCAATTATGTTATCTAGCAGGATCATTCAGTCAAGTTTTGTTGCTGGCTTTGTTTGGAAAGCTGCTTCACTACCTTTTGGAGACTCTTGAGTTGCAGAAAAAAATGTCTGTAACTCAAGTATATAGGCACAGTTTAAAACTGCGATGCACTTGTGTTAACAAGAACTCAGGCAGCCTTTGACTACAGCAATCATGGCAGGGTTTCTGCAAGAGAAGATCAGGGGTCACTGTTTTGAATGCAAAAAATGAGCGGTCAAGTGACCAAAGGGGGAGGCTGCAACAGCCTGTAGAAAACAGTGCTAAGCTCATCCATGAAACAAGAACAGAAAAGGCGTTTAAGAGATTAAAAGATACAGCACTTGTTTTTTTAATCTAGGAAATGAACCCTGCAAGGAAGTATGATGGAATCAGGATGGGACAGACAGAAGGATAAGAATAGGCTGCACGAGAGACCTGCAGGACAGAAGCTGTCATGACTGAATAGGCTTTAACCAGTTTTTGACCAGGGCTTTATATTGTCACTGCAAACAAAATGGAAAGCAAATCCTTGTACCACCCTTCTGGTCCTTCTGAATGCAGCTGCAGCACTAGATCTGAAACTGATGGGCAAAAGCAATCTTCTGTGGACAGGACAGGGAGAAATGCATTCATCTGTCAACTAAAAGGAACTGTAACTGCCTACTACCTTGGAGCCTTGCCTGTTATTTCTAACAGGGTACCAAGACACTGGATATTAACATTTAGAAACCAAACCAGGTAGACAAGCTCACAGGAAGGAAGATTAGGTTTTCTAAGTGCTAACTGATGCCATGCTAAGAAAGAAGCATGGGTTTTATTTTACAAAATGTAAATTTACATATCAAATTGTTTCAAACAACTAATAAATGCCTCCAGAAGCACAGAGTGGTTTATACACCTGAAAATTATGGAAATCAATAGACACTTCCAGATATCAATTTTCTAAGATTCCTTTTTTTGGCCCAGTGCTCAACATACAGAAGGCACACTGATAGAAATACACAGATGGCCAAAAACACTCTTGCTTCACAAATATACAAGTACAGTAGATGGATTACATAAAATTCTCAAACTTTCTAGATATCTCAAGTACACTGTGTGTATTATGCTTGCTTAGAATAGTGATAATGCAACAAGTAACTCCAGTGTTGTCTTATACATGCACAGAAAACAAATGTATCAACTCACCACTGATTTTCAAACAAATAACTATTTAATCCTCACTAAAGTAAGCATGAAGAATATAAATTAATGTACCTTAACACATACATTGCATCCCTTCTCCAATCAGTTTATGATCCTGTTCCCAATTAGGCTTAAAGCTACTGATTTTTCTGGTTTTCTGTGTTTGTAGTTGTTGTTTTGTTTGTTTGTTTTTTATGGTCTGTTTTGGGTTTCTGTGGCAAGATTTTGGTAGCAGAGGGGCTAGAGGGGTGGTTTCTCTGAGAAGCTGCCAGAAGGTTCCCCTGTGTCTGACAGAGCCAATGCCAGCTGGCTCCAAGACAGACCCACCACTGGCCAAGGCCGAGCTCAGCAGTGATGGTGTAGGACCTTTGTGATGGTGCATTAAAGAAGGGGGGAAACTGCAACTTCAGCCAGAGAGAGGAGTGAGAAGATGTGAGAGAAGCATCCCTGCAGACACCAAGGTCAGTGAAGGAAGGAGAGGTGCTCCAGGCACAGGAGCTGAGACAAGCCCGCAGCCTGTGGTGCAGACCATGGTGAGGGAGCTGTGCCCCTGCAGCCCATGGAGGACCATCGTGGAGCAAGAACCACCTGCAGCCCATAATGGAACCTCAGCCCAGAGCAGGTGGATGCCCAAAAGAAGAAGGGAAGCTGTGGGAAGCACACTCTGGAGCAGGCTCCTGGCAGGATCCATGGATGCACGGCCAGGGGAGGCCACACTGGAGGAGAAGGAGAAGAATGTGAGGAGTCCTCTCCCTGAGGAGGAAGGAGCAGCAGAAACAACGTGCAATGAATGGACCACAACCCCCAATTCCCTCTTCTCCTGTGCCACTGAGGAGAAGGGGAAGGTAGAGAATACAGGAGTGAAGTTGAGCCTAGAAGGGAGGGGTAAGGGTGAAAGATTCAGGTTTTATTTATCATTACCTTTCTCCAATTGGATTGGTAATGAATTACTTCCCCCAAATCAGGTCTGTTTTGCCCATGAAAGTAGTTGCTGAATGATCTCATCCCACTTTTATCTCAACCCATGCGCCTTTCACCATTTTTTGTTCCCCTCTCCACCCAAGGAGGGGAGTGATAAAGCAGTTTTAAGAGTACCTGGCATTCAGCCAGGGTCAATCCACCCCAAAAAGTCCAAAATTATTTCAGAAACAAAGGTCTCAGCCCTACAGACTGAGGCCAACCCTAATGAGAATCACATTCTCCTGTGTCTTGACCAGGCAGGATGGGGTTTTGAGCAACCTGGTCTAGCAACAGGCACCCCTGCCCACAGCAGGGGGTCAGACCAAGATGATCTTCAAAGTCCATTCCAACCCAAACCATTCTATGATTCTATGACTTAACAAGTTTTTCTTTTGAGTCCTCACTGTAGATGTGTAGGAGTCTGTGCTTTGAACGCCTTCTGAAAGCAACCAACTTTACCTAAAAGAAACTCAGAGTATGTCCAAGAACTACACAATGCACTCTAGAATAGAAACGCTGACAACAAATCATTTCACATGCATATTGTACACTTCTAACTAAATATTGCTAAATAGAAAGGCAAAAGCAAAGAAAGCAAAATAATCAACCAAAAATATTTTTAAAGAAAATTGTGCGGAAAAAATATATATACTTGTCAAACTGTATGCAGCAACTCTAGATTTTTCCCACATGCACCTATTATGCAAAATTTTAACACAACTGCATCTCAGCACATAAAAAATACTCCCATTACACTTGACATACTATATTAATTATTTTACATGCATCCATTACCAATATTCTGTATAGTACATCACGTATATTGCACACTTCCTCCTACTCTGCTCCCAAAGACCTTTTCCAATAAGGCTGTCACAGCACCATCTCATGACTTGTACCTTTTATTAATCTAGTGAAACAAGCTGAATGCAAACACAATCATTTTAACTGTCCACGTTTCTACAATTTTGACAGTGTGTGTCCTAATTTGACTCCATGCATCCCTGTAAAACATCAAAAGTGTATTCATGCTTCCTTAAAACCTATGTGTCAAATTGCTTTGGTTACGGTATTCAATAATGCTACACACGCATGTAGAATGTCACATATGACTTAGTGGAGACTGTCATGTGTCACACGTTGCCACTTCCACCCTCCAAGAGAGAAAGGAACATGTATTTACAGTTGCATTCAGAGCTGAACTCTTCTTTGAGACAGAGAAGAAAAGGTACACAGTCTACTAAAAAAGTAGAATAAAAGGAATTTACCAATTATGTGCCTAATCTTCCCCTTGGTAGCTGCATGAAGGCAGTTTCAGGTGCAGGGAGCACAGCATGCTGTGACAACCCCATTCACTATGTCACGATACTTCACCACGTTTCTAAGTTCTGCAGCTTATGCAAGCTCCCAAATCTTCCGCATAATACTTACTCATCCAGCTGGAGAAAACACAAATAATCTAAAGAACCAATAATACACACGATTTACATAACAGGCCCTGCAAAACAGAACTGTGGAACCAGGCTGATGAATTGCAGCAAGGCTGAGGCTCTGAGGAGTCTGAGTCCCCAGCTGGCTGCGCAGGCATCGCGTGCGCTTGTGGGTCAATCGCTCCTCTGAGACACGGGCAGAGCACCTGCGCAGGCAGTACCTGCTCAACCTGTCAGGGCTCAGATTTAGGTAATGTCAGACCATTTACACTGTTTTCTAGTATTTGCCTGACAGCAGATGAAAAACCTACCGCCTATTGCCACCGACTGCTGGGGGGATGGTAACTCCATTTGACCGAGAGAGTGAGCGAACCAACTCAACGGAGTCACCTGTGACAATGAGGGAGTGACAACCACTAGGAATAGAAGGAATCAAACCACATGGGTGGAAAGTAGTTTCCTGCACATGTAGGATCTTCTCTTAAGTGGCTTCATCTTAAAGAGCTTCACTTTTAAAACCACCTAAACATGAAAAGTGACTTGCTGGTAACCACATCTGAATTTTTCAGTATCTTATGAAAATCTAAACCATCCATCTTAAAATGATACCAGCTTCTAGAAGATCAGAGTTCCATCTGAATTGTTTTAGCCTACCAATAAGACTTTATTTTCTCTTATCACATCATTTTCATGTTTGCCTTTTCTGATGCTCATTTAACATTTTGCATTATTTTGATGTTCATTTAACAAACAGGTCCAGACAGCTACTTTCCTTTTCCTGTCACCAGGCTTCTGCTAAGCAGCAGGAGTAAAATCATTACAATACAATAAAGAAACAGAAGTTACCAGACAGATTTCAGCAGCTTTAGTATACAGAACTGCTTGCAATTTAGTCAGTAGTTAGGACTGATTATGATAATTTAACTATTGCTGTTATACCAACAGAACTCCCAGTGACAGAAACATCTATGACATGGAGAGTCAAGTGAGGGAGAAGGGGCAAGAACAGAAAAAAATGTGAAAATCCCAAGAAAAAGGGAAAATAGCAGATTCAAAAAGCTTTGGAAACTGCAAATGCAGGCAGTGAACTAAAAATGTATTTTATAAAAACACAGACTGTTTTTCCAGACAGCTAAATATTTTTGTTAATGGATAACACTTCCTTAATATGTAATTTCTACATGGTAACACTGAAAGAAGGAAACGGGGGGGAGCAGGGGGTGGGAAGCAAGCACCATATACAAAAATTGCCAATTTATGTCCATAGCCATCTTTTCCTTCCCTGGTTGGTTTTGGAGCATCCACAGCATTAAACAGAAAGAAGGCTGTAACTAGAAGCTTAAATATGACAGGATACAGACACTTGCCTTCCATGCACACTGTCATTGCGAATTAGGGGTGAGGTGACAAGCTAAAGACCTGGCTTGCAGTCTCATCATTCAATCATCCATCCAATCCCATCAATTGAGCAAGGCAGTAACACATGTCCCCTCCAGCTTAAATGACAGCAAAACTGTGGGTTGTAATCACAGGTCATCTTCAAACGACACTTACCATTAAGGATGGTTTTGTTCCAAATCAATTTTTATTGAGAATTACTGTAATACAATACTTCTCTTTGCTTCTTTTAAATCTTGCATTTAATACTGTTTAGAAGAACATTTCAAAATTATAATTTCATCATTTTCTAGGAATAAGATAACAGTAAATGACATTAAGTAGAAGTCAAAATTAGTCATTTGCAGTCCAAAAACTCTGACAAAAAGAAGGTCACCTAGATGAACTTCCACAACTGAATCTTCAGCTAGTACCAATCTATGGTGTTTTAGTTACAGTCTAGACTATTTTAACCATACAGAAGCTGTCTCAAATTACCTAGACATAAAAAATTTGAAAAATAAATCAAAATATAAATGCCATTAAGTATCCTTAAAAAAAAACAGTTCCACATTTACATGTAGCATCTAATGTTTTCCTAACATATAAAATGCATCCTTTTTCTAAATTTTTCAAATCACGATTTTGTTCTTTATTTCCCTTCCTTAATATA
Source organism: Chamaea fasciata (assembly GCF_029207755.1). NCBI lineage: Eukaryota > Metazoa > Chordata > Aves > Passeriformes > Sylviidae > Chamaea > Chamaea fasciata. Next base: position 53,662,627 of record NW_027094086.1, on the reverse strand, counting down.
TAAGACTCAAATCCAACAGACACTACAGCAGCATCTCTGACTTTCAACTAGTTACAGAACTATAATCAAATCCCTATTAACATAATTTGCTTTGTGATAGTTTACAGCAGCTGAGGATCTGCCTTGCGGATAACTGGGAATTTATTTGTTCTCTCACATCGCTAGACAGGATGTGCACATTTCCCAAATTTTACCAAGCTTAAATGACATTCTAACCACTTCATCACAAGTTTATTTTTCTCTATGGCACCCTCACCACCTTCCCAAGCATATCAATCTCAAACATTTTATAACAGTTGCAGAAAACATGGGAATAGATTTCTGTGACAGCATACAAACACTACCAAAAATACACTTAATTATCAGAAAATAAATCTTAAAATTTGCACCTAGTGAACAGTTAAACATACCATTTTTACATCACTCCGACAGAAATGTGTTTAGCCAAGCAAAAAGTAAGGAACAGCTTTTAGATAAGGATATATCACAGGCTCATAAAATAGCTTGTATTGGAAGGGACTCTAAGAGGTCATGTGGTCCCATTCCCCTGCCATGGGCAGGGACATCTTCAGCCAGATCAGGCTGCTCAGAATCCCATCCAATCTGACCTTAGATGTTTTAAGGGCTGGGGCATCCACCACCTCTTTTAGCAACTGCCAGTTTTTTACCACCCTCAGAAGTAAAAAACTTCTTTCTTATATCTGATCTAAACTGTCCCTCCTTCAGTTTAAAGCCATTCCCTCTCATCCTGTCACTACAGATCCCTGTAAAAGGTCCCTCTCCAGCTCTCTTGCAGGCCCCCTTCAAGTACTGGAAGGCTGCTCTAAGGTCTTCCTGGAGCCTTCTCTTCTCCAGTTGAACAATCCCAGCTCTCTCTGCCTGTCTCCATAGAAGAGATGCTCCAGCCCTCTGAGCATCTTCGTGGCCTCCTCTGGACTCACTCCAACAGGTCCATGCTCTTATGTTGGGGACCCCAAAGCTGAACCCAGTACTCCAGGTGGGGTCTCACAAGAGCGGAGTAGAGTACACCTATCTATATGTATGGACACACACATAGACTTTTCCAAATAACTGCAATTTCAAAAAGATTGCTACTATATTTTAAACAATTCATATTTTCATTTCAGTGATGTTATAAATGATCCTATGTTTCCCAAAAATTAGAGTACCAGGACTGATGGAGATCCTGAACTGATCATGCAATTGGGCCTCTGCTAGTTCTCCCATCCAGCATGGATGTATCCCTTGCAGTTATCTTTGAGCAAAAAGCCTAAATTTCAAAGGATTTTCAACAAAATATTTCCATTGTTTCCACAACTGAGAGTTGGGAGATGCAACATACAGGTAATTATTGACTCTTTCTAGGTTTATATCAAGTACAATTAGCTTCAGTTTGTGCAGAAACATCTGTGCGGCAAACAGTTCAGTCAAGGAAGAGTTCTAATACCAAAAATCACACTAAAATTATTTTAAATAATAAAAGTTAGAAGATAAGGAACAGTTAAAAGCTCAACCTCCTTTGTATTGGAAGAGTTTTAGGGTGCAACTTGATTATTCCAAGATCGCTTAAAAAAAAAAAAAAAAAAAAAGGCTAAGTGCATACAGAACAAATCAAGTATTTTGGGATAAGCACAACAGACTTGATCATTTCTATTTATTTTTCTTGAAGCTCTAACTCATACTACATATCCTCAAAGTTATCTTTTTATTTAATCTTTGGCCAAATACACTTTTTTTCCTCACAGAGATAAAATATTTTCATTACAGTTTTCAAGCTGGGGACAAAGAGTACAAAACTTATTGATATTATCAAAAAAGGAAACTCCTAAACCAAGATTAACAAAACAACTTGGAAAATTAAGTTATTCATCCAGATGTCCAAGAAGAACAGTAAAACTAACAAAGGGAGTGTCCATGAAAAATGAGCAATCACAAAAATACTACCTCTGGCATATTCTTGATGACAACAAGCTTCACAAAAGCCCTGAGGAATGGCAGATATTCTGTAATTTCTTTCCAGTCACTTCTTTGCAATTAACTTAAAATGTGAATGGGAGGCTTCCCGTGTCAGAGCTCCACTGCTTCTGTGTAAAGGCCATGTATCGAACCAGGGATACCAGAAGTGGTTGTGTTCCCCACAGTTAATATAATCACCACCTCACTACGCTGGTATGGAAGCCCTCACCCTGGTGGTTCTCGTGGTGTAACACTTTTTGTAAGTAGCAAATGATATGCTGAGTGTCAGACAAAAGAAAGAACATTACTCATAACAGCTCCAGCCACACATGAAACACAGTCTCCCCATATGAAAAAGCAAATCCAAAAGTCAGAAGGCACACCAGGTGTGTCATAGGCAGGTGTTTGTATGACCTTCGCACAAGCGAGGATCCTGGAGCGATATTTTTAAAAAAAGGGAACTCAACTTCACAACCGGCTAAAGAAAGAGTAACCTTGAACCTACATACCACACCCAGTAACTTGTTTTTTTTTCTGAGACAGTGCTTAGTTAGAAGGATTTCATGTTCAAGGTGACAGACTGGCAGTAATGAAATGTGAACTTTTCCACTTCTCTTCAAAATCGCAAGCATCAATACAGGGAACTTCTCACACTGTCCAGTTCAATTTCCTTCTCACTTAATTATAGATCAGGAGTAATTCCACTACAATTAATTAAGTTACATCAGAGGCTGACAAGAGAAGTAGCAGTCTGTCTACAGCACGACACAGGGGAAAGACTGCTGTTCTCCCACCACAGTCATTCATTTTTACCTCAAAGAACACTAGCCCATTACAACTGCACTAATGACCAGAGCCATTCAATCAAAGAGCAATTAAAGCTCTGCAAAATTAAAGTCCTGAAGTCCAATCCTACTTTTTAGGAAAGTACCTTAATGAACAATGTAGAGACAAGCCTCAGAGAAGAGCTCTGCAGCCTTCCTGTTTAAACTGACACCAGAGACACAAGCAGAGGGAAGGAGGGACAGCCTGCAAGGACATTACTGCTGGAGAAGAGTCCCCCAGGGTAGTCCTTCTCACCAGGGTTCCTGCTTTTAGTATTCTGTCTGGCAAACACCCAACATTTGTTGGACAAAATGAGAAAATCAGAATATCCCCCCTCCCCTTTTTTTTTTTTTTTTTTAATATGCTTCTCCACAGCCATAGTACTGACTTCATATTTAATTCCCCTTTGTCATTGCAGAAGGAACAAAACGCTCTGGTGAACTCCAGCGTACAACATCCACTCCAGAACCAAGCAAGACATCAGACATAAGGTGAAAGGTTTCAGGCCTGGACTGAGTGTGAATAATTACAGGTGAAAGTCACCTATAACCAAGGTTTCTTCATTTCTGAAAATTTTTAATAGTATCTACGCTTTTTCAGTCATTCGCCACTCCTGTCTTCAGGTTTTGGTTTATCCATCAGTTTCTCCACATCCACCTCAGACCTTCAGCATTCTCTCAGTTAATCTCTTCCCTACTCTGCTCTGTTCATCCTCCTGTCACTTACTGCTTCTCTTTAGTTCTTCCCTCACACAGCATCTCCACGGTGTCTCTCTCTAACCAGAGTCACCACCTTGCTCACGTTTCACTCACAGCAGAATGAACCTCATTCTTACCCAGTCACTGCAGAGTATCTCAGAGACTGATCCCAGTTCCACAAGCAGAGTGCAGACTGGCACTAGGACAACAGACCTGGAGCACAGGAGAGGAAGAGAAGCAAGCCAAGCATGGAGACAGACACAACCTGTATTCTTTTGGGGGATCTCTGTGTACTGCACAGATGTTGCCTTATGCAGGTCATCATGGGAAGCAGAGTGTGAACAAGAATCCTGGTGCTTCAGAGACTTCCAGGGAAAGGCTACCTAACTACTGGATTGCAGCTGAATAAAAAACCAGAATGCACAGGAAACACAATTTCTAATGAAAAGACAGATTAGATGTCAGAGAGCTAAGAAAATGCTATAGGCTGCATCATAGCTGACATAATTTTAATACCTAAAAATTAGTGTACTTTTACTGTCATTTGGAAAAATAAACTTGAGGGAACCAGCATGCGACTGAGTATGATTAAGGACGAAAAGCTGAGCTGCACTAATCTGAACGAGTCACTTTTACAGAGTGATGGCTGCTGTCAACCTGAGCTGCAGGGTGGGTTGGCACTTTCCAAGGAAACTCAGGGATGGTCAGCTCCTCCCTGCATTGCATTTACATCAAAAAGTCACAACCTCAACATGAGACTGCAACTTTAAGTCAGTAGTCAAAAGGCACTTCTGGAACAGTGGAACCTTCTGTTTGTACTTCAGTGTTCCTTCTCCCTTTGTTACAATCATAGAAGATGGAGACACACCCCTGGATCTGATCCATCCAAAACTGCATGGAGGATCCTCTATATTCCTAACAATATTTATTGACACTTTGATGGGACCACCCTGAATAAACACAAGAACAAAGACAAATTACTTATTAGCCCATGTGACAGATGCACAGAAGTCTGCTTTAACCAGCCATTCCAGATCTATTTCCACTTCTTATATGACAGCATGAGTTGTTGTTATTTACTGGGAGTAATCACACAGGTTACTGGATAACTTTACAGAAACACATTCACATTTTTTCTTTCTTGATCTAACTCTCAGGCAATGCTTCTTTCTGCATTTGTCCTGATGACTTGAAGTGAAATAATTCCACTAGCCTACCAATTTCCTCTGTTGAACAGCAGAAATCCAAGGGTTTCTGGATTCAGCAAGTCTGAAAACCACAGGCGCTGGCAAATCACAGTTCCCTGCAGCATAAAGTTGACAAACAGCATGGGAGGAAGAGTTAGAAGCTACGGACCTTTTCAGTTGCATCCCAAGTACCTTACATGGAAGCCTGGCCTCACTGAACTCACTGACCAGCATTTTATTGAACAACTCAAACAAAAGGGGATGGATGTATTTACATCTATTTTAAGTCAGTTATAAAAAAGTGCCATCCTTTGTAATCATGAACTATGGTGGGGAAAATTATTTTTTCACAGTTATTCTTCACATCATTCTTCCCTCAACTTATTCCCAAACTCAGGTACTTGAAGTTGTTGACACAATTAAACAACCATTTTTATAGAACTGGTCCCATAGTGGGTAATCTATAAAGGCTCCTTGTTTCTAAATAGTCTTTTTAATTGTTATTTTTCTTATAAATTCCTCCTGCTACCTCCTGCAGGTTTTTTACATGCAGACAGGACCTAGGACTCTTGGAGGGACATTTTCCCCAAACAACTGAGTGCTCTGTGCTCACATACATCTGGGGCACACTGAGATCACAGAACACACACACAGGTGCTCCCAAAGTGCCAACGGTGAGATTCAAGTATTGAGAAAACATCCTCTAAGTACAGTTTATTCTCTTAAACAATACCCTTCCAAGTGAAACATACTGTGATAGCCCTGCTGGATGAAAGGCTGGCTTCAGCAGCAGAGTTTGTTTGAGAGATTCCCACCCCAACTGGCCCCCCCATTCCCTGCCCACAAGCTGCTGACCATTCCTCCTCTTCCAGCACTCTAGTCCTGCCTCCACAACCACTTGCAGGGCTGCAGTCAAACTGCATGGCTGGAACGATCTGCATTAACAGTAACTCCCTCCCTATTCCCACTGGGAGGTTTAGTCTAAACCCAGACCCTTTCAGTAACCCACTTTGAAGCACAGCACTGCAACATCTGTCCTGGCACAGCCCCAGCAATGGTCAACCACCACATGTCAACTCTTCCCTCTAAGGCAGTCATGAGTGGGTGAGACCTCACCACTGGGACAACAGTCCTCTTCTTCTTTCCTAAATTCCTGCTCAGAAATACATCCAACTGGTTTACTGCATCTGAAAATCTTTCCAGACCAAATAACCAGTCCAAAGCACATAACCAGCATGGAAAATTTCCAGTCCAATTTCCAGCTCATACTTGAGAAAGCTACAAACAACTGAAATAGTCTTAATTGACTGAAAACAACAAGCAACTTCAGCTATGGATACTCAGTCTTTTATAATTTGACCATATTATACTCATTTTTAGTCAACAGCATTTTAATTTTTGTGCTTTTTTTTTCTCCTGAAGATCACTAGAAAGTGTTTTGTGCATTTTAATATTATGGACACCGTTTATCTAAAAAGTATTCTCTCAAACTAATTGATACCGAGTGCTAAGGGCACAGAAAGCAAAGTATTAAGCACAACCAGAACACTCAAGTTCTTCTTCCTAACAACTTAGTTATTTTTATTAAAGCACTAAGGTCTTATGCATCACGACAATCCAAAGAGTGATCTACAAACATAAAAGATGAGAAATTTTATTCAAGAGACTAATTTGTTCCCCTTGCTGAATGCATACTTTTACATCTGTTCAAACAAAAGGGAAAGCAACCATTCAAATCTTCTTTCCTGGTTAATTTCAAATCTTTCACGAGGGAGAAATAAATAACATTATGGTTATCCTAAAGAAATAAAAGAATGGAAACTCAAAACCCACACCTCTTTCCATGAGCTTCACAGTCTTGATCACTGCCTTTCTCTTCATAACATCTCCAGATTTAAGACAGACATTTCAAGAAAATACAAGATAATCTATTACCTTTGTACCACAAATTTAAATGAGACGACATCCCAGTCTGAGCAGCACATCCCCAAAGCAACTCCTGCCTCTGCAAATTTATGCAAAATTATTTCCAGAGATTACTCATGTTGCTGTAGATTAGAACACTGCACTAATATGCTTTTCGACTGCTTCTCTGGACAACAGTAGTTTTGCAGAAGAGTCTTCCATTCCAGGTTCAAAAGAACACACCACAAAAGGAGGGTTTATCAGATTGCATCCAGACTTTCAATCAGCCATTCAGCAAACGGGGACACACAGCAAGTGGGGGCTGCAAGTCTGAAACAAACAGCAGCAGTGTCAGACCAGACCCCAATCACCTCCAGTGTTATACAGTAGATGAATGATGTATTTTTCTGAACAAAGGCATTTTGCAATAAAAGGGACTCTCTCAGAGCTCATCTTTCACAGTTCCAGCAGAGTAGTGATGTTAGCAGCATATGTGATTTTAAATACAATGTCTATTCTTTCACGAATAGTTAAAAAAATAGATCTCACTGTTAAATCTTTCCTTTAAAACCACAGATGGAACCACAAGAAGTGAGCTTGTCCAAACTCATTTACACTAACTCCCACTCCACTCCAAAATGCAGCCCACAGAGGATGTCTTTAATGCTGTGTAACAGCTCCTCCTCTCCATTCCAGAAAAATTCTGCAGGTAACCCAAGAGCCTTCCTGGGGTTTTGTACCTTAACTGAACATGACGTTTACATGTGATTTCTGCTACAAATTCTTCAAGCTACCTCCTCTACAGCACCCAATATGCAGAGGAACATGCTGAGACAGAACTGCTGTTGCTCTTCAGAATGAGGACCAGAACTTCGGTTCCATGTTTTGAGGTCTATTCACACCCTGGTAAGAATGCTCTGATAAGAAGCATTAGCACAGCAGAAATGCTGGGGAGTGACCTGGCTCTTCTGGGGAAAACATAGAGATAAAAACCTAATATTCTGTATAATAAAAGTCTGTATATCATTCAGATTGTTATCACATATTGCAGTGCAAATAGTCATCTTTGCAGCAAACCAGCACAAAAACCCACCACATTTTATCACAGAAAAAAGTAGCATCAGAACCAGATACAGATGAAGCCTACCATAAAACTGTTGTGCCATGATGAAGTCTGAGCTCCTCATACTACAGATCTAAAACAAACACATTTGCATTTGAGGGAAGCTCTCAAACTCAAAAATAAGTTTGAATTTTGTAAGGATTATTATATATTTGGACCCTTGGATTCTTTAGTTATCTATTATTAGGTGGAGCTTAGTTGTCAAGACAACAGTTTCCACTTCTATGAAATGCTTGAACTGTCAGCAAAATGTAACAGCCAATACGAAAAGGTCACCAGACTGGTCATGTCCTTAGCCAGGAAATATAAGAATATCTCCTGAGGGTAAGGCCAGGCTGCCACCACAACAATGGCAATCCAACACAAGGAGACCTGGATGTTTCTGAGTGATCCACCCAGTAGAAACAGAAGGATTCAAGGAGCAATCTACCCCACACAAGATGTGCTGCCCTGCTGGGCTTTTGTGCAGTGCATCACTACAACAGCCACTCCAAAGCAAAGTACGGTGTGTGTAACATAACTGATGAAAGTACACGTTTCAATAGAGAAAAATTGGATTTTACACATCAGAGATATCTTAGGATACAGCAAAAAAACACCCCCAAAAACACCATAATGCAATGAAATCCTGTTATCCAAGAACTGACAGTCAAAGGAACACAGCAGTTAGGTACTGAACATAGTCCACTGCAGAAATGTGGACAAAAAGGGAACATGCTCCCAAAATTAGGTCAAGCCTGATATCAAGAAAGAATGTGATTAGACACTTAGAATTCTTTTTTTTTTTTTTTTTTTTACTATATGATGTAAGCGTGATAGTAATAAACATATTGCAAAACAAGCCACACCCAAAATCTATAACTCAGAAGGTTCCTGTATGCCCACAAGTCACCACTGGGAAAACCCTGCCAATACCCAGTTTAGTTTTTGTAAAACCAAGTACCTTAGGATCACATGTTTTCCTTACACTTTGTTTTTTTCCCTTACAATAAGTATTTTGTATCAAGAAAAAAAAATAGTAAAAACAGACACAGCAGACCAACATAATGAAATAATGCGATATCCTCTAAAAGTCCCAGACTCGGACTCTTCACTGTGTGACTGTGTGCACACAGACAAACAACACACAGCTCCTTGGCAGGCAGGTATAATGTGTTCCCTCTTACTACTCACGCTCAGCTTTACATGAGCCATAGGTTGAGACAACGGCAGAATCATCTTCCCAAAGCACTTTTTCCACCCAACTGGTGTTCATTCAGCACAGGGGAAAAGGACAGAGGGAAGGATACTCAAGGGCAACCATGCACAGAATTCTCCAAAGGACTGAGAGTCAGCTAGCATTAGTCTCTTCACTTTAAAGATCCATGTGACTAAATTTTTTCTTTATATATAATGTATGCCTCCATGCATACACAGCTCCCCTACACACTCATCTCCTGCCTTTTATCTCCTTGTCTCTCTAAATAGACTCCAAGAGAAAGCAACTGTACCCTAACCCCAACCTCAGACGCAATCCTTCCCCTCTGATGGGATCCTTCATTAATACTTGCAGTACTCAGTCAGAACTTTTTTTTTTTTTTTGCAAGAACAGCTGGGAATAAAACTACCCAAAAGTATCAATATTAGCACTTGTTAACTCAGTTTGCAGGGAACCAGAATAGCTCAGTGGAGAGGGAAAGGCAAGGGGAGAAAGGAAGAACAGAACATCAATATACAAATAACCTCCTCAGTGTGTCATCCTGAGGGATACGTGGGGAAGTTGTCTGGCAAATTAGATAACAGTCCCCTTGGACAACAGGCACTTCTGTCAAATTAGCATTTCCAGGGATGAAAGAGTACTGTTGCCTCCACACCTAAGTTGCAACAGCCCCTCAGCTCAGTGAAGGCATCAGACACTCCTTTGCCAGATTTAAATCTTCTGACCTTTCGTTTTTAGGCACTATGCTTTTATTTTTATCACACAGGTTATTCTCAACACATGGAAAAGCAACCTCTCTGATTTCTGAACCAATCATGTCTTTGCATTAAACTGGGCCAGTGATAATCTATTCAGAAACATTTCTCTTTCTTTAGGTTTCTATATTTACTTCCAACCACAGGTTGAAACCTACACATCATCAGGAAGGTTACAGTCGCCTAGCTTGTTGTTGTTCTTAATTATCATTTCATATTAAGACTTAGTGAATATAATTCTCTTTTTTATTGTTGCCAATAGTCATTGCTTCTTTAAATATCTTTGATAATACATTGTAAACGTCATACAAAAACTCAGCATATCAACATTTGACATTGCATTATTTTTGATACCTAACAATAAAAAAAGGTTCTTAGATTGCTCAAAATATTCCAATTCCTAAGTCTGAGCAATAAACAATACTGTCACGTGACACATTCCTGTGGTCCTGGTTTTAGAAGAGAAATTTTTTTCCTTCTGAAAAGTTAATCATCCTGTTTTGTATCTGGCATAACATACAAGAAAATCAACAAGGTCTGTGAACATTGCTAAAATTACACTGCTAACATTTCCCTTTCAAATAGCCACAATAAAAAGATTATCTATATGCTGGGATCCTTCTACTAACCTTAAGTTAAAGCAGATGGTTTTTTTCTTACACACACCCCAAATCCCAAAGTACCAAGATAAGCACTCCTAAAGCTTTGTACAGCGCAAATCTTCATGTGTTCAATAGCTCTCTTCACATCAAGAGGACTTATATTTGCACAGACACAATATGCAGTCACTTAAAACATAAGGACATTTTCCCCCTCACAGACATGAACAGAAGTTCAAATTTGAATATATCCCACACTTTCAGTTACAAACACAGACTTGGGTATAAAAGGAGAATCCGTATTGAAAGTAGTCAACACGTTTTCTTGGTTATAATCTCACTTGAGAACCGTTCTCTTGCCAATGAACACAGCCAGCCATCAATACCAGCAACAGGGCTCCTGCAGAGTTAGTACCAGTAAATTTGCTTTCCTGAAAATCATATCTGGGAAGTACTTAATTTAACCTCAGTCATCTGGTAAGCTAGAAAAAACTGGGAAGGGAGGAAAATCATGTTTTAGAAAAAAATAAAATAAAATACACAAAAAGCACTGATCAAGGAAAACACTTTACTGTGTATTTGTTGATAATCACATTTCCATCTCTTCTACTCTCCCTGTCTTCTCGACAACTGTTAACCTGGAGTTAGGAACAGGAAGAGGCCCCTTGAGAGTTTTATGTTCTCTTTTTTAATGCAGAATTCAAACCACAGGACCAAACTCTTCTCTTGCAATGAAATAAGCACTGCCTGTTAACAATTCATGTCTGACCCCTTCTGCAATTTTTAATGAAAATGAGAGCAGAGTTGGTGGCAAACAAGTGGCAGAGTTTGCCACTTTTTTGCCATCATGGCAAAATTTCTTGCAGTAGGAGGATGACATAAAACCTCTATCCCACACAGAGCCCAAAAATTACCTACTCAAGAAGGCCATTTAAATATTTACAGAGTCAAATACGGGCCTGATACACAGGAAACTCTTACTAAGCTCAGATTCCCAAGGTTTGTAGAAATGGATTGAAAAATAGTCTGAACAACAGTGACAAGAAGATCTAGAAGCCACCTTGGTGGTTCTGGGTGACAGATGATAGTCAAGACCAGTGCACTGGTTTCAGCAGGGCTAGAGTTAATTTTCTTCACAGTGGCTGGCATGGGGCTGTGGTTTTGATTTGTGATGAACACAGGGCTGATCATACAGAGATGTTTTTGTTGCTGCTGAGCAGAGCTCATACAGAGCCAAAGCCTTTTCTGCTTTTTGTATGCCATGCTGGTGAGGAAACTGGGGGTGCTTGGGAGGCTGGGAGGGGACACAGCCAGGGCAGGTGACCCAAACTGACCAAAGGGATATTCCAGACCACATGGCATCATGCTCAGCACACAGAGTGTAGGAAGAAGGAGCAAGGGGGAAAGCAGGATGGTTGGAGTGATGGAGTTTGTCTTCTCAAGTCACCATTGCACGTGATGGGGCCCTGCTCTCCTGGAGATGGCTGAACACCTGCCTGCCCATGGGAAGCAGTGAAATCATTCTGGGTTTTGCTTTGCTTGTATGGACAGCTTTTGTCTTCCCTATTATTTGTTTTCCTGTCTTGATCTCAACCCACAAGTTCTTCAGCTTTTACCCTTCTGATTCTCTCCCGTCCCACTAGCGGGGGAGTGAGGCTTTTTGGGGTTAAACCATGACAACCAGCCAGCCTAATTAAATAAGAAGGGACAGGAAATGGAGTCTTATTCCTTCCCTAAACTTTTGAGACAGCATGAATCTAACAGCCACTCATGCAAAAAGAAGAACAGCAAGTAATTTTTTTTTGTAAAATTATTAGAAGCCTCTGCAATATATACTTCATGTTGGGTTGTTTTTTGGGGTTTTTTTTTAAGTCCTTGCCACAGTTCATAGTGGATTTAGTGGATTTCAAATATTCGTGAACTTTCACTTCAACTTCTCTATACAGCTAATTAACATAATTATATGTATCATAAGCATATTTGGAGTTTGCATTCTCCATACTTCTCTACCCCATTTTATCAGTAATTTTCAGTTATATGGGATACTGTATTTGTACCATTTACCTTTTACAGTCTCTCTAAAAAGATGATGGAAAACATGAATAAAACACATAACATTTTTATTTAACGTTAACAGATAAAATTCTGCTTTCAGGTAGGTATCATCATGAATAATTGCTCCACAATTATTCTTAATTACAAAAAATGCAAAAAAAAAAATTTAATGGCCAGCTCTTTGCAGGACTGTTTGACACTACAAAGGGAATGCAGTGTTCACAGCACAGCCACAAAACCAGTACAGAGGAGGCTGCACAAGGGTACTCACTCCCCTTTAATCAACCTCTAATCTGATGGTTTTACATTCTGACACAGTTTTGGTGAACACAGACATACCTAATTAAAACATGACTTGTTTATCCAGCAGCACATAAGGTTTTGACTGTAAAAGTGATGTTCACAAAACAAATGCATCCTGTACTATGTAATTTGCTTTGATATGAAAAACCTTGAACAAAAAAATTATACTGTGCCAGCAATCAGACAGCTAAAATGAAATGTAAAAGGTGGCTAATTGCTTCAGCAATAAATAGCAAGTACTTGAAAATAAAGTCAGTGTTTTGGTATCATCTACCATGTCTAGTAGGTCAGACTTTGAAGTGATAACTCACTGCTGAAGTCAGACATTGTGTCCATCCTTAATTGTGTATTTCAGGTTTAGCCCCTGCTGATCCAAGTTGAAATGAGCCTGCTGGATTTGATAGCGTTCAGGCCTGTCACATGGTCCAGCTCACCAAAGAAACTTTCCAGGCAAAAGTCATTCTTTTCCACTAATTTTCTAAGCTTTTTTTTGCCTTTTTTTTTTCTTTTTTATTTATGTAGCATAAAGGCTATAACACAAAACAATGCCAAAGAGAAACCACTCAGCATAAGGACTTTCAGATATCTATGTAGATCCCTTTTTTTATCCTTATTCTGAGTATCCAAATACAAAGACAGGACTTAAAACTCCACCAACTGAGAGATCCAAGCAACAGGCATTCCAGAAATTATTCCAGAAAGATGTACCACCATTCTACATTCCCTTTTTATCATTAGGTGGTAAAACACTACCTTGGTATACATAAACTAAATTGGATAAGGCAGTACAATTTTATGTTAATTACTTCAGTAGCTGTCAAGCACATAATCTTCTTTAGAAACACAGCACTTCTGCATCACTGGATAGGAATATTTAACGACAAGGAAATCATACTCATCCACATACATGAAGTGCTGGAAGAAGGAAAATACTTGGCTAACAGGACAAAGACCTGACAGAGCCAGTGCTATGCCCTTCAGAAGCAAAACCTCCTTTGGTTTTCTGTTAGTCTCAATCCTAAGTGAACAAAAACATTAAGTGGGTTCAAAATGATTCTGTAAAAATCTCCTTCCATTGAGCCACATAGGATTAGCAGCAGGTAAAAAGAACTGGGAAATCAGCAGTAGGAGACACCAAAAAAAAAAAAAAAAAGTTAAGGTCTTGCACAGTATCTGTACATGTAAGAAATTAAGAAAAGAAGATTAATATTTCTGGCTATAGAGTCAGACAAAACACACAAGATAAATCAGGAAGACGCCTCATCATTTCTATACATTAATCTATTCTCTTACATGGTAAAACAAATACAAAGAGGAGTGAAGCAATGGAACAAAATGAAGCTACAGAACAATTGAGTTTTAGTAATTTCTCTAATCAAGTTCCAAATTTGCAGTGGAAATGCAAAGAAAGTTAAGGCACTTTAAAAAATTCAAACCCAGAACAAATAAATAAAGAAGTTATTCCCCAAAGAAGTTATTGGTTCTTCTCAGAAATACTCCTGCAGATCTGATTTCCATCAGAAAATCCAATGCATCAAAACAGAAATACGTTCTGTAAAGTACTCTTTTGATGACACCAATAATAACATAAAAGCTGAAGCAGGCATTTTTAAAGGTAGAAATTTATAAAACTTCATCGCTTTATGACTTCTCATTCTTTTTTAAATTTTATTATGCATGGTATCATACAAGTCTAAAGAATGCATCAATCCAATGCAAATGTAATTTTTGTGGAAAACTACAAAAACGCTTTTTTCATTATGTTTTAATCAAGTTTTGATCTTGTAAGCATTACAGCAAGATGTAAAATCCCCTTCTCTACAAAAGTTAAATCAAAGTTACTCAAACCAATCAGAGTTACCTCTGAGAGGACTTCTATGTTTTTATAAGGTGATAAGGAAAAGACATTTATTTTATTTAACAATGGATAGTAGCCCTGTGACAAAAGGAATACAAATATACGTAAATTCGTATCAGTGAAGAACTGTCAGCTGTTTCCCTTCTCCAAAGGGAAACTATAATATTCTTTAATTATTTAGAACATCTCAAGGAAATAAAAGTGTTGCTTACTTTAAACACATGCAACAGTTTTCAGATACTCATAATATGCTCACTCCCTCCCATTTGCAGCTGGAGTTTAGTCAACTTTGCTCTTTTTTGGCGCTTACTTAGCGTCCTTAGAAGTAAGATTCTCTTTTTTCATACTTTTTTTCTTCCACTTGACATTTACTGCACTTCTGCCCAAACAAAGCAATTCAAAACATATGAAAAAACACCGAGTTTCGAAAATTAAGATCTAAATAACAACTTCTAGATTAAAAAGTACTTCTTCAGAAAAGCCTTAGTCCTGCTACTGCAGATTGGACTAGAAGTCCAGAAGGTTCCTTCTGACCTGAATTATTCTACAATTCTCTTTGTAGCATTAGAGGATGAAGCAAAAGTGAGTACAGTTCACCTCTTCAATCTCTACACTCCTCCATGGAATTGTCCTGATTTCACTTCTTTCACCTACTTTTTCAGCTTAGAACTGCTAATATGCTCACATACACACACCCCTCAAAAAAAAAAAAAAAAAAAAGAGAGAAAAAAAAAAAGAAAAAAAAAGCCTCTAGTGTGCAAGAAAGCATATTTATTTTCTGTGCCTTGTTTAAGATCTGTTTCTCACCTGTAGTTAGGACTGGCATTGACTACTAATTATTCTTCCTTGAAGTTCACGAAGTATTTTATCCATGTTTGCTACTTTAAACAACATCTGTCAAAATTTACCAAAATCAGTAGACAGCCCCATGTTGGCTTCGATCCATATTCAGAAAAAGCTGTGACAGTGTTTCAATCCCCACCAAAATCCATGTGAAGCTGCATGTAAACTCCCTTGCAAGACACGGATAAAGATTTACTGGATCCAATTGTACAGTGGTCTGAATATACATTTGCATTTATCCACATTAAATTCACTAGATTGCCTGAACAGAGATTAATATAATTGCCATCAACACAAAACATCCTTTTCATCTAAATTTGCATTTCTCCCGTTATTTTGTCCCCTTCTTAACTCAAGTCTGACTCACAGACAGATTAGAAATTAGATCAACCTAGAATTTACAACAGCGACTTGGCCTCTTTGGACTACAAAAAAGACCAAAACAGTGGGATAGAGTGACTGGAAAAGTTAAGAAATCAATGACAGTCAGTCCCAATGTGCTCTATTTCACCTCAGTATGAATGTGGAGTTTCTGAAGTTTACAGAGCCCGTCTTCCCACAGTATATTTCCAGCACAATTCCTGGAGCTCTGATTTTTTGCTGAGATTACAAATATCTAGAACATGTTATGTTGAACACTGTTAACTCCTTAGTCCCAAACAAGCACTTCCACGGAAGTCACGGAGTGCAAGAACCACCTGGTTTATTCTGTGCAGCCGGGTAAAGTGTTTACTGTGACAATTCCAGCTCTGCCCACAGCAGGAGGAAATCCTCACACAGCCCTGTGTGCTAAAATAATACCCTAAAGCAGCAGCAGCATGATTGGATTTCCCCATGGAGCTCAGGTCACCCGGGCCCTGAGTCTGCCCTGCGATCCCTGGGATTCCACCAAGCACCTGTCCTGGTGGGAAGGCCAGAGCCACCTCCCAGCAAAGCTCACTCGGAATTTGGGAGCGCAGCACCCCGAGGTGGATAAACAGATCAAACCCACCGAGCCACAGGCTTCCTGACATTCTCCAGAGTAGGGAGGTTTTGGTATTAATTTGAACGGGGAGGAGAGCTGGAGTCTGCTCTGCAGAAACATCAAGTCAAATAAATACGTCATTAAGCTAACTAGCTACAGGATTGTCTAGCAGATGGATGACATCTTGGTTGCTAGTGGAACACTTTTCTATAGCCTTGTTTGAGGCAGACACATATGGCTCTCCCAAGCATTGATGCAAGCTCCCAGATGGACTAGATCATTGCTGACACCTTATTATAAATCCTAGAGATGAAAGAAGGGAGCACAATTTTTGAATCACAACACAGGACTCTAAAATATTCAGGCTTCCTAAAAATCAAATTTACAACAGAATATATTAACTTCTTTATGTTCAAAGAAGCTATTTCTAACCAGGAACAGAAAATAGGGCAAAATGCTGCATCAAGAAAGACTTGAAGAGCCTTGAGGAAGCTTAAAAGACCAGAAGATCCTTAATGTAAATGTATATCGTAACTACATATATGGAGTTACAAATATTACAGTTCTAAGGATGCAAAAAATTATCTGCTGTGCAGCTGTTACTGACACCAAAGCGCTTCCATCTGGAATTTCTTGACTGGGGTGGAAGTGGAAAAGAAAGAAGAGGAAGCCATTTAGACATTACAGATCAATCTCTGAAATGTCTGTACCCTAAAGGACTACCAAGAAATAAAAATAAAAATAAAAAGTAAAAGAGAGATATCTAGCCACAGGAGAGCTACCAGAACTATGGGGAAGACTGGGAGATAACAGAACCAGTGGCACACAGCATTTGACTTTTTGTAGGTGTCAGGGACACCTGAGAACATCTCAAGTACACAAGGGTACTACAGTACATTTTGCACATCAAGGTGAGAGGCAGGAAAAAATATTCTTTTGACGCTTTTACACCATGAAAAGAGACTATCCTTAGCATCCATAGGAATTTTGACTCTTCAACTTACCCAAAGGAGAGACTCAAAGTGCGGGGAAGATGACTTGCTACATTTCTTCTCTCTCTGCTCTGCCATGTAAACTAAGAAAGTTACATCTTGAGACTGTTGTAACTCTGTGACAAAACTTTTCCATTTCAAAAGCAAATCAACACTCTGACTCTGGGAATAGGTCAAGGACTCTGTACATTTATGAGAGAGATTCTTAAGCTGCTAAAATTTATCTGCCTCTACTGCAGTGGCCATAATCTTAATAAGCAGGCAAACATCTTGGAACAATCAGCTAAATGTGGGACAGCTAATATAGCATAACACTGCCTCTTAGTTTTTCAGACAGACAACTGTACTTTCAGTATCTTCAACCATAAAAGAATTCCAATGCATTGAATTCAGAGTGGCTCCCAAGTTTTCCTTCACAGCTCTTAGTGTGGCTGTTGTCTTATTGACCAATTGAAAGTTCAGAAGATTTTTCTTACAGGGAGAATACAGCAATTCTTGAATTACCTTATAAAATACAATATTAAATTCTAAAAAAAAAGAGAGAGATCTTTTCCTAAATCTCTACCTCCATCACATCATGCAGCTCAAGAGAAATATCCAGGAAAAGTCTCAATTTCGTAAGGGTCACTTACAAAAGAGTGTGGGAAGAACAGAATGTCCAGCTCTGCACACTGCACCTGCAAATACCTCAACTGGACAGTTCCTCTTCTCTGCAGCACAGCTCCTTCTGGGAGGCAACTTCAGCTCCCTTCTTTGTCAGCTCCCTGAAGAATATATGTTTCACTGGTCATTTTAATGTTTTGGAATATAGAAGCTTCAGGATATTCTTTCTTGTATGCAAGTCTTCCTATGCAAGACACAGGGAACTGCAACTTACAAACCTCTGTGGTAAAGGCTGACATGAAAAGGAGTAAATTAAAGACTTTAGGCAACAGAGCTTTGCGTTTTCCTGAGGTGCTCCATCAGATGAACTCCAAATAGAAAAGAAAGGGGAAGAGAGGTATTAACTGGTAACCACAAAAGCATGACAAAACAAGCTCCAACTAGAACTAGACAATTTCTGGGCTCTTAAAGCAGACAAACCCCATAAAACTCCAAATTTCCCACCAGCTGAAGGTTTTAAAACTGTCAAATAGAACTATTTTTTTTCCTTAGTTTTAGTGTTTAAAAGTTTCAAAAGATATATACAGAGGATTGCTGCAGGTCCCCAAATATGAGGTGAGTCCAGGAGGGATTTCTGCAGCCCCTGGCTTTGCAGCAGACTTCTCTTGCAGGCTATCCAATGAAACCACATGTTCCTACAAACACAGCATCCCTGGTCACAAAGTAGGATTCTTGGCAGTTCATCTCTGTGAGAGGACCATGAAAACACCAGGCCTCTGACCAAAACAAGTTCACCAGAAATCAAAGAGAGGTTGTGTCTCATTTCATTTTGGTCAAAGTCTGTCAGGTCTAAAATATTTGCAATGAAACATCCCAGTTTCAACAAACTGCCATTTTCTGTGTAAATTAGGTCCACTGGAAAGTTTGTAATGAGGTTGAGGTCCATCTAAGATGTCTCATAATAGCAGCATCATGAAAACTGATCAATAACACGTAACACGGAGGAAAGTTGAGATAAATGAAGTATAGCATAAAACACTGAAGTTACAGCATGGTAAACATCTATGTTAAGAGTCTCTCAGTCAAACACAGATAGGTTTAGATCACTGTAATTTAACTTACATTCTGAATTACATCCTCCATCAGATAAGAACATTAAATGACCTTTGATTGATTCAAGTTAAATATAAAAGGCTCTTCTGTATTCAACAGAGCATTCACACACAAGTTTAACATACTCTGACATACACATCCTGACTCGACACTTCAAGTGATTTGCTCTGCTGTCTCCATGTAGACATGATTAAAGGCTTTTATCTCCAATTGCTAACAATACCCAGGGGAGAACAGGGAATGGGAAAAGGCAGAGTGTGTTGCTGGTTGCACATTCAACTGAAGAGAGAACTCAACATTTCCAAAGACACTTCCAGAATACCTTGCACACCTAACTCCCACTCTGCACACTAAAGAGGTTCTCTTATTCCTCTCCATATTTCATTTAATTACTTTTGGTTTACTCTGGTTTTAGGTAATTTCAAAAAAAAAAGTATGAATCATTAACCAAATGCTTTTTAAACTCCTTAATGTGCATTATCAGCATTAACACATCAGCACTGTAATATTTCTTTCTTGAAATTTACCTATTTGCATAGCCACTCCCTATGAGAAAAACGAGACCAGGCTACATAGGTTGTTGGGGCTTTCTGCTGTAGAAACTTTACATTATTCCAGCTGTTTTCTTTAAAAGGCTGGAAAGATCATTAGAACAGAACAGTGATGTTCACCTACAGCTGCAAGTTAGAATCATCATCTCTGTAGCCACTGCCACTCCTCTTGCAATTGAAGAGAGGTTTATCTCCCTAAGTATTGGTACATTAATCCCTACACTAAAAAGTTAGGCCATTATTGTTACCAATCTAATAAGGCACTGTAAGAATAAAAATATTTGTAAAATGCTTTCATGAGAAAGCTTTGCCATAAGGTGCTAAGTAGAACAGGTCAGATAAAGCACACATTTGACAAACACTGGCAGTATTTCTGTTCATCAACAGATGGTTGCTTTTTTAAAAAAAAAGTATTATTATAAGCTAAGTGAAAGTAGCCATCAAACAGTACCTGTATTCAACATTATGCAAGCTGCTTTAATTGGAGAGATGGATCACATGTTAAGAGCTTCCCAATTAAATAAGGATAACTCATATTTTAAGACATTTTAAGTGAAAATAAAGTACTTGCAACAAGCTAATCTCAAATGTGCTGTTTCTAAAAGCCTGCTAGAAAGGTCATTACAATAGCAAGAGGAACGTGAGAGGGTGACAAAACCAGAAAACATCTGTGTTGGAAATATCCACAGAACTCTCTTCCACCTCACTTCAAATACTTATATGAGTTTGATGAGGAACTATAATCAACACAAACCCTTTTGAAAATAAAACAGCTACACATGAACTGCACTAGCCAACAGACGCCATTAGACAGCCCAAGTCTAACTTTTATATGATCAGGTGCAATCTCTAATTTAAGAGTACTGAACCTTATCTGCATGCATTTCTACAAACATTCAATTTAATGTTGCTTAGTACTAGTTAAGGAAAACCTACAAAACTAGCCATCCACTGAGGTGAAATTGCAAGGGAAGAACACACACCAATGCGGTATCTCACCCAAGGCGCCAGTTCAACACTTACGGAGATTACGTTGGGTTATTTTTAAGCTTTCCTTCCATTTTCTCTCCCACGCCTTCTGCTGTGCTCCTCAACTCTGACCAATGGGGCAGAAGCCAGAGAACTCAGTTTTGCCTTTGGAAAATCCCAAGAAACCACGGCAAACACCCAGGTGACATTCTGTATAATACAGGCACTCTACGGATTAGCATCACTTCACTCAGTAGCTAATGGTTGAGCAGAAGCAGAAAGTGAAGCAACACCATTTACACCCAACAGTTTAAGGAATACTGTTACATCTAGGCAATTACATATACTAAGTACATCCCAACTAGATACAAGACTAAGAGACTCATATTTAATTCTAGCTTCATGTGTCATTAACACCTAATGGAATGTTCAGAGGTGTTTACAAGTCCAGAGCAATAATGGATCACTCTTAATTAATGCACAGGAAAAATTTCATGAAAGTCTCAGTGGAAGAAGGCAGCTGTTAAAAGAGATTGCTTCATATCTCAGTCCCAGACTGCCCCCTCCTTTCCCTCTATGAAATGGAGAACAAGTAAGTTACAGGTGTGAGAAACCAAAATAACAGGCTCGGCCACACAACACAAAGAGATAATTAAGAAAGTGTCACACATTTTCTTTCCAATAATCTTTGAAAAGTTGAAGAGTGGAACTTGTGTTTAAAAAACAGAGCACTGTACTGTTTGAAGATGTTTCAAGTACTGGTGCTGAAAATTGAAGACAAAACACAGTGCCCTTATAATGGCATATGCTAGAAAATATGAGTCAACGCTCAACACTTATTTTAGAACTCTAAGTACATTTCAGGGTTGATCCAGAAGAAAACACTATTTTCCATTCTCTTCTCAATATGAGAGATTCTAGATCTTATTTTATTAAGCATTAACATTTGTTTTAACAGAAACCCTGAGAGATTTCTTTACTGTCCTCTCAAATCACAACTTAAATACACTCAGTGGGTCCAAGGTTATGACAGAATCATTCAAACCTCAAGGTATTTCTCATACTAACGTGCAAAAAAAGCACATCTTCCCCAAAGGTCAGTATACCTTTTACAATTTCGGAACATAGAAACTAAATTAAATACTGATTAAAAAGAATTTAAATCTCCAGACTCATCCTTTTCAGGCAATACAAATTCACTATCATGACTACATTTTTTCGGAAGCAGATTTATTACCAGTTTTTAACAAAAAGTGTAGCAGGGTGTTTAGCATGGAAGAAATCAAAAACACCAGCAGATGGAAAGACAAGGACATTCCAACAGACACTTCATCAACCTGCTCCATTCTCATGTGCAGCATTTCAGCACTGTATTTTTCTAGGCAATATTGTCCTGCCTTTTAGAACTAATCCTAAACACATGCTAGACGAAAAATGTGGGTACAATGTCCAACACTCTCTTTTTGTTTTCCCTGTCCTATAGACAGCCAGAAGTCAATGTCAACACAGAGAAAACTTTGCAAAGATCCCCACACAACTGGCAAAATACATTTGTCCTCTTATCCACTGCAGCCAGCTTGAAGTCCAATGAAGTCAAATATTTTCATTTCTCAACTCACCTCAGTGAAACCAAACAAAATGAAACAGGAGCATCTGGATTTCGATTTAGTCCTACCCAACCAGACTCATCAAGTAGGTGCCACTTATTCTAGTGAGCAGCATTCCTCTAAAGAGGAACAGTTCTCCAAAATGGTGAAATACACAACTGAAACATGTACTGAAAAGCAGGTAACAAGCATACATTAATGCAAATTTGGCCATGTGCAAAAAATACTTCAATTAGTTGTTGTTTTTTTTTATTAAAAAATTATTTTCAGTCACATCTATCAACCCAATGCCTATTTATAAATTTGTCTAGAGAGGACTAATGCTTTTTTGGGTAGGTAAGGGAGAGACTAAAGCCGGGGAAAGATGTTGAAAACTGCCACGCTTTAAATGTCTGAAATAATGTTCAGTTCAGTACGTAACTAAGTTTGCTCAGCCAACCTTTAAGACTAAACATCTGATTCAACATAAACCAATATATTCTGGTCTTGATGGCACTCTTATGGAAAAATACCTCATCTGGATGAATGATTCTTTTAACAGTTATCTAGCCACCAGAGAGTCTATTACACCTGCAATTCTACTTAACATGTAGCAAGATGTAAGCTCAGCAGCATCAGGCAGAGCCCCCACCACAGGTTTACACTGAGCAGAGGTGTTCTATCCCTGCCACGTAACTTTAACAGCTTTTCTGTGTGGATGCTGGCAATTGTTGACTTGCATTGTCCCCCAAATTGTCTAGCAACATTTTCAAATGCTTTTCAGTTTTAGCAGATAATAAAACATAAAATCACTATCATATCCATCCTCTTTTGGTGCTCTCCTCAAAAAACTCACCCCCCCAACTCATGAACTGCACTCCTAAAAAAACTGTACTTCTGTGAGAACACAGCTCTCCCAGTTTGAAGGATCCAGACTCCTGCTCCCAGCAAGTTTTCAAAATCCTGTGGTAAGGATTTCTGATTGGTTCCTCTGCAAAACGCAGACATTAAAAATAAATTCTGGGCGTGTTTGTGTCGCCTTCCCAGCCCTCTCCCCACCACATGCACCTCCACCCCCAGCTCCTTTGCTGGCTTTCATGCAGACTTGTGCCAGACATTCGGCATCCTCATTAAGTGGTGTCTGGCAACCTGCCTAAGCTTTAGTGGGTTCTGGGAATGCCAATATATTAACCAGAGGACTTTTTGCATACCCTGGAGAGATTTTTATTCTAGAAAAGTCAACCATTTGGCACTAAGAAAACTTACTTCAAATCTAGGAAAGCTCTCCACTGGCAATAAGAAGGAAAAAATGCATTTACATTCCTCTTAAATTCTGTCCCCTACCTGAATGAAAAGTTTGATGTAGAGCAAGATCATTCAAACACAGTTTAAAAGGTCGATGTGTTCTCTGTAGCAGAATTTTAGAGAAAAGGACAATAGATACGAACAACACAAACACAGCATAACGTCAAGAAAATTATTCATTTTCAGTCCCTTGTCTCTTGTGACCAAAATAATCTTAATCAGGAAGATTAAATTTACCAATTATTATGCTGAGTGATAATGAATGGTGATATAGGTGCTTGAAAATTTCCATTGCTTAGCCAAACAATAAGGAAAAGCATTTAGTAAAATGTATCTACATTTAGCATACTGCAAATACACTAAATCAAAGCATACATTACAGAAATGCATACATTAAATAAATATAGATTATGAACACTGAGACATTCTGCCAGCATGAAATACAGGACACACTGTAATGTCATGCTCTTACTCACCTGCAAGCATTCTTTCTACTGCTGTCCCCTTGGAGTTACTATTATTCAACTGACAGTCTCAGAACTAAGCAAACACAACTCTCTAAGAGAAAAAAAAATCACATTTCTTTTTCAAATATGAAGTTCAAAAGAACACAATGGAAAAAAGAAAGGCCTGTGGCTTTCCTTCACTTGAATATTCTGCCCCCGCAGCACATAGAGAAAGTTAAAGTACACTGGACAAATGTGTCATTTCAAGATCATTTCTTCAGGCTTGTGTACCCAGAGAATCCAATTCATTTCAAGAAGTTAGTCAAGTAATCTGCCACCATATAGATATCACTACCCATTATTATTAAAAGTTTCTTCAAACTGACATCTACTTCAAACTCCTCATCTTTCTCTGTGCAAAAAAATTGCCAACTTCCTGACATCACCTCCAAAACACCACTATCCCTTTATAATGGCCAATTAAAATCAGACATTCGGCAAGAATCAATTAAAATCAATACCATTTAAATGTTTTAGTGTACTAAGATTATGTTTGGTGTGAAAGAAATTTTTAGCTATCTAGGCTGCCTTTGCTTAGATATCAACCTTCTAGGCAAGACAGCTATTCTTAAAAATAGCTGTCAACTGAGAAAAGAAAATGTATATGCATGAATCATTTCACTACAGGGTTGGATTCCCAGCAACTGATGCACCACTGTTCTGGCACCAGTGCCTCTAACGAGCAGCTGATACTAGATTGGTGCCATTGAAGAATTTCACGGTTACCACAGAACCAATCTGCAGAAAAATTCATCTCCAAACTCCTAGAAGTATTTGCATTCAGTAACTGGCAACGCACTTCCAGGGAGCTGTTTTGAACCATGAAAAACCAGACAGGGGGAAAAAAAAATAACTTTTCCAAGACCACTCACAAGTTAAATGCAATAACCATGACTCCTGATGCAAGAGTTGTTGGACAGGCGCGCACTTTTTAACACTTCATTTCTCTTAGAGACTGTGCTAAGTTTAAATACTTTCAAGGTATTTCTCTATTATTTCAATAATTATTTACTTCTTTCTGGCACATCATATCCACACTTGGAATGTATTCCAAATTATTTCAGACAGTGTCATTGACATAAAACTAGTTCTTGGGTGGAAAGGCAGCACTAGACAGGCTGCTGCAGGGCAGCTGAAAAAGAACTAAATTTTGGTCAAGATAATCAGAGAGAAAACTTTCAGTCCCCTCTTCCCCACAACCCCCTCTTGCAAAAATGCACCTTCAATGCAGGGAAAACTAACAATTCCTCATTTCAAGTCTCACTTTAATGGTTTGTGCAAAGAAAACAGCATTTTATCTACTTAAAAATAACAAAAGGCCAGGTTAGTTCTAAAATCCTAGGTTAAGCTACTGCCCAATGGCTGTAATCTTACCACATTTAATACAACTGTGCCTCAATCTTGAATCTCAGCTTCCTTCTACTTCCACAAGTTTTCTTGTAACAAGTCTAAG
The DNA here is from genome assembly GCF_029207755.1 of Chamaea fasciata. Lineage (NCBI taxonomy): Eukaryota > Metazoa > Chordata > Aves > Passeriformes > Sylviidae > Chamaea > Chamaea fasciata. Next base: position 53,637,280 of record NW_027094086.1, on the reverse strand, counting down.
GTCCTGAAGACTGAAAACTTCACTGCCTAGTGCCTGTAATGTTTCAGTTAACAAAAACCAGTGATCTGATATATTGTTTCTCACGTTGTTAAATCATTCTGCCTTACACACCGATCACCACTTAGGCTCACTCTGGCATCTGAATTTACTGGAGAATATTGATACGCCTTATGTGTATGCAACAATGATCTTCACATGCTGAGTTGGAACTAACTGTCCTGGTATAAACACTGATTGTACAAAAAGATGTGCTCCTACTTCTATACACAACTCTAGAGAGTTGACACATTCCAATTTGAGTTCTCCTCATGCTGGTCACTTTGTGTATCACAGTAACTTAATACCTGGTGCTAAAATGCCAGTACAGATATAGATGTTCAGATTATCATCTCTATCTCAACTAATATGGACAAGGGGATGTTGACAAGGCTGCTTTCTACCAGTGCACTGGTTTTCCAGCAAAACTTCCCCTTTCATTTACAGCCACTCAGCCATAATATTTAGATACACACTAATATATTCATTAGTGGAACACGTGTGCACCATGCACATTAATTCTACTCAAGGACGCATCGTATGAGAGAGCTCTGGATCATTGTAAAGAATAGGTTTCCCAAAACATTTACCTATAAATGAAACTGGAAAGCAGAATTGAAGTTTTTTCTAACCAACACACCCAGGAGTTGAAGGACCAGCAAGAATGCTGCCCTTACTTAGGCAGCATTTATGTTTTTACCTCATCTATGACTACCAGTAATTGTCCCTCGAGCTTTCTTACTGGCAAAAACTCTCTCCCTTTTTGGCCAGCATCAGATTTATGATGCTGGAGATGCTTCACTCTTCGTGCTACGTGATGCACCTTCCCAGTCCACAAATATTTTAATGCAGGATGGTTTTGGTCCGGAAGCACAGACAAACCTCTTAAAGGAGCTTTCCATCCTGACAAGATGTCTGTGTTTTTAGATGAACAAACTTTGCAAACAGTACTTCTAACACCACATAAAATTATTCACCAGATTTTTGTTCTGCTGCACAACTATTTGCTATTCAGAAAAGGTTCTGAATCCCACTAAAATCTGTATCATTCTAGGTGTTAAGATCACCCAAGAAACAGAAGTTACTTTTTTGCATTTTGCCTGCTTCCTGTTTGTTCTTTACTGAACTTAAACCTACACACAACGGTGTGTTTGCCGCTTCAGCAAGCAGCAAACCGTAGCCTACGCATAACTACCTACCCACCTACATGACAGAAAACCTGGCACACCATTCAGAAATTTGGGACGCACATATTGACTGCAAACAATGCAGGCAGGCGTCTGATACAGGCAGGCAAAGCCAGACTTGTGCTAATAAACTTTTTTTAAGAGAAAAAAGGGCACTTTATCAAATATAGGTCACTGGTGCGTGAGCCCGGCAGCCGCACTGCCGCTTTGCCTTCCTGCGAAAGTTGCGCGCCCGGCGCTGGGCGCGCACCGCGGCCGGGCATCCCCGCCGGGCTGTCCCCACGGGATCGGGCCGGTCCCCGGCAGCCGGGCTGTGACACCAGCCCTGACCCAGCGGCCGCACGGAGCTCCGGTAATCACCCTGGAGCAGCCGGAGAGGACGTGCCGCGCACTCCGTGCTCCCCAGCGCCCTGCCCGCCGCCGCGGCTCCGCAGCCCCGCTCGCCTCCGCCTCTCCTGCGGAGCCCCGGGGGTCTCCCGTCCGGGCTGCCGCTCCGGCGGCTTCCCGGGGCAGGACGGCGGCGGGCGGCAGCGGGGCTCCCCGGAGCCCCAGCCGGTCCCCGCTATCAGCGGGACCTGTCACGCCCCGGCCGGCACCCCCACCTGCCCCCAGGTGCCGGAGGGACGCGCTCAGCCCGGCCCCGGCGGCGGCCGCGGGGTGCCGGGCACTGCCCCCGCCGCGGCACGGAGGGTGGGCGAGAGCCGCCGGAGCCCCTGGCAGCCGCCGCCTCGTCCCCCGCACGCTCCCAGACCTTCAACTCGGGCCTCCCGCACTTTCTCCGGCACTTTCCGGCGCGGCGCCCCCCGGCCGCCCCCGGCCCCGCCGCGGCGGGCAGCACTCACCTCCCGCCGGCCCCCGCCGCTCGCCCCCGCGCCGCGCTGGCCTCCTCCGGAGCGCCTCGCCTCCTCCCCCTGCCTGTCTCCGGCAGCCGCTCTCCCTGCGCTGAGGCTGTGCCTGCCTCCAACTCATCCCCAGCCTCTCCTCCTCCTCCTCCTCCCCCCCCGCCCTGCCCGCCCCGCTGGCTGCCGCCTGTCTGCAGCGAGTCTGGCTCCGGCGGGCGGGCGCGGGGGCCGCCGGCGGGGGGGCGGGCGGAGCGGGGGAGGGGAGGCGGCGCTCCCGCCCGGCCCCGCAGCCCACACTGACACCTGCCGGGTGGATGTGCGCGGCTCCGGCTCCGCGGGACCGGCCCCGACAGCGGCGGGGGGCGCCCGAAATGCCGCCCGTGACTCGCCTTCCAGGAGAGAAACCGAATGTGGTTCAACGAGGGCAAGTGCAGGGTCCTGCACCTGGGGAGGAATAACCCCAGCACAGGCTGGGGCTCATCTTCTAGAGAGCAGCTCTGTGGAGAAGGACCTGAGAGTCGTGGTGGATGACGAGTTGACCGTGAGCCGGCAGTGCCCTTGCAGCTAAGAGAGCCAATGGGCTCCTGGGGTGCATCGGGAAAAGTGTGGCCTGCAAGTAGAAAGAGGTGATCCTTCCCCACTGCTTGACCCTAGTGAGGCCACATCTGCAGTGCTATGTTCAGTTCTGGGCTCCTCGTTACAAGAAAGACAAGGAGGTACTGGAGAGGGTCCAGGAGAGGCCCCAAAGACCAAGCATCCCTCTTATGAGGAGAGACTGTGGGAACTGGGCCTGTTTAGTCTGGAGAAGACTGAGGGGGGACCTCATTAATGGAGGTAAATATTTCAAAGGTGGGTACCACGAGCATGGTGCCAGACTCTTTATATGGTGCCCAGCACCAGGACAAGGAGCAGTGGCCGTAAGTTAAACAGAAGTTTCACTTCAACATGAGGAAGAACTTCTTTACCTTGAGGGTGGCAGAGCACTCGAACAGGCTGCCCAGGGAAGTCATAGAGTCTCCCTCTCTGGAAACATTCAAAATCCACCTGGAAGTGTTCCTGTGTCACCTGCTCAGGGTGACCCTGCCTTGGCAGGGGGCTTGGGCCAGATCATCTCCAGAGGTCCCTTCCAACCCTAACGAGTCTGTGAGCTGCTCCCTTAGTGTAGGAATGGCCCCGCTCAGAGACTCGTGGCAAGGAGGCAGCCCCAGTGTCCACGGGGCAGCGCCACCACACACCCACCAGCCCTCAGGCAGCTCCTGCCCCTGCACCTCTGTAAAGGTCAGGACCAGCACAGGGTGGGGAAAACAAACAAACAAAAAAAAAAAAGTACACTTTGTCCCGTGCAGAATAAGAAATTTTTTAACTTTTCAAAAAATGCTGCAAGACAGGAAAACCCAGTTCACGTCACGGCCCAGCAGGCAAGAACCCGAGGCAGCTTCTGCCTTGCCTGTGTTCACTTGCAGGCAGTGTCCATTCCAGGCTCAGTAATACAGTCCCACACAGAACTGTCAAGCGTTCACCAGCCCTTGGACTCCCCTGTTAATATCCTTTGGGATGCAGGCCTGTGGTATGGATCTAGCAAAATGGCCACTTTAATCTCAGCTATGCCCAAATCACTTGGGAACAGGTATAGCAACCAAAGTTGCCATTAAATGTTTCAATGCAGGAATATTTACACATACCATTCTCACAGAAATAAAGAAATCTCTGTTTCTGGGAACATTGGAACAGGTTACCCAGAGAAGCTGTGGAGATTCCCTCACTGGAGACACTCACAAACCATCTGGACACAATCCTGTGCTGTGCACTCTGGGATGACCCTGCTTGAGCAGGGAAGCTGAACCAGATGACCCAGTGTGATCCCTTCCAACCTGACCCATTCTGTGATTTCTGCTAATTTAGAGACTCAGCCTCAGTTCACATTTCCATTCACAATGTACTCTGAAGACTTCCCTTCCCAGTTATACCTGTGGCCTAAGAATTAAGAGGATAAATGGAGGGATGAAGTAACAGAAAGAAGTAAATGTTGCTAACTTTAAGCATGTGCATGTTTGATTCAAATGTGCTTGTTTCACTTTTTGCTTCATCTCTCCCAAATTGCAGGTTGTAAGGAAGATGTAAGTCTGCTTGAAGGAGCCAGGAATCTGCCATCCCAGAACTCAGAGCATCAAGCTATGGAAATTGTGGAGGTGATGGCCTGAAGTTGGTGCTGTGAGTCACCATAAAGGAAAAGGGGGAACTACCAGATTACTTCCAAAACAGAGAAACAGTCAGAACAGCAATGAAAGATTATTTTAGCAAACCTAGTTTGGATTAAGCCACAAGGAGCCAAAGGAACATCAAACACTACAGAAAGGAAGATCTTCCAGTAATACAGATAATTATTGGGGCTACTTGTCCTGAAAGTTGCAAAAAACATCAAGATGTCACAGGGTTAATGCATAACTTGGTATTTATAGTGCATTTATTTGTAATCTAACAAACTGGGAGAAACTTGATTTTAAGTTTGCTCTGTAGTTAGCCACCAAGAGTCAAGTGCTCCATTTCCAAAAGTGCCCTGTTAATCTGTATATACTTCATAACAAATTAGTCTGACACACTTTAGCTGTATTCCCTTCAATGACTTCTCAAGGAATACCAGCCACTCACTTCCATCAGGAGAATCTTCCCATGTGCAGAGGAATAGCCTAATCCATGGAAAACCTTGTAAAGCGTAACAAAATCACCTACCAAGTAACAAATTATTTCTATACAATACCTCTTGAGTGAAAAGATTCGCCTGGCAGCAATTTGGGATATTTTGGGCATGGAGGAGGAGGAGGACAGCAAAAACCAAAGAAAATGCATAGACATGCTCAGACAGCTTTGTGATGGATGCACGTCTGGAAAGTGAAATACTGAAAACACTCTGTGCTGATGATACTCTTGCTCCTATCCAAGATGTCCCTGGAAGAGAGAAGCTGCAACCTAACATACTGGCACCTGCCAGGGGACAACATTTCCTCAGGCATACAAATTCCTTTACCTTTTAATCACCAAAATTTCCATTTAAAGTTCTTTTCAGTGTCTTGCTCCACTTAAATGTGTCTGAAGAATGTCAATATTTCTGAAGCTTAGAGAGACAGTTAAAGGGGAGTGTTAACATTTTTTCCCTGACAAAGTTATAAATCATAGGAGAACTTGGAGTTGTGTAGAGGTTTTACTATAAAGAGAATCCCAGGGAGAGTTTGGTTATATGAAAAAACTTATCTTAAAAAATAAAAAAATAATAACATCTCTTCAGTGGAAGCCATACTTACAGGATCATGATATTGGGTTCTCATATCCATAAGGCTGCACAGACATCCTGACTGTTTGTTTCCTGGATAAAAAAAGTGAAAATTCTTATAATTGATTTAAGGTGTAGGCAGATCTGTGTATGATTTTCTTTTTTTTTTTTTTTTAATCTTCCTCTCTAAACATAGCAGTGGTATAGTTAATATTTGGGGTTTTGGGGTTTTTAATAATATTTTATTGTCCATCTGACAGTAAAATTGTCTTCAGTGTCACTGGCAGACAGCAAGGTGCTGTGTTCCTAAGGGTGTAGCTTGACAAAAGAAGCACCACTTACCCCTGCCGTGTCCAAGAACCCCAGTGCAAGAACCAAGGAAACCTGGCAGACAGAATCTCTGCTATTCTATAATAAATACTTGGCCCGATCATGCTATTAGATATGGTAGGAGATACACAGTCTGGTGAAGCCCTTAGGTCTGAGTATCCATACCCATCCCTGGTGGGCCCCTTTTCTGGGCTTGTTACACATGCTGTAACTGCTATCACTTCTTCCTTCCCAGTCTGGCAGTCTGCAAGACATGCTGCACTGCTAGGAAGGAAGTCAGTGGGGAAAGCAAGTATTTGAACAATTATACTGAGAAGAACAAATTTGAATCCAGGGACATAAAGGCTGTTGGTTTTAGTTACTGGTGACTCATCTTGTTTCCCACCAGGAAGCCACAGATCAGTGTATTTCAAGTATTGCTGATTCCTATTATCTGTTACACTGAGAGAACAAGGAGGAAGAAATTAAAAACACTCAAACCACAGTAAGAACACAGCTAAATAACATATGGGCACGTCATAAACTAGCCTGGCTAAACTACACATAAAAGCATGCTACAAATAAAATACCTAAAACTAGTCAGAAGAGTATTTGGTAGGGTTTGTCACAGGTCATCCAGATTCCTCTCCCAGTTGTCCACCATGAGCAGATAAGCACTGCTCATAGTTCTAAACCTGTTTGGGGAAAAAAAAAAAAAAAAAAAAAAAAAAAAACCTAAAACACAACAACCCTGCAGCTTTACTGGAACCCTGCAGTACACAGGGACAGAAACACCTTCAATATGCCAGCTTCCAAAAACCCCCACTCAGCCTAACCTCTGGAGTGGGGGGCAGGGCTTGGTTTTGGTGGTTTATTATCACGGCAGAGTCTAGTGAGGAAAGCATTACAACAGAGAAAAACATGACAATTCTCTCTCACTAAAGCCAGGAAGTTATATTCTTTCTCTTGGATGATTCCCAAAAAGGTCATTCCAAGGGCTTCCACTCTCCTTCCTGATTAGACTAACTAGAGTACACCAGAGGAGAAAATTTCTATATTAGGCAATTTATGGAATTAATGCAAACAATCAAATCTCTTCAGAATTTTAAAAATCAGTAACATACAAAAAAAAAAAAAAAAAAAAAAAGCCAAAGGCTTGCCATTATGGTTTTGGCCATTTTGAAGGAAAAAGATCTGTTAAATATTTTAGGAAAATACTCTGAAATTTTCCAAAATAGTTCAAGATCTTAATTCAAATTCTAATGTTTCCGTTGTTGAGGGATGGAGGCCTCAGTCTGCACTGGGCTTCAGAGAGGTGCAAGGCTTTGACAGTGCCCAGCAGATGTGTGCACATGGGCTTAATGTAGAGCCCCTTGAGCAGACACAGGACCCAGACTGTATTTCCAACATGTCACAGGGATGTGAATCCGTGTCACTCCAGTGAGTGCACCGTCCACCTTGTATGCCTTGTTAAGGAGGTGGTAGGTATGAAAGCAATGACAGGGGGAAAATGGATATAAGGATGTAAGCACAAGAAAGATTACTTACAATATTTTCCTGTTGTAGAAAATTCTGTGCCTGTTCTAGTCATTCACTGAAATGAGACTCCTGCTCATTTGTTGTTCCTGGGTGCACACATACACATGCTCATTCTGCAACGTGTTGTTCATCTGCCAATTCCACCCACACACCTGCAGACCCTATCACGAGATTTCAATCGCAGTTTTAGACAATCTCACATATCTTAAGAGATGTTTTGGTTTTCTTGTTGTGATGGACATAACTAAAAAAGGTTTTCATGAGAAATAAAATGTAATGTCATCTCAGTGAGCACTGCGAATATCAGAAGCACCCCAAGACTCCCCAAACCGTAAGAGCAGCAACACCACCCTCTTTTTCCTAAAAGGAGGCCTAGAGCAAAAAAGTTCACAAGGAGTGAGCATAGATCAGGTTGCCAGATCTACCTTCAGCTTCTAAATCAGCCAAGAAAGCTATGATACCAAAACTCTCTGCAAGGAACCAAGCAAAAAGAGCTGGAATCAAATAGTATCTCATAAGATAATAACATGTACATTACCATAATAAACAGAGAAATTGCACACTCTGTGTAAGAGGGGCTGGGCTACATCATGTTATATAATGTATGTAGCAATTAGACAATATTTGATCATCAAATAAGAAACAAAATCTTGTCTTAAGCTGGCTGTTCTACAGGATGTATTCTGTTGTCATGAATTTACAAACAACTTACAGCTTCACAAAGTATTTACCACATGAAAGATACAAGATTTTGTTTATAATACCATTTCCCAAATATATTTTTAATATCTTTCTCAAGTCTCAGACTGATATGTGTTGGAGGACAAGTCTCAATTTCCCATGACATAGATACAGAATTCAAGTTATAAAAGAAATATGATTTGCTTTAAGAATGTACTGTGAGAACAGGCATAATCGGGAACTGATCCAAATTCTCCTGCTTTATTCTATAGCGTTCTGTCTACTGGATCACAAAGCAGCTATTCACTGCTTGTTATTCTACACTTTTTGATTTAATGTATTACCAAAACCCCCTTTTTCTCTAAAAACATTTCCAGAATTACTTTCTTAGCTACCAGTCCTATTGTACTGGCTTATCTCAGTTGTGAGGTAAGTAATTAGTTTGCAAAGCACTTGTAAATGAAAGAATTGACAAATATTGGTCAAAAGAGGAAAAGATCCTCAGGTTCCCATCAGAAATCCCACTGACTTCAGTAGAATAGAAATTATCAGACTCATTTTACATACACACACACGGAAAACCTACAGGAAAAGTATTCAATAAACATTGTGTTGCCCACTTACTACATCAAATGAAGCCATGAGCCAAAATCTCCAAAACCTTGGAAAATCTTGCATGAAGAAAGAGATATTGTATGACAGGAATGCATAATAGAACTGATAACCAAGAACAGCATCATCATCTTATGTTTAACTGTAATGTTAAAATCAGTTACAATCTATAGCCTTCTGGTTTCATATTCACTAATATCACAATTCCTATTCAGCTGCCCATCTTCCTACCTTTCATAACCTTCCCAATAACTGGACACATCCATGTTTCTAAAAGCCAACTCCATTCTTCTTCAGGTCTTCTTAGAATATTTCTATCTGTCTATTTAAGCACTCAAAAAAATACCTCGTTTTTGGAAATAAGGACCATTTTCACTGTTTCCCTGGTACAGTATAGAGGCACCTGGTTAATGTTTAAACTTTAAAATATAACTACCTTCATTTTAAGAACCCTACCCTTCCAATAAAGTTCTTCTGGTTCGGCCCTTCAGCTCTCCCAAAAGATAAAGCTGCAGAGCTCTGAGAACTTCCCAGTGACCACTTACTACAACTCTTCTCTTTCTTGGGTTTGTTTATTTTTGGCTCTCCTTTTGGATTTCTTTTCAATTAAAGCCTTTGCACTAATGCAACCTTGAAAAATCTGAAGGTTTTACCATCAGAGAACACAACTTAATTAAAGGAAATAGGTTGGACAGAGGACACTAATCGAATTGCATATATTTTCATATAGTATGGTAGATGAGTGTTTTTCATGCCTAATAGGAACATCACCTTCAGGGACCTCAGGCTAACACTGACCACTGAATCAGATATCCATGTTATCCATAACAAGCACAAGTGGAACCTGCTGCTGACCACCATGCCTGCTTTGCTTCATCTGCTGCTCTAAGCAAATGCATTTTTTCATGTCTGGAAAAATGTTTTCACAACTGATTACAGAAATACTGCCAATTAGACTGTTATATTATTCCCTTCTAGGTAACTCCTCCCAAAGGGATCTTGGGAACTGTTCTCCATGCTCTTTCTTGTTAAATGAATCCCAGTGACTTTTTTTTATCCTCCCCACTGTTTTTGCATATCACCTATAATATATTTTTAATATTGAAAACCTGCATAGCATGCAGTTGTTTAATGCCTTCCATTAAAGGCTCTCAAAGCATTTTGTTGTCACTAATCAGTTTAATCTCACCAACCCAGGCATACACAAACATTATTCCTATTCTGTTGACAAGAAAACAACTAGAGAAGGGCTGAGTGGCTGAATTCATTCCTGCATGCAAACTCCAACCACTAGATCACAAACTGCTTGCAAAAAGACAAACTGTTCTCTAATGCTCAGATCTGTAGGACTTCATTAACAAGAGTTCCTCCAGTAACTTGCTGTCTTCTCTCAGATACTTCCTTAGCCATTAATTTATTGGCAGGTTACCTACAGATGCTAACCGACCATACAGACACCAAGAACAGAGGCCAATACAAAATGAGATATTTAAAAGGCACTTTCCCAGTCATTTTGGCATCAGTTTAACAAGTTGCAAAAGTGCAAAATACATAAAAGCTACAGATTTTTACATGTTTTTCCTTTAGCACACTGTTTACTCCTTGGGCCACCATCTTCAGCATTCTTCACTGTCAGCTGAATTACTTTAAACAAGACACTACTAGAAAAAATATTCAGAACATGTGAAAGGAAAAAAGAGTCTCTTCATCTCAAAATCTCAGCTTCAAAGCTCTATTTTATCTTTATAGGTAAGTCCTATCCCCACCCTCACAGGTCATATATACATCTCTCATGTGAGTGTTAGAAATACTGAGATGTGCCCTGTCACGTTGTGAAAATAATACCTCAATTCAGATGTTTAACATACTGACATGCACAACCCCCCCTGTATTTCTCTCTCAAATCTACGGAGTGGGAAACTACCATGTTCCAGGATAGTCTTCTGCAACTGATTAGAAATGGTACAGATTATACTCTATGTAATACAGACTTTCACAAGTGAACCAGTTTTCCTAGGTTAGGAATTTACACAATAGGCAGTGATGCCATATACTAGAGTTTTGGAGGGTTTTTTAAATGTTAAGTGACATGATGGATTGTAATTTTAACACTGAAAAAAAAAAAAATCCTGTTCCAGAGTAATGCAACTTCGAAAATTCTTCTGATATAATATTAACATTTGCAGAAATAGGAATCAAATTGCACTGTGAAATTGACCTCTACTTTTGTTTATTTTCTATTATTATGTTACCATTTCTAGAGTAGTTTGACCTTCATTGCATAGAATGGAAACTGCTTAAAGGATAAATCAACAATACATATGGAAAGAAGTTCCCCTTGGTAGAAACTTCGTTTCACTTGTGCAGATTAACATCTTGCTTTTGTTCAGTATCATATTGACTACACCACACTTTAACAGTAGGGATTCATGAATGAATTGTCACAAGTTAAGCTAGGATGTCAAATTTGCTGTAAATCAGTCCATCTTCAGTTGTTTTCTATAAAATGGATACTATGCCCCAGCAGCACATGCAAAAGAAGTTGGTCCTTAACCAAGAAAATAAACGGATTGGAATTGGCTCATACTGACCTGACAATAACAATTTGCATGCAGGCTGTTAATGCAAACCAGCTGACTTGGAGTAATTTCCTTAGGATGAGGAGCTAGAGACCGAGCAGGTTATTCGTGTATGTATACTCTCGATATACATGCACTTATATTATGTCAGACAGTCTGGCAACATTTTGATAAAATACAGCTACACCTGGAGCTTATGCCAATCTAAGTTACCTTGTTTCCAGAAAATTTCACCTCTTCAAGCTTTCACATGTTTTTCTGGCAAGGTGAAAATGTGTGAAATAATGTCCTCGTTCCTCAAACTTGAGACTTTTCACCATTGTGCAAACAAGGGCACATAAATACCTGCCTGTGGTTTATTTGTGGCTATGCCGTTCACAGTCTTTTAAAGCACATAACTATCCCAAACTTCAAAACTCGACAACTCCAAGACAATAAAGCCTGTTCCTGCTCTCAGGTTTTTAGAACTAATTTCTTAAGGGTTATTTGTTTAATCTTTATCACTTTTACAGTGCTATTTATTTATTTCTCTGCTGTACTCAGTTTATTACTCTGAAAGAATGAAACATGAGCAACAACAAAACTTGAATTACACCCCGTGCTGCCTGGCCACGCAGAGACCTCAGAGCCTCCCCGGGCAAACAGGCACAATGTTATCTCCAAGCCCTTTCTCCCTCCAAATATCTGCCCTTCTGCTGGGGGCAAGGCAGCAGAGCAAAGAAGATATTGTTCTGTTCAAGCCCATTCCTGGCACCGCAGCCCAACAGCAGCATGGAAATCTTGGCAGGGAGCAGCAGTGCCTGGGCCGCTTGAACAGTTGCATGGGGCACACAGCCAGAGGCTGCCCAGCTGCTGCTGGAAGGGGCTCCAAGTCACCCTCTCACCTACTGGGCCTCTCTGCTTCCACAAACCACTCACCCATATGGTGAAAAGTGGAGCCACATCAAGGAGACTTCTCCCCATCCACAAGTCCTTCTATTAACAGCTATAGGCTCTACTTGGTAGTTAACTGCAATGATCCAGGCACAGGGTAGATGCTGAATTCATTTAAAGAGGCCTCAGAATCCCGTCTGCTGCCAGAAATAAAACTGAAACCACTTTGGAGTCGGTATAGCTCTGATTTGTCTGTTTCTAAAGAGAATTACATGAGCATAGGAATTTATTTGTCAGTGGGCAGTCTCAGCTTTGTATTAAACATATGATTTTATATGAACTCCAGATGTCATTTAGAACAGTGTCAAAAGTCAGACTAAAATTAGTATTCACTGAATGAGTTTTTTTTAAAAAAATCTGCTCTGCAGCTTAAAGAAAAAACTAAAAATATCTCAGACTCGTGTATTTCTCTTAGCAATGTCAATGGGGTTTCTCTTGTACAAATATGCAAGTCTGAAGAATCAAGAATGAAAATACTTTTGATGTTTCTGTTTGGATATGGCTCATAACTTGGGATCAAATTATGAGTCACAGTAGTTCCCCCAGAGTACAGAACTGTCCACCACTACTCTCTGATTTATACGCACAAAATCTACCTAGATGAAAAGTCTTGAAAAGACTAAGGTGGGATCTCTACATTTATTTAGCAAACAAATGAAATTACTTTCAACAGTCTTAGGTTTACTTAGGCAATACCAGAACTCTCTGCACACTGGTCTACTGGTCAGTGTAAGCAGGGAAAAAAGCCCAAAATACTGCTTATTTTGTTTTGAGACAGCCACACCAACGCTCTACCTACCACCCTACAGAGTGAGTTCACCTTCATACCATGCTGTGCCTACCCAAATTGTGGCAGTCACCCACTTTCACTGAATAAAATGGTGCTTTATTTGTAAAGATGTAAATAAAGCTCTCTTTGTTCATGAAAGATCCCTATTCTTTTCAGCAAAAGGCATGATCTCATCATTCTGATATAATTGTCCCATTAATTGCATGAAAAGAAACTTTGCATTGCCACAGCTGAGACAGATCACTCTAGCAGGTGAATTTGAGAGTCTAGAGGGATGTTTACAATTTACCTCATCAGCAGGAAGAAGAATATGTGTCATTTAGCTATTCCCTAAGAGTGCGAAAGAAAGCAAAATCAGCATGGGGCTAGGCTGACATCGAGATGCCATTCAAAGGGTATCCAGACCCAACAATGTCTCAGCCTCATAATAAGCCTTTTACGATCAGTTGGCCCTCAGCTGCATTGCAAAATTCCATTTCAGAAAGGGATTAAAGATAGCTTTTAGTCAGGAACATTCCACTGCACCTTCAGGAACACCCATTTACATTAATGGTTGGTGGTGATATTTTCTGCTGCACGGTCCTCTTTAAGTTCTGCAAAGACATACTTCATGTAGCTTTTTGATTAGTCAGTTGCAGGTTTCTGGTTTAAAAGTATTTAGATTTGTGAATCACAGCAAGGACAATTTCAAAAAGCAAATTTTATTATGGTTTGGGGTTTGGTTTTGTTGGGGTTTTTTAAAGAAAACATTATGGTCACACAAAAAATAAATTTCTCTGTTGTAATAGAGAGTACCATTCAATACAGATTTTGAGCTACAGATTTTTTTCAAATCACCTTTCCTTCCAGAATTCTAAACAAAGTCACTAAAAGGTGATCAGACACAATAGCTGCATGAAAGAAAAATCCTTTCTTTCAGATGCATCTCTGTAAGCAGTCTCAGCAACTTAACTCTCACTCCTGAACTGACACATTACTTGAGTCGTTTCTAAAACAAACACTCCAAGAGTCAGCTACAATAGACATGGTGTTACCCTTCAATGCTTTGAGAGTTTCAGTTTATTGAGACTGACAATTACAGAAGCTTGATGCTGAAATAGCAGTACTGATCCGGGGAGGTGGTGGAGTCACCATCCCTGGATGTGTTTAAAAAAAGACTGGATGTGGCACTTGGTGCCATGGTTTAGTTGAGGTGTTAGGGCTGGGTTGGACTCAATGATCTTAAAAGTTTCTTCCAACCCAGTGATTCTGTGACCTGGATGCTGCATTAAACAGCCAGCATGTTCTCCAAGTCCCACTAGGAAGACTGAAGTCCTCATAAGAATACACTGTTCTTGGTGATTAAAGCCAGAAATTCAGGGATGTGGAGTTACAAGATCAGACCTGTACCCTAAGCACTACGGAATGCAAGACCAAGTAAAACTATCTCCACTACAGGTCCTTCTACTTCTCCCAGTTGGATATAGTGGTGCACATTGACGCCATGCCAGAAGAGGTCAACAGACTTTTCACCTTTCCTCCAGCTCATCCTCTCATAATCCTAGGATTGCAGTTCCACCCTAGCACTCACATCAGTGCTACTTGGATTTCACTTAAAATATCCAGTTTGCCCTTTTTGTTTCAGAGTTTGTGTCTGACTCCACATGTCTGGCCGTTTTATCTGCTTTTCAGCATGACCTCTTGGATTTTGGGAATGAGGACAAATACATCTTCATCTTCAAAAGGAAGATCCATATGAGAGACCATATATCAGTCTGACCTGCTAGAGATTAGGCCTATCATATTAACATAGAAAATGGACCTCGTCCTATTCCCAGATAAACAAGTCATATTCTTGGCAAGAGGAACCATAAATTGCCTCTTTTAGATATCATTATTTATAAAGTTTCATATCCTGAGATATATTAACTAGGCTGAGCACTGTGGAGTTCTTCCTCTGCAGAGAGGAAGTATGGCCTCCCACACTAATAAGTCCTCAACTCATGCATCTCAATGAACAAATGCTTTAGCAACTCCCACATTGCCACATTAACTCAAAAGCATCTCAGGACAACCTTCACGTTAGCATTTCAGCATATATGAATTGCATTCCTGAGAAAGCAGGTTTTCAAGAACTGCAGTGCGCTTCAGGGCATTGACAGACCCCACAGTCTCTGCTGTTGTTCCTGCAGCAGTTGTTCCCTGTTTTGTGGCAGTTATGGAATGAGAGCATCTGGATTTCAACCCAATTTCATCAAAGAATGTTACCTGTAGGTGGGATGGTCCTTAGGCAAGCTGACAAAGGCATCCTCATACTCAGCATCACTGTTCCAGGCTGGCCCGCTTTCCACTCCAGCATGTCTTTCTGACTCAAGCAGGCTCTGAATACTGACACCCTGCTCTAAGTCACATGCCTCTAGAAGGGAGCAGATCAGCAGCATGGGTGGCTCCTGGCTGTGGAAGTGTCAGAAGCAGCTTTTGCAGGGTGAGGGGGGTCTACAAGACCCCCGCCCCTGCAGCAGATATGCTTGTTTCCACCCAGGTTTTGGAATAACTAATTTATCTCAAGAAACTCCTCCAGCTCAGAAGAGGTTACAACCTCCAGCCGCCTGTCATCACCCTCCTGCTTGAGATTATCTGCTGGAGGGGCTCTTATTACAAATGTTCCACAATCTGTTGCCTTCAAAGAGAACCAAGTTAACTAAAAAAAAAAAAAAAAAGAAAAAAAAAAAAAAAAAAAGAAAGAAAAAAAAAAGAAGTCTTTTCAACCTAACTCATTTTGACAGACAAGTTAGAAAATGACAACATGCACAACGAACAGATCTGAGATGATGATAATCACCAGCTGAAAAGATGGTGACAAGCAGCTGAGGGGCAGTTCATCTTCTGAAAACATAGCAAGATCCAGGCAGTCACTTCTGCCCACGACTCGATTAAATGACAGTTTTGTCTTCTAAAACACAGTTTATTTTCTATACATTGCTAGAATAAAGAAAAATCATTTCTCATCTGTGTAGCTGAAGCTAACATCTTCTACTTAATCCACCAACAACACTCCTTCTGCACAGCCAAGTGTTAAAAGTATACGAAGTCTCTTCCCAAAATCTTTTTTTAACGACCTGTCAAGTTCTTTACCTTCAATGAATCAACATTTTTCTATTGGTCTCATTCTATACCCCACCAAAAAAAAAAAGCTGCTTCGTTTTTCATGTTACAAATGCAAGCTCCATGTTAGTACACAAATTTCTCTTTCATTCTACACTCATATGTGCTTTTGCAATGACATAAAATAAATTTCATCTTTTTAGAGAAGAGTGGATAAGGAACTCTACGCCATGAAGAAACAGCCCACAATAACCTCCATACTGAAGTGGTGCACGAGAATCTCACCAAGACCCTTCCTAGGAGGGTAACATCATACTGCAGCATAGCTATTTTCATGTTTGCTGGTGCTAGTAATTATCCTTCTTGTGAGTAAATCCTGTATTGCTACAGCAGTCCTGGGAAGCCTCAGCTCCTCTGGTGGAGGGTCCTGTTTGTTTGAAGGGTTTTTTTTTAAAACTCAAACATCTTTTCATGTTTGCAGCAGTACTGGAAAGTCTGACAGACTAGTCCCACACCGGCCACACAGGGATGCCTGGAGCTTTGGCAGTAATTCCTCTGAGGACTCCAGGGGTGATCACAACAGAGAGGGGTACACAGAAACTATAGAGCCTATGCAAGCAATACGCATATTGCATATGCAAGAGGCTTTGAAATAACTTCCTAACATGCACCGGCTGCCTAACATGGATTCACTGACCCCAGAAAAAGCTTTGCAGTTGTGAAGGAGCAGCAAAAGAGTTTTGGGAATCAAAAAATTTGCCTGCATTAAATGATTTATGCAAGTAAACGGTTAGATTAAGCACTAACTGTTGCTCTAAGTATGCAAGTGCTTCCAAAATTTCATTCCATCATTTAATTTGTTTGATTTTTTAAAATGCCCAACCTCTTCAATTAGTACTCAACTGCACAATGGGTTGCTAGTCTGTAAGTCAGCATTATTTCCAGATGTAAGTTTTAGGCTCACAGTTGTGTTTTCACAGTTAAAACCAGGTAAGAATCTTTATCTCATCATCTCAGGTTATGCTCGCATCCTGTTCACACACATCTTGCTTTCTGTTTTGTCACAAGGACAATACAGCTCAGACACTTTTTACTACCACTTCTGTACTTTCATTTAATTCTTTTAGTTTTTTATTCTTGTAACATTTATTCAATTTTCAGCAACTGTCAACAACCAAGTACATCAAATTTTTCTTTTCTTCTTTTTGACTGTCTAGAGAAAAAGCTAAGGGGCTGGTGAATACGTAGTTTTAAAATTTTAAACTAAAATCATTAAAAGTTAATGCTGTTAGTCCTTTTCCTCCATGGTTATTCATACCAAATATGCCGTATTTACAAGTCCATGAAGTACATAAGGTAAGCCTTCAAAAGGCATGATTTTGTGAGAGTGTTTACAGGTAACATCTGTTTAAACCATTAGAAAACGAACTTAAACAGTTCACTAAAGTTTGTTTTATCAAGTCATCTCTAGATTTCATTAAATGAATCTTTCCCAACAATTTATTTCCCTAACACTTAGCAATACAATTTAGAAAGGAAAGCATATTTGTTCAAGACAGGCTTGGAACGGAACACAAGGTCCAAATATTCTTGAATTTTGAAGTCTACTCCACACTGTTGTCTTTATTTATACTGGAAAAGAAAGAGAAAAATGTGAGAAGCCGTAGCAATATCAAAATGAGGAGGACATTTTAATACTTTGCCTTTGTGCCCAGTGTTTCCCATAGAGAAAGTAAATCAAGAAACCACTCCAGTACCAAACACTGCAATGAAAATGTAAAACCCACAATGCTATACTAAAATTTCCTAAAACCTACAGTACAGACTTGTCAGACAATCCACAGGGTGGCACATCATGATTTACCTGAAAGGTAGGTTAAATTACAAGCCTTCATTGTTTTGGCATTGCCTTCCCTTTCTGCAGAGGTCCTGATCTCCAAACATTGATAGATAGCATCCACAGGAACAAACTTAAGCTCTGAGCTGATTTTAACACAATTGCTGAAAACCTGTAAGATAAAGGTGAAGAACCACTGAAGAACAGATTACAGAGACAGAAAAAAAAATCTGCAATATGAGGACACAAGATATTTCTTTCTGAATACAGAAATTCCACTTGCCTAGCTATCATCCTTTACTACGAACCAACTTTCAAAGACTATTTCTCTCTAGTACTCATGAGTCATTTTCTAACATCACGTCTTTGGCAGCTTGAAGCATTTTGAAAGTGGAAAGCAAATAAAATTGCTTTTAATGCACTCATAAGAGGGTACTTCAGGTTTTTTAAAGGCCATTTTTTCTCTATCTTTTAGCTGCTAGGAGGCTTTAAATGGGACCCCTGTAGGTTTTTGTCTGTAAACCATACGAGAGCATAAAAGCTTGGAAAACTTGCAGAGATTCTGAAGCAGGTTCACACAGCTTCATTGAAACTGTGTGTGGTTTTGAAGCTCACCAGGGCTCTACTCACCAGGAACCATTTAAAATTGCCAACTTATGAAGTAGATTTAAAACTCATAAAGGAATATGATGAAAACCTAAGACTTATTTTGTAGGCTTCCAACTTGAAAGAAAAAAAAACATCCTGTAAATAGGGAGGAATGGGTTTTCATTCTCGAAAGGTTTGAGGGTATTGTTTCTTTGAAAACACGTACAGGAGCTTGAAAAAGAGATCAGAATAAGCTCTGTAAACACAGCCTGAATTAACCTGCATCAAAGTGATTTACCTGTAACAAAAGAATCAAACTGATCAATCCATTATACCAACACATGGTGGCTCAACTATCCTAAAAGCACTTGCAGGACAGTTACAATTGAAATGCGTCAAATCTTTCCATCTTTGGAGATGACTCTTCTCAACCCACTTTACTATCAATCAGAACAGCCAGCAAGAAAAGAAGGCTTGAAAAACCACCATGAATACCATGAGAAATGAGAAATGAGAAACTACTTTCATTTATACGAAGAATCAGCTGAAGAAGATTTCATTACTCATACCATTCTCTCTCTATTTTGTATTGTAAGGTTCATCAGGACTTGCTGCTGCAAAAGAAAATGGAAATATGTTGGCTTGAATGGTAAGGGAGATAGGAAAATTTATCCCAATAGGGTCTAATATAGTATTTTCTTCTTTCTGTACATATACAGTCATCTTTGAAGGCTCTGAAAGTTCTGTGAGCAATGATTGCCAGACTGGGGTTTTACTTCAGTCAACACAGAAACTCTAGCAAGATCCCAAGAAGTTAATGGACAGAAAGGAAATTGCTTTTCCTGTTTTCTGATGGCAAGCACTGCAGTGGAGGATGTTTGATACTATTTAAATTTGTTGTGGGACCGATTTTTCCACTAGTGGTTGCTTTTGGCTTTTATACTCATTACTTATAAATTTTATTTTCATCGATAATAAGGAATACTCAACACTCCTGTTGATTTCAGATTAAACATTCAACACAACAGCAGCTATGCAGTGCCAGGAAATCAATGTCACTGTTCACTAGGGTCATAAAGAACTTGGGTCATAGACATTTATTTGTCCACAATCACAACCAGCCATGGAATTAATTCCTAACTTGGGAAGGTCTATGTAACAACTCTTCTGTTAATATCACCAAAAGCTGCTGACATTCTTTTCCTATTTGACTTGGAATCCGTTGGCCCACACCAAATGACCAAAATCTGTAATGTATGAGCCCTTGCACAAGAGCAGGAGGAAGCAGAGATCAGCAGTTTCCTAAGTCCTTACACTAGCTGAGGTTTTTAAGAGCTTCTAGAGGTACAAAGGAGAATGTTCAAACCTTGAAGAGGATGCCAAAACATTTATCCCTGCCTATTTGGAGGAGACAGAGGTCCTGACCTCAAACGTAGGGACAGGAAGCAAAACACACTGAACCAGGTGCTTAAAAGATTGTTGCCAAAGGAACTTCCAGTACAGACCTTGTGTGTACACTTGTAGCAACCTTCAGTGCTTCAAAAGAAGCTAGAGAGGGAAACAGTGGGGGAAAAAGAGGGAAGGGAAGGGAAGGGAAGGGAAGGGAAGGGAAGGGAAGGGAAGGGAAGGGAAGGGAAGGGAAGGGAAGGGAAGGGAAGGGAAGGGAAGGGAAGGGAAGGGAAGGGAAGGGAAGGGAAGGGAAGGGAAGGGAAGGGAAGGGAAGGGAAGGGAAGGGAAGGGAAGGGAAGGGAAGGGAAGGGAAGGGAAGGGAAGGGAAGGGAAGGGAAGGGAAGGGAAGGGAAGGGAAGGGAAGGGAAATCTCTTCCTGGATCTTAAGGGTAAGTAGCAATTTTGAAGCATGGCATCAATACAGCAAAATTGTAATGTAAACAGATACTCCAGTCATCTGTTTAAAAAAAGAAAAAAAAAGTGAGAAAGAGGAGGGGGAGAGGTACTATTCAAGTACTACTCAAAGAGAGCAAAGTCTGGAAGAGCACAGCCCATGGCTGGCATCTCAGTATTTCTTTTCCACTAGACCAATTCGAAGAAAAACCCTGCAAAGAAGCTTTCATAAGATGGCATTTTTGTGATTCACTATAGCACCAATATTCCTTTTGAGTTTTATAACTGTTCCTAGAACATTCTTGGCAATGAATTTAAACTTTTTGAAAGAGGTCGCATTTCACTGTAAATGGTTATCTGGTATTCACAACACAAAATAAGCATTTGAATATTTATTGTGAGCACATTGCATTTTAGGGAGAACACACAAAGATTCTTACCACAATTATCTTGTTCCAGCTTTAATATATTAGCTGTCACCTCTTTAATGGATCTTGTGAGAAAGGAAAGTTTCTTTCTTTAACTCTCTTTTCCCCCTGAACGCAATTACCACCTCATTCAGAGCTCTTTGTGTCCACCTAATCTCTCCGATTATGTCTCTGACACCACCACAATACTACATGACTGACATACCTGACAGCTGTGACTGGTGACAGAACACTCACAATGCAAACCAGCTCTATGCAGGATGAGTATTACCTACCGCCAGCCTCCCAGAACAAACATGGAAGGAAGGTAAAAGGGGTGGGGGGGCATTTCACGACCAGCCTAACCCCTACCGATTTTGCATCCTTTTAGAGCCAAACAGCATTGACAAGCATAGCCTCTTTGTACATACCTACCTAATGAACCAATTGTTGGATGAATACAAAAGCACACCCATTAGTATTTTAATTTTTAATTTATAGAGTGGAAAATGCATGTTTGGAGACCTGGCTTGCAAGCAGGACTTGATGGATCATTTTGTCTCGCTCCAGCCCTTTTATGCTTGTCTGGGTCATAACTCCCAGCTGGTGCTCAACTGTCAGATTTAGGCAGGTGCCTATAGATGAGAGTCTGTGAGGCAAGACATACCTGAAAATGTCATTCCCTGACAACAAACTGCCCCTGGAATCAAGGACAAACTCTCAGAATCCAGCATTTTGAGCCATAAAGACATGAATTGTGTTACAAATAATTGCCAAGCACAATGGCAGTGATGAATACACTAATCAGGAAAAATATTAGAGTGTTTTATAAAGAGTCTTACACTTTAAAATTCCATGGGTGTAAGTGGTATTTATACATTAAAAGCTTCAGCTTGGCAGCATTGACTACCATTTTTCCCCCCTGGGAAAAAAAAAAAAAAAAAAAAAAAAAAAAAAAAAAAAAAAAAAGGTGTAAAAATCAAATCAACATTTCCACACAGGAAATATTTAGAGCCAAAAAGTGCCACCCAAACGTCTAGTTTTCAAAGATGATCAGATAATATTTACAGAAAATTAATTCAAGTGCATTATATCCATCTAATTTTACATCTAAAAAGGACTCATGTAAGACTGTCCTCCAACAATCATCCAGCAAAAATAAAACATCCGGGATTGAGGGATATGCTTAGGAAAGCTCTGTGGTCAAACACTACGTTATTGAAAGTAGAATTTTCATTTCCTACCTTAACTTTTGTATGCTGCAAGTTAGGTGTTTATGCTATTAGTATAGATCTAGCACATTGCATTAAGTTTGAAAAGCTTTCAGAAGCAGCTTTAGCAAATTAATAAAATGTCTAAAGAAAATCCTCTTTTTAATCCACTATGTTCCAGCCTACAACATTTCTTTATTCTGCATTTGAAATTTCCACTTCACAGGAACCTGCAAGGCAGATTCCACACTACTTGATGTACCAGTGAACTATTGCAGTGCTCTAAAGGCAAAAAAATTGTTATTGTTATAAGAACATTGAGAAAAATCTTTTCTACTGTTAATGCCAACTCAAATGTTCAAATGGGAAGCTAAAAACAACATTCTACTTAACAGGCAAATTTGGGGAGAAAATTGGTATGACGCAAAAACTACCATTTAAAAATTAGTTACAGTCACCTTTCTTATTGAATACGAAGCATCATGGCGGGCAGGTGGATTCTTCACCCAAATATTTGAAGCTTGTCATTCTGATAAAAAGATGCATACTCTTCATTTATGCTATACAGTGAAAGCAGTAAGGTATGAACTTCTGTTATCTGGAGGGTTTTTTGAAACAAGGTAAAACAAGATGGCTGTGACTACAAGTCAGGATACTCAATTACAGTACCAGGGGCAACTGATCTTATGTCACCTGCCCACTCTCACACTGGCTTCCAAGGACTTTTGTTCCCAGAATGCCTTTTCTCATTTCCAAAGATGCTGCAATATAGAAAACTTACATGCTTCACATACATAAGATACATAACCTACTACATGGTGAGTTTTGTTGCCCTCCAACTCCTCCACAAATCATAGGAGCAAGAATATACCAGCATGTTACCTATCAGGCATTCCTACTAGAGAAATGCCCAGAGTATTTAGTATTCCATTTCAAAGGGCCAACACTGCCCTCAGTAATTTACTTTATATATCAAAAAACACTCACAAAATTCTCTTTACCATTTTAAGCTTTTTTATAACCAAAATAATCTTCTAGACAGCCAGGCCTTGATATGCACCTATACAAGGTTTTCTGAACACTAATTAGTTTCAGATGCCAGGGCAACAATCTCCAAAACACACTAAAGCACGTGTTCGGAATGCATTATAGCTCCATTTGTAGTCAATGATGTGAAAACTTTACAAAGCTCTTGAATAATTATGATTACTAATATCCCAATTAGGTTGAACAGGTACACAGACATCCTCAGTGCTAAACATCTATTGAATTTTTAAAAATACTTTTTTTCTGAATTTCCTCTCTGACTGGTCTTAAAATCAACAAGTAAGATGACTGTAATTAAAAAGACAGTTTTAGGTTTGTTTGGGATTTTTTTAAGTTGGCTGCTTGGGGCATTTGAGTCAATCTTGACAGTGTGAAACAAAAGATTGCATCCAACAACACAAGAAAACTGAAAAAAGTTTCAAAGCTGCCAAAGATCAAAATGAGAAAAGAATTACACCTAAAGATAATTCTGCTTACTTTATTAAAAGTATTACAGCTTAAAATCTTAATCAAATCCTGGGCAGGATTGTTCAATTTTTCTGTATCCCTAAAAGAAGTAGACAGAAATCAGAACTTTTTCACTGTAAGCACTGGACAAACCAAAGCAAGATCGGCATGACTACAGAAGTTTATTATACAAATAAAGCAACCATGGGGAAAGGAAGCAATCTCATTTTGTGGAGTAGGAATGGAACCAGTCTGAAGCGACTGCAAAGAAAAGTCATTATTAGGAGTGAAACAAGAACAGTGGGCTGCAAACAGATACCAAAATAATTCATATCACCTGCAAGTCAGGATTCCCTTGGATAATGAGGACAGGTCATACTTAGATAGGTTTCACCTGTATATATTTACATAGTTATGCACACAAGCATAGTCCACCCACCAGAGTATCCACAGCAGCACATTCTGCAACCTTTTCCTCCCTTACATCCAGCTCAGGAGAAAACATACGGAAAAAATGCATAACCATTCTTCCCAATTCTTCTCATCGCAAGAACTCAAGAAAAGCCCGTAACAGAAGCATGAACAGAGTCACAGACAGCAGTCCTATCACAGAAACAGAACACAAAGACAGTGCTGAATTTCCACCAAATATTTAATTATCCAAAGTCAGGGCTTCTTATTGTAATTCAAAGGCAGCTTAGTCTTTTTTCCAGCTTTGGAAGAGACTTCCAATTGTGCTTCTAAAACTGAACAGACACAGTCTTTTGTACGCTAAGGTATTTCTCAAATGAAGCAGCCAAGCCTTTCAAGGTAAGGCAGCAGGGAGAAGATTCCCTCTGTTCTAATTCTGTGTTCAGAAGTACATAGGCATCACATCAATTAAGGAAACATGGAACATCTGGCAGAAAGAGGGCAAAAGGAACATAGTCACAGTATCTCACAGACAGGAACTTACATGCTGAGATAATAAGGAGGTGACAAGACTTCTCATCTCTAGTTAAATTTCTTTTAATAAATCTCCCCTTCCTGGTTTCCAGACTGCTGAGAAACAGAGCTTTAGTACACTTAACATTGATGGCATATCCCAAAGGCAGTGCAGAGGGAACTTCCAAGATTTTCCTCCCTGCTTTTTCAGTTGTTTGAAAATTCTGCTACACCAACAACCTCCTACTAGAACAAAATTCCTACTCACACTCCTCCCGACCTGAAGAAGGGAATAAATGTACATATGCTGTGACAGAACAATGCTGTCAAAAACCTGCCCTTCTGTCTTAAAGCAACTTTGGCCATAAAGCTCCATGCTACAAAAATAAAAGACAGAGCCAAAGGCTACAAACAACATTATGTTTGTAAAGTCATGATGGTGAAGGCCCAGGGAAACATTACACCCATTTTTTTAAAGAGTAGAAAGGAGGAGCCAGGAACTACTGACCCATCAGACTTACATCTGTGCCTGGGATAATCATAGAACACCTCCTCCTAGAAGCCATGCTAAAACACATGGAGGACAGGGAGGCCACTTGAGACAGGCAGCACCCTTCACCAAAGGGAAATCCTATGTAACCAACCTTACGGCCTTCTACTATGGAGTGACTACGTCAGTGTACAAGGGAAGGGTTACAAATATTATCTTGACTCTTTAAAGCCATTTGACACAGTCCTGCACAATATCCTTCTCTCTAAAATGGAGAGAGATGGATTTGATGGGTGGACTGTTAACTGGCTAAGAAATTGGTTGGATGGTCACATCCAGAGGGTAGGGATCAATGGCTCAGTCCCAATGGGCACCAGTGACAAGTGGTGTCCCTCAAAGATCCATACTGGGACCAGTGTTATTTAATATCTTCATTAATGATACAGAAGAAAGGATCGAGCGCACCCTCAGCAAGTTTGGAGACACCAAGCTGAGCAGTGCAGCTGACACACCTGAAGGATGGGATACCAATCCAGAGGAACCTGGACAAGCTCGAGAAGTGGGCACATGGGAGTCCCTTGAGGTTTTACAAGACCAAGTGCAAGGGGCTGCACCTGGGTCAGGGCAACCTCCAGTCTCATTCATAGGAATGAAGAGACCAAGAGCAGCCCTGCCAAGGACAGCTTGGGGGTGCTGGTGAGAAAGAGGCTGCACATGAGCTGACAATGTGCACTTGCAGCCCAGAAAGCCAATTACACCCTGGCAACAGGTTGCCCAGAGCAGTGGAAGACATCCTAACCATGGAAACAAAATTTCAGAGGTCAGATTGGACTGGGCTCTGAACAACCTGGTCTAGTTAAGGGTGGTCCTGTTCACGGCAGAGGTAGTGGACAAGACAACCTTCAAAGTTCGCTTCCAACCAAACTATTCTGTGATTCTATGGCATGGTAAGAATGGGTAAGGGTACGGTGGAACTGTTCTTCAATGACTCCTACAATATAAGAACTGGGGAGTACTCAAATCAGAAATAATCCAGTTTATCACAGAAAAAACCAAATTTCGTTAAAAGAATGTACAGTGACCTTTTAGAGCTGACTACCACATGGAGCTGTGGAAACAATGTCAAAAGGGTTAAAAAATGTGAACAGGTGAACACACAAACAGGCCAATAAATGCAAAAAAGGCATAGGTGGCATTCTACCTCCCATCGTTATTCACCTGGTGGCAGAAACAGGAAATGGAATTGAACCAGTAAGCGGCAAGGCTTACGTCATTTCTCAAAGTAACATCTTTGTAGGACTTTCACAGACGAACACTGGGTAAGATGCATAATTCTGGAGGGCTGAAAGCACTATTGCTCACGTTAAAATTTCCATTGCTTGAGTTAAAAACAATGCTTATGCCTGCCACTGAACTGTGTAAAAAGGTAGGGACTGATTGTCAGAACCCAGCATTACCTCACAGAAATGAGATATTAACAGGTCAGCTCCTGGACGGCAATGCCTCCCCCTATTCCCTTACAGTTCCCCCCAAATTTAGCATTGTCTAAGAGGAGGCAGCTTGATCCCTTATCTACAGCAAAGAATGCCCTAAAACAGACAAAAATCAGGGAGAATCAACTGTTTACACATACATTTTATTTCTGAATTTACAATGCTTAAAATAAAATATATCAGTATCCAGCTATTTCCAATAAATGCAAAAATACAAACTTCCATTTGCTTTAAAAGTGCAGAAATATAAATTAAAAAATGGTAACTTTAAAACATACAATGTTATTTCTCAACGTCTTTACTATCAAAACAGATTTGTAAAACAAGCACCATAATTTATTTTACAGAAGACTTTTCATCAAAGCAGCATCACAGGGCAAAAAAGTAGGACATTAGTATGGAAATGTAGTAGCAAATCTTTGAACATTTTAAACGGTAGGAACTGTTATAAATTCTTACAAACAGTTAAACTGTTCTATTTTTTTGCAATAGCTTTACCATATAGATGAATATTAATAGGGCAATATTTGGCTGTCAACACAACGAAGACACCTTCAAACATTCCTTCTGCCTTTGGCTTGAACTGGACTGGCACAGTGATGTAATGATAGGCTCTAAAAAGGCAATTAATCATTGTTAATAAGCAAGTAAATACTACCTGACAGACATTCTCGTCTAGTTCGGATTTTAACCAAAATGGTATACTGGATGCGCACTGAATCATCAGGTTTATTTTTATAGATTTGATTATCTATTTTTCTTCTGAAGGACTTTGATCTTCAAGGTCATTTTTTCCTTCTGATTACACAAAGTAATACAATACTTTATTGCTGCTAGTTTACCTTAATAAGTTTGGTCTGCCTCTTGGCAATATTGACAGTGCATAAACTTTATTTAGAGCAGAATTACTACATTTCTTCCCTTCAAACATCACGTAAGTACACTAAAATTTCCAACTCCTTGTTGAAATCAATGCATTTGAAGGTACTAATTTCCATTAGTTCTAATTGCTCCTACATTAAGAAATACTTTGCTGAATTACTGTAAATCAGCATGTCCATCCTCAAACAGCATTTTAGAAATTTTACACCATTTAAACATAATTCCTCTTCTATTTGGATTACATAAAAACATACCCAATATTGTGTGTCTATGTTAATTGTCAAAAGCCTAGACTGAATTATTTAACAAGATAAGCTGGACAAGCAGTAAGTGACATTTTGGAGTGGTAGTCTATTGGATTCCATGGCATCCAATAGAAATATCCAGCACTGAAACAGGTAGCAGTAACAGGCACATACTGAAATAAGAAATTATGAACAGCATCACTTAGTAGAAGAAGAAAAGACAGTTTTGTTTGGTTTTACTATACCTTCAATTTTCTTTCCTTAATAGTGTATAGTACTATCCAAAGTCCTCTCGAACGTGCTTATTTCCCCTACTTTTTCTCACTGTGTTCCTATCTTTTCATACTCCTTTTCTCTAGATTAATCCAACCTATCGTAAGGGTAAAGTCTGTGCTTTTACCCTTCTACTCCACCCCTTACCTATATTAGAAATCATAATACCTGCCCTACACACAATTCTCACTTGCAGGTATCATCCTTAGTGCTGAAGTAACCACACCAGCAATTTTTATTTTTTAACAACATCCAGGTCAATCAAATAAGTGTACACACATTTAGAATAAAGACTGGGATGGTACTGGGTTTTTTTTCATCAAGTAATTGTACCTTAGGGAACTACAATCAACAGTGCACCAAAGAAATACAACCAAATCAGAGGTTTCAGGTCTCATACTCGACTGCCAAGCGTTGTGTAACAAATGTGGCAGTGTCTGTCTTTTTAACCATCTATGATACACAGGCTGAAGATATTTACTCAGCTCATTTTGAAAAGAATCAATTTTCAAAAGTGAAGGACATCAGTATGACTATTTAATCTGTAACATGCATTATGTTGGAAAATATAAATTTTAGTAGGAATAGAGTGTGAGAAGCTGCATATAACTAGGCTACCTGAGAATTCACCGAAGTAAAAATAAATTCAGTAGAAATCCAGAAGAGATGCAGAAGTCTGTTTCATCTCCAAAATAATATATGTATGCTCCCTGATATATTACATAACACTTATTTAAAAAGAATAATATAACCATACTGAAACTTACACTATATCAAAAACATATCTAACAGTAAGTTAGGTATTGCTTTTTTAAAAAGATGGCCACATCTGGCTGTCAAATATTAACTTCCAGAATATGTACCATATGACCTCAATGGTACCGAGACAGAGCAGTTTCTTAGCAAATGACAGCTAAATTAAATTCCTCTTGATCTCTAAATTCAGGTGTCCATTTGGTGGGTGCAAAGCACATTATTTTTCTTCCCTAAAAGCAGAGTAAGTCAGGCATTATGTAGTCTGTATTGTAGCAGTCAGCTGATTTCTCACAACCAAGACTCATCACACTTGCTTCCTAACCCAAAGGGAAAGATGCTATTTTCATTTTCTCGGCTAACAAGACTGGAAGGTTCAGACTCCAGATAAAACAGCTCTTTAGGCTACTCTAGAACATAACTGTTCTCAGAAATTAAGCAACCTGCAAGATTTTTTCTCAAGTACAGTAATCAGAAACTAGAGTTGCAGGACAAGTAAAATTCTGCTGCAGTTAATTCTTTTTCTCTTAAAAAACCCCTTTTATTTCAAACTTTCCACTATGCCTGCACTTCAGTTAGTCTCTGAATAGTGTATGGCCTTTACAGGTTGTTGCACCTGTTTCAAGTGGTATTTCTGAAAAGTCAGGCATGTCTGAAGACTGCTTCACAGACAAACTAATCCTCTAATCCTCAAAACACAACACTGCAGTAAACTGAAAAAGAAGAGTATGGGCAGTTAGCCCAGTTTAAGCCACAGTAACCAGATGGTTCATCAATGAACAGTGACCACTGACACTCAGAAGGGTGGCTACTGGAAACAAAAATAATTAGCAAAGAGAACAACTCAACAAACAGCTTGACCTTTTAGTAGTACCTAGAACATATACTACCCTGTTATCAGATAG
This sequence comes from Chamaea fasciata, assembly GCF_029207755.1. Classification (NCBI taxonomy): domain Eukaryota; kingdom Metazoa; phylum Chordata; class Aves; order Passeriformes; family Sylviidae; genus Chamaea; species Chamaea fasciata. Next base: position 53,608,076 of record NW_027094086.1, on the reverse strand, counting down.
GTTCTGAAAGCAATAAAATCGGGACACTTTTGCTTTCAAGCTTTAAGTAGGCACAGCAACCTGGTAATACTTCCAGAAACAGAAATTTGCCATTTTTTAAATGCATAAATTTATATTCATAAGTTTATATCACTTAAGGGTCATATCGTTAAAAGTATTCTCCTTCCAGTAAAAAAAATTCTAGTCTGTCAACAAATAGAACTCTTTTGGGTGTAAACTGCAGACAGAATTCCACCGCAGTGCTGTGCACTGGTACTTGGGATGGCATAACCAACTGACTAAGTGGCAAAACCAGTACACCAAATCCTGCAGGTCAAGACTCGATATTAGATACAAAGCTTCACTTTCTTTATCTAGATTTAAAACTTGATTACACAGGATTATTTTTAAATTTGGCCCTCAGAACTTAGAGCATGCAATAGACCATGTTTAGTACATTACACTTTTTTGGCAAAAAACATATAGGTAGATGGTACTTTCTACTCTTACACTCTTGTTTACAGACTTACATTCCGAGTTCCGGCAGAGTACTCTCATCCAATTAGTTTTGAACATGACTTCCTAAGTTCCTTCTTTTAGAAGGAAACAGTTACCAGTGGCTTTACTGATATCCTCCTTGATGCTATTCTTGAATAAAAGCCATTTAAAACACTTATAACACTTTTTAAAGAGCACCTATCCAAGTCAAGCAAAGCTTTCTGTGCTTTATACTCATAAATGGGAGAGCATTGTGTTGACTTCAAAGAAATTATTTTTTTAAAAGATAAGAAAAGCTGGTATTTACAACCAAAGAAAAAACTCACAAAGCTACTAGAAAAAAAAAAAAAAAGCAGACTGACTTTTAAACTTGCTAAGTCTGCTTTACATAAATGCAGTAGGAGTTTATAATCTCTTGCAGAAAATATACCAAATAGTTTTTACAGCATTCCTCAAAAATGCTTTTGAAATATCAAAGTGTCTTTCAGTGAAGTTACTTATTTGTCAAGGATGTCTAAATCAAGTCATCCTGTCCTTTGCTGATGCACAGCCTCAGACAGATCTAGCTAGTTGTCTTTATTTGGATAGATCTCCTCCTGGTCACTACCCCCATAAAAAAACCTTTCTGTGCCATCTTATGTGAAACATTTAATCCAAAGATGACATTTAAATTGAAGCACTAACACAAGCCTAAGAGGAGTTAAACACTTGGAACTGCAAAGCAGCCTTAAGAATACCTTGAATACTTCTGGTTAATACCACTACAGCCCTGTCCTTGTGATAAATGTGGAGCAATTAGGAGGCAGAATATCCAACTCCATTTATGATTTGCTCACAATTTCTGCTCTCTATACCCTCAGCTTTCCTGTGTTTAAAATGGGAACCTGTTTAAACACTGAGAATGTATGCTGTATCACTTCTAAAGAAACAATTGCATTTTTGCTTCCTGACAATCCCACTGTTGCAGATGAGCATGTGAGATGCTGTACTTCTTGGAGAGATGACTAATACTACTGTCACATACTTGTTGTAATGAACTCCACAGATGACTGGGTTTATTTTCAGGGATTGCTATTACTAACTTTTTTTTTTTTTAATGCAAGCAAAATACTGAAATAGTTGGTATGACCAGACAATTCAAGTGGCTGCTCAAACCTTGTGTTTGCAGAGAATCTTTGATGCAGCTCTGCAGGTTTGTCAAATTAGAAGCATGATGAAGGCAATTTGCTTGGTCTGTTGTGCAGAAAGTATAAATGGAAGGAATGACTTGATTGTGCACAGCATGCCAAATGGTTATATGAAGCATTAGGCTTAACATTAAAAGCAGCAGCACTGTTAGAAACAATTTGAGGGAAGAAATTGGCAGATGCAGAAATAACTGTGTGGGCTCATTCTGCTTTGAACAGAGATTAGAGAGGGGAGGAAGAAAGAAAAAAAAAAAAAAAAAAAAGCCTCACAACCCCCCCAAACCAGTAACTATAAACAAAAGCATCCAGATTGCTAAAATGTACATATATACAATGTACATATACAGATGATCTTTATCTTACTGAATTACTTGGGTTAATTTTTTTGTTAGGAGAGAATGTTAGCATGTGCATTACTCACCTTAGAGAGTATTTCAAGTGCTTGATGTAGAAAGGCTCACTGGGATTTACAAATTTCAGCTGTAATTTAATACAAAATGCTTAAAAGTGCACTATATTTAACCCCATCATATTCAATTTATGACATGCATAAAATAAATCGGGCCACTTACAAACACAGCTTTACACAGACCCAGGGTTTAAAAATAAAGAATGCCCACATTTGTGAACAGTAAGGAAAAAATCTTATTTCAATATTTTAATGAACTTAAAAAATTAAAATCTGTAAATCAGAGCCTATGCAAACTTTGCCAAACTACCATATTTTCCTATTAATATATTACAAATGCACTCAGTTATTCAGTCAGGCAAAACAAGAAAAGAAAAAATTACACATCAAAATTCTTCAAATCCTGACTTTCGGAAATAGCAAATTAAGACATGTACTATTGCAATCTTTGTCAAGAGTAAAAGAGCAAATAAGAGTTTAGCTGAGCAATTGAAAGGACTTACAATTATCTATTTAAGATGAAGTCTGTCAACCTTACCATGTGTGTCATACAGGAGTTATTCCGCAAGTGGACCTTTAATGTGCATGTTTCCCCAACTCTGGTTAGAGGAAAAACATAGACATCTTCTGGTGCATATACTCCTTGAATGGCCTGTTTTTGTCTGATTTGAAAAAGGGATTGAAGATATTAACATTTCTGACCTGTGTGATCTGTGTATATTGATTGCATACTTGAAGTAACAGGTGTATTTCCTGAGAATAAATCAGGAATAAGGGAAAGATCCAGAAAACATCGACTCTCTCATATTAGGTTTTATAGGCAAGATATTTTAGCCAGAAAGAATAACAAAAGCATCACTGTGGCATAAATATACAAGTATTTACTTATATGCATTTTCACAGTCTGAATTTTTCCCCATATGCTTTACCAGAGACCTAGAGTCGTATCAAAGATTGCAGGTTTAACCAAACATTTTACTCTCCTGCCATATTTACATCACCCCATAGTAAAAGAACTGCCAATTAACTTGAGACTGAACAGCAAGGTTAAGACATGCAGTACTGTGGTTTCCTCATAATTGATTTTATAGTCAACTGGAGTGTCCAAAAGGAAAATATACAAAAAATATACACAAAATTCTACCACCAATACCATTTACCACATTTACCACAGCCGATCATAGTTAGACAACTTAGAAACTCAGTTGAAAAGAAAAAGCATGGAGGATTGAACAATACAAAGCCAGTAAGAGGTTTTGGGAAGTCTGTTTTTTACAGCTGCTTATCAAACATAGAATCATAGGATCACACAGGTGAGAAGATAATCAGATGGTCTCCAGTTCAATCTGTTGCTCCAGTCAGGGTCAGATGTAAGGTCAGAGCAAGCTGTCCAGTTAAATCCCAAAAACTTTTGAGGGCAGAAACTGCATAGACTCTCTGTGAAGCCTGTTCCACCACACAGATGTCCCAAGAGTAAAAAAAAGTTTTGGTTGTGAGGTTGGTTTCTACTCCCACACCCTTTTACCCACTCACTCTTGTCAGGTTTTGTCCATACATACCTTATTTTTTTTGGTTTTTCTTCAGAGTAAACTTTCCTTCCTGGTGTAACTGGAAGCTCAGTTTTTGTAAGGGCACTTGGAGAAGATTTCACTGGTGTTGCATTTTCTGCTGTAGGACTCTATTGGCAAAACCAGAGAAGACTGTAAACTTGAGTTCAAAAGTACTTAGGTATTCAGGAATGTAAGTCATTCCCCTTACCCAATCCAAGACTTTTTATTTAAAGAATAACCTTTCAGGAACATGAGTCTGGATCATTGAGATGGAAACAATTATTTAGGAGGACTACGTCAACAGGCTTCTGTGCTTTACGAATACTTATTTATTACAAGACAGTTCACAACAAACTAGCAGTGCAGGTGGAATCTCAAAAAGGCTGCAAGCAACTAAGATTTTACTAAAAGCCAAAAAAACCCCTCACTTCCTCTGCAGATATTATGCCCATATGCCTCAAGAACAACCCAAGTTGGCTAAACAACTGCTCAGAAAGAAGACATAAATCAGCATTATAATCTGAATTCTCAAAACACCAAAAGGCTTTGTAATAATTTTGTACCATGAATAACACATCCTTCTCAAAGAAAGGCCTCTCCAGAGAAACAGAAGCAGGTAACACACTATACGGTATTTTCTGCATTCAGAAATTAGGTCAAAATATTTAGCACCACCATGACCCCCATTTAGGGTATTCTAACACAAGTAGACCAAAGCACCCAATGGGAATAATTGGACAAATAACCAATTTCAAATCCTGCGTTGTTTCATCAATCTTGCCAGATATTCTTTAGAGTCCCCTTGGGTCACAACATCTTAAACAAAGTTAAAGAATCAAAAGAACCTCCTACACTCATGGTTGTACAACATTATGTCAATTTTTGAAACGGTGCTGACGTTTTAGACAAGCAGTTGATTCCCTGACGCAGGGAAGATGAAAAAAATAGATTCATCTTCAATAGAGCTGCTATGACAAACTTGTCTTTTAGACATTAATTTCTTCTATTGAAAGAGCTGCTAATCAGTCTGTCAGAAATAGCAGCAGCCATTTTAAAAAAGAATCTTAATTTTAAGAATATATTTTTCAGTAGCAAATAACCCATGAACCCCAGTAGAACCCAATAAAGACAAGAAGGGATTTGCACATGTCATGTTCCAAGAGTTTTTATTTTTCCACATAGTCAAAAACAATGGGCGTCATGCCTCTGTTATCATTCAAATTCTAATTTATCAAAAGGCAAGTTGACTGCATAAGAATAAGGTCCATTATAGAAAATGATCAGAAGTTACCCCAGTCTTTGTAAGGGCATCTTGAAATACTGCCTGCTTTACCACAGCCTGTACAGACTTCTGCTGTTTGAAACGACAGCAGTACATTAACACTCCAAATGGTTACAACTGAGTGCTGCAGCTCCAAAGACACCTCAGGAAAACAGGAACTTGTATAGCTTGAAAACTGCAATTATTCTGCTCACAGAGTTTAAAAAGGTTTTCCCTCCTCTCACTTCTGAGATACAGAAGATGATGAAGCTTTGTGCTGCTGATACTTTTAAATGTATTTAATGTTACTTATGTACGTTACTTAGCTTTTTTAAGTACATAAACCATGTAAATTAAAAAAAAATGGTATGCATTCAATATTTGTAGTATCTTCAAAAAATAGCAGGGGGTTCTTTAAAAAGTCTTCAACTTTCTATATGCTAAAGGAGTCAGGACTTTGATGCTGCCTCAGCCTTGCAGCAGGTGCTTGCGAGTTCACCCAGAAGGGACCAATAGTTAGACCCAAATACCAGTCCAAGACTCCTGTGCACAATACTCATTCTCAGCTCAATGATCTTCAAAAAGCCCTCAGGAGCAGACCCCAGCAGCAGGAACAAATGTTCCTCAGGAAAAGAAAAAGCTAAGTTTGAATGACCAGCACAGAGAGGCTGGGGTTGCAGAACACAGAGAGAAACCCTCCTTTCTTTGTCTCCTGGTTTAGGAGACATGATGAACTGAACTCCTGAATATAGTTTCCAATGGTGAGGACTGCAAACACATGTAAAGCATAATCAAAATTAGTGTTAATTAATTTGTTAGGAAAAAGATTAAAGTGGTGTGTGCCACTGATTTTCCTAACTTGATGTTGTTCTTTTAGTTCCTTCCTGAGCTCTTCCAAATTTTTCATTTCTTCTGAAGTGGTGCTATAAATAAAAACCACTCAGTCACTCTGAATGACAGGCAGTCACTCTTCCCACTTCACTCTGTCAAAAGTCACATTAACCACAGCTGTAGCCCCCTGCCTCAGAAAAACCACCAGATTCTGAGTCCTTTCCAAAGTTTTAGTAACACTGCCTAAACTCTTGATCCCAAGAAGGTAATAGATTATGATTCACTTGTCTTCTCAACTACAAGCTGCAACATTCTAAATGTTCTAAATGTTCTGTGTTGATCCCTCTTCTGAATAGATGTATACCTAGTTGATAAATACAGTACTCTCTTTTCCAATCTTTCTGAAAACGATTGTGACATGCATTTCAAGTATTTTCTACAAACCTTTTTCCCACGTGCAGAGATGCTACAAGGATCTAATTGTTAACAGCTTTGAAAAAAATCAAGAACAAATCTGACAAAGTAGTTCAAAAACATTAATATCAAGTTATGCCGCTCAAAGATTTACACAACTCTGACAACTAGTCACGTTTTAAAAGAGTTCTTTAAAATTCTAGAGTTCTGTTAAAGAATTAATCTTCTCTACATTCCAACTAGCTTGAAAAAGACAAATGATTTAGATGTTTTCCTCATTTTCAGGAAAATCATCACCAAAGAATTTGATGAAAGCTTGATAAAAAACCCTCTAAAACCAAACATTATACAGGAGTCTCATGCCAAATTTTTACAAATACTCTTTCAACTACTAATTTGGAAAGAACAAGGAACCTACGAAACCAATTTAAGGTACCTCAGCAAGAAGGATAAGCAAGGTTCCTACTATTGAAGCATGCTTAGTAGTCTAAAGAAACATCCCAAATCTTTGTGTGGACTTCTTAGAAAAATCAGGCCAAACCTTCTGAAGAGGACAACAAAGCATGTATTGCAATGATGCCATTCTGAATATACAAAGCTCTTCACATTCAGCTTATTTAACTAATCATTAGAATTAATTCTTCCTTATGGTAATAAATCCTCTGTAAATTCTTCTTGTATAGATGGGATAAAAAGCAAGACAAGGAGAGAAAGCACAGAAAACCAGTTGCAACTCCCAACCCACTTCTTCCAAGCCTTACCACACAAAGTTTGAGCTGAGAAACAAGAGGGGAGCAAGGAGAGCTCAAACACAAATGCTCCCATGTACAAATTTCACAATTAACCCCACCTACACCGTTACTCTGATAAAATACTGAAGCAGGTTTTATTAGAGATATTTAACTCAACTAACTGCATTGAGTTATGTATTATAGCAAAGGTCAGCTACTTCACTCTTTATTTACAAAAATAAAACTGACAAACAAAAAACCAAACAAAGCTGATAGAAAAATCTTTGTCTACAGAAACAATTCCCCTAGAATGTAAATTTGTCTCTACTCTCTCTGAGCTAAATAAAGTTTTCTATCATAAATGGCAAAAGAATATGCATTATCACATAAGGAAGAGGAAGAAGGTGTTTTTGTAACTTAAGAAAAAAATACAATTTAGTCCAGCAAAAATACTAGTAGAGTTGAATTTTTTTTTCCAGAATATAGCAATGTATATATGAAAGAGTAGCGTAGAGTAAAATCAAGATGTTATCAAGAATTTGTGCTCAGGACACTGTTGATAGCTTTTATATACTCACATTTCCGGAAAGCTGCAATTTTAATTTGCGCTTTCTACTCGGATTTTCAACTGAGTAATACTCGAGGTCCCAGAACTGGGAGTAATCTCCTCCCTCTCTAGGTGAAAAGATTACAGCAATCTAAAAAAAAAAAAAAAAAAAAAAAAAAAGGAGAAAAACTTTGCAGAACACTACTAATCTTGAGAATCTTCCTAATTTTACTTGTACAAAGTTATGATTCAGCCAGCACAATATTTAGACACTACAGAACACACACGGCACACACAGGTGATCTTGCAGAAAACTACACCACTTGCTAGTCCTCCTTTGCCTGCAAGTGGAAAAAGTTGGATGAAATATGTTGTGCAAGCAATTTTGAACAAAATATGAATTCCCATAATCTGCTTTAAGTGAAGTCAGCAAGTGCTGGCACAATTACTTCTGTTAGTAAAATGGAGAGAAAGGGAACCAGGAAGGGAAATTTGTGCACCTGAAAAAAACCTTCCTTCATCTGGCAACTAAGTTGTGAACAACTCAACTCCTCCAGCTCCAAATCTGCAAGCACACTGTGCTGCAATTATTAGAAGGCCTGAAACTTAAACCAATTTGCAAGTTATGAATTTGATCATCCCTAAAGGTCACCTATGTAACAAAGGCTTGTCTCCATATAGTGCTGTATCAGGTTAATCCAAGAATAAACTTGCACTGTTTTCAGAACTGAGGTTGAGGGAAGTAGAGAAAGAGTGCAGCAGATTAGAATAGACCACTACAACTATATCTAATTAGCCTAACATCATATCCAATGCAAAAAAAATACCCAATCATGATAGCACTGTACCTTATCAGCTCCAGTCCACAGCCTGGCATGCCAATGATGTAAATGTTATTCAAATAGGCCTGAACTAGGATTGCTAAGGCAAATACAATTGTTTAAATTCAAATAAGGGCTTGCAATATTATAGGAATACAGGAATAAATTTCTTATTCTTATTCTTGTAAATAGATAACAAATTGCATCTCTATGGAAATAATGCCCTAATTATCCACAACGATGAAAAGATGGGTGTTAATGAAGATGAAAAGATAAAACTGGAGTAGCATTGTGAGAGAAGGTAAGGGAGGAAAGACCTTTACAAGCCCATTTAGTCTATCCTTGGATGTGCTTTATAATTGTGGTTATGAATCCCTCTACTGGCCAGCAGATAAAATTGCAAGTCGAATGAAACCAACTTTAGGAACAGACAACTGCTCTTGAACAAGTATAGCAAGAATGCTTCAAGGAAGGGAATCAGGTTTTGTAAGAACCCAGAAATATTTGCCATCCTCTTCAGGAATTTTACAAAACATTTAAAAGAATCTTCTGTTCTAAAATAATTTGTCCTTAAAAACCCCCAAACAGTAACACAAACACACCACGACTTTGAAATCAAACTACTTTGATTGCATGAATTCTTAGAATCAACTCTGCTAAATTAAGCTGATACAGACTACCTGATACACTCCCAATACTGAAAGGCCAACATTTTATCTTTATCAAATAAAATTTATTTCCCATTTAAGATCTTATTTCACAATTGAGATACACTAATATGCCTGAAATATTTATAAATGTTACCTTCTCTTGTCCATGAACTTCCAGAGTACCAGAAACACGGGAAAATACGAAAGCGAGGTAAGGAACTCTATAAACAGAACCACTCCCATCCACATCCTGCAAATAAATTTATGAGTCAGATTCAGAAGAGAAAGGAAAAAATATCCTGAAACCACACAATACACCCACACACACACACCCCTTGCAGAAGACTGAGGAAAATACACCCGATTAGGCTGCTTTTAAGCGAAGAATTGATACTGACTCCCTAAAAGCAAATTAATAAAAACTGAAACTACTAAATTCAGTCACCACAACTACTACTGACTTACAGCTCAGAGGTGGTGCACTGGCTGGAACATGACACACGCAGTCCCATGGGGTAGTGGTAAGAGTGCTACGTAATCATTTTTCATTGTTTTACCGTAATAGCTCATAATAATAATAATTCTAGCATAAAATCATCACAGCATTTCAGACTATCAAAAAAATAGGGAAGCATTTACAAATATCAACAGCTAGGCACAGGCAACAGGACTGTGATCAAAATATCCTTGACCTAACTCAAATTTCTACAGAAATACCACATACAGTGCAATTTCAGCCGCACAAACCTGGAACAAGACAAGTCTGGCATTCTGGAGCCAAAAAGAGACACCTATCTTTCATTTATGCTTGATTACTTAATGCAGTTTGGATGATGATACCGTATGACCACAAGCAAACCCTGTAAAGCAGTATGTGAAGCAGAAACTGTACCACAGAGCACTGAGTGATTCATAATCAGGAAGCACATTAGGGATGAAAAAAAGGAGCGAAACATTTCCCTGATATGGACACAGGAAAAAAAACTTTGTAGCTGAGGTCATGCTCAAATATATATTCTTTCTTGAGACGCAGCAGGGAGAGAGAGAGCACAACAGATAGAGAGAAGTTAAAATAAAACTCAGGGATTTCCATAAAACTCCCAATGCAGGCATTCACTCACTTTAGTATAGGGTGGTGCAAAAGATGACAAAGTCCACTTCAGACTGTCATTCCCTTTGTTCTCCATTTCCAGGTAACTCTCTAAAACAGAAATATCAGAGGAGCATACTAAACATCTTTGTTCCAGTATCTCTGACGTAAAGAGTTAAGCAGAAACTATGTTTCTCAATGAACAAGTTCAGTGGAAACAGTTTTCATTATAACAAATCTCAAGAGCAGACTCCAACAAAGCACACTGTCATAAAATTTGTAAAAGCTTATACACAAGAAATTTAGACTCCACCAAAAAAACCCCAAAAGATATCCAACTCCTTCCCAAGACTTTATTTGATCATTCAGAGAGAAAACACTGAGTATTCCAGTCTGAGACCAAATAAAAGTTGTATCAAAAAGCCTGTTTTGTTACTCAGCGTACACATAAATACATGTCTCTTGGCAAGACTTAACAGGAGTCTAGAATAGCACTTAAAAGTTTAGCTGCAGACATACATTATATAGGAAATTTATAAACACCAAAGTATTATATTACAATCCTTTCATAATTTTAGCAAAAAAACCCCAGATACAATTGATAAATTAAACCTTGAAAGTCCTCAAGTGTGCTGAAAAAAAAAATCATGCCAATGGATCATTAAAAAAACCTTCATTACCTAAAAAAGTCAGTTCTGCAAGAAAACCTGGTGTCTAGATAACAGAATGAGAGTTCCATAGAGTTACTTTGAGACTTCTAAGCATTACTGGAATGAAAAGTACAGACCAAGCATTTCAGACTCCATTCTCTACACTGTCCATCTCGATCACTATGCACCAAGACAAGGCCAGCAGCTTTATAGCTGATACTCCTCTTGTCCTTAGGAAGAGAATTTATTTCCCTGCTAAACACAGACAGATTGGCCTCTGATGGGCAATATCTTATGGGCAATAAGTGCAGATGAGAATGGATCTACTGCAAAGGTGCTGAGCCAAAAGAGTTTCAAGTAGACACAGTAACCTCTTAACACTCTCTTTTCCCAGGCACAGTGTAACTGCATTCATCAGAGTGGCTTAAAAGCCCAGCAACTGATTTGCCAGTTAGCAAACCTACCTGTGGAAAAAAAGGTATGAGTATACTGCATAAGGAGAACTAAAAAAGTGCCCAAACATGCAATTCAATAAACAAAGCATCTGAACACAAGATACTACAAATGCTGTATTTAATAACTAATTCCTCTTACCTGAGTTTTGACCAGGTCTTGTTTTAGGAAAAACAATGGTTTTGTTCTTTATCTCCATTTCTGTTAGAGGGAGCTTGGGGAGAGCTTTTATCACATCAACAGTAGGATTTTCAGACTGTGGAATAACTGTATCACATCTTCTACGTGGAAAGTCTGATCCAGGCACGCTCTGTGCAACAGCCTCTTGAATAAGCACTTTAATAAACTTTCGCACAATTTGGAGAAAAGCAAAGTTTTAAACAGTGAATGTTGATATATTAACAAGTCAAATTATTTAGCTCTATTGCCTGGAGCTGCAAGAGCTTATGTTCAGCTTTACATTTCAACAGAGGAAAGCTCTCATATATTAAATCACCAGGTCTTCTCCAACCTCAGAAGTTCAAAGATTCCAGGACAAGTTTAATTTAGGAGAAAAGGAACACTTCATTGGAATTTGCTATCTAGGGATTTTAATTCAACAGGAATAATAATTTCAACTAGTTTAACTGACAATTCCTAAAACATTCCCTGTTGCAGATAATGGAAACAGAGCTGCCTCATTCAGAAGGAGTTTTGTGTTTGCTTTTTCTACATAATTAGAAATTTTAATTCATTTTAATTTTACTAGCATTACTTTCAGTTACTGATAGTAAAATCTTAGCACACTTTTTGCTGATTTGGAGAGGTAGCAAATAAATGACAAAAGCACTATTAACTACCAGATTTCTTCTCATTTGATGGGTTTTGATACATTTCCTACACTCGTCCTAGTAGAATTCTTAAATCCTTTTCTCATATTGTAGAACATAGCATAGTTAACTATGTGCAGTCATCAAATCCTTCTCAACAACTTCCCTGCTGGTTTGGGTTTTTTGAAGGCAGTTTCCAATTCTGTATCATACATCACACTTCCCTCCATGCAAAAGGAAAGCAGATACAGTTTGATCCTTTCAGTGCCTATTTCTATCTCCATGCATTGTTACAAATAACCCAAAACACACACCGAGTGTAAAAATAAGATTAAAAGTCTCTTTGTTTAGGAGAGATTACCAAGGAGTCCTTCTGCTCTTACACAGAAAAAAGAAAAACTGTTGGCTTCATAAATTTTATTTCTATGCCTCAACCTAATCAGGAAAATGTCTTGGATTAAAATCCATGAAGAGGAAGAACCTGTTCTAGATATTCCTTTTCACAGATTTGTCATCCAGAAGGACAAGTTTACCTTAAGAGATTTCAAAAGGAGCTATGGTGACTTGTCCAATAACTCTTTTAACTTTTTATTTTATAATATGATACAGACTACTTTTATGTGTGCACAACTACATACATATTTTTAGCATTTTAGAAAATTATGTATAAGGCACTGGTGGGTGTAATTTTGTTGGAAATTCAGTTAGTGTTCACATCATAGTATTTCTTCAGAGATGAATGAACTAAAAATCTCAGTTTACAAAATGGCACCTCAACTACTTTTCTTTATGAGAACTTTACAAATTAAAAAGAATAATGGAATTCAACAGAGCTGCTGACTCAAATCTAGAAGGTTTTGGCAACTTTGTTCAAACTGACAAAGTAAAATAAAAAGTTGTAATCTGATGTCTCAAGTAAACCACATACCTTTAGTCCATTATCACAATGGATATAGATTAGGCCAGTCCAAGGAATTAGTGTGGGCCTACTGGCAAGTGATGGATTAGGACTCACCAGAATTAGTGTACTGCCCCTAACAAAAAAAAAAAAAAAAAAAAAAAAAATTAACCAGCATGATTTTCATACCAGAATCACAACATTACCTACAACATTTGACACTGGCTCACTCAAAAAAGGATGCACTTTTAAGATAGCAGATAAGTGAAGATGCTCTACAAATAGTTAAACTTAAGGTATTCAGATATGCAATATATTAAACTTTAATAGCCATGATGCCAGGATCTCCTTTCATCATCACTGAGAAATCAGATCACCTCTTTCCGTGGCCTAACTCAGTTCAAGAATTGTGCAGGCTCCAGCCGTCACAGTGCAGAGTACAAAATATTCTGGCTGGCTTCTGTTCTGACAGGTTGACTGCCCTTGGCACTGTGAGGAGATGGTCATGAAAAATAGAAAACTGGGCAAGTGTAGCTTGCTGTGCTTAAGTCTGCTGTTCCCACGGGTCTGCTTCCTACTTGCAGACCTCTGTTCCTGATCCAAACTGCTTACTTGGACCCAAAATGTGAGGATTTTCCAGGGAACACATTTTAAAATTCTACACTGCAAGAAAATTGCTTGCAGAAGGCCTTCGATACCCTCTTTTCAAGAAATCATCTGCACAATCCTGAATTCAGGGTATGAGACACTCAGTATGTCCTTACTTTCACAGCTACCGGAAAGTCATTCATTGTTACTGCTTTTTGAGACTATTTTTCTTGGCACTGATTTAATCCGCAATGAGTGGCAGATATTTTAGCCATTCCGTGGAACTCTATTTTGTTCTCACCAGTGATGAAAGTTTCTCAGAAATTTACATCTACATGAATATGAAATTAAGTGTTTAAAATGCAATCAACAAGTCAGGACTGAAGAGAAAGTATGTTTGGGCAAACATCTTCAAAGTTAACGCAACTACTGAAATACAATTCTGAAAGCAAAACTTATTTTTTGGTGGGAGACCTTTTTTTTGTAAGGTGAGAATAGTTTAATAACATGGCCTTAAAGCTGTTCTGAAACTTAAAAAAACACCAGAAATTTAGAAGGGAGAGGTGAGCAGACCCTTCAAGCATAAATTGTGGAAGCCTTTGCTGCCTTGTGTGGAAAGTCATATACATATACAGTGATATTATGACTACTTTTCCAAAAAAACACTAATTAAGGCACGGGCAAGCTGACACTGGCTTGTCATCATTTTCACACCTACAGATACTGAGAAGCCAAAGGTTGAATGGCAAAACCGAGTTTTCTCAAAATAAAAAAAAAAATCCCAAAATTAAGTTGTGAGGAATATCACCACATTTGCCAAAGAAAACACTAAGTCCCCAGAAGAGAAGCCTTCTATAAGAACTGTTATTTTGGAGGTCGTTTCTTGGTGGTAGGAAGGGAGGAGGTGTTCTTTGTTTTTAAATGCACAGCTAAATTTAAAAAAAAAAACTCCACTACTGTGAAAAGAGATTTTTAAAGCTTCAGCTTCACTGGCCATTCAGCTCCTTAAAAATTGTGCAACAATAATAGTACTTCCAGGCACAGAAGATTCCTGGTATCAAAGTAATTATACACATGACAGAAGAACATTCCCATTATACACAACTGTAAAAGGGTAAGATCCCAAAAAAAGCTAGATTGGCATGTTAGTTGACAAAAAGTCTAGATCCTGGAACTAAAACAGTTTCAGGGTACAGTCCAAGCAAACTGAAGTAAATTCCTAAAACCCAACTAAAATTCCTAAAGTAGTTACATACTTAAAACTAAAATAAATTCCTCCAAAACCTCACTGTACTTTCACACATAAAGGAACTTAGGGAAATATACCTACTCTGGTTCAACAGTTCCATGTTGCGGGGTTATAGTAAGGCAGTGAGCTGGCCATGAAAGTTCAAATGTCAACATTCTATTGGAATTGTTGAGAATTTGTACACGTTTAACATCTGCTGTTTCACCTGTAACACACACAAAAAAGCTAACACATACAAAAATTCACAAAAATGCCCAAGATACAGAGAGGCACCAATGAAAAGAAACTATGTTCTGCCCTAATTTCACCTTCACATTACTTAAAATCTCCACAGGCATGCAGTGCATTCTATATGTATACACAGAGCACATTACCTCTGATAATTTATCCAAAACTGTGCTCAAATCAAGTCTGCATGAAGATTAATGGCCAACCCACACTTAAAAACATCTTATGCAGTACAGTTATCTTAATACTGAAGTGGCTATTTCATTAACTCCAAAAAATACTTACCAATAGAAGGAGATGTCAAAGTCAAATACTCAGGGGTTACAACCCAAGTCTGTTGGGCATCTGACTGATTCTGAACTACATCCTTAGTTTTTGCAGATAAAGAAGTACCCTGAGGTCCTTTAACAGGAAGAACATCCAAAGTTGCAGTGGTATGTCTGACAAAGTTCTCAAATCTGAAAATAAGACTACATTAAGTAAAAGCAGTAAAAAAAAATTTCATGAGTAATTATAATAGCCTACTCTTAGTATTTCTCAAAATTTTATTATTAAAGTACAATACTTTCAACATGGGCCCTCAATTTAATTCAATTCACCATTAAGTAAAAAATAATCCAGCAGCTATATTAGGACACAGCTTCTTCACAGAATGTTTGGAAGTGGAAGGCACCATTTAGAATTAGAGGAACTAAAATAAACAATTATCTTCAGAAGATAATATAATTTGAATAGAACATACACAGAGAAAACAAGTACTGCATAGAGAAAGAAGGCAATGCAAGTTGAGTTTCACAGCATGCTGTGGAACACATTCTGGAGATCAGGAGGGCCCTGTGGAGATCACCCAGTCCAAGACCCCTGCCCAAAGGAGGTGATTCAGGACATTGACCAGACATTGATTCAGGAGCTGCAGCAGGTGATTCAGGACATTGACCAGCCAGGTTTTCTATTTTTTTCAGAGATGAAAACTTCACAGCCACTCTGGGCAACCTGCTCCAATGCCTAACCACCCTCACAAGAAAAAAACATAATTACATACATATAATTACTAATTATGGTTCCAGTACCTGTCCAATTCCAAATGGGTTCCAGGAGACTGCTGAAAGCCATCCTGATCACCAGAGGAATATCCAACCACAGAAAGGAGAACCTTTTGCATATTTGCATAGAAAAGATTGATATCATTTGTCTCTCGTGGGACATCACATACTAAAAATGAGAGTAATAGAGGAATTTTAGTAAGAAGGATTCTATAATACTCAGAAATTACATCTCAGAGATTTTAGATATAGACCATGTTAATTATCAGCAAAGAAATCCTAGATCATTCCAAAACTACTTCCTTCAAGTTTAGTTATCAGGCATAGCTCAACACTAACATACAACATATAAATCTGAATACACACCAATTCAAAACTTTTTATTATAAGGTATAATAAATATTACATATAAAAAACAATACCATATCATTTCCACCTTTATACAAATGCTACATACTAATTTGATTCTATGCCAAATTAGAGCTGGGTTTTACTTTTTTCTCTAACATTGGCTTGACAACTTCAAAGAATACTCCAGAACCCAAATATCTAATGTTCACTAGGATTTCACCCCAACTAAGATGAGTGATAAAAAAACCCTTTACTTTTCCAAGTAAAGACAATATACAATTCACAGGGAAAGAAACAGATCACATTAATTCAGGTACAGTAGCCTTAGAACAGTAAATAATTCCATATGTGAATATAATTAGCACAAGAATAGGGTTTGACGGTAAATTTGTCCATGACACTTACAGGATTGAACAGTTGAGGGGTGTGCTTTAAGGAACCCTTTACAGTATATTGTATTCTTATTAATACATTCCTTACTAACAAGCAGAAGAAAAAGCTATTAAATTTAGGAAGGAAAATAAATATATTTTTTGGTGTCAGCCAAGTTGTTTGCCTCTCAATTTTCAAATATATCTGTGTACAACAAACTGAATCTTTCCAAATGGTTAATAAGGCAAATACTTTCCAAATAAACTCAGCATTTTTAATGCTGTAATATTTACATACTGGGGTTTCATGTTGCTAGGAAAAAAGTACAGAAAATAACTTCAATAAATAGATACTGAATGAAAAAAAGGCAAATTCTGTTGTGATGAGCTGAGCCTGGCTGGATGCCAGGTGCCCACCAAAGTCATTCTATCACACTCCTCCTCAGCTGGACTGGGGAAAGAAAATACAACAAAGCTTTGCCCAATACAACTGTCCAAATTCAGAATTTTTCTTCTACATTTATAAAAGAAATAGTGAAACAGTAACCAGGATTCAAGCCAAAAGCACATTTGCCACACAAAAACAAGTAGTATATTTTTTCTTTTAAGAAGTTGTAATCTTACCTTCTGTCACAAGCTGCTCCCCCGGAAATTCTTCATCAAATACAGCATTTCTCAGTAAGTTGTTTTCTGGGACTATGCGTTTTTCTACCTCAGGTTTATACACCACAGCTCTGTTAGAGATAAACAGCAGTCATTAAATTAAACAAAATACCAGAAACAACAAATTGAAAAGATCGATAAGAATTGCAAGAATCCATCATAATTTTCACTTCATCATTTCTTGACTACACCAAGCCCAAATCTGGGAGCATTCATTTAAAACTGAAGTCTTTCCACAGTCTTAAAATGGTTAAAGAAATACCTACTCTACTGCTGCAGAGTAAAAGGAAACACTGAAATAATGGTTACCATATGTTTGTCTTCCCATACTTGTTCTCTGCTGTCAGTCACACCTACCTAGATTTTTTGATAAGTACATCAGGCATCTGAGTGATGTTTCAATCACCACAGGAAGCAGGAGAATGCTATTTTGGTTACAAGTGAAAGCCTTTTGAGAGGAAAAATTGACTAGTCAATGTCAGAGTTGGCAGCAGGTGCCAGCCAACAGCAGGAGCACAGAGCCAAGGAGCATGACTGCCAACAGAAAAGACTGGGAAGCACGGGGATATAAATATTCCTAGGAAAAATGGGAAGCTACAGGTCAGCAAGAGGAAGTCTGGCACCCAGATAAGGTCAGAGCCATGGAGGAGGAAAGAATACCTGAGCACTACTAACTCTCAGGTCTAAGCTACTTACTGGGCTGCTGACTGTATTCAGTCAGCATTTCACAGTCCTGCCCCTAAGTCCCAAAGCAAGTTCTCATTCTACTGCACAATTACAGAATGGGGTTGGACTGGCTTAGAGAACTCAGTCACTGCAAGAAATACACATCTCTTTCAAGTTATCATGGGAGATTTCAGAGAACCTCCCACCAAGAAACAACCAGCTAGATCACTATTTTCAAGAACAACATGTCAGTCTGCTGACTAATAAAATCAACAAGTCATTTTGCATACATATCAACACACAGAATCTAAATTTAAAAAGTTTCCAATAATACCCATGTAGTTGTATTGAGCTTCTAGGTGGATGTTCTGTTTATCTGTAGACCAAAACTGTTCCCTAAGTACTTCGACCCTTTAGGGAGGATTTCCAGATAGTGAGCATTGCCTCACACAAAAAATCAGGAACAAGCATCTTCTAACACAGCTAAAATAAGCCAGTTTCCCATCAAGGTCAGGAACTCAGCTATTCCATGAGCTTTTTATTCAAAGTCATGCAGTTAAATTCAGCTGCTTTTAACACTTCATTTGAATAAGAATATACACGACTTCCACACATTGTCAGGCAATGACATTTAAAAGCAATAATGAAATAATGCTGTTTTGAAGTTTTGCACTGAATTATGATCATCAGCACCTTAGTGCTTTACCTAGCTTTAATATTCTGCATTACACTAGACCCCATGGACAGCACAAGTCACAAGTGCCACTTATGTCACTGAAAGCAGACTATGTCATTTCTGTGCATTTGAGTTATACCAAATGAAATGCAGAATAACACAGCCACTATTTAAGATCAGCAAGGTATTCTCAACAAGTTTCCTTAGTGTGTCATGCATATGTGGATGTTATTTCTCATATACACATCTACTCAAACACATTCTTTGTCAACAGAATCTAGCAAACCAAGACATGAACCTTGTTTGAAACTTAATACTCCTGGATTTCAGTACTATTCTTTTCATGAGCCTTTTCTTTTAAAATTAAAGTTACATACACATAAGGAAGAGAGATACAAAGACAGAACACAGATCTCTTTTGATACAAAAAAAAAAAGCATTTCCCCAAAACTCAACACACCTGAATTTAAGAAAGCTAAAATAGAATTAAATCCTTAACTAGGACTGTAGCTACAGTATGTAAGCAAAGCCACAAATGAGCAAACCCCCATCAACAACTTACAGATGCAAGGGTTAGTAGATCTCTACATACCATCATCATCTTTTAGTTTGTTCTTGCTCATTTTGGAAACATGTTAAAACCATATTTGTGGCAGTACATACCCCTAGCTTTAACTTCTTATTAAACCTTTGTCCGTTACAATAGCAAAGCACATTTACCTGCGATACTGCTGCCTACAAACTTCATCTCCCCAAAAAAAGCATACTGTCGATACCAACATGCTTGGATGGAAGTTCTTTTCTTGTGGATTCCATGTTACAGTAATCACCTGATAAAATAAACAGACAATATACTGAGGGGAAAAAAAAATGTTATTGTTTGTATTAATGTTTGGAATATGAGTCAACAGATTCCTACAATAAAAGTGAAGCAGGACGTAACAAAAATCAGGTGAGATTTTAATAAAGAACTAGTCAGACATTTTCATTGATGACATTTAATTTAAATTCATAAAATTTACTCAGAAAAAAGCACTGTACTTACTTCATGAGTTCCTTCTCTTAGTACAAACTTCTCTGGAGACAGTGTCATAACCCGAGGATCCATCACCGTTTTTGTCTGCAGGTTTCCCAGGCACAGGGCTCTAACATAGGCAGCCCGGGACCCTGTGTTCCTCATGTGGAAGGAAGCCTGCTGTAATCTTCCAGACAATGACCTTTCCAATGTAACCATGAAGCTGTCTGACAATTTTTTAACATCTTCTAAAATTATATTGCTTTTTCCTCCATATCCAGATAACGGTATCTGGAAGAGAAAAAAAAAACCCACCACCAAAAAAACAGTACTTCAAATGAATAAAGCTTCTTAGTAAAAAACATTTA
This sequence comes from Chamaea fasciata, assembly GCF_029207755.1. NCBI lineage: Eukaryota > Metazoa > Chordata > Aves > Passeriformes > Sylviidae > Chamaea > Chamaea fasciata. The sequence goes on along the minus strand of NW_027094086.1, from coordinate 53,588,080 downwards.
TGTTCAACTATGGCAAACTATATAAAGAGTTACAAAAAACCAAATGAAAATGTTAAAAATGTGAACTGAAAAGCCTTTGCAAGAAATAGAGAAGCCTAAATTTACTCAATCATTTTCTATTTCTGCTTACAGGTTTCTTTAAGACCTACCTACGGAACAAGACAAGTTCAGATTTTTAAACACTTTTAGAGTTAAAATCTTAGGCTACTTTTAATGTAGTACAAAAAATATTTCATCCTTTACAAAGGAAAGAACTGCATGCAAAATTGATACTAATGTTCAAAGCATAAAATTTAGCATCCATATGACTTTAACAGTTATACAGATACCCATAATATGTATCTTGAATTTTCAGGGTTTTGATAAAAACAGCTGTTTAGTGCTAGACTTTCAATAATTACGAGAAAAAGTACATTTAAAATTATGAGAAGTTATGTTGGGACTCTTACAGTAAACTTAATTCCTGGCTTTGCTCGAACCCCCAGCTGTTTGATCTCCAGCTTTGCAAAGCAGCAGGTTACTCGAGTGGGTGTGAACATCAGGTAGATGGTCGCATCCTCTTTGGGACGCATTTTGAGTTCCCAGTTACTGGTCAAGCGTTCTTCTGATCCAAATATACTTTGCAGCTATGAAAACAAAGACATCAGAACTGAGTGACTATAATAGGAAAAAAACAAAGCAGTAAAACTACACCTGGAAGGAAGAATTAACTTCTTCAAACTCCACATTAACTTCTTTGACAATGGCATATTTAAAGTTGCAACGCTTAATATGCAATGAAAAAGATAAAGTCCAAGATACTTTGTATTCCCATAAATGAACATTTTGATGCCTCTCAGTTTAGACAGACTTTTTTGGCCTCAATCCCCAACCTGTCAAGGCTGAACTTCACCAGCACTACATTAATTCTGTCAGTACAAGACTGGAGATTTAAAAAATCTGAACATTTGAGGGGAAAAAGGGGATGTAAGTCAATGCACGTCACATAACAAGAAGACCCATTAGCCATGGCAATTCCATAAGGCTAATTTCAGTTCTTCTATCCTCATGTAAATCCCCTCCTGCAAGAAGGGCCACTGATGGATCACCCCACCAAGTAGTGACTGTTGTGATACAGCAGCTTGGAGAGCTGTAAACTGAGCTCCAGTTTGCTGCAGCTCCTATTTTAGCAGATCCCAAGGATGCCAGTGTAGCTTAAGCCCTGTTACGACACTCATCTTGACAGACTCAAAACAAATACACACCCTGCTAACACTTCAGGGCAAAAGCATTTTCATTATAAACACAGCCTGGTAACTGTCATAAGCACTAAAGAGAAATTTTAATGACAGCCACCTGAAAGGAGTCTTGATCTTGGCCTTTTATCAACAATCTTAAATGCTGGGTCACAGATGGAGAGTCATTTCTCAGGATTAACCTCTTCTGTCTGAAAAACATGTCTGGTTAGATTTCACAGCAAATACAAATTAACTGCATAGATTAATTCATGGAAACAATGGAACTGCGACAGTCAATTTTGAAGTAATTTAATGGAAAAAAAATCACCTCTTGGAACAATAGAATATGTTAAATAGAAAGTTATTTCAGCTTTGTCAAACTTACACACCCGACACTATTAGACATCACAACACACGAATACTCATATAGTAAAACAATCCCCAAATATGTATATGTATATTCAAAAAAAATTATATAGTTTTTCTGAAGTTCAAGTACTGTACTTAACAGCCTGAACTTTAAAAGAAACCAGAATTGTATCAATATAAAAACTCCTTAAAAATCCCCACTTCAGGACACAGTTATGATGAGATTATCCAGAGACAGTTATGGAGAAACAAAGTCTTGTGAGTAGTCTGGCCCAGATTCACCGGAACAGTTGTAAAGAACTAAATTCAGGATAACTTTTCCTTTTCACGTACGTCTCAATATAATAGCAACACAGCAAGTTACGGTCACTTGACAAAATCAGGTTGACAGAAAAGTTTTTTATTTCCCTCTGTGATCCATCCTAGCATTGACCAGGCTTCAGAGCTTTCCTCAGCAAGGGTAGGAAACATCTCCAGCAAGAGCAAGTGCCTTTGTCATTTTAACAAGTCAAAAAACATTGACAGCTGAATTTGACAAGCCCTAAAACTGCTACAACATAAGAGAATAGATCATGCAGTTAGAATTAAAGAAGAGGACAGAGAGAGGAAAACCTCTATCAACACTGGCACACATTCTTTTGTACTCTGTTGAAACAAAATTACAGAAATAATTTCAGCTTCCTAAAACCAAGGGTTCATTAAAACTGTTTTAGAGGAGGAACAGCAAATAAAAAGATAGCAGCATACATGAAAGAAGCAGCAATTCCTAAACACCAAATAACCAAAACTACAGTTCGAAGCACACTACCTTAACAAACCAGAAAAACAGAAATGCAGCTATCAGAAACAATTCTTGGCTTCAAACATGGATTGATTTTAAACCACCAGGAACATCATTAGAAAGTTTCCTCAGAAAGTTCAGTACCAACCAACAGCGGATTAGTCCTTCAAGTAATAATTACTATAAGTTCAGAGATGTGCAAAACTTGCAGACTTTACATATAAAGGAAGCAAAGAATATCTTAACAATTATGAACAGTTCCACTAAAGCATGAAATACCAAACCTGTAAACTTGAAACTAAAAAAGTATGGACGACAAGTAGTCTGAAGGATAAAGTAATTCACAATTAGGGGCAAAACAGATTCTCCATCACTAAGAGTTTTAACACTGAAACACATTCAAATCAATTAAGGGATGTTCAACAGTTTAGGCTATTCAGATGGTCAAATAACATTACACAGACTGGATAATAGCATAATTAATCTCTAGAAAGAGACAGGTATCAAAAGAACCAAAAGATTTTTTCTATCAACTTAATTGAAAAATACTTTTCTTCTCATTTCTACTTGCATGACATATTAAATGTAGAGAACCAGATATTCTAATCATAACTGAGGAGTCCTTGAGAATACACAAAGCTCAAACAAGATCAGTTTGTTTCCAAAACTTTCTTGCACAAGAAAAATAATTGCAATATCCTGCTTCTTTCACTTGAGGCAGAGAACAAATCACTGCAAATTATCAATGTGAATAGGAAAATTTACTTCAAATAAGTGCAATATAAAATACTTAACTTGATATTCTATGTGAAGGGCTGTCCAACTCATACTTACACTGATGATCCAAGTGATACTGCTCCCCAGGCAACGAACTGCTTGTTGGAGAGGATGGGTGGAATGTCTAAGCACGCAGCAGCTGTAGACACAGGTCTATTTTCCCCAGATTCCACCTCACCTTTTATTATCACTTCAAACTGAGGCCCAGATGGCAGCACAAGGATTTTCAAAATACTTAAAAACAAACAAACAAACAAACACCAAAACAGAACAAGATTAGTTGGCGAAATCAAAACATAACCAAAACAATATTAGATAGGCATTTTTAAAACTACCTTCTTGAGGGGAAAATACAAATACTTCTTATTTTATGACAAAGGCCAGCTTTAGGCATAGCCCTAAATTTAAATTCTTTGGGCTGTAAAATACTCATGCCACACGTACCTTACAGAGTCTTCTAAAGTATTTATCTGGAAATGATTCAGATAAATATTTCAGAGACTACAGCCCAGCAAAATATTTTTGTCCATACTATTTTCTAATTATTTTGACGGACTAATTTTAGAAAGAAATAAAACCTGGTAGTAGATTAAAGAGATGCCTTTTGAAATCAATGAGAAACTTCATTGATTTTTTACAGGTGTGAGATATCCAGGAGCACCAAGGAAGGAAATCTAGCTTTTAAATAATAGCCTGAATCATTTCCTATAGCACAGACAGACTTCAAGTCAAGAAAAAAACCTCAAGAACCTCCATGCTGGCTGTCAGTGCATCCCTAAGATGCCTGCTGACAAAGACCTGAATCCCATCAGCAGGGAACAGCGACCAACCTTACTGCCACAGTTAGTTTATTAGTCTTTTGGCAGCACTTTGACATAGACTACAAAGTTTCCAATCCTCCTGAGTACCTGGAGCCTGTAAAAGTTCAACCTATCCAATAGGATCATACTGTCATTAGCACAAAACTTCTCACTGTTTAATTTAAATGCACTGGGGAGGCCTAGTTAAGCAAGCTAATGAAGTTGAACAAATTTTGAAGATACTCCTTTGTCCATTCTTGCTCTTGCTCATCACAGCAGAGTGGAAATCATGTAACAAGACAGGAAAGGCTGCTCTGGAGAAATGAGTCAGACCCCTGCCATTGCCTAAAGTTCTCACATGACATCCTAACTGTCACTTGAACCAATCAAGTTTATTTTGCAGAATGAAGCAACAGGTGCTAATGAGCAAAATTATGACTGCTACTTCCATCTGCAAAAGGAACATGTACATTAGTGCTGTACAGAACAAAATTCTATCTGATTACAGCAGACAAATGAATACTTACGATCCTGATCCATTCTTGAGTTTTTTTACATGTACAATAGAAACAACATTTCCCTTGCCTCAGGAGAAAGAGGGAAGCAACTAAAAGGGCTGCTGAAGGTAAGTATTTTGAAGCTTTGTTGTACTTTAGAAATAACTACCATATAGAGGGCCTCAGGGACTTATTCCATTTACTTATACTAAACAAGTCCTAGAATATTTCTTGATGGGAAATATTATCTATTAATGCTGCTATACACACCTGAAGAGGCAGGTAATCTACAGAAAAGGTGAACCTTAACAAACATCCTTTTGTAATGGATGAGAACTCTCATGAAAACAACTGAAGACAAAGATTCTTATATGGTAAAACTTCCTATTTGTTCATTACCTTAAGGTCAAAAGCAGTCTAGTTTAACACATGCAGCACAGAATCAGTTATATTACCTTTCTGTGGTTGTTGTGCTTTTTGGAAAAAAAGTGACAGTCACTACTTGTCTTTCTCCAGGATAAAGGAAAAGGTCCAAAGGTTCAGCAGCAAAGCAGCTGTCCTGATCTGGTGTCTGAAAGCAGGCAAGTGCAAAAGGGAGGGTTAGTCATCTGTTTTAAGGGATTAAATGTTTCTACAACATGTAATACAATTTGGTTGTGCACCTATTGCACATGCAGTTTAGACAATTTGAATACGCCTGGAGTCTTCAAATCTTTATCAATTAGCACCCAGTATCATCACTTAATGTGGCATTTGTGATAGTAGTCATAAATCCTATTTCCATGGCTCTGATCCTAGAAATGATGGGCTAACAAACCTCTTTTTGTAAAATGGAATCAACTGCTTCTTCTGTTGACATTGAAATGCAAGTTTTAAATGTGTTTAGTTATCTTTCAGTCTGGAACCATTTTTTCCATGGATTCTCAAAAAGGTCAAGTAAAGACACTGCATATCTGAAAAGAACTCACTCTGAGTTGGCACAACATACACTAAAAACTAATGCAGTTTTTTTTGTTAGAAAATACAGATGTTTCCCAATGTTAAGTCACCTTTGCCTTAAGCAGGCTTTACTCTACCAGCTAACACCTGCTGTGCAGCAAAGGCTTCACTGCTTTTACATATAACAAATCTTTTAGATGAAATTTAGTAAAAATCATAAAGGTACGTTAGGAAAAATAAAACTGAAGCTGAGCAAAAGAACACTGATATGCTTTTTCCATAAAAGGAAGCTTATCTCTTTGCCATCTTTCATATCCTTTATGTAAATTTGTAAAGCTTTTGTCAAACCACAAAGCTGAGCTACAATCCCAAGGCTCAGCTCTAGCTTCAGTACAATATGAACAGCACAAAAATCATGATTTCAAGAGGGAAAAGCCAACCTACCTTAACTTTCAAATGTACACTAATGTTTCCAGCATTTTCCAATAGCAGCTGCTGCCTGACTGTTAAACCCACACTAGTAGACAGATGTATTTTCTGTAAAAATTAAGTAAGTGTATGTTTGTATGTATACATACATAATAAAACCAAACATTACGAAAGTAGGAGGCTAGGAGGCAAACTGTTCTTGAAATACAGTTTGTAAATATAGGTTTGTAACACAAACCTGAAACTGCTTTGGAATATGTATCTTTGCTGTTCCAGCTCTTGCTCTGAGAGAAATACTTTTAATCACAGTGCTAGGTCCTGGACTATCCACTTCCACATCCACTCTTGCCAGGAACTCCTCTGCTGGATCTAAGGAATCTAGGAATAATTTCATGAGTAGCAAAAGCAAGCAAGTCTGCCAAGAGCAAAGGCCATTCCTATGGATGTATATCTCACTTCAGCTACTCTTCAATCTTACCATATTCATGTGGTGATAGTAACAGAAGCTCTCCCATTACTCCTGCAACACTTTTTTCCTCTTTTAAATAAAGTCTCACAGGAGCTTATTTAAGAGTTTTACCTTTTTATCAAATGTGACTGAAATTGTCACTAGTGCAAACAAAAAACCCCATCCTACCACACCAGCCAAACTAGTTGATATATGTGCTATTTTCTATTCAGGAAGCCAGAACAATTCAGAGGTTTCTTCAAATTTATTATCTATTTTGCAATTGATGCAATGTTTTCTTAAGTGATGGTTTAATTCCCTCATTAAAACGAGTTAACATAAATTCCAGGCATCTTGCAGTACAAACTTTATACAGCTTCATACTTAAGTAAAAACATCCCTGATAATATATAAAGGATTAAGATATAGAGGTGTTCTGCCAGCTAAACAGTCACTAAAAATAAAAATGATACCTGACATATTAGTTCACACAAACCAAACATGGTTTCAAGTTTGCAGCCTGTTCCTGCAATTCTAACACATGTATACATTAAAAGTCAAATCTGTTTCAGCTGAAATGAAAATCAAGTTACTTTACCTGAAGAAGAAATTTGTTTCTTAGGTGCATGGAATAGAACCCAAACTGTTAAAGCTTCAGGATCCTGAAAAAGAAATTGGTTGACTCACCTTATGGAAGGGATAAAATTATTGAGAGGAGAAAACAAACAAAACATCCACAAAACCTAAACATGCAAAAGGTGCACTGCTGAAAAATCATTACTGTGAACACAAATATTCAGCACTGTCATTTCAGACAGCAAGTAAAAAGAAGAATCAGCCAACTACAAACTACTCACTTGCCCATCATAGCTTGCATGTATCACATGATTTAGAACTGATGGAGCTGCTGCCTGAGAAACTGCATCCATTTGTTCATTAGAAGTATGAAAAGGTTCCTTGGAAAAGGTGAAGCACCGCCAAGCTACTGCATTCTGTAAAAGAAGTATTACAAGTACTAAAACTCTTATTGTCACTAACAGCAATGCTGACAAAGCTGAGAAATGCAAGACAAGTTTTGAAGGATTCAAGTAGTTTCAAAAAAATAATCAAAAATTAGACTGTAGTTTTGGTAACCATATGATTGTCCAGCAAACCCTCTAAAAACAATAGGAAATCCTTTAGCAGCAAAATGGGACAAGCAGAGTCTGATTAGTTTAAGCCTTCAAGAAATTTGGCTGTTCAAGACCAAACATCACTAGTCCCCAAGACAACCTGATCCACCTTAACATAAGGCCAGTCCTTTTTTTTTTTTCCCCTGCGTAAGGACACAAGGCCAGCTCTTCCCACAGCACAAATCAGCAGTCAAGTCAGCCCAGCCTAGACAAAAACATGAAAACTGCATTGCAAGAGATGCAGAGAGGACCACACTGTAGTCTCTCAGACAAGGTATTATCTGGTGGGAGACAAAGCAGATAGAGAAGAATCCCACTCTTGCTCTTGCAGAGGAAGAAGGAGTATGTTAAATGTGCTAGCAGCAAGCTTGGCTGCTTGTTTGACCAGTCAGCTGTTCCATTTGAATAGTGGAATATGTCTACAGCTTCTCAGAGAGAAGAGGGAAGCTTCTAGCTTCCTCAGCTTCTCAAAGGGGAAGTTTAGGCAACACAACCCTTTTCCTATCTGCTGCCCTGTGCTATCAAAGCAAGCACCAGAGGGGGAATCCCATGGCTAAGCCATAAAACGTACCCAACAGACATGAAACAAGACACCACATACCTATCCCAGAAGCATTTGTTTTAGCACCATTACAGCAGAATCAGATTACCACCCTGCAAAATATATATTAATTTCCCAACTAACAAAAGACTTCTTGGGAACCTTACAATTAGGGTCCAAGATATATTTCTTAATGATATATAACAAAGTGTTTGGGTATTAATATTCACTATCACAAGATGTTAACTCTCATATACAGAAGTTTACTGTACTTACTGCATTAATAATAAGTCTAATTGGCACAAAAGCATGGGTTTTGTTGATAAGTTTTAGGGGAAGAGCCTTCCAACTGCCAAAAGGCAAGTCACCAAAATCCAGGCAATCTCCTTTTCCTGTTTCCACCTGGTTTTAAAACAAAACAGAACTTAGAAGAAAGGAAAACCTTCGAAACACACTACCCTACAAAAGTACCAGGAAAGAAAGGATGTTACCTATTCCATCCTCTTAACCCTATATCCACATAGAATACAAACCTCCTAACAGGGGCAGGAAGAGTCTCAGAATTATGTTTTCATATTAGAATGGGTTACAGCCAATTGGCTATCTCCCATGCATTTTGCCTTAATCAATCAAGCCAATCTTAGTGTGATGTTTATCCGCCAAAATCCAGCACACAATCAAGTTATTTTGGATTATTCAAATTAAAAGTAAGTTTAAACCATGATTATTGCTAGTAAGTAAGAAATGTCAGTTTTAGATAGTCAAAAACTCGTTTCAGCAAGTTTAAAGCTAAGAAAATAACTAAGGGGCAGTTAAGTTTTGCTAGCTTAAAAACACTGAAGTGTCATCATCTGCAGTAAAATACAGCTTTTATTTGGTACTTTTTCCAATCTCAAGAATGTAACAACATGCAGAGATTGAGCAGTGGGTTTAAATTTTATCTGAACATGATACAAGTTTGAACTATACACTATCAAGAACATGGAGAATGGACTACATGTAAAAGAAAAAAAAAGCATTAAAAATAAAAATTTATTAAATAAGCAGTTAAAATTATATCTATTCCTGTGCATTCATTACTTCAAAACACAATTAGCCCAAAGCAACTTAAAAAGAAGTAAATGAAAAAAAAAAAGTTAGCTGTGGCTGATGACTGAAAATTTTACTTTCATCAACCATGTCACAGACTACCATGAAATTTGTTCAAGCACCTCCAGAAGTATCATCAAGCCTTTTTCTGCCTGCTCATACTCTTAAATCTAGAACTATATGAAGCCAGATTTAATTATTAATGTCACACCATCTCCCACCTGGTAGTTCTTCATGATAAGACACACGACAAAAGCATGCACTTACTTTTCCTTTTAATTAGTCCAAAATAAGAAAATATTCTCGACAATCATAAACAAGCTAGAGGTAGTAAAAAAACCAGGACAATGCCTACTTGACGTAAAAAATAAAGAAATCCTTACAATTGGAAATAAATGCTTTTTGTTACATTAAATGCCCAATCCAACACAGCAGATACCTAGTAAGCATCAGATGTTTAAGGTCTTGCCCAGTCTTTCAACAATGAAACAGTAATGCATTTTAACCTATTCTTTCCATACAGAATCCTTCATTTCCAGCTAGCTGCTTTTCCACAACTGGAACTTCCCAGACCAGCAATAAGCTTCTCAAAAGTTTTCTTATGTTCCCACTGAAAGCATATGAAATCCCAGATTTCTTTGAGGAACAACCTTGCCATCCTATTATTTTCCAGTGTCATTAAATTATTCATAAAATTACATGATAAGCAGCAACTTACTTCTAAGTTAGGATTTTCAGCAACTGCTGTCAGAACTACCCTGCTTGCCAAAGCTTCTGACTGAATGATTGTCTCAGCATCTGCAGAAACTGGCCAGGATGAAACATTGAGGATAAACTGGAAGATCCCCGAACAGGAAGGCAAGAAAAGTATTTTCAGGTCATTGGTAGAGTAGGGTCCTACAATGGTTTTGTTCTTGAAGACCAGACATTGATATTTCACAGGATCCATCTGAAAAACAAAATACCTGTCATTTTCAAACAGGCCTTTTACCACAAGACATTTCCTTTCCAAATACCACATTTATCTGGCACCACAGTTTTACACAGTCATTTTGTATATATTTTTCCTCCATTTAATTAATGCATCTTCATATCCATGGCCCATTTGCATCCTGCTCAACAGCAGGCCTTTTCTTTTAATTTAAAAAGAGAAATCAGCCCGAAAATTGCTGAAGTTTCTTTCTACCATCTAGTGAAAGATTGACATTGGGAAAACTAAGAGTAAAATCCTGACTTTTGAGAAAGAACAGCAGCATATCTCAGAGTTGACTGAAAAAATATTGGTTTTAATCACACTGTGAAAACAATTGCATATATTTATTCATGGAAACCACTGTAAAGCCATTTCATTAAAAAAAAAAATCATTCCTTGATACAACAGAATCACTGGTTACAGGAGCTGCAAGAAAGCCCTATGAAGCTGATCAGAAACTTATGCAACAAATCTTTATTCTCATATACACACACACTTATGTGTGTATATATAAATATAAATATAAATATAAATATAAATATAAATATAAATATAAATATAAATATAAATATAAATATAAATATATAAACACACAGAATTGTGGCTTGATGTTCTTAGAAGAGGAAGCATTCTGAGAAAACAAGATCAAAACCAGAAATCATACTCCTGGAAAGACACGCTACATCTACTGGAAGAATATACCTGAGGTATGTGATCAGGATTTCTAAGACTTGTAAGCTGCAATATTTAAAGCAAATCATTGTCTGCTCTTCCTCAGTAATATGGACCAAATAAAAACAGCAAGAACTGTATTTAAAAAAAGAAAAAAAGCACTACTTTATACCATCTACAACTGAACTGAACTGTGGACAGCACTGCATATTTACAACAGATTAGTTAGATAAAGAGCAGTCTACCAAAAATTAATAAGAAGAGAAGTAACATCTAACTAAAGTTACCAAGTATCAAACTGCCAGAAGCTCAGAAGTTTTCATGCTTGTTCTGTTTTTATATTCTTCTCTACTAAGTGTATTCAACAATAAAACAAATTAAATCATTCTGATGGACCTTGAATCTAACTCATTCTCAAGTTCTCAAGATATTTTACTTCTGGAACTATTACTTTGATAACAGAAGTATAAAGAATTTAACAAAACTGAAGTGCATACAGTGAATACAGGCAATTTATGGCCTACAAGTTACCTACAACCCACAAAACAACCCATCTAGCTTGAAGCCTGCTCCAAATATTTCTCATTCTCCATCACTCAAGATCTCCTGATTTCAAGAAAATGAGGAGCAAACTGTCAAAAATGTTTTAGCAGTAACAGTCTTCAGCATGGATGTTTTCTGGCCTAGGATGTTTTCTGACTTTTCTTGCATGCACAAAGATGGGAAAGAATAACCCATAAACTCAAACCTTCCACACTTCATGGACACAATACAATTCTACAGATCAATCACCTCATGCGGCATTTACCTCACAAAGTCTACTGGTTGGAGAAGTCAGGTGGCCTGGCTAAATAAAGTAGCATTGCTTCTGTGCATATTAACTATAAAACGGGAAAAAAACACAAATCTGTAAAGAGGGCCTTAATTTTACATATGTTATCTGGTAAGATATATCTTGTATTATTCAGCTTTATTAAAAAAAAAAAAAAAACTCTTACCTTTTCCCCATTAACTGAAACACTGAGTATTCCAATGTTGACCTGCAGCCACCAGTCAGCTGGATTATAAATGCTAAGAACCGTCTGTGATGCAATTCCCAAACAACAGGCATTAGGGAACTTCAGTTCTTCTGGAACTTTTATATGTCCTTTGGAAGAAAATATGCTCCTTTTAATACTCAGAAGCAAATCAGCACTCAGGCTACCACCAAGTTTATGAACTCATCTGACAAATGCTTCATGATGGCAAGGAAATGTCTGACTCCTACAGTTCTCATAAGAATGTTTTCCACAAGCATTTGAAATGCAAAGCAAATTTGAAATTTTGATCATTTCTAATTTGCATGTTAAAGTTCTACTGTCACAAAAATAAATACTTATGGAAATGGCACATCCCATACACACCCACAAAGTGTATATATAGACACACACCCGGTATAAAACACTCAGTGGTCACAATTTAATCAGTACTAGCCCAACTCAGAAAATTTGAAAATTACCACTATAAAATCTTGTTAGTATAAAAATAGATAAGGAGTATTTCATTATTTTAAAATGCACTAACAAGATCAATGATTTGGAACAATCAATAAACAAGCTCTAAACTGTCACAGATTCAAATCTTCAACCCCACTAGCTTGTCATTTAGGCTGAAAGAATTAGCCAGAAAAAAAAGTATAGCAAAAAACAACTAACAAGATTGTAGGTTAAAAGGTTTTTAAAATTAAATAGTAATTTGTGTTGCTTAGGTTTAGAATTAAGTCTAGATACTGAGCAATAGCAGAAAGGACAGAAGAAACTTGGCAGCTTTCTTCCCCTTCATAACCAGCAAACAGCTTCAGCTCTCCATGGGGTTCAAACTTCTTACGAGTTCTGGCCTTCACTGACTGCTCATACGAAATTAGGCTGGAAATAGAAATGTCCCCTACTTTACAGATAAAATACAACAGAATTTCAAGAGCATGACTTGTCTTGCCTAGTTTGAACTGCAGCTAGGATTTCTCTTCCTCCTATGAAAGGTAGTTCTAGATCCTTTACACAAACATAAAACTAGTTAATATTGAAGAACGCTGAAATTCTTCTAAATTATTAGATGTTTTTTAAGACCATTAGGGGAGTTATAAGTATAGACACTGAATTCAGAGAAAACATTAAACAAGGAAAATTAGTAATAGGGTTTGCATAAATAATAATTGTAGTAACACTTAGTACCAGCCTTATTTACTATACCACAAGCTACATCACTATCACCATTCCTGTCCGCAGCTGTATTTCAAACACACTGTAAAAATGACACTTACCAATACCAGGTGACTTTGACAACGGCCACTCACTTCCACCAGCTCCAAGCGGTTGTCCAGTACATGGTTTTATATTTAAGATATTATTATTCCATGAAGTAGGGTGTGGTGGGTTATAAAGTGAAGCTGCACCCAAACAGCCAGGACCAATATTTGGACCTAAAGGAATTCCTAACATAAGTGGATTCTCAACATGTCCTGCTGGGATACCAGAACAAGGAAGCCCTGCTGGAAGGCCAAAACCTGCAGAGCTGCAGCCATGAAACTGAGACAGAACTGCATTTCCTGTAGGTTGCACAGTTCCCAGATGCTGTTGTGTAAATGGAGTTGTTGCAAGAGAATGCCCTGTAAGCAAGGTGGGGACAGAAGAAGGAATTGCTTGACTCTGAGAGGTAGTGACATGGGATTTAACAGTTGATGTGTGAACACACTGTTCACCAGATGAGTTTTGTTTGCATGGCAAACAGGTGCTTAATCCAGAATAAATAGGTAATACATTCAGAGATGGTAATCCCTGTCTCTGTGCTTTGTTTGTTTGATCCTGACACACTTCTTGTGCATCACCATTGGCAGAAATTGGCTGAAAGGTGCAGAGTTTATTTGGTAAAGCTGATTTAACATGTTCTAGCTCTTCATGATTTGCTGGTACATTTGAAGGAATAAATGGAAGCTGCTTTTCATTCTTCAGAAAACCTTCTTTGGCCAGTTCTTGGTCCAGTACATTATGAGGTTTTCTTTGAAGACCAGCAAGTTCATTTTCTTCTTGTTTCTGGTCAATGCTAAGTACTGCTTCTTTGCTATTTCTTTGACATGAGTGGTCTTCTAGATTTTCTTTTGTATGTTCCTGTGGAGGAACTGGGCTGGCCTGAATTATTGTTGTGCTCAGTTCACCAGCATTTTCACCCTAGTAAATAAATGTAATATGCAGTATTACATATTTTAGAAAAGCAGTAGGGTACATAAGACACACCTAATTCTGGTACTGCCTGTTCAGGAAACTTTCCTGTCCAATCATTATTGGTATTGCCATCCAATATAAATAAACAAGTTTGTCTTGTCTGAAACTTCACTTTTTTAACTGTGACTCTTCACCTTGAAAAAGAAAACCTGCAGCTTCAAGCTGTCTGCTATCCTAAAGACACATTCTACTGGGTCTGGCTGAGGTGGAATTGATTTTCTTCCCAGCAACGTCTGTGGTGCTGTATTTTTAGCTTTGTGTTCAAAACAGCATTGGTAACATACCAAACACACTAGCCAAATTAAAAAACAAACAAACAAACAAAAACCCAAACCTGAATGGCCTTGAACCAAATCACTAACCAAAAAGGCTTTGAGATGTATGAAAATGCATTGATACAAATATTTACATTGTGCACTCACACAAAGAAATCATTGAAGCCCAGAGATCTGTCATTTTGACAGGTATGGTATAGCTGGAATGAGCACTCATATTTACACACACATGCATATAAGTCAGAAAGGCTCTTCAGGTTTTATCTGTCTGTTTTTTAAACAGTTCCATCATCCAAACATCAGTTCCATCCACAGTTACACACACTTTGGAAGGGGGAAGACATAACATAGATTCCAGTCTAAGGAATGCATAAATTCAGATAAAAGACTGTCAATTATTTTAATCAGTGTAAGACTGCAAGTCTGAAAACAAATTTCACCCTCTGTGTACACTCTTTTCTAAACCAGTAATAACTGTCAGAATGACTGTCAGAGGTAGAAAATTATAGTTTCAGTCCTGAAAAAAGTAGTACAAGCTACATTATGTATTTATATACATTTCTCCAAAAAAAAAAAAACAAACAAACCAGAAGTATTCTCCAAACAGCTGAAGCTGAACAGCAAGGGAGCCTCAGGTGTGAGAAAAGTAATAAAGACCCTGCAAAATACTACAGGAATGCTACCCCACATTCCAAAAACAGAATGACTTAATGAGAAATTATGGGAAAGCATGAAAGGAAAAAATACATCAACTCTAACTTTTTCAAAAGTTCCTAGTTCTTGGATTGTTTTACTATGTTTGTATTTATTAGAGTGTGTGCATTTAGCCCAGTTGATACCAAAATTCAAATTTCTGAAAAACTCAGAAGCTGGAAAGAAGAAGAATATCTTTTCACTATGCACAGCATATCCTAAACTGTTGGAAAACCCTGAAGGCTTTTCTAATTTACAATTACTTTGACCTGTAAATATTGGTTTAGGGGCAAAGGGGAGGTGCTGTTTTGTGTTTCTTACCCAGTATTTCTCTGGATTATGTATCACTGCTGAGTTCTTATGGGTACTGCCAGGCGCAGAGACATAGGTTAACCTGCTCATGCTTGGACTTGAGTAAGCAGACTGAGGTAGCACATTCTCTTTGCAAGGAGATTCCTGACAATGTGATGGGGAAGTAAAGTCCATTTCGGTTCTGAAAAAGAGATTCAAAATATGCCAGTATTAAAATACATATTTTTAATGCTGCCCTCAAGAAAATCAATGTTACACATTACCAGGACAATTCTAAAAGTCAACTTAATTAGCTGTTCTTAAATGCAGTCAGTAGAAATGAGAAATAAGCTTTCAATTAACCTTTACAAGTTCTGGCTCTGGTGCACATAAAACACATTTTCATTCTACATCAATCCATATATGCAAAGCATCAGAGTTCCACAACTGAACAGATGCTAAGGCCACAGAAACAACACAACTCATTAGAAGAGGTGAATCAATATACTTGTATCAAATGAGATTAAAAAGTCAAATGAAATGATTTAACCTCCTAGGCATCACACATTAGTTTCCTATTCACTGGTGAGATTCTCTTCATTTCAAACACCTGAAAACACAGGAACTCTCAGCACTTTGTTCAACAAGGAAAGCTAGCATGACAACAATTAACGTCAGTGACAATTTTAACTGGAAATCCTGTTACATAACACGCCGGCAAAAATACATCTACTCCTGCACATATTAATTTCTGAGAAATGCCAGACAGCCTGTAATTCTAATAAGACATACAAACACAAACTGCAGTTAAATACCAAACAATGAACTTAAAAGTTAAGTCAGGGAAATCAGTTGCCTCATCTTCTTATGAGACTGCTCACAACCATTAGCTACTGGCCATGTTTGTGTTTAAGAATACAGAATTAATGTAGTTGTACTCTTACGACACTTGCTGTTATGGGAGCTCATTTAAGAAACATTGTTCTTTCAGTTGCTAAGGAAACCTTAAACCTTGGACATGAGTAACAAAATATGAAATAGTCAAAAGCAATCCAAGTATTTCCACCCACCCTCTCCCACAACAAGCAATGATACAAATCAGAGAACCAAATGGAGTGAAATACTTCTAAGTTTAAAAAACACACCTTCATTGGTCTATAGAATGTCCAGCTTAGTGTATAATGAAGTCTTGGCCTAATAAAGATCTTCTATAAATCTAGATCACAGTCAACATTCAAAGTAATACATAATCCCTCAACAATCCTCATGAAGCACTAATTCTTATCACCTGCACCAAGAAATTTACCCTGAAAACGTTGTTCCAGAAGTCTCACTAGGAGAAGAGTGAATCAGAGGTGAAGTTGAAGGTCTGAAGCTGTACTGCTCACCCTCCACAGCTAAGTCACATTCAGGCAGAATGGGTTTATGCTCTGGCAAACAAAATTTAAGCAGCATAATTATTTATGGACAGGAAACAAGTGTACTGTCAAGAAAAGCTTTTTCAACAACTAATTGCATTTATATAGGTTTACTTACCAGTACTATTCTGCAAAGTTGGGGAGAGATTCCCAAAAGTTACATGTTTTGCATTCCCACCACCATGAGTATTGCCATCCTTGTTTCTCTTCTCTGTATTTTGCTTCCTCTCACCATTGCTCAATTTCTGTGCAGGCTTGGCTGTTGTAGGACTTACTGAGACATATTTACTATATTGCTTGGCAGGTTTTAAGTTGCAGAGGGATGGAGTATTTCCTGCACTTCCCTCCACCAAATCATTAGATGGTTCAGGAACAGCATTTGCTGCTTGATGTACTGTTTCTCCATCTTCCCCTACACTACATGTATTAGTGAGATTGCTGTTCCGGTAAGAAGGCAGATTTCGCTGTGCCACTTCCATTTTTGCTGCTGAGAGAATTCCGCAAATGTGGGCTTCATTTCTATTAAGTGTCTCAGATCTAATATCAGCATCCATAGACTGTAAATGCTTGCTCTTTACCAAATCTGACAACTTTTCTGAATATTGAACATTATCTGCAATTACATCTCCGTGGCTGGGAATACCAGACAGACTAGAAAAATTCTGACCATCACTTTCCTCATTAAGATAATCAAGCAATCGCTTTTTTATTCCTTGCTGTTTGCTGTGATTGTTCACCAAGTCTTCTGCAAGAGCAAGCTTATGTTTATCTTGACCCAGGTAAAAGGTATCACATGTAAGGTTCTGGACAGATGCTTCATGTTTCACAACACTCTCGTTTTCACTTTCATGTCTGTTCTCATCTGTTTTTTTGAGGTATTTTTCCATATCAAATGCACTATTTTCCTCATTGCTGGGTAATACCTCATTAGCAGAGAGTTCAGCCTCTTTAACACCTCCAGGAAGGACACGTGTCCTTTTATTGGAAAGTGCCATCATCATAGCAGCTAGCTGGGAAGGTTCAGCACTGCAGGAAGCATTAGCAATAGCATTTGCAATTGTGCTGATACTCAAGACAGAGTCGGAATGATTAGACAATCCATGCTCAAATTTGCCTTTCTGAATTCCATCCTACAACAAAACAAAATGAGTTAAGCACCACAATAAGAAAATTTTTGTTTAGTGTTTTTTTCTTGCTTGCATGTCACGATATGGCAGTATATTAACATTCTTCACTGACTTATTTTTAAACACCTGTCTAGAAGGAGCACTGCAATACACATTATTCTCATTCTCCTGATTTTTTAAATCTACTTCACAAAGGCTTTTCTATGTTAAATACCTAGTATTGCCTTCTAGAAAGCCCTAGTTCCTGTGAAACTTTTAAAATCCTAAAATGTTTTATTTATTTCAGTTGAAAGAACTGGGAGTAAAATCCTAACAGGGACAAATAGCAGAGAAGTTACCATGACCAAATATACAGCAACTTCCTAATTAACTTTAAATCATCTGCCTCTACAGAGAGAAGACACAGCTATTCCTACAGCTTTTTCTGTCTCTCAAGTCTGATTTCTTCTTTAGTTTTCACATTGGCTGTTCTTAGCAAAGGGCACGGAGTAGGTAGACAGTTGTGTGCAGAGTCCAGTTTCTTTCTGTCTCTCTCAGATGGACACAGACTCAGGAAGAATCGAAAACACCTGTCCTCCTGTAGCTATGCATGCATGACTTCACAACACCCTCATTAAAAGACAGACAAAGCATGGAGCAGACACGTACACCATGACAGGACTGGAAAGAAGTTGAACTGCCAGGCTCCAAGGGTAGACCAGCAGCACCAAGCCCAGCAGGAGGCCAGTCACTCACTGGTAGAGTATCCTGGGCATCAAGACAGGGCCAGTACTGGTTCAACAACTTTATTAATGATGTGGATGATCAGGCAGAGTGCACCTTCAGCAAATTCCATCATCATACAAAATTGGGACTTGTGGCTGATACGACAGGAGAGTCAGCTGTCATTCAGAGGGACCTCAACAGGACAGGAACATGGGCTGAGAAGTTCAAAGGGAAATGCCAAGACCAGCACCTAAGAAAGAATAACCCCAGGCCCCTTAACAGGCCCTGGGCCAACCAGCTGGAAAGCAGCTTGGCAGAAAAGGACTTGAGAGTCCGGGTACACAAGAGGTTCAACACAAGCCAGGCAAAGAAGCCCAAGAGCATCCTGGCCTGCATTAGGAGGAGCATTGCCAGCATGCTTAGGGAGGTGACACAGGCAGGGAAGGTAGGTATCAAGGACTACCAAACTAAAAAGACACTTTTTTCAGACTTGCACCATGTTCATATTCCTAAATTCTATCAACTAAAAAATTTTATTCCAATGCTAAAAGTAAGTTGTTTCATTAAAAAAACAGAAGGGGTAGACACAGCTGAAATTCAGAAACTTAATCACAGAACATCAACAGCCTACAAGTCTCTGAAAAACTACGGGCTGACAGGCTGAGCAATTCCAAAAGTGATGTTGGCAGAAAGAGGAAAATGAGATGGCGAAAGTAACACTGACTTACTACAGGATCCTACCATTCTAATGAAACTATATTAAGAAACAGGCACCTACTAGGATTCAAATGATCAATATAAAAAGCAGTGAGCTGAAATGAAAGTCCAAATTTAGGTGTATGCAAAGAAACAATAATTGGAGTAATTTGAATTTTGCTTCAGGTCATAGTTGCCCTTTGAAGAAAAATACAAGAGAAATACCTTTGCTTTACTTCTGGTAGATGCTTCTGTATTAAGGTTTTCATGTACTCCAGTAGCAGAATCCACCCTACGCCCTGAACCTTCAGACCTGGCAAAATTTGCATCTTCTCTTGTTTGGGCTTCTAAGTCATCTAACAACAAAAACAACAACAACAAAAAAAAAGGAACTAATTTACAGTAAGGAAATTGTCTAAAAACCTGCACTCCTGGGATACACATGCTCCCTTAA
The DNA here is from genome assembly GCF_029207755.1 of Chamaea fasciata. Lineage (NCBI taxonomy): Eukaryota > Metazoa > Chordata > Aves > Passeriformes > Sylviidae > Chamaea > Chamaea fasciata. The sequence continues at coordinate 53,568,460 of NW_027094086.1, read as the reverse complement.
TGCCCCATAGAAAAAAAGAGTTGTTACATAACTACCTGGAAACACCTCCTCAGACAACCGTGAAACCTCTTGGCCGATGTCACCTCCTGATGAATCGGATCGCCTCAGCAAAGAAACAGGTGGCCTTTTCTTCGGGGATGTAATATAGTAACCAAAAGATGGCTATAAAATATCCCAGAACACAGCATGAGCAAATTTCATAATTAACAAATGGGTTCAAGGCACTCGCAAAGCAGTTTTGGCCCACAGTGCTTGCTCAATACACCTCTCACACCACTAAGAAATAAATGCAAATGCCTCATCTAAACACATAGACTGCACTTCCCATACACACATAAAATAAACTAATAACTAGCAGGACTGAACCCCAGCCAGTCACTAAGCACCACACAGCTGTTTGCTCATTCCCCACCTCCTCCCAACAGAAAGAATTGGAAAGAACAGGTAAACCTCATGGGTTGAGATAAGAACAGTTTAATAACTAACACGAGATATAAACTATAATACTGGTCATGAAAGGGAAGGAGAGGGGAGTAACACCCAAGAGAAACAAGTGGTGCACAACACAATTGCTCACTGGCCACAGAGCAGTACCCAGCCTGTCCCTGAACAGTGATCCACAGCTGCCGGCCAACTCCCCCCAGTTTACAGACTGAGCAGGATGTTTTGTGGTACAGAATAACCCTTTGGTCAGTTTGGGTCAGCTGTCCTGGCCATGCTGCCTCAGAGCTTCTTGTGCACCTGCTTCACTGGCAGTACATGAGACACCCCCAAGTCCTTGATTTAGAGTAAGCATTACTTAGCAACAACCAAAACATCAGTGTGTTATCAACATCATTCTCATACTGAATCCAAAACACAGCACTGTACTAACTGCTACAAAGAAAACTAACTCTATCCCAACTGAAACCAGGACACAACTTACTTATACCAGTTACTCAAAATAAAGAAAATAAACCACATATGCTCACATCATCTCTGCCTGGAGGCATGGTCTGCCACTAAGCCTTGGAATGCTTAGGACAGACTAACTCTGCCAACTCCAACAACTCCTCAAGACACAAGTGAATTACACAAACATGTGTGACATCTTTATTCCATTGTATACAGTTCCCCATATTTATTTTTTATTTGTCTGAAACACAGATGAGATCCTGTCTATCAAGAGCAGAAGAGAGAAGTGCCAGATATCCAACACATGCAAGAAGTACCCAGATGTTGGTAAGTCAGAATCTAGATGATTACATTTTTCTGAAGTTGGGCATTGCCCAGATAGCACATCAACTACCAACAGCCATTCAGAGATTCCCTCACTGTTCAAATACCCTTGTCTGAGAAGCACTTCTCTCAGCTGTGTAGGTAATTTGCTGGGACCTCCAACATGCCTCCTGTATATGGTGTACTTTTCTCCCTCTAATCCAACACATAACTAGTTCCTGACAAAAAGGCGAAGATCAACATTCAACAATAACCGCAGCCAGCACTTCACATCAGAAATTCCAGTAGGAAACCAGTCAACCCACACCTGTAGCACACAGAGAATTTCCCTCCTAAATCAACTCAGAAAATTAGTTCTGAGAAAGAACCGGTTACAAAACAACAAAGCTAGTACTAGTTGTTGCTTGTCTTGTCTTTTCCTTGTCTCTCAATATTAACATTTAGATACATACCCGTTTCACATCACTGCCTCCACCCAGACATCCAAGAGCTTCTGATCTCTGACCAAAGAACTCCCCCAAAGACAAACGTAAATAGCTGGCATCTTTAGGAAGATCAGATGTTCTCTGCAGAAAGAAGCTACTAGCAGATTTCCACGAAGTATTTGCTAATTCAGATGCATTTGGACTGCCTATCTTTCCTGCCTGCAGACAAAGAGACTTCAGAAGTTGCAACGTGTAAATAAATTAGAAAACTATTTTGTTTACATTGAGGTTATTAGTTACCTGCACAAGCCTGTGTGCTTTCTCAAATTCTTCCTGGTCTTGTGCAATCATAGCTGCTGCTTCAGCTTAAAACCAAAGAGAACATTTATTAAAATAAGATAAAAGTTACTGAGCACTGTCATCATTATTTGTCATCATTAAACTCAATTTGATAGAAAGTTATTGCACACATAATTCTAGACCTGAGACAGTCTGACAGATACACTAGGAGTTTTTCAATCCCTTTTCAGTGGGAAAAGTTATACTAAATTAGTTTTAAAGGAGTACTTGCTGGATATTTAGAAGCCAAAGTAAAATCAGCATTTAGCAGTGAATAAATAAAGTTTCTAACAGCCTTAGCCCCAAGCTAAACTGTAACTTTTTATAGATTATGATTATTATGATATAGATTACGATAATAACTAGAACCAAGCATCATATGGCTAACTTGGATCAAACCTGTACTATATTTGGGGTTGAATTTTTTTTCCATCATGGAAATTCCACCTTTGAATTGGACCAAAAGAAAGATACTGGCCTGTACCAGTTCATGAAAAACCCATGCAAATTAACAGGCCAAATAACTCAATCTTACCTTGGAATTCAAATGCCTGTACTATTTTCACAATTACCATCTACTGAACAACTAACACTTAAGAACGCCTTCACCAAAATGTTGTGAAAAACTGATCAAGAGATACTACTCTACCACCTGATTGCAGTGTTAATGGATCATCAAAACTTCAAAAATACATGGCCTTGTACACAGAGCATCCCTAGGCGTAGAGGGCACAGGGCAGAAGCCGAGAATGGATGCAAACTTGTAAGGTGAATACAGCTGTTGTCCATAAAATTATTCATGGGAAGTTGCAATACATACTCTGAGGAAAGAAACAAAGCTGGAATGCATCTTTATTGAACAATCCAAGTTCATCTCCTACAGGCAACCTGGCACTATCAATGACAGACTGTTGGGTGCTTCAGAAAGTCTCTGGAGGCTGTAGGGCTCCTACAGAAGATAAAGAACTGCTACTGACTGAGAGTTCAGCTGAGCATAACACTGCCAAGTGAGCACTCCTGCTCTACTCCATAAAAGAACACACTGCGTGCACAGTTTGCTGACAGAGAAACATGTCATAAATGAGACTCCAAAGAATCAGATGTAACACATCCTTTCTGTCCTCACAAATAAAACTTCTTCAGCTGTCAAACACCACTGCAGACAGACAAGCAGACTAGCAGCCAGAAAAATGCCATCCACATGCATTCTGTCAGTTTATCATCTACCATGCAAAGAGGTAAGCCCATCGACCTGAAAGCATAAGTGTTTCAAAATCGATCAGGTGGAAAAACCTAAGGAGCCTTGGAAAAATTTACAACAGTCAAATACTTTAATCACTCAACAATCCAAGTCAAAGATTCAGAAGGTGTCTGAAATATAATGGCTTTTGAAAAATCACAGTAGAGTTTGTACATTACTGACATAGTAGATGGTAAAGTGTCCCCCAAATGATGTGATATTTACTTGAACCATCACAAAGCCACCACAGTGTTGAAAAACATAATTTCAACCAGTCAACCCTGTTTGATCACTCATTCAAAATAAACAGTGCTAGACAGCATTAGCTTTGAAAGAAAGAAGAACCTTGAGCGGACCATGGACATCTTGAGAATACATCAGCCCATCTACATGTCAGCTTTAGAAACTAGAAGAGGTTAGGAGAAATGCTGTTGCACACATTGCTTGAATCTCTCATGGAACAGATGACATCTTGGTGCGAAGGAATCAATTTGTCTATGGCATTTCATGTGTACTGTGCAAGCCCATATGACAAATATACAGGCTCTCATGAAGATCAGTCTGACATAGCTTAAGGATAATAAACAACTTTTTAAGTAACCAGAGGTTCAAAAAGCCTGGAATTCAAGGGAAGATGAGAGTCCCAAAGTCCCTCAGTAAGCTCCAACAATTTTCAGTAGCAGTACCATTTTTCAGCATCAAGACATTCCCAAGGGACTTCACAAAAAAATCAGCAGCTAGCCAATTCAACACTTTCAAGTCTCTCAAATTTTGTATTGTATTCACGTTCTATTTGATTTTGTAGTAATTCCTCACTGATAATTAATTCCTCTCTTACAAGCATCATGCAACACAAATTTACTCTCCTCTTCTTGCAAGAAAAGATAACAATCATTAAAGTCCAAAGGAAAATCTATGGAAGAGGAATTGCTTTAGCTCATACAATAGCTACCAATGGCAAATGTTAGAATGTTTTTTGTTTTGTTTTAAAACATTCCTCATGGGAAGAGTAGGAAACACAGAAAGAAGCTATGAACTATAAATGATGTAACATCATTACAGACTACCGCCAGCATCAGCTTTCAAGTAATTTGTAGTAACTAAAACCTTGAGGCTTTGCAACACCAAATACTGATTTGTTGAAGTAAAGAAAAAAAAAAAAAAAAAAAAAAGGAAGAAAGTTTACTTGACATTACAGACAACATGAGTTAACTAAAAAAGATGATTACATACCGCCAGTAATGAACTCCTCATTTCTTTCAACATCTTCAGACGTATTTAAATCTTGTTGTTCATCAAATGCAGTATAATATGCAAGATCAGTCACCCATCTTCCCTCCTCATTTTGATAGACAATGTTGTGTGGTAAATCACCTAAAAGATACATCAAATGCTACATTATGGATGAAAATAAAAAGGGATATGGCAAAAGTTGCTGCAAGCTCAGGTTGCTGCAACTGCAAGCTTAAATTCAGTTCATCAGCAAATAAGTAAGTGCAACATAAAACAATCAAGTCAAAATTAATTCATGCTACATTGGTTTTTATTACAAACTCCTACTAAATAAAAATGCCTAGTTTACAATTTTACTTCTTTTTCCATGCAACAGAGTACAGTCACAATGGCATAGACAGATTTAATGTAAAGATAGGCTGTATGTAAAGCCCCCTCCTTACCTTTGTCCGTTGTAGCTAAACTTAAGTTCTCACAGCTATCCCCAGCTGGAGACAGGTAAGTATCAGGAAGACCAACTTTACACTGAGTTGCATCTGCCTGAGGTGCATTTGCACTAAGAACTTCAGGAGTGGGGTCATGTCCCAGAAATCCTCTTGCTGTGTGTAGCACTTCTACATCAGAAGGAGCAGCCTGACAGACAAAAGACTCTACTTCTTGCTTTGGAAGGGCACCAGAGCCATCGGTTTTACGGCTGTCCATGCACTGGAGATAGCAGGAATCTAACCGCAACTCAGCAGCTCTGAGGGAATCCAGCACATCTCCAGCAGTCATGGAATTCTTCGAAAACAATAATCATTGGAAAAGGGTCAGAAGCACAGTTTTTAACTGTATGTACTCAAAGTTCTAGATCCAAGACAGTCCAAGCTGACTATGTTAGAAAAACACACCTATCACCAAAGTGGTATTATTAATTTTTTGTAAAGGTAGGTTGGGTGGTTAGCTAAAGTTCTAACAAGTTTTCAAACACACTGCCATCTTCTACTACAGTCTTACCCTACACGAATAACAGGAATTTAAATGGCAATGGCATACCATTTGCTGTACTGCTCTGGGCAGCATCTCTCTTTGCACAGGACATCCAGTTATCCCTTCATTTTGTGAATCTTCACTAGCATTTCCAGAGTCTATTCCAGTCACAGCCCCATAACGAGCAGAATCCTGAAAGTTTTCCTTTAAATAAAAAATAGAAAATATTTAGATTCCACTAGAATAGATATACAAAAGGAAAAAAAAATACCAAAACACTACAGGGCCTTTTAGAATGTTAAAAATTCTCTAGTAGAAAAGAGATTAATGATACTTTGTTCATTCATACGACACTGCTATAGCCAGCACCTCTAGTTAGCCTCTACCATGAAGTTCCTGGCTATGCCAATCCATGGATGTGCCTGCAAGGGCATGCAGAGCAAGAAGATGGGAAGATCTCTTCTTATTCCTGCTACATCCTCTCATTCACTTTAACATGGGTACTGTATTATTCTCCTTTCCCTTCTGGCAGACCCATCGTTGGATGAGGGCTCCAAATCAGACTCAGAGCCCTTTGTACCTAACCTACTGTCTATCTATAAGGTAGTGAAGCAGGGACATCCTGCACAGAGAAGCCCTGAGAGTGGAGCTCTGTTATTCTCACTCTTAAAACCACTTATCCCTTCCTTCATGCCTGCTGTAACAAATTGCAGCCTATCCAGATGACTTGTACAGGGTTAACATCACTCCCCACACAGCTTGGAAACTCTGATGTCAGTTGGGAAATTTCTGAAATTTCAAAAGCTGCAGTATAACTGTTTAAATCAATCACACTTTTCCACTCCAGTCAAGCATGAGGCTGCCAGGATCACATCAATTGTTGCAAAGCTAAGGAAATGGAAAGGCACTTAATCCCTGGCAACCTGTTTGGAATGGAGCTAACTGCTGCTCAAAGGCAAACCACAAGCCAGCCTGTTGCTGCCGTACATTTAACTTCCACACATTTAACAATTAAAGAGAATTATTGACTCTCCTGGAAAGACAAGTCTCTGTGTTGCTATACACTTAATAACACCTTGAACACTGCTATCCGAGATGGAAAAAAAAAAAAAAACTTGATTAAAAAGATTACTTATAAACTGGTTGTATGATAAAAAAGAAGTGCCAGCATGTTGCTTTAATAGCTATAGAAACAAAAAAAATTAAACCAAAAAACAGTTAAAACTAACTCTGTTTAAGAATACCAACAAATATAATCACTGAAATTTTAACATGCTTAAGAGCCATTGGGCATGCTGAGCTTTGAACTTTAAACATACTTGTAATAAGACATTTTCAGAAAGCTTCAGAGCTGCACAGGATTCTGAGAGTTTCTGCAGGCTGCTCTCATCATTCTGCAGGTCTCGTCTTATTTCTGGTTGTATCAGCTGCTCAAAATATGCCTCTAGCTGGTTATCAAAGAATTCTTCATCATGAATATCATCATCTATGAAAAGAGAAGAAAACACCCTTTTCACTTTTAACAGACACTTTATATCCCCTGACATACTACCAAAACAATTCCATAATTTACACTGAATACTGAATTGCACAAAAACAAAAAGACCAGTTAGCTTCACCAGTACTGAAACCCTGAACAGGCAAATATTTCCAGCCACCAGCTCCTCAGAGGGGCAATTCAAAGTGACATATGTAGATGCCATGAGAGAAATGCAGTAGCCCTACTTCAGAGCAAGGGTACTTCATCTCACAACAGTAAAGCTATTGATCACTCTGCCCTCCTCATTGGAACATCCAAGAATGTGCCCTGTCATTGGCAAAGTCAGCTGCACTAATGAAGAAGAGTACATTTGTCCTTCTGCAACAGCTACTGGAAGGGCACAAAGAGTTCAAAACTCTCAGTGATACAGAACTCATGCTCTCACCTTTATGCCTGCAGGTAAAAGAGACTTCCCACTTGGATGTCACCCCACACATGCCGCACCTAGAGAGAGCTGAACTCAAACTCAAGTAAAAGCCCTTTCTAACTGCATGGGTGTGCTCTTCACCACAGAATTTCACCTCTACTAACCTGAACTGAAAATGTAGGTAGAGTTACCACTTTATTAAGTCAATGCCCACATTGCCACCTATATCTCTGAATCAAACTGAGGACTGCTGTTTAATTTTTTAGATTAAAATTCCAATTTTGATCTTCTCTGGCAAATTCCATAAATCACCTACTCCTGTTACAATTTAGAAATAGTCCATTTTCCAAAGAACAGTTTTATTTCATACTGTTATACTACTTTTTTATCAAGCACAATCTAATATTAAATACTTAAGCAAAACAGAATCTTTTTTCTCAAGTATGTAATAACATTGAGTCAGAATTCCAGACTCAGCTACCAAGAGTTATAAACACACCTACCAGTGGAATCTTCATCTGAGTTTAGAAGAGATGAGAGTTTCTCATTCTCCAAAAAACTTGAGAGGCTGTTGCTAAGATGAACACTTGACACAGCACCATCTATCAGCTTTTCAGAAGGTTCAGATGGATCCACCTGTGAAAAGTACCCATAAAGAAATGTTTCTAGAAATTACTAACTATTGTATGAATTCAGTTAACAAAACACAATTCATGAGGTTAATAATATTGCTGAACTCCGCATGCACTTTTTTTACTTATCCCAGGAAACCTCAAATTCCAATGCACTTTGCCTGCTAGCTTCCAGAATGGATACATGCAAGAAACACAGGAATGATAAAAGGGGAAGAGCAAACTAGCATCAGAAGGACACCAAACTTAAGAGACTCAAAGAAGTGAAATGTTGCATTAAAGAGTTTACACTTGAAAAAACGGTCCTCCATCATTCACTGAGCTGCAATCCCAACTTAAATGTACACCTCTCAATAGTTTCCTATGCTGTTAAAACAAAGCTTCTTCAGAAATTGTACACACAGATCCAATCTTCGTTGGAAATTTCTCCAAATGAGCACACTGAATTACTCAAAAAGTAGTAGTTCAGCTGAATCTAGCCAACACCAAATACTCTTTTCTATAGCTAAATGATTTTCAAAAACAGCATGATGTTATGTCTGGTATGGGCTTAGTCTCACATTCTTTGTGATGAACAGATCATCTTTCACACACAGCAAAAAATGTCAAAGTTCAGAAAGTAAAGAATTTGAAAGGAAAATGAATTATGATTTTCAGAAGACAGCCTGCAAGCATTCAACTGCAACTCGCTGACCACTGTGGCTGCTACAAAAATCAAATGACAGAAAACGGAATCAAAACACTAGCTGACAAATTAGGGAGTATGTACTGGACAGCATTTGGCTGCAGCCTGATGCATGCTTTCTACAAGGAACAGGAGACCTCCATTGCTGTCTGCATTGTATCTCTGTGCCCAAAGCTGTCAGCATCTCTAACACAACAGATACAAACAGGTGAAGCATAACCCTACCTGTCAATACCAGCAGCTATTTGCTAGCTCTGGATTGTCTACTCCAACTTCCAAAAGCACTACGTAAAATTCCTCAAAAGATGTTTCACTAAGATAGACTACAACTGGGATAAAATGCAAGGTCCTTACACTGACAAAGAACTACAAGATAGTGGAGGCTAGGAGCAAACAGTAATTTTCACAACTGAGGAAGATGAGATTAAGTCATGTTCACACAGTACTAATTACGGGATCTGCAAAAGGAAGGCGAAGTGAGTCATACCAGCACCTCTATAAACGTAAGGTACACACAGTATAAGACAATAAACACCATTCCTTCCCTCCTCCCCTCACAGAATTAAGTCTTTTAGAAGATTAATGTTAATTTCAATGTATTTGGAAACTCTTTTACCTTGCTGCTCTTAATGTCTGGGAGAAAACCTATTCCAGTTGGCAAATCTGAAACATAAAGTGGTGTAAGCAGTATTTTAGCAGTACAACATGAAAACATAACAAGTGCTGACTCTTCTCTAAGCTTAAATTGAGCCTCTGGAAGGTCTTGGCATACACCACAGAAATAACCCAAACGTACAGATTACCACAACACTAAACCTTGTACGTTCTTATGACAATGATGTAAAGGATCTTGTTAAAAAGGCAGAGCTTCGTCAGGGCTAGAACTCTAAAAATGATGAAAGATATTTACTGCCTTAAGGATTTCTACAAGGCAGCACAAGAAAGTAAGGAGTCCCAGTTTGTACCAGCAATAGGAGGAACAAGTGTTCTGTTTCACTGTTCCATTGCACCTATTGGACCAATTCTTGTCTTGGATCATTTTAAGCAGCTTCCATTTGTCTGTGTGTTATATCCACACTTGTAATCCAATTGCAAGTCCCACATGACAGAGAACAGTTTAGACTTGCACACACAGATTTTAGCAAAAAGGGTTTGTAATTCCTCAGTAACGGGTGTGAAGAGAAGACAATTTCCAAGTTAAAATCAAGTAACTAAATCTGACTGGCCACTATCAAGTCCAAACACTGGGCAGTCTCAGCTTTCCAAAGCATCATCATTTTGTTGCCAATTACTGCCACTTCCTCAAGACTACATTATCAAACTACTGAAGCCAACATTTCCCTGTTAGAAGTGGTTTTTTGTCAGAATCTATTTATATTACAGGTCACAGCACTTTGTAATTGGACACGTTATCTGTCAAAATTATTAATACTTCGCAAAAACCTATACAAATACTCAAAGCTTGGAAAAGGATAACGTCTAAAAGCATACATTTACTAACCATATTTACTGAATTTTAAGGGACAAGTAGAATTTATTCACAGAACTGACATTAGCAAAAACCCCAGGCAAGCTTAATATCAGTAGCCATGCTATTAAAATAAGTTTGGAAATATTATTTTGCTTCCACTAGTCCACCCAGACTTCAGAAAAAGTATAGTTTTCACAGCAAGTACTCAAAACTATTTTTTCATGCATAACCTCAGTAGAAGAGTATGCTTCCAACACCTACAGCAGCCACTAAAGCCATCTATTACAGACTGGAATAGGGCAAGAGAAGAGACGCTAGTTAAAACATAACCTTGCAGCCTTACACTTACTGAAATAGAAGGAGTAAAGAACAGGCTACATACACTTCTTCCACAAAGTTCCTGAAACTAAGTCAGATTACTACTGGCATTCTATTTATGGTACTACATAGCAAACATTATTTTCACCAACTTGCTGTATAGCTTTGTACTTTGAGGAGAAGTCCAAGAACATGTCAACCACAAGCCTTCTCTGTTTTCAGTTTGCTCAAATCCAAGAGATTTTTTTTTTTCAAAACCCATTTATAATCTGCCATAAAACAGTGAAAGGATCAAAAGAAGACAACTGTAGCATAAAAAGCTAATTACAGTGACAATAAGTACACAATTTTTCTCAAGATTTGATACCTTCCAACCGCTCAAGTGGCAAAACTTCACGTAAGGTACCTTGACCACGATTTGAATGTTCAAGGACATTCTGAGCCTGCTCTCCATATATTGAGTGGGATTCTTTCAAATTAACACAAGGTGGCTGAGGCTCTTCAATCTGTGTAGCAATTTCCCTAGAAAGAGAATTATTTCAATGAAAAATCAGTGAGCCACACAGACCACCATCTCTCATGATAAATATCTGATAAATTCTCCAATCGCTTTGTCTCAGTCAGTTCTTTCCAATAAAGGATGGATGCTAGAGGCCTTTTACAATAAACAAATACATATCAAAATGACAAGGACTTCAGTTTCACAATCTAAACTGTGAAACAAATAGTGAAATTTCATGCAAAATATGTATGAAATATGTATGAAATATACCATTCTACCTATTCGTTCCTCTCTTTCATTTCTGAAAAAAAAAGAGGGAAAAGCATAAGGACAAGAGGGTCTACTCTGGCAAAGTTCCATGATCCATTTAAGACCAAGTCAAACACTAGACAAGATTTCACCAAGTCCACAATCTCACCAAGCCTTTTGTTAGACTAAATAAGGGACCAAATTATAAAGCACATGAGTTCCTGAAACTGCATGTAGTTAAATAACAACTTTTGTAATTGGATGCAGGAAAGTTATTTTTCACTTCTGGTTTTACAGAACATTCACACAGGCTTATAAATCAATCATGCCAGATGTTAAAATTTCATACTTCTGCTTCAATATTTTAGATAAATAAATGAAACTAACATTTGAAAGTCTAAACACACCTATTCCACGTTCTATGCTTTGTTTTCTTACTTGGGTACAATCAAGACAGTGACTCCCTCTCAAATCTTACATTCTTTGTTTTGATAGAGACATACTGCTTGGAGCGCAATTTTATCAGTGAGAAAGGAACAACAGGAGCACATCTGGCCTTGGTTACAACAACCTGTGCGACAGCTTCCACCACTCAGCAATGCTTTCCAAGTGTCTCACTAATTATTTCCTAAGGAATACCAAGCACTGAGGCTACTAGGAAGGTAAATTTAATAGAAGCTGTTGCTCCTTTCTGTATGCAAACTGCTTGACACTTATTCAAAACTTACTGATATCAGTGCAAAATGCTATTCACACACATGGCATGAGCCAGAAACATCAGCTTAATTCTAGCTTCTGTAAAGCAAACTAGTTAAATACAGGCCACATTCAGGTAAGTTAATTAAATAATCATGCTTAGGACATTTTTAATTAGTGTGACAACAAAACAAAACCTCAGTCTAGAAAACATCCCTTCTGAAAATTCATTCCTGTCATGTACATGAAAAGTCCAATGAGTCAATCAAAGAGCAGAATGCTGCTCATGTAGGACTGCACAGTCTCAGTGGCATCAACCACTGCAGATGGTGCTTCTACGTGGAGCACTATCTCTCCCCAGAAAACATGGAGGAGCTCTTTTTGTAGGAAAAGCTGTCCAGGCAGCCAAACACTGTAAGCTAACAGGCCAAAGCACAGCCGAGCTCTCCAGTTTCTGCAGGTGAGTAGTAAAAGCTGCTGTTTTCAACTCTGCAACTCAGTTCTGAAGTAGCCCATAATTAGCCATATAGGACACATAAATCTACATACTAACTTACTGGTATCTGCATTTTAGGACAGAATTAGATTTTAACTGTATCACTTACATGTCATCATGAAAGCAGAGGGCAAATCTTTCCACTGGGTCAGGGTGTGACTGACTGCTGTGAGGAGATCCTGACAGAGGTGAATGTTTCCCTTCCAAATAGGATGCACAATTACCAGGAAGCCTGTAAATGTGGGGTGGAAAAACACACATCAGAGTCATTCTAATATGCACTGCTCCTGTTTTCTAAAGAACTGGGGGGAAAAAACTCCTATTGATGACTACTTATTTCTTGTAAGTTAACTTATTTCAATATTTTAGCTAATCTGTATTTACAGATACACATATGTATCCTGAATGCTCCTCTCCAGTCTTCTGTAGCTCTTTAGAGAAACACCATGTTACAGTTTTTAGTGGCTAGTGGTGTCCTTCTGCAACACACGCCTCTAGAAAAACAGGGTATTAAAGTCTCATCTTACTTGTTAAGTAACAGGACAGCAGTTAAGTGCAAAGGCTTCAAATTATTACTCTTTGCTCCACTCCTGGCTCAGCAAGTTTTAATTCTTATACATAACTCTAGCTCTTACACTTTCTAAAAGGAGCCAGATTCAGGTAAGTTTAATGAACAGTTAACAGAGAACACACATGTAAAAATGTATTATTCTCTACACAACTTCAAACTCCAGTATAGTAAGCTGAAGAGCTGAGTTAAAAGAGACTTGACTGTTACAGTCTCAAAACCAAATTACTTTTGAAGGGCAATTTTTGTAAATGTTAAGTATTGTACTAGTTACAAATTAAATGCAAATTCTACACTGTCATACAGACCGTCCTATGTTTGCTGATTACTGAGATACTGATTGGTAAATAGTCAAATTTATCACCAACCAAGGAATCGGTGAAAATAATTTTTGCTCTCCAGAGTTAAATGCTTCAACTGTTTTTTGATATTACCAAGTGGCACTTACTGAGACCCTCACCTGTTGCCACCACCCGCTTGGCTCCTGGCAACAGTGGAGGCTGCCACAGGTAAGCCCGGGTTGGAGGAAACGGTGACATTCTCAAAGACGACACTGGCGCTGCTGTTCAAGGAATGGCCCAGGTAGCTGGGGAACGTCTCGTCGGCGATATTCCTGAAGTCTTCCATCATCCTGCGCACGCTGCCTGGAACAGCACTCGGCCTGGCAACACCATCAGCCCCGGTCGGGCAGCATCTGCAAGCGGGATCCGAACAGCTTCACACTCACACAAGGCAACGCACTTTACTCACTCATCACTGTAGGCATTCCCGGGCAATCACCCCGCTTTATCCACAAACGTGCTCAAGAACCATTCCCAGCGCTCTCCCACCGAGACTCTCGGGGGACACACTTTCACAGTCCTCTTGGAGCGCCTGAAAGAGCGGTGCTCCTGCGACTCACAGAAGCGCCTCTACGAGACGTGCCAGCCTATATTTAACCTTTAAAGCCGCTCGGACCTAGGCAGTCCGAGCCTGCCTTCCTCCCCCCGCGGCCCCTCCAGGGAGCACCTGAGGCGGTCCCGACTCTGCGTGACCACGGGCCGCGGCGGGAACGCTCGGGCTGCTCACCGGCCACGCTCCGCCGCGCAGTTCGACGACGGGAGAGCGGCTGGAAGCCGGCGTCCGCCTTTTTGCCCAAACAGGAGGAGGAGACGGGCTCTGCCCTTCCCGAGGGTCCCAGGAGCAGCAGGAACGCCGGCGGACAGACGGACCGACCGCCAAAACTCGGGATCCGCCCCTCACCGCCGCCGCAGCGCCCCCCAGCGGCCGGGCGGGCACCGCTCGCTCCCCTGGCGCGCAACGGAAACCGCCGCGCGACCGGCCCGCCCCCCGCGCGCCCAGCGGCGCGTGCGCGGCAGCGCCGCGCGCGCCTCCCAAACTTGGGCGATCCCTCCCGCGCAGCCAATAGCAGCGCCCCAAGCGAAGCCGGCGATTGGCGGGCAGGGCCCGCGGCGGGAGGCGCGGAGGGAGAAAGTTTGGGGAGGGGCAGCGAGGACGCTGATTGGGCGATGCGCGCGCGGCACCGCCCAGCCCCGCCCCCGGCGGCGTCCCGGCGGCCGTTAGGCGGGAACTGGGGGCGGGCGTTTCCCGCGGGAACGGGTATGGGCATGGGCGGCCGCGCGTGGAGTGGGGACGGGGTGACGTTATCGTTGTGTTTTGTCTCGGGTATTTGCTTTCAGGCTTGGATCCCCCTACCAGTGAGTAGCTACTCCAGGGAAAGGGATGCCGAACCTCCCGCCCGACTCTGTTGTCCCCCGTTCTACCCAACACTGAAAAAAACCCCCAAACCTTAATTCCCACTGAGTCATGTGACGTTGTTTATATTCCCGGCTTTGTTTTCTGTCCCTCTTTTGCCATCTGAATCAGTTAGATGAGGCTGAGAAACAGAATCGTTAGGGCTGGAAGGAGCCTCTGGAGATCGTCCAGTGCCACCCCACGCCAAGGCAGGGTCACCTGGAGCAGGTGGCTCACTCCGGCTGGGGTTTGAATATATCCAGATACGGAGATTCCAGGACCTCCCTGGGCAGCCTGTCCCAGTGCTTTGCCACCCTCAGCGTAAAGTAGTTCTTTCTCATATTGAGGTGGAATTCCCTGTGTTCTAGTTTATGTACAGAACTTGGAAAATTTAATTTGCATGCTGAAGCTTACATGTTACTTTTTTTTTTGTTAAGTGGACAATGTGAGCAGGTGCCTTCCAAACACGAGTGTGTGTGTCTGTGCATGACAACTTAAGATCTGCATCAGGATGTTTTCACTATGCATTTCTACAGTTGTATTCCTGGTATGGAGAGTGCAAAAGTCTAGGAGAGTGAAAATCCAGGTTTATCATAATCAGAAATTTATACTGGTTCAAATATGTTCAAAATCAAACAACAACATAAGT
The DNA here is from genome assembly GCF_029207755.1 of Chamaea fasciata. Lineage (NCBI taxonomy): Eukaryota > Metazoa > Chordata > Aves > Passeriformes > Sylviidae > Chamaea > Chamaea fasciata. The sequence goes on along the minus strand of NW_027094086.1, from coordinate 53,553,129 downwards.
AAAACCTTCACAGACACAAACCACACCCACAAAACCAAAGAAAAACGAAGAAAACCAGCAAAGCCATCTCATGGCTTCTACAAGACCCGAAAACTTCTAATCCTGGCCGTTCAAATTGAGATGTGCTCCAAGCACAGAAGCAGTAGAAGGGCTGTTCTTTCAGAAGAAAAAGGAGTGCAGCCTTAAAAAGTGCCCGATAAATTTAAAGTATTTTGAGTACCTGCTGTAATTATCCCTTTCAAAGCCCTTCTATAATCTTCCCTCCTGGAGTTCTGCTGCCTACGTCCAAGGGTCCATATCCTGCGCAGAAGTAGAGTTCACAGGCTTGAGTCAAGGGAACAGAAGGAAGCATGAGTTTGAGGAAGCAGAGGTGGAAAGTCAGGGATGAGAATTGAAGAGTCCTGGTTTGGAGAGAGGTCCATACAAAATAGCAGGCAGGGGGCAAGGCAGGCATCAACCATAAAACCAGCCTGAGTTCATTTGCTGAGGGTAAAGCACTTGGCCACTGTGTTCTAACAGGACTTTTTTGCACTGAAACTTACAGCATGTTTCCATTAGTAAGACGTGTGACTGGAATTAGGATATCTAATAATAACACATGTTCATCACAGAGGAAAATAATGTGACCATGCTGAATAAACTATTAACAATGCACTACTAGAAGTTGCAAAAAATTCTCATTACTGTAACTGGTTAATCTGTGACCTCTTCAAGGGTTAAGACAGGAATTCTGCAAATGCAAATGGCTTAACACTTCAAAAATATGTTAGGTTGCTTGCATACCCAGAAGCAGTATGTACTGGTTTAGGAATGTAATAGTGTAATAGTATTGATAATTTTTTTTTAATTATTCATTCTCCTTCAGAGGAATAGTTACTTTCCACCCACCATTTAAGCACTATCTTTTAATCATGTAACAATTCTGTTTACCATACAAAGTTGGCACGGTTTTGTGTTAACTTTTTCTGGTAAAGGTACAACTTTTTTTTTTTCTTCCACACTTCTGTTCCAAGTATCAGCAGCCTCCCTCCACACATGTTCAGCAAGCACATTCTAATACCAGTGGGTTTATAAATTAAAATTTGATTCCTCAGAGAGAAATAAAGGAACAAATGTGGTGGATCTGAGTAAATGAAGCTTTCAGAATACAAGTAAAACTCACAAGAACTTGTCACTTTGGAAAAGTACAAGTTGCCCTCTCCCTTACCTCGTATTAGTGATCTAGTCCTCTAGGAAACAGGGCAAGTCCATTTTGATGCACATTGAAACAGACTATTACACTTCAGGTTTCTGCAGCACAAAGGCTTCCTTCCTTCATCCCCCCAGGATCTCCCCAACAAACTCAGCAATCCCATCCTGTGCAGTAATGCTGCTCCTGGGCAATACCATGCATTCTTTATCCAGCATTACTTTCCTGCCTGTCTTGCACCAGTCTGAGTCAGTGCCAACACCCTGAGCCACAGCACAGCTGATGTTCCTGTCCTGACACATCAGAAAAGACATTTGACATCTTTCAAGCCAGCACTCTTTGTCACTGGAAAAGAATTGAGAGGTAATGTGAAACCCAAGAGTTCCAGCAGTCTCCACAGACCTTCAGCACACCCATGGGAAAAGCCAGAGCACGCCTTGTGGCACAGACCGGGAATATGCAGCTGCACAAGAATTGCACAAAAGGAGAGCTAGGAAAGTGGACACCTGAATCAAAAAATACCTTCAACAAGAACCTATTAAAAAAGAAAAAACAAATATTACAAAGGAAAAGAATACAAACAGAGACATTTCAGAACAAGTTTATTAGTCAACCACCATTATAAAATTTAAATATTTATACAGCAAGATGGAAAAATCTTAACCAAACACTTCCAATTATTTTGCTGCAGTATACACAGGAATGGTTTTGTTTCTTTAACAAACTGATCCAACATCATTCTTCACTCACAAGTGTCTTGAAGGCATGTCCAATTTTGAGAATGTGTTGCACATGTAAATGTAGTACACAAAAAGAAAAAATTGAAGACCATACTAAAGTGATTTCAAAAAGGAGAAAAAAAAAAAACAGGCACATTGAAGTCACCTACTCCATAAAGAGCTTGTGGCTAATACTGTTTATATGTTGCCAAAATTCAAAGGGTACAAATTAAAATGGTCTTTGATACACAAATAATGTTCTAAATGTTTTCTGTTTTGCAAAACATGCATGAAGTTCCCACGACTTTTAAAAAGTCTTCCGTACCAGAGAAGGAATACAAAGGCAGTCAGAAATGGAAGCATTCACAAACACCAGAATAAGGCCCTTCAGAATTTATTTAAAGTAACATCTTAAACCCCTTCATTCTCAGGTAAAAGATTAAGAGGCCGAGATACACATCGTCTGCGAGGGTGAGGATACTGGAGGTTGGCAGTGTCAGCATCACAAGACTGTTCTATCAGAGGAGGAGGAGGAAGGAGCTGGGCATGGCTGGACCATCTCGATCCAGCCCGTGGGGAATCCAGAGGGGGAAAGAAATACCTGAAACAATTAAGAAAGGAAAAAAACACCAAAACAAAAAAACAAAACAAAACAAACAAAACAAAACAAAAAATTAAAATAAACAAAACAAGAAAAGAAGAGAAAGGTAGTAAATACAAGGAGAACCAAAGGGGAGAAAAGACATGCTGGAAAAAAAAAAAGGCTTTAGTATATCCATGCCAAAACCAATAGAACATAACAGCAGAAATCAAGGCTTGTAATTCAAAACAAGACAAATCTGGAAACTCTTCTTTAAAGCAAAATAATAGCCTTTTCCACTGAAATTCATTGAAAATAATACCATAGTCATAGTCCTAGTATACATTTTTACAAAAGAATGGATGGCTTTGGAAGTCAAAAGAGTGGTGTAGTACAGCTATTAACAGGCTTTCATTCTTCCAGAATTTCTGTGATTTGTTAACAGCTTTCAGTAATGCTTTGTTTGTGACACAAAATATACATTAAATATTATCAAAGTACATTTGCTGCATATGCAAAGAATTCAGGTTAACTTCAGAGCATTTCTAGAATAGACGTAAAAACACCAGTTTTTACATTAAGGATATACATTTACAGAGAATAACTACTTTGAATGAAATACAGTCTTTGTATCTATTTACATATTTCTGCAAAATCCTCAGTGTAAATTCAAGATTCTTGGTGAATGCAAGATTCAGAATTATGCCACTCCATGTCATTTTGCTACTGTTTTTATTAGAACTTACCCGTAACACTCGTGCATTTTAGTATAACTATATTATGATGTTTTCTGTCTTGTTTACAATTCTGTGGACTTACATCCAAGAACAGCTATCAGTTTATTAATGAAATTATGGGACAATTAACAACAAGCTGCATTTTGGTTTATAACTCTGTATGGCTAAAGTGTTTGCGCTTTCAAGGATACTGTGTTTAGAAAATTTAAGTACTCCATGTAATTGCAATTATTACCATAGGAATGTACAAATATGTAACAGAAAATGTAGTTCTCTTAGGATGAAGTATGACAGTACTTACAAAACATTTATTTGAAGTCATACTAAAGAATATAAATGAAGCAATACCAAACTACTAGAAGTCATCATCTGTACAATTGTCCAAACAGTTTTCTTACTCCTTTAAAACAGTTGCATATATTACAAAGCAGTTACAACCTTGTAATGTTTAGGAATCTTAATCAAATGCAGAACACTCTGAAATGCAAAACAAATTGGTTCTCAAAACAATTTCAATGAAAGTTACTGTAATGGTCATTTCCCTCCTCCCATCCCAATCAAGGACAAAAATTCTTGTTTTTAATCATGAACTATCTTTTAATTTGACAAGCTCTCAAAAATACGTTCTGATGGAAGTTTTGGGGTTTGGGTGGGTTGTTTATGGTTTTTTCCAAACAAGATGCCTCTCCAAATTTTTTTCCATCAGTATCAAACTGTGCAGGCTAGTACAAAAAACGCACACAACGTGTTTTAAAAAGGCTTTTTGAACAGCATTTAGTAGTTAGCAGGCTGCTGGTGTCTTGGGAGAGGTCAAACGGCGCTGGGGAAGGGAAAAAGGAGTTCGTTTTCCATTCCTGTGTGCATGCAACAAGCAGCAAAACACCAAAGTTACTCCAGTTAGCTTGGTATCAGCTCTGCTTTCTGTTAAAAAGGACATAATACAAATGGAGAATGGAAATTGTATCATAAATCTAGACACACAATTACATCAACATAATAATACAGCCCTACTGGTTTATTTCCTAACAATCTACATCACATGTCCTGAAATTTACTGAGCACAAATCCAGTTGGGCCATAGTGCTTTCATAATCTTTTCCAGACCTGCCTGGGCTATAGCTGTTTTAAGTGTTCAAATCTATAGACATGAAACATAGCATGTACAGTCAGAGACAAAATAAGTTATATGGAGGATACCTGTTTAATGTATACCTGTTCAAATGTCAATGCATAAATCTTTATCAGCATGTTAACACTAACACAGAAGTTAGCAACTCTGCTTACACGATTCAGGCCATTATCATTACAAAAGAAAGCATGTAATAAAGTGTGTATCTTTTATAATAAGGAATTCCACAGCCACTGACTTAATTCTGGAAATAACATTGTGTGACAAATCAAAGGCAAGAGCAATTTATAAAAAACCAAAACAAAACACCTTCCAAAACACAGAGCACTGAAGGGAATAGAAATAATGCTAGAAGTTTCAGTTTGACAATGGCTCAGCACCGAGTTCAGGGACAGGAGAAGAGCCACCAGTGGGGTGGTGACAGCTAGTCTTGGTGGCAGCTCAGTCTTAGATAAGGAGATTGTCAAACCACACCCTGTCCTAATGAGCTGAAGACAGCCTGCATTTCCCACAGGAGCCCAAGCAAATACGGCTACACAGCTCTGGATATATCATTTCCAAAGCAGGGCTGCATTTCATTTGCTACATGGCAAGTAGAACCTGGAACCATGACCAACATCATTCTGCTGCCCTTTCTTGTAGGGACTGGGCCCATTACCAACTCTTGCACTCCCATTTATTTTGGGAGGAAAATGTGAAACCCCTTCTCTGTTAAGCAGGGTTAGTGATCTTGAACTGCCATTCAGGACTGACTGCTGAAAGGGAAAGAAGGGGCTGGTGCTACTCTCCAAAAGCAAACTTTACTGATAAGCATTTCAAACTGAAAAAACCCCATATGAGTAGCTGCATATGGATGGAGAGGGAAACTACCCCAAGGCATTTGAAACAAAGGTGGCCACGAAACTTGGAAACTGCTGCTGTAGAATCTGGCCACATCCCATCCTTACATAGGACTTATAACTCTGTAGAGCTGATTGTACACACTGCACCATACAGAGGCAGTGTATTTCTACATTTCAGTGTGCACAAATAAAAATGATTTTGCAGAAGAGGCAGTAAAATTTACCCACTAAACAGCAACTATTACACAATAAAAACCTAACAGATTATTAAGGCAAATTATCTCCAATATGAATGCCATATGAGGTAAATTTTAAAAACCACTAAACTTTTATTAAATTGATGCTACACTCCTGCAAAAACCAAGTGTTAAACTAACACTAACATTTGATTGTTGAAACCATATGTTATTAAGTAGCTTTTCTTCCTTCCCTTCTGCTACATTAACCCAGAGAAAAACAGAATTTGTTGCTGGCATTTTTGCTTCACTTTTAAACCTGTATCTAAAACAAAAGGGCAGTTACACACCAGTAAGATGAAGCTTCTCGTTTGAAACTATTTCAGAAATGTTGTTTCTAATAATACAAAAGGACTAAAAAGAAAAGTTATTTACACTGCTTATTTATACAGACTGATTCCATATGACTTACTGTTTTGTTCATTGTCCTCTTAACCCTGGCGTAACAGACATACCCACAGAACAAAACCAGAAGAGCTTATAGAAGTACTCATGCAATAAATGACATTGCACTTTAAAAACACGTAAAACAAATAGGAGAGCTAAATGAAAGTAAGAAGATTCAGAGAAAAGACTTTTTTACTGAAAATCAGTCTCTCTACTAATGAACCTACCTGCTGGCAGATGAACCATTTAGTGAATTCTGCAGACTTGTATTGGCTGAACCTAGAGAGGCATTAAAAATTCCCTGCTGAGAACTACCATTCACTGGACTCCCGTTACCTTTCAGTATACCAGTACACTTCCAGTTGTCCATGTAATTAGCTGCAAACACAGATATACAGAAACTGTTAGTTTCTCTTCTGAAGCTCAGCTTTCCCTACAAATATACTTCAACTGCCCCACACCTGGTGTGAATCAGAACTGAATTTCAATACCAATATATAAATTCCAAACAGCCTGATATTCTCTGCCTGTCCATAATTTAAAACTCAGTTTCCACTATTACAATACTAAGGAACAAACGAGAATGTGTAAGGTAACTGCCAGTGGGTTTTTGTTGTTGTGGGGATTTTGGTGATGGTTTTCTTTGGGTTCTTTTGGGCGGGGGTTTGGGTTTTTGGTTGGTTGGTTGGTTTGTGGAGGGGTGCATGTATTTGTTTGTTTTTCTTTTAAAAATGTAAACAGAAAAAAAGCCATTTGCCTGGACAATGTGACTGAATGTGGATTTTCTAGGTTTAGCAGCAGGAAAATATCTATCTTACTTTTTTAAATGGCAACTTTATGTAGCTCTAGTCTAGTGAAACAATTTCAGGATACAGTGACAACTATTCACAGCAGCCTAAATCATGTAAGTATTCCTGCACAGAAAGTTCTTTCTGAACTCTGTTTTTCTTAAACAGAAATATGGAAAATATATTTATCTTTCACAAATCTAAAATGGACATTCACTCCAAAATTATGTTTTGAGTAGAATTTCTCAAGTATATCCACCAAAGTTAATGTGTTTCAGATGGGTGACCTTACCCTTCCAGAGCCTAACACAGCCATCATCACCAGAGGAGGCAAGCACTGTGCCTGTAATATTCCAGCTCACTCGCCACACCTGGGAGTTGTGATTGTCAAACTGTGCCACAATATGAATTTCAAATTTTGTTAATCCTCCTGATGAAGTCAATTCTTTCCTGTTGAAGAGAAAAGTGACAGTTCTGCACACAACTGTTCAAAGGTCTGGGCTTGATCATGACATCAGAAAGAACGACATCTAATAACAACTGTTACTAGATTAGGTATTCCGACAAAATTATAGACTTGTTCGCAGTCTTGTTTCCTTAAAAATCAGGTTGCTAAAACAATCCTGCATACATTAAGTTATTACTTTTACTTTGCAGAGACTATTTGAACAAGATTGGATAGTATCCATCACATCACACCAAGCCATCTTCCTCTTAAGCTCACCTCAGAGGTTTCAGTGTGAAAATTCGTACGTCTTTGGTTGCTACAGCCAAGATGTGGAAGGATCTTCCCAGATTTGGAGCGAATGCAATATCATGTACAGGATCTGTGACTGTCATCAGAGCTTCTGCTTTTGCATATTTCCTGTACAGTGCAAGAAATTAACCTTTAATGCCATAAAAATGGCCAATGATGCAAATGATATAAACCAGACAGAGTGGAAATGGGAAAAAGGGTTAAATATGCACCATGGGACTTGCAAAAACAAAAGGTTTTTTCTAACATAAATTTAAGCAATAATTTCAAGCAGATTTCTTCAGAAATTGAATCTATCAGATACAGCAGCCATTAAGTACAGTATTGTAAGTCATACGACAATGCAAGAATTGCAGTACAAAGAACATTTTTGTCTACAACTGGAAAAGGGAAATAAAAAGAAATATTCCATTCACAAATCTAAAGGGAATTTGCATCTCAGTAACTAAATTTTCCATGCTTTTAAGCAGACCACTGTCTGCCTCCTCTGCCATAAACACATATTCCATTTTCTTCCTAAGTTACAGTAACTTTATTGTTCACGCACGGAGAGCATTGCCTGAAGCTGAGCATAAAATCCATAGGACACTCTGGCTCCTTTCCCACATCCATCACTCCCAATCAAACACAGTTTCTCTGTTATCATTTAACTGGAAGTGGTGGTGCACGAACCTAGTAGCCCCTTCTGGTTCTGTGAACTCTTGACTGTACAATGTGGAGTTTGACAGACCATGAGCAATTCACAGCACTTTCTGTCACTATAATCATGCCTTTAAAATCATTGCAAGGTGGCTTTGAACAAAATAGTGCCTGGTGCAACAAAATTCAAATTTCAACTGTTAACTCCTTGTACAAAATTAAACATATATTTTAGTAGACACAAAAACAACAACTCTCCCTTGAAAATGCTGGTAAGAACACTGACATTTCTGCACTGACAGAATAAAATTATCAATATCATTTCTGTTAACTTCAGTTCCCATTCTGAGGTCTCCCTCTCTTTTCCCACTCAGTGGATCAGAGACAAAATTTAGGTATCATTTACTACTCCACTCCACATCTAATGATAGGAATAGAAAGCCATATATTATAAACAATTTCATGATCCCACAAATGCTATGTATTGTTATTGAGCATACCTCGTATTTTCGTTATATTCATAAATCTGAACCTTAGCCAGTATATTTGGACTGTTGTCATCACTTCCTACAGCGATCATTGGAGAATGTGCTCGAGAGCTAAAAGGTGGAAACAAATCCTGTCATATTTACATATTTTATATCTATATAATATTTATAGATCATATTTCCCATAGAAAGTACACTGAGCCATTTGTTAAATTTCCAAGACTTTACCTATAGAGAAAACAAAACACCACAAAACATCACAAGGAAAAAATCACAAAGAAACAGCAGTTAAACGCTATTCAATTCACAGTTACCACTATCTTCACTCTGTTATTTCAAAAGCCCACTCTATACACTCACTAAGGTGAAATCAGTAGACATTATTTAGCAATTCAAGATGATGTTCTCAGAGGGAATAAGTGACCTTCTGTAATAGACTGCATCTGTAGTCCAGTATTGGCCACAAGTTTCATGGCAGAGCCTGCATTCTTGGCAGTGCTTTTAATGATTGATTTAGTGTTATTTCATTCAGGTTTTGGGAGATAAATCACATAAGCTATATGTAGATGAATTCTAGTTTTTAAATCAACTTTTATCCTATCCCATGCATTAAAGTGAATGCCTTACTCTGAACCCTCAGCACAGACTACTGCTAATGAATAGAAGAGTAACTGGATCAGCAGGACACAACACTGTGTCCACAGGGAAAGCCATTAAGTGCTTCTAGACAAACAGAAATCAAAGCAGTTCAGCTTTGAATGGTTTTTTCCTTCCTGTTACAGTCAAAAAGCAAATGTTTTAGTAACACACCTTGAAGGATTCCAAGAAATACAACTGCAGCTGAGCTTACACGAGATTTCATGCTGCAGTGACCACTGGCTGAGGTTCATCACATCTGGAGCTTCATAGATCCTCACAACTCCATCTGCTGAACAGGTTGCTAACATAAGACCCATGTGCTTGGGAGCAAACTTCACATCTGTAACAGATGTCCTGCTGTCCACTAGAGTGGTTCTCTTGACCTGCAAAGAAATTGCCATCAAAAATTTATTCCCCAAGGAAGGCTCATCAAAGTCTGACAACACCATTTCATAGGACGGTTTACAAAAACTCCCCTCCCCAACTTTTCTATTGTTTGCAAGGTGAGTGAGAACAGCCAGTGTTATTTGAAATTATCTCTTGTCAAAGTAAAACCCAACTTTAATGCTGCTGTAGGTGGGAATTCATGTCTGCAAGTCGTTTGCCAGAGAACATCTCATTATGAACCACCAATAATAATGACACTAATTGGCCTGAATGTAGCCAGTTAGCTGTTTTCCTCAAATGGTTTCAAAACACTTCCTTTGTGTTGGAATGTTGCCACAAATGAACAAAACATAGGCAAAATCAGCAACTTTATAGCTATAGAAAAGAAGTCTCACCCAGTGACTCTGGCCTCGGAGTTTATCATTTGACTCTCCCACTATTTCCTCCCACACAGCAGCTGTTCTATCGAAGGAGCAGGACGCCAGGACCTGCCCAAACTCAGGATGGGCCCATGTCACACGCCACACCGATCCACTGTGTGTCTGCAAGACAACAGCACAGCACTGCAGAGAGGCAAACTCACTGCCTTGTGCCAAGGAAAAGGCATTCTCATGACCTTCTGAAAAAGAGAATTTTAGGAAGTAGTAACCTATGTTCTTTTATATGAAGTTATATAGCAGCTGTTGCAGTTCTCCATTCCAACCAGCAGTGCAAAGTTGTTGCTCTTAGGGTTTAAAATGCAATTATTACAAGTGTATTTCAAGGCATTATTTGTTACAACTTTAAGTTCCAAACTATGATTCTGCCTTGGTGCAAAAAGTACAATTTTGTTCTCAAATTTCAGCCATTACCATGTTCACTTCTAGATTGCCTGTACTCTTCGAAAGCACTTGCAGAGCATTATTAATCTTATTTTTAATATGAAGCTCCTCTTTCACACCTAGTCAACATTCCTGTCTTAGAGAAGGGGAACTCAAAAGGCTCCCTCGCGTTGCCATTTACCAGGATGAATGCATTGTGGTCCTGTTAAATACCAGCCTAAGAACAACTCAGAAGCTGAATGTACTAATTATCCAGATGAAGCAGAGCCTCCACATGACACAGTTCCCAGAAAGGTTTTGGAGAACAAAAAGCAGAGGTCAGATACTGTAACATTTAATAGCCAGATATATTCCTTTTAAATTTTCACCCTTTTAGATATATTTTTAAGTCTTACTACAGGCAAAAGGAAATATTCAATTAAAAATTAAGGTATTGTTTTCTACTCCCTGATAATGTTTACTGACACTAGAGCCTGCCAACATAACAGGTATATATATAAAGGTACTAAAAGTATATATATAAAGGTACTAAGAAGAGTAGACTGCATTTTAGCATCTGCTTGAAGTGAGAGGCACTAGAGATGTTTTATAGAAGCAAAGAAAAAGTATTTTACACAAGACATACAGAATCTACATCAAACCAAAAGCATCCCTACTCTATAACTCAGCAGAAATGAAGCATGTTTCCCCAAAAGCAAAGGAGAAACCACAGTTACGTCTGTGTAATTTTGACAAATACAAACCTTCCAGCTAGCAGTGCAATGCCAATCTCCATTCTCGCTTTTGTCCCAGACCTATTGAGAAATCAGAATACAATCATACAATTTGTAAATAAAGCTTACTGACTAGTACTTTAAAGACACAGCCATTCATATATACATAAAATAAAAATAAACACAAATACACTCACCAACCCTCCCAACTAAACATTTTCACCCAGGACACTGTACCTGGTTCAGTACAAACCTGCACTTCACTCAACCATGAAAATATCCCTATTACAAGTAGGACGAAGAGGCACTGCCTGCAAACCCCACTGTTGTTTGACTTCTATCTCTTTTTAAACAGTAAATTAGGTAGAAGATAAATTAATACAATTCCCAATACTTCATTCACTGTGTTCCAAGAGTACATTATTCTGTTTCACTCTAGAGCCCCCAGCACCCTCATGTGCTCAGCTCTGGTTGCAAAACCCTAATGCAGCTCCCAGCATTCATCCCAAAAGCAGAGCAGGACAGCGAAATATCCATCACGGCAGTGGGGGAACAGATCTTGTTTCTTTTTGAGATTTCTACCTTGATTTTTAACCACATGCAAGTCACTGAACCTTCTCTCTTGATTTCCCATACATGTTTATACTTAGGAGGTTTTTGCTAAAAAGTTATGTAGGAAGTCATGAACATAACCAAATGAAAGACATCACCGGACACCAAAGATCCCCATGGCTTTGACTTAATTTCTGTGGGGACCGTTTTATTGTGCTTGGTTATTTGGTTTTTCGCCCGTGGTAAGGGGGAAGGCGCTGCTTCCTTGTTCTTAAGCCTAATCTACATATGACACAGCTTTTCTACGAAAAAAGCGACTTTCTCAACCATTTATCTGGACTTCAGAACAAACACGACTGCTCTCTGCAAATTAGATTTTTTTAATTTACCTATGTGACTTCCGAATATTTGCCCATTCTCTCACTATGCGCAAAAAAGGGGGGGAAAAATCAACTTTTCGTTTAAGTAAATATAAAATGTTACTTTATTTATTCTAAAAGAATGTCAAAATTAAGGCTTCTAGTAATCGACACTTCCTCCAGTCTGTCAGGGTACACTCCGGAACATTTCACCTTCCTCCCACAATAAATACAGATTATTGGCACTACATTACGAAACAGTAGCTTCTTTCGGTAATGTTCTTTAATAAATACAGATTTTTTTTTTCAGCTGAACAAACAAAACAAGTGGCACGGCTGCAGGCACAGCAGTGGGGAATGTTTTCCCTGCCGCAGCACTGGGTGAGAAGCGGAGTTTTCGTGTTTACACGCGTTAGCGGGCACACAAACACAACGCGCATTGTGTGCGAACCCCTCCGCCCTCACGGCCCGACACCGCACCGCCTCCTCCCACGGACCGAGCCCTCGGCTGCGCCCCGGCCCGCCCCGCAGCCTGGTAGGCCGCGATACTCGCCCGGCACTAGGCTCGGCGGCTCCCCGCTCACCTTGACGCTCTGGTCGCTGGAGCAGGTGGCCATGCGGCGCCCGTGGAAGTCGAAAGACACATCGTGGATGAGGTCGCGGTGATCCGCGGCGATGCTGCGCGCCACGAACATCCCGCCGCGGCCACCACGCGCGCGCACGCCTCACGCGGCGGGGCGGGGCGGGGCCGCGGCCGCACGCGCAGCCGCCCGAGCCCGCCGCGCGCAGGGGGCTGCTCCGCGCATGCGCTCTCCTTCCCACCGCCGGGAAACGCGGGGAAGGGCGGGGGTGGGATGCGGCGGGATGCGCCGGGCCGGGATGGGATGGGGAGTAGGGTAGGAGAGTAGAGTCGGCTGCTGGGGGCCAGGACGGTGCGGGGAGTTACCCCGCTGCTGCACCTGACTGCGACATGTGCCCTCACGTAGCGACAGGATGAGAGGACATAACTTCAAGCTGCACCGGGGGAGGTTTAGGCTGGGCGTTAGGAGGAATTTCTAAGGAAAGGTGATTAGATGTTAAAAATGGGCTGCCCAGAGGGAATGGTGGAGTCACCGTTCCTGGAGGTGTTCAGGGAAGGGCTGGACGTGGCACTTGGGGACAGACACGGTGCTGCTCGGTCACAGCTGGGACTCGATGGTCACGGAGGTCTTTTCCAGCCGAACCGGTTCCTGGGGTTGGTTTTGTGTGGTGCCAGCCCGGGGCGTGCGGGCTCTCCCCGCTCGGGCTGCGCCCACAGCGCCGTGTGTGCGGCGCCCTTGGAGCGCGCCGGAATCGCCGTCCGTAGCGGACCCGAAAAGCCGCGGGGGTCGCTGTGAGAATGCGGATCAATGAACAGACACTCCGCGCGGCGCTGTGTGATGTACTCCGCTTGGTTCGTTCATGGTTACTGTGTTAATGAGCCCAGTCAGATGAGCCTGGTTGTGCGGAAGAATGTGAGACCTGCCTCCGTGCCGGGGAAAAATTTGGGAGGATGAAGTGCGTGGCCGACAGTGCAGGGAGGAATCCGCGGACAGGTTGAGAAACTCCTATGAGGAAAGGCTGAGAAAATTGAGATTGTTCAGTCAGGAAGAGCGATGGCTTAGGGGCGACCTAATTGTGGCCTTCTAGTACCTGGGGAGCCTACAAGAAAGATGGAGAGACACTTTTTACAAGGGTGTGTAGTGACAGAACAAGGGGGAATGGATTCAAACTGAGAATAGGTTCAGATTAGATATTAGGAATAAATTCTTCACTGTGAGGGTGATGAAGGACTGGAACAGGGTGCCCACGGAAGCTGTAGATTTCCCATCCCTGGAAGTGATCAAGACCAGGCTGGACAGGGCTTTTGAGCAGTCGCGTCTAGGAAAGATGTCCCTGACCATGGCAGGGGGGTAGGAAGTAGACGGTCTTTAAGGTCCTTTCCAACCCAGACTATCCAATGATTCAAAGGGAGACACGGTGGGTGTTGGATAAGACCCAGACTAAGAACTGGAAGAAGCAGAATAGAGCCTGGCATGTGGTAAAAAACACATCACAAGTGACTGAGCTCTGGGCAGGAGCTATGGACCAGTAATGACTGGTCTATAGTCAGAGGGCTGTGCAAAATAAATGAACCACAGCAGATGGAGACTCTTGAGGGCTCAATACTTTCACCCCTGACCTACCACCTGTCAGGGAGCCCCTCCAGGAAGCAGCACTTTGTTCCAGTTTGTATCCTGCAGTATCCGCTCACAGACTGGGTCATGCAGCTCACGGTGCCAATACCTTTTAAATACCATTCATTTGTTGTATCACTGAGCACAAGACCATGATAGCATCCTGTTTTTAAGGAATGTTTCATCTGCAAGCTGTGCTATTTACTGACTGTTCTGAAGATAACTACAATAGCAGACAAGTATTAGCAAAGAGAAAACAATTCATGCGCTGTATTCCAAATAGCAATAATACGGTCAGTAGATTTAAGAGAAAAAAATAATAAGAAAATTATGATCGTGGCAATAAACACCAAAAGCAAATACATTTGTATTTAACTGGTTTATATTTCACACCCAAACCAGTACTGAAGTCATCAGAACACCTCCAGTGCCTTAAATTTATGATCCAGTTTTCAAGTCATATATTAAGAGAAAAGGGGAAAGGATGAAATTCCCTGAAACCAGATGTATTCAAATTCTCTGGATTCAAGTCAGATTCAGACCTTTTCTAGAAGATTTTTGGTGACTGCAGCTTAAACAGAAAATTAGTTTTAACACTTTCGAAAAGACTTTTGCTTCTCACTACCTCATTTAAAATTTTCATGTTCACACCAATGACTAAATTTCTGTCCACTCAGTGAATAGAATTTGTTCACAGATGTCCAGATCCTTCACAGAATTATAAAGAAACTGTTATGTGCTTGTGAAGTAAACCTGACAGTTTGATATTTAATGCTTTTATTTTTGCAAACTGCAAACTACATTCAGTAGGGACTGATGGAGGTGCTGTTATCACATGCCAGAGGAATCCCTTCACTCATTCTGTATAACCTGCATGCAAAATATGAAAGTATTTAGCATCCTAATGTATGTGTTTCATTGGCAGGCCTTGTATTAAAAGTAGATATGGTGGTACCCAAAGGTGATAAGGAATTATAACAGAGAATAATAGATTAAGGTAAATTACAACAAACTTGGACTTGAAGGTAGAACATGGCTTTAAAATGATAGGATTCAATTATTTTAGTGGTACTGGGTAAGGAAAAGTTAACATGTTGAAAAATATTTTTTTGCCCAAGTACAGCAAATATGATAAAAAATGTTTTCAATTACAGAGGATCAAAAATGTGGACGAATTTAGAAGAAAAATCACCAGCTGGTTTTACATTCTTGTCCAAGTTGGCCAATGATAGCTTTAAAATTTTATTTTTTAAATACGACAGAACTAAATCTCAATGGATAACAACAGCTGGAGCTGGAAAGTGGAATTTGCAAGAAAATTGTCAAGAAAATTTAGATATCTAAGCTTTACCTGTTTATATTAGTGGAGAAATTTAGTTGGCATTTGTAAAAAAGAGAAAACTTGCAAAGTATTTTAAAAAATAAGAAGGTAATGGAAGGAAGAGGTTAACATTTTCTCATTTCTGAAGATGTACTGGTGTTGCACAATTTCTCTCCCAGAGGGAACCTCACTCTGGGCTCTAGGGCTATAGTACAAATACTCTTTTTTCCCCCCTGAAATCACATGCAATCACATTGAAAGTTGAAATTTCAGTATTTTCTAAATAATGGCTAAATTTTAGGTAATGCAATAGAAGAAGCAAGCAAATGTGATTGTGACTCTTTCTTTGCTATAATTAGAGAGGTAGTAACTTTTTCATGCTATTCTTATATGTAAGAAAAACAAACAAACAAGGCAAAAAACCCAAACAAACAAACAAAAAACCCCCGAACAAATAGTAGTAATGCATGTATTTAGATTGCTAAGGAGGAAGATTTTTTTTTAAATCTTTCAGCATAATTAGAAACATGTGTACTTTGAAATTTCAGTTATTGCTTCATTCAAACAGCTGGAGAGACTGTGCCTAATAAAAACATTAAAGCTGACTTATAAGTTCTTTAGTCTGTAGCAGTGTATCCGAATAGTGAGTTTTTTTAGCTATTTGGGGAAATGTCTTTTACTGTAAACCACTGACTGTGTTTATAAAAATTGCATTTTTTTTCAGAATAATTGTTTCCAGTCAGTGATTCAGCTGTCAAAACCCAATTCTTTTGCAATTTTAGTAATGTAATGATTTTATTGAGACTTGAGTACATTTCAACTAGTGAATGAATATTTTTCACCTGCTCAAATTTAATTTATTTCTTTAGCCAGTAATATCGGTATAGTTGGAGCAGGACAAAATTGTCAGATTCACAAATAATTGGCATCAATCATTTTCATTTGAATAATATATAAATATGTAACTGTATCACAAAGGCACATTTTGACCTAAAATGTTTGTTTTCTCTGACAAGACAAAAAAATTGTACACTTCAAGTCAAGGTTAGGCTTTATTTCTAACATTTTAGTTTGGTCACTAAGCAAACAACAACAACAAATCCCCAAATAACTATAATTTCTTTTTAATACATGTACACATACACAAATATTTTTCCATTTTTAAATAAAACCAGCCCCTGACCTCTTTCCCTAGATCCAAAGCAAGTTATGTCAGTTTAGATTTATTTGGCAACTGGGTTCAAAATCATCACTTACTTTAAAAAAATCCAGGAAATGTGAGTGATTGTCATCCCAGAAGCTTAGTTTACTGTGGTGTCTGGTTTCAGTCAGTACCCAGGAATGAGATAAGTACATTTACCTCCTGTAGACAATTGTATCAGATGTTTTCCGTTAATAGAAAGAATGACACAGGATGAAGGTTCAAAAGAGGAAACACTTTATAGTGAAACATCAGAATTAACAAAGGGATGGGAGGACAAGAGGCAGCCTTTGTTAAGGCAAGCAGTCATTAAATAGACAGCCAGTTAGGATGGAAGGCATCCAGTCTAATGAAGAGGCATTCACATTTTCTGGGAAATGAAACAACACTTGTTTAAATTCTTTTAAATGGCCAGAGTGTCTCCTGCATTATAACAAAATTCATTGAATAAGATCAAATCTTTCTGGACCTCTTCAGGAAGATTTCAAATGTTACCCAAAAATTGGCTATAAAAGCTAATATGCTACATCAAAAGAGGGATTTTCCAATGATGTAACTTGGACCACAGAAGTCTTGACATCTGGGGTAGTATAGCAAATCAGATGGAAATAGTATGAACAGTATGTGAGCACTTTCCTTTTGCTTCCTCACCTAGTCTAATATAAACCTTTGTTATGAATAAATACTTCCATTTCTTTTTATCTTAATCTAGGTGAAATTAATAACAAATTCAAGACAACAGCCTAGTGAGACATTCCCCTTTGAATGGTGTAACAAATCCAGAAAGCAAGACACTTAGTGCTGAAAAGTTGCAGCAGCTCCCTGCTGCATTTCCAGAGTATCCAGAAGGTTGTAAAGCTGGTGCACAAAGGGTCCCCAATTGCACAGCAGTGTTTGGCAGGCACCATGGCCAGGTCAGGGGGGCACAAGCATCTGCTGCTGACGGTAACCAGAACACTCCATGCCATGTAGCAAGATAACGGGAAACACACTGGAACTCATGGAAACCACAGGAAGTTGGTGGCTTCCAGTTAACTGGGCCGTGAATGAGGATTCAACTACCAGCTAACCTTGGAGACTTCCTCTTACAGCTGAATAGTGAGGAAAAACATTCTGTTTGTGGTGATGGTGTACATGAGGTGCAAAAGACAGTTGTATTTTAACATTACTATTTGCATAATGATGTGCAGAGGAAGATCACACAGCTATGACAATCCTGGTACATATTTTTTAACATTTTGATGCAGTATTTTATCTTGATTAAATTAAGTTGAACCACAGCACAGAAGAAGAAGTAAAAGCTTCTATAATAAGGTTAGTTTTTCACTTTTGACACAGTAGGCCAATTTTGTTCTCAATTGGACTGTATAAAACCACATAACTTAATTTATTTCTGCTGAAAGTCCGGTGTAAGTGTATTAACACTGGTAGAGATATTCTCATTCAAAATGACTATAACTGGCACTGCTTTGAATTAAAAAAAAAAATACAGTTAGTACTTCCCTTTTCTCCCTTTTGACTACCTTCTTCAGGTAAAAGATGCTTTTGCCTGTAGAGAGAGATTTTATAAAATGCAAAGGCCTACCAAACAGGAAGCAAATAATGAACTGTACTTACTAAGGATGTTTGTATCAGCATGGGATAGAAGGTGAGGAAGCCTGCTTAAAATGGCTGCCACTGTTACATGCTTCAGTCATGTCTGCACTAGAAGCTGGCCTGTTACAGGCAATCGTGGATTGTCATGCCAACAGCAAACAGCTTTCAGCAGAGTTAAAGGTTCCATTCCTGACAACCTTTTAAAAATATTTTTTTTGGCAAGGAAGACCTGCCTGACCCTGTGAAATCCACACAGTTTTTTGTATCATGTTTTCCTTAACTTAAAAACTGGATCCACAACAATTAATAATATTTCACAGAGAGTAAAATGATATCTATTATTATATATCCTGGATTGAGGCAATGTAGAAATACAAAGCGCTGTTATTGAGCAATTAGATTCAGGGACAAAAAATCTGGTAAACCCAGTCATTTAAGAGTCTCAAAGCTAAGTTTGCTTAGCTTTGAGAATCTGAGGCATAAAACTTGGGAAGAGTTTGAAAGTGTTGGCAAGTGGTCTTGTATGTGTAACAAAAATGTCATACAAAGTGGAAATCTAAAGGTGGATGTTTCAGAGGAAAGCATGCATAATCACAGCAGTGTGTGAAAGATGTGGGTTGAATTCCTATTCAGGAAAAAGAATACCAGCAATTGCTGTTATGAAGAGTAAGACAAATTAGGAGGATCACTTACCAGGCATGACTGGCCAATCATGCCAAGCAATTAATAGCAAAATATTATTTTGTGGGCAAAAATGAGGGTAAAGTCCCCAAGCCGCTATGTGAGTAACCTGAGAGTAAAATAGGCACTTAAAGTGGAACAGTGAACCTTTATGTGTCACCCTGCTTTGTTGCTGCTGCAGAGTTCCACTTATAAGCTGTTATTTATTTTGCTAAGAACTCAATAGAGTGTCTCAAACTGGATTTAAAACTTACTGTTTTATCTAAAAAAAACCCAAAAAAACTATTAGAAAGATGCAAGAAAAAAAATAAGCTCCAACTCTATAAAATTATGTTTTACCACATAATGCAAAAAAGAGTACGGGAAGACAAAGTAAGCAAAATAATAATTATTAGATATGGCAGTCGAGCAAAGCAGTTACTCAGTCATGATCGAGTATATCTGTGGTAGCATATAAAGTTGAGTTAAGGAGAAACAGAAGTGATGTTATATATAAGTAAGCGGCTTATGGATGGGAAACTATTCTGAGTCATATGAATGTGCAAAGAAATGTAAGGGAAAATTGGAATGACAAGTTGACAAGCAACACAACTGACAGCTTGGAAGTGAATACTGATGGCTTCATAACAGATGAATATGAAGGTTGATCTCAGATGGTATCATTACATCAGAGCTATCTAAACTAGTGATCTTAAGTTGGGAAATAGAAACAGCTTGTAGGAGAAAAAGTAGAAAATAGCTGTCCCTGAGAGTTTTCACAGTAAGAACAGACAGAAAAGTCTAAACTTAGCAGCGGTGGCTTTCCTGCATCTGTTTTGTAGTGTGGAAAGAAACATCAGAAGTATAAAACAGGGTATAAATGCTGCCAAAATTACCAGTTAAATCATTTTTGCAGATTACAATTATGATAGAATATCAAATACATTATTATAGCTGTTGCCTACAGAATGGTTGTGTGTGCTTGTTTATAGGCTGAGGAAGCCTTAAATGCCTTTACTGTTAGGTGGTAACACAAATCTTTCTCTACCTTATAAAAAGATTTCACAGCACCACCAGTTACCACGGTAATATTTAGTGATTTGGACAGTGGGGTCAGGCAGGGTTTGGTGAACTGTGTTTGAAGAAGGACTTCTGCCTTCTAGATTCCATAGCCTCTCAGTGACCTCAGGGATGAGCCAAATCCCATATCCTTCAGCAGTTTGCTCATTAAAGGGGAGAGTAGTGCTGAGGGAAGGAACATGTGCTGGAGCCTTTCCTCTTTAGCCTCTCGCCGTGGATGGAGCTGCAAGATGTCAATCTTCCTGCTCTGTGGGGACAGAGGCACAGCTGTGGTGGGCCACAGAAAGCAGGACTGTGCATGGCACACATGGTAGTGTTTGATGCTAGACACACTTCATGATGCCATCCATTCTGAATGTGACAATTTCATTTACTACAGGTACATCTTTAGATGATTTTTTCCTTTATTTGGAATTTTTCTTTCTCACATTTTTGAAGTGAGCATACAACTTGATGTGATCTGCTCAATAGATTGGAAAATTTCAAGTGGCTTGTTCCTGGAGCTGAATCAAGGCTTCTCCACGAACAGGAAAATTTGAATTTTGCAGCAGTACTAGAGGCTATACAAAAGAACGTGAAGGTTGTAGAAGGTGGATGTGCATGCAGAAGAGCATGGAGGAAAGAGGAGAGGGAGGTGTAGGGAGATCCGTTGTCAAGACCATTCAGCAAGGTTTGGGATGACCAGGAGTAGAATTATGATGCCTACTTCATCAGTCACTGGATCCCATCTCTCCAGTCTCTAGTTTCAGGAGATTGTTCCTCTCCTTGCCCACACTCCTCACCTCTCAAGCAATAAACATCTCATCATTTACACCTCCTCCACTGCTTCCAGGGATCAGCTGCTCTGGCAAAGGAAGGGGCAGAAATAGAACTGGCTCAGAAAGTCAGGTTTGCTACTGTCGCTAATACATACTCACTTTTAGAGTGAGTATAAAACACACACAGAGACAATGTAACACATATATCCTTACAGTATAAAAGTATAAATTACTTAGGCTGAGCGAATTTGTTGTCACAGGGCAGAGATCTGTTGCCCACATGATAGGAGCAGCTCAAATGCATGGTCTTCCTATCCACAGGAGAAAGGCCTTGTCAGAGGAAAGAGCAGAACTTGGCTGCTCTTTACTGGGGCCGTTGTGCCACCATGAATAGCTGCATCCATAGGCAACCTGCCTACATTGCCTATACCTGCAGCTGGCCCTGCTGTTTTCTGTTCAAATAAAGTAAAAACTCTAAATTTAAAATGGAAACATCAGCAATAATTTTCTTTAATTTTCTTCATTTGAAATTTTCTTTCATTTTGAAAAAGAAGGATAAATATTTGTATCAGGGCATAATATCCACATGTTTGTCTGATACCAATCTGAATTTATAGTGCAGCAGAGCTGGTACTGTGCAGTTTGAAGGATGATAACAACACGGTGAAGTATTTACTATGGAAGTAACTTGCTTATTACTCATTACATGATCGATACTTTCATTGTTGGTAAGTGTAACAAACATGCTTCATTAAAATGCTATTTAGCTATAATAGGTTAAGAGCTTTGGAAATTAGTGTTTTAGGAAAACCACATATTCCCCAAACACAACAGGATTAGCAGTTCTAAAAAAAAAACCAAAAACAAACAAACAAACAAAAAAAACTTAAGCAGCTGTACAGGAACATTAACATATCTTTGCATGTACAAGCAGAGCAGCTTAACAAACTCAGGGTCCATCCCAAAATCAGCCTTATATTTATGTCTTCCAGCAAGATAATAATTCTTGGGGCCATTTCTGTGTATCTAAAAGTAGGTATATAAGAAATAAGGACCTATTATGTGCTCTGAGGGTAACAGGAATCTCAGATAGGGCAAGTGGCTGTACCCGCAGGCAGCTTCAGACTTCAAGGAATATTTCTGAAAGGGCATAGCCAAGACTTTCAAACTGTTAGATGATACTTCAGTCTCTTCTTATGGAGGATAGACCCCGCCTCTGTATCTCAGATTCCAAATTAAATTTCCACAAGGTGTATGGGGATACTATGTTATAGATATGGAATCACATACTTAGGGATGTCATATGCTATATATATAGTTTATATATAATTGTGAGGCATAACAAGACAGAATAAATTTAACTAAGGAACATTCTGGAGACATAGTCCAGATAATATGTATCAGCAAATGTTAAATGGGCAGTGCTAGAGTAATTTTCTGCTTTGACCACCATTAGGAGAAGCTAAACATATCTGTCTAGGGAGGTTTCAAACTCCAGTAGAGAGAACACCAAAAGGCTCCCTAGAGACGTGCTAAGCACTCCTCCTCCCTCTGACATTTCAAAAAGGAAATGTGATGAATGTATTCTGACAAAAATAATAGTTCATTGTTTCCAAAGCATTTGAAACATCTGGATTAAAACATGTAATGAAATCCCAGACAAGATTCCAGGGGAAGCATACTTGAATTTCTGGAAGACACGTGACTACTAAAGCTAATATCCCATTCACTGGAAATTTTGAAAATGTTTTGTTGTGCTCAATTAAGGCTTCTCCTCTGCGCATGAAATTCTTACTAGCGTAAATGCCGCCTTACTGTCAGATGTGAGGGTGCACTCCCTTTAAAGAGAAGATGTACTGTGACTTCATACTAATCACCAGCCACTTTATTCCTCTTATGTCTCAACTCAGCAATGCTGTTAGATCAGAATCATGACAAGGAGAGCTTCCCAACAGGAACCGCTACGAGAACAGATTACCCAAGGGAATCATTAGATGCAGGAAAGAATTTATATAATTTTAAAATGTTATTGTGTAAACTGTATGGTCATAGTTTACATTAACATATTTTTACTTAAATTTTTTCTAAATCTTGACATTTCACTGTTGCAAGAGAAGAATGAAGTCTGCATGTTGCTAAGTCTCTTTTCTACAGTTTTGTACAAATTAGCATGGTTAGTTGGCCTTACAGGAATAAGAGATTTTTGCGTTGTGACAGAAATTTAAACTGAACACTAAGGCGCATGCCAAAGCAAACACAGCCCAAAGCTGAGAGAGCATCCACCATAGGAGCATGCTGGAAAGAGTACTTGAGTATTTTAAGAAATGTTCACATCATGCCTTAGGATTAATGGCACTTTGAACGTTCCCGCACTCCAGCTCTGTTGTGGAGGCATACTAGCAACTGCTGTCCAGGGGATGCTCCTTTCAACCAAGGTCAAGAGAGTGACACTAATTGCCAGCAACTGCTTTCTGCCCAAGGTAACCCATTGATACATTGTTTAGGAAACAGGTATGCCTGAAATACAGAATTTCTCCCCACGCAGCTTATTCAACATTTCCCTCACCATTATGCTTTTGAACAAGCTGAAATACAACTATTTCAGATGTGTGTGTCTTTGGTGAGTGGCTTATGTACCATCCCTAAGTGCTGAGTATCTCTTCTGAGCCCCTGCCCTTGAGATATCTGAAATACAAAGAAAATACCCAGCACATTGAAGTGCTCTGTGGGAGGACAGCAGGAGCAGATGATATTTATATACACAAGTATTATGCACAGTATAAGCATATGAATGGAACACTGAACAATATACAGAGCCTACTTAACCACCATCTGCTGATTTGCACAGATTAGTGAAAGCAAAACTATTATTCCCATTTTTCCCTCAATAATGCTATATTCTGATGAAAGAAGTCAATTTCCAAGAGTTAATTCTGCAGTTATCTGCATAATCATTAAAAGTATCTGCCTTACTTTTTATAGAAATATTTTTAAATTATCAAGAAAAATATAATTCAGCACTTGATAATTTTAGCTAATTAATTTTTTTCACAGTGTGTTAGAATGGTAGATTTAAAGGTATACAGCTATGAAATTCCCATTAGAGAAACAGTCGTATAAAATGCTGTACATGTAAGTTTCTAGTTAGAGTAACCAGAGAGCTATAACTTGCAGAATAGATTTTATTAATGTGATTAATTATCAAATCTATAAATGACTCTCTCCTCTGTGGGAACAAGGCACCCCCACTTCTTCCTCTCTCAGGAAAGTGAGACATAAAAGAAAGAGAAGGGAAAATTTTAACGTCACCCTGAAAAGCATATACATTTATGTTTTATAAACATAATCCTTGCATTGTTTCATTGGAACCTCCTGTCCAAAGATATTCAGGATTTATTCCACTTGCTGTGACAGAACTGTGTAAATTCAGTAATAATATTGCACAGTGTTGATGTGTATTTGACAGCAGAATTAGCTGTAATGACTGATGCAGTCACCTCCTTCAGTTGTCTTCCTCATCCTGCTTTCCAAGGTTGCTGAAACTCTGGAAATTAGGTGAGAATTATCCTTACCACTTTTTCTGAGACAAAGAAATACTGTCATCAAATGATTTGTGATGTTCCTCAGAGAAAACTCAAGGACAAAGACCATGCACGTGGCAGAGTTTCACAAATAATACATCCCACTTCTCATTCACCATTGCTGCCGGCATATTGTTCCTTGTATGGCATTTACCAGCCAAAATATATTCTTAATCTAGAAATTAGATTGTGCATTTATAACTTCTGATGACTATAAGGTATTACCAATGTGTTGAGAAGCAGTAGGAAATCTAGACTGTTC
Organism: Chamaea fasciata; assembly: GCF_029207755.1. Taxonomy (NCBI): domain Eukaryota; kingdom Metazoa; phylum Chordata; class Aves; order Passeriformes; family Sylviidae; genus Chamaea; species Chamaea fasciata. Next base: position 53,528,513 of record NW_027094086.1, on the reverse strand, counting down.
TGATTATGACATACATGTTCATGTAACAACTTCTTAGGGAATGCAGATATAGGCTTATGGCAATCGTATCTCCTAATCCCCTCTCCGCATCATTTTCAGGAATCTAGTCACCAGATTCAATTAAACGTTCTTTCTTAAGCAAGAAAAACAAAAGGGAAAACGGAGGTGGTCTTTCTGGAGGACAAAATAAACAAAAAACCCCAAACATCTTTGGTTTTGCTCTGTGACTTACCTGTCCTGCTCAGTGCTTCAGAGGGGGCTGGTGTGAAGAAAGCAGTCATCTTGGACAACGAAAATTAATTTCAAGTGAATAGAGCTTCCAAAATTAGTGTAAGACAAAGGGAGTTAGAAGTTACCTGAGATGTTGAAGTGACCCTGTGGGATATTTCTTGATGAATACAATCTTAATAACATACTTTGTTTCTTTATCTCTTTGTAACATTTTTTTCTTTCTGCAAATCTGTGTTAGAAAGTCTGCCATCAAAGAACTTGAAGAGGTCTGCTTGAGAAGTGGTACCATAAGGTTTTTAAAAGGAAATTTTTTAAAATTTAAAAGGGAAATGTCGTTTAGTGATGTCTCTTTGCACACAATGAGAGAGAAGGGGAAAAAAAACCAAAACGAAACAAAACAAAAAACTTAAAAACATAAAATTTAAAAGATCCAGAGAGTTTCATACACCTATTTTGATACTGGACACGTTCTGCACAAGGACACTTTTCTCCCTGGGTTGTTAATTCCAGTAAGTGGTCATGTCATGACTTGAGCTGCTGGAACCGTTCCACTGGCTAAAATAAGATGTTAAAGACCTTGACAGCATTCCAATTGGAAAACGTGTGTTATGGATCCTTCTTTCAGTACATTACATTCAGTTTTTCTTTTCTTTGAGAAAACAAACAAATTGGCTTAGCAGTTACAGCCCATTTGTATGCCACAAGGGTATGAATTAGAGGTTTGAAATGTCTGGACTGAAAGAAACATAGCATACATTCAAAAGCACTATTATACTTGTTTGGCAAAACAGATTTTTAAGACTCCCTACTTTAGTAGATTAATTTCAAAGACATTTTTATAAGAGACATCATCAAATTAAAAAGGGAAAGATAAATTTTACATGCACTACTAATTTGGTTTTTTTAGGAAATCATACTGCCTGAAAAATTAACAATTTCTTCATGGCTCTTTGCCACCTACAGGCAAAATCTATATTCCTCCTTGCTTTTTGATTTGCTTTGAAGGTAAAAAGAGAGGTGCATTGATTATTGCAGTCCTGCCTTGCCAAGTAAGTGCAGCAATGCAAATTTTGCTGTAGTGTTCCGCAGCCCTTACAAGATCTAGTGCCTTTCCACAGTGACACAAGTGTGAACACCTTGTTCTCTATAACATACCGAAGGACATCTCAGCAGGCAAAATGAGCCACACACTCATGGAACTCTGCCATCATAACAGTGACTCAGAGAATGTGGCTCCTACAGGGCTGCTCATTATCTCAACAGGACAAGCTTCTACGGGAAATTGTATGAAATTTGATATATTAATGTCAACTTAAAAACAGGCAAAGATATCACAAATCCTGCACAGACCTACCTCTGCTACCATTAGAAAGACAGAACTAATTATTGTAATATGTGTTAAATGCTCACCACCACATGGGAAATTTTAGTAGTATCTATGAGGCTGGTAACAATAAGATGTTTTAAATCACTATTACAGTGAGTAGTACAAGAAAATCCTTTCCTGTTATTGCCACTTCAAGTTGCCTAATGCAGAAGCATAAATTACAAACATGGATTACAATCTGAAGACTCTTATTTTGAACTATTGGGGCCAATTTAAAAAAAAAAGAAGGCAAAAAAACAATTCAGGGATTGTTACACCCATGAAAATAGTCATAATTGTTTTGTTCTGATGCTGGGAAACCCAAAGAAAAACCGGAACATAAAACTGAGAATACAAATTTATAATAGGAACATTTACTGTTACTCCTCAGGAGTAACAGTCTCAGGAGAAAGTCTTCTGCTAAAACAGTGTTTTCTTACCAGAACTTCTCCTAGCAAAAAACAGTGGTCTGGTCTATCACAATCTTTCCAGCTGTAATTCAGAAAATTACCTTAATTTTGTAATTTGGAAGATAAGCTTGAATATAGATGAAGATACATATAATCAAGCATGGAAACCACTAAAATACAGAATCTGTGCTGGAAACAAGTTACAAGATCATGATACTATGACTTCACAATTGTAAGAGAACTTCAGTGAAAGTCTCACTGGCCAGCATAAAGAACTGCTCCAGAACTGTTTCCAGAACTGCTCCTTAACCATTATGTAAAGTAATGCTTTGAAATAATAGCTGTGAGATTAGAAATGGTCTAAGCAAGGAACAGCCCTATTCAGTCTGTGAGGCAATTTTCAAGTCTAATAAATCCATGATCTTCAAACAAACTTCAATGTGAAATCTCTGTCAGCTAGAGGCTGTTACTATACATGCCATTTCTAGCAAAAATTGACCTGACCAGGACCATGGGATGACACTAAGCCACACTCACTGAATTAGAGTTTCTCACTTGCAAATGACAATTTCAATAAATGTTCCTGTAGCTAGGGGTGAAAAGGAAAGAGAGACAGAAAGTCAAGCATTGTACACAAACCTTCCCCAGCAAGCAAGATCCTCTCTACAAGCAAGAAAAATAATATCTCAGAGTCATCTTTCTCTCCGCAACCAGCTCTTTTCTTCTTCCCGTAGCCGTACTCAACACCCCCTGCATTGACTCATAGGCATTAGGCTTTGTGGCTGACTGCACACCCCAGCTTAGGCTGCTGGAAGGGCTGTTTCACAAAGCCACAGCAGAGCCTAAAGTTGTTCTATCCCTCAGACATCCTGGCTGGCTGCCTTTTCTGCCAGCTGGAGTGTCCATTCGCTCGTGACAGCACTTCTGCCAGTCACCCTTTTCTTTCCATACTCCACAAGTATTTCAGCTTCACCATGGGAGTCCAGAGCCATACAGACTGGCACAAACCTCTAGACTGTGAAAGACTTCCTTAATAGTTCTTAATATTTCCTTTCTTCCTTGGCCATGAATTTCTTCTACATAGAACTCCAGACAACAGTTTGGGCAATCATATAGCCTAGGCACAGCTACTTTTTTTCCATAATCTCATCATCTTTACTACAGACCTGGTTTTTATCAGACACTGGACACTAGGATCCCACAGTTGTGGATTTCTGACTGATGTGAAAGACCTCCTTAGCTGAAAGCAAACCTGTCTGAGGCCCTTGCACTTCTGCTTTTGTTGCTGCTACAAAGATTTGCATTTTGCTACATACATTTTGAAGGGTTTGCTGATGGAGGTTTGGGTGTTCTCGTGGTTTTTTTTCCCCGCTCTTGCTGTATGCTAGAATATAATTTTGGGCAGGGGAAGGAAAGCAATAATATAGTTGAGGAAAGGTATTTATACCAACACCCACTTTCAGTATTGGGAATTTTAATGTTCACTTGAGCAAGGAATACAGCATCCCAAAATCTGAAACAGAAAGAGTGCACTGTAAATTCACGCAAAAAATGAAGCCTGTTTTATCCTGACCTTTTCATTCAGCTTCTCCTACTCCCTAGCAGATGCCAGAAGAGTGGCCAGCCCTTTTGGGTTTCAAGTCCTATCCAGTTCTTTGGTGAAGGGAGGATCCTCTTCTCCTTAAGGCCTTGGGCTATAAGACTTAAATCAGGAATTATATGCTCTCCTCCTTTCACATCGTGGCAAGCTTAAGCACATTACAGTTCTTTTCCTTAACAGTTAAAATTGATGTGGAGTGTATTTGTGAACAAAACCACCTCAGGGAAGAATTTGTTCTTCATCTACCACTATCTAAAATGGTTCTCAGAAAAGCAGCACAAACCAGATCATTTCCAATAAATGGTGCTTAAGTAGTTCCAGTGAATGACCCAAAAAAGTACACACAGAGGAACAAACACTTAGTCTGTTCCAGACTGGTACTAAAATAATTGTTCAGCCAAGGTCACTGGACAAAAAACATTTAAAATTAACTCATATGGTCTTCATGGGCACCAAAGTCAATTTTGAAATCAAAACTGCTGTGGATACCAACTACTTTAGGGTGACTGTTTTGTCTGCACAGCAATGGGCTTCTCAAATTATCTTCGATTTTAATTAAAAAGCGTTGCTTGCTTGTGTTTATACTAAGATAGAAAACACTACAATATACTAGACTTTCCAGCAACTGCTATCCCTCTATGCATGTTTCCTGCAGTCTCAAGGGCTTAAGACTTTCTGTAGTTGTTCATCTGGGTTTGGCTGCACAGCTAATACAAAATGGGAGATTACTATTTGCAATAGAATGAAGTTTTCTAATGAGTGTACTTGGTTTATGTTGTATATACAGTTCACTTTCACAGACCATTAGAAATGTAGTCTTGGGCCTATCCTGGGCTCATATCCTCAAAGCTGGAGAACTGGTGCATTTTCAGCATATTTGCAGTAAAAAAAAAAAAAGCAATCCAAAACTGCACAACAGCAATTTCTTCAGAAATCCCTGGTTTACAAGTCTTTGCTTTTCTAAGCCAGCTCTAAATCACAATTAATAAACATTTTTAGCTTTCCACGAGATGTCTCTGGGCACTGATCTGTGTTAGAGATTCTAAATTGAGCTGCTACCATAAAACACCCTTTCCTAACAGCACAACTACATTGCTGTCCCAGTATGAACTACATCCCCAAATATCACAAGCACAAGTGAAAAGCACATCATGTCATAAATGCTAAAAATACAGAGCAGCCAGCAAGCTTATATACAGGGAAAAGCCTACCAAAGACTAAAATCAGTGAGGAAGGTGTCTATTTTAATTTCTTTTTTAAAATATGTTATTTGGCAGACAGCTTCTATGTACCTATTTACTTTCTTACACGCAGCTTGTGCAACATGAGTTTTCTGAGGTAAAGAACAATTTTATTAATTGAATTAAATAAATCTGTTTCAAAGAAAAACCAATCATTACCTTGAGGATGGGCACTTGGATTATTTTCTGTACTCTTAAATCATAAACATAATTCACAAATGTTTTCTTATTTTCTTGTTTCATAACTGATCATGCATATAACACTGATTAAGTGGACAGCACCTGCAGAACTATAGACATGACCCACGCCTCAGTTGTGCAGGCAGAAAAATCCAAGAAAGCCATTTCCTATACGGATTTCAAAGCTTGAGCCCACAGTTCATGAAAATCTTGTGCAACTTGAGTTACTTGGAAAAACTTGTTATGAACTTACTGATCAGTGCTGTCCCATCTGCTGTGTTTCAAAGGCATCACACAGGTGATGGTCCAGGACACCAGCTTTTCTTCCAGGACTCGTGGGAATACCTGAGCCAGTGGACTTGGAACATTGTATGGCAGAAAGGAAATGCAGCGGCATTCAGTGACAAAAATATATTCAAAAATAATAGTTGTTATTGTTGTTGTGCTTAAACATCAGGTGAGGCCCACAGGTAAGGAGACAAGGGGCTGCACATGGGGAACCACAGCGATGGCACAGCCACACTCAGTGTTATGATGTTGGTTATCACAGGAGCTGTAGATCATAGAATCATATGATCTGGAAGGGATCCTAAAGATGTCTGGTTCCAACCCCTCTGCATTGGGCAGCGACATATTCCACTAGACCAGGTTGCTCAAAGCTCCTTCCAACCTGGCTGTGAACACTTCCAGGGATGGGGCATCCACAGCTTCTCTGAACAACCTGTTCCAGTGCTCCATTACCCTCTGAGCAAAGAACTTCCTCCTAATACCCAATTTAAACCTAGTCTCAATTTATGGCCATTCACCCTTGTCCTATCACTTCATACCCTTTTAAAAAGCATCTATCCATCTTGTTTGTAGGCTTCTTTCAGGTACTGGAAGGTGACAAATAGGTCACCCCTGAGTCTTCTCTATTTCAGGCTGAACAATCCCAATTCTCTGAGCCTTTCCTCATTAGAAAGGGACTGCATTAGTCTGATCAACTTGGCCCTTCCCTGGACTTGGCTCCAATAGGTCGATGTCCTTCCTGTCCTGGGGACTCCAGAGCTGGATGCAGCACTCCAGGTGGGATTTCACAAGAGCAGAGCAGAGGGGCAGAATCCCAGGATGTTTTTAGCTTTCTGAGCTGCAAGTTCACACTGCTCGCTCGTGTCCTGCCTCTCACCCACCAGCACCTCCAAGTGCAGATTCTTGGCAGGACTGCTCTCCATCTGTTCAGACCCCAGTCTACATTGATACTGGGGTTTGACCTGACCACTGGGTCCGGTTAAGCCTCATGAGACTCCCATAGGTCCACTTCTCGAGCTCGTCCAGGTCCACGCCGTCCCTCTGGACGGCATCCTGTCCTTCAGCTGTCAGTCACACCACAGTTGACACGCCCAGCCCCTGCCCGTGTGTACGTGCCCGGTGTCGGGGACTCAGAGGGGAGTGGGCGCCGGTGGTGGCCGAGCAGGGAAGCCGAGGGGAGCTGGGGCGCACTGCAGGGCGGAGGCCCCTCGGGCGTGGGAGAGAGCAGATACAAACGTTTCCAGGGAAACCTCCCAATCCGTGAGGGGCCGTGTTGAGGGTGGGGGAGAGCCTGCCTGCGGCAGGGAAAAGTTGTGCCGGGAGTTAAGGTTGAGGACGGGAACCCGCGGGAGAGGAGGCGGCGGCGGGGCTGAGGGCAGGATTGTCACCGCGGTGCGGGGACCCACTGTAACCTCTCACAAAATGGGGAAGATTGGAAGGGATCATCTGATCCAGCCTCCCTGCTCAAGCGGAGTCACCCTAAAACACATTGCACAGATGTGTCCAAACGGTTCTTGAATATCTCCAGTGAGGGAAACTCCACAACCTCCCTAGGCAATCTGTTCCAGAGCGCGGGCACCCGCACAATAAAAGTTCTTCCTCATACCCACGTGGAACTTCTATGCATCAGTTTCTGCCGTGGCCACTTGTCCTATTGCTTGGCACCACCGAAAAGAGCCTGGCGCCATCCTCTTGGAACCCTCCCTTCAGACACTTGCACTGCTGGTGCATAGTTCCCCTTTGTGGCGCTAATTCACACATTTTTAAGGCGCCGGGCGTTTCCCAGCGCCCTGTGCTGAGCCACGAGGCATCTCCCGCCGGCCCGGGGGCCACAGACTGGTGTCCCCCAGCAGCCGGCGCAGCGTAGCCCGCTCTGACCCCGCCCCACCCTTGGTTTTGCCCAGCGCCTCCCGGAGCCGCTCCCTAAGGGACTTTCTGTCCCAGTGAGGCAATCGCTGCGGGACATGGCGTTTCTGCTTTCGGGAGGGCGAGCCTCGCCGCGATTTGTCTGTCCGACACGTCCGTGTCTCCGCACTTCTGCTTTTCGGAACCAGCGGCTGCCGGCGGGGCACATCGCCGGGGGTGCGACGCTGAGCGGGGCTGGAAGAGCTCATGCACCCTTTGGGGGCGGTGTCCGCTCAATGACATCGGCACAGCAGTGCGGGACTACAGGCTGAGGGCAGAGTGGCCGCAGAGGGGCCAGTGGAAAAGGCAGTGGTCAACAGCAGCAGCTGAACGTGGGCCAGCAGAGTGTGGAGGTGGCCAAGGCCAATGGCACCCTGGGTTATATCAGCAGTAGTGTGGCCAGCAGGACCAGGGCAGTGACTGTCCCCCTGCACACGCTTTGGCGAAGCTGCACCTCAAATACTGAGTTCAGTTCTGGCCTCCTCAGTTCAGAGGGACATTGAGGTTCTGCAGCGTCTCCCGAGCAGGGCAATGAAGGTAGTGAAGGGTCTGGAGCACATGAACTGTGAGGAGCAGCTGAGGGAGCTGAGGGTGTTTAGCCTGGAGAAGAGGCGGCTCAGGGGTGACCTTAGTGCTCTCTACAACTGCCTGAAAGGAGGTTTTGGCCAGGTGGGGGTCGGTTTCTTTTCCCAGGCAACCAGCAACAGGATGAGAGGACATGGCCTCAGGCTGCGCCAGGGGAGGTTCAGGTTGGACATCAGGAAGAAATTCTTCACAGAAAGGGCGGTTAAATACTGGGACGAACAACCCAGGGAGTCACCGTGCCTGGAGGTTTTTAAAGAAGGATGTGGCACTTACTGCCATGGTCTAGTTGACGTGGTGATGTTCGGCCACAGGTTGGACCCGATGATCTCGGAGATCTTTTCCAAGCGCCCTGAGCCCGTGATTTTTGTGACAACAAACCCTCGGTGGCCGTTTGGCGACAGAAGCCCCTGGCCCTGCCGAGCCCCCGCGACACCTGAGCGCGGCCCCGCCCCCCGCCGGGCCGGTGACGTCACCCCAGGTGCTTCCCGCCTCCTCCTCCCGGGGAGGCGGGATCTCCACGGCCCTCGGTGGGCGGGGTGAGGGCCGCGCATGCGCCCGGCGCCGGCTGCGGGACACCCGGTCGCGAGTGTATGTGCGCGCCTGCCGCTCTCGTGAGGCGGGGGGCTGCGCGCGAGCGGTCGCAAGCTCGCCGCTCGGCCTCCTGCGGACAGGCTCGCGCGCCCTGGCGGCCGCCGCCATCATGTCCGCCGCCATCGAGCAGGAGTTCCAGGAGATCGACGCCACGAACGACTGGCAGGCGCGTTATCTGGTGAGCCGAGCAGCGTGGTCGGCTCCAGCCGGAGAGCGACGGGGAGGGAGGGAGGGAGGGAGGAAGGAAGGGCGGGGCGAGAGAGACCCGCGGGCCGGCAGCGCCCGTGCTCGGTGTGCGGCTCCGCCGCCGTCTCAGCTGCGGGAGAGCGGAAGTCGCTGGGCCAACGCGACTCTCGCCCTCAGGTGCGAGCAGCGGAGCCGTGGGCAAGCGCTGCGCATGCGCAGGCGGGGCGGGTCCGGGAGGGGGCGGCGGCGCGCAGGCGCGGGGCGGGGCACGTGCGCGGGCTCGGCGGCGGCTCTCGGTCCGCGCCGCCCGCGGGGCTCGACCCGGCGGGGCCCGGTGCGGGCCGGGGCAGCCGCCGGGGGGTTCCCGCGGGCTGCGGGTGCTCTGGGGAGCCGTGCCCCGTAGTCCGGATTCGGCCAATGCTTGGGTTTCCCCCCTTCCCCCCCGCGGTTTTGTGCGGCTCCTCAAGCACCCGTGCTCCCTCTTCAGCGCCCGTTCCTGCTGCCTTGGCCAGCTCGGCTGCGGGGACCCTGCGCGAGTGCCACTTAATAAAATACATTATTTGCAAAATTTTTTTTAACGAGATAAGTAACTTCCAAGAAGAGTCAGTTCCATAAAACAGACATTATGTATCAGCTGGTACCACTGGAGCAGTTGTTCAAGCCCGCGATATTTTGTAGCACTTTCACAAAAGAGGAAAGAGAGCCAAACGCCAAAGTTTTCTTTACTGACTTCGTATTATGCATTTTCTCTGTTAAATTAGCAATGTATTTGATTTATATGTGATTCAAATATAGTGTCTCTAGTGTAGTGTTTCAGATGTTGCACTTCTGGATATATCTGTATTACAAATAAGTAGCATCTAGCAGCGAGCCTGCCAGAGTTGCGGGAGGGTTTGGGCAGTGTACTCAGGCACACGGTGTGGTTCTTTGGGTTATTCTGTGCACTGTCAGGAGTTGGACTCGATGATCTTTGTGAGTCCCTTCCAGGTCAGGACATGCTGTGATTCTGTGTGATGGCTGGATATTATGTGGGAATACTGATTTTAAAATTAGTCATTAGACTTCTTAAGTTTAATTATTTTTAGCAAGCTTTCTCTCCCACGCTGTCACTGTAGAAGTGTTTCTAGCTATTTTAATGTTTCTTTACTAAAGTAGGGGTCTGTTTCTGTGCACTGATGGTGCAGGTGCTTTAGGAAACAAAAGATGTTGCATCCTTTTACTGAGTAAAACAAAGTTTACCTTTCATGGGAGCTTGAGTGTGAATGCCTACCAGTTCCATTTGTTCCATGTGCAAGCTCCCAAAGCTTGTCAGCCATGTCAGCAAGAGAAGTTCGAGTGTGCTGTACCAAAATAAAAACCCTAATAGATCGAGATTTTTATAGAGATGTGTGGAGTATTGGTGCTTGGCAGTTGCTGCTCCACGTTGTGATTTATGTTCTTTGCAGATTGTCAGTACATTCTAAAGAAAGGTCAGGCAACCAATGCTAAGAATTGGAGCTTTCTTTTGTATGTTACATTTCCGCTGATTCCCTTTCTGGCTGTGTTCATTTTCTGGGAATAGACTAGACTGTTTAGGAAGTTTGAAGACAAAGATAGTGGGAACATTGAGAAGACCAAAGAATGCTCAGTTGTAGTAAGAAGTTTAAATGCCCTTTGGGACATAATGATCAAATATAGCAACATAATCTAAAAACAGAAGGAGAATACAAAGTAAAATATTGTAAATTCTGTGCTGTGCAACATTTCTGCTGAGACAGCATCAGTACAGAGATACAAAGAGCAGAATACATTGAAGGCCATTTTCAGTTTTCTACATAAGGTAATTCTGTATATCTTAGTGAAGTTGTAGAAAATGTGCACTCAGGGAAGAAATCAATAAAGCAGAACATTCAGAATGTGTGAGCTGTAGGGTGCTTGAGACTGTGTGTGAGCCTGAATACCTCACACTTTATTGGAAGGTTTGTATTAATGCCTGGGGAGAACAGGCTTTGATTCACATTGATATTTATGACTCTGGAATTCTTCATATTGGTTCACATTTAACTACAGCTGTATGGGATGAGCCACCAAACCACCAAGGATAATCCTATGGCTCGTAATAGTAGCCATAAAATCATTAGCTGGTTTACTTACCTTTGTGGGGCTTTACGCTGCCAGGCACTTTAGAGGAGCCAGCAGAATACTGCTACTGCATCTGAGTCCCTTATTGCTTTGGGAGATAATGTGCAGCTCTGAGGTAAACTGTAAGTGTAATAAATATCTGGAATTAGGGAGGTTTTTTTGCCCTTTGATCCTGATGCATCAGTTGCTTATCACATTTGGTAGTTTTAGCCAGATGTAGAAAGATCTAAATGGTAGCAGTTTGGCCATGAATGAGATGTGTCTTCTGAGTGAAAATGACACTAGCGGCAGTAAGAGCTGGTTTAAATAATGTTAGTTATTAATAATGTTGCTGAATTAATAGTATGTATAGAACACTAATCTTAATCAGGTTGCTGGCTATAATTACTTATTTTGTCTTTTGAAGGAAATCCGACATAAATCCAGTGACTACCCTCACAGAGTTGCAAAATATCCAGAAAACAGAAATCGAAACAGATACAGAGATGTTAGTCCATGTGAGTATTTTTCTGCAATCATTGCAGTAAACTTACTAGACCTTCTCTTACCCTGTTGACATTGGAGGTGATAAATCATGGTCATTGCAAATTTTGCATTTTATTTATTTCTGTAGGCATGTATCCTGTGATAAATGTGGGATTTTTGGTAACACTTACACAAATGTGCATAACAGGAGGGAGAGAAGTCTGCATGTTAAACTCATTGTGCTGAATGATGGTTACAAATTATAGGTATTAGTGCATAGGTAAATATATGTGAGCTGCAGAGTAATGTTTTAGAGATCTTTTTCTCATAGGGAAATTATTCGTTAAAAAGTGCTTTATCTGTTGTAAAAATTAGTGTAGAGATGAAGTTAATTCACTTTGACTAACAGAAATGTTTTCTTTTTGGACTGAATGATTCTGTGTGTTTTTAAGGTGGTGTCGACAAGTGTCACTCAATTTCTGCTGTTGCTTTAAAAACTACTTGAGATTTTGTTGGTTTTGCCTGTCTAGTAGATAAGGTATGGAGTGCTTTGTGTTTCCACTAATAGCCATAAAATGGTCTTTTTGACATAATGGTCTTATGTCTCATGTGAAAAAAACCCTATTTTCTAGACCAGCTTCTCTGCTGCAGAGATGTTATGGGCTTCTTTTCATCAGCATTTTACTTCAGAAATAGTAAGCCAAAATTATTGCAGAAAGATATGTGAGCTACAGATAGGGCAAAAAAAAAATGATACAACTTTAATTTTTTTGCAATACATAAAGTTGGGACAGATAAACACATTTATGTGTTCCTTATGAAGTTTCCCAGAATACTGAAGGGTCCTAAAAACCACCTTGTTACTGTATCTAGAGTTTTTGAAGAGTTGCTGGGATATTGGAGAGCCTGTTTTTCATTGGAGAGCCTGGTCTGAGTACCTACTGTAAGATTTGGAGAAGTGCTGAGCTCCTTGTTTCCAGCTGAAAGTTGTGGTGACAGCGTGTGCACAGCACTTCTCAAAAGGGCACGGGGAGGCTCTTGGGTTGAGTCACAGCAGTCAGATGGCAGTGCTGCTCCTTGGGCTGCTGCCAGCGTGTTCCAGTGGCACGGGGAATTTGTACCGGCTGGGTCCAGCCTGGAGTGGTGCTGAACCCGTGTGCTACACACTGCTGGAACTGAACACCGGAACTGAGTGCACGGCCTCCTTGTGTCTGCCTGGCATTCCATTGGAGGAGTGTCCAGGGAGATGCCTCAGGTGCAGCACAGCTCACTGACCTTCACTGTAGGGTCAGGAGATGGAGCCAGGCCCGTGGTGGGCACATGTTGGTCTGTGCAGAGGCACATGGGTGTGCCAGCTTGGCTGTCCTCTCACAGCACAGCATCAGCAGCTTGCTGGTGCTGAAAGAGATGGTTTAGTCACTTTATGTTTCCTACCTAAGTTGCCATGGGGGTTGTGAGAGGAGAAGGCAGCAAATTAGATTTGAATCCAGAAGTCCCAGGTTCTAGTCCTGGGTCTAACATCCTGTCCAATTTCTGTGTCAGAAGCTGTCTCCCTGCATTTATCTACTGTTTCTCCTGTACAAGAATGTAATTTATGCAAAGAGAGTGAAAATTTACTTTCAAACTCTTCATGCTCTTTTCTTTTTAGAAACAGTGTTTGTCACCAGGCAGACACGAAAGAACCACACTCACTGTCAGGTTGTGCGAGCAAAAAAGGACGTTTATTTGGGATTAGGGTTTAAATAGTTTTTGGAGTTTGATCAGTGATTGGGCCATGAGGTTGACACCTCTCTGACTCCACTGGTCAAACCAGAAGTCCATCTATTTCTTCTTCCCCCAGGAAGGAATGCACAGTTTTCAAAACATCACTTTTTGTTTTATGTTACAATGCCTGAGAACTCCAGCACAAAAATATAAAACATCAGAAGGCTGAAAAATCAGGGCGACAAGCGTTTCTATAATAATTAAAAATATATTGTGTTATTTCAGTAGTATCTAATAAAGCCTCCAGTAATACCTTACAGATATGACTTGTATTGCTCTCCTGCAGTTATTTGGAGCTCAATATTTTCCTTAATTATGGCATGCCTTTTACAGTAGTGAAGAGCATTAAATGCCTTTGCCTTAGTCATGGCAAAGCCTGCTTCTGAAATGCTTGCTTAGCCAGTAGTAAAAAATATACATGATTGTATTAATTCCTGGACCCAGTGCAAAAGCAGAGAGACAGATAAAATCTAGTACTGAAGTAGTGGTTGGGCTCAGAAAAAGGCTAGAGCTATCACACTCTGATGTGAATTACTGTGTGATGAATGAATTGAATAAGACAGTGAAGTTTATGGGGAATGTGTCTGTTTTTAGTGTTTATGAAAGAAAGATGGTTTGAATTGGCCCACCTAGACAGCTTGCAGAACTGGGCACTTGGAATAAAGCTGTATCAGGAGATCAGAGCAAAACACTGTGTTTGAACCAGTTATTTCTTCCTGAATTTTACTTCTGTGTTTTCAAATATGACTCATAAATGCTTCAGTAAGAAGGATGAGAGTCAGGAGTAGAAAGAGGCCTGGAAAGGAGTGTATGATAAAGAAGATTTCAAGGTAGCTGTGCCTGAATTTCAAAGCAGCTGGGATAAAAACTGCATGGTTTGGTCACTGTGGTGAACACATCTAATTGTGGTGCATGTATGCAAGGACCTGGTGTTGCAGAAACGCGAGACAATTCAGTCTCACACAATCTTCACGTCTCAGTCCTTCACTTCGCAAATTTTGCTGCTTTTTAGCAGTGTTTAAATGCAAAATGTTAATAGTCAAACGCCTTCAGAATCAGCTGTTGGACTTTTTAGATCTAGCTACTTAATCATACTGTAAGACAATTTAAAGAAAAGAGTTTTATTTCTCCTGAAGTGATGAGGAAACAGTTTGTTAACTGTGGTAGCCACCAAGCCAGTATAAAATCTGAGGTGCTGTGTCTGCAAGAGGAAATGCAAAGATTGTTCAATTTTACAGAAAATACGTCAATTACAAGTCCAAGAAAAAATTACTTTGGGTTGGTTTGCCCCATTTCAACTGTGGTACCTGGAACAAGTACACTGAAACAAACTTATGTCTGTTCCATACATTTCTAGGTAAAAATTGATTTCTATTTGCTGGGAAAGGCTACTCATCTCTGCCCAGTACAGTTGAGTTTCACAGTTTTTCCAGTTCTGTAAGTGTTTTTGTTAGTGCTCGTTTTTGTTGGCTAAAGATCTGTAACTTACAGGTTTGGTTTGGTAAAAGCCCTCAAGAATTACTGTCTAGCTGAAAAAATAGAGCTGTCTAATAGTTTGGGATTAGTCTAGATTAGGCAGAGGAGTATTTTGACTTCATAGTAGTGAAACAGGAAGTTAATCTGAAATAGGTTTGGTTTGACAGCCAGTCGTTTCCGGACAGATGAAACCATTTCTCAGAAAACATTGTTAACAGAGGAAAGTAACTTGTGAGGTTGTTGTTCTTTATTAATAATTTTAATGAAGCTCCAAAGATTTCTGTAATTAGCTTTCCTTTTTAATCTTATCCTTAGTTGTTACCAGAGGAGTCTAGTGTCTTAGATTGACTGTAAACACCTTTAGAGCTGAGTTCCCAGATTTACAGGCAAGAAGGAAATCCCCTCAGCAAGACTGGCAGGATTTTTTTTTTTTGCCTTTTGTTTTTGAAGAGTGTATGGGGGTTTATGCAGTTTTCTTGTCAGCCTTCCTTTGTGGTACTGTGTGTGGCTCGGGAACCTGGGTCATCTGAACATTTTTGCTGAGAAATCATGTTGCTTTTGGAAGATCTCACAAGGTAGTGATTTCTCATGTTTCCTTCCTGTGGCCTTGAGCAGATTTTGGTTCAGATCTTTCAACCATAGGCTTACAGTTGGCACAGAGTACAGGAGAGGAACATGAAGAGTTTTTGTTTTACAGGGAACAGAGTTGGAGCTGATTTGAATGGTTTTACACATGGTGCTGATTAATTATCACTGCAGGAATGTTCTCGTTCTGTCCTGTGCTTCAAGTGTGTGTGCTGAGAACAGGGAGATGTACAGCCCAAAATAAGCCTGCTGCATTTCTTGTCCATATTAGAAGCTGACAGTGATGATTTTTATGACATTATGTTCTCTAAAACTTCTTACCACGTGAAACATTGTGAAATGAATTCAACCTGCTGTTGAGTTTGGAGATACTTCTTCCTTTGAGGTTGGGGAAGAGGGGAATTTTGTAGCACATGCTGATCTAAACTTTAATGTGCCTTATGGTTTTTTTTTCAGTAGTCCTGCTCACAAGTGTAAGGATGCTGTGCAGCAGTGCCACGTATATTTCGGTATGAATACATTTCAGTGGGGAGCCAGGCCATGACTGATATGATGGCATTCATTGTGTATCACCAGTGACAGGCTGGTTAGGAAAAGTCATTTTGCCTTTCCTTTGCCTTAGGCTACCTCTGAGACTTGAGACTGTAAGTCTAGTGACAGAGTATTGCAATTTGAATAATTTAGCAGCTCGGAAAGACTAGTTTTAGATTAGTGAAATGGAGGGGATTTGTTGGTAGGCGGGAAAGGTCAGGCAGGGTCACTGGGATGGCTTGTGGCTGCATGTTTTATTTATGACTTTCTTTAATCCACTAAGTAGCATTTCTCCTTCCTCTGTTGTTAATAGCTCTATATTTGGGGGACCAGAGACATCTCTTGGATAAAAAAATAATGTTGAAGTTATACAGTTGTTTCACAGTTGTTCTATAATGAAAACCTTTAATTAACCAACTGCAAGAACTGCATGATGTAAAATGCCAGACATTTTGTATCTTGGTTTTAACTGGATCTGTCGTTTTCTGTCAAGCAGGGGGTGAGCAGCTTGATGAGCATTGTGAAGTCTTGGCATTATATGGGAAGTACTGTCAGTGGGACAGGGTTTCACTGGTAGTGGGTAATCAGAGTTTGCGTACCTCTGGCAGGGTCGTTCTGGGAGTGTTTTTTCTCAGGAGCCAAAATGAAAATAATTTTTAAGGTTTCCACTTCCTTTTCAGGCTGCATAGTTTGTCGAAATAGGGGAATTAGTGCTTCAGAAAATGAGTACTGTATTTTAGCTGCTGTGGGCATGGCAACACATAAGATAAATCTTATCTTAAAGATAGCTTTATCATTCATATAAATCTAAGTACTTTGTAACTGGAAATTATATACATACGGGAAATACATTACAGCTAACTCACTGTCAGAAGTTGGCTTGCTTCAGTTAATTCAGAAGAGCAAGCCAGGGTTTGAATGAGGTTTCTAGGTCATTGTGTCCTTTAAGAACCTCATCCCTTGAAGGAAGGGAAATCAATATGTTCCAGTGGGTTTTTTTTGTCCCATGGACTGTCTGCCAGAGTACTCACAGGATCTCCTCTGTTTTGGTTGAGGAGGGAGAGGGAGGCTATCTGTGCACAGAATTAGTTGTTAAAGGGACTTAAAAAAAAAAACAACGTGCAGAACTTCATTTGTCATGTTTACAGAGCAGAATTTCTAAGAAGGGAAAAAATGAATGTGAGAATGCAAGGATTAAATTAGGAAAGCTCCTTGGAGGCTGCAGTTGTGTGCCCCTGGCAGCAGTCGAGCAGCTGCTGCCGGGTGATTAAACTGTTAACAGCACTGGCTTGCGTCACCTTTCCGAGAACACTGGGACCGGTATGTGTGATTTACTATAACAAGATCTTCAGTTTTTCCTGTTGGCAAATGACATGTAATATTTACAGAGCTCTTGGTTGCTTTCCAGTAGAAACATTTCAGATAAAGTGATACATGAAAGGAAAAAGTAATGCTTTCCTAGCCCGGTAAAATAATACAAAGAGATATATTTTACTTTCAAATGCACACGTGTCTTAATTTTGCTATGTCTCGACTTTGGGGTTTTTTTGGTTTTTTTTGTTTTTTTTCTTCACACAGGGATATCATAAATCTTTTAAGACTCCTGAAAGTTAAGATGGGGTTGCCTTACAACTGGAGTGCTAATGAAAACAGACTAATGCAGTTTATTTCTCATGCTTTTATATCAAAAATAAATTTCCAGCATTTTTCTGTACTCTGCATGTTCGTATGTGACTGCATATAAAAACTAGAAGCTAAGGGAGGTGGGGCAACAACCCCAAATTTGAGTGCTTCAGCAGCAGCAGAACAGTTCTACTTCACTGTTGACTTCTTTGTTTGAATCCAGCAAAATCTTCTTCAGCAGTTGCCAATAGCAGATAGACGAGGGAGAATGTAAAGGCAGATCAAGACCTAGTAAATGTAATTTTCCTAGGTTTCTAAACACATGGAAAGTATTCGTCTTCAATCATACAAGCAGTCTGTAGAACAAGAGTCTAATTCAGTAACTGTTTTTTGATTGCCATCAGCTTTTTGCCTATCCATGTTTATATTTATGGATTTCTGAGATAAGCCTTGTGCTGCACAGGCTGGCTGTGAGTTCAGCTATTGTAGCTGTGCTGAACTTGATACTAATGTCAAGGCTCATGGCTTCGTGTGTTTCCTAAAGTGTTTGCCTAAAGGAAGTGACCCTTTTGGTGCAAGGATGGATAGGCTGGCATTTTAACAGCAGTCTGGGCCCTGATTGAGTTTTGTGGATTAGACAAGGTGAATTTTCTTTTTAAAACTGGTATTGCATTGTAATTCACTCTGCTGTCAGTTTCCTTATGGAGTCTTCCATCTCTTCCTGAAATATGTTGAAGTTGCTCAAATTAATTTCAGTGTGCTATTTTTTATTTACTCTCAGCTAGGTGTTGAGCTTCAGAAGGTTTACAGTCAGTTGAATCTCATTTTCTGGCATGTAGTTGTGTACAAATTTTAAACTGAAAGTGCTGTTTCTTTAATACAGTGACTGAGAAATGACTTAAGGATTATTTACTGTGAACAAGTCTGATTACTAAAATGTCTCCTAGAGGTTCATAAATCAGATACTAAAAGGTTCTAAGAACAACCACAATGACTTTTTATTTTGCAGTTTTTTAGTTTGACAGTATGATAATCTTTCTCATATTAATGGTAGAATTTTAAACAGAATCTTTTGCTTGCCTCTGCCATAAAAGGGGAATCGTCAGTCTTGCTTGCATAGTTGAGATGAAACCATGTAGTTACATTAGGCTTCATTTAATTGGATGATTTGTTGAATATTTTTGGTTTTGCATGTGCCTTTTTAGTATTTTTATAGTATAATATTAGACAGTAGCTTACAGGGAAAATGAAATTGGTCAAAGCCTGGCTCAAATTACCGCAAGTATATTTTATTGGGGTTTTTTTAGCTGTGTGAGCTTAACTTTATGATTCTATGTCAACCTTTGAAGCTTCAGTTCAACAAAAACCTTGGAATTTTGAACTTAGGAAATAATGCAGTGGAGTGATCTGGTGTGATAGGACAGTGTTGTCTGGTGTGAGTTGTGGTGTGTTGTATTATAAAAATGCAGCTGTTAAGGGATGACTGTCAGGACCTTTAGGCTTGTGTGGGAGGGTTATTGTGTTTGGTTGGGTTGTTTTTTTTTTTTAATAGGTATTCCAGTTTTCTGGGCAGCATCTATTAATAGCTGCTTGAAATGACTCTGATGGAATGCTGAGGGGAGAATGGAACAGTTATCAATGATGTGAGAAATTAGTTTCACTTACATTTGTAATTTACTGTTTCGGTCATACAGCAGAATTTAGTTCCAGTTGCTTGTCAGACCTAAACTTTCCTGTTAGAGAGTATTCATGGAGATGGATGCATCATTCATTCTTCATTTGCTTTGAATTTTAGATGATCACAGTCGTGTAAAACTCCAGAACACCGAGAATGACTATATCAATGCCAGCCTAGTGGTCATAGAAGAAGCCCAGAGATATTATATTTTAACACAGGTAAGTAGTACAATTACTAGTTATTATGGGGATTGAGAATCTAGGGAGGGGGATTTGTACAGTTGTAATTTGTATTTGGATTGTTTCTTGTCTCCATGAATTACAGGTATCTTGTGTTAACTGCCAGTGTGATGTAGTTGCAAACAGATTATTTTATGTGTTAAGAAAAGCTAAAGGGGATGTTGAAGTATGAGTAACTTACTGCATATGAAGCTTCTCAAATATTTCTTGCTCTTCAGTTGTTCTGTAAATAGGTTACAGCAATACTTCAACCTCCATCTTGTACCTTCTGAGCATGCCTGCAGTAGCTTTTCTTCTAACAGCACAATAGTATTGATGCTTAAACCAAAGTATCCCTTCCCTGAGTTCTTACTGTTTTGTTGTTTGGTTGTGTTTGTGGGTTTGTTTTTTTTTTCCTTAAAAAAACACCAGTCCTTTTAAGTCCTGGAATGATCTGTGCAGTGTGGCTGCTCTCATTTCTGTCATTCTATTAATAATTTGTTTAAACTTAAGAGGAAGACTTTTTCCTGTTTCCCACAGTGAACTATTAACTGTGCTCAAACACTGCTTTGCCTATATATTCTCATGCCTGTTTTTGTATTTTTTACTACACAGGGTCCACTGCCTAATACATGTTGTCATTTTTGGCTAATGGTGTGGCAACAACAAACCAAAGCAGTTGTCATGCTGAACAGGATTGTTGAAAAAGAATCGGTAAGTGACATTAGGCCTAAGGTTATAAAAAAAGCCACACTATTTTAATACAGTTGAGCAATGTCTGATTGTTACATTAGAAG
Organism: Chamaea fasciata; assembly: GCF_029207755.1. NCBI lineage: Eukaryota > Metazoa > Chordata > Aves > Passeriformes > Sylviidae > Chamaea > Chamaea fasciata. Next base: position 53,508,672 of record NW_027094086.1, on the reverse strand, counting down.
AACTAGCAGATGTTCTCACTGGTGTGCAGTATAGTGTGTATTTAATATAACAGTGAAGTGAGGGAGCTGAGACATACAGTTCAGTGTGGTGAAAAGAGTATCTAACAAACATACATCCAGAAAGGTGAAAGTAAGATTCTTAGAAAGCACGTGCAGATAGAACTGGTGAGGAGTAGAAGCAGTGCAAGGTGTTCCTGGGACAAAATGGAAGGTGGGAAAACAACTGTCTTTAGATATTTCTTCTAACTGTAACAGAGTACTGTGTCTGTTTATGTAGAGATGTTAGCTGTAACAATGAAGGCAGACTACTGCCCAAGAACTGTTGAATCGATCTAGTTATTTTTGATTCTTTAAAACCAGTGGCATACGTGCAGAACATACAAATCTTCTGTTATGATGTAATTTTTCTGCTACTGTGCCTAAAAGCATTGCAGATTTTTGTTATAAATGCATGTCATTTGAGGTTTATGTTTTTTATTCAATGCGGATTAGTGGAAAAAAAGAAAATGGACCAGTCTGTTAAAAAGTCATCTGTTCACTTGTGCAAAAACTTTCCTACAGAAAGTTTGAGTGCAGAGCAAGAAGAATACAGGACAAAGAATAAGGTTGCATTGGTTTGTTAGCTCATTCTTTAGTTTCACTAGAACCTTCCAGTATTCTGGGTAGAACTGGGTGAGATAGATGACTTCTGTAATTGTGCAGGTGTGCGAGTCAGAAACCAAGCGGGGAAATGCTGAAATAGCTGAGCAGAGCTCTCAGTTCCCTGTAGAGAACTGGAGGTGGGAAAGGAAAGGCTTAAGATGTATCTCAAAACATGTTAGCCATGGGATGAAAGCAAGTATAAACACATAAAGCTGGAATGCATAATAGCCACGGAAACAGTTGTAGTAACTTGGCTGTAAACATTATGAAATTCAAGAATTCCTCCAAGTGGGAACAGGTACTCGAGTCTACTGTATTGAACAATGTGGACTCAGAATCTGCGCATGCAAAGCCCAAGATACTATGATATTTAACAAGGTTTTTCTTTTTATTTTTCCCCTTCTTTTCGTTTCTCTTAAAAAAAAATCCATTAGGTGAAGTGTGCACAATACTGGCCAACAAAAGAAGAGGAAGTTATGACATACAGTGAAACAGGTTTCCGTGTGAGACTAGTGTCTGAAGACGTCAAATCCTATTACACGGTGCACCTACTGCAGTTAGAAAATACCAACGTAAGCTTTTCTCAGTCTGTGCAGCTCCTATTCATGGGCTTAAGGGAGTCATGAGAACCACTTACTGTGATGTCACTTCAGGTTTGAGTGAGCTTTGGCACTGGAAATTTTAATGCACTTTGCTTCTGAGAATGTTGAAGATGTTTGTGTGGAAATAGGCAAGTGATTTAGACCTCAATCTATATATTACGAGAGATAACATCTTTAGCATTTGTATACTTGTAGTTTCCATTTGGCAGTACCTTAACATGCTGAATTCTAAATGATGGTAGTGGTCGTTTTAAGAGGAGATGTAAGAATTAACTTAAAGGGAGGAGCACAAGAGTGGAAAATTCTGATTTCCTTTGAATATCAGAAACCTGACTGAGTAATTACTGATTTTTTTTTGGTGGAACTTGAGTTTTCCATGTAATTTAGTCCAGCTGTCTTAAGTTTGTGGGTGGAGGGGTGTTTACCACCTGTAGATAGGTAACTTTATCTCCTCTTGCTTACCTCCCCTCTTGCTCCACAGGACCAACCATCCTTTCCTCTTAAAAAATTAAGCACTTTGACAATTTAACCAAGTTAAGCTCAAAAAAAATGTTCCTGGCCTGAGCTTGGGTTGGAATTTGCTGCTTCTGTTTCAGAGTGGAAGACAGGATTGAAGAGCTTGTCTGTTTGTTCCAGCTATGTCTTGTAAGATATTCTCTCTCCCTATAAATCTTGCCTTATATTAATTGAAAGTGCTAGTATGGCAAGTTTTCGAGGTTGTCTTTGTCAGAGAATTTGGGAAAGGAAAGCTTGAAGATGTTCTGCATGTTGTTTTATACAACTATTGATATATTTGTTCCAAATACTTGAATTTCTAATAACTATCGATGGTATTCTGAGATAGTATTGGTTAATTCATAACCTCCCTCATGGGATGAACAGTATAAAATTTGGTATGTTGTTCCTTGGTCTTCTCCATGTTAGAAGAGCTTTATGAAATGTTGTCCTGCTGACCTGAAGAATTTCTCTTTAGTAGTTTGTTTATTGACAGCAAAGGCAAAAGAAAGAAGAGTTATGGTGGCCAGCTAGTGCTTGACAAAGAACAACTCTTCCTTTTGGAAAGCTGAGGCAAGTTGTCCTAGCTACCAAAACGGCTTCTTCATGGAATTGTTTGTCTGATAAGACAAACAGTAAGTTTGGCTCTTACTTTTAAGCTTCCTATTTCCAAAGGATGCAGTTTTCTTTAAATGTATACGTTTGAACATAACATTAACTGCAAAATGCAGAAATGCCTAAAGGAACAGCACAATGTATACTGTAGAAGACTTTGGAGTTGGAGCTATTGAGCACTTAAATTTCTGGGTTTGTTTTGGACCAGCAGTGCAGGCCTGTCATCACTGTACAGTTTCTTGTGTGTCATTGTCATGGTTTAAGACAGCAAACCCAGAACAGTCAGATAAATCAGTTTCACAAATACTCACCAATCTTTCTGTAATGAATTTTTGTTTTATCTCTCTAGCACTCTGGTGAGGCTCCATGAATATTAACTCTAAAGCGTAATTTTTGTAGAAGAAGCAAAACATACTTCGTTACTCAAGCAAAAAAAGGTGCATAGTTTCTAGTCTAACGCTGTCAATGTTCTATGCAACCTTTTGTAAGAATTTGATAATTATACCATTAAACTTGTGGGAACTGAATATTCACAGTAACTTGAAATGTGAGCTTAACTGTGTTTATGTAAGTTTTTCTGGAGGGGCCTTTGGTGGAGGCAGAGTGTAAGACTTTAGCCACTCAATGCCTGGAATATAGGATGACTCATGAACAAAATATACTCTGAATGCCAAGAATACTTAAATTTTAGTATTTCCTTGAAAACAGAGAGAACCAAGGTTGTCTTTATAGCGCAACCATTCTGAGCTCAAGTAAGTTTGTCTTACTGCAGCAAATCTCATTAAGACATTAACAAAATACTGGTATGTGAAGAGTAAAGTGAGGAGTAAAGTTTGTTTATGTTGTTACCAATGAAACAACCTCTGAGTATTTGGTTGGTTTCGTTGTTGCTTTTGTTAAAGATTACTTTAGAAATACAGGTGGGTTTGGGAGCTGTTCACTTTCAGGATTATATCAAGACATTTGTTGGTTTGATGTTTTTTTTCTAAATATCTGTTACAGGAAGAAAATTTTGTTCTTGGGGCTAGCAGAGTCCAGTAAAGCTTTGGAGAGAAAATGGGGTTAATTGGTATCTTTCCAAAGTTTTGAAAAAAATCCTAATGTTCTTTGTTTTGATGGTGATTATTTTAGAATTTCCTTTTTCTTTTTGCCAGACCTAGTCTGCATTTTAGAATACATGCATTTGAAACTGCTTTTCCACCATGGTTCATTTTGTATCCTCCATGGGTTTGGTGGTGTCAGTTGTCAGCTCTTCTCAAAGTTGAGTGCTGCTTTCTACTGTAATAGCTCAGGTTCAGAACTGTTCCTTAATGGAGACTTACTGTGAAGGCTTCCACCAACCAATGCCTCTTGGAAAATAAGGGTAAAAGGAAGATAGCGTGCTCATGTTAAAATTTTGTAATCGTTTATGTGTGAAGCTGTTGAATGGCTGTGATTTGAAGCAAAATCTCCCAGCTTATTGGAGAAGTGATAGCGAGGTGTCTGAGAGCCTGTTGTTAAATCTATCAAATAACCTTTTTGTGACAGTGTTGCAGGAGAATTGTTAGACCTTGACATCTAGCTTGGGAAAGACTCCACCTTGTGTTGAATATGTATTTTTATATTATTCTTCACTGTAAAGCTTTCAGCTTTTTTTCTTTTTTTCCTTAATGTCACAACTTTATGTATTGGTCTTTAGAGAAAGAAAACTTTGTTTTCGGTAATTTCTGGTGTGGCAACCCACATATCCTGAGAAAAATACAGTATTTGACACATAAAGAATGCTTATAAGCAAAACAGGTACTGAGGAATTCAGACAAGCTGTGCAAGGTCAAATGACCATCAGATCATCAGGGAAACCAGGGGTTGCTGGGATGAGGAAATGGAGCAGTGGAATTTGAAACTGCAGAAGGAACCTTTCTGAGTGTATCTCAGACTGGGTTTCTGGAAGTAAGAATACAGCAGTAGAAGGAGAGGTTTGCAAAGAAAATACTTGTTGGGGGAGAAAGGAGTAGGAGAAATGAACTAAATGTGATGTGACACTGGTGGTGTGATACTTCAGAATAAGGACCATTAATAAATCCCAAGCAGAATCTTGAGTCCTCCACAAATAGCAAATATTTGGAAAAACCCATTAGTAAAATGGATTCTCAATTTAGTACCAAGCTTCTGTGTGGCTGTGACTGTCGGATTAAGGTAATACAAGACTGCTTAGTGGCCCTCACTAGCTGATCCTGTGGATGAACCAGAATGTTTGTGATGATTATTTGGCCCCCTTATCCTCAAGGCCATTTTTATTTAAATCTTGGAAAACATTTTGGCCATCATGAATGAGCAAATAGAGGAGGCTCTGGTAGAAGCTGATTTATGATTTTGAATTTCAGTTTGTAGAATATTGCCATTATAGCATGCCTTTTCATTATTATATGATCAAAGTAGTTGTTAATGAACTTGAGGCATGTTCACTAAATACGGGACCACTGTAGGGCTGTAGGTGTGTTATGTCTTCATATGTTTGACCATTTCAGTAGCACTTTGATTATGGATTTTATGAGGAGTTTGTGAAACTTGACAGACCAGCATTTTTTTGCCTTCCCCTCTTTTATTTGATCCTGAAGGCGCCAACTTAATATTTGAGCATTTTGATAGTGCTTTATTCATGTTCAGACTCTCAGGTAACTGAACAACTTGAAGTTACTCTTAAGATTTTTGCTCCTTTTTGTTGTGAGTGATTGGATAGTCACTGTAAGATGGTTATGGCAAGGCTTGTTTTGCTGGAAGTTAAATCTAATGAGATACTCCTTTTCTGCTCAAGTCCTCGTGTGAATCTCTGTAACTTGGAGCTTGTGCTTTGATTTTCCTTTGATCATACTGTTGGTGTTTCCAGCAGTCAGTGCAGAGCTGTGCGGTGTGGTGGCAGCTTTATAAATTCAGGTTTAGCTATTTCGGTTATTCATGGAAAGCTTATCCCGGTAGTTTGTAAAACTTCCACAGTTTGAGTAATTAAAAAAAAAAAAAAAAAGTTGTTTAAGTGTTGTCCCATGATCATTCAAGGAATTTTTTTTTTTTTTTTTTGGTAGCTAGTCTTAGGGAATAAATCTTGGAAAATTGTGTTGTGGTTACCATAGAGCAAGCTGGTTTTCAGTTACCATGCAGAAATATGTCCCTTGTGTATAACATATAAAATTTTATATTGCTGCCTGAGTCTTGAAATGCAAGGGTTTTTATTTTAAAAGATTAGCTAGTTTCCTGGTAACACTTCAAATTAAATTAGTTGTTATTTAAATTGGAATTTTCGTCCAACAGCTGTGAACCAAAAGCCAGACCTCTTCTCGTAACAGTCCCACGTCACTTCATGTAAGTGCTGCATGGCTCAGTGACTGGGAGTTGTTTAGGAAAGGGTGGTACAGATCCTCACAAAGGCAGTGTTTCAGCTCTACAGCTTGGCTGCCAAGCACCACTTGAAAGAACCATTCTGTTTAAGAGAGCAACGTGGGAGGTTTGAAATACTCAAATGGGATTTGGCTGTAGGATTAGAGACTGCAAATTCAAAGATGACCAGCTGGTTCCAGTGCCTCGCAGTGGGACTCTTGTAGAGAGGTGAAGGGACTAGGTATTTTTATAATCAGCTGAAGGGATGGAAAATCATGGGATGGATAAAGCCTTCATACAAGAAAGGAAAGAAAAATGTAATTCTATGGGTTAGAGCAGAGTGACATGTACAGCAGCACAGTTCCACCTCTCTTTTAGAAACACCTATTTCAGATTAGTGTATAAATAGGGTGACTCTTAGCCATACTTTGTTTTTTTTCTTTAGGAAGAAGATGCCAGTGCTTGTTATGGATGGGATTGGGGTAAAAAAAAAACCCCACACAAAAGAACTTCCCAACCAAACAAAAGCCCACACCAACAAACCCCACAGGTCACCTCTTTTGAGGTGACAAAAATCAAATTACAAAAAAAAGGCATTTTTGCCTTCTTGAGGTGTAAAAGGTAGTTTCATCTGGAATGTTCTTTCAGAATCTTGTAATAGTATCAATTACCACCTACAAAGACGGTGTAGGTTCACAAGAAGCAACTTCAACCTTTACTTAGCATGTGCATTTAGCTCACCTCTCCAGTTTTCTTCTTAATTTTGTTTCTGAAGTGATGAATTATTTTTCTTAGAATTAGAGGAAGTTGCTTAAGTGTTACTTCCCGATTTCTTATGAAAAATGTGTCTCCTTCATGGTTTTTAAACACACAGGTCATTCAGTTCATGTGTGAATTAACTTGCTACTTTGAAAAACCAGGTGCAGAAGAGCAGTAGAAAGCTAATGCTAACTCTTTAATGCTTTGCTCCAGATAAAGGAAAGTCCCGGTATATTTACACAATTCAGGGCCTGATACTCCTTTTTTCCCCTATGAAATCTTAACACAAACTTCTTTTTCCCAGTTTTGTAGATCACACTTTGTTGTCCTTGTTGTGCACCTAGCCAAAAGACAAAATATTTCTGGGTGATAACTGTGCATCTGAGAGTGACTGGAGTCATTCTAATATCCACTCTTTTCTGTGAAAGTATTGGCAGTCTTGCAGTATCAGGCATTGATGACAAAAGACAAGTTGGGAGACTATTTTTGTTACTGCAGAAACCCTGAAATGGATTCTTTTGTTTCTACTTCTTATGAGAGACAACTTACGAAATTCCTTTGTGAAACTAGACTGAGGAGATGAAGAACAGTAGAATTTGTTTTAATTTTGTGGCTCTATTTTACTGTTGCTGAAGAAGAAAAATAGCTTTTCTGGCATACATTGATCTTAAGTCCTTTTGTGTTCAAACTTTGCCAAGGTTTATGTAGGTTTCAGTCTATGTGAAAAATAACTGAAATAATAAATTATGTCTGAATTAATTAAAAATTAAATAACTGAATTAATAAAGTATAAAAAACCCCCAGAATATTTCTAAAATTCCTGAGCTAAAATCGGGGTTTGTGTTGTCTCAGAATCACCATGGCAAGGAGTGGTGTTTGACAGCAGGTCTGAAGTGAGTTCCATAAAAATATGATCCAAATTTCATATACATACTCTCTCGCTGTCATTTCAGTACTTGAGGTTAGTTGGTTGTGTTAGGAGAGAGCGCTAACAGAGCGGTTCTAAAGCAGCTGGATGATTTTGGAATCCTCCTTTTCTACCCCAAAAAGATAAAAGATATCCAGCAGAAGTATTGCTAGACATCCTGCTCTATGGGTTTTATAGCCTTTTCCAGGAAGGAGCGCTTCCTGCTCCACTCAGTAATGTGGTTAGTATAAAGGAGATGTAATACCTTTTGGCATTAGAACTTGCTCTAAGGAAGAATGCAGAGTGTGTACAATGCTGACATGGATTTTTTCAGTCATGTTAATTCTAGCTGTCTAGTAACTGCTGTCAGCCATTGAACTGCATTATTGGTAGACAAAGAAAAATAGTTTGGGGAGTAAGTAGTAAAGGAAACCAAACACAGTATTGGAAGTTTGAGAAGAAGGAAAAAACCATGTGTGGTAGTAATTGCAAAGGAAAAATACTCAGATAAAACTGCTTCAGTGTGCACGGTGGGTTGTCATCCAGCTTGAAGCAAGTTACTGGGTTGTTTATCTTAATGGGAGGTATAAAGTAGAAAATAGCTGTTGATTGAGGCTGGGGAAATGGGCGCGAACTGAGCCAAAGAGGAATGCTTTCTAGTTCTAGTGTTTGTTTTCACTTCTAGAGTGGGGAGTCCAGGATGATCTCTCATTTTCATTATACTACATGGCCAGACTTTGGAGTTCCTGAATCCCCAGCTTCATTCCTGAACTTCCTGTTTAAAGTCAGAGAATCTGGTTCACTGAGTCCGGAGCACGGACCTGCAGTAGTTCACTGCAGTGCGGGAATAGGACGCTCCGGCACGTTTTCATTAGTAGATACTTGTCTTGTTCTGGTAAGTGTTTGCATTTTCTCTGTCACCCCTTCCCTTCTACTGACACCCTGCCAACTTTCCTAATAAGGGCTTTTCGGTCAGAAGGCTTTAAAAAACATTGAAGTTAATGACATTCCAGTGGAAACTTAAATTAAGACATTATGCTCCTTTTTTTTCTTCACATATTTTGATGGCAAAAGCACAGTGCTTGAAATGCATTTACAGATCCCTCTTGAAGTACCCCAGGACTATAATATATTCTCAAAGCTTCCTGGAAAGTAAATTGTAAACGTGCTTTTCATTTTATGTATGATGTGCTTAGAAAAAGTTGAGGATTGGTTGGTTTTTTTCACATGAAAAAAGCTTGTAAATGTATATTAAGATGATGGAATCTATGTCTTTTTCTCCAGAGTCCTTTTCTTAAGCATGCAGAAAATCTTTTATTGTTACCTGAACTAGGATGAGAACTCAGGCTTGCCCCTGACTCCCCTGCAGTGTGTAATGGAGGGTGGTGCAGAATTTCCCCGGCTGTGCAGCCCTCTGGGTAGTAGGGCTTGGTAGCCAGTTCCAGTGCCACATGGATATATAGATTTTTGGCTTACTTAGTGAACTGCATGTCTATAATTGCTCATGACATGAGTGAATCTTGAATGTTAAATAATATTTTAAATAAATTAAATTTTTTGTTGGACTTGAAAGACCAGGCACAGAGTTTTCTCTTTGTGCTTGGTAATAGTGAAAAGAACAGCACAGATTTTAACTGAAATAGGATTTCAATTAAATTACAAGAGATGTATTTTCTGATTTGGTTAGATCCTCTCAACTTTTTGTTGGGTTTTTAATTTCAGGTTTTTTTTGGTTTTATGCATTTTGAAAAACATAGGGTTATATTTTGATGCAAATGTGCTTCAAAAACACCCTGTGAATGTAATGTGGGGACAAGCATGTGCATTGCTCAGGTTTTGGGTTCTACTTTAAATAAGGAAACTTCTGTCATAGACAGTCTGAATTGCTGTTCTATTCAGAAGCAGTAGGAAATATTACTTTACAACTCTGATTCTTATAGTCCTATTTCAAAGTCCAAATCCAAGGCTGAATAAAATTTAGCATATCTAACTGTCTTCATTTTAAGACTTAATATTAGGGTACTCATTTATTTGTTTAATACATGAGCCTTGATTTGTTCATAATAACTTTTCATTAGACGATTTGCATTTTTCCTTCAAAAACAAATTAGAAATCATTTGAGATGTTAATCTTCCATAAACTAATAGAAGCATAACATGGAGAAATTAATTTTTAGATTGAATTTTATGACTAATTTTACTTGTAATTATTTTTTTATATGCCATTGACACTTTCAATGTAACTTGCATTACAGATGGAGAAAAAAGACCCATTTTCTGTAGATATTAAGAAGGTATTACTGGATATGAGAAAATATCGAATGGGACTTATCCAGACTCCTGATCAACTAAGATTTTCATATATGGCTGTAATAGAAGGAGCAAAATTTATAATGGGGGATTCAACTATACAGGTAACTGTTTAGCTCCATGTATTTAAACAGCAGATTGCAACAGTTATAAAAAATAACTTCCAGATTATTTTAAAACATATAATTTTGTGGGATTTAAATAATTAGCCTTTTCCAGTAGATGCCTAGGAGGTATCAAAAGGTATCTGTTCAGTGCCTTTTATCAAACAAAGCTTTTAACCCTGTGTAAATGTCCCCTCTTAGATAAAATATAAAAATAATTTGTCTGTTCAAATGTAAAAAAAAAAAAAAAAAAAAAAAAAAAAAAAGTTCAGTTGATGTTTTCAATACTAAAAAGGGAAAATGATGCCCAGAATCACTTTGAAGACAGAAAGGATCTTTTTTAGAATTTCTTGATCTTTGCTGTTTTCCTAGCAGATAAGTTGCCTGGTGCTACAGATAATATTTATTTGTAAAGTTGCCTTGTTTCTTCATAGCCCTAAAAATTTGTGTTACAATTAGTACAGTCTGGCCAAATATAATGATTTTGGGTGCAAAGAGAAGACCAAATCTCATTGTTCTATCAGTGTGGCTTCCAGACATAATAGCTTATAGCTTTGTTAGGTGGCTGGGGCTAGGTGGAAGGGAGAACTGGGAGGAGAGGCTTTGAAACAGACTCAAGTCTGCTTTCATATGCTAGGGCTTTTTTATTTTGTTGATTTCTTAAAATCACAAATAGAGCAGATAAACTAAAACACATTTCCTTTCTTTGTGGTATTGGTAGTGGTCTGAGTCTTCCATTTAACAAATGCGTCTTGACTTGCTGTGTAAATAAAGAAATAATTTTACACAACTGCTGATCAACACCTAGGTAGTGTGTTGCGGGTCTGACACCTGTGCCATATGTCCTAATGCTACAGCAGTTTAGTCTCATCATTTTGTGGGAGCTGTTTCTGGTGGTATAAGGTATTGTGTCCAGTAATATTTTTCTGCTTTGCTTTTTTTAAAAGCTGTGCTCCAAGCTGAGCAGCTCTGGTTCCCACACTTACCCATCTAAATCACAGGATTTCTCACTTCTGGATACAAGGGAGCATTGTTGACTCAGAACACAGCCTGTCACGTTCAAGTGTGTTATTTATTCATAGTAAGAGAATGCCTAGGAAGGCACACTTCTTATTTGTTCTCTTTCTCTTGTTATGATTGTTCAGCTTATCTTCCTTGAATCAGTGTTTCCTGCAGTGCAGTGCAGGCATTTGTCCTGATGCATCTCTCTTTAGGCCTCTTTAGGCATTATGTGCAGAAAATCAATTGGCAGTGCTCAAAAAGCATATTTCTCCTTTCAAGGTCAGCTAGGTCATTTTTATTCCATAAGGAATGGTTGTACTCTTCAGAATATGAGAGGTATTCGCTTCTCTCTGCTAGTGATGGAGAGGGCCTGAAGTTATTGAATGCCTCTCTCATTTAACATCTTCATCTCTGATGTCTCCTTGGATTTTGGAAGGCAGTAAACTGTGCAAACACAACTTTCACTTGCAGTGGAGGAGTCAGTTCATTGTTAAAACTCATTTTGCCAGCAGTCCATTTATAAGTAGCTGGTTTTTTTTATCACTCTCTGAGTTTGATATTTAGTTTAGACCAGCAGTCTTGAAATCATTCCATGGACAAGAATTACTCTATTACTTGTTTTGAGAAGATTAAATTTTCAGTTCATCTACTTGATCATAGACTTTAAAAGTAACTGATTTTTTTCCTACAAGGTATTCTATGTCTTTATAGTCATCGGCTGATTTGTGTGAGAAAAGAAGTGATTGTTTTTTAGGGCTGATTCTTTTCCTTCCTGTGCACTTTCTAGGGTTCTTTTCTGCATGAAATTTTGTGGTAGCAAGTCCTTCAGACTATTTATCATTAGGACAGTTACCCATTAGGATGGAGATTTAGCAAAACAGGTTTACTTCCAGTTTCTTTTTTTTCTTCCATCTCATTTCAGATTACTTTTCCAAACAAGGTGAATAACTGTTTTATGATGCAGTAGATCTCTGGGCTACTAATGGGCCACTAGGTTAAAAAGTAGGCCATGACTTTGGAATAGATAACTCTTTGTTACATTGTCCCAGTTCTCTCTTTTTAGGCAGTTCTTGTATACAAGGTCCTGTTGTATTTTGAAGCCATAAAAAGTAAGAGCACTGCACAGGCCTGTAGCAGGTAGAGGGAGATGGGAAGTGCTTGACAGTGCAGGATTTTATAAGATAGGGTACTTCCAATTTGTGGAGCTGCTGTGGACAGTACAAACACTGAAGGTAGAGGCCTCATGCCTTTGCAGTGGCACCATCCTGGAAAAATAGCAAAAAGGATCGTTGATGGTTGTTGGAGAAGACACATCTTGACCTAGCTTTATTTTCTTCATCTAGCAATTTTTTTTTCTTGATCTGGTAGCTCCTTTAATGTACTTCTGTGACTGTTCTTTTGGAAGACATCTTGGCAAGGGGACCCTTTAATATTAGGGGAGTGTTTGAAATATGTTCTCCTTGTTTTCAGAAACGGTGGAAGGAGCTCTCTAAGGAGGACCAAGCGCCAAGTTCCGAGCAGTCTCCTCCACACCCAGCCAAAATAACCACAGAGAAGTACAATGGGAACAGCATAGGCCTGGAGAACAAAGATCAGATGGAGAAAATAAACACTGACCTGTCCACTAAAGTTCAAGATATCACAGATGGGAACATTGAAAAGTAGGCATGATAAAGAAACTCCTAAAAGGCAGATACACTCTCTCAAAAGGCTGAATTACTATCTGCTTTTTTTCTGTAAAATCATTCAAGATCTTTCTGCAGTAGCAAGGGAGAACAGGTGGTATTTGACTGTCTTATTTAATGATTTTAAAAATACTACCTCAGTGATTCCTTGTGATACAGTTTTACTGTTCAGAAGTCGAGAAGAAAAACAAATGTCTCTTAACTGAAGCAGCTAGACATCATACTTGGAAAGCATTTTCTTAACAGATTGTCAGTGAACTCCACCGTGAAGTGTGAATGAGGTCATAAAATCGTCCAGCATAATTTCATACTGACTTTTAAATACAGTGCTAACTTATGTTTCAGAAACTACACGGTTCCTCAGAAACACAAAGGTTTTATCACGTATCACTTTCTGTGTAGTAGTTGAAATTGTATTACTGGAGCCATGTATGACCCTCTGTTCATGTTAAATCTGCTTGCTGTGAGTAGGCTCCTGTGGTTTAGCCGTGTCAGGTGAATTTGCTTTTCTCTTAGGAGTGCTGATGCCTCAGCTGGGAGGCACTGTGTCGCCTGGCCCTTCCCACGTGTGGGTTGCCAAATATTGATCCATAGCCAGAGATCCAGAAACTGGGCCAGAGCTATGCCAAGCTGAGCCACGTGGTGCACAGAAGGAGGCAGGGTCTGTCCCAAAGGGCTGCAGCCCCAAACAAGACACAGCAGTTCAGTGTAGATAGGCTGGAGTTCCAAAATAACAGCTGCCTCACCAAATGCCCCAATGAGTTTCTTTCTGTGTCTTGAGTGTTTTGAAAGAGAATGGCAGCAATTCTGTAGATGTTAAAAGGAGCCCCTCACAAGGAGTGAGGGTATGGTTATGTGTTAGAAGTCAATCAAAATTGTTTTTGTGTCGGAGTTCTGCTGTCTTAGAGATTGTGAGGGCACTTTTGGAGACAGGAATTCCAAGGTCATCCTGCTAGTGTAACACGCAGAACTTGGGTGTATTGTGTGTCCTTTACCAAGTTCTGGTTTGCATCCTGAGCTGAGTGCTACTAAACCTGAATGCAGCTGTGAGTAGGGGTTCGAGTCAGTCTATCATTGATGCTGGTGTGAACTCTGCAGTGGAGGTACCTATGTAAATACAGTGATACTTGCACGTGGTACCTGGCGTTGCATATAAAGGCAGCCTCTGCACAAAACACCTCAGCCACTAAATGGGGCACAGACAGGGCTGAAAGACTCAGCTCAGGTAATTTAACTAATTGCGTTCTCTGTCAAAGTCATTGATGAAGTACCATGTACATCTTTACATCTGTCATTTATGTATTTGTGGGGCTTCACTATCTGAAACTCTCTACATCAAGGTGGTTAAAACATAATAAAAGATTGCTTGGTTTGGATTTAATACTGCTGCCATATGCTATTGGTGGGTATACTAATGGGAATGTTGGAATGAGGTTTGGTTTAATATTATAATAGCCTTTTTTCCTGTTCTTCAGTGTAAGATTCACCTTTTTTTCTTTTAAAGTTCTGTCCGAAAACGACTGCGGGAGGATAGAAGAGCAAACACAGCACAGAAGCTGCAGCAGATGAAGCAGAAGCTAAATGAGACTGAAAGAAAAAGAAAAAGGTGGTTATACTGGAAACCTATTCTCACTAAGATTGGGTTTGGTACACTGATTTTAGTTGCTTATTCTTGCTGGAAAATGTATTTTCAAGAACATTCCTTGTAAGTGAACAGTAAGTGTGACTGCTCCAACAGCTAATTTTGCTGGAAGGTAATGAGTAGGGGTGTGACTTTAGGCATAAACTCCTTATTCCTGGAATGGGTACAGACTGTTACATACAATAGAGAAGTTATGTAAACCTGATCTCATGTCGACATCTCAGGACTTTCCACTGCAGGTACTTAGAAAAATGAACCGCTGCCCCCCACAGAATTGATGGTTTTTGTTTAATATGAGCAGGTACAAACTTGCTGCAACTGTTTATACACTTTTTAAAATGGTGTTCTACCAGATCTTGAGCAAATGCTGAACCATGGAGGTTTAGCTACTGAAGGCTGTCTGGATTTAAATTTACATGCCTGACATAAGCAATAAACAGTGTTGTATCATTTACATTATTAATGCAAAGAAGTTATCCTTAAATATGTGTAATGTGTAATGTACTAGTGACATGAACATAAACATTTTATATTCTTATGATCTAGGATAAATATATTTTATAATTGCATATTTAATCTTTTTGTAGTTCACTGTACTTTTAAAAGCTCAGTTTGTACAGGTTTCTGACCAAAAGGATTTCATTTTGAAACGAAATGTTATTATTATTTGTGCATGAAGAGAATAGTGCAACCATTCCCCATATTTGACTCTCCAGTTTGAAATGAGCAGCTAGGGGTCTGATAAAGCACATGCCAGTTTCTACTCTGTTAATTTGCATTCCTTATTTATTTTTTGTAGTTTTCATTATTTAAGTAAGACTTGGAATTTTTTTTAAAGGCTTTTGAGAACTTAGCCCCCACTGAAAGTCATACTGTTGATTAATGTATTCAGACTTTAGGTACTGTTTGAAGGCAAACATTGTTCAAGTTCTGACATTCCATTTATTGTAAAACATAATGTTTTGTGTGTCTATAGATTTTAATTGCTAGAGAGAATAAAATTAATTCATCAGTAATAGTTGTAGAAACACATCAAAGGAAATAGTAGTTGGACTTCCAAGAGTGGCTGTAGTAGAAAAGAAATGTTGGTAGTGTTCTGCCATACCCAGTGTTTTCAGCTGTATGAGCCACTTTGGTAGCTTCACAAAGTCTAGAACTGCTTTTCAGGTTTTCCAGCACAATATTAGTAAAACACTTGATGACGAGTAAAACACTTGATGACTAATATTTTGGGAGTATCTGTGCTACAGCCCCTTTAAAATTATTGAACACTCCCTTTCTGTTTACTTGGGGTAGTAACACCTTCTAAATAGTAATTCAACACAAACCACTTTCTGCCCTTTAAATTACCTTTGAATACAGAGATGGTATATGGCTGAATGTAGCTTGTTGTTCAAGCTGGGATCTAGTAATTTGTAGGGTTGGATTGTACTTTGAAACGGGAATTTTATTTATTCAAGCATTGCCTTGTTGGTTAACTTCAGAGAAGTTACATTTTCTCCTTCCGTTTTATAAGCTTGGTTGTTTTCTGTTCGGTGTGGGGTCTTAGGGGTTTTCTTCCACCCCCCTCCCCCATTTTGTAAAGCACTTCTTGGATTTACTGCTGAGAAACATTCAAAGAGCTGGATGATTATTTGCTCCTTATTCAAAGGAATTGACTTCAAAGTCTTCCAGTACATCCAAGCTTGGTAGTCACATACGAGGCATGGGGCCCAATTACTCTGACATTTACTACACAAAGCTAAGTGCAGTTTACTCTTTAAAATTCTCATTTTGCAATAGCTGATCCTATTCTGGACTAGGCTGTTTGTATAGTAAACAAATGCTGCAGGGTTTGGCTGAGGAAATCAAGTGTAGTTCCACGGAGTGCTCGGTTCGCGAAGTTGTGCGTCAGTAGAACAAGACAATTTGTTCCGTGGCATTGCTGACCAACTGTGTAATAGCCTGAATAGCAAAATGACTGCTGGGACATAGCACAGGCAGGCAGCTCATGTATTTTAAGACATTTCACAATTTTTACAACCACAGTAACTTTCAGCCAGCAAGAAGACTGTCAAATAATTCTTTTTTTTTTTTCCTTTAAATTGAGGGCAGGTTTTTCAGTATCCGCTGTAATTGATAGTAGGTGTAAATGTATGTGCCTTATAAAGATATTTTGGTTATGGAAAAATACATGGAATGTAATTTAAATGCTTTTGTAACAGAAATATTCCAGATTTTATTCTAGATACTTAAAAGCAGCTAAGGAAAAAGTGCAGGCAAAACTTGGACTGATACTACACTGTCATTTATTGCCCTTCTTTTGGCATGAGGAGGATTTCCTGGGATACCAGTATCCTACAGGCACTGAGCTCTAACTGCAGCTTGTCAAGTTGTCAGTTGATTTCCTTTTTTTTCCCTGATTCAATCTTCTAAATTCTGGCTTTTTAATTTACTTGATTGTGAGTAAGCATTCCTCAGTTCAGGGTGGGGCAGGGCAGGGAGCAGCCAATTCAGATCACCTCACACTCCATTACCTTCTTGATGCAATAAAGCAGGACTTGCACATTCAGCAGTTGTTCTGTAAAAGTTTGGTTCTGTGATTGCAAGTACCTTGGGAGTCTTAACTGTTAATAATTTAAGGAGGATGAACCAGTACAAGCCTTGAACAAAACTATTTTGAACAGTGAATTGTTCATGATAGTATGAGAATAGTAAGGAAAATCAAATGATTGGTCTCTTTGTACAGTCCAGGAAATAATTTGGATAAAAATCTTCTTTCTGGTCCATCACTAATCCTTAAAACCCAAAATCTGGAGGACTGCTTTTCTTGCTGCACACTAAGCCCTTGTGATACTTTGTTATTCTGGAGGATTTAAATTTGCAGCAGTTTTGCACAGCTTGGATGTTAAATAGGAACAAATATGGGCCAAAATGAAGAACTGTTGATCCCAGTCACCTCTATCATAGGAAATGTTTAAAGGGTGAAATTGAAGGACATGCCTTCTGACTCCTCTCCTCTCCCCCTCCCTGACTTCTGGCAAACTGCTGGCTGGTCCCATGCTACTTGTAAAATGTGGTTGGGCTTGATTCAAAACGTTACTCTGTTGGTTTTTCCCCCTCCTCTCTGAAAATGCATCAGTCAAAATATTTGATGCATAGTGGGCATCTCTAATTAAACAGTGTTGGACTCTCAGATGAGCACTTGTGTTCAAGTCATGCACGTTTTCATAAAAAGACACCTAGCAAACATTTGGACCTCCACTGCAAGGGGTTTGCAAGATTGGAATTAATCCTCTAGGTTTCCTATTTGTGTTCTTGGTGCAGGGACAGTCCACTTAGTGACGGTACATCTGTATTTTCCTTGAAATGTATTAAGTAAAATAATTTAATTCAGTGTGAAATAGCAATTTGGAAAAACCTCTGGATTTGTTATGGAAGTGAGATGTTGCCAGTGAAACGTGGCTTATTCTGTTAAACCTTGAGTAATATGGTTTACTGACATCAGTTTATGTCCCCCTGAAAAGGGAAGAGACGTAAATGTGTATGCATGTATGTGTGACTGGATCATGCAGGCGATGAAAAAGCCTGGTTAGCTTTATGTTTAATGAATGTAAACCAAATTATTTAGTTTGCTGTTCGGCATTATAGTAAAACCTGAGACACTTGAGGACTGCATGAGAAACTAAATTAACAAGGACAAAAGAGGAAGTCTTCTGCAGGGCTGAGTGGCTTAAGCCAGAGGACGGTATTTCTAAAGGTGACGTGACACACAGTAGTCTTCCTGGGCCTTTTTGTTTGCCCCCAAAGTTTTAAGTCAGTCTTTCATTTTTATGTACAAAAAATAAACGTGTTCAAAATTGCATCTCTGTCTGAGTCTTTATTTAAATTGGAAGGGTGAATACCTGGAAGCCTTCTTTCAATGTGTCCGAAGTGGTGGAGGAAAGCTGCTTTATGAATCAGTGTAGTGCTTGCAGAACTCAGACACATTTTACCTGTAGTAGCTTGGGGGTGTGGTGCTGTGAACACCAAGGTCTCTTTCTGTAGATTCTGGGAGTAGAGCCTTGCCTTGCTTAAGAACAAAATGTTTAGTGCTGGGGCGTCTTTCTCACTACAGGAAATCTTTTTCCTAGAAACAGTTACTGTCAAGCTGCTGTAGCAGGATTGGCCTCCAAAGCTGTGCCAGGTGATGTGTTTTGAGATGTAGCCTGCCATAGGCCCTCTGAGGCCCAAGGAGACTTCTGCAGTGCTTGTGGTGACATGTGTGAGGAAGTGGTTTGCTGGACTGACACCTGTACTTGAAACTCTCCAGCAAGGCTATGCCTTGTACTGTAACATGGAAATACCTTCTGGAAAAGCAGCGGCTTTCCAAGAGTACTTGCTCTGAGGCAGTAGTTGCTCCAGGGAACACATGAGAAGCTGTTTGGTGTTGACAGTGAGCTGCAAACCCGCTGTCAGTTCTTAGCTCTTTTTTTTTCTTTTTTTTTTTTTTTTTTTTTATGTTTTTTATCCCCGTACTCTGTACTGAATCGGTGACTTTCTTTTGGTTGTATGTCGCAGGCCGAGACTGACTGACACCTAAGCCTTGGAGAGCTGTGAATATTCTGCAGCTATAAACTGCAAATTATTGACATGCAAAGCGAGACATGACCCCCCTCTTCGGGAACAAAAAGTGAGGTCTGTTAAGTACCAAGAAGACCTCAGTTATCTGTTTACAGCGTAAACTGCACCGAGGGGATGAAGACCACCAGCAGCGTGTGCTACTTTGCAAAACAAAATAATATGCCATCTTGTGTTTTTATAATGCCTGTATTAATGTAGAAAGATGTAAAAGAAATAAATTAGGAAGTATTTTGTTTTGTACTGCCATTCTTATTGTATTTTTATACTTTTTGGCAGCATTAAATATTTTTTTAAATTGATGATGTGCTGTTGTGTCCGCGTTATGTTAGGGAGAACCTGTTAAGAGTGTGTGTTGTGGAAAAAGAAGGGTTTTGCCTTAAGGTTTCCTGATACCTGTCTTAACAGGAAAATGGCAAAATTTATTAAGAGTGTGCTTTATGCAAGTATTTGCATTAATGCTAAGTATTGTAGTTTGATTTAGGAGGAACTCTTGCACATTTCTTTTGTAATACACCACTAAGAATATTATTTTATTAATCTGAACGGTTGGTTTGGTAATCCTTTTTACGTTTGCTATAAAATACGCACAAAATGTTCAGAGTAACTTTGTGACAGGGAAGTGTTCTGTTGGTGATGCTTTAAAGGGAGGAAAGAGGGAAAACCTGACCTCTCTTGACCCACCATCCTGTGTAGTTAATGGGAACTGAGGAACAAAAACGAAGCGCAGAGAAGTCAATGGTGTCTGTAATTAAACAGGTTTTGCATTGTGCCATTGCTGTGTATTGTCTGTACGGTATTTTCCTTCATGTCTCCCACCTTCTGTCAGTGTTCTTGATGTAGTCAGGATGGATTGGAAATGAGTAATCCAGAGTGCTGCTTGAAGCTCTTCCAGTGAGGTCAGCAGGGTTTCCAGTTTCCAGCCCTGTGCCTTCTGTAACAGAGCTGATCTCAATTCTGCACTTGTTCTCTGATAGCTTCAGATAAACCTTAATTCACAAAACTCTATATATTTACTATGACTGTCTCAGCTGGCATGTGGTGGGGTTTTACATGGAATTTGCACCTTGCATATTTTTGTAACAGGTTTTTGTACAAGTCATATAGTTACTGAAAATGAAGTGTGGAACTGGGGGGAGAGCTAGGCCAACTCAGGCAATTTTTGCTAAAAAAGGCAGCAGCCTGAAGTCTTACCAGAACTTGGTCTTGAGGCCCATTCATGAAAGCAGTCATATTCAGAGTTGTGTTGAACATGAAGGGGAAGCTGAAGCAGGGGAGAGTACTTAATGCTATTACTTGACACATTTGACACCATCCTGCAACAGTCTAAATTGCCAATCTGGTTTGTCCAATTTTTTTTTTCTTTACATGATTACCATTGTTCTGAGCTTATGCTGGAAAACAACATTGCGCCTTGATTCAGTTTTCATTTTCAAGTTGGTGCAGCTGTGAAGCCAGGAGTGTTTATAGCAAGAGATCAAGCTCTGCCAAAACCACTGCAACAAACCCTGCTATTGATTACAGGAACAAGGCCTGGTTTATACCACTTGAGACATCTTCGGATAAGGCTTTCAGCTGTTTATGCCTTTTACCTTTAGCTATGGTTTAGGTTTTCATTATTTTCCTCCTCTTGGAGTTGTCAGTAAGCGTGCAGTGCATGACTACTGGAAATGTGCATGTGCCTTATTATTCTACCTCCTGCTATCACATGCAACTCATTTATCTTGTGGGGCACAGACAGCCGAGTATCCTAATAAAAATGTTGATTGCCCTTAGTTTTTAAATGGTTTTCAGCCACTGACATGCTGGAATAAAGTTGATGTCAGCCAACTTGATGAATCAGCAAAGGAGATCAAGAGAGAGAGTAGTTCCAAAACCTGGGTGGTTTTTTTGGTGTTGTGGAGTGCTGTCTGGTGACATGAGAAGTCTTGCTTTCTGATCTGTATACTTGTTTGGTTATTTCTACCAACAAGAACAGGCCCCAGTTCTTGACTACTGTTGGGAAAGTGTATTTAAAAAGGTGAAGGAAGGGGAGAGAAAGGACCAACTGAGTGTGTCTTTGTAGCCTTTAAAGAAATGGGGTTAAAATGATCAGACTTGCGAAAGGCATGTTTTTCCACATGAAGAAGCTGTGATTTACTGACAGCCATTTTTTTTTTTTCCTCCATGCTTAAGGGCAGTGTCGCAGAGGTGTTTTTATTTCTTCTAGTCATCTAAACTGCAGGGCAAAGGCACAGCCATGTCCTGTAGGAAGGTTTTGGTGTCTCCAGGGGCTGTGCTTGCCTGTCCCGGGCACTGGAGGCAGGAGTGGCTCGGGGCCAAGGGCAGCGCCGCCCGCGGAACTGCCGGCCTTGGAGAAGCTGCGTCCTTCTTCCACAAGGATCCGACTGCCCTCTACCTTCTTCACAGGGAACGGGAAAACCCTGAGGATTTTCTCTTCCACAAAGTACTCCCAGTGTTCTCCTTTTCCCTTCTTGAGGTTTTGCTCGCCTGTGCCTCTAGAGGACGTAGAGAACATCTATGGCTTGCTGAAGGAAAATACTGTGAAGCAAGTAATATTCCTTTGATAGCTTCTGTCTGGTCCTTCAGTCCCTCAAGACTTAATTTGCACTCCTGCTCTATATACACCTCGTAGTCACTTGGCTCCATTTGAATATGGTTATTTTTCCAACTAGCTTTAGCCTTATCAGACTTGCCTTGTGCTACACATGGCCTTTTGTCTGCATTCCCTGACTGCATCTGCATTTTGACTCACCAACTTACCAGTCTGGATATCTGTGGGAACTCCTAAAATATGTATTTTAGTTAATTCTCACTTTTCAACTCAAGAACTGACCATCTTGCATCTATGATTTAAAGTTGTTTTTAAATCAGCTGATGTGACCAAGCACTTCCAAAAGGCCAAAATTGAACACATAGCCAAATACTATAGTGCAACAGGTACCATGACAAACATTGAACACGTGAACTGTCCATCACACAATTGCTGTCTCAGACTAAACCTGTAAAATACACAGATACCAGACTGCCTGGTATCAGGCAAGGTTCCCTGATTCCTTTATGTTTCAGAGCACTGTATTAATGTTCAGTCTAAGAAGGCTCATTGACCTAGAAAGCTTTAGTTTCAGCATCTTAGCTTCTGGAAATGGAACAGAAGCCTGGAAAAGAGAAGGCTCAGGGGTAACCTAATTGTGGCCTCCCAGTTCCCAGAGGGACCCTGCAAGAGAGGTGGAGAGGGTCTTTTTACAAGGATGTGTAGTGAAAGGATAAAGGGAAATGGCTTCAAACGGAGAGTCGGTTTAGGTTGGGTATTAGGAAGAATTTTTTTTTTTACTGTGAGGGTGGTGAGGCACAGGCTCAAGTTGCCCAGAAAAGCTGTAGATGCCACATCCCTGAAAGTGTTTAAGACCAGGTTCACTGGGGCTCTGAGAAACCTAGTCTAGTGGAGGGTGTTCCTGCCTAAAGCAGTGGAATTGGGACTAGGGGATCTTCAGGATCCCTTCCAACCCACACTGTCCTATGACTCTATGTAGACACAGAAGAGGCTGTTACACTGCTTGCAGTCTCCCCAGTTGAAGCTACCACAACAGCATTGGGAAAAGGCGGCAAACCAGCTCACTTCTGACCTTCACTTACCTCATCAGGAAGTCTTGAAAAAAAAGTTAAGATCCACAGTTGACATGGAAGTGGAGGGTTTTATCTTCCAAGAAAATGCATGCCTGCACATCACTCTCAGTTCTCAGCTGCATTAAAAAGGAGCACTGTAAGCTTGTCCATGGCAGTAACACAACCACAGAAAAAGGTTTCTTAAAAAATATTTTATTAGAAAAAACCTCCAACCAAAGTTACTCAATAAACAACTGTACAAAACATATTTCTTTGGTGAGTTTATGAAAATTACCTTAATTTCTTTAGCTACCCACATACACAAAAGGAATTTCTCTTAAATAAAGCATTTATGTAGACACCAAAGCAAGCTGCTGCTCCTTGGCAATTGCTGTGGAATCACCACCTCAAGGGACATCTGTGACCGCACACACACGTGACTCACAGCAGATTCAGAGCTGATCAGAAGAGGGCAGGGGGAAGACCATTCCCAAACAGTAAGCGCCAAGAACTCGGGATCTTCCACTGTGAAGAAGGATCTGTGGAATTGTTGCTCTGCAACAAACCCAGAATAATTAAGTTTTAAGTAGTAAGGATGTAACTGGCACAGGTAGTAAAATAAGGGGCAGCAGTCCAAGTGTCAGTGTCACAGTGGGTTGCTTTAGAGAAGGGCACTGGAAGAGAGAACTCAAACCTTTACACAATTTTTGCCCATACCTGTCAAACAAAAGAACTGGTGTTCAGATTTGTTTTTTCAGGTGGGGAAACTCCCAGTGAGATTTTAATACAAATGTGTATTTTATTTGGCATATTCTTGATGACCAAGAGCCAAATTAAGAGTCCAGCCACCTGGACTGAAGAAAAATTAAAATAACTAATATAAAATATGAAAGCAAGAACTTTAGATCAAACAGTACTTACTTCACTTTTAATTAGCTGGAGCCATTCATTAAGATAGTTAACAAGAACAAATGCATCAGGGATGTTGTCTCCTTCTGAGCAAAATTTCAGAAGAACTGCCATTTGGATTCCCTCTGAACAGCTGCAACAAAAATAAGCATGCACTTACATTTTGTTTTTGGATCCACAACAATTATATTTATGTATTAAGGGCAGCAACAATATGCATGTATCTTGTGAAAAGACAAAACCAAAAAGGAAAAAAGTATGGATACATGTATTTTTTTGCTCTCCAGATTTCCTTGATCACATTTTCACACTTCGTGCTCTTTTGCTTAGTCTTGAATTTGTTCTTTACTTTGCAAGGCAGGAATCCTACATCTTGCAAGAGTATTCAGGCCTTTTACATACTTAGTTTGCATTTTTTGTGCTGGTGAGGTGCCTATACACATCGTTTGATAAAATCACTCCTGATCTTTCTGTGTATTTTAAACCAGCAGTTTTGCAGGCTGCATATCACTGCTTCACTCAGAATAGTCTCATTTTATAATTTAGATATTAAGATGGTTATTTTTAAATTTTTGAGCTCAAGTCCTAACAGGTCTTTTCTTTTGCAATTGTATATAGTTTCCATACTGAAGTCAGTATAAAGGTAAGTGTGGCATTAGTAACTTTGCTACTGTTGAATGCAACAGTGTGGTCAGGTGTTAAAGGTAATAATTAAAAAATAAAAGTCAATTTTCCACCTGACACAACACATATTTTGCAGAACCACACACTTGTGCTATAAATGAGTATTAGTTTCTAAAATTTAGAAACTCAGCTTTCAGCACAACTTCTGATGCACACAGCTTTTAACAAAACCCCCACATGTAATTTGTTTGCTGGCCCTGAAATCTTCACTCATTCATAGCGCTCAGAATTGTTTGCGGGTTTTTGGGGTTTTTGTGTAACCGACATTGGAACCATTTGCCTCAGGAAACAGTTTCAGTTAAAGCAGCACAGGTACAGGAATTCTACTATTTACCAATTGTGGTTTGGATAATATAAGATACCAGACTGACTATGATCATAACTGTAAAGATTTTATTCTTTTCCTTTAGCCCATTCCCTTATATTTTTACTTATTCTAACTTTATGATCCAGGACTCCCTACTTCTCTTCCTCCTAATCATGGGCCTGACCTGAAAGAAATTCTATTCCTATAGAATAGAATAGTTCTGATCTATAAAAAGAAGGACTTTTCTTTGCCTGTCACATAAAAGTTTATAAGATAACTTTACCCAAGTACTTCTGATATCTTTCTATGCTTATCTTTAGGTAGCTCACCTCTCAGTAAATAATAGTTTTGTGATGCCACCTCCAGGTATATGCAGAACTTTGTCTGTATCGCTTATCCCAGGGTAAGCTGCTACTTTCTCCATTTCTTTCCAGTTTAGCTCCTTCACGTGGCCTCCAACTGCTTTTTCCAGATCAGGTGTGAGCAGGTAGCGCAGTGGTGTCCTAGGAACAAGCCAAGGATGAGTTCAGGTTGCCAAGGAAGGACAATACCCCAGTTATCACTTGGGGCAGACAGAAGGTGCAAGCACTGAGGACCTCACACCTGCAGGGAAGAATTGCTCTGATGTTCTCTCCCTCTTCAAATCAAAGTTAGAAAGTAAGTCTGTGGCCTCGAAACTGTACAAGCTACTCAACTTTCTGCCATAAATAGAATTTGGGTACCCTTTCAGGGGCTCAAATAACTGGCAAGTGCCAAATACATAAGCACATAAATAGGGGAATTGCTTATAGTTGTTAAAATAATTTACAATTAAAATGTGCTTTTTCTTCCTTCAGATAGGAGGTGACTGATTCAAAACCTGCAAGGGTAAACTTGGACTTCACTATGATACAGTATTTTTAATAAGGTCACACTACCAATACATTCAGACTTCAGTCAAGTTGAAAGTATTTTCTGAATGCCCTATCCTCACTCTTTCCTAAATCTGCTGTAAGGGAGTTGTTCTGTGGTGCTAAGGGAGCTGGAGGGTTTAAATCACTACAGCTTATGACTCAGACCTCATCAAATAACCGTCAGTCCCTCTCATTTCATTCCATGTTAGCTGGCCATCCTGCAATTGTATGGATCTGCCACTATATCTGGGATGTGCATAGATCTAAACCTCCTCTGAGGCCCTATATATTTATAGAGCCTGAGGATAACAACTGCAGAAATACTGATTTTATTTGTTTTTCATTAAATCACCAATTATGATGCCCTCAATCAGCAAGACATGCCTGGTTTTCGGATGGGTAACGTCTAGTAAAAAAAAAATACTGCAGTTGCAACATTGCATTTGCCTCCCATAACTTCCTATTAAAAAAAGAAAAAGAATGACAACTTACTGTATCAAAAAACCCCTTCCAAATGCAGAATGGTGATGAAGAGGTCAGAAACGAACCAATACTGCAAGCAACTATTAAAAATCTAACCTGTGACCTGTATGTCAGCAGTTAATCCTTGACATTGCTTGCAGCCAGAAGAAGTTAAAACTGAGGCTCTGGTGCCTGGAAGTGCAGGCCAAGTGCAATTTGCTTACAGCTTTTCATTTGATCAGTACCTTTGACAGTGATAACCCAGAAGCTTCCGAGACTAATCCTGTAAAACATCATGTTTTAATAGTAAACTTAGCATTTTATGACCTATGTACACATGCAAGCAAAGGCACCCTGCCAAAAGTACTCAGTACATGGAAGTAGAGGGAAATATGTCACTCAAAACCACCCAGAAACATCAATTAGGTCTTTTAAGGACACAAACATACCCCAGAAGCTGCTCATCATCACGCTGGTATGCGTGGCTGCTGGACAGGAGGACAACCCTGGCACATTCACTGCTCTTCACCCAAGCAAGCAGAGTCTCACAGAAGGGCCTGTACTTGTTCTTTACACAAAGACACAGAAAAAAAAAAAAGTGAAACTTTAATGTGTCTTTAACAATGCCAGGTGTTATATATAATGTTTAGCAGCGATATAAATTATTCTTCATATCCACTTAGTCTTCAGCCCCAGATATATTATTAGAAAGCAGAGAACTGCCCTGGTTCTTTACTTAAGCAAAACTACACACAGAATTTTAAGAATTATTATTAAAATCATGTCAACAACAACAGTGCCACCTGTTTTGTGTGCCATTAATACCAAAGGAAAAAGCTTTAGAGCAAGATGGGATGGCAGGATCACACAGTATTTTTCCACACTTTGAACTACTAAAATACTGCACCATAATTTTTTTTTTCTGTCATGGCATTCTGCTTATTTTAAATTACAGCCACTGTCCAGTCAATGTCCAGTTAAATTCCTCATTTTTACCACGTGAACACAGTTAATATAGAATACTATGAAATAATTGAATTGGTATGACACAAAAAAAGG
This sequence comes from Chamaea fasciata, assembly GCF_029207755.1. Taxonomy (NCBI): domain Eukaryota; kingdom Metazoa; phylum Chordata; class Aves; order Passeriformes; family Sylviidae; genus Chamaea; species Chamaea fasciata. Next base: position 53,482,039 of record NW_027094086.1, on the reverse strand, counting down.
ATAAAGCTATTACAAAGAACATGCAAAAACAATAAATGTAAAGGAAAAAAATAAGACAAAACCCAGACCATTTTGTATTTTCTTGACTCTTAATAACTAAGGAGATATTTACACTAAAATCTACCAACACAGGCAGCTGTTGTGGGGCTTGAAAAAACAAAACCAAAACCTCAACCCTCAATGAATGCAGAAATCAGTAAAACTGTACCAACTGCAGAAGGTGTTACAGCATGAAGTAGAAAAATAATTTCACCAGACCACTTAATATTTGCCAGCAGAACTATTCAAACCAAATAGTGAAGTAAGAACAAACAATGAACATACATACCTTTATAAAAGGTGACCTGATCTGCAGAACCACAAGTTTCTTTGAAGGTAAGGAGTACACTACAAGAAGAAATCATGAAGTCTTGTTAAGCAGAAACTGAGAAAGAGATATGGGTTTAAATATATCAAGAATGACCCCATTTACAGAAGGTATAGTAAACCTTTCAGCTATCAATTCATATGGGAAAGCCTGAAAACATCCACTGTGTTAAAAACACATATTTCTGTGCACTGTGTTTTCGTAAGACCGAGTTTCAGTTGTACTAAATTCAAGGACTGATTTTAAATCAAATATATATGAAGATTTTTACATATATAAATATATATATTTTATATATTTATATATACACAAATAAATATTTTGATTTTATATATATATATATATATATATATATATATATATATATATATATGAAAGATATATGAAGATTTGCCTCCTGTAATGATTCAGATAATGTATGCATCTTTGCAAAGATTGACAGATTATTCTGAGATTTCTGTGATTTAAGAGGGTAAAAAAAATAAAATTAAATACAATGATCAATGTAGGGAAAGAAACTAAGACTTTTGAGGGGGAGTGGGAGAAACATTACACAGGGAAAAAGGCAAAGGTATGTAGGAAGGAAGAAAAGCATCCTTTTAAATCAGAAATTCAACCTGTATTTCAGTAATTTATTTTACGTATGTGCACGCTTGATATTGCTTTGGATTAACATCACAGAGAGTTCTGCCTGCACTGCAATATGGCTAAAACTCAACGTTTCTTACTGGTTCCAAATATCAAATTGGTTTTCCAAAATAACAACAGGAACAGTTTCCTCTGTGAAGTGTAAATACTTCTATCTGTAGTTTCTGCAGCTGTTATTACTGACCTTTAATTTAAGCACATCAGGAAAATTAACAACAACAAAAAAAGTAAATGTGATGTTCTTGCATCTTACGCCCCCTGCAAATACCTTCAGCATTCAATACCCACCTTCAGCATTTATACTCAGCTCTGTTGAGTTTTCCTCTGCTGTTGCATATGGGTTATTTCCAACCATTGGCACCAGGCAGTCGGTGTAATAGTAACCAACTTTAGTCATGTCAAGTGTGGAAATCACCAGGTCTATTGCCAGCTGACCAACATTCCCCACGGACACTGCTGGCTGAAGGAACACAGTGAACCCAATTACAGCCTGCTTTATGGGTGGCACAAGGTGCTCTTCAAACAGTGAAAGCTTAAATTCCTTCAAATCTGGTCAAACATGATTTCTAAAACTGGCTCCTCATCCTCTGGCAAAGGTGACTATTTCCTACCAGAAGAATTGAGAAATATAGGATTTGGTCCCTGTCTGACAAAAAACATCCTGGCCACTTCTGTGAATAATCCTGTCTCACTGTAAACTGAAAGAACAGCTTGGAAACGTATCTCTTTCGCCACATTTTTGGATTGAAAGCAGGTAAAAGCCACTCAAGTAACTGACGTGATACTGGCAAACCTCACATGAGTTTGCCCAAAGGCAGCGCTGGTATTACATATTAAACCTCTAAATCTCAGGCTGACCCATAGACAAGAGCAGGTTGGTTTTAATTTTTTTTAAGGATGAAAATGATAAGGGTGCCCTTAAATTAATTTCAGAGGAATTGCTGTGGGTTATCATCAATCGGGGCAGACACTGACTTATACTGACCTAATGTGACGGCACGGAAAGAGAAAATCAAGGAGTCTGTGTCCTTCCAAAGAAACTATTACAGGAGGACAACAGTAAAACGTTTCGTTGCTTTCCTCTAATTCATAATCAAATCTAAGAATTGCTGTTGCTGCCCACTGCGGCAAGACACGGGTTTTGAGGCTGACAGAAAGCGAAGGTGGCCGCGGCAGCACTGAGCGTCCCCACGCCCCGGTTGGCAGCCAGCTCCCACGCCAGGAGCTCGGCAGTGATGTGCTTCCTGCTGCTTGTCAGCTGACCGGGAATGACTTCCCGTGCAGCCTGCACAGTCATCGCCGGCTGTGCAGCCCTGCCTGGGAAGCGATGGGATCCTGCACAGTCATCGCCGGCTGTGCAGCCCTGCCTGGGAAGCGATGGGATTCCCTGCAGCTAACCCAGCAAGGCGAGCAATGCGGGGCTTGCCCCTCCGTAGCCGGCGCTGGAGCTCTCGTCCCACAGTGGCATCGTCACCTCGGGCACATGACCTGACACTGATGTCACACCGTGTGTGAAGGCGATAAAAACACTTCCTAAAACAACCCTAATCCGAGATTTAAAGGTAGCAGAATGATTTATTTTTTCTTTTAACACTGAAAACATTTATACATCGCATCTAAATGAAAAAAATCCCAAACTGTTATTGCAGTGGCAAACCACGGGTGCTGCAAATCCAGTAAAAGCACATAGGGCGCATTAATTTTTAGAGCAATAACATATAGCTATAGCTCTGAAATAGCATATAGCTATTGCTCGAAAATAAAATATAGCTGTTGCAGCTTGGCACGGATCGTCTTGTCAGGGGCAAACCCGGGGTTCTGAGGAGAGAGAAGTTGACAGAAACGGAGAAGACTGGGCTAAGCTCTGCTGCAGACGGAGCCCTCCAAACCCTCTTTTCCTCGGCAGAACACCCCACAGATTCCACACACATCGGCTGCCCTTAGCCTTCTCGGCCAGGTACCCAGGCACGACCCTCGGGCAGGGTACGGGTACCAGAGCCCCCCGTGTCCTGTCCCACAGGAGCCTAGCGGAGTCCCCCGCACAGGGACCGGGGAGAGCGACCCCACAAACCCACCGAGGGCGGGGGAAAGTGGAAGCAGGAGGGTGACTCACCATGAGCAGAGTGAAGCCTTTAAAGTCGGGAGCGGCGGAGTCCCCGCCGCGGTCGCATGGAATGAACATGCCGGCCGGGAAGGGAGGAGGGAAGCAGGCAGTGAAGAAAGGAAGGAAGGAAAGAAGGAGGGAGGGAGGGAAGGAAGGAAGCGGGGCGCGGACGCCGCACCCACGTGCTGCCGCCAGGGGGCGGTGGCGACGCTGCCCGCGCTCGCTGCGCGGCGGTTGGGGCTCGTTCCTTGCCGGCTCCGCCATGTCGCTGCCGCCGCAGAAAGCCTCGCAGCTAAAGGAGATCATCCACCAGCAGCTGCTCAAGGTGGGACCGGCGTCGCGGGCCGGCGCCGGAGAGACTTCCCCTGGCCCTCAGGGGGTTGTGCCGGCCCCGGTGCCGGCACAGAGTGTCACCCCGGCTGTCACCCCGCCGCGGGCGGCGGCAGCGCCCACTGAGGCGGTGGCGGCGCGCGCCCGCTCCGGCGCCCCGCTTTGTTTTCACTACTTGGGTCGCTGCAGGTGGTTTCCAGGCGCCGCTTTCTCGTCTTCTTGTTCTTTTTTTGAGCGAGGGTCTTGAACTGATACGTAAGCAGGCTGTAACTCCTCTATCGCTCGTTAGTGCAGCGGTGAATCTTCCCGCCTGTCACACGGGAGAACGGGGTTCTTGGAGCCAGTCCAGTGGAGGCCAGCGAGATGATTAGAGGGAAAGGAGCACCTCTGCTTCGAGGAGACTCTGAGAGAACTGGGATTGTGCAGCCTGGAGAAGACAAGGCTCAGTGGAGACTTTATAGCAGCCTTCCAATACCTGAAGGGAGCCTGCAGGAAAGAAGGAGACAGACTTTTTACCAGAGCGTGTAGTGACAGGACAAGGGGAGATGGATTCAAATTGAAAGAGAGCAGGTTTATATTAGATGTTAGGAAGAATTTTTCACTGTGATGGGTGCTGAGGGATTGGAACGAGTTGCCCAGAGAAGTTGTGGATGCCCCATCCTTGGAAGTGTTCAAGGCCAGGCTGGGTGGAGCTCGGAGTGATGGGGTCTAGTGGAAGGTGTCCCTGCCCATGGCAGGGGCTTTGGAATGAGATGATCTTTAAGGTGTTTCCCAACAAGATCATTCTGTGATTCTATTTCGGGTCCCGGTGGCTGTGTCCTTAACATCCTTCCAGTGTGAGAATCAGCTCTATAAATCCATCTTCTTTCACAGCTCAGATGATGTGCAGACATTCTTAGACTTCCCTTTGAGAACAGGGGAAGCTTGCAAGGGAGATCTACTACTTTGTGCCTTACCTATATAAAAGCGTGTTTTTTCCTCTAACGAATAAATAAGTATTTTATTAAGCTTGAATTTTGAGGGAGATGAGAAATTAGAATAGTTACCATTTTGTAACTGATGGATTTGCAGACCTTTTTGTAAGGAGGGAAGTTCAAGATGGGTTGCTGTCAAAGAGCAGTGAAAATGCCTCGGTTTTGTATGCTTGTAAATTTTTTTACTGGGAGAGCTGCTTCTGTAAGTGGCTCGTTTGGTTAGTTCTCAAAAGATCAATATTTTGGTGTAGATTTCTGTGTTCCTAGGAAAACACCCTTAGCCTTACAAACTTAATTGGTAAGTTGTACCTGCTCCTGTACAGAGAGCTGGTGTTTGCAACACATATTGATTATCTTTCAGATGGATGTCCATGGGAGGATACGAGAAGTTCTTGCTGAGACTATCCGAGAAGAGCTGGCACCTGAGCATCAGCAGTTGTCCACGGAAGATCTGATAAAAGCACTAAGACAGAGGGGGATCATTGATGATGTTATGAAGGAACTTAAATTTGTAAGTGTAAGTACCTTTTGAAGAGGGGAAGTATTTCTGCTTGTTCCTCTTACTGTTGCGGTGTTTTGACAAAGTGAAACGATGCTGCTTCTGGGGGTTCGTAAGGACGTTACTGATTTGAGACATGATAGGAGTAGAGGAGATTAATGCATATGCTGAAAATATTTGTTCAGTTTTAGAAGGGAGCATACCTAAGGAATGACATTCAGATGAAATGGAGGATTCTTTAATTTTTAGACGACTGTGGTAAGAGCACTGCTGCATCCCTTGACTCCTTAAAAACTCTTAATTGTAATTCCAGGACATGAACGAAACGGACAGGACTTCAGCTCCCAAACCATCAACACATTTTGTCGAAAGAGAACCACCAGTTCTGAAAAAAAGTATGTTTCTTGTTTATTTAAATGTTTAATGATCATAGTTTTGAAAGAAATTTGGAGTCTATGATTTTTGTGCTCTGAATTAGTAATCCAGTATGAACTGGCATGTAGGTTGATGTTTCCTCTGCTTATTCACAGGGAGTAAACTCAAGTAAGCAGCAGCAGCAGCAATCAGTGTTGCATTAAATATGATTTATTATTATTATTTCATTGACTTTACACTAAGATAACTTCCATATATTTAAAAATCACTTTCTTCTATGCACGTGTTTCAAAGAAGTTTCTTTTTTTTGCTAGTCTCCTGTTAGTTAGCTGATATTTAACAAATTAAGCTTTCTAAGATCTGTTTGTAGTCTCTTCATTTTTATTGCTACGCTTTACAGCTAACATTGACCCAACACGGAGGTATCTTTACCTTCAGGTTTTGGGTGGAAAAGCTTTTCTGGAACATCTTCAGGAACCAGAGCCTCTGCCTGGCCAGATCTGTTCTACCTTCACTCTGTGTTTACATTTTCGAAACCAGCGCTTCCGTTCCAAGCCTGTGCCCTGTGCCTGTGAGCCAGATTTTCAGGATGGTTTTCTACTTGAAATACACAAAGATAGCCTCGGTAAGGGATAGTGTGGCTTTAAAGCTGATGCTGTTGGGATGTTTTCTGACCTAAGAGTTATTGTGAAATACGTTTGATATTATTTAGTGGATTTCTTTCCTGTTTTTTGTCATGTTTTCCTGAGGAAACTGATTACTGTATGGGGTTATGCCACCTGTAGATCTTTTTCTGCTCTTCTTCTTTTCCTTCTTTTTCACTCTAAAATAACTTGACATTGACCAACTTTATCCATTCTTAAATGTTAATTCCATTTTAATTTTTTGTGTATCTGAACTAGTTGCATAGCAGTGCTCAACTACAAAAATCATTTTATCTTCTCTGTAATCTCTGTCTAGCTCTGTCCTAAAATGAATATTGTTTTAGAGATGGGACCATTGCTTACACTTCTGGACTCAAGATCTTTCTTTATGCTTATTACAAACACTGCATTTTGTTGCATACTGTTTTAAAATTCTGAGGAGAACTTGGGATGATAACATTCTTGCTGTCTTATTTTGGTTTAATAATGGCAGGTGACGGAAGTAAGATGGTGGATGCAACCACTATGTTGTCTATATGTGACCCAGTGCATATGGTTCTGATCAAAACAGACACATTTGGTGAGACCACACTGGTAGCATCCTATTTCTTGGAGTGGAGGTCTGTCTTGGCTGCAGAGAACGGCATAACAAATGTTGCTGTGGAACTCCTGGGTGTAGGTATGGATAAAAAATAAGCATGTTATGATGACTTACAATAATGGGTACTTAGCTTGCTTACAAGCTTAAAGTAGTATTTTTGGTCTAGTTCATTTTTTTCTTCAATTCAGAAGTAACTGTGTAGTATCCTTAGAAAATGCCTAGCAGACTTAATGGTCAGATTTTTCTGTTACCAAGCTGCTAAAAATGAGTATTCCAGATCCCATGTAAAAATGGTCTTCCTGTCTGGGAATTCCCACTGTTGATTATCTGCAATAACTGTTCAAGTTATCAGAATCAAACCAACCAAACAAAAATCCAGTAGATCATCTTCAGGAATATGTATGATCAGTGCACTGGGGAGTAAGATCCAGCTTGTGTGCCTTTCATAGCAAACTAACAATTGCTGAAGAAAGGTATCTCTGCTCTGCTCCCATTTATCCCAGTAGCTGGAAGTGTGTTTTCTGAACGGCTTGGTTTAGGTGCTTAGCAGCTAGTCCATGAGTGTGTTTTGTGTCTCACTTGTCCCCAGTCCTCAGGAGTTCCAACTCAAGTTTTTAGGATATGATTTAGTGACTAAAGACTAGGTCTCTCATGACTTCCTACAAGACTTTTTACAAGAGCAGGTAATGATAGGACCAGGGGGGATGGATTCAAACTGAATCAGAGTAGATTTAGATTAGATATTAGGAAGAAATTCTTTCCTGTGAGGGAGGTGGGACACTGGAACAGGTTGCCCAGAGAACTGTGGATGCCTCATCCTGAGCAGTGGTCAAGGCCAGGTTGGATGGAGCTCTGAGCAATGGGATTTTGTGGAAGGTGTCCCTGCCCATGGCAGGGGGATTGGAATGAGGTGGTCTCTAAGATCCCATCCAACCCAGGCCATTCTGATTTTAATTTTCTATAATGACTTGGAAATGCATAGCAAATAAGTTGAGTTTAATTCTCAGATGGAGCAAGTTAAATTGAATTCTCATTAGCTTTTTTCCAAGCAATAAAGTATCAATCCAATAAATCCAGTGCTTCTTCTTCTCTTCAAAATCCTGTCAATGTACAAAATGCATCAAGAGTATCAAAGGATGCTGCCATGTCAGATGAACAGATAAACTGTTACGTGAGGCTTCCATTGCTTGTATTGCTTATGGACCCATCTGTAATCTGTTTTGTAATGCTTATTGTTGTTTATGTAATTTAAAAATTCCAGCATTAGGCAATAATATTAAGCTGAGGGGGGGTTGTTGTTCATTTGTTTGTTGTTTTGGGGAGTTTTTAAAGTTGATTAATCTCTTTGTATGACAGCCAGGGTCCTTCATAATGAACTGTGTCCTGAGGAAGATGAACTTCACTTATTTCCAACTATATAAGTTTCAGCTAGTTGTGTAATCAGTAGGAATAGGCACATTTACAGTATGTGATTGACTTGATTTTAGATGCCTGTTCTAGACATTTCCAGAATATCATTCACTCATATGTCCCAGTACTGGCTGCAAATAGGGGCTTGGATAATTATCTTGATGTAGACACCTGTGCTTTTTTTTTCATTATATTATGCTTTCTTACAGCCTCATTTGAGTTTGAAATTTAAATAAAAATTCTTACTTTGCCTATGTTTAAAGAAGTTTAGTTACTTTTTGTGATTATATAGGGATAACATACATATTTTAATGGTTTTCCCCTGCCTGGCTGAAATAATCTAAGCAAAGTGAATACGAGAGAGCTGATGAAAATTTATTTTGTTTCAAAGGTACAGAATCAAAGGTTTCTGTTGGTGTTTTAAACATCAGACTGGAAATGTATCCACAGCTTAATAAGACACTTTCTTCAGAAATAACTAGTACTCAAGTAAGTAATTTCTGGGAGGGCTGACTTTTTCTTTTGTTGTTGCTGGGGAAGCTCAGTATAGAATTGTAGATGTTGAGGACTGGAGGGTGTTTGAATTTTTAATACTTCTTCTTTTTTATTAAATTTAAATACAATTACCTTTTTTAAACTACATTGTCTATACTGAACGTTATTCAAAATATTACTGTCATAGGTTTTTCTAGTTACTTGTATAAAAACATCTGAAGAAAAAAGGAAGATGCAATATATCTAATTTTCTTCAGGTAGTATATATGTTTTCTTGCTCTTTCCCATGTGAAACAGTAATTTCAAGTTAGCTATTCTGCTTGGAAAGCCAGTAAATGTTGGCCTGAAGGTGCATGCAGATATTCTCCTGCACGTTAAAATCCGAGCAATCCTTCTGTGCAGAAATGCATTACTTAAAATGAACAGTACTTCAGTCAAGCTAATATGTGAATCTACAAACAAGAAATACAACTTGAAGTTTTTCTTAATTGGATTTCCATTTAAAGATACTATGGATTTGCACGACACACTTAAAATGTTAAACTTTATTTTACATATGCAAGGATGTGATGTTCATGTACTTACTGATTATGGCTTTTTTTTCTCCTGTTTGGAATTAGCATGTGTAGGATTGGTTTTGTTTTTCCTACCTACAGTTCACTTTGGAGCGTCAGAAAACAGCAGAAAAAGAACGTTTATTTCTTGTGTATGCCAAGCAGTGGTGGAGGGAATACCTGCAGATCAGGCCCACCCACAACGCAAGGCTGGTAAAGATCTTTGCACAGGTATGTAAATTTCACAAAGAGACCAATCCTTTTTTTAAGTTACCTTTTTTATTTTGTTTTGAACTTTATGTCTGTGTGGAATCTGTATAGATTTATGATTTGCTTATGTTCAGGTCAGGGCTAAATGTGGTGTGTCATGCAAAAAATTAAATTTGTAAGGACTGAACTTCTGTTTGTCTATTGAAGCTTAATAGAGCAATGCAGACAGGAGGGTTGCTCTGACTACCTCTGATGTACCAAGTGAAAAAGCCTGCTTAGTCTTGTCCTTGAATACTCACAAATGGCAGAGACTTAGGTGATCTGTACAAACTGTTTCAGATAAGTTTTGTACCAGACAAAATACTTACAAAAAATGGACTTTCTAGATCGATTAGAACAGATCCTCAAGATATTTGAACTCTGTGATGTCTGCAATGCAGTGTCTCTGGTTTATGTAACACAATAACTACAGTCATAATTACTGGAGTCTGATCAATTACTGTATCAGTTGCTCCTCAGTAAAAGGAATGGTATGATCCTTGCATTTTTCATGCTATGAATTTACCCTGCAGAGTATCAATTTTCCTACCACAGTAACTTCCTATCTCAAAGCAGTGTCCTGAAGTGATCTGTGCCTCCTCTTCTGTGAGGCAACAGCTTCCCTTCTGGCTGTGGCCTGAGTGTGCAGGAGTGATGGGAGCTTCCAAATCTCAGCCAGCAGCTGAGCCCCCACCCCGTCACTCTCTCACTTCACATCAGTGGGATGGGGGCAAGAATGAGAAGGGCAAAAGCAAGGAAAAGTTCATGGGTTGAGATTTAGGTGGTTTAATAAAGGAAGAAAGGGAAGGGAAGGGAAGGGAAGGAGAAAGGAAAGGGAGAAGGGAAGGAGAAAGGAAAGGGGAAAGGGAAGGAAAGGAAAGGGGAAAAGGAAGGAAAAGGGGAAGGGAAGGGAAGGGAAGGGAAGGGAAGGGAAGGGAAGGGAAGGGAAGGGAAGGGAAGGGAAGGGAAGGGAAGGGAAGGGAAGGGAAGGGAAGGGAAGGGAAGGGAAGGGAAGGGAAGGGAAGGGAAGGGAAGGGAAGGGAAGGGAAGGGAAGGGAAGGGAAGGGAAGGGAAGGGAAGGGAAGGGAAGGGAAGGGAAGGGAAAGGAAGTGATGCAAGGACAGTCACTCACCCTTTCTCAGAGCATACAAATACCCCAATAGTCTCCAAGCAGGAGCAAGTTTAGGAGAAGTCTGTTCCCCACCTCCGCTGTTTTTATTGCTGAGCACGACCCTATATGGCATAGAATATCTCTTTGGTCAGATCAGGTCAGCTGTCCTGGCTGTGTGCCTTTCCAGCTTTTTGTCCACCCTGAACCTACAACTGTGGTGGCAGAATGAGAAGCAGAGGCAGCCGTATTACTGTACAAGCCCTGCCCAGCAGCAGCTAAAACACTGGTGTGTTCACTGCACTGTTTGGGTCACAAACCCAAAACACAGCACTATCAGGGCTGCTGTGAAGAAAACAAACTCCCTTCCAAATAGAACCAATACAAAGGCTTAAGGGTTTCAGGGCAGGGTATAAAGAGAAACAAATGTATATTTAAATAGGATAGGAACTAGGCCTCTACTAGATTCGTACCTATATAGAGCTTATCTTGAGTCTCCCATTGGCCATAGGAAATCTTAGTAAAACCTTCTGGGTTTATTAGATTAGTGTGATAATTTAGTTACCATCAAGTTTCAGATGAGCAATGCAGAAACAGGCATTGTCTATATACAATATTAAAAAATAAATCTGGCCTGTGGGGTTTTTTAAAATTGCTTTTGAGCTGTGAAATAGTTTTCAACAGGATTCCAGTTAGCCTCAAATAAATGCTGGGTTTTTTTCCCCCGAGTTTGCTGGAAAAGCATGACAAAACCTTAACGGGGACAATATGTGCCTACAGTAAAAATATGAGGCCATAATTTCCTGAAGCTGCAGAGATTCAAAAGGCTTTGATCCCTTTTAAAAATATATGAGCATGAAAGTACTGATTTAGCCCAGTGAGGAACAGAAGACCTCTATGCTTCTGGAAATAGTTTTAATAGATGATAATCATAGAACTTGCCTGCAGCATGTAATGAAACAGACCTTTTAAAAAGTCATCTTTGCGTTTTTACAAGAACTTAGGAATTCTTAGGATTGTTGCTTAATTTAGATCTAGTTACTAGATCTGGCTGCTTAATATATCTAGTTACTTTGTTTTTGAGTAATTTTTATTGCTTGCTGTTATGAAAAGAGGTAGAGTTTTCAAATTCAGAAGCAAATAGACACCTTTTAAACTCTGGAGTCAGTTGCTGAATGTTTAATGCTTTTGAGGGGAAGGTTTTTTTGGAGTCGTTGTGGAATTTGATGTATGAGATTTGTTCTGGCTTGTTTTTATACGTGATGATGGAAATTGATACTGGGTAGAGCATGAACAGTTCCTCACCCATTTGAGAAAATTAATTGCAGCCTGTGCTGTTCCTGGTGTTCAAACATTTAGTCCGGAATGCCCTGTGAGTGCCAGAGCTAGAATGGAATCTGTTGTCTTATCGGTCTTGTGTCCTAACTCTGGGGCTATTTTCGTCTCTTACTGTTTTTGAGCGATACTTATTCCAGTGAGGATACATCCCAGAGGAAAAAAAAAAAGTCTAAGCTAAGATAGATGAACGTTTTGCTAACACTCGAGCGGCTGGCAAATAATCCTGTTTGCCACGTTCAGGACGAGAACGGGGTGAACCGGCCGGTGTGTTCCTACGTGCGGCCGCTGCGGGCGGGGCGGCTGCTGGACACGCCGCGGCAGGCGGCGCGCTTCGTCAGCGTGCTCGGCCACGAGAGGGCGCCCGTCATCGGCGGCGGCGGCGGCAAGCAGGAGCAGTGGTGCACCCTCCTCGCCTTCCTCTGCAGGAACAAGGTGCGTGGCGCTGCCCCTCCTGGGGCGCTGCCCCTCGGGTACGTGTCCTGTCCTGAGCCGAGTCGGGAGTTAAAAACAGGCTGCAAATAAAATCGGATTCGGAAGGTTCCCTTACAGTCGTGTTTGAGGTGTTTTTAAAGAGAAGCAGGTGCTAAATAGTAGACAAGTAGGCTTTGGAGCAGTCTTCCTTTACTGCTGTAGTCGGGGTCCGTTTGTCAGTGCATCTCTTTGACACTGAATTGGCTTTTCTTGCCTTGCGTTTCTAAGAACACATGTTATCATGCAGTGAATCCCTCCTACTGTGCAGGACACTAGTTAAAATTCTGGACTGAGCCAGGAAGAGCAGGAAAAGTCTCTTTAGTCTCTGGTCTCTTTTGCTGTTTTGGGTGGGGGATTTTTTTGGTTTTGATTTCTTTTTTGTTCTTGTATTGTTTTGGTTTTTTTTTAATAAATGGGCTGAAATGTACTGACAGTTTCCATGTTCCATTTTTGCAAGATAGGAATTTTCACTAGACATTTCAGCCTAGTTCTTGGTGGTCTGTCGTTTATATCATGACTAATAAGCAAAACAAATTGTAACTGGTTCTGGTTTATAGCTCTTCTGTTTTACTGAGCAGAAGTAACAGTGATCACTTCTGATACCTCTTTGGAGTGGTCAGTGCTTTTCAGAGATACTTCTGCCTTCAAAAATAGCATCATTGGTGTGTTTGTATTTAAAACATGTGTTCTGGGCAGCAGGACCTGTATCCCAGATTTTAGACCTGCCTCCAAGACCACATGGAACAGACACAGGTTGTTTTCTCTGAATATCAGATAATGCATAGGTGCCAAATAAAGGCAGCTCGGGCTCCCCACCGGGTTTCAGATGGACATGACAGTAGGGCCTTTGAGGACTGCTGTGTTTGGAGACACAGAGAAAGGTGTTTCTTCAAGGCAGAAGTGGAAAGCTGTATGGAAAATAACTGAATTTAACTCCTGAGACACCAGCTGGATCATCATTTTTCTTGTGGAAAGTGGTACAGTGTTATTAAAATAACACAGGTTCACTACCAGCTTCTTTAAACCTACTTTTCTGCATATTTCCCTTTTATGCTGTGGTAGGGCAAGATTGTGTTGTCTCAATACCTCCCAAGAACACTGAATTTTACATTTTCAACATTCTGAATAGTTATTTGACTGAAGAGCCTTACTGTTCTGCTTCTGAATGCTGTACTTTGTGTTATGAAGCCTTCATTGTTTAAGCAATTTTTGTTCTTACTTTACAGCTAACATTTGTAAAGAACTCAAGAGACAAAGGGTGTTAGAGATTGCATTTGGAAATTTTTTTCTGTGAATTATCAGTGGTAGTAATGTGTTCATGAGATAAATGTTTTTCTGACTAAAGGAAAAAACAGCTGCACTTGAGTCCCAGCTGTTTTACAGTTAGATCTATGGGGGACCTTGTTTTATCTTTTTCCAATTTCTGACCTTTGACAGCACATTCAAGTAAGTGAAATACCAGTAGAATTACATTTTATTAAGTGAAAATTTTTTTTGATTGTGTGAAAATACTGCGTAATTTCTAGTCTTGCCTCAGATGTTTGCCTTATATATATATTTGCATTTAATTAGAACATTGCTTTTGTTGTTGCTGGTCAATAGATTCTGGCTTTGAGTTACTTGGAAGTATCTGTATAATCATAAGAAATGTTTCCCAGTGTTAATCATACACTATACTTGAACAAACTATATCAACAGTCTACTATTAGAACATGCATTTTTAACTCATTTATTCTATTACAGAAAACTAAAACTTGTCTAGTATAAATGGTGAAATCCTGACTCTTGATACATGCTTTAGATAAATAGGAGAGTAACTGACTTGTTAAATGGTGCTTTGAGAAATAGCAGTATTTTCTTTCTTTAAAGTTTTATTATTAATAATAATATTTATTAATATTTACTGTCTAGGGTGACTGTGAAGACCATGCTAACCTTCTGTGCAGTCTTCTTCTTGGGTTTGGATTGGAAGCCTTTGTGTGTGTTGGAACAAAAGCAAAAGGAGTCCCCCATACTTGGGTAATGACTTGTGGATCTGATGAAACAATTACTTTTTGGGAGAGCTTAACAGGACATAGGTGAGTAAAAAGAATATAAGAAAACAGAACAGTATACATTGAGGTTTGTGTAGAATATTTTTGCTGTTGTGTTTTTTTTTTTCTTTAATCTTCATACCCAGTCGTATAATTTAGGTGATGTTTGTCTTTGAATCTCTTTTCTGTCTACTGCTTTTGCTTGGAAAATAACTGACTCAGCGTGATGGGAGGTATTTCATCAGTTTGTAATATATCAGTGTCTTTAATACTGTATGGTAACTGTTTTGTGTCTTATGGCAGCTGGTTGCCATCATTTGCAAAGGAGATGAGATCTGACATGATTGTTTAGGAACTCATATTTTTTGCTTGATTTCATCAGTGAAATCAGTGTTGCATTACTTTTTTCCCCCTGCAGAAATCTCTCTAAGTTCTCTGAGATTTTCTCTTTGTTTGAGTCATTTGAGCAGGGCACGTGTAGCTGTTTGGTGTACTAAAGCTTCTGGAACATGCTGTTTCCAGTGTTTAAAACAAGCAATTCTGTTTTGCCATAGTTTGTGTGGATCCTGTGATTAGCATTTGCAGGTGTATTTCTCCAAATGTGATGAATAGCAGGGAAACTGTGTGGGCATGTTCTTATAGTTGCAAAAATTAACTGCTTGATTAAGCAGCTTATTTTTCTATATTTAAAGACTAAAAATGATGTATTATTTGATTGTATATTATGCCTCCAAAGCATGTACAAATTCATTCCTGTAAACAAATGAATGCCATTTTGGGGGGGAAAAACTGATGACAAACTTGGCTTGTATTTTTTAAAGGAAAACTGGCTATATCTGTCCCATCTAGATATTTTTACCTTGCCTTGAAATAAGTTGTATTAATAAGAAATGGAATCTTTTTGACTAGGTACCTCCACAGACCTATCAACCCTGATGACCCTCCCCTAGCTGAACAACCCAAGCCACTGTATCCGTATCGCACAATAGGTTGTATCTTCAACCATCAGAAGTTCTTTGGGAATTGTCAGCCCTCTGATGCCGTGGATGTGTGTGTGTTTGACCTGCATGATGAATCCAAATGGAAGCCCATGAGTGGAGAAGCAATAAAATCTGTATGTCCTCCTGGATCAAC
This sequence comes from Chamaea fasciata, assembly GCF_029207755.1. Taxonomy (NCBI): domain Eukaryota; kingdom Metazoa; phylum Chordata; class Aves; order Passeriformes; family Sylviidae; genus Chamaea; species Chamaea fasciata. The sequence continues at coordinate 53,466,705 of NW_027094086.1, read as the reverse complement.
ATCTTCAGTTCCCCCTTTTCCTCCTCTGTGTGCTTCTACAATAGATGCTGCTGTAACAAGCAACGAGATAGAAGTTCAGCTGAGGATACTGGTCTCTGAACAGAGAAAGGTGAGGAAGATTGGCAGTGATCTGTCATGGTAATAGAGGTTCGTGTGTTAATTGTATACTTGTTTTGGATAGCCATTTGTTAGTTCACATACTTGTGTCTTTGCAATTTGTTTTCCATCAGCTTTTGCAGAAATGTGATACGGGAAAAGTGAAACAATGGAAAAAAAACTTTGGGAGGACTATTATGAGCTGGTTTAGACATCATACTTACCATTATTTGCAGTGTAGCCTCATGTGTTGTTAGTGATTGGTTTTGCTAGTCCAGCATGAATGTTTCTGGCTCCTAGATAAAAGCGGGCTTTCAGCTTTCACGATCTTACTCTGACTTCTTTACAAAATCAGGGATATCTTTGGAAGTTACTTTTGTCCTTTACCAGGGTTTTTCAAGGCATAATGTGCCAGAAATGATACTCCCTGTGCTGGACATGAAGGCAATGATATTTTAAGTCCCTGTTAGCTTATGTCTGTTTTTAATGAGGGTTTTTGATAGTTTCTGTTTTATCTCCCCACACGATGCTCAACCTTTAGGGTGGCAAAGTAATTCTCAGAGTATGAATCTCATGCAGTGTTGAATACATACATGGTAGATTTTTCTACTTCCTTGCATTTGGGATGCTGGGTGGAAGGTGCAGGTATGTGGTGGGAAGGTGGATGATAGAAAGAAGGTTGCCTTTGTGTTTCGGGAAGCTGTTGTGCATCATTTTTTCCAAAGGAGTTTTCCATGAGACATTTGAAAAAATGTCAGGTGAATATTAGTTAATCTTTTCCATATTTTTTCTGTGTATTTATACATATCTTCTTATATTTCATGCAGAGATACTGTAGCTGAAACATCTGGTTTCAGCTCTGCTTGGCCTTATGTTTTAGTCTAATAGTTTAACTTCATTCCTTGATAAACGTTTGATACTTGTGGTGTCACTTGCTTCTCATGGTGGTGTTTGCTTCTCCTGGTTGGTGTGTGAATCAATACACAAATCCCACTGCTTCATGAGTTCACTGCCATTAGCTACCAATATAAAGATTCTGGGATTTATTTGAATCTATACAGTAGGTGAGTTTAGGCATATCCTGATGTACCTTCTGCACAGTTGTCATGATCCTGTGACTTGCCTCCCAGGATCTTGGCCTTTCTACTGTTTGGGATGACCAGCTCTCCTATCTGCTGTCACCAGCATTAGCAGCCTATGAGCTCGAACGCACAACAGGTGTTTCTGCAGGAAATGAGGAGTTTCAGGATGCTGTAAGGAGAGCAGTACCTGATGGTCACACCTTCAAAGGGTTTCCCATCCATTTTGTGCACAGAAATGCCAGGAGAGCATTTGCCACGTGTCTTCGGTAAGTCTTGAATGTAAAGATATAGGTGTACGTTAAAACTAAATTGTAATCCTTAATTGCTAATTGCAACTCATTTTTTTAATAATGAATGTTAAAGAAAATGAATTTCCTTAGGTTAGAACTGGAGGAAGAGTTGTGTGGTGTGTGTAATGGATCATGGGGTACAGAGCTTTTAGGTTACATTGGTGATTCAGTGGTGATAGACTTCCTGTGTATTAAATTGAAGAACAAGGAGTTACTTTAATTTCTCCGCACTTGTTAAAAATGATCAGAGGTTGTGTCAGTTTCCTCCAAGGTAGCAGCCCTTGCACTATAGAATGATATTATTATTTGCAATGACAGACTCATGATATTCATTGTTACTTAAATGCTAGTCACACTTTTAAAAAATTGCACTATGTAATTAAAAGTTTTGACAATATCTTAGGATTGCCTGTTACTCCTGTGTTTCTTTTTGTCATCTAGGTCTCCTTTTTGTGAAGAAATAATCTGTTGTAGGGGAGACCAAGTGCGGCTTGCAGTCCGTGTACGAGTGTTTACGTACCCTGAATCTGCGTGTGCTGTTTGGATCATGTTTGCTTGTAAATACCGCTCTGTCCTTTGAAAAAAACCCAAACTATTCATACCTTTTTAGTGCTGCAAAATAGTGTATGTGGGTGTAAAATGATTCAATTAAAAGCTAACACAGTATTTTATATAAATGCCGCTGATTTTAAACACCATGATGTATGTATTGAAGGGGATTGTGTGCACAGTAATGATTGTATTTATAAAGAGAATTTATTCTTTGTAATAAAAGTTACTTTTTATATTTATAGGAATGTGGGTCAAATTACTAAAATGGGTCCAAAAAATACTGGCTTGTTTTTTTGCACTTCTGAATTGGTTAAAGAGTTTGTTTAGAAGTAGGTCTGCTTTACCTCAGCAGGGTGAGAGACTTTCCTACCTCTCATTTCCCTGTAGTGTACAGGGTATACTTTGTGAGTGACTGAGATCCAGAAATATTGATGTTTAAGCATGTGTCCTTAAGAGAGCAAAATTTCTGCCTCTCGTGGATCTAACAGTAAATTCTACATTCGACTTCTGAGAACAGTTCAGTCAGATAAAGGTAAACTTGTTAATCTGTGAATTTAATAATATATGGATTTATTTTTAAAATATACGTTAAGACTTGGATACCTGGAGATCTATGAATTTAATAATTCATGGATTTATTTTTCTAAATATATATTAAGACTTGGATACCTGAAGATGTGAATAGCAATGATGGGTTAGATAAAGTAGTTAAACCTGATGGATTTTGTCTCTTGTTACGTTCAGAAGTTTCTGAGGTAGAAGTTGTAGCCAGGCCATTTCACTTGACAACCACACATGGTTTTGTCTGATTCTCACCCTCAGATCTGTACTTAATTACCCATCTGTGATTTTGTCTGTCTTAAACCTGTGGGTGATGATTTTGTTAAGTATCTTTATGTCTTTATGCTTTGCAAAATGGCGAGTTGTTTGGCTTACTGAACTTTTCCCTACTGTGCTTCTCAGGTTTTTCCCCATGTGGACCCCAGGCATCTCTTCTTGGAGCTGGAAAATCTGAAACTGTTTGATTTCTTATGTAGAAGCCATTATGTGTCAGTGATAGCCCATGACTACCTCCTGTGGTTGTCTGTGTAAGAAGGAGACAACTCTGCCTGCTGGTGCTGGACCAAAAAAATTACCTGATCCTAAAAAATCTTGCAACACCTACAGCAGGAGTAAATGTTGGCATTATGCATGTACATTTAATCAGCAGTGTGGCAGTGTGACACCATTTTTGTCTTTTTTTTTTGTTGTTGTTCAAGAAGTGTTAAATACTTCTTATGGCAGCACTGAGGTTTTTTAAATTTAGGACTCTAATAGTACATTAGGTACTTACTGGCCCTGCTGCTAACTTTCTAAGTCTGGTTTTGTATTATCTTTCTTCTTATACCTGAAAGATCAAAACGCTCTCGTTTGGCTGTTATACAGCATACAGGACGCTGATAAAAGCTTCACAAGTACAATTTCTCCCCCAATTTCCTTGTATCTAAATGTGGCCTGTAAGCCTGGATCATATTGCATAGTGAGTATTGCCGAGTTTAAGAGCATTATTTAAGTACCAGTTGTATCTTATATGCACCACTGTATGTTACACAAGAGGAAAGAGGGAAAAAGCGGCGTTCAGTAGAAATGGAAGTGAAAAGGGAGCTGGAGGTGGAATGGGAAGAGAGGAGCTGCCTGGTTGGAGCCGGCGGCGGGGGCCCATGCCCAGCTGCGGTACCGCTCCTGTACGGCAGGGGGCACTCCCGGCGCTGTCCCTCAGCCTCCCGGCTCCCAGTGGATCAGGTGCGAACTGGAGATTTTGAGTTTCCTTTCGCATCTGAGAGGTAGAAGACTAAAGAGAGAAACGCCGTGTGTTGGGCGTGAGCTCCAGGTTATTTAGTCTGATGCTTTACTGCGTGAAAATGCTCGTTTGCCTGGGGCGAAGCTGGCATGAAGAAGGGCTGTGCCCTTCTGGTGCCCAGGTGTGTGCAGTCAGCTGGGACGTCAGTTCCCAGCTGCTTGGAAGACGATTCCCTTGTTCCCTTTCCACACTGGGCTGGTTTAACTCTGCTAGCCTCTCTGTGTACCGTGGACGCTTCCAGCCTCGCTGCTGCCGAGGATGGAGTTTTCCCGGAGGAAGTGTTTGCTTTGGGAGGGGAGACCCTGGAATTCAAAGGCACTCGCCCTCCCGCTGTGAAAGCGGGGTCCTGCTAATGCGTTTCGCTGCATCCGTGATGGCGCGGGTTGGTGTCAAGTGTTCAACACTTGGGGCTGCAGGGAGTGTCATCCCCGCGTCCCGCCGGGTGTTATTTGTTTCTGAGGGTGGTGGTTGCCAACCCCCGGCGCAGAAACAGCGGCCCGAGGGCTGTGGGACAAGTGCACCGCGTCTCTCCGTGTCTCCGGCGAAGCGGGAAGCCGAGCGCTCCGACGGGCGGTTGCGGGCGCGGGTTGCCGTGGCAGCGCCGAGTGGATCCCCCCGCCCGCAATGGCGGCCATGCCGGCAGGGGGCGCTGCGGCGGCGGGCGGCGCCGCGCGGCGGGGGCGGGCGAGGACGAGGACGCCATTGCGTTGCTATGAGCTGTCGCTCCCCCTGCGGCGGCGGCGGCGGCAGCGGGCGGACCGGGCGCCGATCCTGTGCCTGCCTTCCTCCTGACTCCTGCTTGTTTCCTGGCTCCTGCTGCCTGCCGCGCGGGCCGGGCTGTCCGTCCGGCGGCCTGGTGGCACTAGCGGGGCGGAGAGGATGAGCACGGCGGGACCGGGCGGCAGCAGCAGCACAAGCAGCAGCAGCAGCAGCAGCATCGGCGCAAGCAGCAGCATCAGCAGCCGCTGCCGCGGCGGCGGGGCCGCTCACTGAGCGAGGAGCACCGCGGCGGACGCCGGGCATGGAGCCCCAGCCCGGCGCCTCCCGCCCGGCCGCCGAGGAGGAGGAGGACGGCGGCGGCGGGTCCGGCCAGCAGCCGGAGGCGCTGTCGCTGGAGGAGATCCTTCGGCTCTACAACCAGCCCATCAACGAGGAGCAGGCGTGGGCCGTGTGTTACCAGTGCTGCGCCTCGCTGCGCGCCCGCGCCCGCCGCGGAGAGACCCCCGCCGCCAGGCTGGGGGCGGCGGCCGCGCACCTCCGCGTCTGGCGGGACGGCGCCGTCACCCTGGAGCAGGACGAGCCCGACCGGCCGCCCCCGCCCGCCGCAGGTAAGGCCGGGGGGCCGCCGCCGGCGCCGACCCCGCGCAACCCTCGGCGGCAGCAGCCGCGGGTCGGGCGCGGGCGGCCGCCCGTCTCCATCAGCCTTTGTCCGGGACGTGACTGTCCTTCCCGCCCGAGGGTCGCGGTGGGCGAGCGCTCGGCTCCTCGGTCGTGCCGGGGGCTGTGGGGGTTTGCGTGTGTGTGTGTGTGTCCCTGCGGCATCTCGGTGTCGGGCGTGGAAAGGTAGAACCCCTCGCCTGGGATGCGATCGCCTGCGTGCGGGCACGGGCAGGCGAATGAGGGTTCGGTGTTTTATAATTGCGTCGTCTCTCCCGGTGCGTAATCAATCCCGTGTCATCCGCACGCCGGGAGCGCCGCTCTTGCGGGCTCCCCGCTCTTTGGGTTCCTCCGGCCGGGCCGCGCATCCCTCAGGGGCTTCCGGAACGGTCTGGCGTCAAAAGGTGCCTATTAGAAATAGATCCATTTAGATGGGTGCTGACACTAAGTAAGTGAGAAAGCCGTGTAGAGGGGCTTAGCACCTACCATCTGCTTCGTTAAAATACCCAGGAAAGCGTATTTTGCATTGGAAGGGGAAATGAGGGCGCATGCCTGTTTCTCAGCCTTTCAAAGCTTCTGATTTTAAATGTGAAAAGCAGTATGTTTTTGTTGCAAGTAAAGCTCGGTCTATTTCTGAAAACAAATCAAAGATGGGCAGCAGAGGGATGTGGTCGGTTATCACATACATGATGGTGTTCCCCAGTATCAGCCTAGCCCATGTTCAGCGTCACAGAATTTTCCGGGAAGACAGAGGCTTCAGCATTTTAAAGTCGTGTGAATCAGAAGGCAGTGGTAAATTCACAAAATGGGATTAATGGAGCCCTCAGCATTTAGAGCACGGATATTATGCCTGGTGTTACGATTTAATGAAGCCTTTTGATACAGTGCCTGTCTGCAAAGTCTTTTGGCAGACACTTGCAGTAATGCAGTTTGGAGCTAGTGGTACATGCAAATACCAAAATATATTTAGTGGAAGAAAGGACATAATTTAGTTCGGCAGTTGTAATGAGTCTAATAATGACTTGCATTTAAATGTGATCTGGTGTGCTTTTAGAATTGTTTTTAAAAACAGGTCTTTGTAATGTTAATTAAATGCCAGACCAACACCCAGAAATTCCAGAAAAATGCGCTCCTGACCAAGGCATCTGCATGTCACAAGCACATTGAAGAGTTCTGTGTTGCATGTCGTGTGCTGCTTTTGCTTGCAAAAGCAGCACACGATGGCATCAAGACTTTTTGAGATGACATCAAGACTTTTTCTTTTCTCTTTCCTATTGCAGGAAATACATTAGTTTAGTATGTATTTCTTTCTTTTGTGGCCTTTTTTCTTGCTATTGGTGGTCTTACTCTCTTTCCTCTTACAGTGTATCATTACTGGCTGTAGGAGAGTGTTGAATATACTTGAATATAAAGTTCAGGCCCCTCACTGACATCCATCATGTTTATTTTAAGCTTTATTGTGAAAATGTTTTAGTCAACATGTGCTACACTGTGTATGTTGCTACCACATCTAAATTTTTGGATGGATGAGATTTTTAAAAAATATTCTAACCCTGTCTATTTTTCATTTTTTTCCTTTTTCACCTTATTAGTGTATGTAATATTTTGTATAGCACCACATATGTATGCTTATATCTTGAGAATCTCTAGAGAGTGTATATATGTATCTAAACAAAGATAACCAGTCTGTTAAGACCTCCCAGGAAAGCAGGAGGCAGGAGCTATCCAAGGGAGAGTACCCCCTCCAGTGCATATAATAGAAAAGGGGAGGCGGGGATTTTTCTGCCAGCTGTCCCTTCCTAGAACATCCTTGGTGAACCCGCTTTTCTATCAGCTGCAGGCCGCTAGGTGCCTGGATTTGAAAAGAAGCAAGATTCCTCTTGGGGTCCTCTCCCTGTCCCTGGCCTTCCTCACACCTAATTTTGAATAGGCTTTGGAAACGGAGGCTGCTCAGCCTCCAAGCTTTCACAATGGATTTTGTGTGTTCTTTGATTTGTGAAACTTGGAGCAGGTTTTCGCTGGAAATTGTTATGTTCCCATCAAAAGTTGGGAATTGACTATACTGAATATTGAGGAGCTAACAGAAGGCTTGCTTCTCGTTGGTATCTTTTGAACTGTTCCTGTTCTTTTCCTTATTGCTCCCTTCATTCTCTTTGGGTGATGATTAATGAGCTTTCTCAGCCAGTTCCAGCTTGAGCCTCTGGAATGGCAATTTGTCTGTAGGCTCCTGTGTTCTCTTTGCACCAGTGAAAGCTTGGGAAGAACCTGGCTCTGTGGCCTGGGGAATAGTACAACGTAACAGGCCCTGAAGCTCTATGGTCGCAGTAATTTGACTTTCAAGATACAAATTAGAGTTCTCTTAGAAAGAAGTACTGATTGTGTAGAAACTGATGGTACTTTTCCAGAGCAGTTTCTTGTGAAAAAGTTTTCCAGTTCATGCTCAATACTTGAAATTCTAAGTAACCATACATAGAAATTGAAGAAAAATGTCCTTGAGATAGGAAAGAGATGAGTTTCACTGATAGTGGGGCAGGAAAATGCCCTTGGAGTTGAATCCCAGTCCTTATACAAAACCAGAGACTCATTTTCAGATCTTTCCAGTTTTATCAGTGTGATCTATTAATATTTCATTATCTTAAAAAAAGTGTAAGGTTTTGATTAAAAATAAGTAGAAAGATGAGGGATGAAAATGCCGCCCAGTTGTTAATTTTCATGTCACCATTGATATCACCTGAATCCCTGACAAGAGGAGGATCCGGAAGGATTCCTGCTAATTGTTTTCCTGCCTTTGTATTTCAGACAATTTAGATCTAAATGCCTGTGTCAGGAGGTTTGTTAGAGCAATAGGGGTTCTGCGGGTTAGCGCGCTCTGAGTTGTAAAGCTGTTTTGTTCCAGCAATACATAAAAAAATGTATAGGTGTAGGTTGGTGCATAGGTTTGGATAACTCATAAGAACATATATTGGCTGTTAGTTTCTGTTCTAGTAAACAACAGAATCCTGTGTGGGCAAATAAAAGAATCCCTGAAGAATGGTGTCTTTGGAGACCGAACATTCGGGCTTTGTCCAGGATTGTGGCGAACGATGTGATCAGTCACGCCTGTCAGTGGGACTCGGGCGAAGTCAGGAGCAAACACAGTTGTGTCACAGAGTTTGCTCTAGAGATGCCCACGAAGGCATATTTTTACAGAGCAGTGCAAACCTTTTTACTTCTCTAGAACCAAAATAAGAAAGAAAGATTTTGCATGAATATGCAAAATTAGTGTTAAGCTCACTGTGGTTGTCTTAGTATGGATCATTGTCTGACATCTAAATACCACAGAAGTGTGGGTTGCTTCGAAATACCCGTGGTGAAATTGGAGATACATTGCAGAATTTATTTTAACTAATGGGTGCTTTAGCAGTCTTTGTTACGTGCAATTTATATGAAAAGAGCTAACGGTGGCATCCAGCAAAGTGCCAGATGAAATAAAAAAATACCTTCTGAATGAGCTAAAACGTTTGGGGTAAACACGTGGTTTGACTCCTCCAAGCTCTCTTCTTACAGAACCACATTTACTCATGTTTTTATAAACTTGAAGCAATAATGAAATGATAGATACAGAAGCAGAAAACCTGCACAAGAGCTGACAGTCAACATCATGCCCGGGATCCAGGGGCACCAGGATACTGTAGGGCTCTGCAGGCTGTTTCATTGGGGGTGTGTCATTGCTGCCAGCTGGATAAGGAGCTCTTGCTTTTCAGCACAGAGGCTGTGCCACCTCCTTCCAAGAGGTGGGAAACAGAACAGTTTTGGGGGTGAGCAGGCTTGGTAAAATAAGGGTTTTCCCTGCGTGTTTTGTTAGTGCCAGATCCCTGGCTTAGCAAAGGCAGCCACCAACTTTGGGCATTGCACTGAGCTCCCGAAGAGGAACAGCCACAAGGATCTCTGAAAGTGGCAAAGAAGGGTATTTCAGACACCGAGTCGGGCTCACTTCCAGCTGTTGACTGATGAGGGCTGGCATGACTGTGGTGCTCCTCGGCCTTCTGTCTCCCTCCCGAGACCCTGAACTGTGGGTAGTGTCAGTGGCCCTTCTTTTGCCTTGTCCTCCAGCCCTAGGAGAGAAAGCACGCAGGGGAATTACTGCTGGTCTTACCAGAAGTAAATACTGTGCAGATTTTTCTCTTGGAAATGCCTGCCAGGCATTCAGCAGGAGGGCATAATGCATGGAGAATTCTGGCTTTGAATCAAAAAGATCACAGAAAAGTTGACTGCATGGTGGCTTTCACGGGACTTGGAGGGCCCAGGGTGAGACATGCTGAAAAAGAATAGTTTGTGTTGTCTTGGCAGTTTTAATGACTTCCATGTCCCTCTTACATCCATGTGTGCCCAGGTTTTGGAAGGAAAGAATGGAGAAACAGGATGAATAGATGCAAATCAACTTGAGTGCATGAAGACATTCTTATCTGTCAGTCCCCAGTGAAGCACTGAGGAAAAATATGCATGATTTTTAGAGGAAAATGAATGTACTACCATTTTTCTTCTAATTTTGTTGACCCTTTTCAAAGATGATGAGCCTTTCTTGATGTTTAAGTTTTGAAAGAGGTGTTGCCATGAATAGTGCTAAAATAAATAAAACCTTTAGGATGAAGACTTAATTATGTTCAGAATTCAAATCTAATTCAAGGGTGTTCAGAAACATCTGTATTTGAAAATAGTAAGGCTTGATGTAATGAGCCTCACTTTTTTGTGCATGAGTTTTAAGATAGATACCTATATAGGTATTTTGATGCTGGATGTGAAGTGTCGAGGTCGGAGCAAAATAGTACTAGACAGCAGAGAGGAGCCTCGGTGAGTTGGTGCTTTTACTTGTCTTGCTCTACTGATCTGTGGAAGAGAGAAAGCTTAGGCCTTACTTATGTCAGGCTTTGTGTCATCACTGTGGTTCCCAGTAGGCAAGTGTGAACAGGAAGGCTTCCAGTCATGGCTTACAGGTATGCATCCTGTGCACTGGGGGTAACGTGGGCTCTGTGAATATCACCAGATCCTGGGCATCCTGTTGTAGGCAGCTCTGGTGAGGGAAGACAAAATAGGCAAAGAAAAGATCTCAGCATAACAGAATAATTTGGTTTTAAAAAACAAAAAAAAAATGGTATTTGGTTTTTTTAAAAAAATGTGTATTTCAGATGCCTGCACGAAAGAAATGGAAAGAAATTGCCAACAGGGATAAGTGACCTTAGTTGCCTGTATTTGTATGGAGAAATGTTGAAGATGATAAGTATGCAGTGAATGAACACACTCTGATTTGGTGTTGTCTGAAAACTGCATTTATTCCTAAGGAAAACATTGAACTTTGAAAGAAGAACTTTGAGGCATTGTGGGCTTCTGGTTTTAATAATGACTTAAAGATAAGACATTTGTACTATTTGTACTTTAACAGAGATTTTCTTGGCTAATGCAGTAAAAACGTTGCTTTAGAAAGGAAAATGGAATTTTAGTTGTCATTGTTAACAGCAATTGCAGAGTGAAAAATGAGTCATGTTGTGGACAGTTAAAATTATGTCTCTATTGGTTATTGCTGGAGAAAGAACAAAGATGCTTTTTGGAGGGAGGGGAAATAGGTAATGGATAATGGAGTCCAGCTTCAGGGCTGGCTGGAGGTGATAGCACACCCCACAGTGCTCAGCGAGAGGTGACAGGTGGGACTGGGGGAGCACAAGTGGAGCTTTGAAAATGAAGACAGTAGCAGTGTATGATGTGACAAGAGGGGAAGAGAGATAGAGAGAGAGAGAGAGCCTCAAACAGGATGATTCAGAGCAGGACAGGGTCAGGGACAGGCAGTGCTAGTGTCCCGCACGCCACCAGAGCTGTGGATGAGTCTTACCCAAACCTGAGTGTTTTTGCCAAGTGTGCAGTAGGAATGTTGCAGGTGACAAGAGGGCTAAAGGTATGTAACATCCTGCATCCATGTTGGCAATGAACATATCTTCATGAAAGTGGAGAAGCTTTTTTATAATATCTGTTAAACGGAAACTGAGGAGTGTTTTACTCTTTGTTTCTGAATTAGTTTATCACATTAGAGCATCAGATCCAATGAGACAATATTGTTCTATTCCTGATAAAACCTTAAAACAGCTTGCATGACACATGCAACTATGGCTGCATTACTGTATTTTATTACTGTGCATTTTAAGAGGAACAAAAGGAGATGAGTCTCTTTGTGTAGTACAAATACAAGACTGCAAAGACATAGCTGAGGTAGAGAAGAATTAATAGAACTCCTTTTTCATTTACCTGAGAGAGTTTATTAACAGCTGGTGACAGTTCTTAACAGATCCAGTAGTGCTGAGTTACCAGTTTAGAAAAGCTGTAACCTGCTTGAAGCTCTGGATCCATCAGAAATGATGGGAGAAACTTGAATAGTCACAGCTCTGCTAGGAGCACACATACTTGTTGAATGAGCAGGCAATGGGGTAGCTCCAGGAAAAACTGGGATATGATCAGAGTAACAGAAATTTGAAAAATAAAATAAAAATCAAGACACATGAACTCTGTGAATTCACACTTTTTTTGGGAAGAGTTGATACCTGTACAGACCAGAGGAGGATGAGTGCAGTATCTGTATTTAAGCATCTAAAGAAGGGACTGGCAGCTGTGAATGGAGTCCAGCAGCACTTGGAAATGCAGAACTACCACAGTATTTATCTTGGAGTAACAAAAATTGATGTGATCCCTAGGAAAACCTAGAGATTTGCTAAGGAGATCGAGCAGTGGAACACAGAAAAATGGTATGTTGATCACAGCCTTGTGCAGAATAGAAATGAGACAAGACAAAGAGCGACCATGTAATTATATCTTAGGAGGTAGAACTAAGGTAGCATGGATTTGTTAATTTGCAATTTAAAATACTCTTATTAAAAATTTAACAGGGTATTAATACAGAAGATCTCTTAGTCATTACCTTTACTTTGTGCAATAGACAAAAAATGCTTATGACTGTTCAAAATGAGGAATAAGTTCAATGAAGTGTTGAATGGAGAAAAATGAAGGCATGAAAAAAATTGGCACAGGGAAGGAAAGTCCTGATTACCATTGGTCTAGAAACCTCTCTAAGGATTTTCCTCGTATTCTCTTAAAATTTTTACATTTTTCTCTTTCCTAAGCAGAAAAATATAATTACTAAGTCATCAGCTGTAGTCTGATACAGAAACCATGAGTCGTATCCAAAAAGCTCTAAAATGTCATCCCATTTCTTGTTACCTTGTAACTACAGTTTGAAGGAGGGGTATGTTGATCCTCAAAGCATAAGTGTTTGCTTGTTACTTTCTTAAGAACTTGGTTCTCTGTGCTTCCTGCTCTGAGGGGTCTCTGATTACCTCTCCTAATCCTGTCTGCTTCCTTCCACTTCGTTACATTCTCACTCTTTTTGACCTTCTTCCCTGCATCCTGATATGTCTTACTCCTAAGATATCCTTTGCCGGTATGTCTTTATTTTTTTCACTTTTTTTTTTTCCTGATTCTTTTTATCATACCAGTTTTCACTGTCCTCAGCCTGGCTCACTTCTCCTACATCAATGCTTTCCTCTCCCTTCATTTAATTACAAATCTCATTCATTGCATATTTATCTCTTTTCCTTCTGTGGCATGATTGCCTTTGTTTTCTTCTTTCTTTCCCTTTCCTTTTATTGGTGCTCATCTTGACTCTTGTATTGATGAACTTGTCATTTTTGGTAACTAATCTGACCATGTTCAGGTTATTTACCAAATCTCTAATTTTGGTAATTCCAGAGTTACCAAAACTCCAGTTTCTGAATGCTTAAACGTGAGTCTGAACTTACCTTTTTTTTTTTTTTTTTTAAACTTGAAGAGTCCTCATTCTCTTAAGGACAAAGAAAAGCTCACTATTGTAGCTACAGTGCCTCTTGAAAAATCTCCAAAAGCTAGAAAGCAAATACAAGTTCAGTTTATTGTTAATAGGGGAGGGTGGGGGGGCGTGACTAAAGACCATTCAGCTCAAGGAAGGAGTTAGTGATTGTCATGTTCTTCCTTGCTCCCTTGCCTTAGGTTAGCCCTTACGTTCCTTCTTCATCCTCTTCCACTGTCATCCAGTACATACAGGCAGTGTCCCTCAGTCCTCAAGGCAACTTGCGCTCTGTTGTTGTAGCAACAGCAGCTGGATTGCTCTCCAAACCTGCGGAAGTGGGCTGTGACATTTAATTATAATATTAATCTTTAACACAAAATGAGTTTCAGGTTTCTTGCCAATGTGTGCATCAGCCACACTGTTGCCAGAAAATCAGTGCTTTTCATTTCAATTTTGGAAGAAGCTGTCTTGAAGGAACTGCCTGTGGATGTGAGCAGAGGAGTCTGAGACACTAGAGGAGGCCTAGGGAGATGCTCTGAGCTGCAGGGCTCTTAGACCAGCTGATCATAGCTGAAATGGTGGCTGTGTGATTATGGTGTCACATCACTAAAGTTAACTCTGTAGCTTGATTTTTCTTCAGGTAGAGGAGTGCAGACGGGTTGGCACATCCCACATACTGTCCTACAAATACCTTGGGTCAGTCCATTCTAACCTACTGAGTTATCTATTTTGCTTTTTAAACTTAGTCCTGAATGTGTGCTTATCATTGGTAGGAGTACGGGGAGCTCCTGCCTGAAGGGATGAGACAGTCTTCCCTAGTGCTTGAGGAGAGTTTGTCATGACTTTCCTTGCTGAGGGTGTGACAGAAGAATACTTTTTGAAGAACAAAAAAAATGAATATGAAGGTTTGGGGTTTCTTTCTTTTTTTCTTTTTTCTTTTTTCTTTTTTTTTTTTTTCCTGTCAAATGTGTCTCTCTGGAGACTGTTTTTAGAAATACAGGAAACCTCCAATGTAAGTCACTTTCCTTCTTTCAAAAACTGTTCACTTTTTGCATTTCAACAAGCTGAGAGGGGAAAATGATCTAATTTTCCAAACCGTAGTTTGTTTATAAACTGAAGTTGACAGTTAAAGTTATGCAGTTTATTAGTAATGAATGCATTAGCTTCTGTTTGAAAACTGTCATGGAAAATTACTGTTGAATATTTTTTGGCAGTAAGAGTGGTAAAAATGCTGCACAGATGAGTATCTAGTTGAATGGTTCTGAAGTCTGGAAAAGTCTGCATTTATGTTAAGAAGCACAGCTGAAATAGTTTTTTAAGGCTTCATCTGTTTACCAGGGAAGCACTTCATCGTGCTTGCAGACAGACTGTTCTGTGACTTACGGGTTTTTTTGGTTTTTTGGTTTTTGTTTTTTTTTTTTTCTCCCGTGCTAATGAAGGGAGTGTGACCCTTAGGCTACATTTATGAGTTACTGCTTTTTCTGTCATGTCAGCTGAAGAGAGAAGAAATTTCTACTCCCAGCCAGTATAGATAAAGCCGGTATAAATAAATTGGCTTGAAGAGGCCATATAAAAGCAAATTCATTTCAGTCTTGGTAGATGCATGTGAGTGCATCAACAGTATTGTTAATATCTCTTCAGAAATGTAGTAAATTCCCAATGGAGGGAGTCCACAAGTGACTGTGAACAGCTTTGGGAAATCTGCTAAGTGTATAGCTGGTCTCAGGGTACAGAGGCATATGGAATGGTTAATAATTACCATAATGCAGTGTATATTAAAGTGTTGTAAGTCAGTTGCTTGCACCAGCTAGGATCCTGTCTGGGTGCATGAAAGACTTGTTATTCCCCCTTCCTACCCCTGCATGTGCACTCATGACAATACTATTGGGTTTTAAAATCCCGGTGTAAATAGGAATAAATAGTTGAGTTTAATAATAAAAAAGCACTCCAGAGTTTGAGTGCTTTTCCTTGAGGAACAGCTTTCATGGAAGTTTATCGAAGGAGCTGCAAGATAAGCTTCTTGCTGTTACTTTCAGTAAGTCAAGTGTCATCTTTCTTGTTTTGGTCTGGGCTGATTTATTTGTTTTCTGTGCTTCAGGACTTGCTTGGTACTTCTGCTAAAAGGATGTTCGTAGGATCTCAGCGCTGATGTGAGGTGCAACAATGAGTACTTGGTGCTCCTCAGAGGATCTGGGGGACAACTTGGCTCCTGTTCCCTTAGACCATAGGAGATGCAAGTCCAGATATTTTAAACTATCATTGATTACAGACATCGGTGGCCTACTCTGTGCAGTGCATTACTATAGGTTTAAAATCAGTACTTTTTAATGAAGTAGTCTTTTTTAAAAAAAAAAAAGTAATGTCTTTTTAAAGCATGTGCTTTTTCTTCCCCTATCTTGACTACATTTCTCTGAATTAATCTTGTATCATCTTGTATCATAAAGATACATTGTTTTGGTCACCTGTCATTTGATTTCACAAAAGTAGCTCCTAATATTAAAAAATCTGCTAATAATCCTAGCAGTTAAAAAACGTTCTTAGTAAATTTTTCCTGTTTCTAGTTTGTAGCAATCACGGGAATGTTACCATTTTAAACACCAAAAAATCTATTCTGTGCATCTGGAAGTGAATGAACCAGAGGTACCATTCCTTTTGAAAAGATAGCGTGTGCTGCAAAAGCCTTTTTAAGTCACTCTTCTGCACTCGGTTTTGAAGTCAGACACCAGTGCTAAGCATTAGTTTGCTTTGGCAACAGTTCAAAAGGAAAGTAAACAACTTTCACTCTGTTAGGTGGTTGTTCGCTATTCATTCAGGATGTGTTTAACCTTTAGTTTCAAAGGCAAGGTGACCAGTTCAGTATGAAAAATCAGGTCTTTTCTATGCAGGTGACTCTTCAAGAGCTGAGTGTTTTGCATGCCGTTCACATTTGTCATATGAAGTCAGTGTGATCACTCCTCTGTGCAAACCTTGTGCCAGCCAGTTGGCTGAGCTTCCTTGGGCTTGTCAGCCAGTCTGATAAAATAGTCCTTCCAGTTATGGGTACAAATCACAGGCTTTTCCAGACTGTTGCAGTAAATCCTTCCTAATCATCACCTGAAGATGTGCTGTTAGAGTCCGCACTGTCAAGCAAATGCATCCTGTTCTAGTTTTTGAGTACATGAGGTCTCAGAATTATGTCATATGTTTTGTAGGCTCTATGCTAGTGGGTCCAAAGCTGCAAATTCTAAACCAACAGTGTGAATGCAATGAAGCTGAAAAGCTAAGACAGAAAATGTAAAATTTTATATCCATGTGTTTTGAAATTAAAGTTTTGGGTAGATCCCCTTTCAAATGGATGGATTTCTGTGGAACAATAAACTTTCTTGAATAAAATTTTTCCAACAGGAAATCATCCTGTCAAGATTCCTTCACCCTACTTTGCTAAGGATTATTAATAGAAAATGATAAACTTGCTGCTTTTAGTGACATGATACTTTCCTAATGTGCTGTGAAATTTCAGTCTTCTTTTTGCTAAGCTGTCAGGTCACTTTGACATAAAACTATTTTGTGCTTCAGAAAATTGAGATTTCAATTTAAAGAAGCAGTTCAGAAACTTAATTTTTTTATTATACAAATTCCAAAGTGATGCTTCTGAACTTGGAGGAAATGCAAAAATTGACAAGCGGGACTTACAAAAATAGTACAGTAATGTTTTAACTTTAATTTGCTTGAACTTCGTATTTCTGTTGAACTCTTTGAAATCCCAGAAGTATCAGATGAAACAGTGGCTTTTCCCTAGTTTATGAATTAATGCTGCTTATTCTCTTGGAATGACTATTTGCTACTGCTTAATTTGAGCCAACATGTTCTCATGTTCCCTCCATGGCCAAACATCAATCGTACAATTTAAATAATGAAGTCAGGCATTAAAGACACATCTTTTTAAAAGCCAGTATTGTAAAGGATCCAAATAAAAAGGGTAGGGCCTTCTTGTTGCTAATACCATGATGCATATATAGTAAGAGCATTATTGAAATGTGTGATTCAAGTAGGACAAGGAATACTTGGCAATAACTCAAAAAAGACTCAACTTTTTAGTTTTGTTTTTCCATCTTCTCTTATTTATCTGAAAACTTTTTTTTTCTTTTACAGATAAATCAGGCCGTTTACACTGCACAGAAATGGAGGTAAGAGAAGTATTTTGTGTTCTCTGTGAGTGCTGATTTAGCTCAGCTCTTTTTCATTAACTTATAGTGTAGATGTAGTATACTTACAGTGTGGAGTTATTGTTGTAAAGTTGTACTGTTTATTGTATTTATGACTTTCACTGGCAGCTGATAAGCATGTCTTTACATGGGATATTTAGTCTCATGTTTGAAAATGCAGGAAAGAAAGGCTGTGTGGTTTTTCAAACCAAGATTAAGGATTTGCGATGCAGCCAGTGTAATCTCATTTGATGCTAATCTCTTTAAAACATATGTGTATTTTAAAGAATATTTAATGTGGGTAATTTCTGTTGGATAAATTATTCTGTTATATTTATTTTAGAAGGGACTAATTGGTCATGAAGTAAATACTTAGAGTTTATGGAATGGCTTAGTGATTTTTGACAACCTGAGAATTTGGATGGTAGGAGAGAATACAAGTGATCTCAGGGTCGTTTGTTCATTTAATCTTGATTTCAGAAATTTTTGATATGACCTTTAATTTATCACTTGGCAATGTTTTGGAGTCCAAGAAATATCGTTGTATGTCTTGTTGGGGTAACAACAGAAACACAAATCCATTTAAATCTGCTTGATTTATATCTTGACCGTTATTTGAATCTGTATTTTTTGATACTAAATTGTGATTAGTGTTGTAATTGTTTTATATGTCAGATTCATAGATTTATTCCAAGACGGAATGCAAAACTAAGTAGGACATCCAGTTGAACAAGATGTGGACTCACAGTCTAATTTTTATTATCATACAGAGTAAATAAGACAGTCTACTCAAAAAACTTCTCCAGCAATAAATACCTTTTCTGTGTCCTTTGCAGGGCAGCCTTTTCTCACTGCCTTTGAACTTTCTTTGAAATGTAAAACCCAGTTTTCACTCTAGCTGTTCCATCCGTACCTCAGGCTGAGCCTGGAGATGGGACAAGTGGTGGAGCATCTTAATTGGCGGCTTGTCAGCTTTCTCATCAATAATATATGTGAAAGTGACAAAGTACTGCTACCAAGTGGCTTATTCATAGATAAACTGTGCATGGTGATGGCTGGTTATAAAGACAAAATGAAAGGCCAGCTAATTCAACTGCAGATAGTAAAAAGCTAAGGCTATCTAGGTTTTGTCAAGTATTAATAATAATAATAATAATAAAACCAGAAATGTTCTTTCTGCAGGATACAGTGTAAGGAGTAATTCATAACAGATGGAAGTAGGCATGTTTTGTTACTTTGTGTGGTTTGGTTTAAACAAATGCATCCTGCATTTGTTTCAGGATTTGCAAAATCTCAGTTCACAAATCTAGTGCCCTATTTACAAATTATAATCTGGCGTATCATATGCTTTCAGTAGTAAATATGTTTTTGCTTTGTGATTTTTAAAAGGAAGGTAATCAAAGGCCCTAACACTAAAAATACAGCTAATAAACCACTGTTAAAATGTTTTTAACAAAACATAAAATACTTCGTTTTGGGAAAGTAGAAGCGTTTTTCTTCAAATGAAAATATCTAGTAAGAGTCAGTTCGAAATGCTGTATTTCATCTTCCGTGGGAAAAGAGTTCTCTAATTTTGATCTTTTAAAAGTGTATTTGTTGATAGTTGAAAAGCAGATTGGAGCTTCCCGTGAGACAGAGGCTTCATTTTAAAATGTCTCTAATAAGCAGCACTGTGACCATTAGCATATTGACTCTTCTCTTTATCTTTGTCATTTTGAAGGAGGCTGTGAAGGAGTCAGTAGCTTTTTCCTTCTGCAAAATTCCTTTGGGGTTGCAGTGTTAGACTTGAAGTTGATGATGTTTGTGTTTTTCAGAACTAGGAATTCAGCAGAGACAGCTCATCTCACTTTTTTTTTTGATTCCTGTGGAAGAGAGTGTGCCCTAAATGAACATACCAGAATATGTGGGCAACTTCTTAAAATCTTAACGAATAACAATCATAATTTTTTTTTTTTTTTGGAAAGCATCCTGTAGACTATCCAGAATTGAGACACATTTTATTTCAAGCCAGCAGTATGAGTGGTGTGTCAGGTTCAGAGTCCAGGTGCCATAGCCATAATAGGAGGATGGGAGTAAGAAATAAGGTGACCTTGTTTAATCTGCACCTGCCTATAGCTCTGTTATGTACTTAATGATAGCGCTCCTTAGTCATCTCAGCCGAAGGTGGTGAAATTATATAAAATATGCCAGCCTCATTTGTAAATATTTAGTGCTCATATAGAAGGTATTCTGTGAATGCAAAGTGATTCATATGTAGGAGGGTTTAATTGCCATCTATTTGAAAAGACCCACCTAAGTGAGCACAGGCGTGTTGTGTGTGATTAATGCAGTTAACCAGGATGTGCACTAACACAGAGACACACGCAACCTCTCACGTTGTTCAAGAGTCAGAAGGGAATTAAATGGCTTGTCCCAAACAGTGGTGAATAAATTACTTGACACCATTCAGTCTGAGTCAAATCACAGAAGGAATCAATTGCAGAAATGTTTCGGGGAGCCTGTGTGCCGTCTATGCAAATTCTATTAATGAGCTCTTAGCACCTATTAAAAATCTTAACATACAATGAAAATCACAGTACTTGTCTATGGAGCTAATTCTTTTTAACCTTTTCATTGGAAACTTGAAGCATTTGACTGTATTTTAGATAATAATTCAGGGGAATAAATATACAGGTTATAAGAATACAGTGTTCACTGTCATATAAATGAGAATATACCTGTAATATACCTGTTAGTTCAGTGTATTGATGCAAATAAAATTAACCACCTCTCTCATGCACATGAAAATGAGAACAGGTATTTAATAGCACAGAATGTTAGGATTTCAAAAGAGGTGTCATAATTTTGCATTAAAAGCTATGCCACACCTGTATTAAAATCTGTTACCTGCTCATAATTCAAGCAGTGTAAAATGTGTATTTAGCATATGGTAATATCTAGGGTTCATATTTTTATCCTTGTTGAGTGTAAACAAAAGTAACATTCTGATTGAAGAGTAATTGCTGCAGCAAACAATCCTTGTCATGCACAGTAATAATCACTTTGTTCTCCTTCCTGAGCATTAACCTTACGGTGACAAGGGAGAAGAAATGTCACTGCACAGAGGACAGGCAAAAATGTTTGAGAATCATTTCTTTTAGTAAAATATGAATGCATGTGATTTCCATCAAAATAAGTTTTCATTATGTACTGAAAAAATAAATTTCTCTGTGAATGCTTGGTTACAAATCTCGTAATTCTATGAAAGCTTTTGATTCCATGTGCTTTTAAGAGGAAAATTAACAAGAGCTCAGAATTGCCTTCTAGAAACTGAAGCAGAATCATGCATCTTTTCTTGCAAGCGTTAATTTGTGCTTGAGCATTATGTGGCAGTTCTGATAAGTGAAGCACTCATCCCTTGCTGATGGAATTATCTCACAGAGAAGCTGCACTCCAGCCTTTGAGGGACCTGTTATTTTAGATACCTGAAAGCCCATTATGCTTGTTCATTGATGTGGGGGTTCTGTGGCAGTCAGTCTGACCTCCTGATTTTCCTGAAATACTCCATAGTTGCAAAGAAGCAGCTTAACAGACATTTAATTAAATAGCAAATACACAAAAAAAGTAGAGTTTAGGTTTTGATCTTTAGTGTTTTGTAATGAGCTACTTTTTCAAGAAAAGCTTTTTTTTTCTTTTTTGTAATTTGTATAAGTTTCTAGCACACCAGGAGGAGATTGATCTTGGAGAAAAATGGATTTCTGATGTTTACTTGCTATAAGCTTGACACATTGCCCTTTTCATTCAGCAGTTTCATGGGAATACACAGCAAATATTGGGCTGGAGAACTAATAATGTATTTGACTAAGCTGATTTAGTGATAGTCAAATCCTGCCATCTGTCCAGAGTTCTCTAAGAGAATTCAGCTGTTCCTTGTAAAGGCTCTGTAATTTTGCAGTATATGATGTGCCTTTATTAATCTCCACGCCCTGAAGTCACACAGGATTTATGATGAAATCTCCATTCCAGTGATACCACTGATAAACCTTTCAATCAACTGGGGAAGAGTCCAGAAGCAGTTTCACCCTTTGGTCTTCTGACAATTTCAGATAATGGATGGTGGAAAACTAGATCTTACAGTAACTTGAGCTCTTCCAGGGAACATTTTTCCCACAAAACCCATAAAAAATAGAGCATAGAGCATTAAGTTAAGTGGTGTTGGCGTTTATTTGGTGTTTTGGGGGTTTTCATGGTTTTGGGGTTTTATTGTTGGTGGAGGTTATTTGGCTTTTGGTAACTACAGAATTCCTTTTTTTGAGATAGAAAAGTCTGCAACTATAGGTTATATGACTCTGAAAGAGGACTCAGATTTTTGGAAGAATAAGATAATTTTTATAGCTGTTTAGTTTTTTGCAGAATCCTTTCTGTATAAATGCTATTAAATTGTGCTTGAGAAGATACCCATCTAATCAGAGACATGCTGGCACACCTATGGCAGCAATCATATGTTCTCATTGATAGCTATCATATTAATTAGCTTTAAGGTGCTGTTTTTTGGGTAAACCAGTGCCAGTGGATGTGTTTGCCTGTCTGTTCAGACCAAGAGACTAATTTGATTGCTCATTCAAACTGCTAGAAAAAATTAAGCTTTAAATGTTTGCATGCTGACATTTTAACTTCCCTTTGTGTTGTCCTTGTTCTGTATAATAGAAGACAAGTTTAGAGTATCAGTATGAAATAAGACTGCTGTGTCTGCTACTTTTTTTTTTTTCTGCTGAATCTCTTGAAGCCTTCTGAGATCATATGACATTTTTCTATGAACTCTGCTACTTAAGAATTTTCTGTTAGAGATGTTGTGTTTTCCTACCTCTGCTGATTTCTGAAAAGTTAATAGTCAAAGCACAATAACCTAAGGAGTATGCATTCTGTGGATGAATAAAAGTGAATAATGGTGTGGTTGCATGGAGGGAGTTCTTTGTTGCTTGGAGGATTTTGCCTAAGGCAGTGCTGAAACTGAGGAAAAATACACCCTGAAGTTCAGTAAGTTCAGTTTCAGTGATAAGCTTGACCTGATGGCATTAGCTTTTGGATCTCTAGGGGACAAACTCCAACTCAACCCCTATTCCTGAATGTTTCTATTCACTCAGAAGTTTGACATCCACAATATAAGAAGTGCAGGAGATACACAGGTGATGAGAATAAAAGGTATAAAATATAGGTTAAATGACAGATGAAAAGCACTTCAGTCTCTGAAGATTTCTTGTTGTTTACAGCTCTTCTTTCCCTGCACCACTTCAGTCCACACAGTGCTTACACTTGCAGTGGTGAATTCAGGAGTACTGAGTAGGTTCAGTTTGGTATTTGGTTTTTCGGAAGCCGAGGGAAATGAGACTTCAGCGCATTTTCGGTTTCTTTCAGATGAACAAGGAGCACTTTAGTCGGCTGGTTAAGTATCTTAATATAATACTGCATTCATTTTGTGCTGCATTTTTTCTTCCATATTCTACCTTTGCTATTGTAGGACATGAGTAACCTCCTTTGACTGAAGTGGATATTCACAGTGTTTCATGAAGAACATTGGATTTTTTTCTTTTTTTTTTTGTAAATTGTTATGGTCTTACTGGATTATTAAATCATTGTAAGATAGAAAGTTATTCAGACTTTTTGTGTCTGTTTCTAATTGATGTCTAATTTTTTTTCACTTCTGTGTGACTGGGTTTAGAGGCTCTCTAACATAAAGTTTCTTAAATCTAAGCAGCATTATTTCAACAATAACATGCATTACTGGCCGTGGCTAATTTTAACATCACTAAGATAGCCTAATTGCTTGTTAATCAATTTTGAATTTGGTCAGTGGTCGAAGAAGACCGGAACTCAAGGGAACTGAACACTTGATTTCACTTCAGCAGTTCAGTTACCAAGCGCTGGTTTCCCAATTTAAAAGCAAATGTTGTTTTAAAAGTAGCCATTAAGAACATGAAATAAGGATTGGAAGACAGTAAGTTTGTTTTCAAAATGTGAAGAGATTTAAAGTGAGAAAAATAGTCGTTTATGAATAAGGTGAATTCAGAGTGCTCCCACCTACTTTAATACACATGTGCTCTTCTTTTAAGTGGTAACTTATTAACATTGAGTCATTCTAACATTCCTTCTTTGAATGCGCTTAGAAATATTGATCTAGTTTATCTAAACAATTCTTGTATGAAGTAGATAATGTTTTAACATTTAAATTCTTGTTAGTCACTTTATACTTCGGACCCCTAGCAATATATACTTGGGAAAATAACAAATCCTTATGAAAGGCTTTTTTTAAAATGCAGCTTTAGCTGACCTCATGCAGATGAACATGTGGAATTTTTAATGAAGAAATAGACAGTGCCCTTAATCTTTGTTTGGTCTTCTCTTGCTGCCTTCTGTTATTTTGTCTCTCTGCTGGAAGCAAGAACTGCTGTCCTCTGGTTGTGAACATGAATAAGCTTCATTTATTGCAAGAGAAGGGAGGAGAAATGTGGTCCCTCACAGGATTTCTAAAGGTTACTCGGGGAAAGTACTAAGAGTAAAGCTTAATGGAATTTTAGTGAGATACACATTTTCAGTAGGTCAATAACAGGGCAGGTCATGATGGTTGGTTCAGAAATTCAGTGTAACACTGTCTTCAAGGATTCAAAAATCATAAGGCTTATTCTTGCATAGAAGTGAGATCAGCAGAAAACAATCTGTTGAAAATAACATGGGGTTTTTTTTATTAGTTTCTAGGTTTTAGTTAATACATACCTAAATAACTATTTTTTTTGCACTTTTATGACTAAATGTTTTTCCTCACACGAACATTTAACATGTAGCTTTTTATCTAAATCACCTGACCTGAGAAGTTGAGGCATTAAACAAAGCAAGATTTGCAGTCGAGTCGTGAGAGTGTGCAGCACTGTGTGCTTTCTTTGGCAGAGAGGATCCTGAGTTGGTCTTGAGGCTCACTGAGGCAAAAAGGGGTTTTGTTAGTTTTGTACTTTCTTTTGTTTGACTCGACACAGTGCAATTCATTTGAGCTTTTGTTCCAGAGTGAACTTTAGAGCAACTGGTAAGTTTCTGTGCTCCTCATGACCTACCAGTGTGAACATTTTCATCTTAAGCTGTTTGATTTTGTCTGCCAGTTACATGTCTGTAATGTCAATCATGGGAAGACAAAGCAAGCTCCAAGATTTCTTCTTAGTAGCATGAAGGAAAGAAAGATGTTCCATGCTGAACTGTTGGATTAGCCTTCAGTGTCGCTGTGTGCTGTAGCAGATGAAGCAAAATACTTTCATTTACCAAAAAGAAATGCAGACGGTAAATTAAACACACGGATAAAATTTGACTAAATTTGAAATGTGTATTTCATCATGCTCCTTTCTTCTATTAACTAGTGGTAATTATGAAGCACCTGTAATGCTTTTAGTACTTCACCCTCAGCCTGAAGTGAAGGTTAAATAATTAACTAGGACAAGGCAAGCTGTTCACACTTAGTAGATTAACTCCTGCTTCATTTAAGAAAATAGGGGTACTCTGTTAAATTGACACGTTTTTCTCTTCTATCTATTCATCTCTAAGCTTGAAACACTCTTGTCCGAGTCTCCCAAGTCTGTCCAAGTCACAATTTCTCACCTGTATTGTACCTTTACTTCCAAGTGTCCCTCTCCTGCTTTCTTCCAAAATCTTTCATAGTTCATTCATTAACTTCCTTTATTTCTGTTTCTCCTTAGCCAAAAAGTTAATCATCTGCTTTTGCAGGTGTGTGTTACTGCCTCTGCACAACATTTGATGATTCTCAGTGTTGCTGAGAAGACTCTCTGCTCCAAATGTGTGCTTTCACAGATCTCTGCTTTTCTGCTTGTTTCTTCTGTTGGTCCTAGTGGATGATATACTGCTATCTGAATTAATTATTTTTCTGCTGTGTATTTCTCATTGTGTCTTTATCTTCCTCTGTTATCTGGACCTATGATACTAGCGTTATCTTCGGCTCACACCCTTTCCTTTCCTCCAGATGCGTGCCAAATCCTTAATTGCTGTCTGCTGAAAGCACCCATCTCTTCACTGTTGCCAAGATGATAATTCAGGCTTTGTGTTTTTTTGTATTGGGTTGTCTTGGCTAATGCAAGCTGCCTGCCACCTACTCCTCTCTTGGCAATTATTTCTTCAAAGTTTTTCAAACGACTCTCCTCTGGTTGCATTGTGGTTTTGGGATTGCCATATGTTGCTTTTTGCTTCACCTGTGACCTACACATTCAGACTATCTTCTTTCTACTGTTGAAGATCTGAAGCAAACACTCACTGCATAGTAAACAAGTCACTCCATCTGGTCTGTTTGTTTAGGAAGATGTGTCATGTGTTGTTTGCTTTGAAGGGAAGCTCTTAAAAATGTTTCAGGGAACATAGATGAGAAAAACACACATGTATCCTTCGACTACATATTTCAAACTCCTTTGCTATTTGGTGATTGTGATTCCATAATGTCTTTTGAATATACTTTGTAGCATCTCAGATTACATTCTTTTTCTAAGCATGTTTCCTTTCCTTAAATATTTGAGTATTTCACTTGTATTCTCAGAGTGAAAGCTCCCTGCAATTCCTAAGTCTTCCTGAAATGTTTCATGTCACTGGGCATGGAGAAAATAAATATGGTTGAAAGTGCATGAAAACAGTCAAGTAATTGTGATCTGTGGTCCTTGGCCAGCATTTTGCCTTGTAATTTTCCAAAGAGCTGTTCTGCTTTATGATTTTGTATTGCTTGCTATTGGAGTTTGCTTTAAATCT
The DNA here is from genome assembly GCF_029207755.1 of Chamaea fasciata. Taxonomy (NCBI): domain Eukaryota; kingdom Metazoa; phylum Chordata; class Aves; order Passeriformes; family Sylviidae; genus Chamaea; species Chamaea fasciata. The sequence goes on along the minus strand of NW_027094086.1, from coordinate 53,440,675 downwards.
ACAACTAGTAAGGGATATAGAAAAATAGTTCTTTTCCCTTTTCTTCCTTCTTTTTTTTATCTGTCTGTACAATGACAGAAATAATATCCACAATGAACTTTGTTGGCCAGAACAATAACATCCAGCATTACTTTATGATAATAGTTTTAGCTTTCATTGTCCAACTGAATGTACTCAAGGACTTTTGCTGTGATTTTATTTAATAAGCAATTTTTTTATTGTAGTGAATTTTTCTTCAAAATTCTGCCAGTTTCAAAATCTTGTCAGCTGTCATTCAGATCTGGTAGAGAGAACTAGTGCTGAACCTGAACCTGGCTTTCTTTATGCAGAGTCTGGTGCTTCCATTGCACAGCATGAAGGATCTTTGACCAGTAACACTGTGTGCTTATGGAGAATCAGCTGCATGGTTATGCCTGTAACATTTAAAGCATTGGCACTGGAAAAATGTGTTGGAATGAAATTTGTTTTTCATGTTTTGGACTCATTACTGGATGAGAAATAAAAAGTGAATCTAAAACATAGGTAATTAAGGGTTGTTACATGAGAAAAAGGAAGAAAAACATCCCATTGTGATGGGGAGAGTTTTACCACTTATTTAGAGGCATTATAGCAAAATTATTTTTCATTTTATAGTACTTCATTCTCTTACAGAAGGAAATATTTGCTTAAGAGTTAAGATCTCTTATCCCTGGACTCCCAGATTCCCGTAGTGTTGCCTGCCTGCAGCTCTTAGATCCTTCAGAGGATTTCTGTGTCTTGTGATGCTAGTTATATATGTGAAAGTAGTAGCTGACTTCACAGTTTAAAACCTAGACCAGGAGTAAACGAGTGCCTGATGAACTTGTGGTTCTATGAGTCGTCTCAGTGACTTAATTATATGGACACTAAAGCAGACAAGATGAATATTTTGGTGGGAGAAAAATCAATGTTCTCATTTTAGAGAAAGAAAATTTATGTTTGAAGACATCGGGCAGATTGCCTGGTGTGACATTTAGACTACATGGTGGAGCCAGCATAGAATCTAGGTTGTTTTAAGCCTTTATCACAAACCCCAACATCTTTCTTCAGTTTTAAAAAGACTACCCAAAATAACAAGTCCATTACTTTACTGCCAAGAAATTACTAATTACCTCGAGAGAGATTTCATCAAGATAACTAGAAATTTACTTTCATGCTAGGCTATTCTTTATTTCCTGTGTCAATTTCTTAAATAGCTTAAAATGCTTTAGAATTAGTAGCCCATTCTCTTTAAAAATAAATTTCTTATCTTTCAGATTTATACATGTAGATGTTGCCATCCTAGTACAAAATCAGACTTCACTTTCTGTTGTTCCCTTTCTAGAAACAGACAAACTGAGCTTTGTTCCTACACAGAAGATGAGCTTACCCCTAAATTTCTTGTTTACACTGTAGTCAGAAGAAGCATTTCAAAACAGAAATAGAACGTTTGGAAAAGATAAAAATGAACAGTTTCATAGAAGGAAAAAAGCAAACGTGGGGAATTTGAAGTAAGAGTCATATTTAGGTGTGAATAAAGGGAAATTATTCCAGTAATAAAAGATAGAAGCATCAAAAACTAATACAAAATAAGGAAGCTACTTAACTGCTGCATTTGGAAACGCAGTGAAACAAATGGGGCCTATTGTCATTTAAATGTGTATTAAATAATATTTAGCTTTGCAGTGTGGTATTATGATAATAATAATAAGTAGTAGGACAAAGAACTTGGACAAAAAATTCTGTTAGAAGTGAGCAAGCTTGGGGTCCTAAAAATAGAATTTCATTTCACAAAATCTGCTGAACCTCACTGTGAATTTATAGTGTAAAACAGCATTTTTGTGTTCTAGAATTTGAAATGTCATATGGAAACACAAAGTGTCAGATTAATAAGATTCCATGCACTTTCCTGTCAGTGGCTTGTCCTTTTGTTTTTTTGAAAAGATGGCTTGTATATGTATGGAGATCTTGGTTCTTCAATCTTGTATCTGTGTCAATACCTACATAAATGGATTTTAGCAGACAGTGGGCACTGCAGCAGATACACATTCACAGTGTCTTGCATTTCCTGGCATGGAAACCTGAACGTTATGGGTTAACAGACAGTTGCATTTGTACTTTTGTTGTGTTGTTGTTCACCACTGATAGAATTTGTGTGGCACTGGGGTTTTTGTTTGACATGGCCTATTACAGATTTTATGAAGTGACTGTGAAAGCAAGTTTTCAAGAAGCTTTCTGAATAGAAGATAGAAAAGTGTCGGTTGCTGTGCTTTCCCCCTGTTTAATGGCTGCAGGAGCAAAGATCTAGTTAAGATCTTGCTAATGTCTACTTAAGAGCATGCCCATACTTCTCAGTCACCTGGTACAACAGGAACTGTATATTACTTTTTTATGTTTTGTTCTGTTGAAATTATCGTGACTCACTTCTACTCTTTTACATCCCTTTCTCCTTTAAAATAATTATTTTCTAATTACTTTGCTTGTCACCTTTTAGTGCCAGATCTCTTCAGCTCCTCCATGAATGAGGATCCCAGTCTGCCCCTTTTTGTTTTGCCTTTTTTTTTTTAAATTTCTTTTAAATTGCTGCAATCTGCCTCCAGAGAACAGACTCCTCAAAGCATTCTTCTTGTCATCCACCCACACATGGAGTATCTCTGCTGCTCCAGAGAGTTCCAGTAAGGAAGTGTAGAGCTGTCAGAAGATTCAAATTCCACAAACAGAGGAAGCGAAGCCCCCATTTGCAGAATCATTTCTTGTAAAGATGATGGGTGGCCATTTAAGCCATGTTGGCCCTGTTTGTGTTCCAGGCTAATTCCGTTGTTGTCCCTGTCTTGACCCAGTTCTGCCATGGCCCCAGGGGCTGCAAATGGCAGGAGTCCTGAGCATCGTAGTGCAGGATTTCGTCCGCAGATCTTATGAGGGTATCCTGAGCTAAAAAAAATCTGAGCAAAAGAGTCAGATATGAATACAGCAAACAGTTATCCTCAGCCACAAATCCTGCTAAATTCTGGTTGCCCTAAGCCTTGCGGATGCTGCCATTGCACCTTCTGACAACACCTACAGCTGCAGAGAGTCAGGATTCTGAATGTTCAGTTGGCTCTTACAGGTGCTGTATCTACCTCAGCACCTTAGGCCTATCACTTGTTCTTGGCCTCTGACCTCCAGGACTCTGGTGGGCACTGAATCCTCTTGACACTGAAGTGGAGGAATAACTCATGCTGCCACAGTCCATTTTAGAGATGTAACTACTGCACAAAGTCTCTCATTTCCACAGTTTCTTCCATTGCAGTGGCTGACTTAAGAATGTCTTGTAGAATTTCTAGAGTCAAGAAAAACAGGCATTGTCCTTTTCCAGCCTGCAGTGCGTACTCCTAGGTCATAAGATGCTAAACAATCTGATTCTTGCATCATGAGACTGAACGATGGAACATATTACTGGATTTGTACCTTTGGCAATATTCACTTGTGTTTCTTTCAATGAAGTTGGTTTTCCTGTTAATCACAATGTTAGTTATGAGAAGACATTGAAGATGCTATGACAGCTGTTCCTATACAGACAATTTGTGTTTTTTCTTGTGGATACGTAAAATTTATGAGCTTTATAACTTGCTCTGAATGTGAAAAATTGTCTTTTAACATTCATGGGTCTAAGCCCTCCATATAATCTCTCAGATTTTTTGTCTCCACAGTAGAGTGAGTAACTGTGGGGGTTGCCCATCCCTATTCAAATCCTTTTGACATGGCTAATGTGTTATGCCAAGACAGATTCTATTAGCTGTGGTCGTGTTGGCATTGCTGATTGCTGTGTATTTCTTGAGCCATAACTGCATTAGAGTTGATGTTGGGAAGGTTTCCAGTGCTGACTTCTTCAGCACAGGCACCAGGAGCTCTGCAGCTTCATTAACTGTGTGGCATTGCTGATGACTCTGGCAGCAGAGCTGTTTGCCAGGGGCTGTGCAGGGCTCTGGGTCCTTGCATGCATGAAGGCCTCTGCATTTTAATGCCTGTGTATTTATTTGTGAGACAGGGCTTGAAATAAGCCAAAGTTACAATGTTAGGGTATCACAGAATAATATATTTAGAAGGGACATTTGAAGTGACCTCTGGTCATCTGGGGTGGATGACCAACATGCTGAAGACAATACAAACTTCAAGTTAAATGTGGTTGATAAGGACTTTGCCTAGCTGCATCCAGGGTTGGACATCTCACAGACTCTTCAGGAAATCTGCTGCTCCTTCACCACTCTCCTTGTTAAGAACACATATGTAGACAGCCACCCACCCAAACATAGAAAAATAACTTCTTAGTGCTAGCTGTAGTTACTTGAAAATGTAATTCATGGGTATGAGTGGATTTTTTCTGTCTTGTCTTTGATCTACCACCACTTGTTTTGAATTGCAGGTTGAGAAATACTGAGGGCATGGAGGTTAGTGCTCAGAGCAGAGTGTTGATGTGGCAGCACAACATAAAAGACAAAGGCACGAGTTGTCTTGGAGTACTGATGAAACTAGAGACAATGAGTGATCTTATTTAAACCTTGCATTATTAATATTTTCTGGATACAAAGCTCATATTTTATCATGCATAGCAAGCAAAAACACATAGGGATCTTTGTATGTATTTATTTATATTTATTTTTGTCATGGTGAAATAGCACACAAAAGAAAGCAGTGGACACATTGGTGCTTCCTGTGAGGAGCAGTATGGTATCACTTGCTTTGTAGGCATGTACAACAACATCAGGGATTACTGTGTCTTGCACAAGGAAAAAATGAAGTGAGGCTTGGTAGCTTTTTGTTTAGTAGGTATGGTAAACAGATACGTGCTCATTTTGAATATGTAAATATCTGGGGTGGGATGAAACAATTCCCCTTTAAGTGAAATGATGATTTGAGGAGTCATAGAACCTTGTGACTGATCACAAGTTTTAGAAGAGACTTCAGTTCACTGAACCTAATGTTACTTACATAAAGTATGTTGTTACTTTATGAGTCTTATGGATTGTAACATTTAAAATACCCACCATGTGTTAGCATAATGTAGCCATTTTCAAATGTTATTAAGTGATCTTAAAAAGTCTCTTAGGCTGTCATTGTTATTAGACAGCTAGATGTATTTCATTTTCTGATTTAGATTGTATCACAGTTTACCTGCAGTGAAGCCAGTGATGAAAGGCTTTCCAAGCAGTTGAGCCTGGACAGTTTCTATGTAAACTAAGAGCTCTTTGTATATCCTGGATCTTTCCCCCTTTGTTGTATACATCCCTTTTTCTTCCCACCTGGATGTCCCGAATTTAGATAGATCTTTGGCAGGGGTTATTTGTATAGATTTTATGTACCTGAGATTATTTAATGTTTCTTATAGAAATGCAGCTGCCTAACTACAAGTAACGTGCTATAAACCTTTTGCTCATATATATACCTATACAAATAATTCCATTTTAAAATAAGAAGGCTTCTAGATAAGCCAAGTATTTCCCAGATATTAGTAATGTTTTCTTAGCTGCTCATTTTGTTAAACCAGTCTAAACATATGCTGTTTGGAAGGCTTTGGTGGTTTGTTTGCTCATGTTGTCGTAATGAAGTAATTGATGTAAAAAAGACTAAATCCCGTGTGTAAATCAATCCTTTTTATTGCTCCTTAAATGCTCTGAGTCAGGGTTATTTTAACTGCGCATTAGCCTCTTCAGGTATTTGATGGAAAGA